>NC_135145.1:1250000-2500000 GCF_051014445.1 Colletes latitarsis | reverse complement strand
CAGTCAATTAAACCTGGTTTCGATCAATATTTTAGAGGATAACACCGGTTAGGTCTGGGCTAGGTCTGAGTTATGCCCGCATCTGGCTCATGATTTTGCCTTCTTCGCATACTTGTTGGCCAGATCCGGGGTTTTTTTCGTGTTTGAATCACGTAGTAATGTGGTAACACACTGAAGCAGTCAATTAAACCTGGTTTCGATCAATTTTTTTAGAGGATAACACCGGTTAGGTCTGGGTTAGGTCTGGGTTATGCCCGCATCTGGCTCATGATTTTGCCTTCTTCGTATACTTGTTCGCCAGATACTGGGTTTTTTTCGTGTTTGAATCACGTAGTAATGTGGTAACACACTGAAGCAGTCAATTTAACCTGGTTTCGATCAATATTTTAGAGGATAACACCGGTTATGTCTGGGTTAGGTCTGGGATACGCGCGCATCTGGCTTACACTTTCGCCTTTTTCGCAAACTTGTTGGCCAGTTCCTGGGTTTTCTCCGTGTTTGAATCACGTAGTAATGTGGTAACACAATGAAGCAGTCAATTAACCCTGGTTTCGATCAATATTTTGGAGGATAACACCGGTTAGGTCTGGGTTAGGTCTGGGTTATGCCCGCATCTGGCTCATGATTTTGCCTTTTTCGCAAACTTGTTGGCCAGATCCTGGGTTTTTTCCGTGTTTGAATCACGTAGTAATGTGGTAATACACTGAAGCAGTCAATTAAACCTGGTTTCGATCAATATTTTAGAGGATTACACCGGTTAGGTCTGGGTTAGGTCCGGGAAATGCACGCATGTGGCTTATGATTTCGCCTTTTTCGCAAACTTGTTGGCCAGATCCTGGGGGTTTTTCGTATTTGAATCACGTAGTAATGTGGTAACACACTGAAGCAGTCAATTAAATCTGGTTCCGATCAATATTTTAGAGGATAACACCGGTTAGGTCTGGGTTAGGTCTGGGTTAGGTCTGGGTTATGCCCGCATCTGGCTCATGATTTTGCCTTCTTCGCATACTTGTTGGCCAGATCCTGGGGTTTTTTCGTGTTTGAATCACGTAGTAATGTGGTAACACACTGAAGCAGTCAATTAAACCTGGTTCCGATCAATATTTTAGAGGATAACACCGGTTAGGTCTGGGTTAGGTCTGGGTTATGCCCGCATCTGGCTCATGATTTTGCCTTCTTCGCATACTTGTTGGCCAGATCCTGGGTTTTTTTCGTGTTTGAATCACGTAGTAATGTGGTAACACACCGAAGCAGTCAATTAAACCTGGTTTCGATCAATATTTTAGAGGATAACACCGGTTAGGTCTGGGTTAGGTCTGGGATATGCGCGCATCTGGCTTATACTTTCGCCTTTTTCGCAAACTTGTTGTCCAGATCCTCGGTTTTTTCCGTGTTTGAATCACGTAGTAATGTGGTGACACACTGAAGCAGTCAATTAAACCTGGTTTCGATCAATATTTTAGAGGATAACACCGGTTAGGTCTGGGTTAGGTCCGGGAAATGCACGCATCTGGCTTATGATTTCGCCTTTTTCGCAAACTTGTTGACCAGATCCTGGGTTTTTTCCGTGTTTGAATCACGTAGTAATGTGGTACCACACTGAGGCAGTCAATTAAACCTGGTTTCGATCAATATTTTGGAGGATAACACCGGTTAGGTCTGGGTTAGGTCTGGGATATGCGCGCATCTGGCTTACACTTTCGCCATTTTCGCAAACTTGTTGGCCAGATCCTGGGTTTTTTTCGTGTTTGAATCACGTAGTAATGTGGTAACACACTGAAGCAGTCAATTAAACCTGGTTTCGATCAATATTTTAGAGGATAACACCGGATAGGTCTGGGTTAAGTCTGGTATATGCGCGCATCTGGCTCATACTTTCGCCTTTTTCGCAAACTTGTTGGCCAGATCCTGGGTTTTTTTCGTGTTTGAATCACGTAGTAATGTTGTACCACACTGAGGCAGTCAATTAAACCTGGTTTCGATGAATATTTCAGAGGATAACACCGGTTAGGTCTGGGTTAGGTCCGGGAAATGCACGCATCTGGTTCATGATTTCGCCTTTTTCGCAAACTTGTTGGCCAGATCCTGGGTTTTTTCCGTGTTTGAATCACGAAGTAATGTGGTAATTCACTGAACCAGTCAATTAAACCTGGTTTCGATCAATATTTTAGAGGATAACACCGGTTAGGTCCGGGTTAGGTCTGGGTTATGCCCGCATCTGGCTCATGATTTTGCCTTCTTCGCATACCTGTTGGCCAGATCCTGGGTTTTTTTCGTGTTTGAATCACGGAGTAATGTGGTAACACACTGAAGCAGTCAATTAAACCTGGTTTCGATGAATATTTTAGAGCATAACACCGGTTAGGTCTGGGTTAGGTCTGAGTTATGCCCGCATCTGGCTCATGATTTTGCCTTCTTCGCATACTTGTTGGCCAGATCCTGGGTTTTTTTCGTGTTTGAATCACGTAGTAATGTGGTAACACACTGAAGCAGTCAATTAAACCTGGTTTCGATCAATTTTTTTAGGGGATGACACCGGTTAGGTCTGGGTTAGGTCTGGGTTATGCCAGCATCTGGCTCATGATTTAGCCTTCTTCGCATACTTGTTGGCCAGATCCGGGGTTTTTTTCGTGTTTGAATCACGTTGTAATTTGGTAACACACTGAAGCAGTCAATTAAACCTGGTTTCGATCAATATTTTACAGGATAACACCGGTAAGGTCTGGGTTAGGTCCGGGAAATGCACGCATCTGGCTTATGATTTCGCCTTTTTCGCAAACTTGTTGACCAGATCCTGGGTTTTTCCGTGTTTGAATCACGTAGTAATGTGGTACCACACTGTGGCAGTCAATTAAACCTGGTTTCGATCAATATTTTAGAGGATAACACCAGTTAGGTCTGGGTTAGGTCTGGGATATGCGCGCATCTGGCTTACACTTTTGTCATTTTCGCAAACTTGTTGGCCAGATCCTGGGTTTTTTTTGTGTTTGAATCACGTAGTAATGTTGTACCACACAGAGGCAGTCAATTAAACCTGGTTTCGATCAATATTTCAGAGGATAACACCGGTTAGGTCTGGGTTAGGTCCGGGAAATGCACGCATCTGGCTCACGATTTCGCCTTTTTCGCAAACTTGTTGGCCAGATCCTGGGGTTTTTTCGTGTTTGAATCACATAGTAATGTGGTAACACACTGAAGCAGTCAATTAAACCTGGTTCCGATCAATATTTTAGAGGATAACACCGGTTAGGTCTGGGTTAGGTCTGGGTTATGCCCGCATCTGGCTCATGATTTTGCCTTCTTCGCATACCTGTTGGCCAGATCCTGGGTTTTTTTCGTGTTTGAATCACGTAGTAATGTTGTACCACACTGATGCAGTCAATTAAACCTGGTTTCGATGAATATTTCAGAGGATAACACCGGTTAGGTCTGGGTTAGGTCCGGGAAATGCACGCATCTGGTTCATGATTTCGCCTTTTTCGCAAACTTGTTGGCCAGATCCTGGGTTTTTTCCGTGTTTGAATCACGAAGTAATGTGGTAATTCACTGAACCAGTCAATTAAACCTGGTTTCGATCAATATTTTAGAGGATAACACCGGTTAGGTCCGGGTTAGGTCTGGGTTATGCCCGCATCTGGCTCATGATTTTGCCTTCTTCGCATACCTGTTGGCCAGATCCTGGGTTTTTTTCGTGTTTGAATCACGTAGTAATGTGGTAACACACTGAAGCAGTCAATTAAACCTGGTTTCGATGAATATTTTAGAGGATAACACCGGTTAGGTCTGGGTTAGGTCTGAGTTATGCCCGCATCTGGCTCATGATTTTGCCTTCTTCGCATACTTGTTGGCCAGATCCTGGGTTTTTTTCGTGTTTGAATCACGTAGTAATGTGGTAACACACTGAAGCAGTCAATTAAACCTGGTTTCGATCAATTTTTTTAGGGGATGACACCGGTTAGGTCTGGGTTAGGTCTGGGTTATGCCCGCATCCGGCTCATGATTTAGCCTTCTTCGCATACTTGTTGGCCAGATCCGGGGTTTTTTTCGTGTTTGAATCACGTTGTAATTTGGTAACACACTGAAGCAGTCAATTAAACCTGGTTTCGATCAATATTTTAGAGGATAACACCGGTAAGGTCTGTGTTAGGTCCGGGAAATGCACGCATCTGGCTTATGATTTCGCCTTTTTCGCAAACTTGTTGACCAGATCCTGGGTTTTTCCGTGTTTGAATCACGTAGTAATGTGGTACCACACTGTGGCAGTCAATTAAACCTGGTTTCGATCAATATTTTAGAGGATAACACCAGTTAGGTCTGGGTTAGGTCTGGGATATGCGCGCATCTGGCTTACACTTTTGTCATTTTCGCAAACTTGTTGGCCAGATCCTGGGTTTTTTTTGTGTTTGAATCACGTAGTAATGTTGTACCACACAGAGGCAGTCAATTAAACCTGGTTTCGATCAATATTTCAGAGGATAACACCGGTTAGGTCTGGGTTAGGTCCGGGAAATGCACGCATCTGGCTCATGATTTCGCCTTTTTCGCAAACTTGTTGGCCAGATCCTGGGTTTTTTCCGTGTTTGAATCACGTAGTAATGTGGTAACACACTGAAGCAGTCCATTAAACCTGGTTTCGATCAATATTTTAGAGGATAACACCGGTTAGGTCTGGGTTAGGTCTGGGTTATGCCCGCTTCTGGCTCATGATTTTGCCTTCTTCGCATACTTGTTGGCCAGATCCTGGGTTTTTTTCGTATTTGAATCACGTAGTAATGTTGTACCACACTGAGGCAGTCAATTAAACCTGGATTCGATCAATATTTCAGAGGATAACACCGGTTAGGTCTGGGTTAGGTCTGGGATATGCGCGCATCTGGCTTACACTTTCGCCATTTTCGCAAACTTGTTGGCCAGATCCTGGGTTTTTTTCGTGTTTGAATCACGTAGTAATGTTGTACCAGACTGAGGCAGTCAATTAAACCTGGTTTCGATCAATATTTCAGAGGATAACACCGGTTAGGTCTGGGTTAGGTCCGGGAACTTGTTGGCCAGATCCTGGGTTTTTTTCGTGTTTGAATCACGTAGTAATGTTGTACCAGACTGAGGCAGTCAATTAAACCTGGTTTCGATCAATATTTCAGAGGATAACACCGGTTAGGTCTGGGTTAGGTCCGGGAAATGCACGCATCTGGCTCATGATTTCGCCTTTTTCGCAAACTTGTTGGCCAGATCCTGGGTTTTTTCCGTGTTTGAATCACGTTGTAATGTGGTAATTCACTGAAGCAGTCAATTAAACCTGGTTTCGATCAATATTTTAGAGGATAACACCGGTTAGGTCTGGGTTAGGTCTGGGTTATGCCCGCATCTGGCTCATGATTTTGCCTTCTTCGCATACTTGTTGGCCAGATCCTGGGTTTTTTTCGTGTTTGAATCACGTAGTAATGTGGTAACACACTGAAGCAGTCAATTAAACCTGGTTTCGATCAATATTTTAGAGGATAACACCGGTTAGGTCTGGGCTAGGTCTGAGTTATGCCCGCATCTGGCTCATGATTTTGCCTTCTTCGCATACTTGTTGGCCAGATCCGGGGTTTTTTTCGTGTTTGAATCACGTAGTAATGTGGTAACACACTGAAGCAGTCAATTAAACCTGGTTTCGATCAATTTTTTTAGAGGAAAACACCGGTTAGGTCTGGGTTAGGTCTGGGTTATGCCCGCATCTGGCTCATGATTTTGCCTTCTTCGCATACTTGTTCGCCAGATACTGGGTTTTTTTCGTGTTTGAATCACGTAGTAATGTGGTAAAACACTGATGCAGTCAATTTAACCTGGTTTCGATCAATATTTTAGAGGATAACACCGGTTAGGTCTGGGTTAGGTCTGGGATATGCGCGCATCTGGCTTATACTTTCGCCTTTTTCGCAAACTTGTTGGCCAGATCCTCGGTTTTTTCCGTGTTTGAATCACGTAGTAATGTGGTAACACACTGAAGCAGTCAATTAAACCTGGTTCCGATCAATATTTTAGAGGATAACACCGGTTAGGTCTGGGTTAGGTCCGGGAAATGCACGCATCTGGCTTATGATTTCGCCTTTTTCGCAAACTTGTTGACCAGATCCTGGGTTTTTTCCGTGTTTGAATCACGTAGTAATGTGGTACCACACTGAGGCAGTCAATTAAACCTGGTTTCGATCAATATTTTAGAGGATAACACCGGTTAGGTCTGGGTTAGGTCTGGGATATGCGCCCCATCTGGCTTACACTTTCGCCATTTTCGCAAATTTGTTGGCCAGATCCTGGGTTTTTTTCGTGTTTGAATCACGTAGTAATGTGGTAACACACTGAAGCAGTCAATTAAACCTGGTTTCGATCAATATTTTAGAGGATAACACCGGTTAGGTCTGGGTTAGGTCTGGGATATGCGCGCATCTGGCTCATACTTTCGCCTTTTTCGCAAACTTGTTGGCCAGATCCTTGGTTCTTTTCGTGTTTGAATCACGTAGTAATGTTGTACCACACTGAGGCAGTCAATTAAACCTGGTTTCGATGAATATTTCAGAGGATAACACCGGTTAGGTCTGGGTTAGGTCCGGGAAATGCACGCATCTGGTTCATGATTTCGCCTTTTTCGCAAACTTGTTGGCCAGATCCTGGGTTTTTTCCGTGTTTGAATCACGAAGTAATGTGGTAATTCACTGAACCAGTCAATTAAACCTGGTTTCGATCAATATTTTAGAGGATAACACCGGTTAGGTCTGGGTTAGGTCTGAGTTATGCCCGCATCTGGCTCATGATTTTGCCTTCTTCGCATACTTGTTGGCCAGATCCCGGGTTTTTTTCGTGTTTGAATCACGTAGTAATGTGGTAACACACTGAAGCAGTCAATTAAACCTGGTTTCGATCAATTTTTTTAGGGGATGACACCGGTTAGGTCTGGGTTAGGTCTGGGTTATGCCCGCATCTGGCTCATGATTTAGCCTTCTTCGCATACTTGTTGGCCAGATCCTGGATTTTTTTCGTGTTTGAATCACGTAGTAATGTGGTAACACACTGAAGCAGTCAATTTAACCTGGTTTCGATCAATATTTTAGAGGATAACACCGGTTAGGTCTGGGTTAGGTCTGGGATACGCGCGCATCTGGCTTATACTTTCGCCTTTTTCGCAAACTTGTTGGCCAGATCCTCGGTTTTTTCCGTGTTTGAAACACGTAGTAATGTGGTAACACACTGAAGCAGTCAATTAAACCTGGTTTCGATCAATATTTTAGAGGATGACACCGGCTAGGTCTGGGTTAGGTCTGGGATATGCGCGCATCTGGCTTACACTTTCGCCATTTTCGCAAACTTGTTGGCCAGATCCTGGGTTTTTTTCGTGTTTGAATCACGTAGTAATGTTCTACCACACTGAGGCAGTCAATTAAACCTGGTTTCGATCAATATTTCAGAGGATAACACCGGCTGGGTCTGGGTTAGGTCCGGGAAATGCACGCATCTGGCTCATGATTTCGCCTTTTTCGCAAACTTGTTGGCCAGATCCTGGGTTTTTTCCGTGTTTGAATCACGTAGTAATGTGGTACCACACTGAGGCAGTCAATTAAACCTGGTTTCGATCAATATTTTAGAGGATAACACCGGTTAGGTCTGGGTTAGGTCTGGGATATGCGCGCATCTGGCTTACACTTTCGCAATTTTCGCAAACTTGTTGGCCAGATCCTGGGTTTTTTTCGTGTTTGAATCACGTAGTAACGTTGTACCACACTGAGGCAGTCAATTAAACCTGGTTTCGATCAATATTTTAGAGGATAACACCGGTTAGGTCTGGGTTAGGTCTGGGTTATGCCCGCATCTGGCTCATGATTTTGCCTTCTTCGCATACTAGTTGGCCAGATCCTGGGGTTTTTTCGTGTTTGAATCACGTAGTAATGTGGTAACACACTGAACCAGCCAATTAAACCTGGTTCCGATCAATATTTTAGAGGATAACACCGGTTAGGTCTGGGTTAGGTCTGGGTTATGCCCGCATCTGGCTCATGATTTTGCCTTCTTCACATACTTGTTGGCCAGATCCTGGGTTTTTTTCGTGTTTGAATCACGTAGTAATGTGGTAGCATACTGAAGCAGTCAATTAAACCTGGTTTCGATCAATATTTCAGAGGATAACACCGGTTAGGTCTGGGTTAGGTTTGGGTTATGCCCGCATCTGGCTCATGATTTTGCCTTCTTCGCATACTTGTTGGCCAGATCCTGGGTTTTTTTCGTGTTTGAATCACGTAGTAATGTTGTACCACACTGAGGCAGTCAATTAAACCTGGTTTCGATCAATATCTTAGAGGATAACACCGGTTAGGTCTGGGTTAGGTTTGGGTTATGCCCGCATCTGGCTCATGATTTTGCATTCTTCGCATACTTGTTGGCCAGATCCTGGGTTTTTTTCGTGTTTGAATCACGTAGTAATGTGGTAACACACTGAAGCATTCAATTAAACCTGGTTTCGATCAATATTTTAGAGGATAACACCGGTTAGGTCTGGGTTAGGTCTGAGTTATGCCCGCATCTGGCTCATGATTTTGCCTTCTTCGCATACTTGTTGGCCAGATCCTGGGATTTTTTCGTGTTTGAATCACGTAGTAATGTGGTAACACACTGAAGCAGTCAATTAAATCTGGTTTCGATCAATATTTTAGAGGATAACACCGGTTAGGTCTGGGTTAGGTCTGGGATATGCGCGCATCTGGCTTACGATTTCGCCTTTTTCGCAAACTTGTTGACCAGATCCTGGGTTTTTTCCGTGTTTGAATCACGTAGTAATGTTGTAGCACACTGTAGCAGACAATTAAACCTGGTTTCGATCAATATTTTAGAGGATAACACCGGTTAGGTCTGGGTTAGGTCTGGGATACGCGCGCATCTGGCTTATACTTTCGCCTTTTTCGCAAACTTGTTGGCCAGATCCTCGGTTTTTTCCGTGTTTGAAACACGTAGTAATGTGGTAACACACTGAAGCAGTCAATTAAACCTGGTTTCGGTCAATATTTTAGAGGATGACACCGGTTAGGTCTGGGTTAGGTCTGGGATATGCGCGCACCTGGCTTACACTTTCGTCATTTTCGCAAACTTGTTGGCCAGATCCTGGGTTTTTTTCGTGTTTGAATCACGTAGTAATGTGGTAACACACTGAAGCAGTCAATTAAACCTGGTTTCGATCAATATTTTAGAGGATAACACCGGTTAGGTCTGGGTTAGGTCTGGGATATGCGCGCATCTGGCTTACACTTTCGCCATTTTCGCAAACTTGTTGGCCAGATCCTGGGTTTTTCCGTGTTTGAATCACGTAGTAATGCGGTACCACACTGTGGCAGTCAATTAAACCTGGTTTCGATCAATATTTCAGAGGATAACACCGGTTAGGTCTGGGTTAGGTCTGGGAAATGCACGCATCTGGCTCATGATTTCGCCTTCTTCGCATACTTGTTGGCCAGATCCTGGGTTTTTTTCGTGTTTGAATCACGTAGTAATGTGGTAACACACTGAAGCATTCAATTAAACCTGGTTTCGATCAATATTTTAGAGGATAACACCGGTTAGGTCTGGGTTAGGTCTGAGTTATGCCCGCATCTGGCTCATGATTTTGCCTTCTTCGCATACTTGTTGGCCAGATCCTGGGGTTTTTTCGTGGGTGAATCACGTAGTAATGTTGTACCAGCCTGAGGCAGTCAATTAAACCTGGTTTCGATCAATATTTCAGAGGATAACACCGGTTAGGTCTGGGTTAGGTCCGGGAAATGCACGCATCTGGCTCATGATTTCGCCATTTTCGCAAACTTGTTGGCCAGATCCTGGGTTTTTTCCGTGTTTGAATCACGTACTAATGTGGTAATTCACTGAAGCAGTCAATTAAACCTGGTTTCGATCAATATTTTAGAGGATAACACCGGTTAGGTCTGGGTTAGGTCTGAGTTATGCCCGCATCTGGCTCATGATTTTGCCATTTTCGCAAACTTGTTGGCCAGATCCTGGGTTTTTTTCGTGTTTGAATCATGTAGTAATGTGGTAACACACTGAAGCAGTCAATTAAGCCTGGTTTCGATCAATATTTTAGAGGATAACACCGGTTAGGTCTGGGTTAGGTCTGGGATATGCGCGCATCTGGCTTATACTTTCGCCTTTTTCGCAAACTTTTTGGACAGATCCTGGGGTTTTTCCGTGTTTGAATCACGTAGTAATGTGGTAATACATTGAAGCAGTCAATTTAACCTGGTTTCGATCAATATTTTAGAGGATAACACCGGTTAGGTCTGGGTTAGGTCTGGGTTATGCCCGCATCTGGCTCATGATTTTGCCTTCCTCGCATACTTGTTGGCCAGATCCTGGGTTTTTTTCGTGTTTGAATCATGTAGTAATGTGGTAACACACTGAAGCAGTCAATTTAACCTGGTTTCGATCAATATTTTAGAGGATAACACCGGTTAGGTCTGGGTTAGGTCTGGGTTATGCCCGCATCTGGCTCATGATTTTGCCTTCCTCGCATACTTGTTGGCCAGATCCTCGGTTTTTTTCGTGTTTGAATCATGTAGTAATGTGGTAACACACAGAAGCAGTCAATTAAACCTCGTTTCGATCAATATTTTAGAGGATAACTCCGGTTAGGTCTGGGTTAGGTCTGGGTTATGCCCGCATCTGGCTCATGATTTTGCCTTCTTCGCATACTTGTTGGCCAGATCCTGGGTTTTTTCCGTGTTCGTATCACGTAGTAACGTGGTAATTCACTGAAACACTCAATTAAGCCTGGTTTCGATCAATATTTTAGAGGATAACACCGGTTAGGTCTGGGTTAGGTCTGGGATATGCGCGCATCTGGCTTATACTTTCGCCTTTTTCGCAAACTTGTTGGCCAGATCCTGGGTTTTTTCCGTGTTTGAATCACGTAGTAATGTTGTAATACACTGAAGCAGTCAATTAAACCTGGTTTCGATCAATAGTTTAGAGGATAACACCGGTTAGGTCTGGGTTAGGTCTGGGATACGCGCGCATCTGGCTTATACTTTCGCCTTTTTCGCAAACTTGTTGGCCAGATCCTGGGTTTTTTCCGTGTTTGTATCACGTAGTAATGTGGTAACATAACGAAGCAGTCAATTAAGCCTGGTTTCGATCAATATTTTAGAGGATAACACCGGTTAGGTCTGGGTTAGGTCTGGGATATGCGCGCATCTGGCTTATACTTTCGCCTTTTTCGCAAACTTGTTGGCCAGATCCTGGGTTTTTTCCGTGTTTGAATCACGTAGTAATGTTGTAATACACTGAAGCAGTCAATTAAACCTGGTTTCGATCAATATTTTAGAGGATAACACCGGTTAGGTCTGGGTTAGGTCTGGGATACGCGCGCATCTGGCTTATACTTTCGCCTTTTTCGCAAACTTGTTGGCCAGATCCTGGGTTTTTTCCGTGTTTGTATCACGTAGTAATGTGGTAACATAACGAAGCAGTCAATTAACCCTGGTTTCGATCAATATTTTGGAGGATGACACCGGTTAGGTCTGGGTTAGGTCTGGGTTATGCCCGCATCTGGCTCATGATTTTGCCTTCTTCGCATACTAGTTGGCCAGATCCTGGCTTTTTTTCGTGTTTGAATCACGTAGTAATGTGGTAACACACTGAAGCAGTCAATTAAACCTGGTTTCGATCAATATTTTAGAGGATGACACCGGTTAGGTCTGGGTTAGGTCTGGGATATGCGCGCATCTGGCTTATACTTTCTCCTTTTTCACAAACTTGTTGGCTAGATCCTGGGTTTTTTCGGGTTCGAATCACGTAGTAATGTGGTAACACACTGAAGCAGTCATTTAAACCTGGTTTCGATCAATATTTTAGAGGATAACACCGGTTAGGTCTGGGTTAGGTCTGGGATATGCGCGCATCTGGCTTATACTTTCGCCTTTTTCGCAAACTTTTTGGACAGATCCTGGGGTTTTTCCGTGTTTGAATCACGTAGTCATGTGGTACCACACTGAGGTAGTCAATTAAACCTGGTTTCGATCAATATTTTAGAGGATAACACCGGTTAGGTCTCGGTTAGGTCTGGGTTATGCCCGCATCTGGCTCATGATTTTGCCTTCTTCGCATACTTGTTGGCCAGATCCTGGGTTTTTTCCGTGTTCGTATCACGTAGTAACGTGGTAATTCACTGAAACACTCAATTAAGCCTGGTTTCGATCAATATTTTAGAGGATAACACCGGTTAGGTCTGGGTTAGGTCTGGGATATGCGCGCATCTGGCTTATACTTTCGCCTTTTTCGCAAACTTGTTGGCCAGATCCTGGGTTTTTTCCGTGTTTGAATCACGTAGTAATGTTGTAATACACTGAAGCAGTCAATTAAACCTGGTTTCGATCAATATTTTAGAGGATAACACCGGTTAGGTCTGGGTTAGGTCTGGGTTATGCCCGCATCTGGCTCATGATTTTGCCTTCTTCGTATACTTGTTCGCCAGATACTGGGTTTTTTTCGTGTTTGAATCACGTAGTAATGTGGTAACACACTGAAGCAGTCAATTTAACCTGGTTTCGATCAATATTTTAGAGGATAACACCGGTTATGTCTGGGTTAGGTCTGGGATACGCGCGCATCTGGCTTATACTTTCGCCTTTTTCGCAAACTTGTTGGCCAGTTCCTGGGTTTTCTCCGTGTTTGAATCACGTAGTAATGTGGTAACACAATGAAGCAGTCAATTAACCCTGGTTTCGATCAATATTTTGGAGGATAACACCGGTTAGGTCTGGGTTAGGTCTGGGTTATGCCCGCATCTGGCTCATGATTTTGCCTTTTTCGCAAACTTGTTGGCCAGATCCTGGGTTTTTTCCGTGTTTGAATCACGTAGTAATGTGGTAATACACTGAAGCAGTCAATTAAACCTGGTTCCGATCAATATTTTAGAGGATAACACCGGTTATGTCTGGGTTAGGTCTGGGATACGCGCGCATCTGGCTTATACTTTCGCCTTTTTCGCAAACTTGTTGGCCAGTTCCTGGGTTTTCTCCGTGTTTGAATCACGTAGTAATGTGGTAACACAATGAAGCAGTCAATTAACCCTGGTTTCGATCAATATTTTGGAGGATAACACCGGTTAGGTCTGGGTTAGGTCTGGGTTATGCCCGCATCTGGCTTATACTTTCGCCTTTTTCGCAAACTTGTTGGCCAGATCCTGGGTTTTTTCCGTGTTTGTATCACGTAGTAATGTGGTAACATAACGAAGCAGTCAATTAACCCTGGTTTCGATCAATATTTTGGAGGATGACACCGGTTAGGTCTGGGTTAGGTCTGGGTTATGCCCGCATCTGGCTCATGATTTTGCCTTCTTCGCATACTAGTTGGCCAGATCCTGGCTTTTTTTCGTGTTTGAATCACGTAGTAATGTGGTAACACACTGAAGCAGTCAATTAAACCTGGTTTCGATCAATATTTTAGAGGATGACACCGGTTAGGTCTGGGTTAGGTCTGGGATATGCGCGCATCTGGCTTATACTTTCTCCTTTTTCACAAACTTGTTGGCTAGATCCTGGGTTTTTTCGGGTTCGAATCACGTAGTAATGTGGTAACACACTGAAGCAGTCATTTAAACCTGGTTTCGATCAATATTTTAGAGGATAACACCGGTTAGGTCTGGGTTAGGTCTGGGATATGCGCGCATCTGGCTTATACTTTCGCCTTTTTCGCAAACTTTTTGGACAGATCCTGGGGTTTTTCCGTGTTTGAATCACGTAGTCATGTGGTACCACACTGAGGTAGTCAATTAAACCTGGTTTCGATCAATATTTTAGAGGATAACACCGGTTAGGTCTGGGTTAGGTCTGGGTTATGCCCGCATCTGGCTCATGATTTTGCCTTCTTCGCATACTTGTTGGCCAGATCCTGGGTTTTTTCCGTGTTCGTATCACGTAGTAACGTGGTAATTCACTGAAACACTCAATTAAGCCTGGTTTCGATCAATATTTTAGAGGATAACACCGGTTAGGTCTGGGTTAGGTCTGGGATATGCGCGCATCTGGCTTATACTTTCGCCTTTTTCGCAAACTTGTTGGCCAGATCCTGGGTTTTTTCCGTGTTTGAATCACGTAGTAATGTTGTAATACACTGAAGCAGTCAATTAAACCTGGTTTCGATCAATATTTTAGAGGATAACACCGGTTAGGTCTGGGTTAGGTCTGGGATACGCGCGCATCTGGCTTATACTTTCGCCTTTTTCGCAAACTTGTTGGCCAGATCCTGGGTTTTTTCCGTGTTTGTATCACGTAGTAATGTGGTAACATAACGAAGCAGTCAATTAACCCTGGTTTCGATCAATATTTTGGAGGATGACACCGGTTAGGTCTGGGTTAGGTCTGGGTTATGCCCGCATCTGGCTCATGATTTTGCCTTCTTCGCATACTAGTTGGCCAGATCCTGGCTTTTTTTCGTGTTTGAATCACGTAGTAATGTGGTAACACACTGAAGCAGTCATTTAAACCTGGTTTCGATCAATATTTTAGAGGATAACACCGGTTAGGTCTGGGTTAGGTCTGGGATATGCGCGCATCTGGCTTATACTTTCGCCTTTTTCGCAAACTTTTTGGACAGATCCTGGGGTTTTTCCGTGTTTGAATCACGTAGTCATGTGGTACCACACTGAGGTAGTCAATTAAACCTGGTTTCGATCAATATTTTAGAGGATAACACCGGTTAGGTCTGGGTTAGGTCTGGGTTATGCCCGCATCTGGCTCATGATTTTGCCTTCTTCGCATACTTGTTGGCCAGATCCTTGGTTTTTTTCGTGTTTGAATCACGTAGTAATGTGGTAACACACTGAAGCAGTCAATTAAACCTGGTTTCGATCAATATTTTAGAGGATAACACCGGTTAGGTCTGGGTTAGGTCTGGGTTACGCCCGCATCTGGCTCATGATTTTGCCATCTTCGCATACTTGTTGGCCAGATCCTGGGTTTTTTTCGTGTTTGAATGATGTAGTAATGTGGTAACACACTGAAGCAGTCAATTAAACCTGGTTTCGATCAATATTTTAGAGGATAACACCGGTTAGGTCTGGGTTAGGTCTGGGTTATGCCCGCCTCTGGCTCATGATTTTGCCTTCTTCGCATACTTGTTGGCCAGATCCTGGGTTTTTTTCGTATTTGAATCTCGTAGTAATGTTGTACCACACTGAGGCAGTCAATTAAACCTGGATTCGATCAATATTTTAGAGGATAACACCGGTTAGGTCTGGGTTAGGTCTGGGTTATGCCCGCCTCTGGCTCATGATTTTGCCTTCTTCGCATACTTGTTGGCCAGATCCTGGGTTTTTTTCGTATTTGAATCTCGTAGTAATGTTGTACCACACTGAGGCAGTCAATTAAACCTGGATTCGATCAATATTTCAGAGGATAACACCGGTTAGGTCTGGGTTAGGTCTGGGATATGCGCGCATCTGGCTTACACTTTCGCCATTTTCGCAGACTCGTTGGCCAGATCCTGGGTTTTTTTCGTGTTTGAATCACGTAGTAACGTTGTACCACACTGAGGCAGTCAATTAAACCTGGTTTCGATCAATATTTTAGAGGATAACACCGGTTAGGTCTGGGTTAGGTCTGGGTTATGCCCGCATCTGGCTCATGATTTTGCCTTCTTCGCATACTTGTTGGCCAGATCCTGGGTTTTTTTCGTAGTTGAATCACGTAGTAATGTTGTACCACACTGAGGCAGTCAATTAAACCAGGTTTCGATCAATATTTCAGAGGATAACACCGGTTAGGTCTGGGTTAGGTCTGGGATATGCGCGCATCTGGCTTATACTTTCGCCTTTTTCGCAAACTTGTTGGCCAGATCCTGGGTTTTTTCCGTGTTTGTATCACGTAGTAATGTGGTAATTCACTGAAACACTCAATTAAACCTGGTTTCGATCAATATTTTAGAGGATAACACCGGTTAGGTCTGGGTTAGGTCTGGGATATGCGCGCATCTGGCTTATACTTTCGCCTTTTTCGCAAACTTGTTGGCCAGATCCTGGGTTTTTTCCGTGTTTGAATCACGTAGTAATGTGGTACCACACTGAGGCAGTCAATTAAACCTGGTTTCGATCAATATTTTAGAGGATAACACCGGTTAGGTCTGGGTTAGGTCTGGGTTATGCCCGCATCTGGCTCATGATTTTGCCTTCCTCGCATACTTGTTGGCCAGATCCTGGGATTTTTCCGTGTTTGTATCACGTTGTAATGTGGTAATTCACTGAAACACTCAATTAAACCTGGTTTCGATCAATATTTTAGAGGATAACACCGGTTAGGTCTGGGTTAGGTCTGGGATATGCGCGCATCTGGCTTATACTTTCGCCTTTTTCGCAAACTTGTTGGCCAGATCCTGGGTTTTTTCCGTGTTTGTATCACGTAGTAATGTGGTAATTCACTGAAACACTCAATTAAACCTGGTTTCGATCAATATTTTAGAGGATAACACCGGTTAGGTCTGGGTTAGGTCTGGGATATGCGCGCATCTGGCTTATACTTTCGCCTTTTTCGCAAACTTGTTGGCCAGATCCTGGGTTTTTTCCGTGTTTGAATCACGTAGTAATGTGGTACCACATTGAGGCAGTCAATTAAACCTGGTTTCGATCAATATTTTAGAGGATAACACCGGTTAGGTCTGGGTTAGGTCTGGGTTATGCCCGCATCTGGCTCATGATTTTGCCTTCCTCGCATACTTGTTGGCCAGATCCTGGGTTTTTTTCGTGTTTGAATCATGTAGTAATGTGGTAACACACTGAAGCAGTCAATTTAACCTGGTTTCGATCAATATTTTAGAGGATAACACCGGTTAGGTCTGGGTTAGGTCTGGGTTATGCCCGCATCTGGCTCATGATTTTGCCTTCCTCGCATACTTGTTGGCCAGATCCTGGGTTTTTTTCGTGTTTGAATCATGTAGCAATGTGGTAACACACAGAAGCAGTCAATTAAACCTCGTTTCGATCAATATTTTAGAGGATAACTCCGGTTAGGTCTGGGTTAGGTCTGGGTTATGCCCGCATCTGGCTCATGATTTTGCCTTCTTCGCATACTTGTTGGCCAGATCCTGGGTTTTTTCCGTGTTCGTATCACGTAGTAACGTGGTAATTCACTGAAACACTCAATTAAGCCTGGTTTCGATCAATATTTTAGAGGATAACACCGGTTAGGTCTGGGTTAGGTCTGGGATATGCGCGCATCTGGCTTATACTTTCGCCTTTTTCGCAAACTTGTTGGCCAGATCCTGGGTTTTTTCCGTGTTTGAATCACGTAGTCATGTGGTACCACACTGAGGTAGTCAATTAAACCTGGTTTCGATCAATATTTTAGAGGATAACACCGGTTAGGTCTGGGTTAGGTCTGGGTTATGCCCGCATCTGGCTCATGATTTTGCCTTCTTCGCATACTTGTTGGCCAGATCCTTGGTTTTTTTCGTGTTTGAATCACGTAGTAATGTGGTAACACACTGAAGCAGTCAATTAAGCCTGGTTTCGATCAATATTTTAGAGGATAACACCGGTTAGGTCTGGGTTAGGTCTGGGATATGCGCGCACCTGGCTTATACTTTCGCCTTTTTCGCAAACTTTTTGGACAGATCCTGGGGTTTTTCCGTGTTTGAATCACGTAGTAATGTGGTAATACATTGAAGCAGTCAATTTAACCTGGTTTCGATCAATATTTTAGAGGATAACACCGGTTAGGTCTGGGTTAGGTCTGGGTTATGCCCGCATCTGGCTCATGATTTTGCCTTCCTCGCATACTTGTTGGCCAGATCCTGGGTTTTTTTCGTGTTTGAATCATGTAGTAATGTGGTAACACACTGAAGCAGTCAATTTAACCTGGTTTCGATCAATATTTTAGAGGATAACACCGGTTAGGTCTGGGTTAGGTCTGGGTTATGCCCGCATCTGGCTCATGATTTTGCCTTCCTCGCATACTTGTTGGCCAGATCCTCGGTTTTTTTCGTGTTTGAATCATGTAGTAATGTGGTAACACACAGAAGCAGTCAATTAAACCTCATTTCGATCAATATTTTAGAGGATAACTCCGGTTAGGTCTGGGTTAGGTCTGGGTTATGCCCGCATCTGGCTCATGATTTTGCCTTCTTCGCATACTTGTTGGCCAGATCCTGGGTTTTTTCCGTGTTCGTATCACGTAGTAACGTGGTAATTCACTGAAACACTCAATTAAGCCTGGTTTCGATCAATATTTTAGAGGATAACACCGGTTAGGTCTGGGTTAGGTCTGGGATATGCGCGCATCTGGCTTATACTTTCGCCTTTTTCGCAAACTTGTTGGCCAGATCCTGGGTTTTTTCCGTGTTTGAATCACGTAGTAATGTTGTAATACACTGAAGCAGTCAATTAAACCTGGTTTCGATCAATATTTTAGAGGATAACACCGGTTAGGTCTGGGTTAGGTCTGGGATACGCGCGCATCTGGCTTATACTTTCGCCTTTTTCGCAAACTTGTTGGCCAGATCCTGGGTTTTTTCCGTGTTTGTATCACGTAGTAATGTGGTAACATAACGAAGCAGTCAATTAACCCTGGTTTCGATCAATATTTTGGAGGATGACACCGGTTAGGTCTGGGTTAGGTCTGGGTTATGCCCGCATCTGGCTCATGATTTTGCCTTCTTCGCATACTAGTTGGCCAGATCCTGGCTTTTTTTCGTGTTTGAATCACGTAGTAATGTGGTAACACACTGAAGCAGTCAATTAAACCTGGTTTCGATCAATATTTTAGAGGATGACACCGGTTAGGTCTGGGTTAGGTCTGGGATATGCGCGCATCTGGCTTATACTTTCTCCTTTTTCACAAACTTGTTGGCTAGATCCTGGGTTTTTTCGGGTTCGAATCACGTAGTAATGTGGTAACACACTGAAGCAGTCATTTAAACCTGGTTTCGATCAATATTTTAGAGGATAACACCGGTTAGGTCTGGGTTAGGTCTGGGATATGCGCGCATCTGGCTTATACTTTCGCCTTTTTCGCAAACTTTTTGGACAGATCCTGGGGTTTTTCCGTGTTTGAATCACGTAGTCATGTGGTACCACACTGAGGTAGTCAATTAAACCTGGTTTCGATCAATATTTTAGAGGATAACACCGGTTAGGTCTGGGTTAGGTCTGGGTTATGCCCGCATCTGGCTCATGATTTTGCCTTCTTCGCATACTTGTTGGCCAGATCCTGGGTTTTTTCCGTGTTCGTATCACGTAGTAACGTGGTAATTCACTGAAACACTCAATTAAGCCTGGTTTCGATCAATATTTTAGAGGATAACACCGGTTAGGTCTGGGTTAGGTCTGGGATATGCGCGCATCTGGCTTATACTTTCGCCTTTTTCGCAAACTTGTTGGCCAGATCCTGGGTTTTTTCCGTGTTTGAATCACGTAGTAATGTTGTAATACACTGAAGCAGTCAATTAAACCTGGTTTCGATCAATATTTTAGAGGATAACACCGGTTAGGTCTGGGTTAGGTCTGGGATACGCGCGCATCTGTCTTATACTTTCGCCTTTTTCGCAAACTTGTTGGCCAGATCCTGGGTTTTTTCCGTGTTTGTATCACGTAGTAATGTGGTAACATAACGAAGCAGTCAATTAACCCTGGTTTCGATCAATATTTTGGAGGATGACACCGGTTAGGTCTGGGTTAGGTCTGGGTTATGCCCGCATCTGGCTCATGATTTTGCCTTCTTCGCATACTAGTTGGCCAGATCCTGGCTTTTTTTCGTGTTTGAATCACGTAGTAATGTGGTAACACACTGAAGCAGTCAATTAAACCTGGTTTCGATCAATATTTTAGAGGATGACACCGGTTAGGTCTGGGTTAGGTCTGGGATATGCGCGCATCTGGCTTATACTTTCTCCTTTTTCACAAACTTGTTGGCTAGATCCTGGGTTTTTTCGGGTTCGAATCACGTAGTAATGTGGTAACACACTGAAGCAGTCATTTAAACCTGGTTTCGATCAATATTTTAGAGGATAACACCGGTTAGGTCTGGGTTAGGTCTGGGATATGCGCGCATCTGGCTTATACTTTCGCCTTTTTCGCAAACTTTTTGGACAGATCCTGGGGTTTTTCCGTGTTTGAATCACGTAGTCATGTGGTACCACACTGAGGTAGTCAATTAAACCTGGTTTCGATCAATATTTTAGAGGATAACACCGGTTAGGTCTGGGTTAGGTCTGGGTTATGCCCGCATCTGGCTCATGATTTTGCCTTCTTCGCATACTTGTTGGCCAGATCCTTGGTTTTTTTCGTGTTTGAATCACGTAGTAATGTGGTAACACACTGAAGCAGTCAATTAAACCTGGTTTCGATCAATATTTTAGAGGATAACACCGGTTAGGTCTGGGTTAGGTCTGGGTTACGCCCGCATCTGGCTCATGATTTTGCCATCTTCGCATACTTGTTGGCCAGATCCTGGGTTTTTTTCGTGTTTGAATGATGTAGTAATGTGGTAACACACTGAAGCAGTCAATTAAACCTGGTTTCGATCAATATTTTAGAGGATAACACCGGTTAGGTCTGGGTTAGGTCTGGGTTATGCCCGCCTCTGGCTCATGATTTTGCCTTCTTCGCATACTTGTTGGCCAGATCCTGGGTTTTTTTCGTATTTGAATCTCGTAGTAATGTTGTACCACACTGAGGCAGTCAATTAAACCTGGATTCGATCAATATTTCAGAGGATAACACCGGTTAGGTCTGGGTTAGGTCCGGGATATGCACGCACCTGGCTCATGATTTCGCCTTTTTCGCAAACTTGTTGGCCAGATCCTGGGTTTTTTCCGTGTTTGAATCACGTAGTAATGTGGTAATACACTGAAGCAGTCAATTAAACCTGGTTTCGATCAATATTTTAGAGGATAACACCGGTTAGGTCTGGGTTAGGTCTGGGTTATGCCCGCATCTGGCTCATGATTTTGCCTTCTTCACATACTTGTTGGCCAGATCCTGGGTTTTTTTCGTGTTTGAATCACGTAGTATTGTGGTAGCATACTGAAGCAGTCAATTAAACCTGGTTTCGATCAATATTTCAGAGGATAACACCGGCTGGGTCTGGGTTAGGTCCGGGAAATGCACGCATCTGGCTCATGATTTCGCCTTTTTCGCAAACTTGTTGGCCAGATCCTGGGTTTTTTCCGTGTTTGAATCACGTAGTAATGTGGTACCACACTGAGGCAGTCAATTAAACCTGGTTTCGATCAATATTTTAGAGGATAACACCGGTTAGGTCTGGGTTAGGTCTGGGATATGCGCGCATCTGGCTTACACTTTCGCCATTTTCGCAGACTTGTTGGCCAGATCCTGGGTTTTTTTCGTGTTTGAATCACGTAGTAACGTTGTACCACACTGAGGCAGTCAATTAAACCTGGTTTCGATCAATATTTTAGAGGATAACACCGGTTAGGTCTGGGTTAGGTCTGGGTTATGCCCGCATCTGGCTCATGATTTTGCCTTCTTCGCATACTTGTTGGCCAGATCCTGGGTTTTTTTCGTAGTTGAATCACGTAGTAATGTTGTACCACACTGAGGCAGTCAATTAAACCAGGTTTCGATCAATATTTCAGAGGATAACACCGGTTAGGTCTGGGTTAGGTCTGGGATATGCGCGCATCTGGCTTATACTTTCGCCTTTTTCGCAAACTTGTTGGCCAGATCCTGGGTTTTTTCCGTGTTTGTATCACGTAGTAATGTGGTAATTCACTGAAACACTCAATTAAACCTGGTTTCGATCAATATTTTAGAGGATAACACCGGTTAGGTCTGGGTTAGGTCTGGGATATGCGCGCATCTGGCTTATACTTTCGCCTTTTTCGCAAACTTGTTGGCCAGATCCTGGGTTTTTCCGTGTTTGAATCACGTAGTAATGTGGTACCACACTGAGGCAGTCAATTAAACCTGGTTTCGATCAATATTTTAGAGGATAACACCGGTTAGGTCTGGGTTAGGTCTGGGTTATGCCCGCATCTGGCTCATGATTTTGCCTTCCTCGCATACTTGTTGGCCAGATCCTGGGATTTTTCCGTGTTTGTATCACGTTGTAATGTGGTAATTCACTGAAACACTCAATTAAACCTGGTTTCGATCAATATTTTAGAGGATAACACCGGTTAGGTCTGGGTTAGGTCTGGGATATGCGCGCATCTGGCTTATACTTTCGCCTTTTTCGCAAACTTGTTGGCCAGATCCTGGGTTTTTTCCGTGTTTGTATCACGTAGTAATGTGGTAATTCACTGAAACACTCAATTAAACCTGGTTTCGATCAATATTTTAGAGGATAACACCGGTTAGGTCTGGGTTAGGTCTGGGATATGCGCGCATCTGGCTTATACTTTCGCCTTTTTCGCAAACTTGTTGGCCAGATCCTGGGTTTTTTTCGTAGTTGAATCACGTAGTAATGTTGTACCACACTGAGGCAGTCAATTAAACCAGGTTTCGATCAATATTTCAGAGGATAACACCGGTTAGGTCTGGGTTAGGTCTGGGATATGCGCGCATCTGGCTTATACTTTCGCCTTTTTCGCAAACTTGTTGGCCAGATCCTGGGTTTTTTCCGTGTTTGTATCACGTAGTAATGTGGTAATTCACTGAAACACTCAATTAAACCTGGTTTCGATCAATATTTTAGAGGATAACACCGGTTAGGTCTGGGTTAGGTCTGGGATATGCGCGCATCTGGCTTATACTTTCGCCTTTTTCGCAAACTTGTTGGCCAGATCCTGGGTTTTTTCCGTGTTTGAATCACGTAGTAATGTGGTACCACACTGAGGCAGTCAATTAAACCTGGTTTCGATCAATATTTTAGAGGATAACACCGGTTAGGTCTGGGTTAGGTCTGGGTTATGCCCGCATCTGGCTCATGATTTTGCCTTCCTCGCATACTTGTTGGCCAGATCCTGGGATTTTTCCGTGTTTGTATCACGTTGTAATGTGGTAATTCACTGAAACACTCAATTAAACCTGGTTTCGATCAATATTTTAGAGGATAACACCGGTTAGGTCTGGGTTAGGTCTGGGATATGCGCGCATCTGGCTTATACTTTCGCCTTTTTCGCAAACTTGTTGGCCAGATCCTGGGTTTTTTCCGTGTTTGTATCACGTAGTAATGTGGTAATTCACTGAAACACTCAATTAAACCTGGTTTCGATCAATATTTTAGAGGATAACACCGGTTAGGTCTGGGTTAGGTCTGGGATATGCGCGCATCTGGCTTATACTTTCGCCTTTTTCGCAAACTTGTTGGCCAGATCCTGGGTTTTTTCCGTGTTTGAATCACGTAGTAATGTGGTACCACATTGAGGCAGTCAATTAAACCTGGTTTCGATCAATATTTTAGAGGATAACACCGGTTAGGTCTGGGTTAGGTCTGGGTTATGCCCGCATCTGGCTCATGATTTTGCCTTCCTCGCATACTTGTTGGCCAGATCCTGGGTTTTTTTCGTGTTTGAATCATGTAGTAATGTGGTAACACACTGAAGCAGTCAATTAAGCCTGGTTTCGATCAATATTTTAGAGGATAACATCGGTTAGGTCTGGGTTAGGTCTGGGATATGCGCGCATCTGGCTTATACTTTCGCCTTTTTCGCAAACTATTTGGACAGATCCTGGGGTTTTTCCGTGTTTGAATCACGTAGTAATGTGGTAATACATTGAAGCAGTCAATTTAACCTGGTTTCGATCAATATTTTAGAGGATAACACCGGTTAGGTCTGGGTTAGGTCTGGGTTATGCCCGCATCTGGCTCATGATTTTGCCTTCCTCGCATACTTGTTGGCCAGATCCTGGGTTTTTTTCGTGTTTGAATCATGTAGTAATGTGGTAACACACTGAAGCAGTCAATTTAACCTGGTTTCGATCAATATTTTAGAGGATAACACCGGTTAGGTCTGGGTTAGGTCTGGGTTATGCCCGCATCTGGCTCATGATTTTGCCTTCCTCGCATACTTGTTGGCCAGATCCTGGGTTTTTTTCGTGTTTGAATCATGTAGTAATGTGGTAACACACAGAAGCAGTCAATTAAACCTCGTTTCGATCAATATTTTAGAGGATAACTCCGGTTAGGTCTGGGTTAGGTCTGGGTTATGCCCGCATCTGGCTCATGATTTTGCCTTCTTCGCATACTTGTTGGCCAGATCCTTGGTTTTTTTCGTGTTTGAATCACGTAGTAATGTGGTAACACACTGAAGCAGTCAATTAAGCCTGGTTTCGATCAATATTTTAGAGGATAACACCGGTTAGGTCTGGGTTAGGTCTGGGATATGCGCGCACCTGGCTTATACTTTCGCCTTTTTCGCAAACTTTTTGGACAGATCCTGGGGTTTTTCCGTGTTTGAATCACGTAGTAATGTGGTAATACATTGAAGCAGTCAATTTAACCTGGTTTCGATCAATATTTTAGAGGATAACACCGGTTAGGTCTGGGTTAGGTCTGGGTTATGCCCGCATCTGGCTCATGATTTTGCCTTCCTCGCATACTTGTTGGCCAGATCCTGGGTTTTTTTCGTGTTTGAATCATGTAGTAATGTGGTAACACACTGAAGCAGTCAATTTAACCTGGTTTCGATCAATATTTTAGAGGATAACACCGGTTAGGTCTGGGTTAGGTCTGGGTTATGCCCGCATCTGGCTCATGATTTTGCCTTCCTCGCATACTTGTTGGCCAGATCCTCGGTTTTTTTCGTGTTTGAATCATGTAGTAATGTGGTAACACACAGAAGCAGTCAATTAAACCTCCTTTCGATCAATATTTTAGAGGATAACTCCGGTTAGGTCTGGGTTAGGTCTGGGTTATGCCCGCATCTGGCTCATGATTTTGCCTTCTTCGCATACTTGTTGGCCAGATCCTGGGTTTTTTCCGTGTTCGTATCACGTAGTAACGTGGTAATTCACTGAAACACTCAATTAAGCCTGGTTTCGATCAATATTTTAGAGGATAACACCGCTTAGGTCTGGGTTAGGTCTGGGATATGCGCGCATCTGGCTTATACTTTCGCCTTTTTCGCAAACTTGTTGGCCAGATCCTGGGTTTTTTCCGTGTTTGAATCACGTAGTAATGTTGTAATACACTGAAGCAGTCAATTAAACCTGGTTTCGATCAATATTTTAGAGGATAACACCGGTTAGGTCTGGGTTAGGTCTGGGATACGCGCGCATCTGGCTTATACTTTCGCCTTTTTCGCAAACTTGTTGGCCAGATCCTGGGTTTTTTCCGTGTTTGTATCACGTAGTAATGTGGTAACATAACGAAGCAGTCAATTAACCCTGGTTTCGATCAATATTTTGGAGGATGACACCGGTTAGGTCTGGGTTAGGTCTGGGTTATGCCCGCATCTGGCTCATGATTTTGCCTTCTTCGCATACTAGTTGGCCAGATCCTGGCTTTTTTTCGTGTTTGAATCACGTAGTAATGTGGTAACACACTGAAGCAGTCAATTAAACCTGGTTTCGATCAATATTTTAGAGGATGACACCGGTTAGGTCTGGGTTAGGTCTGGGATATGCGCGCATCTGGCTTATACTTTCTCCTTTTTCACAAACTTGTTGGCTAGATCCTGGGTTTTTTCGGGTTCGAATCACGTAGTAATGTGGTAACACACTGAAGCAGTCATTTAAACCTGGTTTCGATCAATATTTTAGAGGATAACACCGGTTAGGTCTGGGTTAGGTCTGGGATATGCGCGCATCTGGCTTATACTTTCGCCTTTTTCGCAAACTTTTTGGACAGATCCTGGGGTTTTTCCGTGTTTGAATCACGTAGTCATGTGGTACCACACTGAGGTAGTCAATTAAACCTGGTTTCGATCAATATTTTAGAGGATAACACCGGTTAGGTCTGGGTTAGGTCTGGGTTATGCCCGCATCTGGCTCATGATTTTGCCTTCTTCGCATACTTGTTGGCCAGATCCTGGGTTTTTTCCGTGTTCGTATCACGTAGTAACGTGGTAATTCACTGAAACACTCAATTAAGCCTGGTTTCGATCAATATTTTAGAGGATAACACCGGTTAGGTCTGGGTTAGGTCTGGGATATGCGCGCATCTGGCTTATACTTTCGCCTTTTTCGCAAACTATTTGGACAGATCCTGGGGTTTTTCCGTGTTTGAATCACGTAGTAATGTTGTAATACACTGAAGCAGTCAATTAAACCTGGTTTCGATCAATATTTTAGAGGATAACACCGGTTAGGTCTGGGTTAGGTCTGGGTTATGCCCGCATCTGGCTCATGATTTTGCCTTCCTCGCATACTTGTTGGCCAGATCCTGGGTTTTTTTCGTGTTTGAATCATGTAGTAATGTGGTAACACACTGAAGCAGTCAATTTAACCTGGTTTCGATCAATATTTTAGAGGATAACACCGGTTAGGTCTGGGTTAGGTCTGGGTTATGCCCGCATCTGGCTCATGATTTTGCCTTCCTCGCATACTTGTTGGCCAGATCCTGGGTTTTTTTCGTGTTTGAATCATGTAGTAATGTGGTAACACACAGAAGCAGTCAATTAAACCTCGTTTCGATCAATATTTTAGAGGATAACTCCGGTTAGGTCTGGGTTAGGTCTGGGTTATGCCCGCATCTGGCTCATGATTTTGCCTTCTTCGCATACTTGTTGGCCAGATCCTTGGTTTTTTTCGTGTTTGAATCACGTAGTAATGTGGTAACACACTGAAGCAGTCAATTAAGCCTGGTTTCGATCAATATTTTAGAGGATAACACCGGTTAGGTCTGGGTTAGGTCTGGGATATGCGCGCACCTGGCTTATACTTTCGCCTTTTTCGCAAACTTTTTGGACAGATCCTGGGGTTTTTCCGTGTTTGAATCACGTAGTAATGTGGTAATACATTGAAGCAGTCAATTTAACCTGGTTTCGATCAATATTTTAGAGGATAACACCGGTTAGGTCTGGGTTAGGTCTGGGTTATGCCCGCATCTGGCTCATGATTTTGCCTTCCTCGCATACTTGTTGGCCAGATCCTGGGTTTTTTTCGTGTTTGAATCATGTAGTAATGTGGTAACACACTGAAGCAGTCAATTTAACCTGGTTTCGATCAATATTTTAGAGGATAACACCGGTTAGGTCTGGGTTAGGTCTGGGTTATGCCCGCATCTGGCTCATGATTTTGCCTTCCTCGCATACTTGTTGGCCAGATCCTCGGTTTTTTTCGTGTTTGAATCATGTAGTAATGTGGTAACACACAGAAGCAGTCAATTAAACCTCCTTTCGATCAATATTTTAGAGGATAACTCCGGTTAGGTCTGGGTTAGGTCTGGGTTATGCCCGCATCTGGCTCATGATTTTGCCTTCTTCGCATACTTGTTGGCCAGATCCTGGGTTTTTTCCGTGTTCGTATCACGTAGTAACGTGGTAATTCACTGAAACACTCAATTAAGCCTGGTTTCGATCAATATTTTAGAGGATAACACCGCTTAGGTCTGGGTTAGGTCTGGGATATGCGCGCATCTGGCTTATACTTTCGCCTTTTTCGCAAACTTGTTGGCCAGATCCTGGGTTTTTTCCGTGTTTGAATCACGTAGTAATGTTGTAATACACTGAAGCAGTCAATTAAACCTGGTTTCGATCAATATTTTAGAGGATAACACCGGTTAGGTCTGGGTTAGGTCTGGGATACGCGCGCATCTGGCTTATACTTTCGCCTTTTTCGCAAACTTGTTGGCCAGATCCTGGGTTTTTTCCGTGTTTGTATCACGTAGTAATGTGGTAACATAACGAAGCAGTCAATTAACCCTGGTTTCGATCAATATTTTGGAGGATGACACCGGTTAGGTCTGGGTTAGGTCTGGGTTATGCCCGCATCTGGCTCATGATTTTGCCTTCTTCGCATACTAGTTGGCCAGATCCTGGCTTTTTTTCGTGTTTGAATCACGTAGTAATGTGGTAACACACTGAAGCAGTCAATTAAACCTGGTTTCGATCAATATTTTAGAGGATGACACCGGTTAGGTCTGGGTTAGGTCTGGGATATGCGCGCATCTGGCTTATACTTTCTCCTTTTTCACAAACTTGTTGGCTAGATCCTGGGTTTTTTCGGGTTCGAATCACGTAGTAATGTGGTAACACACTGAAGCAGTCATTTAAACCTGGTTTCGATCAATATTTTAGAGGATAACACCGGTTAGGTCTGGGTTAGGTCTGGGATATGCGCGCATCTGGCTTATACTTTCGCCTTTTTCGCAAACTTTTTGGACAGATCCTGGGGTTTTTCCGTGTTTGAATCACGTAGTCATGTGGTACCACACTGAGGTAGTCAATTAAACCTGGTTTCGATCAATATTTTAGAGGATAACACCGGTTAGGTCTGGGTTAGGTCTGGGTTATGCCCGCATCTGGCTCATGATTTTGCCTTCTTCGCATACTTGTTGGCCAGATCCTGGGTTTTTTCCGTGTTCGTATCACGTAGTAACGTGGTAATTCACTGAAACACTCAATTAAGCCTGGTTTCGATCAATATTTTAGAGGATAACACCGGTTAGGTCTGGGTTAGGTCTGGGATATGCGCGCATCTGGCTTATACTTTCGCCTTTTTCGCAAACTTGTTGGCCAGATCCTGGGTTTTTTCCGTGTTTGAATCACGTAGTAATGTTGTAATACACTGAAGCAGTCAATTAAACCTGGTTTCGATCAATATTTTAGAGGATAACACCGGTTAGGTCTGGGTTAGGTCTGGGATACGCGCGCATCTGGCTTATACTTTCGCCTTTTTCGCAAACTTGTTGGCCAGATCCTGGGTTTTTTCCGTGTTTGTATCACGTAGTAATGTGGTAACATAACGAAGCAGTCAATTAACCCTGGTTTCGATCAATATTTTGGAGGATGACACCGGTTAGGTCTGGGTTAGGTCTGGGTTATGCCCGCATCTGGCTCATGATTTTGCCTTCTTCGCATACTAGTTGGCCAGATCCTGGCTTTTTTTCGTGTTTGAATCACGTAGTAATGTGGTAACACACTGAAGCAGTCAATTAAACCTGGTTTCGATCAATATTTTAGAGGATGACACCGGTTAGGTCTGGGTTAGGTCTGGGATATGCGCGCATCTGGCTTATACTTTCTCCTTTTTCACAAACTTGTTGGCTAGATCCTGGGTTTTTTCGGGTTCGAATCACGTAGTAATGTGGTAACACACTGAAGCAGTCATTTAAACCTGGTTTCGATCAATATTTTAGAGGATAACACCGGTTAGGTCTGGGTTAGGTCTGGGATATGCGCGCATCTGGCTTATACTTTCGCCTTTTTCGCAAACTTTTTGGACAGATCCTGGGGTTTTTCCGTGTTTGAATCACGTAGTCATGTGGTACCACACTGAGGTAGTCAATTAAACCTGGTTTCGATCAATATTTTAGAGGATAACACCGGTTAGGTCTGGGTTAGGTCTGGGTTATGCCCGCATCTGGCTCATGATTTTGCCTTCTTCGCATACTTGTTGGCCAGATCCTTGGTTTTTTTCGTGTTTGAATCACGTAGTAATGTGGTAACACACTGAAGCAGTCAATTAAACCTGGTTTCGATCAATATTTTAGAGGATAACACCGGTTAGGTCTGGGTTAGGTCTGGGTTACGCCCGCATCTGGCTCATGATTTTGCCATCTTCGCATACTTGTTGGCCAGATCCTGGGTTTTTTTCGTGTTTGAATGATGTAGTAATGTGGTAACACACTGAAGCAGTCAATTAAACCTGGTTTCGATCAATATTTTAGAGGATAACACCGGTTAGGTCTGGGTTAGGTCTGGGTTATGCCCGCCTCTGGC
This sequence comes from Colletes latitarsis, assembly GCF_051014445.1. Lineage (NCBI taxonomy): Eukaryota > Metazoa > Arthropoda > Insecta > Hymenoptera > Colletidae > Colletes > Colletes latitarsis. The sequence goes on along the minus strand of NC_135145.1, from coordinate 2,470,210 downwards.
TCATGATTTTGCCTTCTTCGCATACTTGTTGGCCAGATCCTGGGTTTTTTTCGTATTTGAATCTCGTAGTAATGTTGTACCACACTGAGGCAGTCAATTAAACCTGGATTCGATCAATATTTCAGAGGATAACACCGGTTAGGTCTGGGTTAGGTCCGGGATATGCACGCACCTGGCTCATGATTTCGCCTTTTTCGCAAACTTGTTGGCCAGATCCTGGGTTTTTTCCGTGTTTGAATCACGTAGTAATGTGGTAATACACTGAAGCAGTCAATTAAACCTGGTTTCGATCAATATTTTAGAGGATAACACCGGTTAGGTCTGGGTTAGGTCTGGGTTATGCCCGCATCTGGCTCATGATTTTGCCTTCTTCACATACTTGTTGGCCAGATCCTGGGTTTTTTTCGTGTTTGAATCACGTAGTATTGTGGTAGCATACTGAAGCAGTCAATTAAACCTGGTTTCGATCAATATTTCAGAGGATAACACCGGCTGGGTCTGGGTCAGGTCCGGGAAATGCACGCATCTGGCTCATGATTTCGCCTTTTTCGCAAACTTGTTGGCCAGATCCTGGGTTTTTTCCGTGTTTGAATCACGTAGTAATGTGGTACCACACTGAGGCAGTCAATTAAACCTGGTTTCGATCAATATTTTAGAGGATAACACCGGTTAGGTCTGGGTTAGGTCTGGGATATGCGCGCATCTGGCTTACACTTTCGCCATTTTCGCAGACTTGTTGGCCAGATCCTGGGTTTTTTTCGTGTTTGAATCACGTAGTAACGTTGTACCACACTGAGGCAGTCAATTAAACCTGGTTTCGATCAATATTTTAGAGGATAACACCGGTTAGGTCTGGGTTAGGTCTGGGTTATGCCCGCATCTGGCTCATGATTTTGCCTTCTTCGCATACTTGTTGGCCAGATCCTGGGTTTTTTTCGTAGTTGAATCACGTAGTAATGTTGTACCACACTGAGGCAGTCAATTAAACCAGGTTTCGATCAATATTTCAGAGGATAACACCGGTTAGGTCTGGGTTAGGTCTGGGATATGCGCGCATCTGGCTTATACTTTCGCCTTTTTCGCAAACTTGTTGGCCAGATCCTGGGTTTTTTCCGTGTTTGTATCACGTAGTAATGTGGTAATTCACTGAAACACTCAATTAAACCTGGTTTCGATCAATATTTTAGAGGATAACACCGGTTAGGTCTGGGTTAGGTCTGGGATATGCGCGCATCTGGCTTATACTTTCGCCTTTTTCGCAAACTTGTTGGCCAGATCCTGGGTTTTTTCCGTGTTTGAATCACGTAGTAATGTGGTACCACACTGAGGCAGTCAATTAAACCTGGTTTCGATCAATATTTTAGAGGATAACACCGGTTAGGTCTGGGTTAGGTCTGGGTTATGCCCGCATCTGGCTCATGATTTTGCCTTCCTCGCATACTTGTTGGCCAGATCCTGGGATTTTTCCGTGTTTGTATCACGTTGTAATGTGGTAATTCACTGAAACACTCAATTAAACCTGGTTTCGATCAATATTTTAGAGGATAACACCGGTTAGGTCTGGGTTAGGTCTGGGATATGCGCGCATCTGGCTTATACTTTCGCCTTTTTCGCAAACTTGTTGGCCAGATCCTGGGTTTTTTCCGTGTTTGTATCACGTAGTAATGTGGTAATTCACTGAAACACTCAATTAAACCTGGTTTCGATCAATATTTTAGAGGATAACACCGGTTAGGTCTGGGTTAGGTCTGGGATATGCGCGCATCTGGCTTATACTTTCGCCTTTTTCGCAAACTTGTTGGCCAGATCCTGGGTTTTTTTCGTAGTTGAATCACGTAGTAATGTTGTACCACACTGAGGCAGTCAATTAAACCAGGTTTCGATCAATATTTCAGAGGATAACACCGGTTAGGTCTGGGTTAGGTCTGGGATATGCGCGCATCTGGCTTATACTTTCGCCTTTTTCGCAAACTTGTTGGCCAGATCCTGGGTTTTTTCCGTGTTTGTATCACGTAGTAATGTGGTAATTCACTGAAACACTCAATTAAACCTGGTTTCGATCAATATTTTAGAGGATAACACCGGTTAGGTCTGGGTTAGGTCTGGGATATGCGCGCATCTGGCTTATACTTTCGCCTTTTTCGCAAACTTGTTGGCCAGATCCTGGGTTTTTTCCGTGTTTGAATCACGTAGTAATGTGGTACCACACTGAGGCAGTCAATTAAACCTGGTTTCGATCAATATTTTAGAGGATAACACCGGTTAGGTCTGGGTTAGGTCTGGGTTATGCCCGCATCTGGCTCATGATTTTGCCTTCCTCGCATACTTGTTGGCCAGATCCTGGGATTTTTCCGTGTTTGTATCACGTTGTAATGTGGTAATTCACTGAAACACTCAATTAAACCTGGTTTCGATCAATATTTTAGAGGATAACACCGGTTAGGTCTGGGTTAGGTCTGGGATATGCGCGCATCTGGCTTATACTTTCGCCTTTTTCGCAAACTTGTTGGCCAGATCCTGGGTTTTTTCCGTGTTTGTATCACGTAGTAATGTGGTAATTCACTGAAACACTCAATTAAACCTGGTTTCGATCAATATTTTAGAGGATAACACCGGTTAGGTCTGGGTTAGGTCTGGGATATGCGCGCATCTGGCTTATACTTTCGCCTTTTTCGCAAACTTGTTGGCCAGATCCTGGGTTTTTTCCGTGTTTGAATCACGTAGTAATGTGGTACCACATTGAGGCAGTCAATTAAACCTGGTTTCGATCAATATTTTAGAGGATAACACCGGTTAGGTCTGGGTTAGGTCTGGGTTATGCCCGCATCTGGCTCATGATTTTGCCTTCCTCGCATACTTGTTGGCCAGATCCTGGGTTTTTTTCGTGTTTGAATCATGTAGTAATGTGGTAACACACTGAAGCAGTCAATTAAGCCTGGTTTCGATCAATATTTTAGGGGATAACACCGGTTAGGTCTGGGTTAGGTCTGGGATATGCGCGCATCTGGCTTATACTTTCGCCTTTTTCGCAAACTATTTGGACAGATCCTGGGGTTTTTCCGTGTTTGAATCACGTAGTAATGTGGTAATACATTGAAGCAGTCAATTTAACCTGGTTTCGATCAATATTTTAGAGGATAACACCGGTTAGGTCTGGGTTAGGTCTGGGTTATGGCCGCATCTGGCTCATGATTTTGCCTTCCTCGCATACTTGTTGGCCAGATCCTGGGTTTTTTTCGTGTTTGAATCATGTAGTAATGTGGTAACACACTGAAGCAGTCAATTTAACCTGGTTTCGATCAATATTTTAAAGGATAACACCGGTTAGGTCTGGGTTAGGTCTGGGTTATGCCCGCATCTGGCTCATGATTTTGCCTTCCTCGCATACTTGTTGGCCAGATCCTGGGTTTTTTTCGTGTTTGAATCATGTAGTAATGTGGTAACACACAGAAGCAGTCAATTAAACCTCGTTTCGATCAATATTTTAGAGGATAACTCCGGTTAGGTCTGGGTTAGGTCTGGGTTATGCCCGCATCTGGCTCATGATTTTGCCTTCTTCGCATACTTGTTGGCCAGATCCTGGGTTTTTTCCGTGTTCGTATCACGTAGTAATGTGGTAACACACTGAAGCAGTCAATTAAACCTGGTTTCGATCAATATTTTAGAGGATGACACCGGTTAGGTCTGGGTTAGGTCTGGGATATGCGCGCATCTGGCTTATACTTTCGCCTTTTTCGCAAACTTTTTGGACAGATCCTGGGGTTTTTCCGTGTTTGAATCACGTAGTCATGTGGTACCACACTGAGGTAGTCAATTAAACCTGGTTTCGATCAATATTTTAGAGGATAACACCGGTTAGGTCTGGGTTAGGTCTGGGTTATGCCCGCATCTGGCTCATGATTTTGCCTTCTTCGCATACTTGTTGGCCAGATCCTTGGTTTTTTTCGTGTTTGAATCACGTAGTAATGTGGTAACACACTGAAGCAGTCAATTAAACCTGGTTTCGATCAATATTTTAGAGGATAACACCGGTTAGGTCTGGGTTAGGTCTGGGTTACGCCCGCATCTGGCTCATGATTTTGCCATCTTCGCATACTTGTTGGCCAGATCCTGGGTTTTTTTCGTGTTTGAATGATGTAGTAATGTGGTAACACACTGAAGCAGTCAATTAAACCTGGTTTCGATCAATATTTTAGAGGATAACACCGGTTAGGTCTGGGTTAGGTCTGGGTTATGCCCGCTTCTGGCTCATGATTTTGCCTTCTTCGCATACTTGTTGGCCAGATCCTGGGTTTTTTTCGTATTTGAATCTCGTAGTAATGTTGTACCACACTGAGGCAGTCAATTAAACCTGGATTCGATCAATATTTCAGAGGATAACACCGGTTAGGTCTGGGTTAGGTCCGGGATATGCACGCACCTGGCTCATGATTTCGCCTTTTTCGCAAACTTGTTGGCCAGATCCTGGGTTTTTTCCGTGTTTGAATCACGTAGTAATGTGGTAATACACTGAAGCAGTCAATTAAACCTGGTTTCGATCAATATTTTAGAGGATAACACCGGTTAGGTCTGGGTTAGGTCTGGGTTATGCCCGCATCTGGCTCATGATTTTGCCTTCTTCACATACTTGTTGGCCAGATCCTGGGTTTTTTTCGTGTTTGAATCACGTAGTAATGTGGTAGCATACTGAAGCAGTCAATTAAACCTGGTTTCGATCAATATTTCAGAGGATAACACCGGCTGGGTCTGGGTTAGGTCCGGGAAATGCACGCATCTGGCTCATGATTTCGCCTTTTTCGCAAACTTGTTGGCCAGATCCTGGGTTTTTTCCGTGTTTGAATCACGTAGTAATGTGGTACCACACTGAGGCAGTCAATTAAACCTGGTTTCGATCAATATTTTAGAGGATAACACCGGTTAGGTCTGGGTTAGGTCTGGGATATGCGCGCATCTGGCTTACACTTTCGCCATTTTCGCAGACTTGTTGGCCAGATCCTGGGTTTTTTTCGTGTTTGAATCACGTAGTAACGTTGTACCACACTGAGGCAGTCAATTAAACCTGGTTTCGATCAATATTTTAGAGGATAACACCGGTTAGGTCTGGGTTAGGTCTGGGTTATGCCCGCATCTGGCTCATGATTTTGCCTTCTTCGCATACTTGTTGGCCAGATCCTGGGGTTTTTTCGTGTTTGAATCACGTAGTAATGTGGTAACACACTGAACCAGCCAATTAAACCTGGTTCCGATCAATATTTTAGAGGATAACACCGGTTAGGTCTGGGTTAGGTCTGGGTTATGCCCGCATCTGGCTCATGATTTCGCCTTTTTCGCAAACTTGTTGGCCAGATCCTGGGTTTTTTCCGTGTTTGAATCACGTAGTAATGTTGTAGCACACTGAAGCAGTCAATTAAACCTGGTTTCGATCAATATCTTAGAGGATAACACCGGTTAGGTCTGGGTTAGGTTTGGGTTATGCCCGCATCTGGCTCATGATTTTGCCTTCTTCACATACTTGTTGGCCAGATCCTGGGTTTTTTTCGTGTTTGAATCACGTAGTAATGTGGTAGCATACTGAAGCAGTCAATTAAACCTGGTTTCGATCAATATTTCAGAGGATAACACCGGTTAGGTCTGGGTTAGGTTTGGGTTATGCCCGCATCTGGCTCATGATTTTGCCTTCTTCGCATACTTGTTGGCCAGATCCTGGGTTTTTTTCGTGTTTGAATCACGTAGTAATGTTGTACCACACTGAGGCAGTCAATTAAACCTGGTTTCGATCAATATTTCAGAGGATAACACCGGTTAGGTCTGGGTTAGGTCTGGGAAATGCGCGCATCTGGCTCATGATTTCGCCTTTTTCGCAAACTTGTTGGCCAGATCCTGGGTTTTTTCCGTGTTTGAATCACGTAGTAACGTGGTAATTCACTGAAACACTCAATTAAGCCTGGTTTCGATCAATATTTTAGAGGATAACACCGGTTAGGTCTGGGTTAGGTCTGGGTTATGCCCGCATCTGGCTCATGATTTTGCCTTCTTCGCATACTTGTTGGCCAGATCCTGGGTTTTTTCCGTGTTCGTATCACGTAGTAACGTGGTAATTCACTGAAACACTCAATTAAGCCTGGTTTCGATCAATATTTTAGAGGATAACACCGGTTAGGTCTGGGTTAGGTCTGGGATATGCGCGCATCTGGCTTATACTTTCGCCTTTTTCGCAAACTTTTTGGACAGATCCTGGGGTTTTTCCGTGTTTGAATCACGTAGTAATGTGGTAATACATTGAAGCAGTCAATTAAACCTGGTTTCGATCAATATTTTAGAGGATAACACCGGCTAGGACTGGGTTCGGTCCGGGAAATGCACGCATCTGGCTTATGATTTCGCCTTTTTCGCAAACTTGTTAACCAGATCCTGGGTTTTTTCCGTGTTTGTATCACGTAGTAATGTGGTAATTCACTGAAACACTCAATTAAACCTGGTTTCGATCAATATTTTAGAGGATAACACCGGTTAGGTCTGGGTTAGGTCTGGGATATGCGCGCATCTGGCTTATACTTTCGCCTTTTTCGCAAACTTGTTGGCCAGATCCTGGGTTTTTTCCGTGTTTGAATCACGTAGTAATGTTGTAATACACTGAAGCAGTCAATTAAACCTGGTTTCGATCAATATTTTAGAGGATAACACCGGTTAGGTCTGGGTTAGGTCTGGGATACGCGCGCATCTGGCTTATACTTTCGCCTTTTTCGCAAACTTGTTGGCCAGATCCTGGGTTTTTTCCGTGTTTGTATCACGTAGTAATGTGGTAACATAACGAAGCAGTCAATTAACCCTGGTTTCGATCAATATTTTGGAGGATGACACCGGTTAGGTGTGGGTTAGGTCTGGGTTATGCCCGCATCTGGCTCATGATTTTGCCTTCTTCGCATACTAGTTGGCCAGATCCTGGCTTTTTTTCGTGTTTGAATCACGTAGTAATGTGGTAACACACTGAAGCAGTCAATTAAACCTGGTTTCGATCAATATTTTAGAGGATGACACCGGTTAGGTCTGGGTTAGGTCTGGGATATGCGCGCATCTGGCTTATACTTTCTCCTTTTTCACAAACTTGTTGGCTAGATCCTGGGTTTTTTCGGGTTCGAATCACGTAGTAATGTGGTAACACACTGAAGTAGTCATTTAAACCTGGTTTCGATCAATATTTTAGAGGATAACACCGGTTAGGTCTGGGTTAGGTCTGGGATATGCGCGCATCTGGCTTATACTTTCGCCTTTTTCGCAAACTTGTTGGCCAGATCCTGGGTTTTTTCCGTGTTTGTATCACGTAGTAATGTGGTAATTCACTGAAACACTCAATTAAACCTGGTTTCGATCAATATTTTAGAGGATAACACCGGTTAGGTCTGGGTTAGGTCTGGGATATGCGCGCATCTGGCTTATACTTTCGCCTTTTTCGCAAACTTGCTGGCCAGATCCTGGGTTTTTTCCGTGTTTGAATCACGTAGTAATGTGGTACCACACTGAGGCAGTCAATTAAACCTGGTTTCGATCAATATTTTAGAGGATAACACCGGTTAGGTCTGGGTTAGGTCTGGGTTATGCCCGCATCTGGCTCATGATTTTGCCTTCCTCGCATACTTGTTGGCCAGATCCTGGGTTTTTTTCGTGTTTGAATCATGTAGTAATGTGGTAACACACTGAAGCAGTCAATTTAACCTGGTTTCGATCAATATTTTAGAGGATAACACCGGTTAGGTCTGGGTTAGGTCTGGGTTATGCCCGCATCTGGCTCATGATTTTGCCTTCCTCGCATACTTGTTGGCCAGATCCTGGGTTTTTTTCGTGTTTGAATCATGTAGTAATGTGGTAACACACAGAAGCAGTCAATTAAACCTCGTTTCGATCAATATTTTAGAGGATAACTCCGGTTAGGTCTGGGTTAGGTCTGGGTTATGCCCGCATCTGGCTCATGATTTTGCCTTCTTCGCATACTTGTTGGCCAGATCCTGGGTTTTTTCCGTCTTCGTATCACGTAGTAACGTGGTAATTCACTGAAACACTCAATTAAGCCTGGTTTCGATCAATATATTAGAGGATAACACCGGTTAGGTCTGGGTTAGGTCTGGGATATGCGCGCATCTGGCTTATACTTTCGCCTTTTTCGCAAACTTTTTGGACAGATCCTGGGGTTTTTCCGTGTTTGAATCACGTAGTAATGTGGTAATACATTGAAGCAGTCAATTAAACCTGGTTTCGATCAATATTTTAGAGGATAACACCGGCTAGGACTGGGTTCGGTCCGGGAAATGCACGCATCTGGCTTATGATTTCGCCTTTTTCGCAAACTTGTTAACCAGATCCTGGGTTTTTTCCGTGTTTGAATCACGTAGTAATGTGGTACCACACTGAGGCAGTCAATTAAACCTGGTTTCGATCAATATTTTAGAGGATAACACCGGTTAGGTCTGGGGTAGGTCTGGGATATGCGCGCATCTGGCTTATACTTTCGCCTTTTTCGCAAACTTGTTGGCCAGATCCTGGGTTTTTTCCGTGTTTGAATCACGTAGTAATGTGGTAATACACTGAAGCAGTCAATTAAACCTGGTTTCGATCAATATTTTAGAGGATAACACCGGTTAGGTCTGGGTTAGGTCTGGGATACGCGCGCATCTGGCTTATACTTTCGCCTTTTTCGCAAACTTGTTGGCCAGATCCTGGGTTTTTTCCGTGTTTGTATCACGTAGTAATGTGGTAACATAACGAAGCAGTCAATTAACCCTGGTTTCGATCAATATTTTGGAGGATGACACCGGTTAGGTCTGGGTTAGGTCTGGGTTATGCCCGCATCTGGCTCATGATTTTGCCTTCTTCGCATACTAGTTGGCCAGATCCTGGCTTTTTTTCGTGTTTGAATCACGTAGTAATGTGGTAACACACTGAAGCAGTCAATTAAACCTGGTTTCGATCAATATTTTAGAGGATGACACCGGTTAGGTCTGGGTTAGGTCTGGGATATGCGCGCATCTGGCTTATACTTTCTCCTTTTTCACAAACTTGTTGGCTAGATCCTGGGTTTTTTCGGGTTCGAATCACGTAGTAATGTGGTAACACACTGAAGCAGTCATTTAAACCTGGTTTCGATCAATATTTTAGAGGATAACACCGGTTAGGTCTGGGTTAGGTCTGGGATATGCGCGCATCTGGCTTATACTTTCGCCTTTTTCGCAAACTTTTTGGACAGATCCTGGGGTTTTTCCGTGTTTGAATCACGTAGTCATGTGGTACCACACTGAGGTAGTCAATTAAACCTGGTTTCGATCAATATTTTAGAGGATGACACCGGTTAGGTCTGGGTTAGGTCTGGGATATGCGCGCATCTGGCTTATACTTTCTCCTTTTTCACAAACTTGTTGGCTAGATCCTGGGTTTTTTCGGGTTCGAATCACGTAGTAATGTGGTAACACACTGAAGCAGTCATTTAAACCTGGTTTCGATCAATATTTTAGAGGATAACACCGGTTAGGTCTGGGTTAGGTCTGGGATATGCGCGCATCTGGCTTATACTTTCGCCTTTTTCGCAAACTTTTTGGACAGATCCTGGGTTTTTTCCGTGTTTGTATCACGTAGTAATGTGGTAACATAACGAAGCAGTCAATTAACCCTGGTTTCGATCAATATTTTGGAGGATGACACCGGTTAGGTCTGGGTTAGGTCTGGGTTATGCCCGCATCTGGCTCATGATTTTGCCTTCTTCGCATACTAGTTGGCCAGATCCTGGCTTTTTTTCGTGTTTGAATCACGTAGTAATGTGGTAACACACTGGAGCAGTCAATTAAACCTGGTTTCGATCAATATTTTAGAGGATGACACCGGTTAGGTCTGGGTTAGGTCTGGGATATGCGCGCATCTGGCTTATACTTTCTCCTTTTTCACAAACTTGTTGGCTAGATCCTGGGTTTTTTCGGGTTCGAATCACGTAGTAATGTGGTAACACACTGAAGCAGTCATTTAAACCTGGTTTCGATCAATATTTTAGAGGATAACACCGGTTAGGTCTGGGTTAGGTCTGGGATATGCGCGCATCTGGCTTATACTTTCGCCTTTTTCGCAAACTTTTTGGACAGATCCTGGGGTTTTTCCGTGTTTGAATCACGTAGTCATGTGGTACCACACTGAGGTAGTCAATTAAACCTGGTTTCGATCAATATTTTAGAGGATGACACCGGTTAGGTCTGGGTTAGGTCTGGGATATGCGCGCATCTGGCTTATACTTTCTCCTTTTTCACAAACTTGTTGGCTAGATCCTGGGTTTTTTCGGGTTCGAATCACGTAGTAATGTGGTAACACACTGAAGCAGTCATTTAAACCTGGTTTCGATCAATATTTTAGAGGATAACACCGGTTAGGTCTGGGTTAGGTCTGGGATATGCGCGCATCTGGCTTATACTTTCGCCTTTTTCGCAAACTTTTTGGACAGATCCTGGGGTTTTTCCGTGTTTGAATCACGTAGTCATGTGGTACCACACTGAGGTAGTCAATTAAACCTGGTTTCGATCAATATTTTAGAGGATAACACCGGTTAGGTCTGGGTTAGGTCTGGGTTATGCCCGCATCTGGCTCATGATTTTGCCTTCTTCGCATACTTGTTGGCCAGATCCTTGGTTTTTTTCGTGTTTGAATCACGTAGTAATGTGGTAACACACTGAAGCAGTCAATTAAACCTGGTTTCGATCAATATTTTAGAGGATAACACCGGTTAGGTCTGGGTTAGGTCTGGGTTACGCCCGCATCTGGCTCATGATTTTGCCATCTTCGCATACTTGTTGGCCAGATCCTGGGTTTTTTTCGTGTTTGAATGATGTAGTAATGTGGTAACACACTGAAGCAGTCAATTAAACCTGGTTTCGATCAATATTTTAGAGGATAACACCGGTTAGGTCTGGGTTAGGTCTGGGTTATGCCCGCTTCTGGCTCATGATTTTGCCTTCTTCGCATACTTGTTGTCCAGATCCTGGGTTTTTTTCGTATTTGAATCACGTAGTAATGTTGTACCACACTGAGGCAGTCAATTAAACCTGGATTCGATCAATATTTCAGAGGATAACACCGGTTAGGTCTGGGTTAGGTCCGGGATATGCACGCACCTGGCTCATGATTTCGCCTTTTTCGCAAACTTGTTGGCCAGATCCTGGGTTTTTTCCGTGTTTGAATCACGTAGTAATGTGGTAATACACTGAAGCAGTCAATTAAACCTGGTTTCGATCAATATTTTAGAGGATAACACCGGTTAGGTCTGGGTTAGGTCTGGGATACGCGCGCATCTGGCTTATACTTTCGCCTTTTTCGCAAACTTGTTGGCCAGATCCTGGGTTTTTTCCGTGTTTGTATCACGTAGTAATGTGGTAACATAACGAAGCAGTCAATTAACCCTGGTTTCGATCAATATTTTGGAGGATGACACCGGTTAGGTCTGGGTTAGGTCTGGGTTATGCCCGCATCTGGCTCATGATTTTGCCTTCTTCGCATACTAGTTGGCCAGATCCTGGCTTTTTTTCGTGTTTGAATCACGTAGTAATGTGGTAACACACTGAAGCAGTCAATTAAACCTGGTTTCGATCAATATTTTAGAGGATGACACCGGTTAGGTCTGGGTTAGGTCTGGGATGTGCGCGCATCTGGCTTATACTTTCTCCTTTTTCACAAACTTGTTGGCTAGATCCTGGGTTTTTTCGGGTTCGAATCACGTAGTAATGTGGTAACACACTGAAGCAGTCATTTAAACCTGGTTTCGATCAATATTTTAGAGGATAACACCGGTTAGGTCTGGGTTAGGTCTGGGATATGCGCGCATCTGGCTTATACTTTCGCCTTTTTCGCAAACTTTTTGGACAGATCCTGGGGTTTTTCCGTGTTTGAATCACGTAGTCATGTGGTACCACACTGAGGTAGTCAATTAAACCTGGTTTCGATCAGTATTTTAGAGGATAACACCGGTTAGGTCTGGGTTAGGTCTGGGTTATGCCCGCATCTGGCTCATGATTTTGCCTTCTTCGCATACTTGTTGGCCAGATCCTTGGTTTTTTTCGTGTTTGAATCACGTAGTAATGTGGTAACACACTGAAGCAGTCAATTAAACCTGGTTTCGATCAATATTTTAGAGGATAACACCGGTTAGGTCTGGGTTAGGTCTGGGTTACGCCCGCATCTGGCTCATGATTTTGCCATCTTCGCATACTTGTTGGCCAGATCCTGGGTTTTTTTCGTGTTTGAATGATGTAGTAATGTGGTAACACACTGAAGCAGTCAATTAAACCTGGTTTCGATCAATATTTTAGAGGATAACACCGGTTAGGTCTGGGTTAGGTCTGGGTTATTCCCGCTTCTGGCTCATGATTTTGCCTTCTTCGCATACTTGTTGTCCAGATCCTGGGTTTTTTTCGTATTTGAGTCACGTAGTAATGTTGTACCACACTGAGGCAGTCAATTAAACCTGGATTCGATCAATATTTCAGAGGATAACACCGGTTAGGTCTGGGTTAGGTCCGGGATATGCACGCACCTGGCTCATGATTTCGCCTTTTTCGCAAACTTGTTGGCCAGATCCTGGGTTTTTTCCGTGTTTGAATCACGTAGTAATGTGGTAATACACTGAAGCAGTCAATTAAACCTGGTTTCGATCAATATTTTAGAGGATAACACCGGTTAGGTCTGGGTTAGGTCTGGGATATGCGCGCATCTGGCTTATACTTTCGCCTTTTTCGCAAACTTGTTGGCCAGATCCTGGGTTTTTTCCGTGTTTGTATCACGTAGTAATGTGGTAATTCACTGAAACACTCAATTAAACCTGGTTTCGATCAATATTTTAGAGGATAACACCGGTTAGGTCTGGGTTAGGTCTGGGATATGCGCGCATCTGGCTTATACTTTCGCCTTTTTCGCAAACTTGTTGGCCAGATCCTGGGTTTTCTCCGTGTTTGAATCACGTAGTAATGTGGTTCCACACTCAGGCAGTCAATTAAACCTGGTTTCGATCAATATTTTAGAGGATAACACCGGTTAGGTCTGGGTTAGGTCTGGGTTATGCCCGCATCTGGCTCATGATTTTGCCTTCCTCGCATACTTGTTGGCCAGATCCTGGGTTTTTTTCGTGTTTGAATCATGTAGTAATGTGGTAACACGCAGAAGCAGTCAATTAAACCTGGTTTCGATCAATATTTTAGAGGATAACACCGGTTAGGTCTGGGTTAGGTCTGGGTTATGCCCGCATCTGGCTCATGATTTTGCCTTCTTCGCATACTTGTTGGCCAGATCCTGGGTTTTTTTCGTGTTTGAATCACGTAGTAAGGTGGTAACACACTGAAGCAGTCAATTAAACCTGGTTTCGATCAATTTTTTTAGGGGATGACACCGGTTAGGTCTGGGTTAGGTCTGGGTTATGCCCGCATCTGGCTCATGATTTTGCCTTCTTCGCATACTTGTTGGTCAGATCCTGGATTTTTTTCGTGTTTGAATCACGTAGTAATGTGGTAACACACTGAGGCAGTCAATTTAACCTGGTTTCGATCAATATTTTAGAGGATAACACCGGTTAGGTCTGGGTTAGGTCTGGGATACGCGCGCATCTGGCTTATACTTTCGCCTTTTTCGCAAACTTGTTGGCCAGATCCTGGGTTTTTTCCGTGTTTGTATCACGTAGTAATGTGGTAATTCACTGAAACACTCAATTAAACCTGGTTTCGATCAATATTTTAGAGGATAACACCGGTTAGGTCTGGGTTAGGTCTGGGATATGCGCGCATCTGGCTTATACTTTCGCCTTTTTCGCAAACTTGTTGGCCAGATCCTGGGTTTTCTCCGTGTTTGAATCACGTAGTAATGTGGTTCCACACTGAGGCAGTCAATTAAACCTGGTTTCGATCAATATTTTAGAGGATAACACCGGTTAGGTCTGGGTTAGGTCTGGGTTATGCCCGCATCTGGCTCATGATTTTGCCTTCCTCGCATACTTGTTGGCCAGATCCTGGGTTTTTTTCGTGTTTGAATCATGTAGTAATGTGGTAACACACAGAAGCAGTCAATTAAACCTGGTTTCGATCAATATTTTAGAGGATAACACCGGTTAGGTCTGGGTTAGGTCTGGGTTATGCCCGCATCTGGCTCATGATTTTGCCTTCTTCGCATACTTGTTGGCCAGATCCTGGGTTTTTTTCGTGTTTGAATCACGTAGTAATGTGGTAACACACTGAAGCAGTCAATTAAACCTGGTTTCGATCAATTTTTTTAGGGGATGACACCGGTTAGGTCTGGGTTAGGTCTGGGTTATGCCCGCATCTGGCTCATGATTTTGCCTTCTTCGCATACTTGTTGGTCAGATCCTGGATTTTTTTCGTGTTTGAATCACGTAGTAATGTGGTAACACACTGAAGCAGTCAATTTAACCTGGTTTCGATCAATATTTTGGAGGATGACACCGGTTAGGTCTGGGTTAGGTCTGGGTTATGCCCGCATCTGGCTCATGATTTTGCCTTCTTCGCATACTTGTTGGTCAGATCCTGGATTTTTTTCGTGTTTGAATCACGTAGTAATGTGGTAACACACTGAAGCAGTCAATTTAACCTGGTTTCGATCAATATTTTGGAGGATGACACCGGTTAGGTCTGGGTTAGGTCTGGGTTATGCCCGCATCTGGCTCATGATTTTGCCTTCTTCGCATACTTGTTGGTCAGATCCTGGATTTTTTTCGTGTTTGAATCACGTAGTAATGTGGTAACACACTGAAGCAGTCAATTTAACCTGGTTTCGATCAATATTTTAGAGGATAACACCGGTTAGGTCTGGGTTAGGTCTGGGTTATGCCCGCATCTGGCTCATGATTTTGCCTTCTTCGCATACTTGTTGGCCAGATCCTGGGTTTTTTTCGTGTTTGAATCACGTAGTAATGTGGTAACACACTGAAGCAGTCAATTAAACCTGGTTTCGATCAATTCTTTTAGGGGATGACACCGGTTAGGTCTGGGTTAGGTCTGGGTTATGCCCGCATCTGGCTCATGATTTTGCCTTCTTCGCATACTTGTTGGTCAGATCCTGGATTTTTTTCGTGTTTGAATCACGTAGTAATGTGGTAACACACTGAAGCAGTCAATTTAACCTGGTTTCGATCAATATTTTAGAGGATAACACCGGTTAGGTCTGCGTTAGGTCTGGGATACGCGCGCATCTGGCTTATACTTTCGCCTTTTTCGCAAACTTGTTGGCCAGATCCTGGGTTTTTTCCGTGTTTGTATCACGTAGTAATGTGGTAACATAACGAAGCAGTCAATTAACCCTGGTTTCGATCAATATTTTGGAGGATGACACCGGTTAGGTCTGGGTTAGGTCTGGGTTATGCCCGCATCTGGCTCATGATTTTGACTTCTTCGCATACTTGTTGGCCAGATCCTGGGTTTTTTTCGTATTTGAGTCACGTAGTAATGTTGTACCACACTGAGGCAGTCAATTAAACCTGGATTCGATCAATATTTCAGAGGATAACACCGGTTAGGTCTGGGTTAGGTCTGGGATATGCGCGCATCTGGCTTATACTTTCGCCTTTTTCGCAAACTTGTTGGCCAGATCCTGGGTTTTTTCCGTGTTTGTATCACGTAGTAATGTGGTAATTCACTGAAACACTCAATTAAACCTGGTTTCGATCAATATTTTAGAGGATAACACCGGTTAGGTCTGGGTTAGGTCTGGGATATGCGCGCATCTGGCTTATACTTTCGCCTTTTTCGCAAACTTGTTGGCCAGATCCTGGGTTTTCTCCGTGTTTGAATCACGTAGTAATGTGGTTCCACACTCAGGCAGTCAATTAAACCTGGTTTCGATCAATATTTTAGAGGATAACACCGGTTAGGTCTGGGTTAGGTCTGGGTTATGCCCGCATCTGGCTCATGATTTTGCCTTCCTCGCATACTTGTTGGCCAGATCCTGGGTTTTTTTCGTGTTTGAATCATGTAGTAATGTGGTAACACGCAGAAGCAGTCAATTAAACCTGGTTTCGATCAATATTTTAGAGGATAACACCGGTTAGGTCTGGGTTAGGTCTGGGTTATGCCCGCATCTGGCTCATGATTTTGCCTTCTTCGCATACTTGTTGGCCAGATCCTGGGTTTTTTTCGTGTTTGAATCACGTAGTAAGGTGGTAACACACTGAAGCAGTCAATTAAACCTGGTTTCGATCAATTTTTTTAGGGGATGACACCGGTTAGGTCTGGGTTAGGTCTGGGTTATGCCCGCATCTGGCTCATGATTTTGCCTTCTTCGCATACTTGTTGGTCAGATCCTGGATTTTTTTCGTGTTTGAATCACGTAGTAATGTGGTAACACACTGAGGCAGTCAATTTAACCTGGTTTCGATCAATATTTTAGAGGATAACACCGGTTAGGTCTGGGTTAGGTCTGGGATACGCGCGCATCTGGCTTATACTTTCGCCTTTTTCGCAAACTTGTTGGCCAGATCCTGGGTTTTTTCCGTGTTTGTATCACGTAGTAATGTGGTAATTCACTGAAACACTCAATTAAACCTGGTTTCGATCAATATTTTAGAGGATAACACCGGTTAGGTCTGGGTTAGGTCTGGGATATGCGCGCATCTGGCTTATACTTTCGCCTTTTTCGCAAACTTGTTGGCCAGATCCTGGGTTTTCTCCGTGTTTGAATCACGTAGTAATGTGGTTCCACACTGAGGCAGTCAATTAAACCTGGTTTCGATCAATATTTTAGAGGATAACACCGGTTAGGTCTGGGTTAGGTCTGGGTTATGCCCGCATCTGGCTCATGATTTTGCCTTCCTCGCATACTTGTTGGCCAGATCCTGGGTTTTTTTCGTGTTTGAATCATGTAGTAATGTGGTAACACACAGAAGCAGTCAATTAAACCTGGTTTCGATCAATATTTTAGAGGATAACACCGGTTAGGTCTGGGTTAGGTCTGGGTTATGCCCGCATCTGGCTCATGATTTTGCCTTCTTCGCATACTTGTTGGCCAGATCCTGGGTTTTTTTCGTGTTTGAATCACGTAGTAATGTGGTAACACACTGAAGCAGTCAATTAAACCTGGTTTCGATCAATTTTTTTAGGGGATGACACCGGTTAGGTCTGGGTTAGGTCTGGGTTATGCCCGCATCTGGCTCATGATTTTGCCTTCTTCGCATACTTGTTGGTCAGATCCTGGATTTTTTTCGTGTTTGAATCACGTAGTAATGTGGTAACACACTGAAGCAGTCAATTTAACCTGGTTTCGATCAATATTTTGGAGGATGACACCGGTTAGGTCTGGGTTAGGTCTGGGTTATGCCCGCATCTGGCTCATGATTTTGCCTTCTTCGCATACTTGTTGGTCAGATCCTGGATTTTTTTCGTGTTTGAATCACGTAGTAATGTGGTAACACACTGAAGCAGTCAATTTAACCTGGTTTCGATCAATATTTTGGAGGATGACACCGGTTAGGTCTGGGTTAGGTCTGGGTTATGCCCGCATCTGGCTCATGATTTTGCCTTCTTCGCATACTTGTTGGTCAGATCCTGGATTTTTTTCGTGTTTGAATCACGTAGTAATGTGGTAACACACTGAAGCAGTCAATTTAACCTGGTTTCGATCAATATTTTAGAGGATAACACCGGTTAGGTCTGGGTTAGGTCTGGGTTATGCCCGCATCTGGCTCATGATTTTGCCTTCTTCGCATACTTGTTGGCCAGATCCTGGGTTTTTTTCGTGTTTGAATCACGTAGTAATGTGGTAACACACTGAAGCAGTCAATTAAACCTGGTTTCGATCAATTCTTTTAGGGGATGACACCGGTTAGGTCTGGGTTAGGTCTGGGTTATGCCCGCATCTGGCTCATGATTTTGCCTTCTTCGCATACTTGTTGGTCAGATCCTGGATTTTTTTCGTGTTTGAATCACGTAGTAATGTGGTAACACACTGAAGCAGTCAATTTAACCTGGTTTCGATCAATATTTTAGAGGATAACACCGGTTAGGTCTGCGTTAGGTCTGGGATACGCGCGCATCTGGCTTATACTTTCGCCTTTTTCGCAAACTTGTTGGCCAGATCCTGGGTTTTTTCCGTGTTTGTATCACGTAGTAATGTGGTAACATAACGAAGCAGTCAATTAACCCTGGTTTCGATCAATATTTTGGAGGATGACACCGGTTAGGTCTGGGTTAGGTCTGGGTTATGCCCGCATCTGGCTCATGATTTTGACTTCTTCGCATACTTGTTGGCCAGATCCTGGGTTTTTTTCGTGTTTGAATCACGTAGTAATGTGGTAACACACTGAAGCCGTCAATTAAACCTGGTTTCGATCAATATTTTAGAGGATGACACCGGTTAGGTCTGGGTTAGGTCTGGGATATGCGCGCATCTGGCTCATGATTTTGCCTTCCTCGCATACTTGTTGGCCAGATCCTGGGTTTTTTCCGTGTTTGAATCACGTAGAAAAGTGGTACCACACTGAGGCAGTCAATTAAACCTGGTTTCGATCAATATTTTAGAGGATAACACCGGTTAGGTCTGGGTTAGGTCTGGGTTAGGTCTGGGTTATGCCCGCATCTGGCTCATGATTTTGCCTTCCTCGCATACTTGTTGGCCAGATCCTGGGTTTTTTTCGTGTTTGAATCATGTAGTAATGTGGTAACACACAGAAGCAGTCAATTAAACCTGGTTTCGATCAATATTTTAGAGGATAACACCGGTTAGGTCTGGGTTAGGTCTGGGATATGCGCGCATCTGGCTTATACTTTCGCCTTTTTCGCAAACTTGTTGGCCAGATGCTGGGTTTTTTCCGTGTTTGAATCACGTAGTAATGTGGTACCACACTGAGGCAGTCAATTAAACCTGGTTTCGATCAATATTTTAGAGGATAACACCGGTTAGGTCTGGGTTAGGTCTGGGTTAGGTCTGGGATATGCGCGCATCTGGCTTATACTTTCGCCTTTTTCGCAAACTTGTTGGCCAGATCCAGAGTTTTTTCCGTGTTTGAATCGCGTAGTAATGTGGTAATTCACTGAAGCAGTCAATTAAACCTGGTTTCGATCAATATTTTAGAGGATTTCACTGGTTAGGTCTGGGTTAGGTCTGGGTTATGCCCGCATCTGGCTCATGATTTTGCCTTCTTCGCATACTTGTTGGCCAGATCCGGTTTTTTTTGTGTTTGAATCACGTAGTAATGTGGTAACACACTGAAGCAGTCAACTAAACCTGGTTTCGTTCAATATTTTAGAGGATAACACCGGTTAGGTCTGGGTTAGGTCTGGGATATGCGCGCATCTGGCTTATACTTTCGCCTTTTTCGCAAACTTGTTGGCCAGATCCTGGGTTTTTTCCGTGTTTGAATCACGTAGTAAAGTGGTACCACACTGAGGCAGTCAATTAAACCTGGTTTCGATCAATATTTTAGAGGATAACACCGGTTAGGTCTGGGTTAGGTCTGGGTTAGGTCTGGGTTATGCCCGCATCTGGCTCATGATTTTGCCTTCCTCGCATACTTGTTGGCCAGATCCTGGGTTTTTTTCGTGTTTGAATCATGTAGTAATGTGGTAACACACAGAAGCAGTCAATTAAACCTGGTTTCGATCAATATTTTAGAGGATAACACCGATTAGGTCTGGGTTAGGTCTGGGATATGCCTGCATCTGGCTCATGATTTCGCCTTTTTCGCAAACTTGTTGGCCAGATCCTGGGTTTTTTCCGTGTTTGAATCACGTAGTAATGTGGTACCACACTGAGGCAGTCAATTAAACCTGGTTTCGATCAATATTTTAGAGGATAACACCGGTTAGGTCTGGGTTAGGTCTGGGTTATGCCCGCATCTGGCTCATGATTTTGCCTTCCTCGCATACTTGTTGGCCAGATCCTGGGTTTTTTTCGTGTTTGAATCATGTAGTAATGTGGTAACACACAGAAGCAGTCAATTAAACCTGGTTTCGATCAATATTTTAGAGGATAACACCGGTTAGGTCTGGGTTAGGTCTGGGTTATGCCCGCATCTGGCTCATGATTTTGCCTTCTTCGCATACTTGTTGGCCAGATCCTGGGTTTTTTTCGTGTTTGAATCACGTAGTAATGTGGTAACACACTGAAGCAGTCAATTAAACCTGGTTTCGATCAATTTTTTTAGGGGATGACACCGGTTAGGTCTGGGTTAGGTCTGGGTTATGCCCGCATCTGGCTCATGATTTTGCCTTCTTCGCATACTTGTTGGTCAGATCCTGGATTTTTTTCGTGTTTGAATCACGTAGTAATGTGGTAACACACTGAAGCAGTCAATTTAACCTGGTTTCGATCAATATTTTAGAGGATAACACCGGTTAGGTCTGGGTTAGGTCTGGGTTATGCCCGCATCTGGCTCATGATTTAGCCTTCTTCGCATACTTGTTGGCCAGATCCTGGGTTTTTTTCGTGTTTGAATCACGTAGTAATGTGGTAACACACTGAAGCAGTCAATTAAACCTGGTTTCGATCAATTCTTTTAGGGGATGACACCGGTTAGGTCTGGGTTAGGTCTGGGTTATGCCCGCATCTGGCTCATGATTTTGCCTTCTTCGCATACTTGTTGGTCAGATCCTGGATTTTTTTCGTGTTTGAATCACGTAGTAATGTGGTAACACACTGAAGCAGTCAATTTAACCTGGTTTCGATCAATATTTTAGAGGATAACACCGGTTAGGTCTGGGTTAGGTCTGGGTTATGCCCGCATCTGGCTCATGATTTTGCCTTCTTCGCATACTTGTTGGCCAGATCCTGGGTTTTTTTCGTGTTTGAATCACGTAGTAATGTGGTAACACACTGAAGCAGTCAATTTAACCTGGTTTCGATCAATATTTTAGAGGATAACACCGGTTAGGTCTGGGTTAGGTCTGGGATACGCGCGCATCTGGCTTATACTTTCGCCTTTTTCGCAAACTTGTTGGCCAGATCCTGGGTTTTTTCCGTGTTTGTATCACGTAGTAATGTGGTAACATAACGAAGCAGTCAATTAACCCTGGTTTCGATCAATATTTTGGAGGATGACACCGGTTAGGTCTGGGTTAGGTCTGGGTTATGCCCGCATCTGGCTCATGATTTTGCCTTCTTCGCATACTTGTTGGCCAGATCCTGGGTTTTTTTCGTGTTTGAATCACGTAGTAATGTGGTAACACACTGAAGCCGTCAATTAAACCTGGTTTCGATCAATATTTTAGAGGATGACACCGGTTAGGTCTGGGTTAGGTCTGGGATATGCGCGCATCTGGCTTATACTTTCTCCTTTTTCGCAAACTTGTTGGCTAGATCCTGGGTTTTTTCGGGTTCGAATCACGTAGTAATGTGGTAACACACTCAAGCAGTCATTTATACCTGGTTTCGATCAATATTTTAGAGGATAACACAGGTTAGGTCTGGGTTAGGTCTGGGATATGCGCGCATCTGGCTTATACTTTCGCCTTTTTCGCAAACTTTTTGGCCAGATCCTGGGTTTTTTCCGTGTTTGAATCACGTAGTAATGTGGTACCACACTGAGGTAGTCAATTAAACCTGGTTTCGATCAATATTTCAGAGGATAACACCGGTTAGGTCTGGGTTAGGTCTGGGTTATGCCCGCATCTGGCTCATGATTTTGCCTTCTTCGCATACTTGTTGGCCAGATCCTTGGTTTTTTTCGTGTTTGAATCACGTAGTAATGTGGTAACACACTGAAGCAGTCAATTAAACCTGGTTTCGATCAATATTTTAGAGGATAACACCGGTTAGGTCTGGGTTAGGTCTGGGATATGCGCGCATCTGGCTTATACTTTCTCCTTTTTCGCAAACTTGTTGGCTAGATCCTGGGTTTTTTCGGGTTCGAATCACGTAGTAATGTGGTAACACACTGAAGCAGTCATTTAAACCTGGTTTCGATCAATATTTTAGAGGATAACACCGGTTAGGTCTGGGTTAGGTCTGGGATATGCGCGCATCTGGCTTATACTTTCGCCTTTTTCGCAAACTTTTTGGACAGATCCTGGGTTTTTTCCGTGTTTGAATCACGTAGTCATGTGGTACCACACTGAGGTAGTCAATTAAACCTGGTTTCGATCAATATTTTAGAGGATAACACCGGTTAGGTCTGGGTTAGGTCTGGGTTATGCCCGCATCTGGCTCATGATTTTGCCTTCTTCGCATACTTGTTGGCCAGATCCTTGGTTTTTTTCGTGTTTGAATCACGTAGTAATGTGGTAACACACTGAAGCAGTCAATTAAACCTGGTTTCGATCAATATCTTAGAGGATAACACCGGTTAGGTCTGGGTTAGGTCTGGGTTACGCCCGCATCTGGCTCATGATTTTGCCATCTTCGCATACTTGTTGGCCAGATCCTGGGTTTTTTTCGTGTTTGAATGATGTAGTAATGTGGTAACACACTGAAGCAGTCAATTAAACCTGGTTTCGATCAATATTTTAGAGGATAACACCGGTTAGGTCTGGGTTAGGTCTGGGTTATGCCCGCTTCTGGCTCATGATTTTGCCTTCTTCGCATACTTGTTGGCCAGATCCTGGGTTTTTTTCGTATTTGAATCACGTAGTAATGTTGTACCACACTGAGGCAGTCAATTAAACCTGGTTTCGATCAATATTTCAGAGGATAACACCGGTTAGGTCTGGGTTAGGTCCGGGATATGCACGCACCTGGCTCATGATTTTGCCTTCTTCGCATACTTGTTGGCCAGATCCTTGGTTTTTTTCGTGTTTGAATCACGTAGTAATGTGGTAACACACTGAAGCAGTCAATTAAACCTGGTTTCGATCAATATTTTAGAGGATAACACCGGTTAGGTCTGGGTTAGGTCTGGGTTACGCCCGCATCTGGCTCATGATTTTGCCATCTTCGCATACTTGTTGGCCAGATTCTGGGTTTTTTTCGTGTTTGAATGATGTAGTAAAGTGGTAACACACTGAAGCAGTCAATTAAACCTGGTTTCGATCAATATTTTAGAGGATAACACCGGTTAGGTCTGGGTTAGGTCTGGGTTATGCCCGCTTCTGGCTCATGATTTTGCCTTCTTCGCATACTTGTTGGCCAGATCCTGGGTTTTTTTCGTATTTGAATCACGTAGTAATGTTGTACCACACAGAGTCAGTCAATTAAACCTGGTTTCGATCAATATTTCAGAGGATAACACCGGTTAGGTCTGGGTTAGGTCCGGGATATGCACGCACCTGGCTCATGATTTCGCCTTTTTCGCAAACTTGTTGGCCAGATCCTGGGTTTTTTCCGTGTTTGAATCACGTAGTAATATGGTAATACACTGAAGCAGTCAATTAAACCTGGTTTCGATCAATATTTTAGAGGATAACACCGGTTAGGTCTGGGTTAGGTCTGGGATATGCGCGCATCTGGCTTATACTTCTTCTTTTTCGCAAACTTGTTGGCCAGATCCTGGGTTTTTTCCGTGTTTGTATCACGTAGTAATGTGGTAATTCACTGAAACACTCAATTAAACCTGGTTTCGATCAATATTTTAGAGGATAACACCGGTTAGGTCTGGGTTAGGTCTGGGATATGCGCGCATCTGGCTTATACTTTCGCCTTTTTCGCAAACTTGTTGGCCAGATCCTGGGTTTTTTCCGTGTTTGAATCACGTAGTAATGTGGTACCACACTGAGGCAGTCAATTAAACCTGGTTTCGATCAATATTTTAGAGGATAACACCGGTTAGGTCTGGGTTAGGTCTGGGTTAGGTCTGGGTTATGCCCGCATCTGGCTCATGATTTTGCCTTCCTCGCATACTTGTTGGCCAGATCCTGGGTTTTTTCCGTGTTTGAATCACGTAGTAAAGTGGTACCACACTGAGGCAGTCAATTAAACCTGGTTTCGATCAATATTTTAGAGGATAACACCGGTTAGGTCTGGGTTAGGTCTGGGTTAGGTCTGGGTTATGCCCGCATCTGGCTCATGATTTTGCCTTCCTCGCATACTTGTTGGCCAGATCCTGGGTTTTTTTCGTGTTTGAATCATGTAGTAATGTGGTAACACACAGAAGCAGTCAATTAAACCTGGTTTCGATCAATATTTTAGAGGATAACACCGGTTAGGTCTGGGTTAGGTCTGGGATATGCGCGCATCTGGCTTATACTTTCGCCTTTTTCGCAAACTTGTTGGCCAGATCCTGGGTTTTTTCCGTGTTTGAATCACGTAGTAATGTGGTACCACACTGAGGCAGTCAATTAAACCTGGTTTCGATCAATATTTTAGAGGATAACACCGGTTAGGTCTGGGTTAGGTCTGGGTTAGGTCAGGGATATGCGCGCATCTGGCTTATACTTTCGCCTTTTTCGCAAACTTGTTGGCCAGATCCAGGGTTTTTTCCGTGTTTGAATCGCGTAGTAATGTGGTAATTCACTGAAGCAGTCAATGAAACCTGGTTTCGATCAATATTTTAGAGGATTTCACTGGTTAGGTCTGGGTTAGGTCTGGGTTATGCCCGCACCTGGCTCATGATATTGCCTTCTTCGCATACTTGTTGGCCAGATCCGGTTTTTTTTGTGTTTGAATCAAGTAGTAATGTGGTAACACACTGAAGCAGTCAACTAAACCTGGTTTCGATCAATATTTTAGAGGATAACACCGGTTAGGTCTGGGTTAGGTCTGGGATATGCGCGCATCTGGCTTATACTTTCGCCTTTTTCGCAAACTTGTTGACCAGATCCTGGGTTTTTTCCGTGTTTGAATAACGTAGTAATGTGGTACCACACTGAGGCAGTCAATTAAACCTGGTTTCGATCAATATTTTAGAGGATAACACCGGTTAGGTCTGGGTTAGGTCTGGGTTAGGTCTGGGATATGCGCGCATCTGGCTTATACTTTCGCCTTTTTCGCAAACTTGTTGGCCAGTTCCTGGGTTTTCTCCGTGTTTGAATCACGTAGTAATGTGGTAACACAATGAAGCAGTCAATTAACCCTGGTTTCGATCAATATTTTGGAGGATAACACCGGTTAGGTCTGGGTTAGGTCTGGGTTATGCCCGCATCTGGCTCATGATTTTGCCTTCTTCGCAAACTTGTTGGCCAGATCCTGGGTTTTTTCCGTGTTTGAATCACGTAGTAATGTGGTAATACACTGAAGCAGTCAATTAAACCTGGTTTCGATCAATATTTTAGAGGATAACACAGGTTTGGTCTGGGTTAGGTCTGGGTTATGCCTGCATCTGGCTCATGATTTTGCCTTCTTCGCATACTTGTTGGCCAGATCCTGGGTTTTTTTCGTGTTTGAATCACGTACTAATGTGGTAACACACTGAAGCAGTCAATTAAACCTGGTTTCGATCAATATTTTAGAGGATAACACCGGTTAGGTCTGGGTTAGGTCCGGGAAATGCACGCATCTGGCTTATGATTTCGCCTTTTTCGCAAACTTGTTGACCAGATCCTGGGTTTTTTCCGTGTTTGAATCACGTAGTAATGTGGTACCACACTGAGGCAGTCAATTAAACCTGGTTTCGATCAATATTTTAGAGGATAACACCGGTTAGGTCTGGGTTAGGTCTGGGATATGCGCGGATCTGGCTTATACTTTCGCCTTTTTCGCAAACTTGTTCGCCAGATCCTGGGTTTTTTCCGTGTTTGAATCACGTAGTAATGTGGTAATACACTGAAGCAGTCAATTAAACCTGGTTTCGATCAATATTTTAGAGGATTACACCGGTTAGGTCTGGGTTAGGTCCGGGAAATGCACGCATCTGGCTTATGATTTCGCCTTTTTCGCAAACTTGTTGGCCAGATCCTGGGGGTTTTTCGTGTTTGAATCACGTAGTAATGTGGTAACACACTGAAGCAGTCAATTAAATCTGGTTCCGATCAATATTTTAGAGGATAACACCGGTTAGGTCTGGGTTAGGTCTGAGATATGCGCGGATCTGGCTTATACTTTCGCCATTTTCGCAAACTTGTTGGCCAGATCCTGGGTTTTTTTCGTGTTTGAATCACGTAGTAATGTTGTACCAGACTGAGGCAGTCAATTAAACCTGGTTTCGATCATTATTTCAGAGGATAACACCGGTTAGGGCTGGGTTAGGTCCGGGAAATGCACGCATCTGGCTCATGATTTCGCCTTTTTCGCAAACTTGTTGGCCAGATCCTGGGTTTTTTCCGTGTTTGAATCACGTTGTAATGTGGTAATTCACTGAAGCAGTCAATTAAACCTGGTTTCGATCAATATTTTAGAGGATAACACCGGTTAGGTCTGGGTTAGGTCTGGGCTATGCCCGCATCTGGCTCATGATTTTGACTTCTTCGCATACTTGTTGGCCAGATCCTGGGTTTTTTTCGTGTTTGAATCACGTAGTAATGTTGTACCACACTGAGGCAGTCAATTAAACCTGGTTTCGATCAATATTTCAGAGGATAACACTGGTTAGGTCTGGGTTAGGTCCGGGAAATGCACGCATCTGGCTCATGATTTCGCCTTTTTCGCAAACTTGTTGGCCAGATCCTGGGTTTTTTCCGTGTTTGAATCACGTAGTAATGTGGTAATTCACTGAAACACTCAATTAAACCTGGTTTCGATCAATATTTTAGAGGATAACACCGGTTAGGTCTGGGTTAGGTCTGGGATATGCGCGGATCTGGCTTATACTTTCGCCTTTTTCGCAAACTTGTTCGCCAGATCCTGGGTTTTTTCCGTGTTTGAATCACGTAGTAATGTGGTAATACACTGAAGCAGTCAATTAAACCTGGTTTCGATCAATATTTTAGAGGATAACACCGGTAAGGTCTGGGTTAGGTCCGGGAAATGCACGCATCTGGCTTATGATTTCGCCTTTTTCGCAAACTTGTTGACCAGATCCTGGGTTTTTCCGTGTTTGAATCACGTAGTAATGTGGTACCACACTGTGGCAGTCAATTAAACCTGGTTTCGATCAATATTTTAGAGGATAACACCAGTTAGGTCTGGGTTAGGTCTGGGATATGCGCGCATCTGGCTTTCACTTTTGTCATTTTCGCAAACTTGTTGGCCAGATCCTGGGTTTTTTTCGTGTGTGAATCACGTAGTAATGTTGTACCAGACTGAGGCAGTCAATTAAACCTGGTTTCGATCAATATTTCAGAGGATAACACCGGCTAGGTCTGGGTTAGGTACGGGAAATGCACGCATCTGGCTCATGATTTCGCCTTTTTCGCAAACTTGTTGGCCAGATCCTGGGTTTTTTCCGTGTTTGAATCACGTAGTAATGTGGTAACACACTGAAGCAGTCAATTAAACCTGGTTTCGATCAATTTTTTTAGAGGATAACACCGGTTAGGTCTGGGTTAGGTCTGGGTTATGCCCGCATCTGGCTCATGATTTTGCCTTCTTCGTATACTTGTTCGCCAGATACTGGGTTTTTTTCGTGTTTGAATCACGTAGTAATGTGGTAACACACTGAAGCAGTCAATTTAACCTGGTTTCGATCAATATTTTAGAGGATAACACCGGTTATGTCTGGGTTAGGTCTGGGATACGCGCGCATCTGGCTTATACTTTCGCCTTTTTCGCAAACTTGTTGGCCAGTTCCTGGGTTTTCTCCGTGTTTGAATCACGTAGTAATGTGGTAACACAATGAAGCAGTCAATTAACCCTGGTTTCGATCAATATTTTGGAGGATAACACCGGTTAGGTCTGGGTTAGGTCTGGGTTATGCCCGCATCTGGCTCATGATTTTGCCTTTTTCGCAAACTTGTTGGCCAGATCCTGGGTTTTTTCCGTGTTTGAATCACGTAGTAATGTGGTAATACACTGAAGCAGTCAATTAAACCTGGTTTCGATCAATATTTTAGAGGATTACACCGGTTAGGTCTGGGTTAGGTCCGGGAAATGCACGCATCTGGCTTATGATTTCGCCTTTTTCGCAAACTTGTTGGCCAGATCCTGGGGGTTTTTCGTGTTTGAATCACGTAGTAATGTGGTAACACACTGAAGCAGTCAATTAAATCTGGTTCCGATCAATATTTTAGAGGATAACACCGGTTAGGTCTGGGTTAGGTCTGGGTTAGGTCTGGGTTATGCCCGCATCTGGCTCATGATTTTGCCTTCTTCGCATACTTGTTGGCCAGATCCTGGGGTTTTTTCGTGTTTGAATCACGTAGTAATGTGGTAACACACTGAAGCAGTCAATTAAACCTGGTTCCGATCAATATTTTAGAGGATAACACCGGTTAGGTCTGGGTTAGGTCTGGGTTATGCCCGCATCTGGCTCATGATTTTGCCTTCTTCGCATACTTGTTGGCCAGATCCTGGGTTTTTTTCGTGTTTGAATCACGTAGTAATGTGGTAACACACCGAAGCAGTCAATTAAACCTGGTTTCGATCAATATTTTAGAGGATAACACCGGTTAGGTCTGGGTTAGGTCTGGGATATGCGCGCATCTGGCTTATACTTTCGCCTTTTTCGCAAACTTGTTGGCCAGATCCTCGGTTTTTTCCGTGTTTGAATCACGTAGTAATGTGGTAACACACTGAAGCAGTCAATTAAACCTGGTTTCGATCAATATTTTAGAGGATAACACCGGTTAGGTCTGGGTTAGGTCCGGGAAATGCACGCATCTGGCTTATGATTTCGCCTTTTTCGCAAACTTGTTGACCAGATCCTGGGTTTTTTCCGTGTTTGAATCACGTAGTAATGTGGTACCACACTGAGGCAGTCAATTAAACCTGGTTTCGATCAATATTTTAGAGGATAACACCGGTTAGGTCTGGGTTAGGTCCGGGAAATTCACGCATCTGGCTTATACTTTCGCCTTTTTCGCAAACTTGTTGGCCAGATCCTCGGTTTTTTCCGTGTTTGAATCACGTAGCAATGT
The DNA here is from genome assembly GCF_051014445.1 of Colletes latitarsis. NCBI lineage: Eukaryota > Metazoa > Arthropoda > Insecta > Hymenoptera > Colletidae > Colletes > Colletes latitarsis. Next base: position 2,441,378 of record NC_135145.1, on the reverse strand, counting down.
GGTAACACACTGAAGCAGTCAATTAAACCTGGTTTCGATCAATATTTTAGAGGATAACACCGGATAGGTCTGGGTTAGGTCTGAGTTATGCCCGCATCTGGCTCATGATTTTGCCTTTTTCGCAAACTTGTTGGCCAGATCCTGGGTTTTTTCCGTGTTTGAATCACGTAGTAATGTGGTAACACACTGAAGCAGTCAATTAAACCTGGTTCCGATCAATATTTTAGAGGATAACACCGGTTAGGTCTGGGTTAGGTCTGGGTTATGCCCGCATCTGGCTCATGATTTTGCCTTCTTCGCATACTTGTTGGCCAGATCCTGGGGTTTTTTCGTGTTTGAATCACGTAGTAATGTGGTAACACACTGAAGCAGTCAATTAAACCTGGTTCCGATCAATATTTTAGAGGATAACACCGGTTAGGTCTGGGTTAGGTCTGGGTTATGCCCGCATCTGGCTCATGATTTTGCCTTCTTCGCAAACTTGTTGGCCAGATCCTGGGTTTTTTTCGTGTTTGAATCACGTAGTAATGTTGTACCACACTGAGGCAGTCAATTAAACCTGGTTTCGATGAATATTTCAGAGGATAACACCGGTTAGGTCTGGGTTAGGTCCGGGAAATGCACGCATCTGGTTCATGATTTCGCCATCTTCGCATACTTGTTGGCCAGATCCTGGGTTTTTTCCGTGTTTGAATCACGTTTAATGTGGTAACACACTGAAGCAGTCAATTAAACCTGGTTTCGATCAATATTTTAGAGGATAACACCGGTTAGGTCTGGGCTAGGTCTGAGTTATGCCCGCATCTGGCTCATGATTTTGCCTTCTTCGCATACTTGTTGGCCAGATCCGGGGTTTTTTTCGTGTTTGAATCACGTAGTAATGTGGAAACACACTGAAGCAGTCAATTAAATCTGGTTCCGATCAATATTTTAGAGGATAACACCGGTTAGGTCTGGGTTAGGTCTGGGTTATGCCCGCATCTGGCTCATGATTTTGCCTTCTTCGCATACTTGATGGCCAGATCCTGGGTTTTTTTCGTGTTTGAATCACGTAGTAATGTGGTAACACACCGAAGCAGTCAATTAAACCTGGCTTCGATCAATATTTTAGAGGATAACACCGGTTAGGTCTGGGTTAGGTCTGGGATATGCGCGCATCTGGCTTATACTTTCGCCTTTTTCGCAAACTTGTTGGCCAGATCCTGGGTTTTTTCCGTGTTTGAATCACGAAGTAATGTGGTAATTCACTGAAGCAGTCAATTAAACCTGGTTTCGATCAATATTTTAGAGGATAACACCGGTTAGGTCTGGGCTAGGTCTGAGTTATGCCCGCATCTGGCTCATGATTTTGCCTTCTTCGCATACTTGTTGGCCAGATCCGGGGTTTTTTTCGTGTTTGAATCACGTAGTAATGTGGAAACACACTGAAGCAGTCAATTAAATCTGGTTCCGATCAATATTTTAGAGGATAACACCGGTTAGGTCTGGGTTAGGTCTGGGTTAGGTCTGGGTTATGCCCGCATCTGGCTCATGATTTTGCCTTCTTCGCATACTTGTTGGCCAGATCCTTGGGTTTTTTCATGTTTGAATCACGTAGTAATGTGGTAACACACTGAAGCAGTCAATTAAACCTGGTTTCGATGAATATTTTAGAGGATAACACCGGTTAGGTCTGGGCTAGGTCTGGGTTATGCCCGCATCTGGCTCATGATTTTGCCTTCTTCGCATACTTGATGGCCAGATCCTGGGTTTTTTTCGTGTTTGAATCACGTAGTAATGTGGTAACACACCGAAGCAGTCAATTAAACCTGGCTTCGATCAATATTTTAGAGGATAACACCGGTTAGGTCTGGGTTAGGTCTGGGATATGCGCGCATCTGGCTTATACTTTCGCCTTTTTCGCAAACTTGTTGGCCAGATCCTGGGTTTTTTCCGTGTTTGAATCACGAAGTAATGTGGTAATTCACTGAACCAGTCAATTAAACCTGGTTTCGATCAATATTTTAGAGGATAACACCGGTTAGGTCCGGGTTAGGTCTGGGTTATGCCCGCATCTGGCTCATGATTTTGCCTTCTTCGCATACGTGTTGGCCAGATCCTGGGTTTTTTTCGTGTTTGAATCACGTAGTAATGTGGTAACACACTGAAGCAGTCAATTAAACCTGGTTTCGATGAATATTTTAGAGGATAACACCGGTTAGGTCTGGGTTAGGTCTGAGTTATGCCCGCATCTGGCTCATGATTTTGCCTTCTTCGCATACTTGTTGGCCAGATCCTGGGTTTTTTTCGTGTTTGAATCACGTAGTAATGTGGTAACACACTGAAGCAGTCAATTAAACCTGGTTTCGATCAATTTTTTTAGGGGATGACACCGGTTAGGTCTGGGTTAGGTCTGGGTTATGCCCGCATCTGGCTCATGATTTAGCCTTCTTCGCATACTTGTTGGCCAGATCCGGGGTTTTTTTCGTGTTTGAATCACGTTGTAATTTGGTAACACACTGAAGCAGTCAATTAAACCTGGTTTCGATCAATATTTTAGAGGGTAACACCGGTAAGGTCTGGGTTAGGTCCGGGAAATGCTCGCATCTGGCTTATGATTTCGCCTTTTTCGCAAACTTGTTGACCAGATCCTGGGTTTTTCCGTGTTTGAATCACGTAGTAATGTGGTACCACACTGTGGCAGTCAATTAAACCTGGTTTCGATCAATATTTTAGAGGATAACACCAGTTAGGTCTGGGTTAGGTCTGGGATATGCGCGCATCTGGCTTACACTTTTGTCATTTTCGCAAACTTGTTGGCCAGATCCTGGGTTTTTTTTGTGTTTGAATCACGTAGTAATGTTGTACCACACAGAGGCAGTCAATTAAACCTGGTTTCGATCAATATTTCAGAGGATAACACCGGTTAGGTCTGGGTTAGGTCCGGGAAATGCACGCATCAGGCTCATGATTTCGCCTTTTTCGCAAACTTGTTGGCCAGATCCTGGGGTTTTTTCGTGTTTGAATCACGTAGTAATGTGGTAACACACTGAAGCAGTCAATTAAACCTGGTTCCGATCAATATTTTAGAGGATAACACCGGTTAGGTCTGGGTTAGGTCTGGGTTATGCCCGCATCTGGCTCATGATTTTGCCTTCTTCGCATACTTGTTGGCCAGATCCTGGGTTTTTTTCGAGTTTGAATCACGTAGTAATGTGGTAACACACCGAAGCAGTCAATTAAACCTGGTTTCGATCAATATTTTAGAGGATAACACCGGTTAGGTCTGGGTTAGGTCTGGGATATGCGCGCATCTGGCTTATACTTTCGCCTTTTTCGCAAACTTGTTGGCCAGATCCTCGGTTTTTTCCGTGTTTGAATCACGTAGTAATGTGGTAACACACTGAAGCAGTCAATTAAACCTGGTTTCGATCAATATTTTAGAGGATAACACCGGTTAGGTCTGGGTTAGGTCCGGGAAATGCACGCATCTGGCTTATGATTTCGCCTTTTTCGCAAACTTGTTGACCAGATCCTGGGTTTTTTCCGTGTTTGAATCAGGTAGTAATGTGGTACCACACTGAGGCAGTCAATTAAACCTGGTTTCGATCAACATTTTAGAGGATAACACCGGTTAGGTCTGGGTTAGGTCTGGGATATGCGCGCATCTGGCTTACACTTTCGCCATTTTCGCAAACTTGTTGGCCAGATCCTGGGTTTTTTTCGTGTTTGAATCACGTAGTAATGTGGTAACACACTGAAGCAGTCAATTAAACCTGGTTTCGATCAATATTTTAGAGGATAACACCGGATAGGTCTGGGTTAAGTCTGGGATATGCGCGCATCTGGCTCATACTTTCGCCTTTTTCGCAAACTTGTTGGCCAGATCCTGGGTTTTTTTCGTGTTTGAATCACGTAGTAATGTTGTACCACACTGAGGCAGTCAATTAAACCTGGTTTCGATGAATATTTCAGAGGATAACACCGGTTAGGTCTGGGTTAGGTCCGGGAAATGCACGCATCTGGTTCATGATTTCGCCTTTTTCGCAAACTTGTTGGCCAGATCCTGGGTTTTTTCCGTGTTTGAATCACGAAGTAATGTGGTAATTCACTGAACCAGTCAATTAAACCTGGTTTCGATCAATATTTTAGAGGATAACACCGGTTAGGTCCGGGTTAGGTCTGGGTTATGCCCGCATCTGGCTCATGAGTTTGCCTTCTTCGCATACCTGTTGGCCAGATCCTGGGTTTTTTTCGTGTTTGAATCACGTAGTAATGTGGTAACACACTGAAGCAGTCAATTAAACCTGGTTTCGATCAATTTTTTTAGGGGATGACACCAGTTAGGTCTGGGTTAGGTCTGGGATATGCGCGCATCTGGCTTACACTTTTGTCATTTTCGCAAACTTGTTGGCCAGATCCTGGGTTTTTTTTGTGTTTGAATCACGTAGTAATGTTGTACCACACAGAGGCAGTCAATTAAACCTGGTTTCGATCAATATTTCAGAGGATAACACCGGTTAGGTCTGGGTTAGGTCCGGGAAATGCACGCATCTGGCTCATGATTTCGCCTTTTTCGCAAACTTGTTGGCCAGATCCTGGGTTTTTTCCGTGTTTGAATCACGTAGTAATGTGGTAACACACTGAAGCAGTCAATTAAACCTGGTTTCGATCAATATTTTAGAGGATAACACCGGTTAGGTCTGGGTTAGGTCTGGGATATGCGCGCATCTGGCTTACACTTTCGCCATTTTCGCAAACTTGTTGGCCAGATCCTGGGTTTTTTTCGTGTTTGAATCACGTAGTAATGTTGTACCAGACTGAGGCAGTCAATTAAACCTGGTTTCGATCAATATTTCGAAGGATAACACCGGTTAGGTCTGGGTTAGGTCCGGGAAATGCACGCATCTGGCTCATGATTTCGCCTTTTTCGCAAACTTGTTGGCCAGATCCTGGGTTTTTTCCGTGTTTGAATCACGTTGTAATGTGGTAATTCACTGAAGCAGTCAATTAAACCTGGTTTCGATCAATATTTTAGAGGATAACGCCGGTTAGGTCTGGGTTAGGTCTGGGTTATGCCCGCATCTGGCTCATGATTTTGCCTTCTTCGCATACTTGTTGGACAGATCCTGGGTTTTTTTCGTGTTTGAATCACGTAGTAAAGTGGTAACACACTGAAGCAGTCAATTAAACCTGGTTTCGATCAATATTTTAGAGGATAACACCGGTTAGGTCTGGGCTAGGTCTGAGTTATGCCCGCATCTGGCTCATGATTTTGCCTTCTTCGCATACTTGTTGGCCAGAGCCGGGGTTTTTTTCGTGTTTGAATCACGTAGTAATGTGGTAACACACTGAAGCAGTCAATTAAACCTGGTTTCGATCAATTTTTTTAGAGGAAAACACCGGTTAGGTCTGGGTTAGGTCTGGGTTATGCCCGCATCTGGCTCATGAGTTTGCCTTCTTCGCATACTTGTTCGCCAGATACTGGGTTTTTTTCGTGTTTGAATCACGTAGTAATGTGGTAACACACTGAAGCAGTCAATTTAACCTGGTTTCGATCAATATTTTAGAGGATAACACCGGTTATGTCTGGGTTAGGTCTGGGATACGCGCGCATCTGGCTCATGATTTCGCCTTTTTCGCAAACTTGTTGGCCAGATCCTGGGTTTTTTCCGTGTTTGAATCACGTAGTAATGTGGTAACACACTGAAGCAGTCAATTAAACCTGGTTTCGATCAATATTTTAGAGGATAACACCGGTTAGGTCTGGGTTAGGTCTGGGATATGCGCGCATCTGGCTTACACTTTCGCCATTTTCGCAAACTTGTTGGCCAGATCCTGGGTTTTTCCGTGTTTGAATCACGTAGTAATGTGGTAATACACTGTGGCAGTAAATTAAACCTGGTTTCGATCAATATTTTAGAGGATAACACCAGTTAGGTCTGGGTTAGGTCTGGGATATGCGCGCATCTGGCTTACACTTTTGTCATTTTCGCAAACTTGTTGGCCAGATCCTGGGTTTTTTTTGTGTTTGAATCACGTAGTAATGTTGTACCACACTGAGGCAGTCAATTAAACCTGGTTTCGATCAATATTTCAGAGGATAACACCGGTTAGGTCTGGGTTAGGTCCGGGAAATGCACGCATCTGGCTCATGATTTCGCCTTTTTCACAAACTTGTTGGCCAGATCCTGGGTTTTTTCCGTGTTTGAATCACGTAGTAATGTGGTAACACACTGAAGCAGTCAATTAAACCTGGTTTCGATCAATATTTTAGAGGATAACACCGGTTAGGTCTGGGTTAGGTCTGGGATATGCGCGCATCTGGCTTACACTTTCGCCATTTTCGCAAACTTGTTGGCCAGATCCTGGGTTTTTTTCGTGTTTGAATCACGTAGTAATGTTGTACCAGACTGAGGCAGTCAATTAAACCTGGTTTCGATCAATATTTCAGAGGATAACACCGGTTAGGTCTGGGTTAGGTCCGGGAAATGCACGCATCTGGCTCATGATTTCGCCTTTTTCGCAAACTTGTTGGCCAGATCCTGGGTTTTTTCCGTGTTTGAATCACGTAGTAATGTGGTAACACACTGAAGCAGTCAATTAAACCTGGTTTCGATCAATATTTTAGAGGATAACACCGGTTAGGTCTGGGTTAGGTCTGGGATATGCGCGCATCTGGCTTACACTTTTGTCATTTTCGCAAACTTGTTGGCCAGATCCTGGGTTTTTTTTGTGTTTGAATCACGTAGTAATGTTGTACCACACTGAGGCAGTCAATTAAACCTGGTTTCGATCAATATTTCAGAGGATAACACCGGTTAGGTCTGGGTTAGGTCCGGGAAATGCACGCATCTGGCTCATGATTTCGCCTTTTTCGCAAACTTGTTGGCCAGATCCTGGGTTTTTTCCGTGTTTGAATCACGTAGTAATGTGGTAACACACTGAAGCAGTCAATTAAACCTGGTTTCGATCAATGTTTTAGAGGATAACACCGGTTAGGTCTGGGTTAGGTCTGGGTTATGCGTCCGGTCCATGGCGCTTTATGGCGCGCCGATATGGGCCGGCGGTCTGATGGCCAATCGGCGGGGTGCATTTGTACTCCGTCGGTTACAGAGGTTGGTCGCCATCAGAGTCGTGCGGGGTTATCGCACGATCTCCTACACAGCCGCCACCTTGCTAGCGGGTTCCGCACCATTTCACCTGCTGGCGAAAATGGACGCAGAGGTGTATCAAAGCCTCTGCAACCTTCGCCAGCGGGGCGTGGACCCGCATGGCGAGGAGGCCGCCAGGGCCCGGAGCCAGGCGCGGCGACGCGTCTATAGTCGGTGGCTGGTCTGGTTATCGAAGCCAGACCAGCAGGATGATCGCGTCGCCGCGGCGGTCCGCCCAGTGTTTTATGCCTGGGTGGGCCGTAGCTGGGGTACGCCCACCTACCGCCTGACACAGGTACTGACCGGACACGGTTGCTTCGGTCGGTACCTGCATCGGATAGGGCGGGAGGCGACGGCTGCGTGCCATCATTGCAGGGGAAGGGAGGACACCGCGCAGCACACGTTGGAAATTTGTCCGGCGTGGGCAGCTCAGCGCGGTGTCCTCGTTAGAGCGATTGGAGCGGACCTCTCGCTGCCGGCCGTCATACGGGCAATGGTCGGCAGCGAGGAGGCGTGGGCGGCCATGGCCTTGTTTTGTGAAGAGGTCATGGCCGCCAAGGAAGACGCCGAGAGGGCGCGTGAGGAGGTGGGGGGCAGGCGGCGACGCCGACCGTAAGACCTTCCACCGCTCCCCGTGGCAGGGGGAGCGCGAAGGGGTCGGTGATGGTGTTTGTGGTGCGAGGTGAGGGACTTTATTCCCTCATTCCCTCTCGCACCCAGCCCATCACCGGACCGGGGGCCCGTGACAGGGGCCCCATTTAGCGGGGGCGGCAGTGTTAGCCGGCCCCGCAGCCGTGGTCGCGATCGGGTGGGGGCCCGGTCGCGGCTAGTAGCAACGGCACGAGTGGGGCGACGTCGCGTGTGACCGCGCGGCGTCGCCGGGGGGCAATCAATCATGGTTGCCCCCCATCGGGGGAGGAGGATCACATCTCCTCCCCCGGGAAGGGCCCGTAGTAGGGCGTTGCGCCAACGGGGAGAGTCACGGTAGTATCGCTAGTTTGGTTCCCGTGACTCTCCCCAGATAAAGGGCGCAGGCGGTCACCGTGGTGTTTTAGCCGGTAAGAGTCCGGCACTACCCCGGCCTCCCCCCCCAGGGAGCCGGGGTGTCCATGAGGATATCACCACGATAAAAAAAAAAAAAAAAAAAAAAAAAAAAAAAGGTCTGGGTTATGCCCGCATCTGGCTCATGATTTTGCCATCTTCGCATACTTGTTGGCCAGATCCTGGGTTTTTTTCGTGTTTGAATCATGTAGTAATGTGGTAACACACTGAAGCAGTCAATTAAACCTGGTTTCGATCAATATTTTAGAGGATAACACCGGTTAGGTCTGGGCTAGGTCTGAGTTATGCCCGCATCTGGCTCATGATTTTGCCTTCTTCGCATACTTGTTGGCCAGATCCGGGGTTTTTTTCGTGTTTGAATCACGTAGTAATGTGGTAACACACTGAAGCAGTCAATTAAACCTGGTTTCGATCAATTTTTTTAGAGGATAACACCGGTTAGGTCTGGGTTAGGTCTGGGTTATGCCCGCATCTGGCTCATGATTTTGCCTTCTTCGTATACTTGTTCGCCAGATACTGGGTTTTTTTCGTGTTTGAATCACGTAGTAATGTGGTAACACACTGAAGCAGTCAATTTAACCTGGTTTCGATCAATATTTTAGAGGATAACACCGGTTATGTCTGGGTTAGGTCTGGGATACGCGCGCATCTGGCTTATACTTTCGCCTTTTTCGCAAACTTGTTGGCCAGTTCCTGGGTTTTCTCCGTGTTTGAATCACGTAGTAATGTGGTAACACAATGAAGCAGTCAATTAACCCTGGTTTCGATCAATATTTTGGAGGATAACACCGGTTAGGTCTGGGTTAGGTCTGGGTTATGCCCGCATCTGGCTCATGATTTTGCCTTTTTCGCAAACTTGTTGGCCAGATCCTGGGTTTTTTCCGTGTTTGAATCACGTAGTAATGTGGTAATACACTGAAGCAGTCAATTAAACCTGGTTTCGATCAATATTTTAGAGGATTACACCGGTTAGGTCTGGGTTAGGTCCGGGAAATGCACGCATCTGGCTTATGATTTCGCCTTTTTCGCAAACTTGTTGGCCAGATCCTGGGGGTTTTTCGTGTTTGAATCACGTAGTAATGTGGAAACACACTGAAGCAGTCAATTAAATCTGGTTCCGATCAATATTTTAGAGGATAACACCGGTTAGGTCTGGGTTAGGTCTGGGTTAGGTCTGGGTTATGCCCGCATCTGGCTCATGATTTTGCCTTCTTCGCATACTTGTTGGCCAGATCCTGGGGTTTTTTCGTGTTTGAATCACGTAGTAATGTGGTAACACACTGAAGCAGTCAATTAAACCTGGTTCCGATCAATATTTTAGAGGATAACACCGGTTAGGTCTGGGTTAGGTCTGGGTTATGCCCGCATCTGGCTCATGATTTTGCCTTCTTCGCATACTTGTTGGCCAGATCCTGGGTTTTTTTCGTGTTTGAATCACGTAGTAATGTGGTAACACACCGAAGCAGTCAATTAAACCTGGTTTCGATCAATATTTTAGAGGATAACACCGGTTAGGTCTGGGTTAGGTCTGGGATATGCGCGCATCTGGCTTATACTTTCGCCTTTTTCGCAAACTTGTTGGCCAGATCCTCGGTTTTTTCCGTGTTTGAATCACGTAGTAATGTGGTAACACACTGAAGCAGTCAATTAAACCTGGTTTCGATCAATATTTTAGAGGATAACACCGGTTAGGTCTGGGTTAGGTCCGGGAAATGCACGCATCTGGCTTATGATTTTGCCTTTTTCGCAAACTTGTTGACCAGATCCTGGGTTTTTTCCGTGTTTGAATCACGTAGTAATGTGGTACCACACTGAGGCAGTCAATTAAACCTGGTTTCGATCAATATTTTAGAGGATAACACCGGTTAGGTCTGGGTTAGGTCTGGGATATGCGCGCATCTGGCTTACACTTTCGCCATTTTCGCAAACTTGTTGGCCAGATCCTGGGTTTTTTCCGTGTTTGAATCACGAAGTAATGTGGTAATTCACTGAACCAGTCAATTAAACCTGGTTTCGATCAATATTTTAGAGGATAACACCGGTTAGGTCCGGGTTAGGTCTGGGTTATGCCCGCATCTGGCTCATGATTTTGCCTTCTTCGCATACCTGTTGGCCAGATCCTGGGTTTTTTTCGTGTTTGAATCACGTAGTAATGTGGTAACACACTGAAGCAGTCAATTAAACCTGGTTTCGATGAATATTTTAGAGGATAACACCGGTTAGGTCTGGGTTAGGTCTGAGTTATGCCCGCATCTGGCTCATGATTTTGCCTTCTTCGCATACTTGTTGGCCAGATCCTGGGTTTTTTTCGTGTTTGAATCACGTAGTAATGTGGTAACACACTGAAGCAGTCAATTAAACCTGGTTTCGATCAATTTTTTTAGGGGATGACACCGGTTAGGTCTGGGTTAGGTCTGGGTTATGCCCGCATCTGGCTCATGATTTAGCCTTCTTCGCATACTTGTTGGCCAGATCCGGGGTTTTTTTCGTGTTTGAATCACGTTGTAATTTGGTAACACACTGAAGCAGTCAATTAAACCTGGTTTCGATCAATATTTTAGAGGGTAACACCGGTAAGGTCTGGGTTAGGTCCGGGAAATGCTCGCATCTGGCTTATGATTTCGCCTTTTTCGCAAACTTGTTGACCAGATCCTGGGTTTTTCCGTGTTTGAATCACGTAGTAATGTGGTACCACACTGTGGCAGTCAATTAAACCTGGTTTCGATCAATATTTTAGAGGATAACACCGGATAGGTCTGGGTTAAGTCTGGGATATGCGCGCATCTGGCTCATACTTTCGCCTTTTTCGCAAACTTGTTGGCCAGATCCTGGGTTTTTTTCGTGTTTGAATCACGTAGTAATGTTGTACCACACTGAGGCAGTCAATTAAACCTGGTTTCGATGAATATTTCAGAGGATAACACCGGTTAGGTCTGGGTTAGGTCCGGGAAATGCACGCATCTGGTTCATGATTTCGCCTTTTTCGCAAACTTGTTGGCCAGATCCTGGGTTTTTTCCGTGTTTGAATCACGAAGTAATGTGGTAATTCACTGAACCAGTCAATTAAACCTGGTTTCGATCAATATTTTAGAGGATAACACCGGTTAGGTCCGGGTTAGGTCTGGGTTATGCCCGCATCTGGCTCATGATTTTGCCTTCTTCGCATACCTGTTGGCCAGATCCTGGGTTCTTTTCGTGTTTGAATCACGTAGTAATGTGGTAACACACTGAAGCAGTCAATTAAACCTGGTTTCGATCAATTTTTTTAGGGGATGACACCAGTTAGGTCTGGGTTAGGTCTGGGATATGCGCGCATCTGGCTTACACTTTTGTCATTTTCGCAAACTTGTTGGCCAGATCCTGGGTTTTTTTTGTGTTTGAATCACGTAGTAATGTTGTACCACACAGAGGCAGTCAATTAAACCTGGTTTCGATCAATATTTCAGAGGATAACACCGGTTAGGTCTGGGTTAGGTCCGGGAAATGCACGCATCTGGCTCATGATTTCGCCTTTTTCGCAAACTTGTTGGCCAGATCCTGGGTTTTTTCCGTGTTTGAATCACGTAGTAATGTGGTAACACACTGAAGCAGTCAATTAAACCTGGTTTCGATCAATATTTTAGAGGATAACACCGGTTAGGTCTGGGTTAGGTCTGGGATATGCGCGCATCTGGCTTACACTTTCGCCATTTTCGCAAACTTGTTGGCCAGATCCTGGGTTTTTTTCGTGTTTGAATCACGTAGTAATGTTGTACCAGACTGAGGCAGTCAATTAAACCTGGTTTCGATCAATATTTCAGAGGATAACACCGGTTAGGTCTGGGTTAGGTCCGGGAAATGCACGCATCTGGCTCATGATTTCGCCTTTTTCGCAAACTTGTTGGCCAGATCCTGGGTTTTTTCCGTGTTTGAATCACGTTGTAATGTGGTAATTCACTGAAGCAGTCAATTAAACCTGGTTTCGATCAATATTTTAGAGGATAACACCGGTTAGGTCTGGGCTAGGTCTGAGTTATGCCCGCATCTGGCTCATGATTTTGCCTTCTTCGCATACTTGTTGGCCAGAGCCGGTGTTTTTTTCGTGTTTGAATCACGTAGTAATGTGGTAACACACTGAAGCAGTCAATTAAACCTGGTTTCGATCAATTTTTTTAGAGGAAAACACCGGTTAGGTCTGGGTTAGGTCTGGGTTATGCCCGCATCTGGCTCATGAGTTTGCCTTCTTCGCATACTTGTTCGCCAGATACTGGGTTTTTTTCGTGTTTGAATCACGTAGTAATGTGGTAACACACTGAAGCAGTCAATTTAACCTGGTTTCGATCAATATTTTAGAGGATAACACCGGTTATGTCTGGGTTAGGTCTGGGATACGCGCGCATCTGGCTTATACTTTCGCCTTTTTCGCAAACTTGTTGGCCAGTTCCTGGGTTTTCTCCGTGTTTGAATCACGTAGTAATGTGGTAACACAATGAAGCAGTCAATTAACCCTGGTTTCGATCAATATTTTGGAGGATAACACCGGTTAGGTCTGGGTTAGGTCTGGGTTATGCCCGCATCTGGCACATGATTTTGCCTTTTTCGCAAACTTGTTGGCCAGATCCTGGGTTTTTTCCGTGTTTGAATCACGTAGTAATGTGGTAATACACTGAAGCAGTCAATTAAACCTGGTTTCGATCAATATTTTAGAGGATTACACCGGTTAGGTCTGGGTTAGGTCCGGGAAATGCACGCATCTGGCTTATGATTTCGCCTTTTTCGCAAACTTGTTGGCCAGATCCTGGGGGTTTTTCGTGTTTGAATCACGTAGTAATGTGGTAACACACTGAAGCAGTCAATTAAATCTGGTTCCGATCAATATTTTAGAGGATAACACCGGTTAGGTCTGGGTTAGGTCTGGGTTATGCCCGCATCTGGCTCATGATTTTGCCTTCTTCGCATACTTGTTGGCCAGATCCTGGGGTTTTTTCGTGTTTGAATCACGTAGTAATGTGGTAACACACTGAAGCAGTCAATTAAACCTGGTTCCGATCAATATTTTAGAGAATAACACCGGTTAGGTCTGGGTTAGGTCTGGGTTATGCCCGCATCTGGCTCATGATTTTGCCTTCTTCGCATACTTGTTGGCCAGATCCTGGGTTTTTTTCGTGTTTGAATCACGTAGTAATGTGGTAACACACTGAAGCAGTCAATTAAACCTGGTTTCGATCAATATTTTAGAGGATAACACCGGTTAGGTCTGGGTTAGGTCTGGGATATGCGCGCATCTGGCTTATACTTTCGCCTTTTTCGCAAACTTGTTGGCCAGATCCTCGGTTTTTTCCGTGTTTGAATCACGTAGTAATGTGGTAACACACTGAAGCAGTCAATTAAACCTGGTTCCGATCAATATTTTAGAGGATAACACCAGTTAGGTCTGGGTTAGGTCTGGGATATGCGCGCATCTGGCTTACACTTTTGTCATTTTCGCAAACTTGTTGGCCAGATCCTGGGTTTTTTTTGTGTTTGAATCACGTAGTAATGTTGTACCACACAGAGGCAGTCAATTAAACCTGGTTTCGATCAATATTTCAGAGGATAACACCGGTTAGGTCTGGGTTAGGTCCGGGAAATGCACGCATCTGGCTCATGATTTCGCCTTTTTCGCAAACTTGTTGGCCAGATCCTGGGTTTTTTCCGTGTTTGAATCACGTTTAAAGTGGTAACACACTGAAGCAGTCAATTAAACCTGGTTTCGATCAATATTTTAGAGGATAACACCGGTTAGGTCTGGGCTAGGTCTGAGTTATGCCCGCATCTGGCTCATGATTTTGCCTTCTTCGCATACTTGTTGGCCAGATCCGGGGTTTTTTTCGTGTTTGAATCACGTAGTAATGTGGTAACACACTGAAGCAGTCAATTAAACCTGGTTTCGATCAATATTTTAGAGGATAACACCGGTAAGGTCTGGGTTAGGTCCGGGAAATGCACGCATCTGGCTCATGATTTCGCCTTTTTCGCAAACTTGTTGGCCAGATCCTGGGTTTTTTCCGTGTTTGAATCACGTAGTAATGTGGTAACACACTGAAGCAGTCAATTAAACCTGGTTTCGATCAATATTTTAGAGGATAACACCGGTTAGGTCTGGGTTAGGTCTGGGATATGCGCGCATCTGGCTTACACTTTCGCCATTTTCGCAAACTTGTTGGCCAGATCCTGGGTTTTTCCGTGTTTGAATCACGTAGTAATGTGGTACCACACTGTGGCAGTAAATTAAACCTGGTTTCGATCAATATTTTAGAGGATAACACCAGTTAGGTCTGGGTTAGGTCTGGGTTTGCGCGCATATGGCTTACACTTTTGTCATTTTCGCAAACTTGTTGGCCAGATCCTGGGTTTTTTTTGTGTTTGAATCACGTAGTAATGTTGTACCACACTGAGGCAGTCAATTAAACCTGGTTTCGATCAATATTTCAGTGGATAACACCGGTTAGGTCTGGGTTAGGTCCGGGAAATGCACGCATCTGGCTCATGATTTCGCCTTTTTCGCAAACTTGTTGGCCAGATCCTGGGTTTTTTCCGTGTTTGAATCACGTAGTAATGTGGTAACACACTGAAGCAGTCAATTAAACCTGGTTTCGATCAATATTTTAGAGGATAACACCGGTTAGGTCTGGGTGAGGTCTGGGATATGCGCGCATCTGGCTTACACTTTCGCCATTTTCGCAAACTTGTTGGCCAGATCCTGGGTTTTTTTCGTGTTTGAATCACGTAGTAATGTTGTACCAGACTGAGGCAGTCAATTAAACCTGGTTTCGATCAATATTTCAGAGGATAACACCGGTTAGGTCTGGGTTAGGTCCGGGAAATGCACGCATCTGGCTCATGATTTCGCATTTTTCGCAAACTTGTTGGCCAGATCCTGGGTTTTTTCCGTGTTTGAATCACGTTGTAATGTGGTAATTCACTGAAGCAGTCAATTAAACCTGGTTTCGATCAATATTTTAGAGGATAACACCGGTTAGGTCTGGGTTAGGTCTGGGTTATGCCCGCATCTGGCTCATGATTTTGCCATCTTCGCATACTTGTTGGCCAGATCCTGGGTTTTTTTCGTGTTTGAATCATGTAGTAATGTGGTAACACACTGAAGCAGTCAATTAAACCTGGTTTCGATCAATATTTTAGAGGATAACACCGGTTAGGTCTGGGCTAGGTCTGAGTTATGCCCGCATCTGGCTCATGATTTTGCCTTCTTCGCATACTTGTTGGCCAGATCCGGGGTTTTTTTCGTGTTTGAATCACGTAGTAATGTGGTAACACACTGAAGCAGTCAATTAAACCTGGTTTCGATCAATTTTTTTAGAGGATAACACCGGTTAGGTCTGGGTTAGGTCTGGGTTATGCCCGCATCTGGCTCATGATTTTGCCTTCTTCGTATACTTGTTCGCCAGATACTGGGTTTTTTTCGTGTTTGAATCACGTAGTAATGTGGTAACACACTGAAGCAGTCAATTTAACCTGGTTTCGATCAATATTTTAGAGGATAACACCGGTTATGTCTGGGTTAGGTCTGGGATACGCGCGCATCTGGCTTATACTTTCGCCTTTTTCGCAAACTTGTTGGCCAGTTCCTGGGTTTTCTCCGTGTTTGAATCACGTAGTAATGTGGTAACACAATGAAGCAGTCAATTAACCCTGGTTTCGATCAATATTTTGGAGGATAACACCGGTTAGGTCTGGGTTAGGTCTGGGTTATGCCCGCATCTGGCTCATGATTTTGCCTTTTTCGCAAACTTGTTGGCCAGATCCTGGGTTTTTTCCGTGTTTGAATCACGTAGTAATGTGGTAATACACTGAAGCAGTCAATTAAACCTGGTTTCGATCAATATTTTAGAGGATTACACCGGTTAGGTCTGGGTTAGGTCCGGGAAATGCACGCATCTGGCTTATGATTTCGCCTTTTTCGCAAACTTGTTGGCCAGATCCTGGGGGTTTTTCGTGTTTGAATCACGTAGTAATGTGGAAACACACTGAAGCAGTCAATTAAATCTGGTTCCGATCAATATTTTGGAGGATAACACCGGTTAGGTCTGGGTTAGGTCTGGGTTAGGTCTGGGTTATGCCCGCATCTGGCTCATGATTTTGCCTTCTTCGCATACTTGTTGGCCAGATCCTGGGTTTTTTTCGTGTTTGAATCACGTAGTAATGTGGTAACACACCGAAGCAGTCAATTAAACCTGGTTTCGATCAATATTTTAGAGGATAACACCGGTTAGGTCTGGGTTAGGTCTGGGATATGCGCGCATCTGGCTTATACTTTCGCCTTTTTCGCAAACTTGTTGGCCAGATCCTCGGTTTTTTCCGTGTTTGAATCACGTAGTAATGTGGTAACACACTGAAGCAGTCAATTAAACCTGGTTTCGATCAATATTTTAGAGGATAACACCGGTTAGGTCTGGGTTAGGTCCGGGAAATGCACGCATCTGGCTTATGATTTCGCCTTTTTCGCAAACTTGTTGACCAGATCCTGGGTTTTTTCCGTGTTTGAATCACGTAGTAATGTGGTACCACACTGAGGCAGTCAATTAAACCTGGTTTCGATCAATATTTTAGAGGATAACACCGGTTAGGTCTGGGTTAGGTCTGGGATATGCGGCTGGTCCGCCAAGAGGCTGGAGCCGGACGCCCTTGCGATGGCAGCCTCCGTTGTGGCATGGCAGGAGATGCCACGCCGGACCCTCGGCAATCCATCTGCCGGGGCGCGTTGGTTCCGGGAGACTATGACGTCGTTGTGTGACGCAGTCATGCCCCGGGCCACCGCCCCGAGCCGAGGGGGGTCCGTGTACTGGTGGTCGGGCGAGATCGAGGATTTACGCACTCGGTGCGTTGTCGCCCGACGCCGGTACACCCGCGCCAGGAGACGGCGCGGGGCGACGGAGGCAGAGGTGGTGGGGTTGCGCGGGGAATTTTCCCTGGCGCGAAGAACCCTCCGCCGGGCCATCGCGACCGCGAAAGCCCAGGCATGGACGGAGCTCCTCGGGTCTCTGGATGCAAATCCATGGGGGCGCCCTTATCATATGGTCGTAGGGAAGATGCGATCATGGGCGCCCCCGATCACAGAGAGCCTCGACCCCCAGCTGCTCGGGGAAACTATGCGCGTCCTCTTCCCCGCTGGGGGAGAGGCGTTCCTGCATCCCCCCGAGCCACAGCCGGATCACCCGCCTTGGTGGTCCGACGAACTGGGGGTCTCCGAGGAGGAGCTAGCTAGGGCCGTCCGGAGAATGGCTGCCAAGAAGACGGCGCCAGGACCGGACGGCATACCCGGCAAGGCCTGGGCAGTAGCGGTGGGCGTTTTGGGTGGCGGGTTGATACGCGTCTTCGACGCGTGCCTCCAGACCGGTCAGTTCCCCCCCATATGGAAGGTGGCGAGGTTGGTCCTCCTCCACAAGCCAGGGAAGCCCGCGGATTCTCCATCCGCGTTCCGACCCATTTGTCTGTTGGACGAGGCTGGGAAACTCCTCGAGCGGGTCATTGTATCCCGTCTCGAGGGGCATCTGTCCCGCGTCGGCCCTGATCTGGCCGACCGACAGTTCGGCTTTCGCCGGGGCCGCTCCACTGTCGACGCCATAGCGACCGTGCGGACCCTGGCGGAATCGGCAATCTCCCGGGGGGGTGTGGCATTGGCAGTCTCGTTGGACATAGCCAACGCCTTTAACACCGTCTCCTGGGGGGCGATAGGTCGGGCACTCCAGTACCACCGGGTGCCCGCCTATCTGTGTCGACTGATCGGGGACTATCTGCGGGGCAGGGTAGTCCAATATCCGGGTCGGAACGGGATGGAGCAGAGAGCGGTGCACAGCGGCGTTCCACAGGGGTCGGTCCTCGGGCCGCTCCTGTGGAACTTGGCGTATGACGCGGTGCTGCGGGCTGACCTCCCCGTCGGCGTGTCGTTGGTTTGTTATGCCGACGACACCCTGGTGATAGCCGGCGGGGATACGTGGTGGAGGGCCGTGGCCCTCGCGGAGGAAGGGACGGCACGAGTCGTCGCCGAGGTAGAGCGTCTGGGGTTGCGCGTGGCACCCCAAAAGACCGAGGCCATCTGGCTGTGTAACGTCAGTGGTCGAGGGGTGCCGCGCCAGGCGTCTCTACGGGTGGGTGGAGCCCAAGTCGGGGTGGGGCGCCGGATGAAGTACCTGGGCCTCACCCTCGACAGCTACTGGCGGTTCGGGCATCATTTGGAAGGGTTGGGTCCCCGTATTGAAAGGGCAGCGGCCGCGTTAGGTCGCATAATGCCCAATCTCGGGGGACCCAACATGGCGGCACGGCGGCTGTATTTGGGAGTCGTCCGGTCCATGGCGCTTTATGGCGCGCCTATATGGGCCGGCGGTCTGATGGCCAATCGGCGGGGTGCACCTGTACTCCGTCGGTTACAGAGGTTGGTCGCCATCAGAGTCGTGCGGGGTTATCGCACGATCTCCTACACAGCCGCCACCTTGCTGGCGGGTTCCGCACCGTTTCACCTGCTGGCGAAAATGGACGCAGAGGTCTATCAAAACCTCTGCGACCTTCGCCAGCGGGGTGTGGAACCGCACGGCGAGGAGGCCGCCAGGGCCCGAAGTCAGGCGCGGCGACGCGTCTATAGTCGGTGGCTGGTCTGGTTATCCAAGCCAGACCAGCGGGATGATCGCGTCGCCGCGGCGGTCCGCCCAGAGTTTTATGCCTGGGTGGGCCGTAGCTGGGGTACGCCCACCTACCGCCTGACACAGGTACTGACCGGACACGGTTGCTTCGGTCGGTACCTGCATCGGATAGGGCGGGAGGCGACGGCTGCGTGCCATCATTGCAGGGGAAGGGAGGACACCGCGCAGCACACGCTGCAGTTTTGCCCGGCGTGGGCAGCGCAGCGCGGTGTCCTTATTAGAGCGATTGGAGCGGACCTCTCGCTGCCGGCCGTCATTCGTGCGATGGTCGGCAGTAAGGAGGCGTGGGCGGCCATGGCCTTGTTTTGTGAAGAGGTCATGGCCGCGAAGGAGGACGCCGAAAGGGCGCGAGAGGAGGTGGGGGGCAGGCGGCGACGCCGACCGTAAGACCCTCCACCGCTCCCCGTGCCAGGGGGAGCGCGAAGGGGTCAGTGATGGTGTTTGTGGTGCGAGGTGAGGGACTTTATCCCCTCATTCCCCCTCGCACCCAGCCTATCACCGGACCGGGGGCCCGTGGTAGGGGCCCCGTCTAGCGGGGGCGGCAGAGTTAGCCGGCCCCGCAGCCGTGGTCGCGATCGGGTGGGGGCCCGGTCGCGGCTAGTAGCAACGGCGCGAGTGGGGGCGACGTCGCGTGTGACCGCGCGGCGTCGCCGGGGGGCAATCAGTTTAGTTTGCCCCCCATTGGGGAAGGAGGATCGCTTCCCCTCCCCCGGGAAGGGCCCGTAGTAGGGTGTTGCGCCAACGGGGAGAGTCACGGTAGTATCGCTAGTTTGGTTCCCGTGACTCTCCCCAGATAAAGGGCGCAGGCGGTCACCGTGGTGTTTTAGCCGGTAAGAGTCCGGCACTACCCCGGCCTCCCCCCCCAGGGAGCCGGGGTGTCCATGAGGATTTCACCACGTTAAAAAAAAAAAAAAAAAAAAAAAAAAAAAAAAAAAAAAGGTCTGGGATATGCGCGCATCTGGCTTACACTTTCGCCATTTTCGCAAACTTGTTGGCCAGATCCTGGGTTTTTTTCGTGTTTGAATCACGTAGTAATGTGGTAACACACTGAAGCAGTCAATTAAACCTGGTTTCGATCAATATTTTAGAGGATAACACCGGATAGGTCTGGGTTAAGTCTGGTATATGCGCGCATCTGGCTCATACTTTCGCCTTTTTCGCAAACTTGTTGGCCAGATCCTGGGTTTTTTTCGTGTTTGAATCACGTAGTAATGTTGTACCACACTGAGGCAGTCAATTAAACATGGTTTCGATGAATATTTCAGAGGATAACACCGGTTAGGTCTGGGTTAGGTCCGGGAAATGCACGCATCTGGTTCATGATTTCGCCTTTTTCGCAAACTTGTTGGCCAGATCCTGGGTTTTTTCCGTGTTTGAATCACGAAGTAATGTGGTAATTCACTGAACCAGTCAATTAAACCTGGTTTCGATCAATATTTTAGAGGATAACACCGGTTAGGTCCGGGTTAGGTCTGGGTTATGCCCGCATCTGGCTCATGATTTTGCCTTCTTCGCATACTTGTTGGCCAGATCCGGGGTTTTTTTCGTGTTTGAATCACGTAGTAATGTGGTAACACACTGAAGCAGTCAATTAAACCTGGTTTCGATCAATTTTTTTAGAGGATAACACCGGTTAGGTCTGGGTTAGGTCTGGGTTATGCCCGCATCTGGCTCATGATTTTGCCTTCTTCGTATACTTGTTCGCCAGATACTGGGTTTTTTTCGTGTTTGAATCACGTAGTAATGTGGTAACACACTGAAGCAGTCAATTTAACCTGGTTTCGATCAATATTTTAGAGGATAACACCGGTTATGTCTGGGTTAGGTCTGGGATACGCGCGCATCTGGCTTATACTTTCGCCTTTTCGCAAACTTGTTGGCCAGTTCCTGGGTTTTCTCCGTGTTTGAATCACGTAGTAATGTGGTAACACAATGAAGCAGTCAATTAACCCTGGTTTCGATCAATATTTTGGAGGATAACACCGGTTAGGTCTGGGTTAGGTCTGGGTTATGCCCGCATCTGGCTCATGATTTTGCCTTTTTCGCAAACTTGTTGGCCAGATCCTGGGTTTTTTCCGTGTTTGAATCACGTAGTAATGTGGTAATACACTGAAGCAGTCAATTAAACCTGGTTTCGATCAATATTTTAGAGGATTACACCGGTTAGGTCTGGGTTAGGTCCGGGAAATGCACGCATCTGGCTTATGATTTCGCCATCTTCGCATACTTGTTAGCCAGATCCTGGGTTTTTTTCGTGTTTGAATCATGTAGTAATGTGGTAACACACTGAAGCAGTCAATTAAACCTGGTTTCGATCAATATTTTAGAGGATAACACCGGTTAGGTCTGGGCTAGGTCTGAGTTATGCCCGCATCTGGCTCATGATTTTGCCTTCTTCGCATACTTGTTGGCCAGATCCGGGGTTTTTTTCGTGTTTGAATCACGTAGTAATGTGGTAACACACTGAAGCAGTCAATTAAACCTGGTTTCGATCAATTTTTTTAGAGGATAACACCGGTTAGGTCTGGGTTAGGTCTGGGTTATGCCCGCATCTGGCTCATGATTTTGCCTTCTTCGTATACTTGTTCGCCAGATACTGGGTTTTTTTCGTGTTTGAATCACGTAGTAATGTGGTAACACACTGAAGCAGTCAATTTAACCTGGTTTCGATCAATATTTTAGAGGATAACACCGGTTATGTCTGGGTTAGGTCTGGGATACGCGCGCATCTGGCTTATACTTTCGCCTTTTTCGCAAACTTGTTGGCCAGTTCCTGGGTTTTCTCCGTGTTTGAATCACGTAGTAATGTGGTAACACAATGAAGCAGTCAATTAACCCTGGTTTCGATCAATATTTTGGAGGATAACACCGGTTAGGTCTGGGTTAGGTCTGGGTTATGCCCGCATCTGGCTCATGATTTTGCCTTTTTCGCAAACTTGTTGGCCAGATCCTGGGTTTTTTCCGTGTTTGAATCACGTAGTAATGTGGTAATACACTGAAGCAGTCAATTAAACCTGGTTTCGATCAATATTTTAGAGGATTACACCGGTTAGGTCTGGGTTAGGTCCGGGAAATGCACGCATCTGGCTTATGATTTCGCCTTTTTCGCAAACTTGTTGGCCAGATCCTGGGGGTTTTTCGTGTTTGAATCACGTAGTAATGTGGAAACACACTGAAGCAGTCAATTAAATCTGGTTCCGATCAATATTTTAGAGGATAACACCGGATAGGTCTGGGTTAAGTCTGGTATATGCGCGCATCTGGCTCATACTTTCGCCTTTTTCGCAAACTTGTTGGCCAGATACTGGGTTTTTTTCGTGTTTGAATCACGTAGTAATGTGGTAACACACTGAAGCAGTCAATTTAACCTGGTTTCGATCAATATTTTAGAGGATAACACCGGTTATGTCTGGGTTAGGTCTGGGATACGCGCGCATCTGGCTTATACTTTCGCCTTTTTCGCAAA
This sequence comes from Colletes latitarsis, assembly GCF_051014445.1. NCBI lineage: Eukaryota > Metazoa > Arthropoda > Insecta > Hymenoptera > Colletidae > Colletes > Colletes latitarsis. The sequence continues at coordinate 2,419,041 of NC_135145.1, read as the reverse complement.
CTTGTTGGCCAGTTCCTGGGTTTTCTCCGTGTTTGAATCACGTAGTAATGTGGTAACACACTGAAGCAGTCAATTAAACCTGGTTTCGATCAATTTTTTTAGGGGATGACACCGGTTAGGTCTGGGTTAGGTCTGTGTTATGCCCGCATCTGGCTCATGATTTAGCCTTCTTCGCATACTTGTTGGCCAGATCCGGGGTTTTTTTCGTGTTTGAATCACGTTGTAATTTGGTAACACACTGAAGCAGTCAATTAAACCTGGTTTCGATCAATATTTTAGAGGGTAACACCGGTAAGGTCTGGGTTAGGTCCGGGAAATGCTCGCATCTGGCTTATGATTTCGCCTTTTTCGCAAACTTGTTGACCAGATCCTGGGTTTTTCCGTGTTTGAATCACGTAGTAATGTGGTACCACACTGTGGCAGTCAATTAAACCTGGTTTCGATCAATATTTTAGAGGATAACACCAGTTAGGTCTGGGTTAGGTCTGGGATATGCGCGCATCTGGCTTACACTTTTGTCATTTTCGCAAACTTGTTGGCCAGATCCTGGGTTTTTTTTGTGTTTGAATCACGTAGTAATGTTGTACCACACAGAGGCAGTCAATTAAACCTGGTTTCGATCAATATTTCAGAGGATAACACCGGTTAGGTCTGGGTTAGGTCCGGGAAATGCACGCATCAGGCTCATGATTTCGCCTTTTTCGCAAACTTGTTGGCCAGATCCTGGGGTTTTTTCGTGTTTGAATCACGTAGTAATGTGGTAACACACTGAAGCAGTCAATTAAACCTGGTTCCGATCAATATTTTAGAGGATAACACCGGTTAGGTCTGGGTTAGGTCTGGGTTATGCCCGCATCTGGCTCATGATTTTGCCTTCTTCGCATACTTGTTGGCCAGATCCTGGGTTTTTTTCGTGTTTGAATCACGTAGTAATGTGGTAACACACCGAAGCAGTCAATTAAACCTGGTTTCGATCAATATTTTAGAGGATAACACCGGTTAGGTCTGGGTTAGGTCTGGGATATGCGCGCATCTGGCTTATACTTTCGCCTTTTTCGCAAACTTGTTGGCCAGATCCTCGGTTTTTTCCGTGTTTGAATCACGTAGTAATGTGGTAACACACTGAAGCAGTCAATTAAACCTGGTTTCGATCAATATTTTAGAGGATAACACCGGTTAGGTCTGGGTTAGGTCCGGGAAATGCACGCATCTGGCTTATGATTTCGCCTTTTTCGCAAACTTGTTGACCAGATCCTGGGTTTTTTCCGTGTTTGAATCAGGTAGTAATGTGGTACCACACTGAGGCAGTCAATTAAACCTGGTTTCGATCAACATTTTAGAGGATAACACCGGTTAGGTCTGGGTTAGGTCTGGGATATGCGCGCATCTGGCTTACACTTTCGCCATTTTCGCAAACTTGTTGGCCAGATCCTGGGTTTTTTTCGTGTTTGAATCACGTAGTAATGTGGTAACACACTGAAGCAGTCAATTAAACCTGGTTTCGATCAATATTTTAGAGGATAACACCGGATAGGTCTGGGTTAAGTCTGGGATATGCGCGCATCTGGCTCATACTTTCGCCTTTTTCGCAAACTTGTTGGCCAGATCCTGGGTTTTTTTCGTGTTTGAATCACGTAGTAATGTTGTACCACACTGAGGCAGTCAATTAAACCTGGTTTCGATGAATATTTCAGAGGATAACACCGGTTAGGTCTGGGTTAGGTCCGGGAAATGCACGCATCTGGTTCATGATTTCGCCTTTTTCGCAAACTAGTTGGCCAGATCCTGGGTTTTTTCCGTGTTTGAATCACGAAGTAATGTGGTAATTCACTGAACCAGTCAATTAAACCTGGTTTCGATCAATATTTTAGAGGATAACACCGGTTAGGTCCGGGTTAGGTCTGGGTTATGCCCGCATCTGGCTCATGATTTTGCCTTCTTCGCATACCTGTTGGCCAGATCCTGGGTTTTTTTCGTGTTTGAATCACGTAGTAATGTGGTAACACACTGAAGCAGTCAATTAAACCTGGTTTCGATCAATTTTTTTAGGGGATGACACCAGTTAGGTCTGGGTTAGGTCTGGGATATGCGCGCATCTGGCTTACACTTTTGTCATTTTCGCAAACTTGTTGGCCAGATCCTGGGTTTTTTTTGTGTTTCAATCACGTAGTAATGTTGTACCACACAGAGGCAGTCAATTAAACCTGGTTTCGATCAATATTTCAGAGGATAACACCGGTTAGGTCTGGGTTAGGTCCGGGAAATGCACGCATCTGGCTCATGATTTCGCCTTTTTCGCAAACTTGTTGGCCAGATCCTGGGGGTTTTCCGTGTTTGAATCACGTAGTAATGTGGTAACACACTGAAGCAGTCAATTAAACCTGGTTTCGATCAATATTTTAGAGGATAACACCGGTTAGGTCTGGGTTAGGTCTGGGATATGCGCGCATCTGGCTTACACTTTCGCCATTTTCGCAAAATTGTTGGCCAGATCCTGGGTTTTTTTCGTGTTTGAATCACGTAGTAATGTTGTACCAGACTGAGGCAGTCAATTAAACCTGGTTTCGATCAATATTTCAGAGGATAACACCGGTTAGGTCTGGGTTAGGTCCGGGAAATGCACGCATCTGGCTCATGATTTCGCCTTTTTCGCAAACTTGTTGGCCAGATCCTGGGTTTTTTCCGTGTTTGAATCACGTTGTAATGTGGTAATTCACTGAAGCAGTCAATTAAACCTGGTTTCGATCAATATTTTAGAGGATAACACCGGTTAGGTCTGGGTTAGGTCCGGGAAATGCACGCATCTGGCTTATGATTTCGCCTTTTTCGCAAACTTGTTAACCAGATCCTGGGTTTTTTCCGTGTATGAATCACGTAGTAATGTGGTACCACACTGAGGCAGTCAATTAAACCTGGTTTCGATCAATATTTTAGAGGATAACACCGGTTAGGTCTGGGTTAGGTCTGGGATATGCGCGCATCTGGCTTATACTTTCGCCTTTTTCGCAAACTTGTTGGCCAGATCCTGGGTTTTTTCCGTGTTTGAATCACGTAGTAATGTGGTAATACACTGAAGCAGTCATTTAAACCTGGTTTCGATCAATATTTTAGAGGATAACACCGGTTAGGTCTGGGTTAGGTCTGGGATACGCGCGCATCTGGCTTATACTTTCGCCTTTTTCGCAAACTTGTTGGCCAGATCCTGGGTTTTTTCCGTGTTTGTATCACGTAGTAATGTGGTAACATAACGAAGCAGTCAATTAACCCTGGTTTCGATCAATATTTTGGAGGATGACACCGGTTAGGTCTGGGTTAGGTCTGGGTTATGCCCGCATCTGGCACATGATTTTGCCTTTTTCGCAAACTTGTTGGCCAGATCCTGGGTTTTTTCCGTGTTTGAATCACGTAGTAATGTGGTAATACACTGAAGCAGTCAATTAAACCTGGTTTCGATCAATATTTTAGAGGATTACACCGGTTAGGTCTGGGTTAGGTCCGGGAAATGCACGCATCTGGCTTATGATTTCGCCTTTTTCGCAAACTTGTTGGCCAGATCCTGGGGGTTTTTCGTGTTTGAATCACGTAGTAATGTGGTAACACACTGAAGCAGTCAATTAAATCTGGTTCCGATCAATATTTTAGAGGATAACACCGGTTAGGTCTGGGTTAGGTCTGGGTTATGCCCGCATCTGGCTCATGATTTTGCCTTCTTCGCATACTTGTTGGCCAGATCCTGGGGTTTTTTCGTGTTTGAATCACGTAGTAATGTGGTAACACACTGAAGCAGTCAATTAAACCTGGTTCCGATCAATATTTTAGAGAATAACACCGGTTAGGTCTGGGTTAGGTCTGGGTTATGCCCGCATCTGGCTCATGATTTTGCCTTCTTCGCATACTTGTTGGCCAGATCCTGGGTTTTTTTCGTGTTTGAATCACGTAGTAATGTGGTAACACACTGAAGCAGTCAATTAAACCTGGTTTCGATCAATATTTTAGAGGATAACACCGGTTAGGTCTGGGTTAGGTCTGGGATATGCGCGCATCTGGCTTATACTTTCGCCTTTTTCGCAAACTTGTTGGCCAGATCCTCGGTTTTTTCCGTGTTTGAATCACGTAGTAATGTGGTAACACACTGAAGCAGTCAATTAAACCTGGTTCCGATCAATATTTTAGAGGATAACACCGGTTAGGTCTGGGTTAGGTCCGGGAAATGCACGCATCTGGCTTATGATTTCGCCTTTTTCGCAAACTTGTTGACCAGATCCTGGGTTTTTTCCGTGTTTGAATCACGTAGTAATGTGGTACCACACTGAGGCAGTCAATTAAACCTGGTTTCGATCAATATTTTAGAGGATAACACCGGCTAGGACTGGGTTCGGTCCGGGAAATGCACGCATCTGGCTTATGATTTCGCCTTTTTCGCAAACTTGTTAACCAGATCCTGGGTTTTTTCCGTGTTTGAATCACGTAGTAATGTGGTACCACACTGAGGCAGTCAATTAAACCTGGTTTCGATCAATATTTTAGAGGATAACACCGGTTAGGTCTGGGTTAGGTCTGGGATATGCGCGCATCTGGCTTATACTTTCGCCTTTTTCGCAAACTTGTTGGCCAGATCCTGGGTTTTTTCCGTGTTTGAATCACGTAGTAATGTGGTAATACACTGAAGCAGTCAATTAAACCTGGTTTCGATCAATATTTTAGAGGATAACACCGGTTAGGTCTGGGTTAGGTCTGGGTTACGCCCGCATCTGGCTCATGATTTTGCCATCTTCGCATACTTGTTGGCCAGATCCTGGGTTTTTTTCGTGTTTGAATGATGTAGTAATGTGGTAACACACTGAAGCAGTCAATTTAACCTGGTTTCGATCAATATTTTAGAGGATAACACCGGTTAGGTCTGGGTTAGGTCTGGGTTATGCGCGCATCTGGCTCATGATTTTGCCTTCCTCGCATACTTGTTGGCCAGATCTTGGGTTTTTTTCGTGTTTGAATCATGTAGTAATGTGGTAACACACAGAAGCAGTCAATTAAACCTCGTTTCGATCAATATTTTAGAGGATAACTCCGGTTAGGTCTGGGTTAGGTCTGGGTTATGCCCGCATCTGGCTCATGATTTTGCCTTCTTCGCATACTTGTTGGCCAGATCCTGGGTTTTTTCCGTGTTCGTATCACGTAGTAACGTGGTAATTCACTGAAACACTCAATTAAGCCTGGTTTCGATCAATATTTTAGAGGATAACACCGGTTAGGTCTGGGTTAGGTCTGGGATATGCGCGCATCTGGCTTATACTTTCGCCTTTTTCGCAAACTTTTTGGACAGATCCTGGGGTTTTTCCGTGTTTGAATCACGTAGTAATGTGGTAATACACTGAAGCAGTCAATTAAACCTGGTTTCGATCAATATTTTAGAGGATAACACCGGTTAGGTCTGGGTTAGGTCTGGGTTACGCCCGCATCTGGCTCATGATTTTGCCATCTTCGCATACTTGTTGGCCAGATCCTGGGTTTTTTTCGTGTTTGAATGATGTAGTAATGTGGTAACACACTGAAGCAGTCAATTTAACCTGGTTTCGATCAATATTTTAGAGGATAACACCGGTTAGGTCTGGGTTAGGTCTGGGTTATGCGCGCATCTGGCTCATGATTTTGCCTTCCTCGCATACTTGTTGGCCAGATCCTGGGTTTTTTTCGTGTTTGAATCATGTAGTAATGTGGTAACACACAGAAGCAGTCAATTAAACCTCGTTTCGATCAATATTTTAGAGGATAACTCCGGTTAGGTCTGGGTTAGGTCTGGGTTATGCCCGCATCTGGCTCATGATTTTGCCTTCTTCGCATACTTGTTGGCCAGATCCTGGGTTTTTTCCGTGTTCGTATCACGTAGTAACGTGGTAATTCACTGAAACACTCAATTAAGCCTGGTTTCGATCAATATTTTAGAGGATAACACCGGTTAGGTCTGGGTTAGGTCTGGGATATGCGCGCATCTGGCTTACACTTTCGCCATTTTCGCAAAATTGTTGGCCAGATCCTGGGTTTTTTTCGTGTTTGAATCACGTAGTAATGTTGTACCAGACTGAGGCAGTCAATTAAACCTGGTTTCGATCAATATTTCAGAGGATAACACCGGTTAGGTCTGGGTTAGGTCCGGGAAATGCACGCATCTGGCTCATGATTTCGCCTTTTTCGCAAACTTGTTGGCCAGATCCTGGGTTTTTTCCGTGTTTGAATCACGTTGTAATGTGGTAATTCACTGAAGCAGTCAATTAAACCTGGTTTCGATCAATATTTTAGAGGATAACACCGGTTAGGTCTGGGTTAGGTCTGGGTTATGCCCGCATCTGGCTCATGATTTTGCCTTCTTCGCATACTTGTTGGACAGATCCTGGGTTTTTTCCGTGTATGAATCACGTAGTAATGTGGTACCACACTGAGGCAGTCAATTAAACCTGGTTTCGATCAATATTTTAGAGGATAACACCGGTTAGGTCTGGGTTAGGTCTGGGATATGCGCGCATCTGGCTTATACTTTCGCCTTTTTCGCAAACTTGTTGGCCAGATCCTGGGTTTTTTCCGTGTTTGAATCACGTAGTAATGTGGTAATACACTGAAGCAGTCATTTAAACCTGGTTTCGATCAATATTTTAGAGGATAACACCGGTTAGGTCTGGGTTAGGTCTGGGATACGCGCGCATCTGGCTTATACTTTCGCCTTTTTCGCAAACTTGTTGGCCAGATCCTGGGTTTTTTCCGTGTTTGTATCACGTAGTAATGTGGTAACATAACGAAGCAGTCAATTAACCCTGGTTTCGATCAATATTTTGGAGGATGACACCGGTTAGGTCTGGGTTAGGTCTGGGTTATGCCCGCATCTGGCACATGATTTTGCCTTTTTCGCAAACTTGTTGGCCAGATCCTGGGTTTTTTCCGTGTTTGAATCACGTAGTAATGTGGTAATACACTGAAGCAGTCAATTAAACCTGGTTTCGATCAATATTTTAGAGGATTACACCGGTTAGGTCTGGGTTAGGTCCGGGAAATGCACGCATCTGGCTTATGATTTCGCCTTTTTCGCAAACTTGTTGGCCAGATCCTGGGGGTTTTTCGTGTTTGAATCACGTAGTAATGTGGTAACACACTGAAGCAGTCAATTAAATCTGGTTCCGATCAATATTTTAGAGGATAACACCGGTTAGGTCTGGGTTAGGTCTGGGTTATGCCCGCATCTGGCTCATGATTTTGCCTTCTTCGCATACTTGTTGGCCAGATCCTGGGGTTTTTTCGTGTTTGAATCACGTAGTAATGTGGTAACACACTGAAGCAGTCAATTAAACCTGGTTCCGATCAATATTTTAGAGAATAACACCGGTTAGGTCTGGGTTAGGTCTGGGTTATGCCCGCATCTGGCTCATGATTTTGCCTTCTTCGCATACTTGTTGGCCAGATCCTGGGTTTTTTTCGTGTTTGAATCACGTAGTAATGTGGTAACACACTGAAGCAGTCAATTAAACCTGGTTTCGATCAATATTTTAGAGGATAACACCGGTTAGGTCTGGGTTAGGTCTGGGATATGCGCGCATCTGGCTTATACTTTCGCCTTTTTCGCAAACTTGTTGGCCAGATCCTCGGTTTTTTCCGTGTTTGAATCACGTAGTAATGTGGTAACACACTGAAGCAGTCAATTAAACCTGGTTCCGATCAATATTTTAGAGGATAACACCGGTTAGGTCTGGGTTAGGTCCGGGAAATGCACGCATCTGGCTTATGATTTCGCCTTTTTCGCAAACTTGTTGACCAGATCCTGGGTTTTTTCCGTGTTTGAATCACGTAGTAATGTGGTACCACACTGAGGCAGTCAATTAAACCTGGTTTCGATCAATATTTTAGAGGATAACACCGGCTAGGACTGGGTTCGGTCCGGGAAATGCACGCATCTGGCTTATGATTTCGCCTTTTTCGCAAACTTGTTAACCAGATCCTGGGTTTTTTCCGTGTTTGAATCACGTAGTAATGTGGTACCACACTGAGGCAGTCAATTAAACCTGGTTTCGATCAATATTTTAGAGGATAACACCGGTTAGGTCTGGGTTAGGTCTGGGATATGCGCGCATCTGGCTTATACTTTCGCCTTTTTCGCAAACTTGTTGGCCAGATCCTGGGTTTTTTCCGTGTTTGAATCACGTAGTAATGTGGTAATACACTGAAGCAGTCAATTAAACCTGGTTTCGATCAATATTTTAGAGGATAACACCGGTTAGGTCTGGGTTAGGTCTGGGTTACGCCCGCATCTGGCTCATGATTTTGCCATCTTCGCATACTTGTTGGCCAGATCCTGGGTTTTTTTCGTGTTTGAATGATGTAGTAATGTGGTAACACACTGAAGCAGTCAATTTAACCTGGTTTCGATCAATATTTTAGAGGATAACACCGGTTAGGTCTGGGTTAGGTCTGGGTTATGCGCGCATCTGGCTCATGATTTTGCCTTCCTCGCATACTTGTTGGCCAGATCCTGGGTTTTTTTCGTGTTTGAATCATGTAGTAATGTGGTAACACACAGAAGCAGTCAATTAAACCTCGTTTCGATCAATATTTTAGAGGATAACTCCGGTTAGGTCTGGGTTAGGTCTGGGTTATGCCCGCATCTGGCTCATGATTTTGCCTTCTTCGCATACTTGTTGGCCAGATCCTGGGTTTTTTCCGTGTTCGTATCACGTAGTAACGTGGTAATTCACTGAAACACTCAATTAAGCCTGGTTTCGATCAATATTTTAGAGGATAACACCGGTTAGGTCTGGGTTAGGTCTGGGATATGCGCGCATCTGGCTTATACTTTCGCCTTTTTCGCAAACTTTTTGGACAGATCCTGGGGTTTTTCCGTGTTTGAATCACGTAGTAATGTGGTAATACATTGAAGCAGTCAATTAAACCTGGTTTCGATCAATATTTTAGAGGATAACACCGGCTAGGACTGGGTTCGGTCCGGGAAATGCACGCATCTGGCTTATGATTTCGCCTTTTTCGCAAACTTGTTAACCAGATCCTGGGTTTTTTCCGTAATTGAATCACGTAGTAATGTGGTACCACACTGAGGCAGTCAATTAAACCTGGTTTCGATCAATATTTTAGAGGATAACACCGGTTAGGTCTGGGTTAGGTCTGGGATATGCGCGCATCTGGCTTATACTTTCGCCTTTTTCGCAAACTTGTTGGCCAGATCCTGGGTTTTTTCCGTGTTTGAATCACGTAGTAATGTGGTAATACACTGAAGCAGTCAATTAAACCTGGTTTCGATCAATATTTTAGAGGATAACACCGGTTAGGTCTGGGTTAGGTCTGGGTTACGCCCGCATCTGGCTCATGATTTTGCCATCTTCGCATACTTGTTGGCCAGATCCTGGGTTTTTTTCGTGTTTGAATGATGTAGTAATGTGGTAACACACTGAAGCAGTCAATTAAACCTGGTTTCGATCAATATTTTAGAGGATAACACCGGTTAGGTCTGGGTTAGGTCTGGGTTATGCCGGTTCTGGCTCATGATTTTGCCTTCTTCGCATACTTGTTGGCCAGATCCTGGGTTTTTTTCGTATTTGAATCAAGTAGTAATGTTGTACCACACTGAGGCAGTCAATTAAACCTGGTTTCGATCAATATTTCAGAGGATAACACCGGTTAGGTCTGGGTTAGGTCCGGGATATGCACGCACCTGGCTCATGATTTCGCCTTTTTCGCAAACTTGTTGGCCAGATCCTGGGTTTTTTCCGTGTTTGAATCACGTAGTAATGTGGTAATACACTGAAGCAGTCAATTAAACCTGGTTTCGATCAATATTTTAGAGGATAACACCGGTTAGGTCTGGGTTAGGTCTGGGATATGCGCGCATCTGGCTTATACTTTCGCCTTTTTCGCAAACTTGTTGGCCAGATCCTGGGTTTTTTCCGTGTTTGTATCACGTAGTAATGTGGTAATTCACTGAAACACTCAATTAAACCTGGTTACGATCAATATTTTAGAGGATAACACCGGTTAGGTCTGGGTTAGGTCCGGGAAATGCACGCATCTGGCTTATGATTTCGCCTTTTTCGCAAACTTGTTAACCAGATCCTGGGTTTTTTCCGTGTATGAATCACGTAGTAATGTGGTACCACACTGAGGCAGTCAATTAAACCTGGTTTCGATCAATATTTTAGAGGATAACACCGGTTAGGTCTGGGTTAGGTCTGGGATATGCGCGCATCTGGCTTATACTTTCGCCTTTTTCGCAAACTTGTTGGCCAGATCCTGGGTTTTTTCCGTGTTTGAATCACGTAGTAATGTGGTAATACACTGAAGCAGTCATTTAAACCTGGTTTCGATCAATATTTTAGAGGATAACACCGGTTAGGTCTGGGTTAGGTCTGGGATACGCGCGCATCTGGCTTATACTTTCGCCTTTTTCGCAAACTTGTTGGCCAGATCCTGGGTTTTTTCCGTGTTTGTATCACGTAGTAATGTGGTAACATAACGAAGCAGTCAATTAACCCTGGTTTCGATCAATATTTTGGAGGATGACACCGGTTAGGTCTGGGTTAGGTCTGGGTTATGCCCGCATCTGGCTCATGATTTTGCCTTCTTCGCATACTTGTTGGCCAGATCCTGTGTTTTTTTCGTGTTTGAATCACGTAGTAATGTGGTAACACACTGAAGCAGTCAATTAAACCTGGTTTCGATCAATATTTTAGAGGATGACACCGGTTAGGTCTGGGTTAGGTCTGGGATATGCGCGCATCTGGCTTATACTTTCTCCTTTTTCACAAACTTGTTGGCTAGATCCTGGGTTTTTTCGGGTTCGAATCACGTAGTAATGTGGTAACACACTGAAGCAGTCATTTAAACCTGGTTTCGATCAATATTTTAGAGGATAACACCGGTTAGGTCTGGGTTAGGTCTGGGATATGCGCGCATCTGGCTTATACTTTCGCCTTTTTCGCAAACTTTCTGGACAGATCCTGGGGTTTTTCCGTGTTTGAATCACGTAGTCATGTGGTACCACACTGAAGCAGTCAATTAAACCTGGTTTCGATCAATTTTTTTAGGGGATGACACCGGTTAGGTCTGGGTTAGGTCTGGGTTATGCTCCCTCAGGGGCTGTGTCCGGCCAGGTGTCCGGCGCAGTACGGGGCGTAGCGACCCCGAGGTACCTGATGCTAATCACACCGTAAGCCTCCTGTTGGTCGTCGCAACGACCCATTCACAACTCCAGTTTTGGTTTTGTGAATGGTACGTGGCGGCAGGAGGACCGGGGGCCTTGGCTTAACCGCCTGGGCCACGAGGATGGTAACTCTATAAATTACCCTCTAATCCTAAGTTATGGTGCGCGGCGATGGGATGCATGGTTGGGAGAGAAGGCCCAATCCCTAGCGACCACCTCCGGGGGCACCTGCCGAACCCCCGGAGTATTAGGCTTCCCCAGGCATGGCGGCTCTGCCTGGGGTGACCTCCATTCCGACCACACTCGTGGGAACAGTAATGGACATTAATGACTCTCAAATTAGCAACCGGACTGGAAATTTGGAAAACGGAATGGCACGTGTATCGGCAGACAAGATTGGTTTATTGAACAATAATATGGATGGACCACTTCCTGGTGGGGTTAAACCCACGGTCAGGAGTGTGCAGGTGGTGAATCCCCCGTTGGGGGTCCACCTGGAGGGTGATGTTGACCTGGTCAGGGTCGGTCCCGCTCCTGTTGTCAGCCTAGAGCGGCTAAATGTCACGGAGTGGCGTAAGGCGGGGAGGGAGTCACCTCCCCGCAAGAGGCATGATGCCGTGGGATCGCTGCCTTCGATGGGCGGCGCAGCCCAGAGGAAAGATGAGGGGACGGTATGCGTTGGGAAGACCATCTCCCACACCCTCGACGACGACGACTCGCAGGATGGCGACGAGTGGGCGCCGAATCCTTGCACCGGTGACGAAGCTGAGAGTGGCGACTCCAGCGAGGGTTATGGTCCCGGTAAGAGAAAGAGGAAGGGCCCCGGGGCTGGAAGACCCAGGGGTATCTTCGTGGACCCCAAAAAGTTGGGTCCCGGGATGAAGGCCCTGCCGAAGCAGGCAGACCTCCGCAACATTGCGGAGGTCATGAAATCGGACGAGCTCCTGGGTCGGCTCAAGGAGCAACTAGAGTCCGTCGTCAAGGTGGCAGACACCGCAAGCCACCTTAAGACGACGGACATCCGTGGGCTCCGCTTAGCAGCGAGGGTGGCTATGGTCAGCGCCGAAGAACTTCACGGCAGAGCTGACCGTGCCGAAAATCCCAATAGGCCGGCCCGGGAGGTAGTCATTCGCCAGAGCGAGTGGGAGAGGAGGGCCAAGGCCCTCGAGAAGAGGTTGGAGGTGGCGGACAAGACCGCCACAACCCTGTCCGAGACCGTGAGAGTTAAGGACAGGGAGCTGGAGCACCTCAGGCGGGAAGTGGGCCGCCTGAGGTATAAGCAGGAGCAGCGGAGGCTGCTTCGGGAGGGGGAGGAGTTGGCCAGCGAGACGCTACCGGACCATGAATTGCCGTGTGTCCCTCGACCCCGGCGGAAGGATCTCCTTCCGTCAACATTTGCCGGGGAGGACACCGGCATGGAGGTCGAGACGTCGGTCGCAGGACCGTCGTCTGCAGCACGGCCTGCCCCGATTGAGGAGGAGAGTCCCGCGTCCGGAAACCCTTTGATGGTCATGATGACCGAAGTCGTCAAAAGGGTTTCCGAGATGGCGGGACACATATCGGCTGTCGAGAGCCGTTTCGACGCCCGTTTTGAGGCGGTGTGGCGGGCAGTGTCTCGCCCGCCACTCGGGAATGTTCCGCTGCCCCCTTCCGCATCCGTGAGAGCGGCTCCGCCGGCTATGGCGAAAGTGCTGGAGGCGCCAAAAGGGAAGGCGAAGGGAACTGCGGTGACGAAATCGGGCAGCAACCCCAAGAAAAGAGATGCCGCCAAGGCCCAAGGAGGTACAGCAGCGGCCGGTGGGGCGGGCGTGGCGAATTCACCCGCCCCGAAATCTACGATGCCGCCGAAGGCAACGCATCGTCCCCCTCCACCACCTCCCAAGGCGGATAGCGGCAGGTCCGCACCGCCAGCCAACTCCAAGGCAAAGTCCACCCCTGCTCCTGCCAACGATGGGCAGGGCTCCTGGGCTGAGGTGGTGAGGAGGGGGAAGAAGAGGGGTAGTGAAAAGGGTGCGGCACCTTCCGCGGCTTCCTCTAAGGGCGGCAAGATACCCGCTGCCAGTCGGCTAGCCGCCACTACGGCTGCGGGCAGTAAAAAGAAGGGTGGTGTCCAGGTTCCGGCGGCCAAACTGCCGAGGCTGCCGAAGAATGCGGCAGTCTCGGTGACCGCCGCCTCCGGACGAGAAGGAGATTTGGGCCCCCTCCTCAATAGGGTGATGCCCGAGATTTGCAAAGATCTCGGGCTCACCGGGATGCGCCCCACCAGGGCAGTTACCGGGGCGCTATTGCTAGCGATCCCCGGTGAGAAGGGGAAAGAAAAGGCGACGGCCCTGAGGGCGCGTCTTGAGGGGGCCCTCCAGGTCGAGGGTGTTCGGGTGGCTTGCCCCCAAAAACAGGCCGAGTTAAGGGTGTCCGGCCTGTCGGAGGCAGCCACCCAGCAGGCTGTCAGGGAGGCCCTTGCCACAGCCGGGGGTTGCGGCGCTGCGGAGGTAAACGTTGGTGACCTCCGCCGGGACAGCTCGGGCATGTTTACTGCCTGGGCCCGCTGTCCCCTTCGCGCCGCAACCAAGCTCGCGAAATCCGGCCGATTAATGGTCGGCTTCTTCGAGGCCCGGCTGGCAGTACTCGCAGCGAGGCCGCTGCAGTGCCACCGCTGCCTGGAGTTCGGACATGTCCGGCAGCGGTGCACCAGCACTGTCGATCGCAGCGGCCTCTGTTACCGCTGCGGAGGGGCCTCCCACACCGCACGGGAGTGCACGGCCGCCCCTAAATGCCCCCTTTGTGTGGGCTTGGGGCGGCCAGCGGATCACCGCATGGGTGGGGCGGCGTGCCGTCCCCCCAAACGCAAGGGGAAGAAGGCGAAAGGATCGAGTGTGACCCCACCCACGGTGCCGGCTGGTGTTGAGCCGGCGCCGGTGCCCGTCGCGATGGAGGTCCAAGGGGCGGCTTGTACCCAGCCGTCCCCAGCTGTGGTGTCGGGTGCTATACCCGCCCCAGCCTCTGTTGTGACGGGAGGGGTGGTGGTGGCGGGAGTGACCGCCCCGCAGACAGTGACGGAGATGATGGAGGTGGATGTGGCGCCTTGCGACTCGGCGCCCACCACCTCCACGAAGTCGGAATGCATTTTGTCCGGGGGTGGCCCTGCAGAGTCCCCACTCCAATCGACATCCCAGCCGCCGTGCGGGTCAGAGCCCCTTAGTCGGGGGGTGATGGCCTCGTACGGCGGCAAAGATCCGGGGCGCACAGAGGCGTCCATAAGCACTGGAAGGGGAGGCCTGGAGGAGGCCGCGGGTGAGACCCGATAATGTCTCAACGCCTCCTCCAGGTAAATTTGAACCACTGCCGGGGGGCTCAAGATCTCATGCTCCAAACCCTCCGGCAGTGGAACATCGGGATGGCCGTGATCGCCGAGCCCTACCGTGTCCCCAAACACCCCGCTTGGGTGGGGGACCTTAACGGGGTCTCGGCGATCACCTGGCAGTACGGGCGCGGCACGTTGCCGTGCCCCGTAGTGGGGAGGGGCCACGGTTTTGTGGCGGTGAAGTGGGGGGAACTCGTGGTTGCCGGGTGTTACGCGTCGCCCGCTATGGGCCTCAGCGAATTTGAGGCGTACCTCGACGAGGTGGGGAGATGCATCTCCCCACATCTCGCCAGTGGGGTACTCGTCCTGGGCGATTTTAATGCCCACGCTGCAGCCTGGGGCTGCCCCAGGACGACCGTGAAGGGCGACGCGATGCTCGAATGGGCGGCGGGTCACGGCCTCGTAGTTTTGAATCAAGGGGCCGTGAGCACGTGCGTGCACGCGCGGGGCGAGTCGATCGTCGACATATCGTTGGGGAGCCCCGCCATAGCACGCCGTGTGTCCGACTGGAGGGTCGCGGAAGAGGTGGCCACGTTAAGCGACCACCTCTACATTACGTTTTCCGTATCCGCGACCCCCGGCTTAAATGGACCCCGCCAACCGGGCAGGGATGCACACCCGGCGCCACGCTGGTCCGCCAAGAGGCTGGACCCGGACGCCCTTGCGATGGCAGCCTCCGTTGTGGCATGGCAGGAGATGCCACGCCGGACCCTCGGCAATCCATCTGCCGGGGCGCGTTGGTTCCGGGAGACTATGACGTCGTTGTGTGACGCAGTCATGCCCCGGGCCACCGCCCCGAGCCGAGGGGGGTCCGTGTACTGGTGGTCGGGCGAGATCGAGGATTTACGCACTCGGTGCGTTGTCGCCCGACGCCGGTACACCCGCGCCAGGAGACGGCGCGGGGCGACGGAGGCAGAGGTGGTGGGGTTGCGCGGGGAATTTTCCCTGGCGCGAAGAACCCTCCGCCGGGCCATCGCGACCGCGAAAGCCCAGGCATGGACGGAGCTCCTCGGGTCTCTGGATGCAAATCCATGGGGGCGCCCTTATCATATGGTCGTAGGGAAGATGCGATCATGGGCGCCCCCGATCACAGAGAGCCTCGACCCCCAGCTGCTCGGGGAAACTATGCGCGTCCTCTTCCCCGCTGGGGGAGAGGCGTTCCTGCATCCCCCCGAGCCACAGCCGGATCACCCGCCTTGGTGGTCCGACGAACTGGGGGTCTCCGAGGAGGAGCTAGCTAGGGCCGTCCGGAGAATGGCTGCCAAGAAGACGGCGCCAGGACCGGACGGCATACCCGGCAAGGCCTGGGCAGTAGCGGTGGGCGTTTTGGGTGGCGGGTTGATACGCGTCTTCGACGCGTGCCTCCAGACCGGTCAGTTCCCCCCCATATGGAAGGTGGCGAGGTTGGTCCTCCTCCACAAGCCAGGGAAGCCCGCGGATTCTCCATCCGCGTTCCGACCCATTTGTCTGTTGGACGAGGCTGGGAAACTCCTCGAGCGGGTCATTGTATCCCGTCTCGAGGGGCATCTGTCCCGCGTCGGCCCTGATCTGGCCGACCGACAGTTCGGCTTTCGCCGGGGCCGCTCCACTGTCGACGCCATAGCGACCGTGCGGACCCTGGCGGAATCGGCAATCTCCCGGGGGGGTGTGGCATTGGCAGTCTCGTTGGACATAGCCAACGCCTTTAACACCGTCTCCTGGGGGGCGATAGGTCGGGCACTCCAGTACCACCGGGTGCCCGCCTATCTGTGTCGACTGATCGGGGACTATCTGCGGGGCAGGGTAGTCCAATATCCGGGTCGGAACGGGATGGAGCAGAGAGCGGTGCACAGCGGCGTTCCACAGGGGTCGGTCCTCGGGCCGCTCCTGTGGAACTTGGCGTATGACGCGGTGCTGCGGGCTGACCTCCCCGTCGGCGTGTCGTTGGTTTGTTATGCCGACGACACCCTGGTGATAGCCGGCGGGGATACGTGGTGGAGGGCCGTGGCCCTCGCGGAGGAAGGGACGGCACGAGTCGTCGCCGAGGTAGAGCGTCTGGGGTTGCGCGTGGCACCCCAAAAGACCGAGGCCATCTGGCTGTGTAACGTCAGTGGTCGAGGGGTGCCGCGCCAGGCGTCTCTACGGGTGGGTGGAGCCCAAGTCGGGGTGGGGCGCCGGATGAAGTACCTGGGCCTCACCCTCGACAGCTACTGGCGGTTCGGGCATTATTTGGAAGGGTTGGGTCCCCGTATTGAAAGGGCAGCGGCCGCGTTAGGTCGCATAATGCCCAATCTCGGGGGACCCAACATGGCGGCACGGCGGCTGTATTTGGGAGTCGTCCGGTCCATGGCGCTTTATGGCGCGCCTATATGGGCCGGCGGTCTGATGGCCAATCGGCGGGGTGCATTTGTACTCCGTCGGTTACAGAGGTTGGTCGCCATCAGAGTCGTGCGGGGTTATCGCACGATCTCCTACACAGCCGCCACCTTGCTGGCGGGTTCCGCACCGTTTCACCTGCTGGTGAAAATGGACGCAGAGGTCTATCAAAACCTCTGCGACCTTCGCCAGCGGGGTGTGGACCCGCACGGCGAGGAGGCCGCCAGGGCCCGAAGTCAGGCGCGGCGACGCGTCTATAGTCGGTGGCTGGTCTGGTTATCCAAGCCAGACCAGCGGGATGATCGCGTCGCCGCGGCGGTCCGCCCAGAGTTTTATGCCTGGGTGGGCCGTAGCTGGGGTACGCCCACCTACCGCCTGACACAGGTACTGACCGGACACGGTTGCTTCGGTCGGTACCTGCATCGGATAGGGCGGGAGGCGACGGCTGCGTGCCATCATTGCAGGGGAAGGGAGGACACCGCGCAGCACACGCTGCAGTTTTGCCCGGCGTGGGCAGCGCAGCGCGGTGTCCTTATTAGAGCGATTGGAGCGGACCTCTCGCTGCCGGCCGTCATTCGTGCGATGGTCGGCAGTAAGGAGGCGTGGGCGGCCATGGCCTTGTTTTGTGAAGAGGTCATGGCCGCGAAGGAGGACGCCGAAAGGGCGCGAGAGGAGGTGGGGGGCAGGCGGCGACGCCGACCGTAAGACCCTCCACCGCTCCCCGTGCCAGGGGGAGCGCGAAGGGGTCGGTGATGGTGTTTGTGGTGCGAGGTGAGGGACTTTATCCCCTCATTCCCCCTCGCACCCAGCCTATCACCGGACCGGGGGCCCGTGGTAGGGGCCCCGTCTAGCGGGGGCGGCAGTGTTAGCCGGCCCCGCAGCCGTGGTCGCGATCGGGTGGGGGCCCGGTCGCGGCTAGTAGCAACGGCGCGAGTGGGGGCGACGTCGCGTGTGACCGCGCGGCGTCGCCGGGGGGCAATCAGTTTAGTTTGCCCCCCATTGGGGAAGGAGGATCGCTTCTCCTCCCCCGGGAAGGGCCCGTAGTAGGGTGTTGCGCCAACGGGGAGAGTCACGGTAGTATCGCTAGTTTGGTTCCCGTGACTCTCCCCAGATAAAGGGCGCAGGCGGTCACCGTGGTGTTTTAGCCGGTAAGAGTCCGGCACTACCCCGGCCTCCCCCCCCCCCCAGGGAGCCGGGGTGTCCATGAGGATTTCACCACGTTAAAAAAAAAAAAAAAAAAAAAAAGGTCTGGGTTATGCCCGCATCTGGCTCATGATTTTGCCTTCTTCGCATACTTGTTGGTCAGATCCTGGATTTCTTTCGTGTTTGAATCACGTAGTAATGTGGTAACACACTGAAGCAGTCAATTTAACCTGGTTTCGATCAATATTTTAGAGGATAACACCGGTTAGGTCTGGGTTAGGTCTGGGATACGCGCGCATCTGGCTTATACTTTCGCCTTTTTCGCAAACTTGTTGGCCAGATCCTGGGTTTTTTCCGTGTTTGTATCACGTAGTAATGTGGTAACATAACGAAGCAGTCAATTAACCCTGGTTTCGATCAATATTTTGGAGGATGACACCGGTCAGGTCTGGGTTAGGTCTGGGTTATGCCCGCATCTGGCTCATGATTTTGCCTTCTTCGCATACTTGTTGGCCAGATCCTGGGTTTTTTTCGTGTTTGAATCACGTAGTAATGTGGTAACACACTGAAGCCGTCAATTAAACCTGGTTTCGATCAATATTTTAGAGGATGACACCGGTTAGGTCTGGGTTAGGTCTGGGATATGCGCGCATCTGGCTTATTCTTTCTCCTTTTTCGCAAACTTGTTGGCTAGATCCTGGGTTTTTTCGGGTTCGAATCACGTAGTAATGTGGTAACACACTGAAGCAGTCATTTATACCTGGTTTCGATCAATATTTTAGAGGATAACACAGGTTAGGTCTGGGTTAGGTCTGGGATATGCGCGCATCTGGCTTATACTTTCGCCTTTTTCGCAAACTTTTTGGCCAGATCCTGGGTTTTTTCCGTGTTTGAATCACGTAGTAATGTGGTACCACACTGAGGTAGTCAATTAAACCTGGTTTCGATCAATATTTTAGAGGATAACACCGGTTAGGTCTGGGTTAGGTCTGGGTTATGCCCGCATCTGGCTCATGATTTTGCCTTCTTCGCATACTTGTTGGCCAGATCCTTGGTTTTTTTCGTGTTTGAATCACGTAGTAATGTGGTAACACACTGAAGCAGTCAATTAAACCTGGTTTGATAAATATTTTAGAGGATAACACCGGTTAGGTCTGGGTTAGGTCTGGGATATGCGCGCATCTGGCTTATACTTTCTCCTTTTTCGCAAACTTGTTGGCTAGATCCTGGGTTTTTTCGGGTTCGAATCACGTAGTAATGTGGTAACACACTGAAGCAGTCATTTAAACCTGGTTTCGATCAATATTTTAGAGGATAACACCGGTTAGGTCTGGGTTAGGTCTGGGATATGCGCGCATCTGGCTGATACTTTCGCCTTTTTCGCAAACTTTTTGGACAGATCCTGGGTTTTTTCCGTGTTTGAATCACGTAGTCATGTGGTACCACACTGAGGTAGTCAATTAAACCTGGTTTCGATCAATATTTTAGAGGATAACACCGGTTAGGTCTGGGTTAGGTCTGGGTTATGCCCGCATCTGGCTCATGATTTTGCCTTCTTCGCATACTTGTTGGTCAGATCCTTGGTTTTTTTCGTGTTTGAATCACGTAGTAATGTGGTAACACACTGAAGCAGTCAATTAAACCTGGTTTCGATCAATATTTTAGAGGATAACACCGGTTAGGTCTGCGTTAGGTCTGGGTTACGCCCGCATCTGGCTCATGATTTTGCCATCTTCGCATACTTGTTGGCCAGATCCTGGGTTTTTTTCGTGTTTGAATGATGTAGTAATGTGGTAACACACTGAAGCAGTCAATTAAACCTGGTTTCGATCAATATTTTAGAGGATAACACCGGTTAGGTCTGGGTTAGGTCTGGGTTATGCCCGCTTCTGGCTCATGATTTTGCCTTCTTCGCATACTTGTTGGCCAGATCCTGGGTTTTTTTCGTATTTGAATCACGTAGTAATGTTGTACCACACTGAGGCAGTCAATTAAACCTGGTTTCGATCAATATTTCAGAGGATAACACCGGTTAGGTCTGGGTTAGGTCCGGGATATGCACGCACCTGGCTCATGATTTCGCCTTTTTCGCAAACTTGTTGGCCAGATACTGGGTTTTTTCCGTGTTTGAATCACGTAGTAATGTGGTAATACACTGAAGCAGTCAATTAAACCTGGTTTCGATCAATATTTTAGAGGATAACACCGGTTAGGTCTGGGTTAGGTCTGGGATATGCGCGCATCTGGCTTATACTTTCGCCTTTTTCGCAAACTTGTTGGCCAGATCCTGGGTTTTTTCCGTGTTTGTATCACGTAGTAATGTGGTAATTCACTGAAACACTCAATTAAACCCGGTTTCGATCAATATTTTAGAGGATAACACCGGTTAGGTCTGGGTTAGGTCTGGGATATGCGCGCATCTGGCTTATACTTTCGCCTTTTTCGCAAACTTGTTGGCCAGATCCTGGGTTTTTTCCGTGTTTGAATCACGTAGTAATGTGGTACCACACTGAGGCAGTCAATTAAACCTGGTTTCGATCAATATTTTAGAGGATAACACCGGTTAGGTCTGGGTTAGGTCTGGGTTATGCCCGCATCTGGCTCATGATTTTGCCTTCCTCGCATACTTGTTGGCCAGATCCTGGGTTTTTTCCGTGTTTGAATCATGTAGTAATGTGGTAACACACAGAAGCAGTCAATTAAACCTGGTTTCGATCAATATTTTAGAGGATAACACCGGTTAGGTCTGGGTTAGGTTTGGGTTATGCCCGCATCTGGCTCATGATTTTGCCTTCTTCGCATACTTGTTGGCCAGATCCTGGGTTTTTTTCGTGTTTGAATCACGTAGTAATGTGGTAACACACTGAAGCAGTCAATTAAACCTGGTTTCGATCAATTTTTTTAGGGGATGACACCGGTTAGGTCTGGGTTAGGTCTGGGTTATGCCCGCATCTGGCTCATGATTTTGCCTTCTTCGCATACTTGTTGGCCAGATCCTGGGTTTTTTTCGTGTTTGAATCACGTAGTAATGTGGTAACACACTGAAGCAGTCAATTAAACCTGGTTTCGATCAATTCTTTTAGGGGATGACACCGGTTAGGTCTGGGTTAGGTCTGGGTTATGCCCGCATCTGGCTCATGATTTTGCCTTCTTCGCATACTTGTTGGCCAGATCCTGGGTTTTTTTCGTGTTTGAATCACGTAGTAATGTGGTAACATACTGAAGCCGTAAATTAAACCTGGTTTCGATCAATATTTTAGAGGATGACACCGGTTAGGTCTGGGTTAGGTCTGGGATATGCGGGCATCTGGCTTATACTTTCTCCTTTTTCGCAAACTTGTTGGCTAGATCCTGGGTTTTTTCGGGTTCGAATCACGTAGTAATGTGGTAACACACTGAAGCAGTCATTTATACCTGGTTTCGATCAATATTTTAGAGGATAACACTGGTTAGGTCTGGGTTAGGTCTGGGATATGCGCGCATCTGGCTTATACTTTCGCCTTTTTCGCAAACTTTTTGGCCAGATCCTGGGTTTTTTCCGTGTTTGAATCACGTAGTAATGTGGTACCACACTGAGGTAGTCAATTAAACCTGGTTTCGATCAATATTTTAGAGGATAACACCGGTTAGGTCTGGGTTAGGTCTGGGTTATGCCCGCATCTGGCTCATGATTTTGCCTTCTTCGCATACTTGTTGGCCAGATCCTTGGTTTTTTTCGTGTTTGAATCACGTAGTAATGTGGTAACACACTGAAGCAGTCAATTAAACCTGGTTTCGATCAATATTTTAGAGGATAACACCGGTTAGGTCTGGGTTAGGTCTGGGATATGCGCGCATCTGGCTTATACTTTCTCCTTTTTCGCAAACTTGTTGGCTAGATCCTGGGTTTTTTCGGGTTCGAATCACGTAGTAATGTGGTAACACACTGAAGCAGTCATTTAAACCTGGTTTCGATCAATATTTTAGAGGATAACACCGGTTAGGTCTGGGTTAGGTCTGGGATATGCGCGCATCTGGCTTATACTTTCGCCTTTTTCGCAAACTTTTTGGACAGATCCTGGGTTTTTTCCGTGTTTGAATCACGTAGTCATGTGGTACCACACTGAGGTAGTCAATTAAACCTGGTTTCGATCAATATTTTAGAGGATAACTCCGGTTAGGTCTGGGTTAGGTCTGGGTTATGCCCGCATCTGGCTCATGATTTTGCCTTCTTCGCATACTTGTTGGCCAGATCCTTGGTTTTTTTCGTGTTTGAATCACGTGGTAATGTGGTAACACACTGAAGCAGTCAATTAAACCTGGTTTCGATCAATATCTTAGAGGATAACACCGGTTAGGTCTGGGTTAGGTCTGGGTTACGCCCGCATCTGGCTCATGATTTTGCCATCTTCGCATACTTGTTGGCCAGATCCTGGGCTTTTTTCGTGTTTGAATCACGTAGTAATGTGGTAATACACTGAAGCAGTCAATTAAACCTGGTTTCGATCAATATTTTAGAGGATAACACCGGTTAGGTCTGGGTTAGGTCTGGGATATGCGCGCATCTGGCTTATACTTTCGCCTTTTTCGCAAACTTGTTGGCCAGATCCTGGGTTTTTTCCGTGTTTGTATCACGTAGTAATGTGGTAATTCACTGAAACACTCAATTAAACCTGGTTTCGATCAATATTTTAGAGGATAACACCGGTTAGGTCTGGGTTAGGTCCGGAAAATGCACGCATCTGGCTTATGATTTCGCCTTTTTCGCAAACTTGTTAACCAGATCCTGGGTTTTTTCCGTGTATGAATCACGTAGTAATGTGGTACCACACTGAGGCAGTCAATTAAACCTGGTTTCGATCAATATTTTAGAGGATAACACCGGTTAGGTCTGGGTTAGGTCTGGGATATGCGCGCATCTGGCTTATACTTTCGCCTTTTTCGCAAACTTGTTGGCCAGATCCTGGGTTTTTTCCGTGTTTGAATCACGTAGTAATGTGGTAATACACTGAAGCAGTCAATTAAACCTGGTTTCGATCAATATTTTAGAGGATAACACCGGTTAGGTCTGGGTTAGGTCTGGGATACGCGCGCATCTGGCTTATACTTTCGCCTTTTTCGCAAACTTGTTGGCCAGATCCTGGGTTTTTTCCGTGTTTGTATCACGTAGTAATGTGGTAACATAACGAAGCAGTCAATTAACCCTGGTTTCGATCAATATTTTGGAGGATGACACCGGTTAGGTCTGGGTTAGGTCTGGGTTATGCCCGCATCTGGCTCATGATTTTGCCTTCTTCGCATACTTGTTGGCCAGATCCTGTGTTTTTTTCGTGTTTGAATCACGTAGTAATGTGGTAACACACTGAAGCAGTCAATTAAACCTGGTTTCGATCAATATTTTAGAGGATGACACCGGTTAGGTCTGGGTTAGGTCTGGGATATGCGCGCATCTGGCTTATACTTTCTCCTTTTTCACAAACTTGTTGGCTAGATCCTGGGTTTTTTCGGGTTCGAATCACGTAGTAATGTGGTAACACACTGAAGCAGTCATTTAAACCTGGTTTCGATCAATATTTTAGAGGATAACACCGGTTAGGTCTGGGTTAGGTCTGGGATATGCGCGCATCTGGCTTATACTTTCGCCTTTTTCGCAAACTTTTTGGCCAGATCCTGGGTTTTTTCCGTGTTTGAATCACGTAGTAATGTGGTACCACACTGAGGTAGTCAATTAAACCTGGTTTCGATCAATATTTTAGAGGATAACACCGGTTAGGTCTGGGTTAGGTCTGGGTTATGCCCGCATCTGGCTCATGATTTTGCCTTCTTCGCATACTTGTTGGCCAGATCCTTGGTTTTTTTCGTGTTTGAATCACGTAGTAATGTGGTAACACACTGAAGCAGTCAATTAAACCTGGTTTCGATAAATATTTTAGAGGATAACACCGGTTAGGTCTGGGTTAGGTCTGGGATATGCGCGCATCTGGCTTATACTTTCTCCTTTTTCGCAAACTTGTTGGCTAGATCCTGGGTTTTTTCGGGTTCGAATCACGTAGTAATGTGGTAACACACTGAAGCAGTCATTTAAACCTGGTTTCGATCAATATTTTAGAGGATAACACCGGTTAGGTCTGGGTTAGGTCTGGGATATGCGCGCATCTGGCTGATACTTTCGCCTTTTTCGCAAACTTTTTGGACAGATCCTGGGTTTTTTCCGTGTTTGAATCACGTAGTCATGTGGTACCACACTGAGGTAGTCAATTAAACCTGGTTTCGATCAATATTTTAGAGGATAACACCGGTTAGGTCTGGGTTAGGTCTGGGTTATGCCCGCATCTGGCTCATGATTTTGCCTTCTTCGCATACTTGTTGGCCAGATCCTTGGTTTTTTTCGTGTTTGAATCACGTAGTAATGTGGTAACACACTGAAGCAGTCAATTAAACCTGGTTTCGATCAATATTTTAGAGGATAACACCGGTTAGGTCTGGGTTAGGTCTGGGTTACGCCCGCATCTGGCTCATGATTTTGCCATCTTCGCATACTTGTTGGCCAGATCCTGGGTTTTTTTCGTGTTTGAATGATGTAGTAATGTGGTAACACACTGAAGCAGTCAATTAAACCTGGTTTCGATCAATATTTTAGAGGATAACACCGGTTAGGTCTGGGTTAGGTCTGGGTTATGCCCGCTTCTGGCTCATGATTTTGCCTTCTTCGCATACTTGTTGGCCAGATCCTGGGTTTTTTTCGTATTTGAATCACGTAGTAATGTTGTACCACACTGAGGCAGTCAATTAAACCTGGTTTCGATCAATATTTCAGAGGATAACACCGGTTAGGTCTGGGTTAGGTCCGGGATATGCACGCACCTGGCTCATGATTTCGCCTTTTTCGCAAACTTGTTGGCCAGATACTGGGTTTTTTCCGTGTTTGAATCACGTAGTAATGTGGTAATACACTGAAGCAGTCAATTAAACCTGGTTTCGATCAATATTTTAGAGGATAACACCGGTTAGGTCTGGGTTAGGTCTGGGATATGCGCGCATCTGGCTTATACTTTCGCCTTTTTCGCAAACTTGTTGGCCAGGTCCTGGGTTTTTTCCGTGTTTGTATCACGTAGTAATGTGGTAATTCACTGAAACACTCAATTAAACCCGGTTTCGATCAATATTTTAGAGGATAACACCGGTTAGGTCTGGGTTAGGTCTGGGATATGCGCGCATCTGGCTTATACTTTCGCCTTTTTCGCAAACTTGTTGGCCAGATCCTGGGTTTTTTCCGTGTTTGAATCACGTAGTAATGTGGTACCACACTGAGGCAGTCAATTAAACCTGGTTTCGATCAATATTTTAGAGGATAACACCGGTTAGGTCTGGGTTAGGTCTGGGTTATGCCCGCATCTGGCTCATGATTTTGCCTTCCTCGCATACTTGTTGGCCAGATCCTGGGTTTTTTCCGTGTTTGAATCATGTAGTAATGTGGTAACACACAGAAGCAGTCAATTAAACCTGGTTTCGATCAATATTTTAGAGGATAACACCGGTTAGGTCTGGGTTAGGTCTGGGTTATGCCCGCATCTGGCTCATGATTTTGCCTTCTTCGCATACTTGTTGGCCAGATCCTGGGTTTTTTTCGTGTTTGAATCACGTAGTAATGTGGTAACACACTGAAGCAGTCAATTAAACCTGGTTTCGATCAATTTTTTTAGGGGATGACACCGGTTAGGTCTGGGTTAGGTCTGGGTTATGCCCGCATCTGGCTCATGATTTTGCCTTCTTCGCATACTTGTTGGTCAGATCCTGGATTTTTTTCGTGTTTGAATCACGTAGTAATGTGGTAACACACTGAAGCAGTCAATTTAACCTGGTTTCGATCAATATTTTAGAGGATAACACCGGTTAGGTCTGGGTTAGGTCTGGGTTATGCCCGCATCTGGCTCATGATTTTGCCTTCTTCGCATACTTGTTGGCCAGATCCTGGGTTTTTTTCGTGTTTGAATCACGTAGTAATGTGGTAACACACTGAAGCAGTCAATTAAACCTGGTTTCGATCAATTCTTTTAGGGGATGACACCGGTTAGGTCTGGGTTAGGTCTGGGTTATGCCCGCATCTGGCTCATGATTTTGCCTTCTTCGCATACTTGTTGGCCAGATCCTGGGTTTTTTTCGTGTTTGAATCACGTAGTAATGTGGTAACACACTGAAGCCGTCAATTAAACCTGGTTTCGATCAATATTTTAGAGGATGACACCGGTTAGGTCTGGGTTAGGTCTGGGATATGCGCGCATCTGGCTTATACTTTCTCCTTTTTCGCAAACTTGTTGGCTAGATCCTGGGTTTTTTCGGGTTCGAATCACGTAGTAATGTGGTAACATACTGAAGCAGTCATTTATACCTGGTTTCGATCAATATTTTAGAGGATAACACAGGTTAGGTCTGGGTTAGGTCTGGGATATGCGCGCATCTGGCTTATACTTTCGCCTTTTTCGCAAACTTTTTGGCCAGATCCTGGGTTTTTTCCGTGTTTGAATCACGTAGTAATGTGGTACCACACTGAGGTAGTCAATTAAACCTGGTTTCGATCAATATTTTAGAGGATAACGCCGGTTAGGTCTGGGTTATGCCCGCATCTGGCTCATGATTTTGCCTTCTTCGCATACTTGTTGACCAGATCCTTGGTTTTTTTCGTGTTTGAATCACGTAGTAATGTGGTAACACACTGAAGCAGTCAATTAAACCTGGTTTCGATCAATATTTTAGAGGATAACACCGGTTAGGTCTGGGTTAGGTCTGGGATATGCGCGCATCTGGCTTATACTTTCTCCTTTTTCGCAAACTTGTTGGCTAGATCCTGGGTTTTTTCGGGTTCGAATCACGTAGTAATGTGGTAACACACTGAAGCAGTCATTTAAACCTGGTTTCGATCAATATCTTAGAGGATAACACCGGTTAGGTCTGGGTTAGGTCTGGGTTACGCCCGCATCTGGCTCATGATTTTGCCATCTTCGCATACTTGTTGGCCAGATCCTGGGTTTTTTTCGTGTTTGAATGATGTAGTAATGTGGTAACACACTGAAGCAGTCAATTAAACCTGGTTTCGATCAATATTTTAGAGGATAACACCGGTTAGGTCTGGGTTAGGTCTGGGTTATGCCCGCTTCTGGCTCATGATTTTGCCTTCTTCGCATACTTGTTGGCCAGATCCTTGGTTTTTTTCGTGTTTGAATCACGTAGTAATGTGGTAACACACTGAAGCAGTCAATTAAACCTGGTTTCGATCAATATCTTAGAGGATAACACCGGTTAGGTCTGGGTTAGGTCTGGGTTACGCCCGCATCTGGCTCATGATTTTGCCATCTTCGCATACTTGTTGGCCAGATCCTGGGTTTTTTTCGTGTTTGAATGATGTAGTAATGTGGTAACACACTGAAGCAGTCAATTAAACCTGGTTTCGATCAATATTTTAGAGGATAACACCGGTTAGGTCTGGGTTAGGTCTGGGTTATGCCCGCTTCTGGCTCATGATTTTGCCTTCTTCGCATACTTGTTGGCCAGATCCTGGGTTTTTTTCGTATTTGAATCACGTAGTAATGTTGTACCACACTGAGGCAGTCAATTAAACCTGGTTTCGATCAATATTTCAGAGGATAACACCGGTTAGGTCTGGGTTAGGTCCGGGATATGCACGCACCTGGCTCATGATTTTGCCTTCTTCGCATACTTGTTGGCCAGATCCTTGGTTTTTTTCGTGTTTGAATCACGTAGTAATGTGGTAACACACTGAAGCAGTCAATTAAACCTGGTTTCGATCAATATTTTAGAGGATAACACCGGTTAGGTCTGAGTTAGGTCTGGGTTACGCCCGCATCTGGCTCATGATTTTGCCATCATCGCATACTTGTTGGCCAGATTCTGGGTTTTTTTCGTGTTTGAATGATGTAGTAATGTGGTAACACACTGAAGCAGTCAATTAAACCTGGTTCCGATCAATATTTTAGAGGATAACACCGGTTAGGTCTGGGTTAGGTCTGGGTTATGCCCGCTTCTGGCTCATGATTTTGCCTTCTTCGCATACTTGTTGGCCAGATCCTGGGTTATTTTCGTATTTGAATCACGTAGTAATGTTGTACCACACTGAGGCAGTCAATTAAACCTGGTTTCGATCAATATTTCAGAGGATAACACCGGTTAGGTCTGGGTTAGGTCCGGGATATGCACGCACCTGGCTCATGATTTCGCCTTTTTCGCAAACTTGTTGGCCAGATCCTGGGTTTTTTCCGTGATTGAATCACGTAGTAATGTGGTAATACACTGAAGCAGTCAATTAAACCTGGTTTCGATCAATATTTTAGAGGATAACACCGGTTAGGTCTGGGTTAGGTCTGGGATATGCGCGCATCTGGCTTATACTTCTCCTTTTTCGCAAACTTGTTGGCCAGATCCTGGGTTTTTTCCGTGTTTGTATCACGTAGTAATGTGGTAATTCACTGAAACACTCAATTAAACCTGGTTTCGATCAATATTTTAGAGGATAACACCGGTTAGGTCTGGGTTAGGTCTGGGATATGCGCGCATCTGGCTTATACTTTCGCCTTTTTCGCAAACTTGTTGGCCAGATCCTGGGTTTTTTCCGTGTTTGAATCACGTAGTAATGTGGTACCACACTGAGGCAGTCAATTAAACCTGGTTTCGATCAATATTTTAGAGGATAACACCGGTTAGGTCTGGGTTAGGTCTGGGTTATGCCCGCATCTGGCTCATGATTTTGCCTTCCTCGCATAATTGTTGGCCAGATCCTGGGTTTTTTTCGTGTTTGAATCATGTAGTAATGTGGTAACACACAGAAGCAGTCAATTAAACCTGGTTTCGATCAATAATTTAGGGGATAACACCGGTTAGGTCTGGGTTAGGTCTGGGTTATGCCCGCATCTGGCTCATGATTTTGCCTTCTTCGCATACTTGTTGGCCAGATCCTGGGTTTTTTTCGTGTTTGAATCACGTAGTAATGTGGTAACACACTGAAGCAGTCAATTAAACCTGGTTTCGATCAATTTTTTTAGGGGATGACACCGGTTAGGTCTGGGTTAGGTCTGGGTCATGCCCGCATCTGGCTCATGATTTTGCCTTCTTCGCATACTTGTTGGTCAGATCCTGGATTATTTTCGTGTTTGAATCACGTAGTAATGTGGTAACACACTGAAGCAGTCAATTTAACCTGGTTTCGATCAATATTTTAGAGGATAACACCGGTTAGGTCTGGGTTAGGTCTGGGATACGCGCGCATCTGGCTTATACTTTCGCCTTTTTCGCAAACTTGTTGGCCAGATCCTGGGTTTTTTCCGTGTTTGTATCACGTAGTAATGTGTAAACATAACGAAGCAGTCAATTAACCCTGGTTTCGATCAATATTTTGGAGGATGACACCGGTTAGGTCTGGGTTAGGTCTGGGTTATGCCCGCATCTGGCTCATGATTTTGCCTTCTTCGCATACTTGTTGGCCAGATCCTGGGTTTTTTGCGTGTTTGAATCACGTAGTAATGTGGTAACACACTGAAGCCGTCAATTAAACCTGGTTTCGATCAATATTTTAGAGGATGACACCGGTTAGGTCTGGGTTAGGTCTGGGATATGCGCGCATCTGGCTTATACTTTCTCCTTTTTCGCAAACTTGTTGGCTAGATCCTGTGTTTTTTCGGGTTCGAATCACGTAGTAATGTGGTAACACACTGAAGCAGTCATTTATACCTGGTTTCGATCAATATTTTAGAGGATAACACAGGTTAGGTCTGGGTTAGGTCTGGGATATGCTCGCATCTGGCTTATACTTTCGCCTTTTTCGCAAACTTTTTGGCCAGATCCTGGGTTTTTTCCGTGTTTGAATCACGTAGTAATGTGGTACCACACTGAGGTAGTCAATTAAACCTGGTTTCGATCAATATTTTAGAGGATAACACCGGTTACGTCTGGGTTAGGTCTGGGTTATGCCCGCATCTGGCTCATGATTCTGCCTTCTTCGCATACTTGTTGGCCAGATCCTTGGTTTTTTTCGTGTTTGAATCACGTAGTAATGTGGTAACACACTGAAGCAGTCAATTAAACCTGGTTTCGATCAATATTTTAGAGGATAACACCGGTTAGGTCTGGGTTAGGTCTGGGATATGCGCGCCTCTGGCTTATACTTTCTCCTTTTTCGCAAACTTGTTGGCTAGATCCTGGGTTTTTTCGGGTTCGAATCACGTAGTAATGTGGTAACACACTGAAGCAGTCATTTAAACCTGGTTTCGATCAATATTTTAGAGGATAACACCGGTTAGGTCTGGGTTAGGTCTGGGATATGCGCGCATCTGGCTTATACTTTCGCCTTTTTCGCAAACTTTTTGGACAGATCCTGGGTTTTTTCCGTGTTTGAATCACGTAGTCATGTGGTACCACACTGAGGTAGTCAATTAAACCTGGTTTCGATCAATATTTTAGAGGATAACACCGGTTAGGTCTGGGTTAGGTCTGGGTTATGCCCGCATCTGGCTCATGATTTTGCCTTCTTCGCATACTTGTTGGCCAGATCCTTGGTTTTTTTCGTGTTTAAATCACGTAGTAATGTGGTAACACACTGAAGCAGTCAATTAAACCTGGTTTCGATCAATATTTTAGAGGATAACACCGGTTAGGTCTGGGTTAGGTCTGGGTTACGCCCGCATCTGGCTCATGATTTTGCCATCTTCGCATACTTGTTGGCCAGATCCTGGGTTTTTTTCGTGTTTGAATGATGTAGTAATGTGGTAACACACTGAAGCAGTCAATTAAACCTGGTTTCGATCAATATTTTAGAGGATAACACCGGTTAGGTCTGGGTTAGGTCTGGGTTATGCCCGATTCTGGCTCATGATTTTGCCTTCTTCGCATACTTGTTGGCCAGATCCTGGGTTTTTTTCGTATTTGAATCACGTAGTAATGTTGTACCACACTGAGGCAGTCAATTAAACCTGGTTTCGATCAATATTTCAGAGGATAACACCGGTTAGGTCTGGGTTAGGTCCGGGATATGCACGCACCTGGCTCATGATTTCGCCTTTTTCGCAAACTTGTTGGCCAGATCCTGGGTTTTTTCCGTGTTTGAATCACGTAGTAATGTGGTAATACACTGAAGCAGTCAATTAAACCTGGTTTCGATCAATATTTTAGAGGATAACACCGGTTAGGTCTGGGTTAGATCTGGGATATGCGCGCATCTGGCTTATACTTTCGCCTTTTTCGCAAACTTGTTGGCCAGATCCTGGGTTTTTTCCGTGTTTGAATCACGTAGTAATCTGGTACCACACTGAGGCAGTCAATTAAACCTGGTTTCGATCAATATTTTAGAGGATAACACCGGTTAGGTCTGGGTTAGGTCTGGGTTAGGTCTGGGTTATGCCCGCATCTGGCTCATGATTTTGCCTTCCTCGCATCCTTGTTGGCCAGATCCTGGGTTTTTTTCGTGTTTGAATCATGTAGTAATGTGGTAACACACAGAAGCAGTCAATTAAACCTGGTTTCGATCAATATTTTAGAGGATAACACCGGTTAGGTCTGGGTTAGGTCTGGGTTATGCCCGCATCTGGCTCATGATTTTGCCTTCTTCGCATACTTGTTGGCCAGATCCTGGGTTTTTTTCGTATTTGAATCACGTAGTAATGTTGTACCACACTGAGGCAGTCAATTAAACCTGGTTTCGATCAATATTTCAGAGGATAACACCGGTTAGGTCTGGGTTAGGTCCGGGATATGCACGCACCTGGCTCATGATTTCGCCTTTTTCGCAAACTTGTTGGCCAGATCCTGGGTTTTTTCCGTGTTTGAATCACGTAGTAATGTGGTAATACACTGAAGCAGTCAATTAAACCTGGTTTCGATCAATATTTTAGAGGATAACACCGGTTAGGTCTGGGTTAGGTCTGGGATATGCGCGCATCTGGCTTATACTTTCGCCTTTTTCGCAAACTTGTTGGCCAGATCCTGTGTTTTTTCCGTGTTTGTATCACGTAGTAATGTGGTAATTCACTGAAACACTCAATTAAACCTGGTTTCGATCAATATTTTAGAGGATAACACCGGTTAGGTCTGGGTTAGGTCTGGGATATGCGCGCATCTGGCTTATACTTTCGCCTTTTTCGCAAACTTGTTGGCCAGATCCTGGGTTTTTTCCGTGTTTGAATCACGTAGTAATGTGGTACCACACTGAGGCAGTCAATTAAACCTGGTTTCGATCAATATTTTAGTGGATAACACCGGTTAGGTCTGGGTTAGGTCTGGGTTATGCCCGCATCTGGCTCATGATTTTGCCTTCTTCGCATACTTGTTGGCCAGATCCTTGGTTTTTTTCGTGTTTGAATCACGTAGTAATGTGGTAACACACTGAAGCAGTCAATTAAACCTGGTTTCGATCAATATTTTAGAGGATAACACCGGTTAGGTCTGGGTTAGGTCTGGGATATGCGCGCATCTGGCTTATACTTTCTCCTTTTTCGCAAACATGTTGGCTAGATCCTGGGTTTTTTCGGGTTCGAATCACGTAGTAATGTGGTAACGCACTAAAGCAGTCATTTAAACCTGGTTTCGATCAATATTTTAGAGGATAACACCGGTTAGGTCTGGGTTAGGTCTGGGATATGCGCGCATCTGGCTTATACTTTCGCCTTTTTCGCAAACTTTTTGGACAGATCCTGGGTTTTTTCCGTGTTTGAATCACGTAGTCATGTGGTACCACACTGAGGTAGTCAATTAAACCTGGTTTCGATCAATATTTTAGAAGATAACACCGGATAGGTCTGGGTTAGGTCTGGGTTATGCCCGCATCTGGCTCATGATTTTGCCTTCTTCGCATACTTGTTGGCCAGATCCTTGGTTTTTTTCGTGTTTGAATCACGTAGTAATGTGGTAACACACTGAAGCAGTCAATTAAACCTGGTTTCGATCAATATTTTAGAGGTTAGGTCTGGGTTAGGTCTGGGTTACGCCCGCATCTGGCTCATGATTTTGCCATCTTCGCATACTTGTTGGCCAGATCCTGGGTTTTTTTCGTGTTTGAATGATGTAGTAATGTGGTAACACACTGAAGCAGTCAATTAAACCTGGTTTCGATCAATATGTTAGAGGATAACACCGGTTAGGTCTGGGTTAGGTCTGGGTTATGCCCGCTTCTGGCTCATGATTTTGCCTTCTTCGCATACTTGTTGGCCAGATCCTGGGTTTTTTTCGTATTTGAATCACGTAGTAATGTTGTACCACACTGAGGCAGTCAATTAAACCTGGTTTCGATCAATATTTCAGAGGATAACACCGGTTAGGTCTGGGTTAGGTCCGGGATATGCACGCACCTGGCTCATGATTTCGCCTTTTTCGCAAACTTGTTGGCCAGATCCTGGGTTTTTTCCATGTTTGAATCACGTAGTAATGTGGTAATCCACTGAAGCAGTCAATTAAACCTGGTTTCGATCAATATTTTAGAGGATAACACCGGTTAGGTCTGGGTTAGGTCTGGGATATGCGCGCATCTGGCTTATACTTTCGCCTTTTTCGCAAACTTGTTGGCCAGATCCTGGGTTTTTTCCGTGTTTGTATCACGTAGTAATGTGGTAATTCACTGAAACACTCAATTAAACCTGGTTTCGATCAATATTTTAGAGGATAACACCGGTTAGGTCTGGGTTAGGTCTGGGATATGCGCGCATCTGGCTTATACTTTCGCCTTTTTCGCAAACTTGTTGGCCAGATCCTGGGTTTTTTCCGTGTTTGAATCACGTAGTAATGTGGTACCACACTGAGGCAGTCAATTAAACCTGGTTTCGATCAATATTTTAGAGGATAACACCGGTTAGGTCTGGGTTAGGTCTGGGTTATGCCCGCATCTGGCTCATGATTTTGCCTTCCTCGCATACTTGTTGGCCAGATCCTGGGTTTTTTTCGTGTTTGAATCATGTAGTAATGTGGTAACACACAGAAGCAGTCAATTAAACCTGGTTTCGATCAATATTTTAGAGGATAACATCGGTTAGGTCTGGGTTAGGTCTGGGTTATGCCCGCATCTGGCTCATGATTTTGCCTTCTTCGCATACTTATTGGCCAGATCCTGGGTTTTTTTCGTGTTTGAATCACGTAGTAATGTGGTAACACACTGAAGCAGTCAATTAAACCTGGTTTCGATCAATTTTTTTAGGGGATAACACCGGTTAGGTCTGGGTTAGGTCTGGGTTATGCCCGCATCTGGCTCATGATTTTGCCTTCTTCGCATACTTGTTGGTCAGATCCTGGATTTTTTTCGTGTTTGAATCACGTAGTAATGTGGTAACACACTGAAGCAGTCAATTTAACCTGGTTTCGATCAATATTTTAGAGGATAACACCGGTTAGGTCTGGGTTAGGTCTGGGATACGCGCGCATCTGGCTTATACTTTCGCCTTTTTCGCAAACTTGTTGGCCAGATCCTGGGTTTTTTCCGTGTTTGTATCACGTAGTAATGTGGTAACATAACGAAGCAGTCAATTAACCCTGGTTTCGATCAATATTTTGGAGGATGACTCCGGTTAGGTCTGGGTTAGGTCTGGGTTATGCCCGCATCTGGCTCATGATTTTGCCTTCTTCGCATACTTGTTGGCCAGATCCTGGGTTTTTTTCGTATTTGAATCACGTAGTAATGTTGTACCACACTGAGGCAGTCAATTAAACCTGGTTTCGATCAATATTTTAGAGGATAACACCGGTTAGGTCTGGGTTAGGTCTGAGTTATGCCCGCATCTGGCTCATGATTTTGCCTTTTTCGCAAACTTGTAGGCCAGATCCTGGGTTTTTTCCGAGTTTGAATCACGTAGTATGTTGTAGCACACTGAAGCAGTCAATTAAACCTGGTTTCGATCAATATTTTAGAGGATAACACCGGTTAGGTCTGGGTTAGGTCTGGGATATGCGCGCATCTGGCTTATACTTTCGCCTTTTTCGCAAACTTGTTGGCCAGATCCTGGGTTTTTTCCGTGTTTGAATCACGTAGTAATGTGGTAATACACTGAAGCAGTCAATTAAACCTGGTTTCGATCAATATTTTGGAGGATGACACCGGTTAGGTCTGGGTTAGGTCTGGGTTATGCCCGCATCTGGCTCATGATTTTGCCTTCTTCGCATACTTGTTGGCCAGATCCTGGGTTTTTTTCGTGTTTGAATCACGTAGTAATGTGGTAACACACTGAAGCAGTCATTTATACCTGGTTTCGATCAATATTTTAGAGGATAACACAGGTTAGGTCTGGGTTAGGTCTGGGATATGCGCGCATCTGGCTTATACTTTCGCCTTTTTCGCAAACTTTTTGGCCAGATCCTGGGTTTTTTCCGTGTTTGAATCACGTAGTAATGTGGTACCACACTGAGGTAGTCAATTAAACCTGGTTTTGATCAATATTTTAGAGGATAACACCGGTTAGGTCTGGGTTAGGTCTGGGTTATGCCCGCATCTGGCTCATGATTTTGCCTTCTTCGCATACTTGTTGGCCAGATCCTGGGATTTTTTCGTGTTTGAATCACGTAGTAATGTGGTAACACACTGAAGCAGTCATTTAAACCTGGTTTCGATCAATATTTTAGAGGATAACACCGGTTAGGTCTGGATTAGGTCTGGGTTATGCCCGCATCTGGCTCATGATTTTGCCTTCTTCGCATACTTGTTGGCCAGATCCTGGGTTTTTTCGTGTTTGAATCACGTAGTAATGTGGTAACACACTGAAGCAGTCAATTAAACCTGGTTTCGATCAATTTTTTTAGGGGATGACACCGGTTAGGTCTGGGTTAGGTCTGGGTTACGCCCGCATCTGGCTCATGATTTTGCCTTCTTCGCATACTTGTTGGTCAGATCCTAGATTTTTCGTGTTTGAATCACGTAGTAATGTGGTAACACACTGAAGCAGTCAATTAAACCTGGTTTCGATCAATATTTTAGAGGATAACACCGGTTAGATCTGGGTTAGGTCTGAGTTATGCCCGCATCTGGCTCATGATTTTGCCTTCTTCGCATACTTGTTGGCCAGATCCTGGGTTTTTTTCGTGTTTGAATCACGTAGTAATGTGGTAACACACTGAAGCAGTCAATTAAACCTGGTTTCGATCAATATTTTAGAGGATAACACCGGTTAGGTCTGGGTTAGGTCTGGGATATGCGCGCATCTGGCTTATACTATCGCCTTTTTCGCAAACTTGTTGGCCAGATCCTGGGTTTTTTCCGTGTTTGAATCTCGTAGTAATGTGGTAATTCACTGAAGCAGTCAATTAAACCTGGTTTCGATCAATATTTTAGAGGATAACACCGGTTAGGTCTGGGTTAGGTCTGGGGTATGCCCGCATCTGGCTCATGATTTTGCCTTCTTCGCATACTTGTTGGCCAGATCCGGTTTTTTTTGTGTTTGAATCACGTAGTAATGTGGTAACACACTGAGGCAGTCAATTAAACCTGGTTTCGATCAATATTTTAGAGGATAACACCGGTTAGGTCTGGGTTAGGTCTGGGTTATGCCCGCATCTGGCTCATGATTTTGCCTTCTTCGCATACTTGTTGGCCAGATCCTGGGTTTTTTTCGTGTTTGAATCACGTAGTAATGTGGTAACACACTGAAGCAGTCAATTAAACCTGGTTTCGATCCATATTTTAGAGGATAACACCGGTTAGATCTGGGTTAGGTCTGAGTTATGCCCGCATCTGGCTCATGATTTTGCCTTCTTCGCATACTTGTTGGCCAGATCCTGGGTTTTTTTCGTGTTTGAATCACGTAGTAATGTGGTAACACACTGAAGCAGTCAATTAAACCTGGTTTCGATCAATATTTTAGAGGATAACACCGGTTAGGTCTGGGTTAGGTCTGGGATATGCGCGCATCTGGCTTATACTATCGCCTTTTTCGCAAACTTTTTGGCCAGATCCTGGGTTTTTTCCGTGTTTGAATCTCGTAGTAATGTGGTAATTCACTGAAGCAGTCAATTAAACCTGGTTTCGATCAATATTTTAGAGGATAACACCGGTTAGGTCTGGGTTAGGTCTGGGGTATGCCCGCATCTGGCTCATGATTTTGCCTTCTTCGCATACTTGTTGGCCAGATCCGGTTTTTTTTGTGTTTGAATCACGTAGTAATGTGGTAACACACTGAGGCAGTCAATTAAACCTGGTTTCGATCAATATTTTAGAGGATAACACCGGTTAGGTCTGGGTTAGGTCTGGGTTATGCCCGCATCTGGCTCATGATTTTGCCTTCTTCGCATACTTGTTGGCCAGATCCTGGGTTTTTTTCGTGTTTGAATCACGTAGTAATGTGGTAACACACTGAAGCAGTCAATTAAACCTGGTTTCGATCCATATTTTAGAGGATAACACCGGTTAGGTCTGGGTTAGGTCTGGGTTATGCCCGCATCTGGCTCATGATTTTGCCTTCTTCGCATACTTGTTGGCCAGATCCTGGGTTTTTTTCGTATTTGTATCACGTAGTAATGTGGTAATTCACTGAAACACTCAATTAAACCTGGTTTCGATCAATATTTTAGAGGATAACACCGGTTAGGTCTGGGTTAGGTCTGGGATATGCGCGCATCTGGCTTATACTTTCGCCTTTTTCGCAAACTTGTTGGGCAGATCCTGGGTTTTTTCCGTGTTTGAATCACGTAGTAATGTGGTAATACACTGAAGCAGTTAATTAAACCTGGTCTCGATCAATATTTTAGAGGGTAACACCGGTTAGGACTGGGTTCGGTCCGGGAAATGCACGCATCTGGCTTATGATTTCGCCTTTTTCGCAAACTTGTTAACCAGATCCTGGGTTTTTTCCGTGTTTGAATCACGTAGTAATGTGGTACCACACTGAGGCAGTCAATTAAACCTGATTTCGATCAATATTTCAGAGGATAACGCCGGTTAGGTCTGGGTTAGGTCCGGGAAATGCACGCACCTGGCTCATGATTTCGCCTTTTTCGCAAACTTGTTGGCCAGATCCTGGGTTTTTTTCGTGTTTGAATCACGTAGTAATGTGGTAACACACTGAAGCAGTCAATTAAACCTGGTTTCGATCAATATTTTAGAGGATAACACCGGTTAGGTCTGGGTTAGGTCTGGGATATGCGCGCATCTGGCTTATACTTTCGCCTTTTTCGCAAACTTGTTGGCCAGATCCTGGGTTTTTTCCGTGTTTGAATCACGTAGTAATGTGGTAATACACTGAAGCAGTTAATTAAACCTGGTTTCGATCAATATTTTAGAGGGTAACACCGGTTAGGACTGGGTTCGGTCCGGGAAATGCACGCATCTGGCTTATGATTTCGCCTTTTTCGCAAACTTGTTAACCAGATCCTGGGTTTTTTCCGTGTTTGAATCACGTAGTAATGTGGTACCACACTGAGGCAGTCAATTAAACCTGGTTTCGATCAATATTTCAGAGGATAACACCGGTTAGGTCTGGGTTAGGTCCGGGAAATGCACGCACCTGGCTCATGATTTCGCCTTTTTCGCAAACTTGTTGGCCAGATCCTGGGTTTTTTTCGTGTTTGAATCACGTAGTAATGTGGTAACACACTGAAGCAGTCAATTAAACCTGGTTTCGATCAATATTTTAGAGGATAACACCGGTTAGGTCTGGGTTAGGTCTGGGATATGCGCGCATCTTGCTTATACTTTCGCCTTTTTCGCAAACTTTTTGGCCAGATCCTGGGTTTTTTCCGTGTTTGAATCACGTAGTAATGTGGTAATTCACTGAAGCAGTCAATTAAACCTGGTTTCAATCAATATTTTAGAGGATAACACCGGTTAGGTCTAGGTTAGGTCTGGGTTATGCCCGCATCTGGCTCATGATTTTGCCTTCTTCGCATACTTGTTGGCCAGATCCGGTTTTTTTTGTGTTTGAATCACGTAGTAATGTGGTAACACACTGAGGCAGTCAATTAAACCTGGTTTCGATCAATATTTTAGAGGATAACACCGGTTAGGTCTGGGTTAGGTCTGGGTTATGCCCGCACCTGGCTCATGATTTCGCCTTTTTCGCAAACTTGTTGGCCAGATCCTGGGTTTTTTCCGTGTTTGTATCACGTAGTAATGTGGTAATTCACTGAAACACTCAATTAAACCTGGTTTCGATCAATATTTTAGAGGATAACACCGGTTAGGTCTGGGTTAGGTCTGGGATATGCGCGCATCTGGCTTAAACTTTCGCCTTTTTCGCAAACTTGTTGGCCAGATCCTGGGTTTTTTCCGTGTTTGAATCACGTAGTAATGTGGTAATACACTGAAGCAGTCAATTAAACCTGGTTTCGATCAATATTTTAGAGGGTAACACCGGTTAGGACTGGGTTCGGTCCGGGAAATGCACGCATCTGGCTTATGATTTCGCCTTTTTCGCAAACTTGTTAACCAGATCCTGGGTTTTTTCCGTGTTTGAATCACGTAGTAATGTGGTACCACACTGAGGCAGTCAATTAAACCTGGTTTCGATCAATATTTTAGAGGATAACACCGGTTAGGTCTGGGTTAGGTCTGGGTTATGCCCGCATCTGGCTCATGATTTTGCCTTCTTCGCATACTTGTTGGCCAGATCCGGTTTTTTTTGTGTTTGAATCACGTAGTAATGTGGTAACACACTGAGGCAGTCAATTAAACCTGGTTTCGATCAATATTTTAGAGGATAACACCGGTTAGGTCTGGGTTAGGTCTGGGTTATGCCCGCATCAGGCTCATGATTTTGCCTTCTTCGCATACTTGTTGGCCAGATTCTGGGTTTTTTTCGTGTTTGAATCACGTAGTAATGTGGTAACACACTGAAGCAGTCAATTAAACCTGGTTTCGATCAATATTTTAGAGGATAACACCGGTTAGGTCTGGGTTAGGTCTGGGTTATGCCCGCATCTGGCTCATGATTTTGCCTTCTTCGCATACTTGTTGGCCAGATCCTGGGTTTTTTTCGTATTTGA
The DNA here is from genome assembly GCF_051014445.1 of Colletes latitarsis. NCBI lineage: Eukaryota > Metazoa > Arthropoda > Insecta > Hymenoptera > Colletidae > Colletes > Colletes latitarsis. Next base: position 2,379,061 of record NC_135145.1, on the reverse strand, counting down.
ATCACGTAGTAATGTTGTACCACACTGAGGCAGTCAATTAAACCTGGTTTCGATCAATATTTCAGAGGATAACACCGGTTAGGTCTGGGTTAGGTCCGGGAAATGCACGCACCTGGCTCATGATTTCGCCTTTTTCGCAAACTTGTTGGCCAGATCCTGGCTTTCTTCCGTGTTTGTATCACGTAGTAATGTGGTAATTCACTGAAACACTCAATTAAACCTGGTTTCGATCAATATTTTAGAGGATAACACCGGTTAGGTCTGGGTTAGGTCTGGGATATGCGCGCATCTGGCTTATACTTTCGCCTTTTTCGCAAACTTTTTGGCCAGATCCTGGGTTTTTTCCGTGTTTGAATCACGTAGTAATGTGGTACCACACTGAGGTAGTCAATTAAACCTGGTTTCGATCAATATTTTAGAGGATAACACCGGTTAGGTCTGGGTTAGGTCTGGGTTATGCCCGCATCTGGCTCATGATTTTGCCTTCTTCGCATACTTGTTGGCCAGATCCTTGGTTTTTTTCGTGTTTGAATCACGTAGTAATGTGGTAACACACTGAAGCAGTCAATTAAACCTGGTTTCGATCAATATTTTAGAGGATAACACCGGTTAGGTCTGGGTTAGGTCTGGGTTACGCCCGCATCTGGCTCATGACTTTGCCTTCCTCGCATACTTGTTGGCCAGATCCTGGGTTTTTTTCGTGTTTGAATCACGTAGTAATGTGGTAACACACTGAAGCAGTCAATTAAACCTGGTTCCGATCAATATTTTATAGGATAACACCGGTTAGGTCTGGGTTAGGTCTGGGTTATGCCCGCATCTGGCTCATGACTTTGCCTTCCTCGCATACTTGTTGGCCAGATCCTGGGTTTTTTTCGTGTTTGAATCACGTAGTAATGTGGTAACACACAGAAGCAGTCAATTAAACCTGGTTTCGATCAATACTTTAGAGGATAACACCGGTTAGGTCTGGTTTAGGTCTGGGTAATGCCCGCATCTGGCTCATGATTTTGCCTTCTTCGCATACTTGTTGGCCAGATCCTGGGTTTTTTCCGTGTTTGAATCACGTAGTAATGTGGTAATTCACTGAAGCAGTCAATTAAACCTGGTTTCGATCAATATTTTAGAGGATAACACCGGTTAGGTCTGGGTTAGGTCTGAGTTATGCCCGCATCTGGCTCATGATTTTGCCTTTTTCGCAAACTTGTTGGCCAGATCCTGGGTTTTTCCGTGTTTGAATCACGTAGTAATGTTGTAGCACACTGAAGCAGTCAATTAAACCTGGTTTCGATCAATAATATAGAGGATAACACCGGTTAGGTCTGGGTTAGGTCTGGGATATGTGCGCATCTGGCTTATACTTTCGCCTTTTTCGCAAACTTGTTGGCCAGATCCTGGGTTTTTTCCGTGTTTGAATCACGTAGTAATGTGGTAATACACTGAAGCAGTCAATTAAACCTGGTGTCGATCAATATTTTAGAGGGTAACACCGGTTAGGTCTGGGTTAGGTCTGGGATATGCGCGCATCTGGCTTACACTTTCGCCATTTTCGCAAACTTGTTGGCCAGATCCTGGGTTTTTTTCGTGGGTGAATCACGTAGTAATGTTGTACCAGCCTGAGGCAGTCAATTAAACCTGGTTTCGATCAATATTTCAGAGGATAACACCGGTTAGGTCTGGGTTAGGTCCGGGAAATGCACGCATCTGGCTCATGATTTCGCCTTTTTCGCAAACTTGTTGGCCAGATCCTGGGTTTTTTCCGTGTTTGAATCACGTAGTAATGTGGTAATTCACTGAAGCAGTCAATTAAACCTGGTTTCGATCAATATTTTAGAGGATAACACCGGTTAGGTCTGGGTTAGGTCTGAGTTATGCCCGCATCTGGCTCATGATTTTGCCTTTTTCGCAAACTTGTTGGCCAGATCCTGGGTTTTTCCGTGTTTGAATCACGTAGTAATGTTGTAGCACACTGAAGCAGTCAATTAAACCTGGTTTCGATCAATATTTTAGAGGATAACACCGGTTAGGTCTGGGTTAGGTCTGGGATATGTGCGCATCTGGCTTATACTTTCGCCTTTTTCGCAAACTTGTTGGCCAGATCCTGGGTTTTTTCCGTGTTTGAATCACGTAGTAATGTGGTAATTCACTGAAGCAGTCAATTAAACCTGGTTTCGATCAATATTTTAGAGGATAACACCGGTTAGGTCTGGGTTAGGTCTGGGTTATGCCCGCATCTGGCTCATGATTTTGCCTTCTTCGCATACTTGTTGGCCAGATCCTGGGTTTTTTCGTGTTTGAATCACGTAGTAATGTGGTAACACACTGAAGCAGTCAATTAAACCTGGTTTCGATCAATTTTTTTAGGGGATGACACCGGTTAGGTCTGGGTTAGGTCTGGGTTACGCCCGCATCTGGCTCATGATTTTGCCTTCTTCGCATACTTGTTGGTCAGATCCTGGATTTTTTTCGTGTTTGAATCACGTAGTAATGTGGTAACACACTGAAGCAGTCAATTAAACCTGGTTTCGATCAATATTTTAGAGGATAACACCGGTTAGGTCTGGGTTAGGTCTGGGTTATGCCCGCATCTGGCTCATGATTTTGCCTTCTTCGCATACTTGTTGGCCAGATCCGGTTTTTTTTGTGTTTGAATCACGTAGTAATGTGGTAACACACTGAGGCAGTCAATTAAACCTGGTTTCGATCAATATTTTAGAGGATAACACCGGTTAGGTCTGGGTTAGGTCTGGGTTATGCCCGCATCTGGCTCATGATTTTGCCTTCTTCGCATACTTGTTGGCCAGATCCTGGGTTTTTTCGTGTTTGAATCACGTAGTAATGTGGTAACACACTGAAGCAGTCAATTAAACCTGGTTTCGATCAATTTTTTTAGGGGATGACACCGGTTAGGTCTGGGTTAGGTCTGGGTTACGCCCGCATCTGGCTCATGATTTTGCCTTCTTCGCATACTTGTTGGCCAGATCCGGTTTTTTTTGTGTTTGAATCACGTAGTCATGTGGTAACACACTGAGGCAGTCAATTAAACCTGGTTTCGATCAATATTTTAGAGGATAACACCGGTTAGGTCTGGGTTAGGTCTGGGTTATGCCCGCATCTGGCTCATGATTTTGCCTTCTTCGCATACTTGTTGGCCAGATCCTGGGTTTTTTCGTGTTTGAATCACGTAGTAATGTGGTAACACACTGAAGCAGTCAATTAAACCTGGTTTCGATCAATTTTTTTAGGGGATGACACCGGTTAGGTCTGGGTTGGGTCTGGGTTACGCCCGTATCTGGCTCATGATTTTGCCTTCTTCGCATACTTGTTGGTCAGATCCTGGATTTTTTTCGTGTTTGAATCACGTAGTAATGTGGTAACACACTGAAGCAGTCAATTAAACCTGGTTTCGATCAATATTTTAGAGGATAACACCGGTTAGGTCTGGGTTAGGTCTGAGTTATGCCCGCATCTGGCTCATGATTTTGCCTTCTTCGCATACTTGATGGCCAGATCCTGGGTTTTTTTCGTGTTTGAATCACGTAGTAATGTGGTAACACACTGAAGCAGTCAATTAAACCTGGTTTCGATCAATATTTTAGAGGATAACACCGGTTAGGTCTGGGTTAGGTCTGGGATATGCGCGCATCTGGCTTATACTTTCGCCTTTTTCGCAAACTTGTTGGCCAGATCCTGGGTTTTTTCCGTGTTTGAATCACGTAGTAATGTGGTAATTCACTGAAGCAGTCAATTAAACCTGGTTTCGATCAATATTTTAGAGGATAACACCGGTTAGGTCTGGGTTAGGTCTGGGTTATGCCCGCATCTGGCTCATGATTTTGCCTTCTTCGCATACTTGTTGGCCAGATCCGGTTTTTTTTGTGTTTGAATCACGTAGTAATGTGGTAACACACTGAGGCAGTCAATTAAACCTGGTTTCGATCAATATTTTAGAGGATAACACCGTTTAGGTCTGGGTTAGGTCTGGGTTATGCCCGCATCTGGCTCATGATTTTGCCTTCTTCGCATACTTGTTGGCCAGATCCTGGGTTTTTTTCGTGTTTGAATCACGTAGTAATGTGGTAACACACTGAAGCAGTCAATTAAACCTGGTTTCGATCAATATTTTAGAGGATAACACCGGTTAGGTCTGGGTTAGGTCTGGGTTATGCCCGCATCTGGCTCATGATTTTGCCTTCTTCGCATACTTGTTGGACAGATCCTGGGTTTTTTTCGTATTTGAATCACGTAGTAATGTTGTACCACACTGAGGCAGTCAATTAAACCTGGTTTCGATCAATATTTCAGAGGATAACACCGGTTAGGTCTGGGTTAGGTCCGGGAAATGCACGCACCTGGCTCATGATTTCGCCTTTTTCGCAAACTTGTTAGCCAGATCCTGGGTTTTTTCCGTGTTTGTATCACGTAGTAATGTGGTAATTCACTGAAACACTCAATTAAACCTGGTTTCGATCAATATTTTAGAGGATAACACCGGTTAGGTCTGGGTTAGGTCTGGGATATGCGCGCATCTGGCTTATACTTTCGCCTTTTTCGCAAACTTGTTGGCCAGATCCTGGGTTTTTTCCGTGTTTGAATCACGTAGTAATGTGGTAATACACTGAAGCAGTCAATTAAACCTGGTTTCGATCAATATTTTAGAGGGTAACACCTGTTAGGACTGGGTTCGGTCCGGGAAATGCACGCATCTGGCTTATGATTTCGCCTTTTTCGCAAACTTGTTAACCAGATCCTGGGTTTTTTCCGTGTTTGAATCACGTAGTAATGTGGTACCACACTGAGGCAGTCAATTAAACCTGGTTTCGATCAATATTTTAGAGGATAACACCGGTTAGGTCTGGGTTAGGTCTGAGTTATGCCCGCATCTGGCTCATGATTTTGCCTTCTTCGCATACTTGTTGGCCAGATCCTGGGTTTTTTTCGTGTTTGAATCACGTAGTAATGTGGTAACACACTGAAGCAGTCAATTAAACCTGGTTTCGATCAATATTTTAGAGGATAACACCGGTTAGGTCTGGGTTAGGTCTGGGATATGCGCGCATCTGCCTTATACTTTCGCCTTTTTCGCAAACTTGTTGGCCAGATCCTGGGTTTTTTCCGTGTTTGAATCACGTAGTAATGTGGTAATTCACTGAAGCAGTCAATTAAACCTGGTTTCGATCAATATTTTACAGGATAACACCGGTTAGGTCTGGGTTAGGTCTGAGTTATGCCCGCATCTGGCTCATGATTTTGCCTTCTTCGCATACTTGTTGGCCAGATCCGGTTTTTTTTGTGTTTGAATCACGTAGTAATGTGGTAACACACTGAGGCAGTCAATTAAACCTGGTTTCGATCAATATTTTAGAGGATAACACCGGTTAGGTCTGGGTTAGGTCTGGGTTATGCCCGCATCTGGCTCATGATTTTGCCTTCTTCGCATACTTGTTGGCCAGATCCTGGGTTTTTTTCGTGTTTGAATCACGTAGTAATGTGGTAACACACTGAAGCAGTCAATTAAACCTGGTTTCGATCAATATTTTAGAGGATAACACCGGTTAGGTCTGGGTTAGGTCTGGGTTATGCCCGCATCTGGCTCATGATTTTGCCATCTTCGCATACTTGTTGGCCAGATCCTGGGTTTTTTTCGTATTTGAATCACGTAGTAATGTTGTACCACACTGAGGCAGTCAATTAAACCTGGTTTCGATCAATATTTCAGAGGATAACACCGGTTAGGTCTGGGTTAGGTCCGGGAAATGCACGCACCTGGCTCATGATTTCGCCTTTTTCGCAAACTTGTTGGCCAGATCCTTGGTTTTTTCCGTGTTTGTATCACGTAGTAATGTGGTAATTCACTGAAACGCTCAATTAAACCTGGTTTCGATCAATATTTTAGAGGATAACACCGGTTAGGTCTGGGTTAGGTCTGGGATATGCGCGCATCTGGCTTATACTTTCGCCTTTTTCGCAAACTTGTGGGCCAGATCCTGGGTTTTTTCCGTGTTTGAATCACGTAGTAATGTGGTAATACACTGAAGCAGTCAATTAAACCTGGTTTCGATCAATATTTTAGAGGGTAACACCGGTTAGGACTGGGTTCGGTCCGGGAAATGCACGCATCTGGCTTATGATTTCGCCTTTTTCGCAAACTTGTTAACCAGATCCTGGGTTTTTTCCGTGTTTGAATCAGGTAGTAATGTGGTAATTCACTGAAGCAGTCAATTAAACCTGGTTTCGATCAATATTTTAGAGGATAACACCGGTTAGGTCTGGGTTAGGTCTGGGTTATGCCCGCATCTGGCTCATGATTTTGCCTTCTTCGCATACTTGTTGGCCAGATCCGGTTTTTTTTGTGTTTGAATCACGTAGTAATGTGGTAACACACTGAGGCAGTCAATTAAACCTGGTTTCGATCAATATTTTAGAGGATAACACCGGTTAGGTCTGGGTTAGGTCTGGGTTATGCCCGCATCTGGCTCATGATTTTGCCTTCTTCGCATACTTGTTGGCCAGATCCTGGGTTTTTTCGTGTTTGAATCACGTAGTAATGTGGTAACACACTGAAGCAGTCAATTAAACCTGGTTTCGATCAATTTTTTTAGGGGATGACACCGGTTAGGTCTGGGTTAGGTCTGGGTTACGCCCGCATCTGGCTCATGATTTTGCCTTCTTCGCATACTTGTTGGTCAGATCCTGGACTTTTTTCGTGTTTGAATCACGTAGTAATGTGGTAACACACTGAAGCAGTCAACTAAACCTGGTTTCGATCAATATTTTAGAGGATAACACCGGTTAGGTCTGGGTTAGGTCTGAGTTATGCCCGCATCTGGCTCATGATTTTGCCTTCTTCGCATACTTGTTGGCCAGATCCTGGGTTTTTTTCGTGTTTGAATCACGTAGTAATGTGGTAACACACTGAGGCAGTCAATTAAACCTGGTTTCGATCAATATTTTAGAGGATAACACCGGTTAGGTCTGGGTTTGGTCTGGGATATGCGCGCATCTGGCTTATACTTTCGCCTTTTTCGCAAACTTGTTGGCCAGATCCTGGGTTTTTTCCGTGTTTGAATCACGTAGTAATGTGGTAATTCACTGAAGCAGTCAATTAAACCTGGTTTCGATCAATATTTTAGAGGATAACACCGGTTTGGTCTGGGTTAGGTCTGGGTTATGCCCGCATCTGGCTCATGATTTTGCCTTCTTCGCATACTTGTTGGCCAGATCCTGGGTTTTTTTCGTGTTTGAATCACGTAGTAATGTGGTAACACACTGAAGCAGTCAATTAAACCTGGTTTCGATCAATATTTTAGAGGATAACACCGGTTAGGTCTGGGTTAGGTCTGGGTTATGCCCGCATCTGGCTCATGATTTTGCCTTCTTCGCATACTTGTTGGCCAGATCCTGGGTTTTTTTCGTGTTTGAATCACGTAGTAATGTGGTAACACACTGAAGCAGTCAATTAAACCTGGTTTCGATCAATATTTTAGAGGATAACACCGGTTAGGTCTGGGTTAGGTCTGGGTTATGCACGCACCTGGCTCATGATTTCGCCTTTTTCGCAAACTTGTTGGCCAGATCCTGGGTTTTTTCCGTGTTTGTATCACGTAGTAATGTGGTAATTCACTGAAACACTCAATTAAACCTGGTTTCGATCAATATTTTAGAGGATAACACCGGTTAGGTCTGGGTTAGGTCTGGGATATGCCCGCATCTGGCTCATGATTTTGCCTTCTTCGCATACTTGTTGGCCAGATCCTGGGTTTTTTTCGTGTTTGAATCACGTAGTAATGTGGTAACACACTGAAGCAGTCAATTAAACCTGGTTTCGATCAATATTTTAGAGGATAACACCGGTTAGGTCTGGGTTAGGTCTGGGTTATGCCCGCATCTGGCTCATGATTTTGCCATCTTCGCATACTTGTTGGCCAGATCCTGGGTTTTTTTTGTATTTGAATCACGTAGTAATGTTGTACCACACTGAGGCAGTCAATTAAACCTGGTTTCGATCAATATTTCAGAGGATAACACCGGTTAGGTCTGGGTTAGGTCCGGGAAATGCACGCACCTGGCTCATGATTTCGCCTTTTTCGCAAACTTGTTGGCCAGATCCTTGGTTTTTTCCGTGTTTGTATCACGTAGTAATGTGGTAATTCACTGAAACACTCAATTAAACCTGGTTTCGATCAATATTTTAGAGGATAACTCCGGTTAGGTCTGGGTTAGGTCTGGGATATGCGCGCATCTGGCTTATACTTTCGCCTTTTTCGCAAACTTGTTGGCCAGATCCTGGGTTTTTTCCGTGTTTGAATCACGTAGTAATGTGGTAATACACTGAAGCAGTCAATTAAACCTGGTTTCGATCAATATTTTAGAGGGTAACACCGGTTAGGACTGGGTTCGGCCCGGGAAATGCACGCATCTGGCTTATGATTTCGCCTTTTTCGCAAACTTGTTAACCAGATCCTGGGTTTTTTCCGTGTTTGAATCACGTAGTAATGTGGTACCACACTGAGGCAGTCAATTAAACCTGGTTTCGATCAATATTTTAGAGGATAACACCGGTTAGGTCTGGGTTAGGTCTGGGTTATGCCCGCATCTGGCTCATGATTTTGCCTTCTTCGCATACTTGTTGGCCAGATCCTGGGTTTTTTTCGTGTTTGAATCACGCAGTAATGTGGTAACACACTGAAGCAGTCAATTAAACCTGGTTTCGATCAATTTCTTTAGGGGATGACACCGGTTAGGTCTGGGTTAGGTCTGGGTTATGCCCGCATCTGGCTCATGATTTTGCCTTCTTCGCATACTTGTTGGTCAGATCCTGGATTTTTTCGTGTTTGAATCACGTAGTAATGTGGTAACACACTGAAGCAGTCAATTTAACCTGGTTTCGATCAATATTTTAGAGGATAACACCGGTTAGGTCTGGGTTAGGTCTGAGTTATGCCCGCATCTGGCTCATGATTTTGCCTTCTTCGCATACTTGTTGGCCAGATCCTGGGTTTTTTTCATGTTTGAATCACGTAGTAATGTGGTAACACACTGAAGCAGTCAATTAAACCTGGTTTCGATCAATATTTTAGAGGATAACACCGGTTAGGTCTGGGTTAGGTCTGGGATATGCGCGCATCTGGCTTACACTTTCGCCATTTTCGCAAACTTGTTGGCCAGATCCTGGGTTTTTTTCGTGTTTGAATCACGCAGTAATGTGGTAACACACTGATGCAGTCAATTAAACCTGGTTTCGATCAATTTTTTTAGGGGATGACACCGGTTAGGTCTGGGTTAGGTCCGGGTTATGCCCGCATCTGGCTCATGATTTTGCCTTCTTCGCATACTTGTTGGTCAGATCCTGGATTTTTTTCGTGTTTGAATCACGTAGTAATGTGGTAACACACTGAAGCAGTCAATTAAACCTGGTTTCGATCAATATTTTAGAGGATAACACCGGTTAGGTCTGGGTTAGGTCTGGGTTATGCCCGCATCTGGCTCATGATTTTGCCTTCTTCGCATACTTGTTGGCCAGATCCTGGGTTTTTTTCGCATTTGAATCACGTAGTAATGTTGTACCACACTGAGGCAGTCAATTAAACCTGGTTTCGATCAATATTTCAGAGGATAACAACGGTTAGGTCTGGGTTAGGTCTGGGTTATGCCCGCATCTGGCTCATGATTTTGCCTTCTTCGCATACTTGTTGGCCAGATCCTGGGTTTTTTTCGTATTTGAATCACGTAGTAATGTTGTACCACACTGAGGCAGTCAATTAAACCTGGTTTCGATCAATATTTCAGAGGATAACACCGGTTAGGTCTGGGTTAGGTCCGGGAAATGCACGCACCTGGCTCATGATTTCGCCTTTTTCGCAAACTTGTTGGCCAGATCCTGGGTTTTTTCCGTGTTTGTATCACGTAGTAATGTGGTAATTCACTGAAACACTCAATTAAACCTGGTTTCGATCAATATTTTAGAGGATAACACCGGTTAGGTCTGGGTTAGGTCTGGGATATGCGCGCATCTGGCTTATACTTTCGCCTTTTTCGCAAACTTGTTGGCCAGATCCTGGGTTTTTTCCGTGTTTGAATCACGTAGTAATGTGGTAATACACTGAAGCAGTCAATTAAACCTGGTTTCGATCAATATTTTAGAGGGTAACACCGGTTAGGACTGGGTTCGGTCCGGGAAATGCACGCATCTGGCTTATGATTTCGCCTTTTTCGCAAACTTGTTAACCAGATCCTGGGTTTTTTCCGTGTTTGAATCACGTAGTAATGTGGTACCACACTGAGGCAGTCAATTAAACCTGGTTTCGATCAATATTTTTGAGGATAACACCGGTTAGGTCTGGGTTAGGTCTGGGTTATGCCCGCATCTGGCTCATGATTTTGCCTTCCTCGCATACTTGTTGGCCAGATCCTGGGTTTTTTTCGTGTTTGAATCATGTAGTAATGTGGTAACACACAGAAGCAGTCAATTAACCCTGGTTTCGATCAATATTTTAGAGGATAACACCGGTTAGGTCTGGGTTAGGTCTGGGTTATGCCCGCATCTGGCTCATGATTTTGCCTTCTTCGCATACTTGTTGGCCAGATCCTGGGTTTTTTTCGTGTTTGAATCACGCAGTAATGTGGTAACACACTGAAGCAGTCAATTAAACCTGGTTTCGATCAATTTTTTTAGGGGATGACACCGGTTAGGTCTGGGTTAGGTCTGGGTTATGCCCGCATCTGGCTCATGATTTTGCCTTCTTCGCATACTTGTTGGTCAGATCCTGGATTTTTTTCGTGTTTGAATCACGTAGTAATGTGGTAACACACTGAAGCAGTCAATTTAACCTGGTTTCGATCAATATTTTAGAGGATAACACCGGTTAGGTCTGGGTTAGGTCTGAGTTATGCCCGCATCTGGCTCATGATTTTGCCTTCTTCGCATACTTGTTGGCCAGATCCTGGGTTTTTTTCGTGTTTGAATCACGTAGTAATGTGGTAACACACTGAAGCAGTCAATTAAACCTGGTTTCGATCAATATTTTAGAGGATAACACCGGTTAGGTCTGGGTTAGGTCTGGGATATGCGCGCATCTGGCTCATGATTTCGCCTTTTTCGCAAACTTGTTGGCCAGATCCTGGGTTTTTTCCGTGATTGAATCACGTAGTAATGTGGTAATTCACTGAAGCAGTCAATTAAACCTGGTTTCGATCAATATTTTAGAGGATAACACCGGTTAGGTCTGGGTTAGGTCTGAGTTATGCCCGCATCTGGCTCATGATTTTGCCTTTTTCGCAAACTTGTTGGCCAGATCCTGGGTTTTTTCCGTGTTTGAATCACGTAGTAATGTGGTAATACACTGAAGCAGTCAATTAAACCTGGTTTCGATCAATATTTTAGAGGATAACACCGGTTAGGTCTGGGTTAGGTCTGGGATATGCGCGCATCTGGCTTACACTTTCGCCATTTTCGCAAACTTGTTGGCCAGATCCTGGGTTTTGTTTCGTGTTTGAATCACGCAGTAATGTGGTAACACACTGATGCAGTCAATTAAACCTGGTTTCGATCAATTTTTTTAGGGGATGACACCGGTTAGGTCTGGGTTAGGTCCGGGTTATGCCCGCATCTGGCTCATGATTTTGCCTTCTTCGCATACTTGTTGGTCAGATCCTGGATTTTTTTCGTGTTTGAATCACGTAGTAATGTGGTAACACACTGAAGCAGTCAATTAAACCTGGTTTCGATCAATATTTTAGAGGATAACACCGGTTAGGTCTGGGTTAGGTCTGGGTTATGCCCGCATCTGGCTCATGATTTTGCCTTCTTCGCATACTTGTTGGCCAGATCCTGGGTTTTTTTCGTATTTGAATCACGTAGTAATGTTGTACCACACTGAGGCAGTCAATTAAACCTGGTTTCGATCAATATTTCAGAGGATAACAACGGTTAGGTCTGGGTTAGGTCTGGGTTATGCCCGCATCTGGCTCATGATTTTGCCTTCTTCGCATACTTGTTGGCCAGATCCTGGGTTTTTTTCGTATTTGAATCACGTAGTAATGTTGTACCACACTGAGGCAGTCAATTAAACCTGGTTTCGATCAATATTTCAGAGGATAACACCGGTTAGGTCTGGGTTAGGTCCGGGAAATGCACGCACCTGGCTCATGATTTCGCCTTTTTCGCAAACTTGTTGGCCAGATCCTGGGTTTTTTCCGTGTTTGTATCACGTAGTAATGTGGTAATTCACTGAAACACTCAATTAAACCTGGTTTCGATCAATATTTTAGAGGATAACACCGGTTAGGTCTGGGTTAGGTCTGGGATATGCGCGCATCTGGCTTATACTTTCGCCTTTTTCGCAAACTTGTTGGCCAGATCCTGGGTTTTTTCCGTGTTTGAATCACGTAGTAATGTGGTAATACACTGAAGCAGTCAATTAAACCTGGTTTCGATCAATATTTTAGAGGGTAACACCGGTTAGGACTGGGTTCGGTCCGGGAAATGCAGGCATCTGGCTTATGATTTCGCCTTTTTCGCAAACTTGTTAACCAGATCCTGGGTTTTTTCCGTGTTTGAATCACGTAGTAATGTGGTACCACACTGAGGCAGTCAATTAAACCTGGTTTCGATCAATATTTTAGAGGATAACACCGGTTAGGTCTGGGTTAGGTCTGGGTTATGCCCGCATCTGGCTCATGATTTTGCCTTCTTCGCATACTTGTTGGCCAGATCCTGGGTTTTTTTCGTGTTTGAATCACGCAGTAATGTGGTAATACACTGAAGCAGTCAATTAAACCTGGTTTCGATCAATATTTTAGAGGATAACACCGGTTAGGTCTGGGATATGCGCGCATCTGGCTTATACTTTCGCCTTTTTCGCAAACTTGTTGGCCAGATCCTGGGTTTTTTCCGTGTTTGAATCACGTAGTAATGTGGTAATACACTGAAACACTCAATTAAACCTGGTTTCGATCAATATTTTAGAGGATAACACCGGTTAGGTCTGGGTTAGGTCCGGGAAATGCACGCACCTGGCTCATGATTTCGCCTTTTTCGCAAACTTGTTGGCCAGATCCTGGGTTTTTTCCGTGTTTGTATCACGTAGTAATGTGGTAATTCACTGAAACAATCAATTAAACCTGGTTTCGATCAATATTTTAGAGGATAACACCGGTTAGGTCTGGGTTAGGTCTGGGATATGCGCGCATCTGGCTTATACTTTCGCCTTTTTCGCAAACTTGTTGGCCAGATCCTGGGTTTTTTCCGTGTTTGAATCACGTAGTAATGTGGTAACACACAGAAGCAGTCAATTAACCCTGGTTTCGATCAATATTTTAGAGGATAACACCGGTTAGGTCTGGGTTAGGTCTGGGTTATGCCCGCATCTGGCTCATGATTTTGCCTTCTTCGCATACTTGTTGGCCAGATCCTGGGTTTTTTTCGTGTTTGAATCACGCAGTAATGTGGTAACACACTGAAGCAGTCAATTAAACCTGGTTTCGATCAATTTTTTTAGGGGATGACACCGGTTAGGTCTGGGTTAGGTCTGGGTTATGCCCGCATCTGGCTCATGATTTTGCCTTCTTCGCATACTTGTTGGTCAGATCCTGGATTTTTTTCGTGTTTGAATCACGTAGTAATGTGGTAACACACTGAAGCAGTCAATTTAACCTGGTTTCGATCAATATTTTAGAGGATAACACCGGTTAGGTCTGGGTTAGGTCTGAGTTATGCCCGCATCTGGCTCATGATTTTGCCTTCTTCGCATACTTGTTGGCCAGATCCTGGGTTTTTTTCGTGTTTGAATCACGTAGTAATGTGGTAACACACTGAAGCAGTCAATTAAACCTGGTTTCGATCAATATTTTAGAGGATAACACCGGTTAGGTCTGGGTTAGGTCTGGGATATGCGCGCATCTGGCTCATGATTTCGCCTTTTTCGCAAACTTGTTGGCCAGATCCTGGGTTTTTTCCGTGATTGAATCACGTAGTAATGTGGTAATTCACTGAAGCAGTCAATTAAACCTGGTTTCGATCAATATTTTAGAGGATAACACCGGTTAGGTCTGGGTTAGGTCTGAGTTATGCCCGCATCTGGCTCATGATTTTGCCTTTTTCGCAAACTTGTTGGCCAGATCCTGGGTTTTTTTCGTATTTGAATCACGTAGTAATGTTGTACCACACTGAGGCAGTCAATTAAACCTGGTTTCGATCAATATTTCAGAGGATAACACCGGTTAGGTCTGGGTTAGGTCCGGGAAATGCACGCACCTGGCTCATGATTTCGCCTTTTTCGCAAACTTGTTGGCCAGATGCTGGGTTTTTTCCGTGTTTGTATCACGTAGTAATGTGGTAATTCACTGAACCACTCAATTACACCTGGTTTCGATCAATATTTTAGAGGATAACACCGGTTAGGTCTGGGTTAGGTCTGGGATATGCGTGCATCTGGCTTATACTTTCGCCTTTTTCGCAAACTTGTTGGCCAGATCCTGGGTTTTTTCCGTGTTTGAATCACGTAGTAATGTGGTAATACACTGAAGCAGTCAATTAAACCTGGTTTCGATCAATATTTTAGAGGATAACACCGGTTAGGTCTGGGTTAGGTCTGGGATATGCGCGCATCTGGCTTACACTTTCGCCATTTTCGCAAACTTGTTGGCCAGATCCTGGGTTTTTTCGTGTTTGAATCACGCAGTAATGTGGTAACACACTGATGCAGTCAATTAAACCTGGTTTCGATCAATTTTTTTAGGGGATGACACCGGTTAGGTCTGGGTTAGGTCCGGGTTATGCCCGCATCTGGCTCATGATTTTGCCTTCTTCGCATACTTGTTGGTCAGATCCTGGATTTTTTTCGTGTTTGAATCACGTAGTAATGTGGTAACACACTGAAGCAGTCAATTAAACCTGGTTTCGATCAATATTTTAGAGGATAACACCGGTTAGGTCTGGGTTAGGTCTGGGTTATGCCCGCATCTGGCTCATGATTTTGCCTTCTTCGCATACTTGTTGGCCAGATCCTGGGTTTTTTTCGTATTTGAATCACGTAGTAATGTTGTACCACACTGAGGCAGTCAATTAAACCTGGTTTCGATCAA
Source organism: Colletes latitarsis (assembly GCF_051014445.1). Lineage (NCBI taxonomy): Eukaryota > Metazoa > Arthropoda > Insecta > Hymenoptera > Colletidae > Colletes > Colletes latitarsis. Next base: position 2,363,977 of record NC_135145.1, on the reverse strand, counting down.
TATTTCAGAGGATAACAACGGTTAGGTCTGGGTTAGGTCTGGGTTATGCCCGCATCTGGCTCATGATTTTGCCTTCTTCGCATACTTGTTGGCCAGATCCTGGGTTTTTTTCGTATTTGAATCACGTAGTAATGTTGTACCACACTGAGGCAGTCAATTAAACCTGGTTTCGATCAATATTTCAGAGGATAACACCGGTTAGGTCTGGGTTAGGTCCGGGAAATGCACGCACCTGGCTCATGATTTCGCCTTTTTCGCAAACTTGTTGGCCAGATCCTGGGTTTTTTCCGTGTTTGTATCACGTAGTAATGTAGTAATTCACTGAAACACTCAATTACACCTGGTTTCGATCAATATTTTAGAGGATAACACCGGTTAGGTCTGGGTTAGGTCTGGGATATGCGCGCATCTGGCTTATACTTTCGCCTTTTTCGCAAACTTGTTGGCCAGATCCTGGGTTTTTTCCGTGTTTGAATCACGTAGTAATGTGGTAATACACTGAAGCAGTCAATTAAACCTGGTTTCGATCAATATTTTAGAGGGTAACACCGGTTAGGACTGGGTTCGGTCCGGGAAATGCACGCATCTGGCTTATGATTTCGCCTTTTTCGCAAACTTGTTAACCAGATCCTGGGTTTTTTCCGTGTTTGAATCACGTAGTAATGTGGTACCACACTGAGGCAGTCAATTAAACCTGGTTTCGATCAATATTTTAGAGGATAACACCGGTTAGGTCTGGGTTAGGTCTGGGTTATGCCCGCATCTGGCTCATGATTTTGCCTTCCTCGCATACTTGTTGGCCAGATCCTGGGTTTTTTTCGTGTTTGAATCATGTAGTAATGTGGTAACACACAGAAGCAGTCAATTAACCCTGGTTTCGATCAATATTTTAGAGGATAACACCGGTTAGGTCTGGGTTAGGTCTGGGTTATGCCCGCATCTGGCTCATGATTTTGCCTTCTTCGCATACTTGTTGGCCAGATCCTGGGTTTTTTTCGTGTTTGAATCACGCAGTAATGTGGTAACACACTGAAGCAGTCAATTAAACCTGGTTTCGATCAATTTTTTTAGGGGATGACACCGGTTAGGTCTGGGTTAGGTCTGGGTTATGCCCGCATCTGGCTCATGATTTTGCCTTCTTCGCATACTTGTTGGTCAGATCCTGGATTTTTTTCGTGTTTGAATCACGTAGTAATGTGGTAACACACTGAGGCAGTCAATTTAACCTGGTTTCGATCAATATTTTAGAGGATAACACCGGTTAGGTCTGGGTTAGGTCTGAGTTATGCCCGCATCTGGCTCATGATTTTGCCTTCTTCGCATACTTGTTGGCCAGATCCTGGGTTTTTTTCGTGTTTGAATCACGTAGTAATGTGGTAACACACTGAAGCAGTCAATTAAACCTGGTTTCGATCAATATTTTAGAGGATAACACCGGTTAGGTCTGGGTTAGGTCTGGGATATGCGCGCATCTGGCTCATGATTTCGCCTTTTTCGCAAACTTGTTGGCCAGATCCTGGGTTTTTTCCGTGATTGAATCACGTAGTAATGTGGTAATTCACTGAAGCAGTCAATTAAACCTGGTTTCGATCAATATTTTAGAGGATAACACCGGTTAGGTCTGGGTTAGGTCTGGGATATGCGCGCATCTGGCTCATGATTTCGCCTTTTTCGCAAACTTGTTGGCCAGATCCTGGGTTTTTTCCGTGATTGAATCACGTAGTAATGTGGTAATTCACTGAAGCAGTCAATTAAACCTGGTTTCGATCAATATTTTAGAGGATAACACCGGTTAGGTCTGGGTTAGGTCTGAGTTATGCCCGCATCTGGCTCATGATTTTGCCTTTTTCGCAAACTTGTTGGCCAGATCCTGGGTTTTTTTCGTATTTGAATCACGTAGTAATGTTGTACCACACTGAGGCAGTCAATTAAACCTGGTTTCGATCAATATTTCAGAGGATAACACCGGTTAGGTCTGGGTTAGGTCCGGGAAATGCGCGCACCTGGCTCATGATTTCGCCTTTTTCGCAAACTTGTTGGCCAGATGCTGGGTTTTTTCCGTGTTTGTATCACGTAGTAATGTGGTAATTCACTGAACCACTCAATTACACCTGGTTTCGATCAATATTTTAGAGGATAACACCGGTTAGGTCTGGGTTAGGTCTGGGATATGCGCGCATCTGGCTTATACTTTCGCCTTTTTCGCAAACTTGTTGGCCAGATCCTGGGTTTTTTCCGTGTTTGAATCACGTAGTAATGTGGTAATACACTGAAGCAGTCAATTAAACCTGGTTTCGATCAATATTTTAGAGGGTAACACCGGTTAGGACTGGGTTCGGTCCGGGAAATGCACGCATCTGGCTTATGATTTCGCCTTTTTCGCAAACTTGTTAACCAGATCCTGGGTTTTTTCCGTGTTTGAATCACGTAGTAATGTGGTAATTCACTGAAGCAGTCAATTAAACCTGGTTTCGATCAATATTTTAGAGGATAACACCGGTTAGGTCTGGGTTAGGTCTGGGTTATGCCCGCATCTGGCTCATGATTTTGCCTTCTTCGCATACTTGTTGGCCAGATCCGGTTTTTTTTGTGTTTGAATCACGTAGTAATGTGGTAACACACTGAGGCAGTCAATTAAACCTGGTTTCGATCAATATTTTAGAGGATAACACCGGTTAGGTCTGGGTTAGGTCTGGGTTATGCCCGCATCTGGCTCATGATTTTGCCTTCTTCGCATACTTGTTGGCCAGATCCTGGGTTTTTTTCGTGTTTGAATCACGTAGTAATGTGGTAACACACTGAAGCAGTCAATTAAACCTGGTTTCGATCAATATTTTAGAGGATAACACCGGTTAGGTCTGGGTTAGGTCTGGGTTATGCGCGCATCAAGCTCATGATTTTGCCTTCTTCGCATACTTGTTGGCCAGATCCTGGGTTTATTTCGTATTTGAATCACGTAGTAATGTTGTACCACACTGAGGCAGTCAATTAAACCTGGTTTCGATCAATATTTCAGAGGATAACACCGGTTAGGTCTGGGTTAGGGCCGGGAAATGCACGCACCTGGCTCATGATTTCGCCTTTTTCGCAAACTTGTTGGCCAGATGCTGGGTTTTTTCCGTGTTTGTATCACGTAGTAATGTGGTAATTCACTGAAACTCTCAATGAAACCTGGTTTTGATCAATATTTTAGAGGATAACACCGGTTAAGTCTGGGTTAGGTCTGGGACATGCGCGCATCTGGCTTATACTTTCGCCTTTTTCGCAAACTTGTTGGCCAGATCCTGGGTTATTTCCGTGTTTGAATCACGTAGTAATGTGGTAATACACTGAAGCAGTCAATTAAACCTGGTTTCGATCAATATTTTAGAGGGTAACACCGGTTAGGACTGGGTTCGGTCCGGGAAATGCACGCATCTGGCTTATGATTTCGCCTTTTTCGCAAACTTGTTAACCAGATCCTGGGTTTTTTCCGTGTTTGAATCACGTAGTAATGTGGTACCACACTGAGGCAGTCAATTAAACCTGGTTTCGATCAATATTTTAGAGGATAACACCGGTTAGGTCTGGGTTAGGTCTGGGTTATGCCCGCATCTGGCTCATGATTTTGCCTTCCTCGCATACTTGTTGGCCAGATCCTGGGTTTTTTTCGTGTTTGAATCATGTAGTAATGTGGTAACACACAGAAGCAGTCAATTAACCCTGGTTTCGATCAATATTTTAGAGGATAACACCGGTTAGGTCTGGGTTAGGTCTGGGTTATGCCCGCATCTGGCTCATGATTTTGCCTTCTTCGCATACTTGTTGGCCAGATCCTGGGTTTTTTTCGTGTTTGAATCACGCAGTAATGTGGTAACACACTGAAGCAGTCAATTAAACCTGGTTTCGATCAATTTTTTTAGGGGATGACACCGGTTAGGTCTGGGTTAGGTCTGGGTTATGCCCGCATCTGGCTCATGATTTTGCCTTCTTCGCATACTTGTTGGTCAGATCCTGGATTTTTTTCGTGTTTGAATCACGTAGTAATGTGGTAACACACTGAAGCAGTCAATTTAACCTGGTTTCGATCAATATTTTAGAGGATAACACCGGTTAGGTCTGGGTTAGGTCTGAGTTATGCCCGCATCTGGCTCATGATTTTGCCTTCTTCGCATACTTGTTGGCCAGATCCTGGGTTTTTTTCGTGTTTGAATCACGTAGTAATGTGGTAACACACTGAAGCAGTCAATTAAACCTGGTTTCGATCAATATTTTAGAGGATAACACCGGTTAGGTCTGGGTTAGGTCTGGGATATGCGCGCATCTGGCTCATGATTTCGCCTTTTTCGCAAACTTGTTGGCCAGATCCTGGGTTTTTTCCGTGATTGAATCACGTAGTAATGTGGTAATTCACTGAAGCAGTCAATTAAACCTGGTTTCGATCAATATTTTAGAGGATAACACCGGTTAGGTCTGGGTTAGGTCTGAGTTATGCCCGCATCTGGCTCATGATTTTGCCTTTTTCGCAAACTTGTTGGCCAGATCCTGGGTTTTTTTCGTATTTGAATCACGTAGTAATGTTGTACCACACTGAGGCAGTCAATTAAACCTGGTTTCGATCAATATTTCAGAGGATAACACCGGTTAGGTCTGGGTTAGGTCCGGGAAATGCACGCACCTGGCTCATGATTTCGCCTTTTTCGCAAACTTGTTGGCCAGATGCTGGGTTTTTTCCGTGTTTGTATCACGTAGTAATGTGGTAATTCACTGAACCACTCAATTACACCTGGTTTCGATCAATATTTTAGAGGATAACACCGGTTAGGTCTGGGTTAGGTCTGGGATATGCGCGCATCTGGCTTATACTTTCGCCTTTTTCGTAAACTTGTTGGCCAGATCCTGGGTTTTTTCCGTGTTTGAATCACGTAGTAATGTGGTAATACACTGAAGCAGTCAATTAAACCTGGTTTCGATCAATATTTTAGAGGATAACACCGGTTAGGTCTGGGTTAGGTCTGGGATATGCGCGCATCTGGCTTACACTTTCGCCATTTTCGCAAACTTGTTGGCCAGATCCTGGGTTTTTTTCGTGTTTGAATCACGCAGTAATGTGGTAACACACTGATGCAGTCAATTAAACCTGGTTTCGATCAATTTTTTTAGGGGATGACACCGGTTAGGTCTGGGTTAGGTCCGGGTTATGCCCGCATCTGGCTCATGATTTTGCCTTCTTCGCATACTTGTTGGTCAGATCCTGGATTTTTTTCGTGTTTGAATCACGTAGTAATGTGGTAACACACTGAAGCAGTCAATTAAACCTGGTTTCGATCAATATTTTAGAGGATAACACCGGTTAGGTCTGGGTTAGGTCTGGGTTATGCCCGCATCTGGCTCATGATTTTGCCTTCTTCGCATACTTGTTGGCCAGATCCTGGTTTTTTTCGTATTTGAATCACGTAGTAATGTTGTACCACACTGAGGCAGTCAATTAAACCTGGTTTCGATCAATATTTCAGAGGATAACAACGGTTAGGTCTGGGTTAGGTCTGGGTTATGCCCGCATCTGGCTCATGATTTTGCCTTCTTCGCATACTTGTTGGCCAGATCCTGGGTTTTTTTCGTATTTGAATCACGTAGTAATGTTGTACCACACTGAGGCAGTCAATTAAACCTGGTTTCGATCAATATTTCAGAGGATAACACCGGTTAGGTCTGGGTTAGGTCCGGGAAATGCACGCACCTGGCTCATGATTTCGCCTTTTTCGCAAACTTGTTGGCCAGATCCTGGGTTTTTTCCGTGTTTGTATCACGTAGTAATGTGGTAATTCACTGAAACACTCAATTAAACCTGGTTTCGATCAATATTTTAGAGGATAACACCGGTTAGGTCTGGGTTAGGTCTGGGATATGCGCGCATCTGGCTTATACTTTCGCCTTTTTCGCAAACTTGTTGGCCAGATCCTGGGTTTTTTCCGTGTTTGAATCACGTAGTAATGTGGTAATACACTGAAGCAGTCAATTAAACCTGGTTTCGATCAATATTTTAGAGGGTAACACCGGTTAGGACTGGGTTCGGTCCGGGAAATGCACGCATCTGGCTTATGATTTCGCCTTTTTCGCAAACTTGTTAACCAGATCCTGGGTTTTTTCCGTGTTTGAATCACGTAGTAATGTGGTACCACACTGAGGCAGTCAATTAAACCTGGTTTCGATCAATATTTTAGAGGATAACACCGGTTAGGTCTGGGTTAGGTCTGGGTTATGCCCGCATCTGGCTCATGATTTTGCCTTCCTCGCATACTTGTTGGCCAGATCCTGGGTTTTTTTCGTGTTTGAATCATGTAGTAATGTGGTAACACACTGAGGCAGTCAATTAAACCTGGTTTCGATCAATATTTCAGAGGATAACACCGGTTAGGTCTGGGTTAGGTCCGGGAAATGCACGCACCTGGCTCATGATTTCGCCTTTTTCGCAAACTTGTTGGCCAGATCCTGGGTTTTTTCCGTGTTTGTATCACGTAGTAATGTGGTAATTCACTGAAACACTCAATTAAACCTGGTTTCGATCAATATTTTAGAGGATAACACCGGTTAGGTCTGGGTTAGGTCTGGGATATGCGCGCATCTGGCTTATACTTTCGCCTTTTTCGCAAACTTGTTGGCCAGATCCTGGGTTTTTTCCGTGTTTGAATCACGTAGTAATGTGGTAATACACTGAAGCAGTCAATTAAACCTGGTTTCGATCAATATTTTAGAGGGTAACACCGGTTAGGACTGGGTTCGGTCCGGGAAATGCACGCATCTGGCTTATGATTTCGCCTTTTTCGCAAACTTGTTAACCAGATCCTGGGTTTTTTCCGTGTTTGAATCACGTAGTAATGTGGTACCACACTGAGGCAGTCAATTAAACCTGGTTTCGATCAATATTTTAGAGGATAACACCGGTTAGGTCTGGGTTAGGTCTGGGTTATGCCCGCATCTGGCTCATGATTTTGCCTTCCTCGCATACTTGTTGGCCAGATCCTGGGTTTTTTTCGTGTTTGAATCATGTAGTAATGTGGTAACACACAGAAGCAGTCAATTAACCCTGGTTTCGATCAATATTTTAGAGGATAACACCGGTTAGGTCTGGGTTAGGTCTGGGTTATGCCCGCATCTGGCTCATGATTTTGCCTTCTTCGCATACTTGTTGGCCAGATCCTGGGTTTTTTTCGTGTTTGAATCACGCAGTAATGTGGTAACACACTGAAGCAGTCAATTAAACCTGGTTTCGATCAATTTTTTTAGGGGATGACACCGGTTAGGTCTGGGTTAGGTCTGGGTTATGCCCGCATCTGGCACATGATTTTGCCTTCTTCGCATACTTGTTGGCCAGATCCTGGGTGTTTTTCGTATTTGAATCACGTAGTAATGTTGTACCACACTGAGGCAGTCAATTAAACCTGGTTTCGATCAATATTTCAGAGGATAACACCGGTTAGGTCTGGGTTAGGTCCGGGAAATGCACGCACCTGGCTCATGATTTCGCCTTTTTCGCAAACTTGTTGGCCAGATCCTGGGTTTTTTCCGTGTTTGAATCACGTAGTAATGTGGTAATACACTGAAGCAGTCAATTAAACCTGGTTTCGATCAATATTTTAGAGGGTAACACCGGTTAGGACTGGGTTCGGTCCGGGAAATGCACGCATCTGGCTTATGATTTCGCCTTTTTCGCAAACTTGTTAACCAGATCCTGGGTTTTTTCCGTGTTTGAATCACGTAGTAATGTGGTACCACACTGAGGCAGTCAATTAAACCTGGTTTCGATCAATATTTTAGAGGATAACACCGGTTAGGTCTGGGTTAGGTCTGGGTTATGCCCGCATCTGGCTCATGATTTTGCCTTCCTCGCATACTTGTTGGCCAGATCCTGGGTTTTTTTCGTGTTTGAATCATGTAGTAATGTGGTAACACACTGAGGCAGTCAATTAAACCTGGTTTCGATCAATATTTCAGAGGATAACACCGGTTAGGTCTGGGTTAGGTCCGGGAAATGCACGCACCTGGCTCATGATTTCGCCTTTTTCGCAAACTTGTTGGCCAGATCCTGGGTTTTTTCCGTGTTTGTATCACGTAGTAATGTGGTAATTCACTGAAACACTCAATTAAACCTGGTTTCGATCAATATTTTAGAGGATAACACCGGTTAGGTCTGGGTTAGGTCTGGGATATGCGCGCATCTGGCTTATACTTTCGCCTTTTTCGCAAACTTGTTGGCCAGATCCTGGGTTTTTTCCGTGTTTGAATCACGTAGTAATGTGGTAATACACTGAAGCAGTCAATTAAACCTGGTTTCGATCAATATTTTAGAGGGTAACACCGGTTAGGACTGGGTTCGGTCCGGGAAATGCACGCATCTGGCTTATGATTTCGCCTTTTTCGCAAACTTGTTAACCAGATCCTGGGTTTTTTCCGTGTTTGAATCACGTAGTAATGTGGTACCACACTGAGGCAGTCAATTAAACCTGGTTTCGATCAATATTTTAGAGGATAACACCGGTTAGGTCTGGGTTAGGTCTGGGTTATGCCCGCATCTGGCTCATGATTTTGCCTTCCTCGCATACTTGTTGGCCAGATCCTGGGTTTTTTTCGTGTTTGAATCATGTAGTAATGTGGTAACACACAGAAGCAGTCAATTAACCCTGGTTTCGATCAATATTTTAGAGGATAACACCGGTTAGGTCTGGGTTAGGTCTGGGTTATGCCCGCATCTGGCTCATGATTTTGCCTTCTTCGCATACTTGTTGGCCAGATCCTGGGTTTTTTTCGTGTTTGAATCACGCAGTAATGTGGTAACACACTGAAGCAGTCAATTAAACCTGGTTTCGATCAATTTTTTTAGGGGATGACACCGGTTAGGTCTGGGTTAGGTCTGGGTTATGCCCGCATCTGGCTCATGATTTTGCCTTCTTCGCATACTTGTTGGTCAGATCCTGGATTTTTTTCGTGTTTGAATCACGTAGTAATGTGGTAACACACTGAAGCAGTCAATTTAACCTGGTTTCGATCAATATTTTAGAGGATAACACCGGTTAGGTCTGGGTTAGGTCTGAGTTATGCCCGCATCTGGCTCATGATTTTGCCTTCTTCGCATACTTGTTGGCCCTATCCTGGGTTTTTTTCGTGTTTGAATCACGTAGTAATGTGGTAACACACTGAAGCAGTCAATTAAACCTGGTTTCGATCAATATTTTAGAGGATAACACCGGTTAGGTCTGGGTTAGGTCTGGGATATGCGCGCATCTGGCTCATGATTTCGCCTTTTTCGCAAACTTGTTGGCCAGATCCTGGGTTTTTTCCGTGATTGAATCACGTAGTAATGTGGTAATTCACTGAAGCAGTCAATTAAACCTGGTTTCGATCAATATTTTAGAGGATAACACCGGTTAGGTCTGGGTTAGGTCTGAGTTATGCCCGCATCTGGCTCATGATTTTGCCTTTTTCGCAAACTTGTTGGCCAGATCCTGGGTTTTTTTCGTATTTGAATCACGTAGTAATGTTGTACCACACTGAGGCAGTCAATTAAACCTGGTTTCGATCAATATTTTAGAGGATAACACCGGTTAGGTCTGGGTTAGGTCTGAGTTATGCCCGCATCTGGCTCATGATTTTGCCTTTTTCGCAAACTTGTTGGCCAGATCCTGGGTTTTTTTCGTATTTGAATCACGTAGTAATGTGGTAATTCACTGAAGCAGTCAATTAAACCTGGTTTCGATCAATATTTCAGAGGATAACACCGGTTAGGTCTGGGTTAGGTCCGGGAAATGCACGCACCTGGCTCATGATTTCGCCTTTTTCGCAAACTTGTTGGCCAGATGCTGGGTTTTTTCCGTGTTTGTATCACGTAGTAATGTGGTAATTCACTGAACCACTCAATTACACCTGGTTTCGATCAATATTTTAGAGGATAACACCGGTTAGGTCTGGGTTAGGTCTGGGATATGCGTGCATCTGGCTTATACTTTCGCCTTTTTCGCAAACTTGTTGGCCAGATCCTGGGTTTTTTCCGTGTTTGAATCACGTAGTAATGTGGTAATACACTGAAGCAGTCAATTAAACCTGGTTTCGATCAATATTTTAGAGGATAACACCGGTTAGGTCTGGGTTAGGTCTGGGATATGCGCGCATCTGGCTTACACTTTCGCCATTTTCGCAAACTTGTTGGCCAGATCCTGGGTTTTTTTCGTGTTTGAATCACGCAGTAATGTGGTAACACACTGATGCAGTCAATTAAACCTGGTTTCGATGAATTTTTTTAGGGGATGACACCGGTTAGGTCTGGGTTAGGTCCGGGTTATGCCCGCATCTGGCTCATGATTTTGCCTTCTTCGCATACTTGTTGGTCAGATCCTGGATTTTTTTCGTGTTTGAATCACGTAGTAATGTGGTAACACACTGAAGCAGTCAATTAAACCTGGTTTCGATCAATATTTTAGAGGATAACACCGGTTAGGTCTGGGTTAGGTCTGGGTTATGCCCGCATCTGGCTCATGATTTTGCCTTCTTCGCATACTTGTTGGCCAGATCCTGGGTTTTTTTCGTATTTGAATCACGTAGTAATGTTGTACCACACTGAGGCAGTCAATTAAACCTGGTTTCGATCAATATTTCAGAGGATAACAACGGTTAGGTCTGGGTTAGGTCTGGGTTATGCCCGCATCTGGCTCATGATTTTGCCTTCTTCGCATACTTGTTGGCCAGATCCTGGGTTTTTTTCGTATTTGAATCACGTAGTAATGTTGTACCACACTGAGGCAGTCAATTAAACCTGGTTTCGATCAATATTTCAGAGGATAACACCGGTTAGGTCTGGGTTAGGTCCGGGAAATGCACGCACCTGGCTCATGATTTCGCCTTTTTCGCAAACTTGTTGGCCAGATCCTGGGTTTTTTCCGTGTTTGTATCACGTAGTAATGTGGTAATTCACTGAAACACTCAATTAAACCTGGTTTCGATCAATATTTTAGAGGATAACACCGGTTAGGTCTGGGTTAGGTCTGGGATATGCGCGCATCTGGCTTATACTTTCGCCTTTTTCGCAAACTTGTTGGCCAGATCCTGGGTTTTTTCCGTGTTTGAATCACGTAGTAATGTGGTAATACACTGAAGCAGTCAATTAAACCTGGTTTCGATCAATATTTTAGAGGGAAACACCGGTTAGGACTGGGTTCGGTCCGGGAAATGCACGCATCTGGCTTATGATTTCGCCTTTTTCGCAAACTTGTTAACCAGATCCTGGGTTTTTTCCGTGTTTGAATCACGTAGTAATGTGGTACCACACTGAGGCAGTCAATTAAACCTGGTTTCGATCAATATTTTAGAGGATAACACCGGTTAGGTCTGGGTTAGGTCTGGGTTATGCCCGCATCTGGCTCATGATTTTGCCTTCCTCGCATACTTGTTGGCCAGATCCTGGGTTTTTTTCGTGTTTGAATCATGTAGTAATGTGGTAACACACAGAAGCAGTCAATTAACCCTGGTTTCGATCAATATTTTAGAGGATAACACCGGTTAGGTCTGGGTTAGGTCTGGGTTATGCCCGCATCTGGCTCATGATTTTGCCTTCTTCGCATACTTGTTGGCCAGATCCTGGGTTTTTTTCGTGTTTGAATCACGCAGTAATGTGGTAACACACTGAAGCAGTCAATTAAACCTGGTTTCGATCAATTTTTTTAGGGGATGACACCGGTTAGGTCTGGGTTAGGTCTGGGTTATGCCCGCATCTGGCTCATGATTTTGCCTTCTTCGCATACTTGTTGGTCAGATCCTGGATTTTTTTCGTGTTTGAATCACGTAGTAATGTGGTAACACACTGAAGCAGTCAATTTAACCTGGTTTCGATCAATATTTTAGAGGATAACACCGGTTAGGTCTGGGTTAGGTCTGGGATATGCGCGCATCTGGCTCATGATTTCGCCTTTTTCGCAAACTTGTTGGCCAGATCCTGGGTTTTTTCCGTGATTGAATCACGTAGTAATGTGGTAATTCACTGAAGCAGTCAATTAAACCTGGTTTCGATCAATATTTTAGAGGATAACACCGGTTAGGTCTGGGTTAGGTCTGAGTTATGCCCGCATCTGGCTCATGATTTTGCCTTTTTCGCAAACTTGTTGGCCAGATCCTGGGTTTTTTTCGTATTTGAATCACGTAGTAATGTTGTACCACACTGAGGCAGTCAATTAAACCTGGTTTCGATCAATATTTCAGAGGATAACACCGGTTAGGTCTGGGTTAGGTCCGGGAAATGCGCGCACCTGGCTCATGATTTCGCCTTTTTCGCAAACTTGTTGGCCAGATGCTGGGTTTTTTCCGTGTTTGTATCACGTAGTAATGTGGTAATTCACTGAACCACTCAATTACACCTGGTTTCGATCAATATTTTAGAGGATAACACCGGTTAGGTCTGGGTTAGGTCTGGGATATGCGCGCATCTGGCTTATACTTTCGCCTTTTTCGCAAACTTGTTGGCCAGATCCTGGGTTTTTTCCGTGTTTGAATCACGTAGTAATGTGGTAATACACTGAAGCAGTCAATTAAACCTGGTTTCGATCAATATTTTAGAGGGTAACACCGGTTAGGACTGGGTTCGGTCCGGGAAATGCACGCATCTGGCTTATGATTTCGCCTTTTTCGCAAACTTGTTAACCAGATCCTGGGTTTTTTCCGTGTTTGAATCACGTAGTAATGTGGTAATTCACTGAAGCAGTCAATTAAACCTGGTTTCGATCAATATTTTAGAGGATAACACCGGTTAGGTCTGGGTTAGGTCTGGGTTATGCCCGCATCTGGCTCATGATTTTGCCTTCTTCGCATACTTGTTGGCCAGATCCGGTTTTTTTTGTGTTTGAATCACGTAGTAATGTGGTAACACACTGAGGCAGTCAATTAAACCTGGTTTCGATCAATATTTTAGAGGATAACACCGGTTAGGTCTGGGTTAGGTCTGGGTTATGCCCGCATCTGGCTCATGATTTTGCCTTCTTCGCATACTTGTTGGCCAGATCCTGGGTTTTTTTCGTGTTTGAATCACGTAGTAATGTGGTAACACACTGAAGCAGTCAATTAAACCTGGTTTCGATCAATATTTTAGAGGATAACACCGGTTAGGTCTGGGTTAGGTCTGGGTTATGCGCGCATCAAGCTCATGATTTTGCCTTCTTCGCATACTTGTTGGCCAGATCCTGGGTTTATTTCGTATTTGAATCACGTAGTAATGTTGTACCACACTGAGGCAGTCAATTAAACCTGGTTTCGATCAATATTTCAGAGGATAACACCGGTTAGGTCTGGGTTAGGGCCGGGAAATGCACGCACCTGGCTCATGATTTCGCCTTTTTCGCAAACTTGTTGGCCAGATGCTGGGTTTTTTCCGTGTTTGTATCACGTAGTAATGTGGTAATTCACTGAAACTCTCAATGAAACCTGGTTTTGATCAATATTTTAGAGGATAACACCGGTTAAGTCTGGGTTAGGTCTGGGACATGCGCGCATCTGGCTTATACTTTCGCCTTTTTCGCAAACTTGTTGGCCAGATCCTGGGTTATTTCCGTGTTTGAATCACGTAGTAATGTGGTAATACACTGAAGCAGTCAATTAAACCTGGTTTCGATCAATATTTTAGAGGGTAACACCGGTTAGGACTGGGTTCGGTCCGGGAAATGCACGCATCTGGCTTATGATTTCGCCTTTTTCGCAAACTTGTTAACCAGATCCTGGGTTTTTTCCGTGTTTGAATCACGTAGTAATGTGGTACCACACTGAGGCAGTCAATTAAACCTGGTTTCGATCAATATTTTAGAGGATAACACCGGTTAGGTCTGGGTTAGGTCTGGGTTATGCCCGCATCTGGCTCATGATTTTGCCTTCCTCGCATACTTGTTGGCCAGATCCTGGGTTTTTTTCGTGTTTGAATCATGTAGTAATGTGGTAACACACAGAAGCAGTCAATTAAACCTGGTTTCGATCAATATTTTAGAGGATAACACCGGTTAGGTCTGGGTTAGGTCTGGGTTATGCCCGCATCTGGCTCATGATTTTGCCTTCTTCGCATACTTGTTGGCCAGATCCTGGGTTTTTTTCGTGTTTGAATCACGCAGTAATGTGGTAACACACTGAGGCAGTCAATTAAACCTGGTTTCGATCAATTTTTTTAGGGGATGACACCGGTTAGGTCTGGGTTAGGTCTGGGTTATGCCCGCATCTGGCTCATGATTTTGCCTTCTTCGCATAATTGTTGGCCAGATCCGGTTTTTTTTGTGTTTGAATCACGTAGTAATGTGGTAACACACTGAGGCAGTCAATTAAACCTGGTTTCGATCAATATTTTAGAGGATAACACCGGTTAGGTCTGGGTTAGGTCTGGGTTATGCCCGCATCTGGCTCATGATTTTGCCTTCTTCGCATACTTGTTGGCCAGATCCTGGGTTTTTTTCGTGTTTGAATCACGTAGTAATGTGGTAACACACTGAAGCAGTCAATTAAACCTGGTTTCGATCAATATTTTAGAGGATAACACCGGTTAGGTCTGGGTTAGGTCTGGGTTATGCCCGCATCAAGCTCATGATTTTGCCTTCTTCGCATACTTGTTGGCCAGATCCTGGGTTTTTTTCGCGTTTGAATCACGTAGTAATGTTGTACCACACTGAGGCAGTCAATTAAACCTGGTTTCGATCAATATTTCAGAGGACAACACCGGTTAGGTCTGGGTTAGGTCCGGGAAATGCACGCACCTGGCTCATGATTTCGCCTTTTTCGCAAACTTGTTGGCCAGATGCTGGGTTTTTTCCGTGTTTGTATCACGTAGTAATGTGGTAATTCACTGAAACACTCAATTAAACCTGGTTTCGATCAATATTTTAGAGGATAACACCGGTTAGGTCTGGGTTAAGTCTGGGATATGCGCGCATCTGGCTTATACTTTCGCCTTTTTCGCATACTTGTTGGCCAGATCCTGGGGTTTTTCCGTGTTTGAATCACGTAGTAATGTGGTAATACACTGAAGCAGTCAATTAAACCTGGTTTCGATCAATATTTTAGAGGGTAACACCGGTTAGGACTGGGTTCGGTCCGGGAAATGCACGCATCTGGCTTATGATTTCGCCTTTTTCGCAAACTTGTTAACCAGATCCTGGGTTTTTTCCGTGTTTGAATCACGTACTAATGTGGTACCACACAGAGGCAGTCAATTAAACCTGGTTTCGATCAATATTTTAGAGGATAACACCGGTTAGGTCTGGGTTAGGTCTGGGTTATGCCCGCATCTGGCTCATGATTTTGCCTTCCTCGCATACTTGTTGGCCAGATCCTGGGTTTTTTTCGTGTTTGAATCATGTAGTAATGTGGTAACACACAGAAGCAGTCAATTAAACCTGGTTTCGATCAATATTTTAGAGGATAACACCGGTTAGGTCTGGGTTAGATCTGGGTTATGCCCGCATCTGGCTCATGATTTTGCCTTCTTCGCATACTTGTTGGCCAGATCCTGGGATTTTTTCGTGTTTGAATCACGCAGTAATGTGGTAACACACTGAGGCAGTCAATTAAACCTGGTTTCGATCAATTTTTTTAGGGGATGACACCGGTTAGGTCTGGGTTATGCCCGCATCTGGATCATGATTTTGCCTTCTTCCCATACTTGTTGGTCAGATCCTGGATTTTTTTCGTGTTTGAATCACGTAGTAATGTGGTAACACACTGAAGCAGTCAATTTAACCTGGTTTCGATCAATATTTTAGAGGATAACACCCGTTAGGTCTGGGTTAGGTCTGGGTTATGCCCGCATCTGGCTCATGATTTTGCCTTCTTCGCATACTTGTTGGCCAGATCCTGGGATTTTTTCGTGTTTGAATCATGTAGTAATGTGGTAACACACAGAAGCAGTCAATTAAACCTGGTTTCGATCAATATTTTAGAGGATAACACCGGTTAGGTCTGGGTTAGGTCTGGGTTATGCCCGCATCTGGCTCATGATTTTGCCTTCTTCGCATACTTGTTGGCCAGATCCTGGGTTTTTTTCGTGTTTGAATCACGTAGTAATGTGGTAACACACTGAAGCAGTCAATTAAACCTGGTTCCGATCAATATTTTAGAGGATAACACCGGTTAGGTCTGGGTTAGGTCTGGGTTATGACCGCTTCTGGCTCATGATTTTACCTTCTTCGCATACTTGTGGGCCAGATCCTGGGTTTTTTTCGTGTTTGAATCACGTTGTAATGTGGTAACACACTGAAGCAGTCAATTAAACCTGGTTTCGATCAATATTTTAGAGGATAACACCGGTTAGGTCTGGGTTAGGTCTGGGTTATGCGCGCATCTGGCTTATACTTTCGCCTTTTTCGCAAACTTGTTGGCCAGATCCTGGGTTTTTTTCGTGTTTGAATCACGTAGTAATACTGTAATTCACTGAAGCAGTCAATTAAACCTGGTTTCGGTCAATATTTTAGAGGATAACACCGGTTAGGTCTGGGTTAGGTCTGAGTTATGCCCGCATCTGGCTCATGATTTTGCCTTTTTCGCAAACTTGTAGGCCAGATCCTGGGTTTTTTCCGTGTTTGAATCACGTAGTAATGTTGTAGCACACTGAAGCAGTCAATTAAACCTGGTTTCGATCAATATTTTAGAGGATAACACCGGTTAGGTCTGGGTTAGGTCTGGGATATGTGCGCATCTGGCTTATACTTTCGCCTTTTTCGCAAACTTGTTGGCCAGATCCTGGGTTTTTTCCATGTTTGAATCACGTAGTAATGTGGTAATTCACTGAAGCAGTCAATTAAACCTGGTTTCGATCAATATTTTAGAGGATAACACCGGTTAGGTCTGGGTTAGGTCTGGGTTATGCCCGCATCTGGCTCATGATTTTGCCTTCTTCGCATACTTGTTGGCCAGATCCGGTTTTTTTTGTGTTTGAATCACGTAGTAATGTGGTAACACACTGAAGCAGTCAATTAAACCTGGTTTCGATCAATATTTTAGAGGATAACACCGGCTAGGTCTGGGTTAGGTCTGAGTTATGCCCGCATCTGGCTCATGATTTTGCCTTCTTCGCATACTTGTTGGCCAGATCCTGGATTTTTTTCGTGTTTGAAACACGTAGTAATGTGGTAACACACGGAAGCAGTCAATTTAACCTGGTTTCGATCAATTTTTTTAGGAAATGACACCGGTTAGGTCTGGGTTAGGTCTGGGTTATGCCCGCATCTGGCTCATGATTTTGCCTTCTTCGCATACTTGTTGGCCAGATCCTGGATTTTTTTCGTGTTTGAAACACGTAGTAATGTGGTAACACACTGAAGCAGTCAATTTAACCTGGTTTCGATCAATATTTTAGAGGATAACACCGGTTAGGTCTGGGTTAGGTCTGGGATACGCGCGCATCTGGCTTATACTTTCGCCTTTTTCGCAAACTTGTTGGCCAGATCCTGGGTTTTTCCGTGTTTGAATCACGTAGTAATGTGGTAACATAATGAAGCAGTCAATTAACCCTGGATTCGATCAATATTTTGGAGGATGACACCGGTTAGGTCTGGGTTAGGTCTGGGTTATGCCCGCATCTGGCTCATGATTTTGCCTTCTTCGCATACTTGTTGGCCAGATCCTGGATTTTTTTCGAGTTTGAATCACGTAGTAATGTGGTAACACACTGAAGCAGTCAATTTAACCTGGTTTCGATCAATATTTTAGAGGATAACACCGGTTAGGTCTGGGTTAGGTCTGGGATACGCGCGCATCTGGCTTATACTTTCGCCTTTTTCGCAAACTTGTTGGCCGGATCCTGGGTTTTTTCCGTGTTTGTATCACGTAGTAATGTGGTAACACACTGAAGCAGTCAATTAAACCTGGTTTCGATCAATATTTTAGAGGATAACACCGGTTAGGTCTGGGTTAGGTCTGGGTTATGCCCGCATCTGGCTCATGATTTTGCCTTCTTCGCATACTTGTTGGCCAGATCCTGGGTTTTTTTCGTGTTTGAATCACGCAGTAATGTGGTAACACACTGAAGCAGTCAATTAAACCTGGTTTCGATCAATTTCTTTAGGGGATGACACCGGTTAGGTCTGTGTTAGGTCTGGGTTATGCCCGCATCTGGCTCATGATTTTGCCTTCTTCGCATACTTGTTGGTCAGATCCTGGATTTTTTTCGTGTTTGAATCACGTAGTAATGTGGTAACACACTGAAGCAGTCAATTAAACCTGGTTCCGATCAATATTTTAGAGGATAACACCGGTTAGGTCTGGGTTAGGTCTGGGTTATGACCGCTTCTGGCTCATGATTTTGCCTTCTTCGCATACTTGTTGGCCAGATCCTGGGTTTTTTTCGTGTTTGAATCACGTAGTAATGTGGTAACACACTGAAGCAGTCAATTAAACCTGGTTTCGATCAATATTTTAGAGGATAACACCGGTTAGGTCTGGGTTAGATCTGGGTTATGCCCGCATCTGGCTCATGATTTTGCCTTCTTCGCATACTTGTTGGCCAGATCCTGGGATTTTTTCGTGTTTGAATCACGCAGTAATGTGGTAACACACTGAGGCAGTCAATTAAACCTGGTTTCGATCAATTTTTTTAGGGGATGACACCGGTTAGGTCTGGGTTATGCCCGCATCTGGCTCATGATTTTGCCTTCTTCGCATACTTGTTGGTCAGATCCTGGATTTTTTTCGTGTTTGAATCACGTAGTAATGTGGTAACACACTGAAGCAGTCAATTTAACCTGGTTTCGATCAATATTTTAGAGGATAACACCGGTTAGGTCTGGGTTAGGTCTAGGATACGCGCGCATGTGGCTTATACTTTCGCCTTTTTCGCAAACTTGTTGGCCAGATCCTGGGTTTTTTCCGTGTTTGAATCACGTAGTAATGTGGTAACTCACAGAAGCAGTCAATTAAACCTGGTTTCGATCAATATTTTAGAGGATAACACCGGTTAGGTCTGGGTTAGGTCTGGGTTATGCCCGCATCTGGCTCATGATTTTGCCTTCCTCGCATACTTGTTGGCCAGATCCTGGGTTTTTTTCGTGTTTGAATCATGTAGTAATTTGGTAACACACAGAAGCAGTCTATTAAACCTGGTTTCGATCAATATTTTAGAGGATAACACCGGTTAGGTCTGGGTTAGGTCTGGGTTATGCCCGCATCTGGCTCATGATTTTGCCTTCTTCGCATACTTGTTGGCCAGATCCTGGGTTTTTTTCGTGTTTGAATCACGTAGTAATGTGGTAACACACTGAAGCAGTCAATTAAACCTGGTTCCGATCAATATTTTAGAGGATAACACCGGTTAGGTCTGGGTTAGGTCTGGGTTATGACCGCTTCTGGCTCATGATTTTGCCTTCTTCGCATACTTGTGGGCCAGATCCTGGGTTTTTTTCGTGTTTGAATCACGTTGTAATGTGGTAACACACTGAAGCAGTCAATTAAACCTGGTTTCGATCAATATTTTAGAGGATAACACCGGTTAGGTCTGAGTTAGGTCTGGGTTATGCGCGCATCTGGCTTATACTTTCGCCTTTTTCGCAAACTTGTTGGCCAGATCCTGGGTTTTTTCCATGTTTGAATCACGTAGTAATGTGGTAATTCACTGAAGCAGTCAATTAAACCTGGTTTCGATCAATATTTTAGAGGATAACACCGGTTAGGTCTGGGTTAGGTCTGGGTTATGCCCGCATCTGGCTCATGATTTTGCCTTCTTCGCATACTTGTTGGCCAGATCCGGTTTTTTTTGTGTTTGAATCACGTAGTAATGTGGTAACACACTGAAGCAGTCAATTAAACCTGGTTTCGATCAATATTTTAGAGGATAACACCGGCTAGGTCTGGGTTAGGTCTGAGTTATGCCCGCATCTGGCTCATGATTTTGCCTTCTTCGCATACTTGTTGGCCAGATCCTGGATTTTTTTCGTGTTTGAAACACGTAGTAATGTGGTAACACACTGAAGCAGTCAATTTAACCTGGTTTCGATCAATTTTTTTAGGAAATGACACCGGTTATGTCTGGGTTAGGTCTGGGTTATGCCCGCATCTGGCTCATGATTTTGCCTTCTTCGCATACTTGTTGGCCAGATCCTGGGTTTTTTCCGTGTTTGTATCACGTAGTAATGTTGTACCACACTGAGGCAGTCAATTAAACCTGGTTTCGATCAATATTTCAGAGGATAACACCGGTTAGGTCTGGGTTAGGTCCGGGAAATGCACGCACCTGGCTCATGATTTCGCCTTTTTCGCAAACTTGTTGGCCAGATGCTGGGTTTTTTCCGTGTTTGTATCACGTAGTAATGTGGTAATTCACTGAACCACTCAATTACACCTGGTTTCGATCAATATTTTAGAGGATAACACCGGTTAGGTCTGGGTTAGGTCTGGGATATGCGTGCATCTGGCTTATACTTTCGCCTTTTTCGCAAACTTGTTGGCCAGATCCTGGGTTTTTTCCGTGTTTGAATCACGTAGTAATGTGGTAATACACTGAAGCAGTCAATTAAACCTGGTTTCGATCAATATTTTAGAGGATAACACCGGTTAGGTCTGGGTTAGGTCTGGGATATGCGCGCATCTGGCTTACACTTTCGCCATTTTCGCAAACTTGTTGGCCAGATCCTGGGTTTTTTTCGTGTTTGAATCACGCAGTAATGTGGTAACACACTGATGCAGTCAATTAAACCTGGTTTCGATCAATTTTTTTAGGGGATGACACCGGTTAGGTCTGGGTTAGGTCCGGGTTATGCCCGCATCTGGCTCATGATTTTGCCTTCTTCGCATACTTGTTGGTCAGATCCTGGATTTTTTTCGTGTTTGAATCACGTAGTAATGTGGTAACACACTGAAGCAGTCAATTAAACCTGGTTTCGATCAATATTTTAGAGGATAACACCGGTTAGGTCTGGGTTAGGTCTGGGTTATGCCCGCATCTGGCTCATGATTTTGCCTTCTTCGCATACTTGTTGGCCAGATCCTGGGTTTTTTTCGTATTTGAATCACGTAGTAATGTTGTACCACACTGAGGCAGTCAATTAAACCTGGTTTCGATCAATATTTCAGAGGATAACAACGGTTAGGTCTGGGTTAGGTCTGGGTTATGCCCGCATCTGGCTCATGATTTTGCCTTCTTCGCATACTTGTTGGCCAGATCCTGGGTTTTTTTCGTATTTGAATCACGTAGTAATGTTGTACCACACTGAGGCAGTCAATTAAACCTGGTTTCGATCAATATTTCAGAGGATAACACCGGTTAGGTCTGGGTTAGGTCCGGGAAATGCACGCACCTGGCTCATGATTTCGCCTTTTTCGCAAACTTGTTGGCCAGATCCTGGGTTTTTTCCGTGTTTGTATCACGTAGTAATGTGGTAATTCACTGAAACACTCAATTAAACCTGGTTTCGATCAATATTTTAGAGGATAACACCGGTTAGGTCTGGGTTAGGTCTGGGATATGCGCGCATCTGGCTTATACTTTCGCCTTTTTCGCAAACTTGTTGGCCAGATCCTGGGTTTTTTCCGTGTTTGAATCACGTAGTAATGTGGTAATACACTGAAGCAGTCAATTAAACCTGGTTTCGATCAATATTTTAGAGGGTAACACCGGTTAGGACTGGGTTCGGTCCGGGAAATGCACGCATCTGGCTTATGATTTCGCCTTTTTCGCAAACTTGTTAACCAGATCCTGGGTTTTTTCCGTGTTTGAATCACGTAGTAATGTGGTACCACACTGAGGCAGTCAATTAAACCTGGTTTCGATCAATATTTTAGAGGATAACACCGGTTAGGTCTGGGTTAGGTCTGGGTTATGCCCGCATCTGGCTCATGATTTTGCCTTCCTCGCATACTTGTTGGCCAGATCCTGGGTTTTTTTCGTGTTTGAATCATGTAGTAATGTGGTAACACACAGAAGCAGTCAATTAACCCTGGTTTCGATCAATATTTTAGAGGATAACACCGGTTAGGTCTGGGTTAGGTCTGGGTTATGCCCGCATCTGGCTCATGATTTTGCCTTCTTCACATACTTGTTGGCCAGATCCTGGGTTTTTTTCGTGTTTGAATCACGCAGTAATGTGGTAACACACTGAAGCAGTCAATTAAACCTGGTTTCGATCAATTTTTTTAGGGGATGACACCGGTTAGGTCTGGGTTAGGTCTGGGTTATGCCCGCATCTGGCTCATGATTTTGCCTTCTTCGCATACTTGTTGGTCAGATCCTGGATTTTTTTCGTGTTTGAATCACGTAGTAATGTGGTAACACACTGAAGCAGTCAATTTAACCTGGTTTCGATCAATATTTTAGAGGATAACACCGGTTAGGTCTGGGTTAGGTCTGAGTTATGCCCGCATCTGGCTCATGATTTTGCCTTCTTCGCATACTTGTTGGCCAGATCCTGGGTTTTTTTCGTGTTTGAATCACGTAGTAATGTGGTAACACACTGAAGCAGTCAATTAAACCTGGTTTCGATCAATATTTTAGAGGATAACACCGGTTAGGTCTGGGTTAGGTCTGGGATATGCGCGCATCTGGCTCATGATTTCGCCTTTTTCGCAAACTTGTTGGCCAGATCCTGGGTTTTTTCCGTGATTGAATCACGTAGTAATGTGGTAATTCACTGAAGCAGTCAATTAAACCTGGTTTCGATCAATATTTTAGAGGATAACACCGGTTAGGTCTGGGTTAGGTCTGAGTTATGCCCGCATCTGGCTCATGATTTTGCCTTTTTCGCAAACTTGTTGGCCAGATCCTGGGTTTTTTTCGTATTTGAATCACGTAGTAATGTTGTACCACACTGAGGCGGTCAATTAAACCTGGTTTCGATCAATATTTCAGAGGATAACACCGGTTAGGTCTGGGTTAGGTCCGGGAAATGCGCGCACCTGGCTCATGATTTCGCCTTTTTCGCAAACTTGTTGGCCAGATGCTGGGTTTTTTCCGTGTTTGTATCACGTAGTAATGTGGTAATTCACTGAACCACTCAATTACACCTGGTTTCGATCAATATTTTAGAGGATAACACCGGTTAGGTCTGGGTTAGGTCTGGGATATGCGCGCATCTGGCTTATACTTTCGCCTTTTTCGCAAACTTGTTGGCCAGATCCTGGGTTTTTTCCGTGTTTGAATCACGTAGTAATGTGGTAATACACTGAAGCAGTCAATTAAACCTGGTTTCGATCAATATTTTAGAGGGTAACACCGGTTAGGACTGGGTTCGGTCCGGGAAATGCACGCATCTGGCTTATGATTTCGCCTTTTTCGCAAACTTGTTAACCAGATCCTGGGTTTTTTCCGTGTTTGAATCACGTAGTAATGTGGTAATTCACTGAAGCAGTCAATTAAACCTGGTTTCGATCAATATTTTAGAGGATAACACCGGTTAGGTCTGGGTTAGGTCTGGGTTATGCCCGCATCTGGCTCATGATTTTGCCTTCTTCGCATACTTGTTGGCCAGATCCGGTTTTTTTTGTGTTTGAATCACGTAGTAATGTGGTAACACACTGAGGCAGTCAATTAAACCTGGTTTCGATCAATATTTTAGAGGATAACACCGGTTAGGTCTGGGTTAGGTCTGGGTTATGCCCGCATCTGGCTCATGATTTTGCCTTCTTCGCATACTTGTTGGCCAGATCCTGGGTTTTTTTCGTGTTTGAATCACGTAGTAATGTGGTAACACACTGAAGCAGTCAATTAAACCTGGTTTCGATCAATATTTTAGAGGATAACACCGGTTAGGTCTGGGTTAGGTCTGGGTTATGCGCGCATCAAGCTCATGATTTTGCCTTCTTCGCATACTTGTTGGCCAGATCCTGGGTTTATTTCGTATTTGAATCACGTAGTAATGTTGTACCACACTGAGGCAGTCAATTAAACCTGGTTTCGATCAATATTTCAGAGGATAACACCGGTTAGGTCTGGGTTAGGGCCGGGAAATGCACGCACCTGGCTCATGATTTCGCCTTTTTCGCAAACTTGTTGGCCAGATGCTGGGTTTTTTCCGTGTTTGTATCACGTAGTAATGTGGTAATTCACTGAAACTCTCAATGAAACCTGGTTTTGATCAATATTTTAGAGGATAACACCGGTTAAGTCTGGGTTAGGTCTGGGACATGCGCGCATCTGGCTTATACTTTCGCCTTTTTCGCAAACTTGTTGGCCAGATCCTGGGTTATTTCCGTGTTTGAATCACGTAGTAATGTGGTAATACACTGAAGCAGTCAATTAAACCTGGTTTCGATCAATATTTTAGAGGGTAACACCGGTTAGGACTGGGTTCGGTCCGGGAAATGCACGCATCTGGCTTATGATTTCGCCTTTTTCGCAAACTTGTTAACCAGATCCTGGGTTATTTCCGTGTTTGAATCACGTAGTAATGTGGTACCACACTGAGGCAGTCAATTAAACCTGGTTTCGATCAATATTTTAGAGGATAACACCGGTTAGGTCTGGGTTAGGTCTGGGTTATGCCCGCATCTGGCTCATGATTTTGCCTTCCTCGCATACTTGTTGGCCAGATCCTGGGTTTTTTTCGTGTTTGAATCATGTAGTAATGTGGTAACACACAGAAGCAGTCAATTAAACCTGGTTTCGATCAATATTTTAGAGGATAACACCGGTTAGGTCTGGGTTAGGTCTGGGTTATGCCCGCATCTGGCTCATGATTTTGCCTTCTTCGCATACTTGTTGGCCAGATCCTGGGTTTTTTTCGTGTTTGAATCACGCAGTAATGTGGTAACACACTGAGGCAGTCAATTAAACCTGGTTTCGATCAATTTTTTTAGGGGATGACACCGGTTAGGTCTGGGTTAGGTCTGGGTTATGCCCGCATCTGGCTCATGATTTTGCCTTCTTCGCATAATTGTTGGCCAGATCCGGTTTTTTTTGTGTTTGAATCACGTAGTAATGTGGTAACACACTGAGGCAGTCAATTAAACCTGGTTTCGATCAATATTTTAGAGGATAACACCGGTTAGGTCTGGGTTAGGTCTGGGTTATGCCCGCATCTGGCTCATGATTTTGCCTTCTTCGCATACTTGTTGGCCAGATCCTGGGTTTTTTTCGTGTTTGAATCACGTAGTAATGTGGTAACACACTGAAGCAGTCAATTAAACCTGGTTTCGATCAATATTTTAGAGGATAACACCGGTTAGGTCTGGGTTAGGTCTGGGTTATGCCCGCATCAAGCTCATGATTTTGCCTTCTTCGCATACTTGTTGGCCAGATCCTGGGTTTTTTTCGTATTTGAATCACGTAGTAATGTTGTACCACACTGAGGCAGTCAATTAAACCTGGTTTCGATCAATATTTCAGAGGATAACACCGGTTAGGTCTGGGTTAGGTCCGGGAAATGCACGCACCTGGCTCATGATTTCGCCTTTTTCGCAAACTTGTTGGCCAGATGCTGGGTTTTTTCCGTGTTTGTATCACGTAGTAATGTGGTAATTCACTGAAACACTCAATTAAACCTGGTTTCGATCAATATTTTAGAGGATAACACCGGTTAGGTCTGGGTTAAGTCTGGGATATGCGCGCATCTGGCTTATACTTTCGCCTTTTTCGCATACTTGTTGGCCAGATCCTGGGGTTTTTCCGTGTTTGAATCACGTAGTAATGTGGTAATACACTGAAGCAGTCAATTAAACCTGGTTTCGATCAATATTTTAGAGGGTAACACCGGTTAGGACTGGGTTCGGTCCGGGAAATGCACGCATCTGGCTTATGATTTCGCCTTTTTCGCAAACTTGTTAACCAGATCCTGGGTTTTTTCCGTGTTTGAATCACGTACTAATGTGGTACCACACAGAGGCAGTCAATTAAACCTGGTTTCGATCAATATTTTAGAGGATAACACCGGTTAGGTCTGGGTTAGGTCTGGGTTATGCCCGCATCTGGCTCATGATTTTGCCTTCCTCGCATACTTGTTGGCCAGATCCTGGGTTTTTTTCGTGTTTGAATCATGTAGTAATGTGGTAACACACAGAAGCAGTCAATTAAACCTGGTTTCGATCAATATTTTAGAGGATAACACCGGTTAGGTCTGGGTTAGATCTGGGTTATGCCCGCATCTGGCTCATGATTTTGCCTTCTTCGCATACTTGTTGGCCAGATCCTGGGATTTTTTCGTGTTTGAATCACGCAGTAATGTGGTAACACACTGAGGCAGTCAATTAAACCTGGTTTCGATCAATTTTTTTAGGGGATGACACCGGTTAGGTCTGGGTTATGCCCGCATCTGGATCATGATTTTGCCTTCTTCGCATACTTGTTGGTCAGATCCTGGATTTTTTTCGTGTTTGAATCACGTAGTAATGTGGTAACACACTGAAGCAGTCAATTTAACCTGGTTTCGATCAATATTTTAGAGGATAACACCCGTTAGGTCTGGGTTAGATCTGGGTTATGCCCGCATCTGGCTCATGATTTTGCCTTCTTCGCATACTTGTTGGCCAGATCCTGGGATTTTTTCGTGTTTGAATCATGTAGTAATGTGGTAACACACAGAAGCAGTCAATTAAACCTGGTTTCGATCAATATTTTAGAGGATAACACCGGTTAGGTCTGGGTTAGGTCTGGGTTATGCCCGCATCTGGCTCATGATTTTGCCTTCTTCGCATACTTGTTGGCCAGATCCTGGGTTTTTTTCGTGTTTGAATCACGTAGTAATGTGGTAACACACTGAAGCAGTCAATTAAACCTGGTTCCGGTCAATATTTTAGAGGATAACACCGGTTAGGTCTGGGTTAGGTCTGGGTTATGACCGCTTCTGGCTCATGATTTTGCCTTCTTCGCATACTTGTGGGCCAGATCCTGGGTTTTTTTCGTGTTTGAATCACGTTGTAATGTGGTAACACACTGAAGCAGTCAATTAAACCTGGTTTCGATCAATATTTTAGAGGATAACACCGGTTAGGTCTGGGTTAGGTCTGGGTTATGCGCGCATCTGGCTTATACTTTCGCCTTTTTCGCAAACTTGTTGGCCAGATCCTGGGTTTTTTTCGTGTTTGAATCACGTAGTAATACTGTAATTCACTGAAGCAGTCAATTAAACCTGGTTTCGGTCAATATTTTAGAGGATAACACCGGTTAGGTCTGGGTTAGGTCTGAGTTATGCCCGCATCTGGCTCATGATTTTGCCTTTTTCGCAAACTTGTAGGCCAGATCCTGGGTTTTTTCCGTGTTTGAATCACGTAGTAATGTTGTAGCACACTGAAGCAGTCAATTAAACCTGGTTTCGATCAATATTTTAGAGGATAACACCGGTTAGGTCTGGGTTAGGTCTGGGATATGTGCGCATCTGGCTTATACTTTCGCCTTTTTCGCAAACTTGTTGGCCAGATCCTGGGTTTTTTCCATGTTTGAATCACGTAGTAATGTGGTAATTCACTGAAGCAGTCAATTAAACCTGGTTTCGATCAATATTTTAGAGGATAACACCGGTTAGGTCTGGGTTAGGTCTGGGTTATGCCCGCATCTGGCTCATGATTTTGCCTTCTTCGCATACTTGTTGGCCAGATCCGGTTTTTTTTGTGTTTGAATCACGTAGTAATGTGGTAACACACTGAAGCAGTCAATTAAACCTGGTTTCGATCAATATTTTAGAGGATAACACCGGCTAGGTCTGGGTTAGGTCTGAGTTATGCCCGCATCTGGCTCATGATTTTGCCTTCTTCGCATACTTGTTGGCCAGATCCTGGATTTTTTTCGTGTTTGAAACACGTAGTAATGTGGTAACACACGGAAGCAGTCAATTTAACCTGGTTTCGATCAATTTTTTTAGGAAATGACACCGGTTAGGTCTGGGTTAGGTCTGGGTTATGCCCGCATCTGGCTCATGATTTTGCCTTCTTCGCATACTTGTTGGCCAGATCCTGGATTTTTTTCGTGTTTGAAACACGTAGTAATGTGGTAACACACTGAAGCAGTCAATTTAACCTGGTTTCGATCAATATTTTAGAGGATAACACCGGTTAGGTCTGGGTTAGGTCTGGGATACGCGCGCATCTGGCTTATACTTTCGCCTTTTTCGCAAACTTGTTGGCCAGATCCTGGGTTTTTCCGTGTTTGAATCACGTAGTAATGTGGTAACATAATGAAGCAGTCAATTAACCCTGGATTCGATCAATATTTTGGAGGATGACACCGGTTAGGTCCGGGTTAGGTCTGGGTTATGCCCGCATCTGGCTCATGATTTTGCCTTCTTCGCATACTTGTTGGCCAGATCCTGGATTTTTTTCGAGTTTGAATCACGTAGTAATGTGGTAACACACTGAAGCAGTCAATTTAACCTGGTTTCGATCAATATTTTAGAGGATAACACCGGTTAGGTCTGGGTTAGGTCTGGGATACGCGCGCATCTGGCTTATACTTTCGCCTTTTTCGCAAACTTGTTGGCCGGATCCTGGGTTTTTTCCGTGTTTGTATCACGTACTAATGTGGTAACACACTGAAGCAGTCAATTAAACCTGGTTTCGATCAATATTTTAGAGGATAACACCGGTTAGGTCTGGGTTAGGTCTGGGTTATGCCCGCATCTGGCTCATGATTTTGCCTTCTTCGCATACTTGTTGGCCAGATCCTGGGTTTTTTTCGTGTTTGAATCACGCAGTAATGTGGTAACACACTGAAGCAGTCAATTAAACCTGGTTTCGATCAATTTCTTTAGGGGATGACACCGGTTAGGTCTGGGTTAGGTCTGGGTTATGCCCGCATCTGGCTCATGATTTTGCCTTCTTCGCATACTTGTTGGTCAGATCCTGGATTTTTTTCGTGTTTGAATCACGTAGTAATGTGGTAACACACTGAAGCAGTCAATTTAACCTGGTTTCGATCAATATTTTAGAGGATAACACCGGTTAGGTCTGGGTTAGGTCTGAGTTATGCCCGCATCTGGCTCATGATTTTGCCTTCTTCGCATACTTGTTGGCCAGATCCCGGGTTTTTTTCGTGTTTGAATCACGTAGTAATGTGGTAACACACTGAAGCAGTCAATTAAACCTGGTTTCGATCAATATTTTAGAGGATAACACCGGTTAGGTCTGGGTTAGGTCTGGGATATGCGCGCATCTGGCTTACACTTTCGCCATTTTCGCAAACTTGTTGGCCAGATCCTGGGTTTTTTTCGTGTTTGAATCACGCAGTAATGTGGTAACACACTGAAGCAGTCAATTAAACCTGGTTTCGATCAATATTTTAGAGGATAACACCGGTTAGGTCTGGGTTAGGTCTGAGTTATGCCCGCATCTGGCTCATGATTTTGCCTTCTTCGCATACTTGTTGGTCAGATCCTGGATTTTTTTCGTGTTTGAATCACGTAGTAATGTGGTAACACACTGAAGCAGTCAATTTAACCT
Organism: Colletes latitarsis; assembly: GCF_051014445.1. Lineage (NCBI taxonomy): Eukaryota > Metazoa > Arthropoda > Insecta > Hymenoptera > Colletidae > Colletes > Colletes latitarsis. The sequence goes on along the minus strand of NC_135145.1, from coordinate 2,334,640 downwards.
GGTTTCGATCAATATTTTAGAGGATAACACCGGTTAGGTCTGGGTTAGGTCTGAGTTATGCCCGCATCTGGCTCATGATTTTGCCTTCTTCGCATACTTGTTGGCCAGATCCTGGGTTTTTTTCGTGTTTGAATCACGTAGTAATGTGGTAACACACTGAAGCAGTCAATTAAACCTGGTTTCGATCAATATTTTAGAGGATAACACCGGTTAGGTCTCGGTTAGGTCTGGGATATGCGCGCATCTGGCTTACACTTTCGCCATTTTCGCAAACTTGTTGGCCAGATCCTGGGTTTTTCTCGTGGGTGAATCACGTAGTAATGTTGTACCAGCCTGAGGCAGTCAATTTAACCTGGTTTCGATCAATATTTCAGAGGATAACACCGGTTAGGTCTGGGTTAGGTCCGGGAAATGCACGCATCTGGCTCATGATTTCGCCTTGTTCGCAAACTTGTTGGCCAGATCCTGGGTTTTTTCCGTGTTTGAATCACGTAGTAATGTGGTAATTCACTGAGGCAGTCAATTAAACCTGGTTTCGATCAATATTTTAGAGGATAACACCGGTTAGGTCTGGGTTAGGTCTGGGTTATGCCCGCATCTGGCTCATGATTTTGCCTTCTTCGCATACTTGTTGGCCAGATCCTGGGTTTTTTTCGTGTTTGAATCACGTAGTAATGTGGTAACACACTGAAGCAGTCAATTAAACCTGGTTTCGATCAATATTTTAGAGGATAACACCGGTTAGGTCTGGGTTAGGTCTGGGTTATGCCCGCATCTGGCTCATGATTTTGCCTTCTTCGCATACTTGTTGGCCAGATCCTGGGGTTTTTCCGTGTTTGAATCACGTAGTAATGTGGTAATACACTGAAGCAGTCAATTAAACCTGGTTTCGATCAATATTTTAGAGGGTAACACCGGTTAGGACTGGGTTCGGTCCGGGAAATGCACGCATCTGGCTTATGATTTCGCCTTTTTCGCAAACTTGTTAACCAGATCCTGGGTTTTTTCCGTGTTTGAATCACGTACTAATGTGGTACCACACTGAGGCAGTCAATTAAACCTGGTTTCGATCAATATTTTAGAGGATAACACCGGTTAGGTCTGGGTTAGGTCTGGGTTATGCCCGCATCTGGCTCATGATTTTGCCTTCCTCGCATACTTGTTGGCCAGATCCTGGGTTTTTTTCGTGTTTGAATCATGTAGTAATGTGGTAACACACAGAAGCAGTCAATTAAACCTGGTTTCGATCAATATTTTAGAGGATAACACCGGTTAGGTCTGGGTTAGATCTGGGTTATGCCCGCATCTGGCTCATGATTTTGCCTTCTTCGCATACTTGTTGGCCAGATCCTGGGATTTTTTCGTGTTTGAATCACGCAGTAATGTGGTAACACACTGAGGCAGTCAATTAAACCTGGTTTCGATCAATTTTTTTAGGGGATGACACCGGTTAGGTCTGGGTTATGCCCGCATCTGGCTCATGATTTTGCCTTCTTCGCATACTTGTTGGTCAGATCCTGGATTTTTTTCGTGTTTGAATCACGTAGTAATGTGGTAACACACTGAAGCAGTCAATTTAACCTGGTTTCGATCAATATTTTAGACGATAACACCGGTTAGGTCTGGGTTAGGTCTAGGATACGCGCGCATGTGGCTTATACTTTCGCCTTTTTCGCAAACTTGTTGGCCAGATCCTGGGTTTTTTCCGTGTTTGAATCACGTAGTAATGTGGTAACACACTGAAGCAGTCAATTAAACCAGGTTCCGATCAATATTTTAGAGGATAACACCGGTTAGGTCTGGGTTAGATCTGGGTTATGCCCGCATCTGGCTCATGATTTTGCCTTCTTCGCATACTTGTTGGCCAGATCCTGGGATTTTTTCGTGTTTGAATCACGCAGTAATGTGGTACCACACTGAGGCAGTCAATTAAACCTGGTTTCGATCAATATTTTAGAGGATAACACCGGTTAGGTCTGGGTTAGGTCTGGGTTATGCGCGCATCTGGCTTATACTTTCGCCTTTTTCGCAAACTTGTTGGCCAGATCCTGGGTTTTTTTCGTGTTTGAATCACGTAGTAATGTGGTAACACACAGAAGCAGTCAATTAAACCTGGTTTCGATCAATATTTTAGAGGATAACACCGGTTAGGTCTGGGTTAGGTCTGGGTTATGCCCGCATCTGGCTCATGATTTTGCCTTCCTCGCATACTTGTTGGCCAGATCCTGGGTTTTTTTCGTGTTTGAATCATGTTGTAATGTGGTAACACACAGAAGCAGTCAATTAAACCTGGTTTCGATCAATATTTTAGAGGATAACACCGGTTAGGTCTGGGTTAGGTCTGGGTTATGCCCGCATCTGGCTCATGATTTTGCCTTCTTCGCATACTTGTTGGCCAGATCCTGGGTTTTTTTCGTGTTTGAATCACGTAGTAATGTGGTAACACACTGAAGCAGTCAATTAAACTTGGTTCCGATCAATATTTTAGAGGATAACACCGGTTAGGTCTGGGTTAGGTCTGGGTTATGACCGCATCTGGCTCATGATTTTGCCTTCTTCGCATACTTGTGGGCCAGATCCTGGGTTTTTTTCGTGTTTGAATCACGTAGTAATGTGGTAACACACTGAAGCAGTCAATTAAACCTGGTTTCGATCAATATTTTAGAGGATAACACCGGTTAGGTCTGGGTTAGGTCTGGGTTATGCGCGCATCTGGCTTATACTTTCGCCTTTTTCGCAAACTTGTTGGCCAGATCCTGGGTTTTTTTCGTGTTTGAATCACGTAGTAATACTGTAATTCACTGAAGCAGTCAATTAAACCAGGTTTCGGTCAATATTTTAGAGGATAACACCGGTTAGGTCTGGGTTAGGTCTGAGTTATGCCCGCATCTGGCTCATGATTTTGCCTTTTTCGCAAACTTGTAGGCCAGATCCTGGGTTTTTTCCGTGTTTGAATCACGTAGTAATGTTGTAGCACACTGAAGCAGTCAATTAAACCTGGTTTGGATCAATATTTTAGAGGATAACACCGGTTAGGTCTGGGTTAGGTCTGGGATATGTGCGCATCTGGCTTATACTTTCGCCTTTTTCGCAAACTTGTTGGCCAGATCCTGGGTTTTTTCCATGTTTGAATCACGTAGTAATGTGGTAATTCACTGAAGCAGTCAATTAAACCTGGTTTCGATCAATATTTTAGAGGATAACACCGGTTAGGTCTGGGTTAGGTCTGGGTTATGCCCGCATCTGGCTCATGATTTTGCCTTCTTCGCATACTTGTTGGCCAGATCCGGTTTTTTTTGTGTTTGAATCACGTAGTAATGTGGTAACACACTGAAGCAGTCAATTAAACCTGGTTTCGATCAATATTTTAAAGGATAACACCGGCTAGGTCTGGGTTAGGTCTGAGTTATGCCCGCATCTGGCTCATGATTTTGCCTTCTTCGCATACTTGTTGGCCAGATCCTGGATTTTTTTCGTTTTTGAAACACGTAGTAATGTGGTAACACACTGAAGCAGTCAATTTAACCTGGTTTCGATCAATTTTTTTAGGAAATGACACCGGTTAGGTCTGGGTTAGGTCTGGGTTATGCCCGCATCTGGCTCATGATTTTGCCTTCTTCGCATACTTGTTGGCCAGATCCTGGACTTTTTTCGTGTTTGAAACACGTAGTAATGTGGTAACACACTGAAGCAGTCAATTTAACCTGGTTTCGATCAATATTTTAGAGGATAACACCGGTTAGGTCTGGGTTAGGTCTGGGATACGCGCGCATCTGGCTTATACTTTCGCCTTTTTCGCAAACTTGTTGGCCAGATCCTGGGTTTTTCCGTGTTTGAATCACGTAGTAATGTGGTAACATAATGAAGCAGTCAATTAACCCTGGATTCGATCAATATTTTGGAGGATGACACCGGTTAGGTCTGGGTTAGGTCTGGGTTATGCCCGCATCTGGCTCATGATTTTGCCTTCTTCGCATACTTGTTGGCCAGATCCTGGATTTTTTTCGAGTTTGAATCACGTAGTAATGTGGTAACACACTGAAGTAGTCAATTAAACCTGGTTCCGATCAATTTCTTTAGGGGATGACACCGGTTAGGTCTGGGTTAGGTCTGGGATATGCGCGCATCTGGCTTACACTTTCGCCATTTTCGCAAACTTGTTGGCCAGATCCTGGGTTTTTTTCGTGGGTGAATCACGTAGTAATGTTGTACCAGCCTGAGGCAGTCAATTAAACCTGGTTTCGATCAATATTTCAGAGGATAACACCGGTTAGGTCTGGGTTAGGTCTGGGTTATGCCCGCATCTGGCTCATGATTTTGCCTTCTTCGCATACTTGTTGGCCAGATCCTGGGGTTTTTCCGTGTTTGAATCACGTAGTAATGTGGTAATACACTGAAGCAGTCAATTAAACCTGGTTTCGATCAATATTTTAGAGGGTAACACCGGTTAGGACTGGGTTCGGTCCGGGAAATGCACGCATCTGGCTTATGATTTCGCCTTTTTCGCAAACTTGTTAACCAGATCCTGGGTTTTTTCCGTGTTTGAATCACGTACTAATGTGGTACCACACTGAGGCAGTCAATTAAACCTGGTTTCGATCAATATTTTAGAGGATAACACCGGTTAGGTCTGGGTTAGGTCTGGGTTATGCCCGCATCTGGCTCATGATTTTGCCTTCTTCGCATACTTGTTGGCCAGATCCTGGGTTTTTTTCGTGTTTGAATCACGCAGTAATGTGGTAACACACTGAAGCAGTCAATTAAACCTGGTTTCGATCAATTTCTTTAGGGGATGACACCGGTTAGGTCTGGGTTAGGTCTGGGTTATGCCCGCATCTGGCTCATGATTTTGCATTCTTCGCATACTTGTTGGTCAGATCCTGGATTTTTTTCGTGTTTGAATCACGTAGTAATGTGGTAACACACTGAAGCAGTCAATTTAACCTGGTTTCGATCAATATTTTAGAGGATAACACCGGTTAGGTCTGGGTTAGGTCTGAGTTATGCCCGCATCTGGCTCATGATTTTGCCTTCTTCGCATACTTGTTGGCCAGATCCTGGGTTTTTTTCGTGTTTGAATCACGTAGTAATGTGGTAACACACTGAAGCAGTCAATTAAACCTGGTTCCGATCAATATTTTAGAGGATAACACCGGTTAGGTCTGGGTTAGGTCTGGGTTATGACCGCATCTAGCTCATGATTTTGCCTTCTTCGCATACTTGTTGGTCAGATCCTGGATTTTTTTCGTGTTTGAATCACGTAGTAATGTGGTAACACACTGAAGCAGTCAATTTAACCTGGTTTCGATCAATATTTTAGAGGATAACACCGGTTAGGTCTGGGTTAGGTCTGGGATACGCGCGCATCTGGCTTATACTTTCGCCTTTTTCGCAAACTTGTTGGCCAGATCCTGGGTTTTTCCGTGTTTGAATCACGTAGTAATGTGGTAACATAATGAAGCAGTCAATTAACACTGGATTCGATCAATATTTTGGAGGATGACACCGGTTAGGTCTGGGTTAGGTCTGGGTTATGCCCGCATCTGGCTCATGATTTTGCCTTCTTCGCATACTTGTTGGCCAGATCCTGGGTTTTTTTCGTGTTTGAATCACGCAGTAATGTGGTAACACACTGAAGCAGTCAATTAAACCTGGTTTCGATCAATTTCTTTAGGGGATGACACCGGTTAGGTCTGGGTTAGGTCTGGGTTATGCCCGCATCTGGCTCATGATTTTGCCTTCTTCGCATACTTGTTGGTCAGATCCTGGATTTTTTTCGTGTTTGAATCACGTAGTAATGTGGTAACACACTGAAGCAGTCAATTAAACCTGGTTCCGATCAATATTTTAGAGGATAACACCGGTTAGGTCTGGGTTAGGTCTGGGTTATGACCGCATCTGACTCATGATTTTGCCTTCTTCGCATACTTGTTGGTCAGATCCTGGATTTTTTTCGTGTTTGAATCACGTAGTAATGTGGTAACACACTGAAGCAGTCAATTTAACCTGGTTTCGATCAATATTTTAGAGGATAACACCGGTTAGGTCTGGGTTAGGTCTGGGATACGCGCGCATCTGGCTTATACTTTCGCCTTTTTCGCAAACTTGTTGGCCAGATCCTGGGTTTTTCCGTGTTTGAATCACGTAGTAATGTGGTAACATAATGAAGCAGTCAATTAACACTGGATTCGATCAATATTTTGGAGGATGACACCGGTTAGGTCTGGGCTAGGTCTGGGTTAGGTCTGGGTTAGGTCTGGGTTAGTATTTGCCATCAACTGGCTCATACTTTCGCATTTTTCGCATAGTTGTTGTCCAGATCCTGGGCGTTTTCTGGTTTGCATCATGTAGTAATGTGGTTCCACACTGCATCAGTGAGTTGAACCTGGATACAATCTATATTTTAAGGGATAACACCGGTTAGGTCAGGGTTAGGTCTGGTATTTGCCATCATCTGGCTCATACATTCGCATTTTTCGCATACTTGTTGGCCAGATCCTGGGCGCTTTCTGGTTTGGATCACGTAGTAATGTAGCACCACTCTGAAACAGTGAGTTAAACCTGGCTTGAATGTATATTTTAGAGGATAACACCGGTTAGGTCCGGGTCAGGTCTGGTATTTGCCATCATCTGGCTCATACATTCGCATTTTTCGCATACTTGTTGGCCAGATCCTGGGCGTTTTCTGGTTTGGATCACATAGTAATGTGGTACCACACTCAAACAGTGAGTTAAACCTGGATCCAATCTATATTTAAGAAGAACAACACTGGTTAGGTCAGGGTTAGTTCCGGTATTTGCCATCATCTGGCTCATACTTTCGCATTTTTCGCATACTTGTTGGCCATATCCTGGGCGTTTTCTGGTTTGGATCACGTAGTAATGTGGCACCACACTGCAACAGTGAGTTAAACCTGGATTCAATCTATATTTTAGAGAATAACACTGGTTAGGTCAGGGTTAGGTCTGGTATTTGCCATCATCTGGCTTATTCTTTCGCCTTTTTCCCCTACTTGTTGGCCAGATCCTGGGCGTTTTCTGGGTTGGATCGGGTAGTAGTGTGGTACCGCACTGAAACAGTGAAGTAATCCTGGATTCGATATATATATTAGAGGGTGACACTGGTTAGGTCAGGGTTAGGTCCGGTATTTGCCATCATCTGGCTCATACTTTCGCATTTTTCGCATACTTGTTGGCCAGATCCTGGGCGCTTTCTCGTTTGGATCACGTAGTAATGTAGCACCACTCTGAAACAGTGGGTTAAACCTGGATTCAATCTATATTTTAGAGGATAACACCGGTTAGGTCAGGGTTAGGTCTGGTATTTGCCATCATCTGGCTCATACTTTCGCATTTTTCGCATACTTGTTGGCCAGATCCTGGGCGCTTTCTCGTTTGGATCACGTAGTAATGTAGCACCACTCTGAAACAGTGGGTTAAACCTGGATTCAATCTATATTTTAGAGGATAACACCGGTTAGGTCAGGGTTAGGTCTGGTATTTGCCATCATCTGGCTTATTCTTTCGCCTTTTTCCCCTACTTGTTGGCCAGATCCTGGGCGTTTTCTGGGTTGGATCGGGTAGTAGTGTGGTACCGCACTGAAACAGTGGAGTAATCCTGGATTCGATATATATATTAGAGGGTGACACTGGTTAGGTCAGGGTTAGGTCCGGTATTTGCCATCATCTGGCTCATACTTTCGCATTTTTCGCATACTTGTTGGCCAGATCCTGGGCGTTTTCTGGTTTGGGTTACGTAGTAATGTAGCACCACTCTGAAACAGTGAGTTAAACCTGGATTCAATCTATATTTTAGAGGATAACACCGGTTAGGTCAGGGTTAGGTCTGGTATTTGCCATCATCTGGCTCATACATTCGCATTTTTCGCATACTTGTTGGCCAGATCCTGGGCGCTTTCTCGTTTGGATCACGTAGTAATGTAGCACCACTCTGAAACAGTGGGTTAAACCTGGATTCAATCTATATTTTAGAGGATAACACCGGTTAGGTCAGGGTTAGGTCTGGTATTTGCCATCATCTGGCTTATTCTTTCGCCTTTTTCACCTACTTGTTGGCCAGATCCTGGGCGTTTTCTGGGTTGGATCAGGTAGTAGTGTGGTACCTCACTGAAACAGTGAAGTAATCCTGGATTCGATCTATATATTAGAGGGTGACACCGGTTAGGTCAGGGTTAGGTCTGGTGTTTGCCATCATCTGGCTCATACTTTCGCATTTTTCGCATACTTGTTGGCCAGATCCTGGGCGCTTTCTGGTTTGGATCACGTAGTAATGTAGCACCACTCTGAAACAGTGAGTTAAACCTGTATTCAATCTATATTTTACTGGATAACACCGGTTAGGTCAGGGTTAGGTCTGGTATTTGCCATCATCTGGCTCATAGTTTCGCCTTTTTCACCTACTTGATGGCCTGATCCTGGGCGTTTTCTGATTTGGATCACGTAGTAATGTGGTACCACACTGAAAGAGTGTGTTAAACCTGTGTCCGATCTATATTTTAAAGGATAACACCGGCTAGGTCGGGCTGAGGCCTGGGAGTAGCCATCATCTGGCTCATAGTTTCGCATTTTTCGCATACTTATTGGTCAGATACTTGGCGTTTTCTGGTTTGCATAATGTAGTAATGTGGTTCCACACTGCATCAGTGAGTTGAACCTGGATACAATCTATATTTTAAGGGATAACACCGGTTAGGTCAGGGTTAGGTCTGGTATTTGCCATCATCTGGCTCATACATTCGCATTTTTCGCATACTTGTTGGCCAGATCCTGGGCGCTTTCTGGTTTGGATCACGTAGTAATGTAGCACCACTCTGAAACAGTGAGTTAAACCTGGCTTGAATGTATATTTTAGAGGATAACACCGGTTAGGTCCGGGTCAGGTCTGGTATTTGCCATCATCTGGCTCATACATTCGCATTTTTCGCATACTTATTGGCCAGATCCTGGGCGTTTTCTGGTTTGGATCACATAGTAATGTGGTACCACACTCAAACAGTGAGTTAAACCTGGATCCAATCTATATTTAAGAAGAACAACACTGGTTAGGTCAGGGTTAGTTCCGGTATTTGCCATCATCTGGCTCATACTTTCGCATTTTTCGCATACTTGTTGGCCATATCCTGGGCGTTTTCTGGTTTGGATCACGTAGTAATGTGGCACCACACTGCAACAGTGAGTTAAACCTGGATTCAATCTATATTTTAGAGGATAACACTGGTTAGGTCAGGGTTAGGTCTGGTATTTGCCATCATCTGGCTTATTCTTTCGCCTTTTTCCCCTACTTGTTGGCCAGATCCTGGGCGTTTTCTGGGTTGGATCGGGTAGTAGTGTGGTACCGCACTGAAACAGTGAAGTAATCCTGGATTCGATATATATATTAGAGGGTGACACTGGTTAGGTCAGGGTTAGGTCCGGTATTTGCCATCATCTGGCTCATACTTTCGCATTTTTCGCATACTTGTTGGCCAGATCCTGGGCGCTTTCTCGTTTGGATCACGTAGTAATGTAGCACCACTCTGAAACAGTGGGTTAAACCTGGATTCAATCTATATTTTAGAGGATAACACCGGTTAGGTCAGGGTTAGGTCTTGTATTTGCCAACATCTGGCTTATTCTTTCGCCTTTTTCACCTACTTGTTGGCCAGATCCTGGGCGTTTTCTGGGTTGGAACAGGTAGTAGTGTGGTACCTCACTGAAACAGTGAAGTAATCCTGGATTCGATCTATATATTAGAGGGTGACACCGGTTAGGTCAGGGTTAGGTCCGGTATTTGCCATCATCTGGCTCATACTTTCGCATTTTTCGCATACTTGTTGGCCAGATCCTGGGCGCTTTCTCGTTTGGATCACGTAGTAATGTAGCACCACTCTGAAACAGTGAGTTAAACCTGAATTCAATCTATATTTTAGAGGATAACAACGGTTAGGTCAGGGCTAGGTCTGGTATTTGCCATATCTGGTTCATACTTTCGCATTTTTCGAATACTTGTTGGCCAGATCCTGGGCGCTTTCTGGTTTGGATCACGTAGTAATGTAGCACCACTCTGAAACAGTGAGTTAAACCTGGATTCAATCTATATTTTAGAGGATAACACCGGCTAGGTCAGGGTTAGGTCTGGTATTTGCCATCATCTGGCTTATTCTTTCGCCTTTTTCAACTACTTGTTGGCCAGATCCTGTGCGTTTTCTGGGTTGGATCAGGTAGTAGTGTGGTACCTCACTGAAACAGTGAAGTAATCCTGGATTCGATCTATATATTAGAGGGTGACACCGGTTAGGTCAGGGTTAGGTCTGGTGTTTGCCATCATCTGGCTCATACTTTCGCCTTTTTCACCTACTTGTTGGCCAGATCCTGGGCGTTTTCTGGGTTGGATCAGGTAATAGTGTGGTACCGCACTGAAACAGTGAAGTAATCCTGGATTCGATCTTTATATTAGAGGGTGACACCGGTTAGGTCAGGGTTAGGTCTGGTATTTGCCATCATCTGGCTCATACATTCGCATTTTTCGCATACTTGTTGGCCAGATCCCGGGCGTTTTCTGGTTTGGATCACGTAGTAATGTAGCACCACTCTGAAGCAGTGAGTTAAACCTGGATTCAATCTATATTTTAGAGGATAACACCGGTTAGGTCAGGGTTAGGTCTGGTATTTGCCATCATCTGGCTCAAACAATCGCCATTTTCACCTACTTGATGGCCTGATCCTGGGCGTTTTCTGGTTTGGATCACGTAGTAATGTGGTACCACACTCAAACAGTTAGTTAAACCTGTGTCCGATCTATATTTTAAAGGATAACGCCGGTTAGGTCGGGCTGAGGCCTGGGAGTTGCCATCATGTGGCTCATAGTTTCGCATTTTTCGCATACTTATTCGACAGATACTTGGCGTTTTCTCGTTTGGATCATGTAGTAATGTGGTTCCACACTGCATCAGTGTGTTAAACCTGGATACAATCTATGTTTTAGAGGATAACACTGGTTAGGTCAGGGTTAGGTCCGGTATTTGCCATCATCTGGATCATACTTTCGCATTTTTCGTATACTTGTTGGCCAGATCCTGGGCGTTTTCTGGTTTGGATCACGTAGTAATGTGGCACCACACTGCAACAGTGAGTTAAACCTGGATTCAATCTATATTTTAGAGGATAACACTGGTTAGGTCAGGGTTAGGTCTGGTATTTGCCATCATCTGGCTTATTCTTTCGCCTTTTTCACCTACTTGTTGGCCAGATCCTGGGCGTTTTCTGTGTTGGATCAGGTAGTAGTGTGGTACCGCACTGAAACAGTGAAGTAATCCTGGATTCGATCTATATATTAGAGGGTGACACCGGTTAGGTCAGGGTTAGGTCTGGTGTTTGCCATCATCTGGCTCATACTTTCGCATTTTTCGCATACTTGTTGGCCAGATCCTGGGTGTTTTCTGGTTTGGGTTACGTAGTAATGTAGCACCACTCTGAAACAGTGAGTTAAACCTGGATTCAATCTTTACTTTACTGGATAACACCGGTTAGGTCAGGGTTAGGTCTGACATTTGCCATCATGTGGCTCATACTTTCGCATTTTTCGCATACTTGTTGGCCAGATCCTGGGCGCTCTCTGGTTTGGATCACGTAGTAATGTAGCACCACTCTGAAACAGTGAGTTAAACCTGGATTCAATCTATATTTTAGAGGATAACACCGGTTAGGTCAGGGATAGGTCTGGTATTTGCCATCATCTGGCTCATAGTTTCGCATTTTTCGCATACTTGTTGGCCAGATTCTGCGCGTTTTCTGGTTTGGATCACGTTGTAATGTGGGACCACACTCAAACAGTGAGTTAAACCTGGATCCAATCTATATTTTAGAAGAATAACAACAGTTAGGTCAGTGTTAGGTCTGGTATTTGCCATCAACTGGCTCATACCTTCGCATTTTGCACCTACATGTTGGCCAGATCCTGGGCGTTTTCTGGGTTGGATCACGTAGTAATGTGGTACCACACTGAAACAGTGTGTTAAACCTGGTTTCAATGTATATTTTAGAGGATAACAACAGTTAGGTCAGTGTTAGGTCTGGTATTTGCCATCAATTGGCTCATACTTTCGCATTTTTCACCTACTTGTTGGCCAGATCCTGGGCGTTTTCTGGGTTGGATCACGTAGTAATGTGGTACCACACTGAAACATTGAGTTAAACCTGGTTTCAATGTATATTTTAGAGGATAACACCCGTTAGGTCAGGGTTAGGTCTGGTATTTGCCATCATCTGGCTCATAGTTTCGCCTTTATCACCTACTTGATGGCCTGATCCTGGGCGTATTCTGGTTTGGCTCACGTAGTAATGTGGTACCACACTGAAACAGTGAGTTAAACCTGTGTCCGATCTATATTTTAAAGGATAACGCCGGTTAGGTCGGGCTGAGGCCTGGGAGTTGCCATCATCTGGCTCATACTTTCGCATTTTTCGCATACTTGTTCGCCAGATCCTGGGCGATTTCAGGATTGGATCACGTAGTAATGTGGCACCACACTGCACCAGTGAGTTAAACCTGGATTCAATCTATATTTTAGAGGATAACACTGGTTAGGTCAGGGTTTGGTCTGGTATTTGCCATCATCTGGCATATACTTTCGAATTTTTCACCTACTTGTTGGCCAGATCCTGGGCGTTTTCTGGGTTGGATCAGGTAGTAGTGTGGTACCGCACTGAAACAGTGAAGTGATCCTGGATTCGATCTATATATTAGAGGGTGACACCGGTTAGGTTTGGGTTAGGTCTGGTATTTGCCATCATCTGGCTCATACTTTCGCATTTTTCGCATACTTGTTGGCCATATCCTGGGCGCTTTCTGGTTTGGATCACGTAGTAATGTAGCACCACTCTGAAACAGTGAGTTAAACCTGGATTCAATCTATATTTTAGAGGATAACACCGGTTAGGTCAGGGTGAGGTCTGGTATTTGCCATCATCTGGCTCAAACATTCGCATTTTTCGCATACTTGTTGGCCAGATCCTGCGCGTTTTCTGGTTTGGACCACGTAGTACTGTGGGACCACACTCAAGCAGTGAGTTAAACCTGGATCCAATCTATATTTTAGAAGAATAACAACAGTTAGGTCAGTGTTAGGTCCGGTATTTGCCATCAATTGGCTCATACTTTCGCATTTTTCACCTACTTGTTGGCCAGATCCTGGGCGTTTTCTGGGTTGGATCACGTAGTAATGTGGTACCACACTGAAACATTGAGTTAAACCTGGTTTCAATGTATATTTTAGAGGATAACACCCGTTAGGTCAGGGTTAGGTCTTGTATTTGCCATCATCAGGCTCATAGTTTCGCCTTTTTCACCTACTTGATTGCCTGACCCTGGGCGTTTTCTGGTTTGGATCACGTAGTAATGTGTTACCACACTGAAACAGTGAGTTAAACCAGTGTCCGATCTATATTTTAAAGGATAACACCGGTTAGGTTTGGGTTAGGTCTGGTGTTTGCCATCATCTGGCTCATGCTTTCGCATTTTTCGCATACTTGTTGGCCAGATCCTGGGCGTTTTCTGGTTGGGATCACGCAGCAATGTGGTACCACGTTGAAACAGTGAGTAAATGCTGGATTCGATCTATACATTAGAGGATGACACCGGTTAGGTCAGGGTTAGGTCTGGTATTTACCTTCCACTGGCATATACTTTCGACTTTTTCACCTACTTGTTGGCCAGATCCTGGGCGTTTTCTGGTTTGGATCACGTAGTAATGTGGTACCACACTGAAACAGTGAGTTAAACCAGTGTCCGATCTATATTTTAAAGGATAACACCGGCTAGGTTTGTGTTAGGTTTGGTATTTGCCATCATCTGACTCATACTTTCGCATTTTTCGTATAGTTGTTGTCCAGATCCTGGGCGTTTTCTGTTTTCGATCACGTAGTAGTGTGTGACCACACTGAAACTGTGAGTTAATCTTGGATTCAATCTATACATTAGAGGATGACACCGGTTAGGTCAGGGTTAGGTCTGGTATTTACCTTCCACTGGCATATACTTTCGACTTTTTCACCTACTTGTTGGCCAGATCCTGGGCGTTTTCTAGGTTGGATCAGGTAGTAGTGTGGTACCGCACTGAAACAGTGAAGTAATCCTGGATTCGATCTATATATTAGAGGGTGACACCGGTTAGGTTTAGGTTAGGTCTGGTATTTGCCATTATCTGGCTCATAGTTTCGCATTTTTCGCATACTTGTTCGCCACATCCTGGGCGCTTTCTGGTTTGGATCACGTAGTAATGTAGCACCACTCTGAAACAGTGAAGTAATCCTGGATTCGATCTATATATAAGAGGGTAACACCGGTTAGGTTTGGGTTAGGTCCGGTATTTGCCATCATCTGGCTCTTACTTTCGCATTTTTCGCATACTTGTTGGTCAGATCCTGGGCGTTTTCTGGGTTGGATCAGGTAGTAGTGTGGTACCGCACTGAAACAGTGAGTTAAACCTGGTTTCAATGTATATTTTAGAGGATAACACCCGTTAGGTCAGGGTTAGGTCTGGTATTTGCCATCATCTGGCTCATACATTCGCACTTTACGCATACTTGTTGGCCAGATCCTGCACGTTTTCTGGTTTGGATCACGTAATAATGTGGGACCACACTCAAACAGTGAGTTCAACCGGGATCCAATCTATATTTTAGAAGAATAACAACAGTTAGGTCAGCGTTATGTCTGGTATTTGCCATCAACTGGCTCATACTTTCGCATTTTGCACCTATTTGCTGGCCAGATCCTGGGCGTTTTCTGGGTTGGATCACGTAGTAATGTGGTACCACACTGAAACAGTGAGTTAAACCTGGTTTCAATGTATATTTTAGAGGATAACACCCGTTAGGTCAGGGTTAGGTCTGGTATTTGCCATCATCTGGCTTATTCTTTCGCCTTTTTCACCTACTTGTTGGCCAGATCCTGGGCGTTTTCTGGGTTGGATCAGGTAGTAGTGTGGTACCTCACTGAAACAGTGAAGTAATCCTGGATTCGATCTATATATTAGAGGGTGACACCGGTTAGGTCAGGGTTAGGTCTGGTGTTTGCCATCATCTGGCTCATACTTTCGCATTTTTCGCATACTTGTTGGCCAGATCCTGGGCGCTTTCTGGTTTGGATCACGTAGTAATGTAGCACCACTCTGAAACAGTGAGTTAAACCTGGATTCAATCTATATTTTACTGGATAACACCGGTTAGGTCAGGGTTAGGTCTGGTATTTGCCATCATCTGGCTCATAGTTTCGCCTTTTTCACCTACTTGATGGCCTGATCCTGGCCGTTTTCTGATTTGGATCACGTAGTAATGTGGTACCACACTGAAAGAGTGTGTTAAACCTGTGTCCGATCTATATTTTAAAGGATAACACCGGCTAGGTCGGGCTGAGGCCTGGGAGTAGCCATCATCTGGCTCATAGTTTCGCATTTTTCGCATACTTATTGGTCAGATACTTGGCGTTTTCTGGTTTGCATAATGTAGTAATGTGGTTCCACACTGCATCAGTGAGTTGAACCTGGATACAATCTATATTTTAAGGGATAACACCGGTTAGGTCAGGGTTAGGTCTGGTATTTGCCATCATCTGGCTCATACATTCGCATTTTTCGCATACTTGTTGGCCAGATCCTGGGCGCTTTCTGGTTTGGATCACGTAGTAATGTAGCACCACTCTGAAACAGTGAGTTAAACCTGGCTTGAATGTATATTTTAGAGGATAACACCGGTTAGGTCCGGGTCAGGTCTGGTATTTGCCATCATCTGGCTCATACATTCGCATTTTTCGCATACTTATTGGCCAGATCCTGGGCGTTTTCTGGTTTGGATCACATAGTAATGTGGTACCACACTCAAACAGTGAGTTAAACCTGGATCCAATCTATATTTAAGAAGAACAACACTGGTTAGGTCAGGGTTAGTTCCGGTATTTGCCATCATCTGGCTCATACTTTCGCATTTTTCGCATACTTGTTGGCCATATCCTGGGCGTTTTCTGGTTTGGATCACGTAGTAATGTGGCACCACACTGCAACAGTGAGTTAAACCTGGATTCAATCTATATTTTAGAGGATAACACTGGTTAGGTCAGGGTTAGGTCTGGTATTTGCCATCATCTGGCTTATTCTTTCGCCTTTTTCCCCTACTTGTTGGCCAGATCCTGGGCGTTTTCTGGGTTGGATCGGGTAGTAGTGTGGTACCGCACTGAAACAGTGAAGTAATCCTGGATTCGATATATATATTAGAGGGTGACACTGGTTAGGTCAGGGTTAGGTCCGGTATTTGCCATCATCTGGCTCATACTTTCGCATTTTTCGCATACTTGTTGGCCAGATCCTGGGCGCTTTCTCGTTTGGATCACGTAGTAATGTAGCACCACTCTGAAACAGTGGGTTAAACCTGGATTCAATCTATATTTTAGAGGATAACACCGGTTAGGTCAGGGTTAGGTCTGGTATTTGCCATCATCTGGCTTATTCTTTCGCCTTTTTCACCTACTTGTTGGCCAGATCCTGGGCGTTTTCTGGGTTGGAACAGGTAGTAGTGTGGTACCTCACTGAAACAGTGAAGTAATCCTGGATTCGATCTATATATTAGAGGGTGACACCGGTTAGGTCAGGGTTAGGTCTGGTGTTTGCCATCATCTGGCTCATACTTTCGCATTTTTCGCATACTTGTTGGCCAGATCCTGGGCGTTTTCTGGTTTGGATCACGCGGCAATGTGGTACCACACTGAAACAGTGAGTTTATGCTGGATTCGATCTATATATTAGAGGGTAACACCGGTTAGGTTTGTGTTAGGTTGGGTATTTGCCATCATTTGGCTCATACTTTCGCATTTTTCGCATACATGTTGGCGAGATCCTGGGCGCCTTCTGGTTTGGGTTACGTAGTAGTGTGGTACCACACTGGAACAGTGAGTTAAACCTGAATTCAATCTATATTTTAGAGGATAACAACGGTTAGGTCAGGGCTAGGTCTGGTATTTGCCATAACTGGTTCATACTTTCGCATTTTTCGAATACTTGTTGGCCAGATCCTGGGCGCTTTCTGGTTTGGATCACGTAGTAATGTAGCACCACTCTGAAACAGTGAGTTAAACCTGGATTCAATCTATATTTTAGAGGATAACACCGGCTAGGTCAGGGTTAGGTCTGGTATTTGCCATCATCTGGCTTATTCTTTCGCCTTTTTCAACTACTTGTTGGCCAGATCCTGTGCGTTTTCTGGGTTGGATCAGGTAGTAGTGTGGTACCTCACTGAAACAGTGAAGTAATCCTGGATTCGATCTATATATTAGAGGGTGACACCGGTTAGGTCAGGGTTAGGTCTGGTGTTTGCCATCATCTGGCTCATACTTTCGCCTTTTTCACCTACTTGTTGGCCAGATCCTGGGCGTTTTCTGGGTTGGATCAGGTAATAGTGTGGTACCGCACTGAAACAGTGAAGTAATCCTGGATTCGATCTTTATATTAGAGGGTGACACCGGTTAGGTCAGGGTTAGGTCTGGTATTTGCCATCATCTGGCTCATACATTCGCATTTTTCGCATACTTGTTGGCCAGATCCCGGGCGTTTTCTGGTTTGGATCACGTAGTAATGTAGCACCACTCTGAAGCAGTGAGTTAAACCTGGATTCAATCTATATTTTAGAGGATAACACCGGTTAGGTCAGGGTTAGGTCTGGTATTTGCCATCATCTGGCTCAAACAATCGCCATTTTCACCTACTTGATGGCCTGATCCTGGGCGTTTTCTGGTTTGGATCACGTAGTAATGTGGTACCACACTCAAACAGTTAGTTAAACCTGTGTCCGATCTATATTTTAAAGGATAACGCCGGTTAGGTCGGGCTGAGGCCTGGGAGTTGCCATCATGTGGCTCATAGTTTCGCATTTTTCGCATACTTATTCGACAGATACTTGGCGTTTTCTCGTTTGGATCATGTAGTAATGTGGTTCCACACTGCATCAGTGTGTTAAACCTGGATACAATCTATGTTTTAGAGGATAACACTGGTTAGGTCAGGGTTAGGTCCGGTATTTGCCATCATCTGGATCATACTTTCGCATTTTTCGTATACTTGTTGGCCAGATCCTGGGCGTTTTCTGGTTTGGATCACGTAGTAATGTGGCACCACACTGCAACAGTGAGTTAAACCTGGATTCAATCTATATTTTAGAGGATAACACTGGTTAGGTCAGGGTTAGGTCTGGTATTTGCCATCATCTGGCTTATTCTTTCGCCTTTTTCACCTACTTGTTGGCCAGATCCTGGGCGTTTTCTGTGTTGGATCAGGTAGTAGTGTGGTACCGCACTGAAACAGTGAAGTAATCCTGGATTCGATCTATATATTAGAGGGTGACACCGGTTAGGTCAGGGTTAGGTCTGGTGTTTGCCATCATCTGGCTCATACTTTCGCATTTTTCGCATACTTGTTGGCCAGATCCTGGGTGTTTTCTGGTTTGGGTTACGTAGTAATGTAGCACCACTCTGAAACAGTGAGTTAAACCTGGATTCAATCTTTACTTTACTGGATAACACCGGTTAGGTCAGGGTTAGGTCTGACATTTGCCATCATGTGGCTCATACTTTCGCATTTTTCGCATACTTGTTGGCCAGATCCTGGGCGCTCTCTGGTTTGGATCACGTAGTAATGTAGCACCACTCTGAAACAGTGAGTTAAACCTGGATTCAATCTATATTTTAGAGGATAACACCGGTTAGGTCAGGGTTAGGTCTGGTATTTGCCATCATCTGGCTCATAGTTTCGCATTTTTCGCATACTTGTTGGCCAGATTCTGCGCGTTTTCTGGTTTGGATCACGTTGTAATGTGGGACCACACTCAAACAGTGAGTTAAACCTGGATCCAATCTATATTTTAGAAGAATAACAACAGTTAGGTCAGTGTTAGGTCTGGTATTTGCCATCAACTGGCTCATACCTTCGCATTTTGCACCTACATGTTGGCCAGATCCTGGGCGTTTTCTGGGTTGGATCACGTAGTAATGTGGTACCACACTGAAACAGTGTGTTAAACCTGGTTTCAATGTATATTTTAGAGGATAACAACAGTTAGGTCAGTGTTAGGTCTGGTATTTGCCATCAATTGGCTCATACTTTCGCATTTTTCACCTACTTGTTGGCCAGATCCTGGGCGTTTTCTGGGTTGGATCACGTAGTAATGTGGTACCACACTGAAACATTGAGTTAAACCTGGTTTCAATGTATATTTTAGAGGATAACACCCGTTAGGTCAGGGTTAGGTCTTGTATTTGCCATCATCTGGCTCATAGTTTCGCCTTTTTCACCTACTTGATGGCCTGACCCTGGGCGTTTTCTGGTTTGGATCACGTAGTAATGTGGTACCACACTGAAACAGTGAGTTAAACCTGTGTCCGATCTATATTTTAAAGGATAACACCGGTTAGGTTTGGGTTAGGTCTGGTGTTTACCATCATCTGGCTCATGCTTTCGCATTTTTCGCATACTTGTTGGCCAGATCCTGGGCGTTTTCTGGTTGGGATCACGCAGCAATGTGGTACCACGTTGAAACAGTGAGTTAATGCTGGATTCGATCTATATATTAGACGGTAACACCGGCTAGGTTTGTGTTAGGTTTGGTATTTGCCATCATCTGACTCATACTTTCGCATTTTTCGCATAGTTGTTGTCCAGATCCTGGGCGTTTTCTGGTTTGCATCACGTAGTAGTGTGTGACCACACTGAAACTGTGAGTTAATCTTGGATTCAATCTATACATTAGAGGATGACACCGGTTAGGTCAGGGTTAGGTCTGGTATTTACCTTCCACTGGCATATACTTTCGACTTTTTCACCTACATGTTGGCCAGATCCTGGGCGTTTTCTAGGTTGGATCAGGTAGTAGTGTGGTACCGCACTGAAACAGTGAAGTAATCCTGGATTCGATCTATATATTAGAGGGTAACACCGGTTAGGTTTGGGTTAGGTCCGGTATTTGCCATCATCTGGCTCATACTTTCGCATTTTTCGCATACTTGTTGTCCAGATCCTGGGCGTTTTCTGGTTTGGATCACGTAGTAATGTGGCACCACACTGCACCAGTGAGTTAAACCTGGATTCAATCTATATTTTGGAGGGTAACACTGGTTAGGTCAGGGTTAGGTCTGGTATTTGCCATCATCTGGCTCATAGTTTCGCCTTTATCACCTACTTGATGGCCTGATCCTGGGCGTATTCTGGTTTGGCTCACGTAGTAATGTGGTACCACACTGAAACAGTGAGTTAAACCTGTGTCCGATCTATATTTTAAAGGATAACGCCGGTTAGGTCGGGCTGAGGCCTGGGAGTTGCCATCATCTGGCTCATACTTTCGCATTTTTCGCATACTTGTTCGCCAGATCCTGGGCGATTTCAGGATTGGATCACGTAGTAATGTGGCACCACACTGCACCAGTGAGTTAAACCTGGATTCAATCTATATTTTAGAGGATAACACTGGTTAGGTCAGGGTTTGGTCTGGTATTTGCCATCATCTGGCATATACTTTCGAATTTTTCACCTACTTGTTGGCCAGATCCTGGGCGTTTTCTGGGTTGGATCAGGTAGTAGTGTGGTACCGCACTGAAACAGTGAAGTGATCCTGGATTCGATCTATATATTAGAGGGTGACACCGGTTAGGTTTGGGTTAGGTCTGGTATTTGCCATCATCTGGCTCATACTTTCGCATTTTTCGCATACTTGTTGGCCATATCCTGGGCGCTTTCTGGTTTGGATCACGTAGTAATGTAGCACCACTCTGAAACAGTGAGTTAAACCTGGATTCAATCTATATTTTAGAGGATAACACCGGTTAGGTCAGGGTGAGGTCTGGTATTTGCCATCATCTGGCTCAAACATTCGCATTTTTCGCATACTTGTTGGCCAGATCCTGCGCGTTTTCTGGTTTGGACCACGTAGTACTGTGGGACCACACTCAAGCAGTGAGTTAAACCTGGATCCAATCTATATTTTAGAAGAATAACAACAGTTAGGTCAGTGTTAGGTCCGGTATTTGCCATCAATTGGCTCATACTTTCGCATTTTTCACCTACTTGTTGGCCAGATCCTGGGCGTTTTCTGGGTTGGATCACGTAGTAATGTGGTACCACACTGAAACATTGAGTCAAACCTGGTTTCAATGTATATTTTAGAGGATAACACCCGTTAGGTCAGGGTTAGGTCTTGTATTTGCCATCATCAGGCTCATAGTTTCGCCTTTTTCACCTACTTGATTGCCTGACCCTGGGCGTTTTCTGGTTTGGATCACGTAGTAATGTGTTACCACACTGAAACAGTGAGTTAAACCAGTGTCCGATCTATATTTTAAAGGATAACACCGGTTAGGTTTGGGTTAGGTCTGGTGTTTGCCATCATCTGGCTCATGCTTTCGCATTTTTCGCATACTTGTTGGCCAGATCCTGGGCGTTTTCTGGTTGGGATCACGCAGCAATGTGGTACCACGTTGAAACAGTGAGTAAATGCTGGATTCGATCTATACATTAGAGGATGACACCGGTTAGGTCAGGGTTAGGTCTGGTATTTACCTTCCACTGGCATATACTTTCGACTTTTTCACCTACTTGTTGGCCAGATCCTGGGCGTTTTCTGGTTTGGATCACGTAGTAATGTGGTACCACACTGAAACAGTGAGTTAAACCAGTGTCCGATCTATATTTTAAAGGATAACACCGGCTAGGTTTGTGTTAGGTTTGGTATTTGCCATCATCTGACTCATACTTTCGCATTTTTCGTATAGTTGTTGTCCAGATCCTGGGCGTTTTCTGTTTTCGATCACGTAGTAGTGTGTGACCACACTGAAACTGTGAGTTAATCTTGGATTCGATCTATACATTAGAGGATGACACCGGTTAGGTTTAGGTTAGGTCTGGTATTTGCCATTATCTGGCTCATAGTTTCGCATTTTTCGCATACTTGTTCGCCACATCCTGGGCGCTTTCTGGTTTGGATCACGTAGTAATGTAGCACCACTCTGAAACAGTGAAGTAATCCTGGATTCGATCTATATATAAGAGGGTAACACCGGTTAGGTTTGGGTTAGGTCCGGTATTTGCCATCATCTGGCTCTTACTTTCGCATTTTTCGCATACTTGTTGGTCAGATCCTGGGCGTTTTCTGGGTTGGATCAGGTAGTAGTGTGGTACCGCACTGAAACAGTGAGTTAAACCTGGTTTCAATGTATATTTTAGAGGATAACACCCGTTAGGTCAGGGTTAGGTCTGGTATTTGCCATCATCTGGCTCATACATTCGCACTTTACGCATACTTGTTGGCCAGATCCTGCACGTTTTCTGGTTTGGATCACGTAATAATGTGGGACCACACTCAAACAGTGAGTTCAACCGGGATCCAATCTATATTTTAGAAGAATAACAACAGTTAGGTCAGCGTTATGTCTGGTATTTGCCATCAACTGGCTCATACTTTCGCATTTTGCACCTATTTGCTGGCCAGATCCTGGGCGTTTTCTGGGTTGGATCACGTAGTAATGTGGTACCACACTGAAACAGTGAGTTAAACCTGGTTTCAATGTATATTTTAGAGGATAACACCCGTTAGGTCAGGGTTAGGTCTGGTATTTGCCATCATCTGGCTTATTCTTTCGCCTTTTTCACCTACTTGTTGGCCAGATCCTGGGCGTTTTCTGGGTTGGATCAGGTAGTAGTGTGGTACCTCACTGAAACAGTGAAGTAATCCTGGATTCGATCTATATATTAGAGGGTGACACCGGTTAGGTCAGGGTTAGGTCTGGTGTTTGCCATCATCTGGCTCATACTTTCGCATTTTTCGCATACTTGTTGGCCAGATCCTGGGCGCTTTCTGGTTTGGATCACGTAGTAATGTAGCACCACTCTGAAACAGTGAGTTAAACCTGGATTCAATCTATATTTTACTGGATAACACCGGTTAGGTCAGGGTTAGGTCTGGTATTTGCCATCATCTGGCTCATAGTTTCGCCTTTTTCACCTACTTGATGGCCTGATCCTGGCCGTTTTCTGATTTGGATCACGTAGTAATGTGGTACCACACTGAAAGTGTGTGTTAAACCTGTGTCCGATCTATATTTTAAAGGATAACACCGGTTAGGTCGGGCTGAGGCCTGGGAGTAGCCATCATCTGGCTCATAGTTTCGCATTTTTCGCATACTTATTGGTCAGATACTTGGCGTTTCCTGGTTTGCATCATGTAGTAATGTGGTTCCACACTGCATCAGTGAGTTGAACCTGGATACAATCTATATTTTAAGGGATAACACCGGTTAGGTCAGGGTTAGGTCTGGTATTTGCCATCATCTGGCTCATACATTCGCATTTTTCGCATACTTGTTGGCCAGATCCTGGGCGCTTTCTGGTTTGGATCACGTAGTAATGTAGCACCACTCTGAAACTGTGAGTTAAACCTGGCTTGAATGTATATTTTAGAGGATAACACCGGTTAGGTCCGGGTTAGGTCTGGTATTTGCCATCATCTGGCTCATACATTCGCATTTTTCGCATACTTGTTGGCCAGATCCTGGGCGTTTTCTGGTTTGGATCACATAGTAATGTGGTACCACACTCAAACAGTGAGTTAAACCTGGATCCAATCTATATTTTAGAAGAACAACACTGGTTAGGTCAGGGTTAGGTCTGGTATTTGCCATCATCTGGCTTATTCTTTCGCCTTTTTCCCCTACTTGTTGGCCAGATCCTGGGCGTCTTCTGGGTTGGATCGGGTAGTAGTGTGGTACCGCACTGAAACAGTGAAGTAATCCTGGATTCGATATATATATTAGAGGGTGGCACCGGTTAGGTCAGGGTTAGGTCCGGTATTTGCCAGCATCTGGCTCATACTTTCGCCTTTTTCACCTACTTGATGGCCTGACCCTGGGCGTTTTCTGGTTTGGATCACGTAGTAATGTGGTACCACACTGAAACAGTGAGTTAAACCAGTGTCCGATCTATATTTTAAAGGATAACACCGGTTAGGTTTGGGTTAGGTCTGGTGTTTGCCATCATCTGGCTCATGCTTTCGCATTTTTCGCATACTTGTTGGCCAGATCCTGGGCGTTTTCTGGTTGGGATCACGCAGCAATGTGGTACCACGTTGAAACAGTGAGTAAATGCTGGATTCGATCTATACATTAGAGGATGACACCGGTTAGGTCAGGGTTAGGTCTGGTATTTACCTTCCACTGGCATATACTTTCGACTTTTTCACCTACTTGTTGGCCAGATCCTGGGCGTTTTCTGGTTTGGATCACGTAGTACTGTGGTACCACACTGAAACAGTGAGTTAAACCAGTGTCCGATCTATATTTTAAAGGATAACACCGGCTAGGTTTGTGTTAGGTTTGGTATTTGCCATCATCTGACTCATACTTTCGCATTTTTCGCATAGTTGTTGTCCAGATCCTGGGCGTTTTCTGTTTTGGATCACGTAGTAGTGTGTGACCACACTGAAACTGTGAGTTAATCTTGGATTCAATCTATACATTAGAGGATGACACCGGTTAGGTCAGGGTTAGGTCTGGTATTTACCTTCCACTGGCATATACTTTCGACTTTTTCACCTACTTGTTGGCCAGATCCTGGGCGTTTTCTAGGTTGGATCAGGTAGTAGTGTGGTACCGCACTGAAACAGTGAAGTAATCCTGGATTCGATCTATATATTAGAGGGTGACACCGGTTAGGTTTAGGTTACGTCTGGTATTTGCCATTATCTGGCTCATAGTTTCGCATTTTTCGCATACTTGTTCGCCACATCCTGGGCGCTTTCTGGTTTGGATCACGTAGTAATGTAGCACCACTCTGAAACAGTGAAGTAATCCTGGATTCGATCTATATATAAGAGGGTAACACCGGTTAGGTTTGGGTTAGGTCCGGTATTTGCCATCATCTGGCTCTTACTTTCGCATTTTTCGCATACTTGTTGGTCAGATCCTGGGCGTTTTCTGGGTTGGATCAGGTAGTAGTGTGGTACCGCACTGAAACAGTGAGTTAAACCTGGTTTCAATGTATATTTTAGAGGATAACACCCGTTAGGTCAGGGTTAGGTCTGGTATTTGCCATCATCTGGCTCATACATTCGCACTTTACGCATACTTGTTGGCCAGATCCTGCACGTTTTCTGGTTTGGATCACGTAATGATGTGGGACCACACTCAAACAGTGAGTTCAAGCGGGATCCTATCTATATTTTAGAAGAATAACAACAGTTAGGTCAGCGTTATGTCTGGTATTTGCCATCAACTGGCTCATACTTTCGCATTTTGCACCTATTTGCTGGCCAGATCCTGGGCGTTTCTGGGTTGGATCACGTAGTAATGTGGTACCACACTGAAACAGTGAGTTAAACCTGGTTTCAATGTATATTTTAGAGGATAACACGCGTTAGGTCAGGGTTAGGTCTGGTATTTGCCATCATCTGGCTTATTCTTTCGCCTTTTTCACCTACTTGTTGGCCAGATCCTGGGCGTTTTCTGGGTTGGATCAGGTAGTAGTGTGGTACCTCACTGAAACAGTGAAGTAATCCTGGATTCGATCTATATATTAGAGGGTGACACCGGTTAGGTCAGGGTTAGGTCTGGTGTTTGCCATCATCTGGCTCATACTTTCGCATTTTTCGCATACTTGTTGGCCAGATCCTGGGCGCTTTCTGGTTTGGATCACGTAGTAATGTAGCACCACTCTGAAACAGTGAGTTAAACCTGGATTCAATCTATATTTTACTGGATAACACCGGTTAGGTCAGTGTTAGGTCTGGTATTTGCCATCATCTGGCTCATAGTTTCGCCTTTTTCACCTACTTGATGGCCTGATCCTGGGCGTTTTCTGATTTGGATCACGTAGTAATGTGGTACCACACTGAAAGAGTGTGTTAAACCTGTGTCCGATCTATATTTTAAAGGATAACACCGGTTAGGTCGGGCTGAGGCCTGGGAGTAGCCATCATCTGGCTCATAGTTTCGCATTTTTCGCATACTTATTGGTCAGATACTTGGCGTTTCCTGGTATGCATCATGTAGTAATGTGGTTCCACACTGCATCAGTGAGTTGAACCTGGATACAATCTATATTTTAAGGGATAACACCGGTTAGGTCAGGGTTAGGTCTGGTATTTGCCATCATCTGGCTCATACATTCGCATTTTTCGCATACTTGTTGGCCAGATCCTGGGCGCTTTCTGGTTTGGATCACGTAGTAATGTAGCACCACTCTGAAACTGTGAGTTAAACCTGGCTTGAATGTATATTTTAGAGGATAACACCGGTTAGGTCCGGGTTAGGTCTGGTATTTGCCATCATCTGGCTCATACATTCGCATTTTTCGCATACTTGTTGGCCAGATCCTGGGCGTTTTCTGGTTTGGATCACATAGTAATGTGGTACCACACTCAAACAGTGAGTTAAACCTGGATCCAATCTATATTTTAGAAGAACAACACTGGTTAGGTCAGGGTTAGGTCTGGTATTTGCCATCATCTGGCTTATTCTTTCGCCTTTTTCCCCTACTTGTTGGCCAGATCCTGGGCGTCTTCTGGGTTGGATCGGGTAGTAGTGTGGTACCGCACTGAAACAGTGAAGTAATCCTGGATTCGATATATATATTAGAGGGTGGCACCGGTTAGGTCAGGGTTAGGTCCGGTATTTGCCATCATCTGGCTCATACTTTCGCATTTTTCGCATACTTGTTCGCCACATCCTGGGCGCTTTCTGGTTTGGATCACGTAGTAATGTAGCACCACTCTGAAACAGTGAAGTAATCCTGGATTCGATCTATATATAAGAGGGTAACACCGGTTAGGTTTGGGTTAGGTCCGGTATTTGCCATCATCTGGCTCTTACTTTCGCATTTTTCGCATACTTGTTGGTCAGATCCTGGGCGTTTTCTGGGTTGGATCAGGTAGTAGTGTGGTACCGCACTGAAACAGTGAGTTAAACCTGGTTTCAATGTATATTTTAGAGGATAACACCCGTTAGGTCAGGGTTAGGTCTGGTATTTGCCATCATCTGGCTCATACATTCGCACTTTACGCATACTTGTTGGCCAGATCCTGCACGTTTTCTGGTTTGGATCACGTAATGATGTGGGACCACACTCAAACAGTGAGTTCAAGCGGGATCCTATCTATATTTTAGAAGAATAACAACAGTTAGGTCAGCGTTATGTCTGGTATTTGCCATCAACTGGCTCATACTTTCGCATTTTGCACCTATTTGCTGGCCAGATCCTGGGCGTTTCTGGGTTGGATCACGTAGTAATGTGGTACCACACTGAAACAGTGAGTTAAACCTGGTTTCAATGTATATTTTAGAGGATAACACGCGTTAGGTCAGGGTTAGGTCTGGTATTTGCCATCATCTGGCTTATTCTTTCGCCTTTTTCACCTACTTGTTGGCCAGATCCTGGGCGTTTTCTGGGTTGGATCAGGTAGTAGTGTGGTACCTCACTGAAACAGTGAAGTAATCCTGGATTCGATCTATATATTAGAGGGTGACACCGGTTAGGTCAGGGTTAGGTCTGGTGTTTGCCATCATCTGGCTCATACTTTCGCATTTTTCGCATACTTGTTGGCCAGATCCTGGGCGCTTTCTGGTTTGGATCACGTAGTAATGTAGCACCACTCTGAAACAGTGAGTTAAACCTGGATTCAATCTATATTTTACTGGATAACACCGGTTAGGTCAGTGTTAGGTCTGGTATTTGCCATCATCTGGCTCATAGTTTCGCCTTTTTCACCTACTTGATGGCCTGATCCTGGGCGTTTTCTGATTTGGATCACGTAGTAATGTGGTACCACACTGAAAGAGTGTGTTAAACCTGTGTCCGATCTATATTTTAAAGGATAACACCGGTTAGGTCGGGCTGAGGCCTGGGAGTAGCCATCATCTGGCTCATAGTTTCGCATTTTTCGCATACTTATTGGTCAGATACTTGGCGTTTCCTGGTATGCATCATGTAGTAATGTGGTTCCACACTGCATCAGTGAGTTGAACCTGGATACAATCTATATTTTAAGGGATAACACCGGTTAGGTCAGGGTTAGGTCTGGTATTTGCCATCATCTGGCTCATACATTCGCATTTTTCGCATACTTGTTGGCCAGATCCTGGGCGCTTTCTGGTTTGGATCACGTAGTAATGTAGCACCACTCTGAAACTGTGAGTTAAACCTGGCTTGAATGTATATTTTAGAGGATAACACCGGTTAGGTCCGGGTTAGGTCTGGTATTTGCCATCATCTGGCTCATACATTCGCATTTTTCGCATACTTGTTGGCCAGATCCTGGGCGTTTTCTGGTTTGGATCACATAGTAATGTGGTACCACACTCAAACAGTGAGTTAAACCTGGATCCAATCTATATTTTAGAAGAACAACACTGGTTAGGTCAGGGTTAGGTCTGGTATTTGCCATCATCTGGCTTATTCTTTCGCCTTTTTCCCCTACTTGTTGGCCAGATCCTGGGCGTCTTCTGGGTTGGATCGGGTAGTAGTGTGGTACCGCACTGAAACAGTGAAGTAATCCTGGATTCGATATATATATTAGAGGGTGGCACCGGTTAGGTCAGGGTTAGGTCCGGTATTTGCCATCATCTGGCTCATACTTTCGCATTTTTCGCATACTTGTTGGCCAGATCCTGGGCGTTTTCTGGTTTGGATCACGTAGTAATGTAGCACCACTCTGAAACAGTGAGTTAAACCTGGATCCAATCTATATTTTAGAAGAATAACACCAGTTAGGTCAGCGTTACGTCTGGTCTTTGCCATCAACTGGCTCATAGTTTCGCATTTTTCACCTACTTGTTGGCCAGATCCTGGGCGTTTTCTGGGTTGGATCACGTAGTAATGTTGTGCCACACTGAAACAGTGAGTTAAACCTGGCTTGAATGTATATTTTAGAGGATAACACCGGTTAGGTCAGGGTTAGGTCTGGTATTTGCCATCATCTGGCTCAAACATTCGCCTTTTTCACCTACTTGATGGCCTGATGCTGGGCGTTTTCTGGTTTGGATCATGTAGTAATGTGGTTCCACACTGCATCAGTGAGTTAAACCTGGATACAATCTATGTTTTAGAGGATAACTCTGGTTAGGTCAGGGTTAGGTCTGGTATTTGCCATCATCTGGCTCATACTTTCGCATTTTTCGCATACTTGTGGGCCAGATCCCGGGCCCTTTCTGGTTTGGATCACGTAGTAGTATAGCACCACTCTGAAACAGTGAGTTAAACCTGTATTCAATCTATATTTTAGGAGATAACACCGGTTAGGTCAGGGTTAGGTCTGGTATTTGCGATCATCTGGCTCATACTTTCGCATTTTTCGCATACTTGTTGGCCAGATCCTGGGCGTTTTCTGGTTTGGATTACGTAGTAATGTAGCACCACTCTGAAACAGTGAGTTAAACCTGGATTCAATCTATATTTTAGAGGATAACACCGGTTAGGTCAGGGTTAGGTCTGGTATTTGCGATCATCTGGCTCATACATTCGCATTTTTCGCATACTTGTTGGCCAGATCCTGGGCGCTTTCTCGTTTGGATCACGTAGTAATGTAGCACCACTCTGAAACAGTGGGTTAAACCTGGATCCAATCTATATTTTAAAGGATAACACCGGTTAGGTCAGGGTTAGGTCTGGTATTTGCCATCATCTGGCTTATTCTTTCGCCTTTTTCACCTACTTGTTGGCCAGATCCTGGGCGTTTTCTGGGTTGGATCAGGTAGTAGTGTGGTACCTCACTGAAACAGTGAAGTAATCCTGGATTCAATCTATATTTTAGAGGATAACACTGGTTAGGTCAGGGTTAGGTCTGGTATTTGCCATCATCTGGCTTATTCTTTCGCCTTTTTCACCTACTTGTTGGCCAGATCCTGGGCGTTTTCTGTGTTGGATCAGGTAGTAGTGTGGTACCGCACTGAAACAGTGAAGTGATCCTGGATTCGATCTATATATTAGAGGGTGACACCGGTTAGGTCAGGGTTAGGTCTGGTGTTTGCCATCATCTGGCTCATACTTTCGCATTTTTCGCATACTTGTTGGCCAGATCCTGGGCGTTTTCTGGTTTTGGTTACGTAGTAATGTAGCACCACTCTGAAACAGTGAGTTAAACCTGGATTCAATCTTTACTTTACTGGATAACACCGGTTAGGTCAGGGTTAGGTCTGACATTTGCCATCATGTGGCTCATACTTTCGCATTTTTCGCATACTTGTTGGCCAGATCCTGGGCGCTCTCTGGTTTGGATCACGTAGTAATGTAGCACCACTCTGAAACAGTGAGTTAAACCTGGATTCAATCTATATTTTAGAGGATAACACCGGTTAGGTCAGGGTTAGGTCTGGTATTTGCCATCATCTGGCTCATAGTTTCGCATTTTTCGCATACTTGTTGGCCAGATCCTGCGCGTTTTCTGGTTTGGATCACGTTGTAATGTGGGACCACACTCAAACAGTGAGTTAAACCTGGATCCAATCTATGTTTTAGATGAATAACAACAGTTAGGTCAGTGTTAGGTCTGGTATTTGCCATCAACTGGCTCATACCTTCGCATTTTGCACCTACATGTTGGCCAGATCCTGGGCGTTTTCTGGGTTGGATCACGTAGTAATGTGGTACCACACTGAAACAGTGTGTTAAACCTGGTTTCAATGTATATTTTAGAGGATAACACCCGTTAGGTCAGGGTTAGTTCTGGTATTTGCCATCATCTGGCTCATAGTTTCGCCTTTTTCACCTACTTGATGGCCTGATCCTGGGCGTTTTCTGGTTTGGATCACGTAGTAATGTGGGACCACACTGAAACAGTGAGTTAAACCTGTGTCCAATCTATATTTTGAAGGATAACACCGTTTAGGTCGGGCTGAGGCCTGGGAGTTGCCATCATCTGGCTCATAGTTTCGCATTTTTCGCATACTTATTGGCCAGATACTTGGCGTTTTCTGGTTTGGATCATGTAGTAATGTGGTTCCACACTGCATCAGTGAGATAACCTGGATACAATCTATGTTTTAGTGGATAACACTGGTTAGGTCAGGGTTAGGTCCGGTATTTGCCATCATCTGGCTCATAGTTTCGCCTTTTTCACCTACTTGATGGCCTGATCCTGGGCGTTTTCTGATTTGGATCACGTAGTAATGTGGTACCACACTGAAAGAGTGTGTTAAACCTGTGTCCGATCTATATTTTAAAGGATAACACCGGTTAGGTCGGGCTGAGGCCTGGGAGTAATCGTCATCTGGCTCATAGTTTCGCATTTTTCGCATACTTATTGGTCAGATACTTGGCGTTTCCTGGTTTGCATCATGTAGTAATGTGGTTCCACACTGCATCAGTGAGTTGAACCTGGATACAATCTATATTTTAAGGGATAACACCGGTTAGGTCAGGGTTAGGTCTGGTATTTGCCATCATCTGGCTCATACATTCGCATTTTTCGCATACTTGTTGGCCAGATCCTGGGCGCTTTCTGGTTTGGATCACGTAGTAATGTAGCACCACTCTGAAACTGTGAGTTAAACCTGGCTTGAATGTATATTTTAGAGGATAACACCGGTTAGGTCCGGGTTAGGTCTGGTGTTTGCCATCATCTGGCTCATACATTCGCATTTTTCACCTACTTGATGGCCTGATCCTGGGCGTTTTCTGATTTGGATCACGTAGTAATGTGGTACCACACTGAAAGAGTGTGTTAAACCTGTGTCCGATCTATATTTTAGAAGAACAACACTGGTTAGGTCAGGGTTAGGTCTGGTATTTGCCATCATCTGGCTTATTCTTTCGCCTTTTTCCCCTACTTGTTGGCCAGATCCTGGGCGTCTTCTGGGTTGGATCGGGTAGTAGTGTGGTACCGCACTGAAACAGTGAAGTAATCCTGGATTCGATATATATATTAGAGGGTGGCACCGGTTAGGTCAGGGTTAGGTCCGGTATTTGCCATCATCTGGCTCATACTTTCGCATTTTTCGCATACTTGTTGGCCAGATCCTGGGCGTTTTCTGGTTTGGATCACGTAGTAATGTAGCACCACTCTGAAACAGTGAGTTAAACCTGGATCCAATCTATATTTTAGAAGAATAACACCAGTTAGGTCAGCGTTACGTCTGGTCTTTGCCATCAACTGGCTCATAGTTTCGCATTTTTCACCTACTTGTTGGCCAGATCCTGGGCGTTTTCTGGGTTGGATCACGTAGTAATGTTGTGCCACACTGAAACAGTGAGTTAAACCTGGCTTGAATGTATATTTTAGAGGATAACACCGGTTAGGTCAGGGTTAGGTCTGGTATTTGCCATCATCTGGCTCAAACATTCGCCTTTTTCACCTACTTGATGGCCTGATGCTGGGCGTTTTCTGGTTTGGATCATGTAGTAATGTGGTTCCACACTGCATCAGTGAGTTAAACCTGGATACAATCTATGTTTTAGAGGATAACTCTGGTTAGGTCAGGGTTAGGTCTGGTATTTGCCATCATCTGGCTCATACTTTCGCATTTTTCGCATACTTGTGGGCCAGATCCCGGGCCCTTTCTGGTTTGGATCACGTAGTAGTATAGCACCACTCTGAAACAGTGAGTTAAACCTGTATTCAATCTATATTTTAGGAGATAACACCGGTTAGGTCAGGGTTAGGTCTGGTATTTGCGATCATCTGGCTCATACTTTCGCATTTTTCGCATACTTGTTGGCCAGATCCTGGGCGTTTTCTGGTTTGGATTACGTAGTAATGTAGCACCACTCTGAAACAGTGAGTTAAACCTGGATTCAATCTATATTTTAGAGGATAACACCGGTTAGGTCAGGGTTAGGTCTGGTATTTGCGATCATCTGGCTCATACATTCGCATTTTTCGCATACTTGTTGGCCAG
The DNA here is from genome assembly GCF_051014445.1 of Colletes latitarsis. NCBI lineage: Eukaryota > Metazoa > Arthropoda > Insecta > Hymenoptera > Colletidae > Colletes > Colletes latitarsis. The sequence goes on along the minus strand of NC_135145.1, from coordinate 2,301,732 downwards.
ATCCTGGGCGCTTTCTCGTTTGGATCACGTAGTAATGTAGCACCACTCTGAAACAGTGGGTTAAACCTGGATCCAATCTATATTTTAAAGGATAACACCGGTTAGGTCAGGGTTAGGTCTGGTATTTGCCATCATCTGGCTTATTCTTTCGCCTTTTTCACCTACTTGTTGGCCAGATCCTGGGCGTTTTCTGGGTTGGATCAGGTAGTAGTGTGGTACCTCACTGAAACAGTGAAGTAATCCTGGATTCAATCTATATTTTAGAGGATAACACTGGTTAGGTCAGGGTTAGGTCTGGTATTTGCCATCATCTGGCTTATTCTTTCGCCTTTTTCACCTACTTGTTGGCCAGATCCTGGGCGTTTTCTGTGTTGGATCAGGTAGTAGTGTGGTACCGCACTGAAACAGTGAAGTGATCCTGGATTCGATCTATATATTAGAGGGTGACACCGGTTAGGTCAGGGTTAGGTCTGGTGTTTGCCATCATCTGGCTCATACTTTCGCATTTTTCGCATACTTGTTGGCCAGATCCTGGGCGTTTTCTGGTTTTGGTTACGTAGTAATGTAGCACCACTCTGAAACAGTGAGTTAAACCTGGATTCAATCTTTACTTTACTGGATAACACCGGTTAGGTCAGGGTTAGGTCTGACATTTGCCATCATGTGGCTCATACTTTCGCATTTTTCGCATACTTGTTGGCCAGATCCTGGGCGCTCTCTGGTTTGGATCACGTAGTAATGTAGCACCACTCTGAAACAGTGAGTTAAACCTGGATTCAATCTATATTTTAGAGGATAACACCGGTTAGGTCAGGGTTAGGTCTGGTATTTGCCATCATCTGGCTCATAGTTTCGCATTTTTCGCATACTTGTTGGCCAGATCCTGCGCGTTTTCTGGTTTGGATCACGTTGTAATGTGGGACCACACTCAAACAGTGAGTTAAACCTGGATCCAATCTATGTTTTAGATGAATAACAACAGTTAGGTCAGTGTTAGGTCTGGTATTTGCCATCAACTGGCTCATACCTTCGCATTTTGCACCTACATGTTGGCCAGATCCTGGGCGTTTTCTGGGTTGGATCACGTAGTAATGTGGTACCACACTGAAACAGTGTGTTAAACCTGGTTTCAATGTATATTTTAGAGGATAACACCCGTTAGGTCAGGGTTAGTTCTGGTATTTGCCATCATCTGGCTCATAGTTTCGCCTTTTTCACCTACTTGATGGCCTGATCCTGGGCGTTTTCTGGTTTGGATCACGTAGTAATGTGGGACCACACTGAAACAGTGAGTTAAACCTGTGTCCAATCTATATTTTGAAGGATAACACCGTTTAGGTCGGGCTGAGGCCTGGGAGTTGCCATCATCTGGCTCATAGTTTCGCATTTTTCGCATACTTATTGGCCAGATACTTGGCGTTTTCTGGTTTGGATCATGTAGTAATGTGGTTCCACACTGCATCAGTGAGATAACCTGGATACAATCTATGTTTTAGTGGATAACACTGGTTAGGTCAGGGTTAGGTCCGGTATTTGCCATCATCTGGCTCATAGTTTCGCCTTTTTCACCTACTTGATGGCCTGATCCTGGGCGTTTTCTGATTTGGATCACGTAGTAATGTGGTACCACACTGAAAGAGTGTGTTAAACCTGTGTCCGATCTATATTTTAAAGGATAACACCGGTTAGGTCGGGCTGAGGCCTGGGAGTAATCGTCATCTGGCTCATAGTTTCGCATTTTTCGCATACTTATTGGTCAGATACTTGGCGTTTCCTGGTTTGCATCATGTAGTAATGTGGTTCCACACTGCATCAGTGAGTTGAACCTGGATACAATCTATATTTTAAGGGATAACACCGGTTAGGTCAGGGTTAGGTCTGGTATTTGCCATCATCTGGCTCATACATTCGCATTTTTCGCATACTTGTTGGCCAGATCCTGGGCGCTTTCTGGTTTGGATCACGTAGTAATGTAGCACCACTCTGAAACTGTGAGTTAAACCTGGCTTGAATGTATATTTTAGAGGATAACACCGGTTAGGTCCGGGTTAGGTCTGGTGTTTGCCATCATCTGGCTCATACATTCGCATTTTTCACCTACTTGATGGCCTGATCCTGGGCGTTTTCTGATTTGGATCACGTAGTAATGTGGTACCACACTGAAAGAGTGTGTTAAACCTGTGTCCGATCTATATTTTAAAGGATAACACTGGTTAGGTCAGGGTTAGGTCTGGTATTTGCCATCATCTGGCTTATTCTTTCGCCTTTTTCCCCTACTTGTTGGCCAGATCCTGGGCGTTTTCTGGGTTGGATCGGGTAGTAGTGTGGTACCGCACTGAAACAGTGAAGTAATCCTAGATTCGATATATATATTAGAGGGTGGCACCGGTTAGGTCAGGGTTAGGTCCGGTATTTGCCATCATCTGGCTCATACTTTCGCATTTTTCGCATACTTGTTGGCCAGATCCTGGGCGTTTTCTGGTTTGGATCACGTAGTAATGTAGCACCACTCTGAAACAGTGAGTTAAACCTGGATCCAATCTATATTTTAGAAGAATAACACCAGTTAGGTCAGCGTTACGTCTGGTCTTTGCCATCAACTGGCTCATAGTTTCGCATTTTTCACCTACTTGTTGGCCAGATCCTGGGCGTTTTCTGGGTTGGATCACGTAGTAATGTTGTGCCACACTGAAACAGTGAGTTAAACCTGGCTTGAATGTATATTTTAGAGGATAACACCGGTTAGGTCAGGGTTAGGTCTGGTATTTGCGATCATCTGGCTCATACATTCGCATTTTTCGCATACTTGTTGGCCAGATCCTGGGCGCTTTCTCGTTTGGATCACGTAGTAATGTAGCACCACTCTGAAACAGTGGGTTAAACCTGGATCCAATCTATATTTTAAAGGATAACACCGGTTAGGTCAGGGTTAGGTCTGGTATTTGCCATCATCTGGCTTATTCTTTCGCCTTTTTCACCTACTTGTTGGCCAGATCCTGGGCGTTTTCTGGGTTGGATCAGGTAGTAGTGTGGTACCTCACTGAAACAGTGAAGTAATCCTGGATTCGATCTATATATTAGAGGGTAACACCGGTTAGGTTTGTGTTAGGTTGGGTATTTGCCATCATCTGGCTCATACTTTCGCATTTTTCGCATACATGTTGGCCAGATCCTGGGCGCCTTCTGGTTTGGGTTACGTAGTAGTGTGGTACCACACTGGAACAGTGAGTTAAACCTGAATTCAATCTATATTTTAGAGGATAACAACGGTTAGGTCAGGGCTAGGTCTGGTATTTGCCATATCTGGTTCATACTTTCGCATTTTTCGCATACTTGTTGGCCAGATCCTGGGCGCTTTCTGGTTTGGATCACGTAGTAATGTAGCACCACTCTGAAACAGTGAGTTAAACCTGGATTCAATCTATATTTTAGAGGATAACACCGGCTAGGTCAGGGTTAGGTCTGGTATTTGCCATCATCTGGCTTATTCTTTCGCCTTTTTCACCTACTTGTTGGCCAGATCCTGGGCGTTTTCTGGGTTGGATCAGGTAGTAGTGTGGTACCTCACTGAAACAGTGAAGTAATCCTGGATTCGATCTATATATTAGAGGGTGACACCGGTTAGGTCAGGGTTAGGTCTGGTGTTTGCCATCATCTGGCTCATACTTTCGCATTTTTCGCATACTTGTTGGCCTGATCCTGGGCGTTTTCTGGTTTGGGTTACGTAGTAATGTAGCACCACTCTGAAACAGTGAGTTAAACCTGGATTCAATCCATATTTTAGAGGATAACACCGGTTAGGTCAGGGTTAGGTCTGGTATTTGCCATCATCTGGCTCGTACATTCGCATTTTTCGCATACTTGTTGGCCAGATCCTGGGCGCTTTCTCGTTTGGATCACGTAGTAATGTAGCACCACTCTGAAACAGTGAGATAAAAACCTGGATTCAATCTATATTTTAGAGGATAACACCGGTTAGGTTTGGGTTAGGTCTGGTATTTGCCATCATCTGGCTCATACTTTCGCATTTTTCGCATACTTGTTGGCCATATCCTGGGCGCTTTCTCGTTTGGATCACGTAGTAATGTAGCACCACTCCGAAACAGTGAGTTAAACCTGGATTCAATCTATATTTTAGAGGATAACACCGGTTAGGTCAGGGTTAGGTCTGGTATTTGCCATCATCTGGCTCATGCTTTCGCATTTTTCGCATGCTTGTTGGCCAGATCCTGGGCGTTTTCTGGTTGGGATCACGCGCCAATGTGGTACCACACTGAAGCAGTGAGTTTATGCTGGATTCGATCTATATATTAGAGGGTAACACCGGTTAGGTTTGTGTTAGGTTTGGTATTTGCCATCATCTGGCTCATACTTTGGCATTTTTCGCATAGTTGTTGGCCAGATCCTAGGCGCCTTCTGGTTTGGGTTACGTAGTAATGTGGTACCACACTGGAACAGTGAGTTAAACCTGAATTCAATTTATATTTTAGAGGATAACAACGGTTAGGTCAGGGCTAGGTCTGGTATTTGCCATCATCTGGTTCATACTTTCGCATTTTTCGCATACTTGTTGGCCAGATCCTGGGCGCTTTCTGGTTTGGATCACGTAGTAATGTAGCACCACTCTGAAACAGTGAGTTAAACCTGGATTCAATCTATATTTTAGAGGATAACACCGGCTAGGTCCGGGTTAGGTCTGGTATTTGCTATCATCTGGCTCATACATTCGCATTTTTCGTATACTTGTTTGCCAGATCCTAGGCGTTTTCTGGTTTGGATCGCGTAGTAATGTGGCACCACACTGCAACAGTGAGTTAAACCTGGATTCAATCTGTATTTTAGGGGATCACACTGGTTAGGTCAGGGTTAGGTCTGGTATTTGCCACCATCTGGCTTATTCTTTCGCCTTTTTCACCTACTTGTTGGCCAGATCCTGGGCGTTTTCTGGTTTGGATCACGTAGTAATGTGGTACCACACTCAAACAGTGAGTTAAACCTGGATCCAATCTATAGTTTAGAAGAATAACACTGGTTAGGTCAGCGTTAGTTCTGGTATTTGCCATCAACTGGTTCATACTTTCGCATTTTTCACCTACTTGTTGGACAGATCCTGGGCGTTTTCTGGGTTGGATCACGTAGTAATGTGGGACCACACTGCAACAGTGAGTTAAACCTGGATTCAATCTATATTTTAGAGGATAACACTGGTTAGGTCAGGGTTAGGTCTGGTATTTGCCATCATCTGGCTTATTCTTTCGCCTTTTTCACCTACTTGTTGGCCAGATCCTGGGCGATTTCAGTGTTGGATCAGGTAGTAGTGTGGTACCGCACTGAAACAGTGAAGTGATCCTGGATTCGATCTATATATTAGAGGGTGACACCGGTTAGGTCGGGGTTTGGTCTGGTGTTTGCCATCATCTGGCTCATACTTTCGCATTTTTCGCATACTTGTTGGCCAGATCCTGGGCGTTTTCTGGTTTTGGTTACGTAGTAATGTAGCACCACTCTGAAACAGTGAGTTAAACCTGGATTCAATCTTTACTTTACTGGATAACACCGGTTAGGTCAGGGTTAGGTCTGACATTTGCCATCATGTGGCTCATACTTTCGCATTTTTCGCATACTTGTTGGCCAGATCCTGGGCGCTCTCTGGTTTGGATCACGTAGTAATGTAGCACCACTCTGAAACAGTGAGTTAAACCTGGATTCAATCTATATTTTAGAGGATTACACCGGTTAGGTCAGGGTTAGGTCTGGTATTTGCCATCATCTGACTCATAGTTTCGCATTTTTCGTATACTTGTTGGCCAGATCCTGCGCGTTTTCTGGTTTGGATCACGTTGTAATGTGGGACCACACTCAAACAGTGAGTTAAACCTGGATCCAATCTATATTTTAGAAGAATAACAACAGTTAGGTCAGTGTTAGGTCTGGTATTTGCCATCAACTGGCTCATACCTTCGCATTTTGCACCTACATGTTGGCCAGATCCTGGGCGTTTTCTGGGTTGGATCACGTAGTAATGTGGTACCACACTGAAACAGTGTGTTAAACCTGGTTTCAATGTATATTTTAGAGGATAACACCCGTTAGGTCAGGGTTAGTTCTGGTATTTGCCATCATCTGGCTCATAGTTTCGCCTTTTTCACCTACTTGATGGCCTGATCCTGGGCGTTTTCTGGTTTGGATCACGTAGTAATGTGGGACCACACTGAAACAGTGAGTTAAACCTGTGTCCAATCTATATTTTGAAGGATAACACCGTTTAGGTCGGGCTGAGGCCTGGGAGTTGCCATCATCTGGCTCATAGTTTCGCATTTTTCGCATACTTATTGGCCAGATACTTGGCGTTTTCTGGTTTGGATCATGTAGTAATGTGGTTCCACACTGCATCAGTGAGATAACCTGGATACAATCTATGTTTTAGTGGATAACACTGGTTAGGTCAGGGTTAGGTCCGGTATTTGCCATCAACTGGCTCATACCTTCGCATTTTGCACCTACATGTTGGCCAGATCCTGGGCGTTTTCTGGGTTGGATCACGTAGTAATGTGGTACCACACTGCAACATTGAGCTAAACCTGGATTCAATCTATATTTTAAAGTGTTACACCGGTTAGGTTTGGGTTAGAACTGGTATTTGCCATCATCTGGCTCATACGTTCGTATTTTTCGCACACTTGTTGGCCAGATCCTGGGCGTTTTCTGGTTTGGAACACATAGCAATGTGGTATCACACTTAAACAGTGAGTTGAACCTGGATTCAATCTATATTTTAGAGGACAACACCGGTTAGGTCTGGGTTAGGTCTGGTATTTGCCATCATCTGTCTCATACTTTCGCATTTTTCGCCTACTCGTTGGCCAGATACTGGGCGTTTTCTGGGTTGGATCACGTGGTAACGTGGTACCGCACTGAAACAGTGTAGTAATCCTGGATTCGATCTATATATTTGAGGGTAACACCGGTTAGGTTTGGGTTGGGTCTGGTATTTGCCATCATCTGGCTCATACTTTCGCAGTTTTCGCATACTTGTTGGCCAGATCCTGGGCGTTTCCAGGGTTGGATCACGTAGTAATGTGGTACCACACTGAAACAGTGAGTTAATCCTCGATTCGATCTATATATTAGAGGGTAACACCGGTTAGGTTTGGGTTAGGTCTGGTATTTGCCATCATCTGGCTCATACTTTCGCAGTTTTCGCATACTTGTTGGCCAGATCCTGGGCGTTTTCTGGTTTGGATCACATAGCAATGTGGTATCACACTTAAACAGTGAGTTAAACCTGGATTCAATCTATATTTTAGAGGATAACAGCGGTGAGGTCAGGGTTAGGTCTGGTATTTGCCATCATCTGTCTCATACTATCGCATTTTTCGCCAACTTGTTGGCCAGATACTGGGCGTTGTCTGGGTTGGATCACGTAGTAATGTGGCCCCACACTCAAACAGTGAGTTAAACCTGGACTCAATCTATATTTTAGAGGATAACACCGGTTAGGTCAGGGTTAGGTCTGGTATTTGCCATCATCTGCCTCATGCTTTCGCATTTTTCTCCTACTTGTTGGCCAGATCCTGGCCGTTTTCTGGGTCGGATCACGTAGTAATGTGGCACCACACTCAAACAGTGTGTTAAACCTGGATTCAATCTATATTTTAGAGGATAACACCGGTTAGGGCAAGGTTAGGTCTAGTATTTGCCATCATCTGGCTCATACATTCGCATTTTTCGCATAATTGTAGGCCAGAACCTGGGCGTTTTCTGGTTTGGATCATGTCGTAATGTGGTTCCACACTGCATCAGTGAGTTAAACCTGGATACAATCTATATTTTAGAAGAATAACACCGGTTAGGTCAGTGTTAGGTCTGGTATTTGCCATCATGAGGATCATACTTTCGTATTTTTCGCATAATTGTTGGCCAGATCCTGGGCGTTTTCTGGTTTGGATCACGTAGTAATGTAGAACCACTCTGAAGCTCTGAGTTAAACCTGGATTCAATCTATATTTTAGAGGATAACACCGGTTAGGTCAGGGTTGGGTTTGGTATTTGCCATCATCTGCCTCATAGTTTCGCAATTTTCGCATACTTGTTGGCCAGATCCAGGGCGTTTTCTGGTTTGGATCACGTAGTAATGTGGTACCACACAGCCACATGAGTTAAACCTGGATTCAATCTATATTTTAGAGGGTAACACCGGTTAGGTCAGGGTTAGGTCTGGTATTTGCCATCATCTGGCTCATGCTTTCGCATTTGTCGCATACTTGTTGGCCAGATCCTGGGCGTTTTCTGGTTCGTATCACGTAGTAATGTGGTACCACACTCCAACAGTGAGTTAAACCTGGATTCAATCTATATTTTAGAGGATAACACCGGTTAGGTCAGGGTTAGGTCTGCTATTTGCCACCGCCTGCCTCATACTTTCGCATTTTTCGCATACTTGTTGGCCAGATCTAGGGCGTCTTCTGGTTTGGAACACGTAGTAATGTGGTACCACACTGAAACTGTGAGTTAATCCCGTATTCGATCTGTATATTAGAGGGTAACACCGGTTTGGTCAGGGTTAGGTCTGGTATTTGTCATCATCCGGCTCATTCTTTCGCATTTTTCACCTACTTGTTGGCCAGATCCAGCGCGTTTTCTGGTTTGGATCACGTAGTAATGTGGTACCACACTGAAACATTGAGTTAATCCTGGATTCGATCTATATATTAGAGGGTAACACCGGTTAGGTTTGGGTTAGATGTGGTATTTGCCATCATCTGGCTCATACTTTCGCAATTTTTCGCATACTTGTTGGCCAGATCCAGGGCGTTTTCTGGTTTGGATCACATGGTAATGTGGTACCGCACTGAAACAGTGAAGTAATCCTGGATTCGATCTATATATTAGAGCGTAACACCGGTTAGGTTTGGGTTAGGTCTGGTATTTGCCATCATCTGGCCCATGCTATCGCATTTGTCGCATACTTGTTGGCCAGATCCTGGGCGTCTTCTGGTTTGGATCACGTAGTAATGTGGTACCACACTGAAACAGTGTGTTAATCCTGGATTCGATCTATATATTAGAGGGTAACACCGGTTAGGTTTGGGTTAGGTCTGGTATTTGCCATCATGTGGCTCATGATTTCGCATTTGTCGCATACTTGTTGGCCAGATCCTGGGCGTTTTCTGGTTTGGATCACGTAGTAATGTGGTACCACACTGAAACAGTGAAGTAATCCTGGATTCGATCTATATATTAGAGGGTAACACCGGTTAGGTTTGGGTTAGGTCTGGTATTTGCCATCATCTGGCCCATGCTTTCGCATTTTTCGCATACATGTTAGCCAGATCCTGGCCTTTTCTGGTTTGGATCACGTAGTAATGTGGTACCACACTGAAACAGCGAGTTAATCCTGGATTCAATCTATATTTTAGAGGATAACAGCGGTGAGGTCAGGGTTGGGTCTGGTATTTGCCATCGCCTGCCTCATACTTTCGCATTTTTCGCATACTTGTTGGCCAGATCCATGGCGTTTTCTGGTTTGGATCACGTAGTAATGTGGTACCACACTGAAACTGTGAGCTAATCCTGGATTCGATCTATATATTAGAGGGTAACACCGGTTAGGTTTGGGTTAGGTCTGGTATTTGCCATCATCTGGCCCATGCTTTCGCATTTTTCGCATACATGTTAGCCAGATCCTGGCCTTTTCTGGTTTGGATCACGTAGTAATGTGGTACCACACTGAAACAGCGAGTTAATCCTGGATTCAATCTATATTTTAGAGGATAACAGCGGTGAGGTCAGGGTTGGGTCTGGTATTTGCCATCATCTGGCTCATACTTTCGCATTTTTCGCATACTTGTTGGCCAGATCCTGGGCGTTTTCTGGGTTGGATCAGGTAGTAGCGTGGTACGGCACTGAAACAGTGCAGTAATCCTGGATTCGATCTATATATTAGAGGGTAACACCGGTTAGGTTTGGGTTAGGTCTGGTATTTGCCATCATCTGGCTCATACCTTCGCATATTTCGCATACTTGTAGGCCAGATCCAGGGCGTTTTCTGGTTTGGATCACGTAGTAATGTGGTACCACACTCAAACAGTGAGTTAAACCTGGATTCAATCTATATTTTAGAGGATAACACCGGTTAGGTCAGGGATAGGTCTGGTATTTGCCATCATGTGGCTCATACTTTGGCATTTTTCGCATACTTGTTGGTCAGATCCTGGGCGTTTTCAGGTTTGGATCACGTAGTAATGTGGTACCACCCTCAAACAGTGAGTTAATCCTGGATCCAATCTATATTTTAGAAGAATAACACCGGTTAGGCCAGCGTTAGGTCTGGTATTTGCCATCATGTGGCATATACTTTCGAATTTTTCACCTACTTGTTGGCCAGATCCTGGGCGTTTTCTGGTTTGGATCACGTAGTAATGTGGTACCACACTGCAGCAGTGAGTTAAACCTGGCTTGAACGTATATTTTAGAGGATAACACCGGTTAGGTCAGGGTTAGGTCTGGTATTTGCCATGATCTGGCTTATACTTTCGCCTTTTTCACCTACTTGTTGGCCAGATCCTGGGCGTTTTCTGGGTTGGATCAGGTAGTAGTGTGATACCGCACTGAAACAGTGAAGTAATCCTGGATTCGATCTATATATTAGAGGGTGACACCGGTTAGGTTTGTTTTAGGTCTGGTATTTGCCATTATCTGGCTCATACATTCGCATTTTTCGCATACTGGTTCGCCATATCCTGGCCGCTTTCAGGTTTGGATCACGTAGTAATGTAGCACCACTCTGAAACAGTGAGTTAAACCTGGATTCAATCTATATTTTAGAGGATAACACCGGTTAGGTCAGGGATAGGTCTGGTATTTGCCATCATCTGGTTCATACTTTCGCATTTTTCGCATACTTTTTGTCCAGATCCTGGGCGTTTTCTGGTTTGCATCACGTAGTAATGTGGTTCCACACTGCAACATTGAGCTAAACCTGGATTCAATCTATATTTTATAGGATAACACCGGTTAGGATTGGGTTAGGTCTGGTATTTGCCATCATCTGGCTCATACTTTCGCATTTTTCGCATACTTGTTGGCCAGATCCTGGGCGTTTTCTGGTTTGGATCACGTAGTAATGTGGCACCACACTGCAACAGTGAGTTAAACCTGGATTCAATCTATATTTTAGAGGATAACCCCGGTTAGGTCAGGGTTAGGTCTGCTATTTGCCATCATCAGGCTCATACATTCGCATTTTTCGCATACTTGTAGGCCAGATCCAGGGCGTTTTCTGGTTTGGATCACGTAGTAATGTGGTACCACACTCAAACAGTGAGTTAAACCTGGATCCAATCTATATTTTAGACGAATAACACCGGTTAGGTCAGCGTTAGGTCTGGTATTTGCCATCATCTGGCTCATACTTTCGCATTTTTCGCATACTTGTTGGCCAGATCCTGGGCGTTTTCTGGTTTGGATCACGTAGTAATGTGGTTCCACACTGCAACATTGAGCTAAACCTGGATTCAATCTATATTTTATAGGATAACACCGGTTAGGATTGGGTTAGGTCTGGTATTTGCCATCATCTGGCTCATACTTTCGCATTTTTCGCATACTTGTTGGTCAGATCCTGGGCGTTTTCTGGTTTGGATCACGTAGTAATGTAGCACCACTCTGAAACAGTGAGTTAAACCTGGATTCAATCTATATTTTAGAGGATAACACCGGTTAGGGCAAGGTTAGGTCTTGTATTTGCCATCATCTGGCTCATACATTCGCATTTTTCGCATAATTGTAGGCCAGAACCTGGGCGTTTTCTGGATTGGATCACGTAGTAATGTGGTACCACACTCAAACAGTGAGTTAAACCTGGCTTGAATGTATATTTTAGGGGATAACACCGGTTAGGTCAGGGTTATGTCTGGTATTTGCGATCATCTGGCTCATACTTTCGCATTTTTCGCATACTTGTTGGCCAGATCCTGGGCGTATTCTGGTTTGGATCACGTAGTAACGTGGCACCACACTGCAACAGTGAGTTAAACCTGGATTCAATCTATATTTTAGAGGATAACACTGGTTAGGTCAGGGTTACGTCTGGTATTTGCCATGATCTGGCTTATACTTTCGCCTTTTTCACCTACTTGTTGGCCAGATTCTGGGCGTCTTCTAGGTTGGATCAGGTAGTAGTGTGGTACCACACTGAAACAGTGAAGTAATCCAGGATTCGATCTATATATTAGAGGGTGACGCCGGTTAGGTTTGTGTTAGGTCTGGTATTTGCCATTATCTGGCTCATACTTTCGCATTTTTCCCATACTTGTTGTCCAGATCCTGGGCGTTTTCTGGTTTGGATCACGCAGTAATGTGGTTCCACACTGCAACATTGAGCTAAACCAGGATTCAATCTATATTTTATAGGATAACACCGGTTAGGATTGGGTTAGGTCTGGTATTTGCCATCATCTGGCTCATACTTTCGCATTTTTCGCATACTTGTTGGCCAGATCCTGGGCGTTTTCTGGGTTGGATCACGTAGTAATGTGGCACCACACTGCAACAGTGAGAGAAACCTGGATTCAATCTATATTTTAGAGGATAACACTGGTTAGGTCAGGGTTAGGTCTGGTATTTGCCATCATCTGGCTTATTCTTTCGCCTTTTTCACCTACTTGTTGGCCAGATCCTGGGCGTTTTCTGGGTTGGATCAGGTAGTAGTGTGGTACCGCACTGAAACAGTGAAGTAATCCTGGATTTGATCTATATATTAGAGGGTGACACCGGTTAGGTCAGGATTAGGTCCGGTATTTGCCATCCACTGGCTCATACTTTCGCATTTTTCGCATACTTGTTGGCCAGATCCTGGGCGCTATCTGGTTTGGATCACGTAGTAATGTAGCACCACTCTGAAGCAGTGAGTTAAACCTGGATTCAATCTATACTTTACTGGATAACACCGGTTAGGTCAGGGTTAGGTCTGGTATTTGCCATCATCTGGCTCATACTTTCGCATTTTTCGCATACTTGTTGGCCAGATCCTGGGCGTTTTCTAGGTTGGATCAGGTAGTAGTACGGTACCGCACTGAAACAGTGAAGTAATCCTGGATTCGATCTATATATTAGATGGTGACACCGATTAGGTCAGGATTAGGTCCGGTATTTGCCATCCACTGGCTCATACTTTCGCATTTTTCGCATACTTGTTGGCCAGATCCTGGGCGCTATCTGGTTTGGATCACGTAGTAATGTAGCACCACTCTGAAGCAGTGAGTTAAACCTGGATTCAATCTATACTTTACTGGATAACACCGGTTAGGTCAGGGTTAGGTCTGGTATTTGCCATCATCTGGCTCATACTTTCGCATTTTTCGCATACTTGTTGGCCAGATCCTGGGCGTTTTCTGGGTTGGATCAGGTAGTAATGTGGCACCACACTGCAACAGTGAGTTAAACCTGGATTCAATCTATATTTTAGAGGATAACACCGGTTAGGTCAGGGTTAGGTCTGGTATTTGCCATCATCTGCCTCATACTTTCGCATTTTTCGCACACTTGTTGGCCAGATCCAGGGCGTTTTCTGGATTGTATCACGTAGTAATGTGGTACCACACTGAAACAGTGTTAATCCTGGATTTGATCTATATATTAGAGGGTAACACCGGTTAGGTTTGGGTTAGATATGGTATTTGCCATCATCTGGCTCATACTTTCGCAATTTTTCGCATACTTCTTGGCCAGATCCAGGGCGTTTTCTGCTTTGGATCACGTAGTAATGAGGTACCACACTGAAACGGTGAGTTAATCCTGGATTCGGTCTATATTTTAAAGTGTTACACCGGTTAGGTTTGGGTTAGAACTGGTATTTGCCATCATCTGGCTCATACGTTCGTATTTTTCGCACACTTGTTGGCCAGATCCTGGGCGTTTTCTGGTTTGGAACACATAGCAATGTGGTATCACACTTAAACAGTGAGTTGAACCTGGATTCAATCTATATTTTAGAGGACAACACCGGTTAGGTCTGGGTTAGGTCTGGTATTTGCCATCATCTGTCTCATACTTTCGCATTTTTCGCCTACTCGTTGGCCAGATACTGGGCGTTTTCTGGGTTGGATCACGTGGTAACGTGGTACCGCACTGAAACAGTGTAGTAATCCTGGATTCGATCTATATATTTGAGGGTAACACCGGTTAGGTTTGGGTTGGGTCTGGTATTTGCCATCATCTGGCTCATACTTTCGCAGTTTTCGCATACTTGTTGGCCAGATCCTGGGCGTTTCCAGGGTTGGATCACGTAGTAATGTGGTACCACACTGAAACAGTGAGTTAATCCTCGATTCGATCTATATATTAGAGGGTAACACCGGTTAGGTTTGGGTTAGGTCTGGTATTTGCCATCATCTGGCTCATACTTTCGCAGTTTTCGCATACTTGTTGGCCAGATCCTGGGCGTTTTCTGGTTTGGATCACATAGCAATGTGGTATCACACTTAAACAGTGAGTTAAACCTGGATTCAATCTATATTTTAGAGGATAACAGCGGTGAGGTCAGGGTTAGGTCTGGTATTTGCCATCATCTGTCTCATACTATCGCATTTTTCGCCAACTTGTTGGCCAGATACTGGGCGTTGTCTGGGTTGGATCACGTAGTAATGTGGCCCCACACTCAAACAGTGAGTTAAACCTGGACTCAATCTATATTTTAGAGGATAACACCGGTTAGGTCAGGGTTAGGTCTGGTATTTGCCATCATCTGCCTCATGCTTTCGCATTTTTCTCCTACTTGTTGGCCAGATCCTGGCCGTTTTCTGGGTCGGATCACGTAGTAATGTGGCACCACACTCAAACAGTGTGTTAAACCTGGATTCAATCTATATTTTAGAGGATAACACCGGTTAGGGCAAGGTTAGGTCTAGTATTTGCCATCATCTGGCTCATACATTCGCATTTTTCGCATAATTGTAGGCCAGAACCTGGGCGTTTTCTGGTTTGGATCATGTCGTAATGTGGTTCCACACTGCATCAGTGAGTTAAACCTGGATACAATCTATATTTTAGAAGAATAACACCGGTTAGGTCAGTGTTAGGTCTGGTATTTGCCATCATGAGGATCATACTTTCGTATTTTTCGCATAATTGTTGGCCAGATCCTGGGCGTTTTCTGGTTTGGATCACGTCGTAATGTAGAACCACTCTGAAGCTCTGAGTTAAACCTGGATTCAATCTATATTTTAGAGGATAACACCGGTTAGGTCAGGGTTGGGTTTGGTATTTGCCATCATCTGCCTCATAGTTTCGCAATTTTCGCATACTTGTTGGCCAGATCCAGGGCGTTTTCTGGTTTGGATCACGTAGTAATGTGGTACCACACAGCCACATGAGTTAAACCTGGATTCAATCTATATTTTAGAGGGTAACACCGGTTAGGTCAGGGTTAGGTCTGGTATTTGCCATCATCTGGCTCATGCTTTCGCATTTGTCGCATACTTGTTGGCCAGATCCTGGGCGTTTTCTGGTTCGTATCACGTAGTAATGTGGTACCACACTCCAACAGTGAGTTAAACCTGGATTCAATCTATATTTTAGAGGATAACACCGGTTAGGTCAGGGTTAGGTCTGCTATTTGCCACCGCCTGCCTCATACTTTCGCATTTTTCGCATACTTGTTGGCCAGATCTAGGGCGTCTTCTGGTTTGGAACACGTAGTAATGTGGTACCACACTGAAACTGTGAGTTAATCCCGTATTCGATCTGTATATTAGAGGGTAACACCGGTTTGGTCAGGGTTAGGTCTGGTATTTGTCATCATCCGGCTCATTCTTTCGCATTTTTCACCTACTTGTTGGCCAGATCCAGCGCGTTTTCTGGTTTGGATCACGTAGTAATGTGGTACCACACTGAAACATTGAGTTAATCCTGGATTCGATCTATATATTAGAGGGTAACACCGGTTAGGTTTGGGTTAGATGTGGTATTTGCCATCATCTGGCTCATACTTTCGCAATTTTTCGCATACTTGTTGGCCAGATCCAGGGCGTTTTCTGGTTTGGATCACATGGTAATGTGGTACCGCACTGAAACAGTGAAGTAATCCTGGATTCGATCTATATATTAGAGCGTAACACCGGTTAGGTTTGGGTTAGGTCTGGTATTTGCCATCATCTGGCCCATGCTATCGCATTTGTCGCATACTTGTTGGCCAGATCCTGGGCGTCTTCTGGTTTGGATCACGTAGTAATGTGGTACCACACTGAAACAGTGTGTTAATCCTGGATTCGATCTATATATTAGAGGGTAACACCGGTTAGGTTTGGGTTAGGTCTGGTATTTGCCATCATGTGGCTCATGATTTCGCATTTGTCGCATACTTGTTGGCCAGATCCTGGGCGTTTTCTGGTTTGGATCACGTAGTAATGTGGTACCACACTGAAACAGTGAAGTAATCCTGGATTCGATCTATATATTAGAGGGTAACACCGGTTAGGTTTGGGTTAGGTCTGGTATTTGCCATCATCTGGCCCATGCTTTCGCATTTTTCGCATACATGTTAGCCAGATCCTGGCCTTTTCTGGTTTGGATCACGTAGTAATGTGGTACCACACTGAAACAGCGAGTTAATCCTGGATTCAATCTATATTTTAGAGGATAACAGCGGTGAGGTCAGGGTTGGGTCTGGTATTTGCCATCGCCTGCCTCATACTTTCGCATTTTTCGCATACTTGTTGGCCAGATCCATGGCGTTTTCTGGTTTGGATCACGTAGTAATGTGGTACCACACTGAAACTGTGAGCTAATCCTGGATTCGATCTATATATTAGAGGGTAACACCGGTTAGGTTTGGGTTAGGTCTGGTATTTGCCATCATCTGGCCCATGCTTTCGCATTTTTCGCATACATGTTAGCCAGATCCTGGCCTTTTCTGGTTTGGATCACGTAGTAATGTGGTACCACACTGAAACAGCGAGTTAATCCTGGATTCAATCTATATTTTAGAGGATAACAGCGGTGAGGTCAGGGTTGGGTCTGGTATTTGCCATCATCTGGCTCATACTTTCGCATTTTTCGCATACTTGTTGGCCAGATCCTGGGCGTTTTCTGGGTTGGATCAGGTAGTAGCGTGGTACGGCACTGAAACAGTGCAGTAATCCTGGATTCGATCTATATATTAGAGGGTAACACCGGTTAGGTTTGGGTTAGGTCTGGTATTTGCCATCATCTGGCTCATACCTTCGCATATTTCGCATACTTGTAGGCCAGATCCAGGGCGTTTTCTGGTTTGGATCACGTAGTAATGTGGTACCACACTCAAACAGTGAGTTAAACCTGGATTCAATCTATATTTTAGAGGATAACACCGGTTAGGTCAGGGATAGGTCTGGTATTTGCCATCATGTGGCTCATACTTTGGCATTTTTCGCATACTTGTTGGTCAGATCCTGGGCGTTTTCAGGTTTGGATCACGTAGTAATGTGGTACCACCCTCAAACAGTGAGTTAATCCTGGATCCAATCTATATTTTAGAAGAATAACACCGGTTAGGCCAGCGTTAGGTCTGGTATTTGCCATCATGTGGCATATACTTTCGAATTTTTCACCTACTTGTTGGCCAGATCCTGGGCGTTTTCTGGTTTGGATCACGTAGTAATGTGGTACCACACTGCAGCAGTGAGTTAAACCTGGCTTGAACGTATATCTTAGAGGATAACACCGGTTAGGTCAGGGTTAGGTCTGGTATTTGCCATGATCTGGCTTATACTTTCGCCTTTTTCACCTACTTGTTGGCCAGATCCTGGGCGTTTTCTGGGTTGGATCAGGTAGTAGTGTGATACCGCACTGAAACAGTGAAGTAATCCTGGATTCGATCTATATATTAGAGGGTGACACCGGTTAGGTTTGTTTTAGGTCTGGTATTTGCCATTATCTGGCTCATACATTCGCATTTTTCGCATACTGGTTCGCCATATCCTGGCCGCTTTCAGGTTTGGATCACGTAGTAATGTAGCACCACTCTGAAACAGTGAGTTAAACCTGGATTCAATCTATATTTTAGAGGATAACACCGGTTAGGTCAGGGATAGGTCTGGTATTTGCCATCATCTGGTTCATACTTTCGCATTTTTCGCATACTTTTTGTCCAGATCCTGGGCGTTTTCTGGTTTGCATCACGTAGTAATGTGGTTCCACACTGCAACATTGAGCTAAACCTGGATTCAATCTATATTTTATAGGATAACACCGGTTAGGATTGGGTTAGGTCTGGTATTTGCCATCATCTGGCTCATACTTTCGCATTTTTCGCATACTTGTTGGCCAGATCCTGGGCGTTTTCACGTTTGGATCACGTAGTAATGTGGCACCACACTGCAACAGTGAGTTAAACCTGGATTCAATCTATATTTTAGAGGATAACCCCGGTTAGGTCAGGGTTAGGTCTGCTATTTGCCATCATCAGGCTCATACATTCGCATTTTTCGCATACTTGTAGGCCAGATCCAGGGCGTTTTCTGGTTTGGATCACGTAGTAATGTGGTACCACACTCAAACAGTGAGTTAAACCTGGATCCAATCTATATTTTAGACGAATAACACCGGTTAGGTCAGCGTTAGGTCTGGTATTTGCCATCATCTGGCTCATACTTTCGCATTTTTCGCATACTTGTTGGCCAGATCCTGGGCGTTTTCTGGTTTGGATCACGTAGTAATGTGGTTCCACACTGCAACATTGAGCTAAACCTGGATTCAATCTATATTTTATAGGATAACACCGGTTAGGATTGGGTTAGGTCTGGTATTTGCCATCATCTGGCTCATACTTTCGCATTTTTCGCATACTTGTTGGTCAGATCCTGGGCGTTTTCTGGTTTGGATCACGTAGTAATGTAGCACCACTCTGAAACAGTGAGTTAAACCTGGATTCAATCTATATTTTAGAGGATAACACCGGTTAGGGCAAGGTTAGGTCTTGTATTTGCCATCATCTGGCTCATACATTCGCATTTTTCGCATAATTGTAGGCCAGAACCTGGGCGTTTTCTGGATTGGATCACGTAGTAATGTGGTACCACACTCAAACAGTGAGTTAAACCTGGCTTGAATGTATATTTTAGGGGATAACACCGGTTAGGTCAGGGTTATGTCTGGTATTTGCGATCATCTGGCTCATACTTTCGCATTTTTCGCATACTTGTTGGCCAGATCCTGGGCGTATTCTGGTTTGGATCACGTAGTAACGTGGCACCACACTGCAACAGTGAGTTAAACCTGGATTCAATCTATATTTTAGAGGATAACACTGGTTAGGTCAGGGTTACGTCTGGTATTTGCCATGATCTGGCTTATACTTTCGCCTTTTTCACCTACTTGTTGGCCAGATTCTGGGCGTCTTCTAGGTTGGATCAGGTAGTAGTGTGGTACCACACTGAAACAGTGAAGTAATCCAGGATTCGATCTATATATTAGAGGGTGACGCCGGTTAGGTTTGTGTTAGGTCTGGTATTTGCCATTATCTGGCTCATACTTTCGCATTTTTCGCATACTTGTTGTCCAGATCCTGGTCGTTTTCTGGTTTGGATCACGCAGTAATGTGGTTCCACACTGCAACATTGAGCTAAACCAGGATTCAATCTATATTTTATAGGATAACACCGGTTAGGATTGGGTTAGGTCTGGTATTTGCCATCATCTGGCTCATACTTTCGCATTTTTCGCATACTTGTTGGCCAGATCCTGGGCGTTTTCTGGGTTGGATCACGTAGTAATGTGGCACCACACTGCAACAGTGAGAGAAACCTGGATTCAATCTATATTTTAGAGGATAACACTGGTTAGGTCAGGGTTAGGTCTGGTATTTGCCATCATCTGGCTTATTCTTTCGCCTTTTTCACCTACTTGTTGGCCAGATCCTGGGCGTTTTCTGGGTTGGATCAGGTAGTAGTGTGGTACCGCACTGAAACAGTGAAGTAATCCTGGATTTGATCTATATATTAGAGGGTGACACCGGTTAGGTCAGGATTAGGTCCGGTATTTGCCATCCACTGGCTCATACTTTCGCATTTTTCGCATACTTGTTGGCCAGATCCTGGGCGCTATCTGGTTTGGATCACGTAGTAATGTAGCACCACTCTGAAGCAGTGAGTTAAACCTGGATTCAATCTATACTTTACTGGATAACACCGGTTAGGTCAGGGTTAGGTCTGGTATTTGCCATCATCTGGCTCATACTTTCGCATTTTTCGCATACTTGTTGGCCAGATCCTGGGCGTTTTCTAGGTTGGATCAGGTAGTAGTACGGTACCGCACTGAAACAGTGAAGTAATCCTGGATTCGATCTATATATTAGATGGTGACACCGATTAGGTCAGGATTAGGTCCGGTATTTGCCATCCACTGGCTCATACTTTCGCATTTTTCGCATACTTGTTGGCCAGATCCTGGGCGCTATCTGGTTTGGATCACGTAGTAATGTAGCACCACTCTGAAGCAGTGAGTTAAACCTGGATTCAATCTATACTTTACTGGATAACACCGGTTAGGTCAGGGTTAGGTCTGGTATTTGCCATCATCTGGCTCATACTTTCGCATTTTTCGCATACTTGTTGGCCAGATCCTGGGCGTTTTCTGGGTTGGATCACGTAGTAATGTGGCACCACACTGCAACAGTGAGAGAAACCTGGATTCAATCTATATTTTAGAGGATAACACTGGTTAGGTCAGGGTTAGGTCTGGTATTTGCCATCATCTGGCTTACTCTTTCGCCTTTTTCACCTACTTGTTGGCCAGATCCTGGGCGTTTTCTGGGTTGGATCAGGTAGTAGTGTGGTACCGCACTGAAACAGTGAAGTAATCCTGGATTCGATCTATATATTAGAGGGAGACACCGGTTAGGTTTGGGTTAGGTCTGGTATTTGCCATTATCTGGCTCATACTTTCGCATTTTTCGCATACTTGTTCGCCATATCCTGGGCGCTTTCAGGTTTGGATCACGTAGTAATGTGGTTCCACACAGCAACAGTGAGTTAAACCTGGATTCAATCAATATTTTAGAGGATAACACCGGTTACGTCAGGGATAGGTCTGGTATTTGCCATCATCTGGCTCATACTTTCGCATTTTTCGCATACTTGTTGGCCAGATCCTGGGCGATTTCTGGGTTGGATCAGGTAGTAGTACGGTACCGCACTGAAACAGTGAAGTAATCCTGGATTCGATCTATATATTAGATGGTGACACCGATTAAGTCAGGGTT
Organism: Colletes latitarsis; assembly: GCF_051014445.1. Lineage (NCBI taxonomy): Eukaryota > Metazoa > Arthropoda > Insecta > Hymenoptera > Colletidae > Colletes > Colletes latitarsis. The sequence goes on along the minus strand of NC_135145.1, from coordinate 2,280,494 downwards.
AGGTCTGGTATTTGCCATCCACTGGCTCATACTTTCGCATATTTCGCACACTTGTTGGCCAGATCCTGGGCGCTTTCTGGTTTGGATCACGTAATAATGTAGCACCACTCTGAAACAGTGAGATAAACCTAGATTCAATCTTTACTTTACTGGATAACACCGGTTAGGTCAGGGTTAGGTCTGGTATTTGCCATCATGTGGCTCATACTTTCGCATTTTTCGCATACTTGATGGTCAGATCCTGGGCGTTTTCTGGTTTGGATCACGTAGTAATGTAGCACCACTCTGAAACAGTGAGTTTAACCTGGATTCAATCTATATTTTAGAGGATAACACCGGTTAGGGCAAGGTTAGGTCTAGTATTTGCCATCATCTGGCTCATACATTCGCATTTTTCGCATAATTGTAGGCCAGAACCTGGGCGTTTTCTGGTTTGGATCATGTCGTAATGTGGTTCCACACTGCATCAGTGAGTTAAACCTGGATACAATCTATATTTTAGAAGAATAACACCGGTTAGGTCTGTGTTAGGTCTGGTATTTGCCATCATGAGGATCATACTTTCGTATTTTTCGCATTATTGTTGGCCAGATCCTGGGCGTTTTCTGGTTTGGATCACGTAGTAATGTGGCACCACACTGCAACAGTGAAGTAATCCTGGATTCGATCTATATATTAGAGGGTGACACCGGTTAGGTTTGTTTTAGGTCTGGTATTTGCCATTATCTGGCTCATACTTTCGCATTTTTCGCATACTGGTTCGCCATATCCTGGCCGCTTTCAGGTTTGGATCACGTAGTAATGTAGCACCACTCTGAAACAGTGAGTTAAACCTGGATTCAATCTATATTTTAGAGGATAACACCTGTTAGGTCAGGGATAGGTCTGGTATTTGCCATCATCTGGTTCATACTTTCGCATTTTTCGCATACTTTTTGTCCAGATCCTGGGCGTTTTCTGGTTTGCATCACGTAGTAATGTGGTTCCACACTGCAACATTGATCTAAACCTGGATTCAATCTATATTTTAGAGGACAACACCGGTTAGGATTGGGTTAGGTCTGGTATTTGCCATCAACTGGGTCATACTTTCGCATTTTTCACCTACTTGTTGGCCTGATCCTGGGCGTTTTCTGGTTTGGATCACGTAGTAATGTGGGACCACACTGAAACAGTGAGTTAAACCTGGATCAATCTATATTTTAGAGGATAACACCGGTTAGGTCAGAGTTAGGTCTGGTATTTGCCATCATCTGGCTCATACATTCGCATTTTTCGCATACTTGTTGGCCAGATCCTGCGCGTTTTCTGGTTTGGATCACGTAGTAATGTGGGACCACACTCAAACAGTGAGTTAAACCTGGATCCAATCTATATTTTAGAAGAATAACAACAGTTAGGTCAGTGTTAGGTCTGGTATTTGCCATCATCTGGCTCATACATTCGCATTTTTCGCATACTTGTTGGCCAGATCCTGGGCGTTTTCTGGGTTGGATCACGTAGTAATGTGGTACCACACTGAAACAGTGAGTTAAACCTGGTTTCAATGTATATTTTAGAGGATAACACCCGTTAGGTCAGGGTTAGGTCTGGTATTTGCCATCATCTGGCTCATAGTTTCGCCTTTTTCACCTACTTGATGGCCTGATCCTTGGCGTTTTCTGGTTTGGATCACGTAGTAATGTGGTTCCACACTGCAACATTGAGCTAAACCTGGATTCAATCTATATTTTATAGGATAAAACCGGTTAGGATTGGGTTAGGGTCGGTATTTGCCATCATCAGGCTCATACATTCGCATTTTTCGCATACTTGTTGGCCATATCCTGGGCGCTTTCTGGTTTGGATCACGTAGTAATGTAGCACCACTTTGAAACAGTGAGTTAAACCTGGATTCAATCTATATTATAGAGGATAACACCGATTAGGTTTGTGTTAGGTCTGGTATTTGTCATCATCTGGCGCATACTTTCGCAATTTTCGCATACTTGTTGGCCAGATCCTGGGCGTTTTCTGGTTTGGATCACATAACAATGTGGTACCACACTTAAGCAGTGAGTTAAACCTGGATTCAATCTATATTTTAGAGGATAATACCGGTTAGATCTGGGTTAGGTCTGGTATTTGCCATCATCCGACTCATGCTTTCGCATTTTTCGCATACTTATTGGCCAGATCCTGGGCGTTTTCTGGTTTGGATCACGTAGTAATGTGGTACCACACTGAAACAGTGAGTTAATCCTGGATTCGATCTATATATTCGAGGGTAACACCGATTAGGTTTGTGTTAGGTCTGGTATTTGCCATCATCTGGCTCATACTTTCGCATTTTTCGCATACTTGTTGGCCAGATCCTGGTCGTTTTCTGGGTTGGATCTGGTAGTAGTGTGGTAACCCACTAAAACAGTGAAGTAATCCTGGATTCGATCTATATATTAGAGGGTAACACCGGGTAGGTTTGGGTTAGGTCTGGTATTTGCCATCATCTGGCTCATGCTTGCGCATTTTTCGCCAACTTGTTGGCCAGATCCTGGGCGTTTTCTGGGTTGGATCAGGTAGTAGTGTGGTACCGCACTGAAACTGTGAAGTAATCCTAGATTCGATCTATATATTAGAGGGTAACACCGGTTAGGTTTGGGTTAGGTCTGGTATTTGCCATCATCTGGCTCATACTTTCGCAATTTTCGCATACTTGTTGGCCACATCCTGGGCGTTTTCTGGTTTGGATCACATAGCAATGTGGTATCACACTTAAACAGTGAGGTAAACCTGGATTCAATCTATATTTTAGAGGATAACAGCGGTGAGGTCAGGGTTAGGTCTGGTATTTGCCATCATCTGTCTCATACTTTCGCATTTTTCGCCTACTTGTTGGCCAGATACTGGGCGTTTTCTGGGTTGGATCACGTAGTAATGTGGCCCCACACTCAAACAGTGAGTTAAACCTGGATTCAATCTATATTTTAGAGGATAACACCGGTTAGGTCAGGGTTAGGTCTGGTATTTGCCATCATCTGCCTCATACTTTCGCATTTTTCGCACACTTGTTGGCCAGATCCAGGGCGTTTTCTGGATTGTATCACGTAGTAATGTGGTACCACACTGAAACAGTGTTAATCCTGGATTTGATCTATATATTAGAGGGTAACACCGGTTAGGTTTGGGTTAGATATGGTATTTGCCATCATCTGGCTCATACTTTCGCAATTTTTCGCATACTTCTTGGCCAGATCCAGGGCGTTTTCTGCTTTGGATCACGTAGTAATGTGGTACCACACTGAAACAGTGAGTTAATCCTGGATTCGGTCTATATTTTAGAGTGTTACACCGGTTAGGTTTGGGTTAGAACTGGTATTTGCCATCATCTGGCTCATACGTTCGTATTTTTCGCACACTTGTTGGCCAGATCCTGGGCGTTTTCTGGTTTGGAACACATAGCAATGTGGTATCACACTTAAACAGTGAGTTGAACCTGGATTCAATCTATATTTTAGAGGACAACACCGGTTAGGTCTGGGTTAGGTCTGGTATTTGCCATCATCTGTCTCATACTTTCGCATTTTTCGCCTACTTGTTGGCCAGATACTGGGCGTTTTCTGGGTTGGATCACGTGGTAACGTGGTACCGCACTGAAACAGTGTAGTAATCCTGGATTCGATCTATATATTTGAGGGTAACACCGGTTAGGTTTGGGTTGGGTCTGGTATTTGCCATCATCTGGCTCATACTTTCGCAGTTTTCGCATACTTGTTGGCCAGATCCTGGGCGTTTCCAGGGTTGGATCACGTAGTAATGTGGTACCACACTGAAACAGTGAGTTAATCCTCGATTCGATCTATATATTAGAGGGTAACACCGGTTAGGTTTGGGTTAGGTCTGGTATTTGCCATCATCTGGCTCATACTTTCGCAGTTTTCGCATACTTGTTGGCCAGATCCTGGGCGTTTTCTGGTTTGGATCACATAGCAATGTGGTATCACACTTAAACAGTGAGTTAAACCTGGATTCAATCTATATTTTAGAGGATAACAGCGGTGAGGTCAGGGTTAGGTCTGGTATTTGCCATCATCTGTCTCATACTATCGCATTTTTCGCCAACTTGTTGGCCAGATACTGGGCGTTGTCTGGGTTGGATCACGTAGTAATGTGGCCCCACACTCAAACAGTGAGTTAAACCTGGACTCAATCTATATTTTAGAGGATAACACCGGTTAGGTCAGGGTTAGGTCTGGTATTTGCCATCATCTGCCTCATGCTTTCGCATTTTTCTCCTACTTGTTGGCCAGATCCTTGCCGTTTTCTGGGTCGGATCACGTAGTAATGTGGCACCACACTCAAACAGTGTGTTAAACCTGGATTCAATCTATATTTTAGAGGATAACACCGGTTAGGGCAAGGTTAGGTCTAGTATTTGCCATCATCTGGCTCATACATTCGCATTTTTCGCATAATTGTAGGCCAGAACCTGGGCGTTTTCTGGTTTGGATCATGTCGTAATGTGGTTCCACACTGCATCAGTGAGTTAAACCTGGATACAATCTATATTTTAGAAGAATAACACCGGTTAGGTCAGTGTTAGGTCTGGTATTTGCCATCATGAGGATCATACTTTCGTATTTTTCGCATACTTGTTGGCCAGATCCAGGGCGTTTTCTGGTTTGGATCACGTAGTAATGTGGTACCACACAGCCACATGAGTTAAACCTGGATTCAATCTATATTTTAGAGGGTAACACCGGTTAGGTCAGGGTTAGGTCTGGTATTTGCCATCATCTGGCTCATGCTTTCGCATTTGTCGCATACTTGTTGGCCAGATCCTGGGCGTTTTCTGGTTCGTATCACGTAGTAATGTGGTACCACACTCCAACAGTGAGTTAAACCTGGTTTCAATCTATATTTTAGAGGATAACACCGGTTAGGTCAGGGTTAGGTCTGCTATTTGCCACCGCCTGCCTCATACTTTCGCATTTTTCGCATACTTGTTGGCCAGATCTAGGGCGTCTTCTGGTTTGGAACACGTAGTAATGTGGTACCACACTGAAACTGTGAGTTAATCCCGTATTCGATCTATATATTAGAGGGTAACACCGGTTTGGTCAGGGTTAGGTCTGGTATTTGTCATCATCCGGCTCATTCTTTCGCATTTTTCACCTACTTGTTGGCCAGATCCAGCGCGTTTTCTGGTTTGGATCACGTAGTAATGTGGTACCACACTGAAACATTGAGTTAATCCTGGATTCGATCTATATATTAGAGGGTAACACCGGTTAGGTTTGGGTTAGATGTGGTATTTGCCATCATCTGGCTCATACTTTCGCAATTTTTCGCATACTTGTTGGCCAGATCCAGGGCGTTTTCTGGTTTGGATCACATGGTAATGTGGTACCGCACTGAAACAGTGAAGTAATCCTGGATTCGATCTATATATTAGAGCGTAACACCGGTTAGGTTTGGGTTAGGTCTGGTATTTGCCATCATCTGGCCCATGCTATCGCATTTGTCGCATACTTGTTGGCCAGATCCTGGGCGTCTTCTGGTTTGGATCACGTAGTAATGTGGTACCACACTGAAACAGTGTGTTAATCCTGGATTCGATCTATATATTAGAGGGTAACACCGGTTAGGTTTGGGTTAGGTCTGGTATTTGCCATCATGTGGCTCATGATTTCGCATTTGTCGCATACTTGTTGGCCAGATCCTGGGCGTTTTCTGGTTTGGATCACGTAGTAATGTGGTACCACACTGAAACAGTGAAGTAATCCTGGATTCGATCTATATATTAGAGGGTAACACCGGTTAGGTTTGGGTTAGGTCTGGTATTTGCCATCATCTGGCCCATGCTTTCGCATTTTTCGCATACATGTTAGCCAGATCCTGGCCTTTTCTGGTTTGGATCACGTAGTAATGTGGTACCACACTGAAACAGCGAGTTAATCCTGGATTCAATCTATATTTTAGAGGATAACAGCGGTGAGGTCAGGGTTGGGTCTGGTATTTGCCATCGCCTGCCTCATACTTTCGCATTTTTCGCATACTTGTTGGCCAGATCCATGGCGTTTTCTGGTTTGGATCACGTAGTAATGTGGTACCACACTGAAACTGTGAGCTAATCCTGGATTCGATCTATATATTAGAGGGTAACACCGGTTAGGTTTGGGTTAGGTCTGGTATTTGCCATCATCTGGCCCATGCTTTCGCATTTTTCGCATACATGTTAGCCAGATCCTGGCCTTTTCTGGTTTGGATCACGTAGTAATGTGGTACCACACTGAAACAGCGAGTTAATCCTGGATTCAATCTATATTTTAGAGGATAACAGCGGTGAGGTCAGGGTTGGGTCTGGTATTTGCCATCATCTGGCTCATACTTTCGCATTTTTCGCATACTTGTTGGCCAGATCCTGGGCGTTTTCTGGGTTGGATCAGGTAGTAGCGTGGTACGGCACTGAAACAGTGAAGTAATCCTGGATTCGATCTATATATTAGAGGGTAACACCGGTTAGGTTTGGGTTAGGTCTGGTATTTGCCATCATCTGGCTCATACCTTCGCATATTTCGCATACTTGTAGGCCAGATCCAGGGCGTTTTCTGGTTTGGATCACGTAGTAATGTGGTACCACACTCAAACAGTGAGTTAAACCTGGATTCAATCTATATTTTAGAGGATAACACCGGTTAGGTCAGGGATAGGTCTGGTATTTGCCATCATGTGGCTCATACTTTGGCATTTTTCGCATACTTGTTGGTCAGATCCTGGGCGTTTTCAGGTTTGGATCACGTAGTAATGTGGTACCACCCTCAAACAGTGAGTTAATCCTGGATCCAATCTATATTTTAGAAGAATAACACCGGTTAGGCCAGCGTTAGGTCTGGTATTTGCCATCATGTGGCATATACTTTCGAATTTTTCACCTACTTGTTGGCCAGATCCTGGGCGTTTTCTGGTTTGGATCACGTAGTAATGTGGTACCACACTGCAGCAGTGAGTTAAACCTGGCTTGAACGTATATTTTAGAGGATAACACCGGTTAGGTCAGGGTTAGGTCTGGTATTTGCCATGATCTGGCTTATACTTTCGCCTATTTCACCTACTTGTTGGCCAGATCCTGGGCGTTTTCTGGGTTGGATCAGGTAGTAGTGTGATACCGCACTGAAACAGTGAAGTAATCCTGGATTCGATCTATATATTAGAGGGTGACACCGGTTAGGTTTGTTTTAGGTCTGGTATTTGCCATTATCTGGCTCATACTTTCGCATTTTTCGCATACTGGTTCGCCATATCCTGGCCGCTTTCAGGTTTGGATCACGTAGTAATGTAGCACCACTCTGAAACAGTGAGTTAAACCTGGATTCAATCTATATTTTAGAGGATAACACCGGTTAGGTCAGGGATAGGTCTGGTATTTGCCATCATCTGGTTCATACTTTCGCATTTTTCGCATACTTTTTGTCCAGATCCTGGGCGTTTTCTGGTTTGCATCACGTAGTAATGTGGTTCCACACTGCAACATTGATCTAAACCTGGATTCAATCTATATTTTAGAGGACAACACCGGTTAGGATTGGGTTAGGTCTGGTATTTGCCATCAACTGGGTCATACTTTCGCATTTTTCACCTACTTGTTGGCCAGATCCTGGGCGTTTTCTGGTTTGGATCACGTAGTAATGTGGGACCACACTGAAACAGTGAGTTAAACCTGGATCAATCTATATTTTAGAGGATAACACCGGTTAGGTCAGAGTTAGGTCTGGTATTTGCCATCATCTGGCTCATACATTCGCATTTTTCGCATACTTGTTGGCCAGATCCTGCGCGTTTTCTGGTTTGGATCACGTAGTAATGTGGGACCACACTCAAACAGTGAGTTAAACCTGGATTCAATCTATATTATAGAGGATAACACCGATTAGGTTTGTGTTAGGTCTGGTATTTGCCATCATCTGGCTCATACATTCGCATTTTTCGCATACTTGTTGGCCAGATCCTGGGCGTTTTCTGGGTTGGATCACGTAGTAATGTGGTACCACACTGAAACAGTGAGTTAAACCTGGTTTCAATGTATATTTTAGAGGATAACACCCGTTAGGTCAGGGTTAGGTCTGGTATTTGCCATCATCTGGCTCATAGTTTCGCCTTTTTCACCTACTTGATGGCCTGATCCTTGGCGTTTTCTGGTTTGGATCACGTAGTAATGTGGTTCCACACTGCAACATTGAGCTAAACCTGGATTCAATGTATATTTTATAGGATAACACCGGTTAGGATTGGGTTAGGGTCGGTATTTGCCATCATCAGGCTCATGCTTTCGCATTTGTCGCATACTTGTTGGCCAGATCCTGGGCGTTTTCTGGTTCGTATCACGTAGTAATGTGGTACCACACTCCAACAGTGAGTTAAACCTGGATTCAATCTATATTTTAGAGGATAACACCGGTTAGGTCAGGGTTAGGTCTGCTATTTGCCACCGCCTGCCTCATACTTTCGCATTTTTCGCATACTTGTTGGCCAGATCTAGGGCGTCTTCTGGTTTGGAACACGTAGTAATGTGGTACCACACTGAAACTGTGAGTTAATCCCGTATTCGATCTATATATTAGAGGGTAACACCGGTTTGGTCAGGGTTAGGTCTGGTATTTGTCATCATCCGGCTCATTCTTTCGCATTTTTCACCTACTTGTTGGCCAGATCCTGGCCGTTTTCTGGGTCGGATCACGTAGTAATGTGGTACCACACTGAAACATTGAGTTAATCCTGGATTCGATCTATATATTAGAGGGTAACACCGGTTAGGTTTGGGTTAGGTCTGGTATTTGCCATCATCTGGCCCATGCTTTCGCATTTTTCGCATACATGTTAGCCAGATCCTGGGCGTTTTCTGGTTTGGATCATGTCGTAATGTGGTTCCACACTGCATCAGTGAGTTAAACCTGGATACAATCTATATTTTAGAAGAATAACACCGGTTAGGTCAGTGTTAGGTCTGGTATTTGCCATCATGAGGATCATACTTTCGTATTTTTCGCATAATTGTTGGCCAGATCCTGGGCGTTTTCTGGTTTGGATCACGTAGTAATGTAGAACCACTCTGAAGCTCTGAGTTAAACCTGGATTCAATCTATATTTTAGAGGATAACACCGGTTAGGTCAGGGTTGGGTTTGGTATTTGCCATCATCTGCCTCATACTTTCGCAATTTTCGCATACTTGTTGGCCAGATCCAGGGCGTTTTCTGGTTTGGATCACGTAGTAATGTGGTACCACACAGCCACATGAGTTAAACCTGGATTCAATCTATATTTTAGAGGGTAACACCGGTTAGGTCAGGGTTAGGTCTGGTATTTGCCATCATCTGGCTCATGCTTTCGCATTTGTCGCATACTTGTTGGCCAGATCCTGGGCGTTTTCTGGTTCGTATCACGTAGTAATGTGGTACCACACTCCAACAGTGAGTTAAACCTGGATTCAATCTATATTTTAGAGGATAACACCGGTTAGGTCAGGGTTAGGTCTGCTATTTGCCACCGCCTGCCTCATACTTTCGCATTTTTCGCATACTTGTTGGCCAGATCTAGGGCGTCTTCTGGTTTGGAACACGTAGTAATGTGGTACCACACTGAAACTGTGAGTTAATCCCGTATTCGATCTATATATTAGAGGGTAACACCGGTTTGGTCAGGGTTAGGTCTGGTATTTGTCATCATCCGGCTCATTCTTTCGCATTTTTCACCTACTTGTTGGCCAGATCCAGCGCGTTTTCTGGTTTGGATCACGTAGTAATGTGGTACCACACTGAAACATTGAGTTAATCCTGGATTCGATCTATATATTAGAGGGTAACACCGGTTAGGTTTGGGTTAGATGTGGTATTTGCCATCATCTGGCTCATACTTTCGCAATTTTTCGCATACTTGTTGGCCAGATCCAGGGCGTTTTCTGGTTTGGATCACATGGTAATGTGGTACCGCACTGAAACAGTGAAGTAATCCTGGATTCGATCTATATATTAGAGCGTAACACCGGTTAGGTTTGGGTTAGGTCTGGTATTTGCCATCATCTGGCCCATGCTATCGCATTTGTCGCATACTTGTTGGCCAGATCCTGGGCGTCTTCTGGTTTGGATCACGTAGTAATGTGGTACCACACTGAAACAGTGTGTTAATCCTGGATTCGATCTATATATTAGAGGGTAACACCGGTTAGGTTTGGGTTAGGTCTGGTATTTGCCATCATGTGGCTCATGATTTCGCATTTGTCGCATACTTGTTGGCCAGATCCTGGGCGTTTTCTGGTTTGGATCACGTAGTAATGTGGTACCACACTGAAACAGTGAAGTAATCCTGGATTCGATCTATATATTAGAGGGTAACACCGGTTAGGTTTGGGTTAGGTCTGGTATTTGCCATCATCTGGCCCATGCTTTCGCATTTTTCGCATACATGTTAGCCAGATCCTGGCCTTTTCTGGTTTGGATCACGTAGTAATGTGGTACCACACTGAAACAGCGAGTTAATCCTGGATTCAATCTATATTTTAGAGGATAACAGCGGTGAGGTCAGGGTTGGGTCTGGTATTTGCCATCGCCTGCCTCATACTTTCGCATTTTTCGCATACTTGTTGGCCAGATCCATGGCGTTTTCTGGTTTGGATCACGTAGTAATGTGGTACCACACTGAAACTGTGAGCTAATCCTGGATTCGATCTATATATTAGAGGGTAACACCGGTTAGGTTTGGGTTAGGTCTGGTATTTGCCATCATCTGGCCCATGCTTTCGCATTTTTCGCATACATGTTAGCCAGATCCTGGCCTTTTCTGGTTTGGATCACGTAGTAATGTGGTACCACACTGAAACAGCGAGTTAATCCTGGATTCAATCTATATTTTAGAGGATAACAGCGGTGAGGTCAGGGTTGGGTCTGGTATTTGCCATCATCTGGCTCATACTTTCGCATTTTTCGCATACTTGTTGGCCAGATCCTGGGCGTTTTCTGGGTTGGATCAGGTAGTAGCGTGGTACGGCACTGAAACAGTGAAGTAATCCTGGATTCGATCTATATATTAGAGGGTAACACCGGTTAGGTTTGGGTTAGGTCTGGTATTTGCCATCATCTGGCTCATACCTTCGCATATTTCGCATACTTGTAGGCCAGATCCAGGGCGTTTTCTGGTTTGGATCACGTAGTAATGTGGTACCACACTCAAACAGTGAGTTAAACCTGGATTCAATCTATATTTTAGAGGATAACACCGGTTAGGTCAGGGATAGGTCTGGTATTTGCCATCATGTGGCTCATACTTTGGCATTTTTCGCATACTTGTTGGTCAGATCCTGGGCGTTTTCAGGTTTGGATCACGTAGTAATGTGGTACCACCCTCAAACAGTGAGTTAATCCTGGATCCAATCTATATTTTAGAAGAATAACACCGGTTAGGCCAGCGTTAGGTCTGGTATTTGCAATCATGTGGCATATACTTTCGAATTTTTCACCTACTTGTTGGCCAGATCCTGGGCGTTTTCTGGTTTGGATCACGTAGTAATGTGGTACCACACTGCAGCAGTGAGTTAAACCTGGCTTGAACGTATATTTTAGAGGATAACACCGGTTAGGTCAGGGTTAGGTCTGGTATTTACCATGATCTGGCTTATACTTTCGCCTTTTTCACCTACTTGTTGGCCAGATCCTGGGCGTTTTCTGGGTTGGATCAGGTAGTAGTGTGATACCGCACTGAAACAGTGAAGTAATCCTGGATTCGATCTATATATTAGAGGGTGACACCGGTTAGGTTTGTTTTAGGTCTGGTATTTGCCATTATCTGGCTCATACTTTCGCATTTTTCGCATACTGGTTCGCCATATCCTGGCCGCTTTCAGGTTTGGATCACGTAGTAATGTAGCACCACTCTGAAACAGTGAGTTAAACCTGGATTCAATCTATATTTTAGAGGATAACACCGGTTAGGTCAGGGATAGGTCTGGTATTTGCCATCATCTGGTTCATACTTTCGCATTTTTCGCATACTTTTTGTCCAGATCCTGGGCGTTTTCTGGTTTGCATCACGTAGTAATGTGGTTCCACACTGCAACATTGATCTAAACCTGGATTCAATCTATATTTTAGAGGACAACACCGGTTAGGATTGGGTTAGGTCTGGTATTTGCCATCAACTGGGTCATACTTTCGCATTTTTCACCTACTTGTTGGCCAGATCCTGGGCGTTTTCTGGTTTGGATCACGTAGTAATGTGGGACCACACTCAAACAGTGAGTTAAACCTGGATTCAATCTATATTATAGAGGATAACACCGATTAGGTTTGTGTTAGGTCTGGTATTTGCCATCATCTGGCTCATACATTCGCCTTTTTCACCTACTTGATGGCCTGATCCTTGGCGTTTTCTGGTTTGGATCACGTAGTAATGTGGTTCCACACTGCAACATTGAGCTAAACCTGGATTCAATGTATATTTTATAAGATAACACCGGTTAGGATTGGGTTAGGGTCGGTATTTGCCATCATCAGGCTCATACATTCGCATTTTTCGCATACTTGTTGGCCATATCCTGGGCGCTTTCTGGTTTGGATCACGTAGTAATGTAGCACCACTTTGAAACAGTGAGTTAAACCTGGATTCAATCTATATTATAGAGGATAACACCGATTAGGTTTGTGTTAGGTCTGGTATTTGTCATCATCTGGCGCATACTTTCGCAATTTTCGCATTCTTGTTGGCCAGATCCTGGGCGTTTTCTGGGTTGGATCTGGTAGTAGTGTGGTAACCTACTAAAACAGTGAAGTAATCCTGGATTCGATCTATATATTAGAGGGTAACACCGATTAGGTTTGTGTTAGGTCTGGTATTTGCCATCATCTGGCTCATGCTTGCGCATTTTTCGCCAACTTGTTGGCCAGATCCTGGGCGTTTTCTGGGTTGGATCAGGTAGTAGTGTGGTACCGCACTGAAACTGTGAAGTAATCCTAGATTCGATCTATATATTAGAGGGTAACACCGGTTAGGTTTGGGTTAGGTCTGGTATTTGCCATCATCTGGCTCATACTTTCGCAATTTTCGCATACTTGTTGGCCACATCCTGGGCGTTTTCTGGTTTGGATCACATAGCAATGTGGTATCACACTTAAACAGTGAGGTAAACCTGGATTCAATCTATATTTTAGAGGATAACAGCGGTGAGGTCAGGGTTAGGTCTGGTATTTGCCATCATCTGTCTCATACTTTCGCATTTTTCGCCTACTTGTTGGCCAGATACTGGGCGTTTTCTGGGTTGGATCACGTAGTAATGTGGCCCCACACTCAAACAGTGAGTTAAACCTGGATTCAATCTATATTTTAGAGGATAACACCGGTTAGGTCAGGGTTAGGTCTGGTATTTGCCATCATCTGTCTCATACTTTCGCATTTTTCGCATACTTGCTGGCCAGATCCTGGGCGTTTTCTGGTTTGGAACACATAGCAATGTGGTATCACACTTAAACAATGAGTTAAACCTGGATTCAATCTATATTTTAGAGGATAACACCGGTTAGGTCTGGGTTAGGTCTGGTATTTGCCATCATCTGTCTCATACTTTCGCATTTTTCGCCTACTTGTTGGCCAGATACTGGGTGTTTTCTGGGTTGGATCACGTGGTAATGTGGTACCGCACTGAAACAGTGTAGCAATCCTGGATTCCATCTATATATTAGAGGGTAACACCGGTTTGGTCAGGGTTAGGTCTGGTATTTGCCATCATCTGCCTCATGCTTTCGCTTTTTTCACCTACTTGTTGGCCAGATCCTGGGCGTTTTCTGGGTCGGATCACGTAGTAATGTGGGACCACACTCAAACAGTGAGTTAAACCTGGATTCAATCTATATTATAGAGGATAACACCGATTAGGTTTGTGTTAGGTCTGGTATTTGCCATCATCTGGCTCATACATTCGCATTTTTCGCATACTTGTTGGCCAGATCCTGGGCGTTTTCTGGGTTGGATCACGTAGTAATGTGGTACCACACTGAAACAGTGAGTTAAACCTGGTTTCAATGTATATTTTAGAGGATAACACCCGTTAGGTCAGGGTTAGGTCTGGTATTTGCCATCATCTGGCTCATAGTTTCGCCTTTTTCACCTACTTGATGGCCTGATCCTTGGCGTTTTCTGGTTTGGATCACGTAGTAATGTGGTTCCACACTGCAACATTGAGCTAAACCTGGATTCAATGTATATTTTATAGGATAACACCGGTTAGGATTGGGTTAGGGTCGGTATTTGCCATCATCAGGCTCACGCTTTCGCATTTGTCGCATACTTGTTGGCCAGATCCTGGGCGTTTTCTGGTTCGTATCACGTAGTAATGTGGTACCACACTCCAACAGTGAGTTAAACCTGGATTCAATCTATATTTTAGAGGATAACACCGGTTAGGTCAGGGTTAGGTCTGCTATTTGCCACCGCCTGCCTCATACTTTCGCATTTTTCGCATACTTGTTGGCCAGATCTAGGGCGTCTTCTGGTTTGGAACACGTAGTAATGTGGTACCACACTGAAACTGTGAGTTAATCCCGTATTCGATCTATATATTAGAGGGTAACACCGGTTTGGTCAGGGTTAGGTCTGGTATTTGTCATCATCCGGCTCATTCTTTCGCATTTTTCACCTACTTGTTGGCCAGATCCAGCGCGTTTTCTGGTTTGGATCACGTAGTAATGTGGTACCACACTGAAACATTGAGTTAATCCTGGATTCGATCTATATATTAGAGGGTAACACCGGTTAGGTTTGGGTTAGATGTGGTATTTGCCATCATCTGGCTCATACTTTCGCAATTTTTCGCATACTTGTTGGCCAGATCCAGGGCGTTTTCTGGTTTGGATCACATGGTAATGTGGTACCGCACTGAAACAGTGAAGTAATCCTGGATTCGATCTATATATTAGAGCGTAACACCGGTTAGGTTTGGGTTAGGTCTGGTATTTGCCATCATCTGGCCCATGCTATCGCATTTGTCGCATACTTGTTGGCCAGATCCTGGGCGTCTTCTGGTTTGGATCACGTAGTAATGTGGTACCACACTGAAACAGTGTGTTAATCCTGGATTCGATCTATATATTAGAGGGTAACACCGGTTAGGTTTGGGTTAGGTCTGGTATTTGCCATCATGTGGCTCATGATTTCGCATTTGTCGCATACTTGTTGGCCAGATCCTGGGCGTTTTCTGGTTTGGATCACGTAGTAATGTGGTACCACACTGAAACAGTGAAGTAATCCTGGATTCGATCTATATATTAGAGGGTAACACCGGTTAGGTTTGGGTTAGGTCTGGTATTTGCCATCATCTGGCCCATGCTTTCGCATTTTTCGCATACATGTTAGCCAGATCCTGGCCTTTTCTGGTTTGGATCACGTAGTAATGTGGTACCACACTGAAACAGCGAGTTAATCCTGGATTCAATCTATATTTTAGAGGATAACAGCGGTGAGGTCAGGGTTGGGTCTGGTATTTGCCATCGCCTGCCTCATACTTTCGCATTTTTCGCATACTTGTTGGCCAGATCCATGGCGTTTTCTGGTTTGGATCACGTAGTAATGTGGTACCACACTGAAACTGTGAGCTAATCCTGGATTCGATCTATATATTAGAGGGTAACACCGGTTAGGTTTGGGTTAGGTCTGGTATTTGCCATCATCTGGCCCATGCTTTCGCATTTTTCGCATACATGTTAGCCAGATCCTGGCCTTTTCTGGTTTGGATCACGTAGTAATGTGGTACCACACTGAAACAGCGAGTTAATCCTGGATTCAATCTATATTTTAGAGGATAACAGCGGTGAGGTCAGGGTTGGGTCTGGTATTTGCCATCATCTGGCTCATACTTTCGCATTTTTCGCATACTTGTTGGCCAGATCCTGGGCGTTTTCTGGGTTGGATCAGGTAGTAGCGTGGTACGGCACTGAAACAGTGAAGTAATCCTGGATTCGATCTATATATTAGAGGGTAACACCGGTTAGGTTTGGGTTAGGTCTGGTATTTGCCATCATCTGGCTCATACCTTCGCATATTTCGCATACTTGTAGGCCAGATCCAGGGCGTTTTCTGGTTTGGATCACGTAGTAATGTGGTACCACACTCAAACAGTGAGTTAAACCTGGATTCAATCTATATTTTAGAGGATAACACCGGTTAGGTCAGGGATAGGTCTGGTATTTGCCATCATGTGGCTCATACTTTGGCATTTTTCGCATACTTGTTGGTCAGATCCTGGGCGTTTTCAGGTTTGGATCACGTAGTAATGTGGTACCACCCTCAAACAGTGAGTTAATCCTGGATCCAATCTATATTTTAGAAGAATAACACCGGTTAGGCCAGCGTTAGGTCTGGTATTTGCAATCATGTGGCATATACTTTCGAATTTTTCACCTACTTGTTGGCCAGATCCTGGGCGTTTTCTGGTTTGGATCACGTAGTAATGTGGTACCACACTGCAGCAGTGAGTTAAACCTGGCTTGAACATATATTTTAGAGGATAACACCGGTTAGGTCAGGGTTAGGTCTGGTATTTGCCATGATCTGGCTTATACTTTCGCCTTTTTCACCTACTTGTTGGCCAGATCCTGGGCGTTTTCTGGGTTGGATCAGGTAGTAGTGTGATACCGCACTGAAACAGTGAAGTAATCCTGGATTCGATCTATATATTAGAGGGTGACACCGGTTAGGTTTGTTTTAGGTCTGGTATTTGCCATTATCTGGCTCATACTTTCGCATTTTTCGCATACTGGTTCGCCATATCCTGGCCGCTTTCAGGTTTGGATCACGTAGTAATGTAGCACCACTCTGAAACAGTGAGTTAAACCTGGATTCAATCTATATTTTAGAGGATAACACCGGTTAGGTCAGGGATAGGTCTGGTATTTGCCATCATCAGGTTCATACTTTCGCATTTTTCGCATACTTTTTGTCCAGATCCTGGGCGTTTTCTGGTTTGCATCACGTAGTAATGTGGTTCCACACTGCAACATTGATCTAAACCTGGATTCAATCTATATTTTAGAGGACAACACCGGTTAGGATTGGGTTAGGTCTGGTATTTGCCATCAACTGGGTCATACTTTCGCATTTTTCACCTACTTGTTGGCCAGATCCTGGGCGTTTTCTGGTTTGGATCACGTAGTAATGTGGGACCACACTGAAACAGTGAGTTAAACCTGGATCAATCTATATTTTAGAGGATAACACCGGTTAGGTCAGAGTTAGGTCTGGTATTTGCCATCATCTGGCTCATACATTCGCATTTTTCGCATACTTGTTGGCCAGATCCTGCGCGTTTTCTGGTTTGGATCACGTAGTAATGTGGGACCACACTCAAACAGTGAGTTAAACCTGGATTCAATCTATATTATAGAGGATAACACCGATTAGGTTTGTGTTAGGTCTGGTATTTGCCATCATCTGGCTCATACATTCGCATTTTTCGCATACTTGTTGGCCAGATGCCGGGTCGGACCGGTTGGGGGTAGGAGTGCCTCCCCCTACCGGTCCGACGCAAGGGGAGGCACCCTCGGCGGTCTGGTGCGGTCATGAACGCCCGGCCGCCGAGGGGTGGAAACGGGGTCGCGGGCGGTTGCGAGTTGGGGCTCGCAGCCGCCACTAAACGCGGCCCCGGGACGGATAGCGGCGGGATGGAGTGGCCCCGTCCCGCCGCTATGAGGCAGTGTGTCTACTGGGGGGACCGATTGTCCCCCCGGGGGATGGGCGCGAAAGCGCGGGCACGGGGAGGATACCGGAAGAATGCTTCGAGCGATTCCCGGTATCCTCCCAAAGCGTGCCGAAGGGTCACCGTGGGGTTTTTAGTGGGTAGGTCCCGCGCCTGTCGTTGTACGGGCGCGGGGAATCCCACACACCCCTCCCACCTCTCCCCAAGGAGGTGGGAGGGAGTCTTTCGAAGATTTTCCCCACGACAAAAAAAAAAAAAAAAAAAAAAAAAAAAAAAAAAAAAAAAAAAAAATACTTGTTGGCCAGATCCTGGGCGTTTTCTGGGTTGGATCACGTAGTAATGTGGTACCACACTGAAACAGTGAGTTAAACCTGGTTTCAATGTATATTTTAGAGGATAACACCCGTTAGGTCAGGGTTAGGTCTGGTATTTGCCATCATCTGGCTCATAGTTTCGCCTTTTTCACCTACTTGATGGCCTGATCCTTGGCGTTTTCTGGTTTGGATCACGTAGTAATGTGGTTCCACACTGCAACATTGAGCTAAACCTGGATTCAATGTATATTTTATAGGATAACACCGGTTAGGATTGGGTTAGGGTCGGTATTTGCCATCATCAGGCTCATACATTCGCATTTTTCGCATACTTGTTGGCCATATCCTGGGCGCTTTCTGGTTTGGATCACGTAGTAATGTAGCACCACTTTGAAACAGTGAGTTAAACCTGGATTCAATCTATATTATAGAGGATAACACCGATTAGGTTTGTGTTAGGTCTGGTATTTGTCATCATCTGGCGCATACTTTCGCAATTTTCGCATTCTTGTTGGCCAGATCCTGGGCGTTTTCTGGGTTGGATCTGGTAGTAGTGTGGTAACCTACTAAAACAGTGAAGTAATCCTGGATTCGATCTATATATTAGAGGGTAACACCGATTAGGTTTGTGTTAGGTCTGGTATTTGCCATCATCTGGCTCATGCTTGCGCATTTTTCGCCAACTTGTTGGCCAGATCCTGGGCGTTTTCTGGGTTGGATCAGGTAGTAGTGTGGTACCGCACTGAAACTGTGAAGTAATCCTAGATTCGATCTATATATTAGAGGGTAACACCGGTTAGGTTTGGGTTAGGTCTGGTATTTGCCATCATCTGGCTCATACTTTCGCAATTTTCGCATACTTGTTGGCCACATCCTGGGCGTTTTCTGGTTTGGATCACATAGCAATGTGGTATCACACTTAAACAGTGAGGTAAACCTGGATTCAATCTATATTTTAGAGGATAACAGCGGTGAGGTCAGGGTTAGGTCTGGTATTTGCCATCATCTGTCTCATACTTTCGCATTTTTCGCCTACTTGTTGGCCAGATACTGGGCGTTTTCTGGGTTGGATCACGTAGTAATGTGGCCCCACACTCAAACAGTGAGTTAAACCTGGATTCAATCTATATTTTAGAGGATAACACCGGTTAGGTCAGGGTTAGGTCTGGTATTTGCCATCATCTGTCTCACACTTTCGCATTTTTCGCATACTTGCTGGCCAGATCCTGGGCGTTTTCAGGTTTGGAACACATAGCAATGTGGTATCACACTTAAACAATGAGTTAAACCTGGATTCAATCTATATTTTAGAGGATAACACCGGTTAGGTCTGGGTTAGGTCTGGTATTTGCCATCATCTGTCTCATACTTTCGCATTTTTCGCCTACTTGTTGGCCAGATACTGGGTGTTTTCTGGGTTGGATCACGTGGTAATGTGGTACCGCACTGAAACAGTGTAGCAATCCTGGATTCCATCTATATATTAGAGGGTAACACCGGTTTGGTCAGGGTTAGGTCTGGTATTTGCCATCATCTGCCTCATGCTTTCGCTTTTTTCACCTACTTGTTGGCCAGATCCTGGGCGTTTTCTGGGTCGGATCACGTAGTAATGTGGCACCACACTCAAACAGTGAGTTAAACCTGGATTCAATCTATATTTTAGAGGATAACACCGGTTAGGTCAGGGTTAGGTCTGGTATTTGCCATCGCCTGCCTCATACTTTCGCATTTTTCGCACACTTGTTGGCCAGATCCAGGGCGTTTTCTGGATTGTATCACGTAGTAATGTGGTACCACACTGAAACAGTGTTAATCCTGGATTTGATCTATATATTAGAGGGTAACACCGGTTAGGTTTGGGTTAGATATGGTATTTGCCGTCATCTGGCTCATACTTTCGCAATTTTTCGCATACTTCTTGGCCAGATCCAGGGCGTTTTCTGCTTTGGATCACGTAGTAATGTGGTACCACACTGAAACAGTGAGTTAATCCTGGATTCGGTCTATATTTTAGAGTGTTACACCGGTTAGGTTTGGGTTAGAACTGGTATTTGCCATCATCTGGCTCATACGTTCGTATTTTTCGCACACTTGTTGGCCAGATCCTGGGCGTTTTCTGGTTTGGAACACATAGCAATGTGGTATCACACTTAAACAGTGAGTTGAACCTGGATTCAATCTATATTTTAGAGGACAACACCGGTTAGGTCTGGGTTAGGTCTGGTATTTGCCATCATCTGTCTCATAATTTCGCATTTTTCGCCTACTTGTTGGCCAGATACTGGGCGTTTTCTGGGTTGGATCACGTGGTAACGTGGTACCGCACTGAAACAGTGTAGTAATCCTGGATTCGATCTATATATTTGAGGGTAACACCGGTTAGGTTTGGGTTGGGTCTGGTATTTGCCATCATCTGGCTCATACTTTCGCAGTTTTCGCATACTTGTTGGCCAGATCCTGGGCGTTTCCAGGGTTGGATCACGTAGTAATGTGGTACCACACTGAAACAGTGAGTTAATCCTCGATTCGATCTATATATTAGAGGGTAACACCGGTTAGGTTTGGGTTAGGTCTGGTATTTGCCATCATCTGGCTCATACTTTCGCAGTTTTCGCATACTTGTTGGCCAGATCCTGGGCGTTTTCTGGTTTGGATCACATAGCAATGTGGTATCACACTTAAACAGTGAGTTAAACCTGGATTCAATCTATATTTTAGAGGATAACAGCGGTGAGGTCAGGGTTAGGTCTGGTATTTGCCATCATCTGTCTCATACTATCGCATTTTTCGCCAACTTGTTGGCCAGATACTGGGCGTTGTCTGGGTTGGATCACGTAGTAATGTGGCCCCACACTCAAACAGTGAGTTAAACCTGGATTCAATCTATATTTTAGAGGATAACACCGGTTAGGTCAGGGTTAGGTCTGGTATTTGCCATCATCTGCCTCATGCTTTCGCATTTTTCTCCTACTTGTTGGCCAGATCCTGGCCGTTTTCTGGGTCGGATCACGTAGTAATGTGGCACCACACTCAAACAGTGTGTTAAACCTGGATTCAATCTATATTTTAGAGGATAACACCGGTTAGGGCAAGGTTAGGTCTAGTATTTGCCATCATCTGGCTCATACATTCGCATTTTTCGCATAATTGTAGGCCAGAACCTGGGCGTTTTCTGGTTTGGATCATGTCGTAATGTGGTTCCACACTGCATCAGTGAGTTAAACCTGGATACAATCTATATTTTAGAAGAATAACACCGGTTAGGTCAGTGTTAGGTCTGGTATTTGCCATCATGAGGATCATACTTTCGTATTTTTCGCATAATTGTTGGCCAGATCCTGGGCGTTTTCTGGTTTGGATCACGTAGTAATGTAGAACCACTCTGAAGCTCTGAGTTAAACCTGGATTCAATCTGTATTTTAGAGGATAACACCGGTTAGGTCAGGGTTGGGTTTGGTATTTGCCATCATCTGCCTCATACTTTCGCAATTTTCGCATACTTGTTGGCCAGATCCAGGGCGTTTTCTGGTTTGGATCACGTAGTAATGTGGTACCACACAGCCACATGAGTTAAACCTGGATTCAATCTATATTTTAGAGGGTAACACCGGTTAGGTCAGGGTTAGGTCTGCTATTTGCCACCGCCTGCCTCATACTTTCGCATTTTTCGCATACTTGTTGGCCAGATCTAGGGCGTCTTCTGGTTTGGAACACGTAGTAATGTGGTACCACACTGAAACTGTGAGTTAATCCCGTATTCGATCTATATATTAGAGGGTAACACCGGTTTGGTCAGGGTTAGGTCTGGTATTTGTCATCATCCGGCTCATTCTTTCGCATTTTTCACCTACTTGTTGGCCAGATCCAGCGCGTTTTCTGGTTTGGATCACGTAGTAATGTGGTACCACACTGAAACATTGAGTTAATCCTGGATTCGATCTATATATTAGAGGGTAACACCGGTTAGGTTTGGGTTAGATGTGGTATTTGCCATCATCTGGCTCATACTTTCGCAATTTTTCGCATACTTGTTGGCCAGATCCAGGGCGTTTTCTGGTTTGGATCACATGGTAATGTGGTACCGCACTGAAACAGTGAAGTAATCCTGGATTCGATCTATATATTAGAGCGTAACACCGGTTAGGTTTGGGTTAGGTCTGGTATTTGCCATCATCTGGCCCATGCTATCGCATTTGTCGCATACTTGTTGGCCAGATCCTGGGCGTCTTCTGGTTTGGATCACGTAGTAATGTGGTACCACACTGAAACAGTGTGTTAATCCTGGATTCGATCTATATATTAGAGGGTAACACCGGTTAGGTTTGGGTTAGGTCTGGTATTTGCCATCATGTGGCTCATGATTTCGCATTTGTCGCATACTTGTTGGCCAGATCCTGGGCGTTTTCTGGTTTGGATCACGTAGTAATGTGGCCCCACACTCCAACAGTGAGTTAAACCTGGATTCAATCTATATTTTAGAGGATAACACAGGTCATGTCAGGGTTAGGCCTGGTATTTGCCATCATCCTGCTCATACTTTCGCATTTTTCGCATACTTGTTGGCCAGATCCTGGGCGTTTTCTGGTTTGGATCAGGTAGTAATATGGTACCACACTGAAACTGTGAGCTAATCCTGTATTCGATCTATATATTAGAGGGTAACACAGGTTAGGTCAGGGTTAGGCCTGGTATTTGCCATCATCAGGCTCATACTTTCGCATTTTTCGCATACTTGTTGGCCAGATACTGGGCGTTTCCTGGTTTGGATCACGTAGTAATGTGGTACCACACAGCCACATGAGTTAAACCTGGATTCAATCTATATTTTAGAGGATAACACCTGTTAGGTCAGGGTTAGGTCTGGTATTTGCCATCATCTGGCTCATACTTTCGCATTTTTCGCATACTTGTTAGCCAGATCCTGGCCTTTTCTGGTTTGGATCACGTAGTAATGTGGTACCACACTGAAACAGCGAGTTAATCCTGGATTCAATCTATATTTTAGAGGACAACAGCGGTGAGGTCCAGGGTTGGGTCTGGTATTTGGCATCGCCTGCCTCATACTTTCGCATTTTTCGCATACTTGTTGGCCAGATCCATGGCGCTTTCTCGTTTGGATCACGTAGTAATGTGGTACCACACTGAAACTGTGAGCTAATCCTGTATTCGATCTATATATTCGAGGGTAACCCCGGTTAGGTCAGGGTTAGGCCTGGTATTTGCCATCATCTGGCTCATACTTTCGCATTTTTCGCATACTTGTTGGCCAGATACTGGGCGTTTCCTGGTTTGGATCACGTAGTAATGCGGTACCACACAGCCACATGAGTTAAACCTGGATTCAATCTATATTTTAGAGGATAACACCGGTTAGGTCAGGGTTAGGTCTGGTATTTGCCATCATCTGGCTCATACTTTCGCATTTTTCGCATACTTGTTGGCCAGATCCATGGCGTTTTCTGGTTTGGATCACGTAGTAAAGTGGTACCACACTGAAACTGTGAGTTACTCCTGTATTCGATCTATATATTAGAGGGTAACACCGGTTAGGTCAGGGTTAGGCCTGGTATTTGCCATCATCTGGCTTATACTTTCGCATTTTTCGCATACTTGTTGGCCAGATCCAGGGCGTTTCCTGGTTTGGATCACGTAGTAATGTGTGTTACCACACAGCCACATGAGTTAAACCTGGACTCAATCTATATTTTAGAGGATAACACCGGTTAGGTCAGGGTTAGGTCTGGTATTTGCCATCATCTGGCTCATACTTTCGCATTTTTCACCTACTTGTTGGCCAGATACTGGGCGTTTTCTGGGTTGGATCACGTGGTAATGTGGTACCGCACGGAAACAGTGAGTTAATCCTGGATTCGATCTATATATTAGAGGGTAACACCGGTTAGGTTTGCGTTAGGTCTGGTATTTGCCATCATCTGGCTCATACTTTCGCCATTTTCGCATACTTGTTGGCCAGATCCTGGGCGTTTTCTTGTTTGGATCACGTAGTAATGTCGTACCACACTGAAACAGTGAGTTAATCCTGGATTCGATCTATGTATTACAAGGTAACACTGGTTAGGTTTGGGTTAGGTCTGGTATTTGCCATCATCTGGCTCATACGTTCGCATTTTTCGCATACTTGTTGGCCAGATACTGGGCGTTTCCTGGTTTGGATCACGTAGTAATGTGGTACCACACAGCCACATGAGTTAAACCTGGATTCAATCTATATTTTAGAGGATAACACCGGTTAGGTCAGGGTTAGGTCTGGTATTTGCCATCATCTGGCTCATACTTTCGCATTTTTCGCATACTTGTTGGCCAGATCCATGGCGTTTTCTGGTTTGGATCACGTAGTAAAGTGGTACCACACTGAAACTGTGAGTTACTCCTGTATTCGATCTATATATTAGAGGGTAACACCGGTTAGGTCAGGGTTAGGCCTGGTATTTGCCATCATCTGGCTTATACTTTCGCATTTTTCACCTACTTGTTGGCCAGATCCAGGGCGTTTCCTGGTTTGGATCACGTAGTAATGTGGTACCACACAGCCACATGAGTTAAACCTGGATTCAATCTATATTTTAGAGGATAACACCGGTTAGGTCAGGGTTAGGTCTGGTATTTGCCATCATCTGGCTCATACTTTCGCATTTTTCACCTACTTGTTGGCCAGATACTGGGCGTTTTCTGGGTTGGATCACGTGGTAATGTGGTACCGCACGGAAACAGTGAGTTAATCCTGGATTCGATCTATATATTAGAGGGTAACACAGGTTAGGTTTGCGTTAGGTCTGGTATTTGCCATCATCTGGCTCATACTTTCGCCATTTTCGCATACTTGTTGGCCAGATCCTGGGCGTTTGCTTGTTTGGATCACGTAGTAATGTCGTACCCCACTGAAACAGTGAGTTAATCCTGGATTCGATCTATGTATTACAAGGTAACACTGGTTAGGTTTGGGTTAGGTCTGGTATTTGCCATCATCTGGCTCATACGTTCGCATATTTCGCATACTTGTTGGCCAGATCCTGTGCGTTTTCTGGTTTGGATCACGTAGTAATGTGGTACCACACTGAAACAGTGAGTTAATCGTGGATTCGATCTATATATTAGAGGGTGACACCGGTTAGGTTTGGGTTAGGTCTTGTATTTGCCATCATCTGGCTCATACTTTCGCATTTTTCGCATACTTGTTGACCAGATCCTGGGCGTTTTCTAGTTTGGATCACGTAGTAATGTGGTACCACACTGAAACAGTGAGTTAATCCTGGATTCAATCTATATTTTAGAGGTTAACACCGGCTAGGTCAGGGTTAGGTCTGGTATTTGCCATCATCTGTCTCATACTTTCGCATTTTTCACCTACTTGTTGGCCAGATCCTGGGCGTTTTCTGGGTTGGATCACGTACTAATGGGGCACCACACTGCAACAGTGAGTTAAACCTGGATTCGATCTATATATTAGAGGGTAACACCGGTTAGGTTTGGGTTAGGTCTGGTATTTGCCATCATCTGGCACATACTTTCGCAATTTTCGCATAGTTTTTGGCCATATTCTGGGCGTTTTCGGGGTTGGATCACGTAGTAGTGTGATGCCACACTGAAACAGTGAATTAATCCTGGATTCGATCTATATATTAGTGGGTAACACCGGTTAGGTTTGGGTTATGTCTGGTATGTAATAGTATCTCGCCAATACTTTCGCATATTTCGTATAAATATTGGCCAGATCCTGGGCGTTTTCTGGTTTCGATCACGTAGTAATGTGGTACCACACTGAAACAGCGAGCTAAACCTGGGTCCGATCGATATTTTAAAGGATAACACCGGTTAGGCCGGGATTAGGTCTGGCATTTGCCATCATCTGGCTCATACTTTCGCATTTTTTGCATACTTGTTGGTCAGATCCTGGGCATTTTCTGGCTTGGATCACGTAGTAATGTGGTACCACACTGCAGCAGTGAGTTAAACCTGGGTCCGATCTATATTTTAAAGGATAGGACCGGTTAGGTCGGCGTGAGGCCTGGGGTTTGTCATCATCTGGCTCCTACTTTCGCATTTTTCGCCTACTTGTTGGCCAGATCCTGGGCGTTTTCTGGATCGGATCATGTAGTAATGTGGTACCACACTGAAACAGTGAGTTAGACCTGGGTCCGATGAGTATTTTAGAGTGTAACACCGCTTAGGTTTGGTTAGGTCTGGTATTTGCCATCATCTGTCTCATACTTTCGCATTTTTCCCATACTTGTTGGTCAGATCCTGGGCATTTTCTGGTTTGGATCACGTAGTAATGTGGTACCACACTGCAGCAGTGAGTTAGACCTGGGTCCGATCTATATTTTAAAGGATAGCACCGGTTAGGTCGGTGTGAGTTCTGGGATTCGTCATCATCTGGCTCATACTTTCGCATTTTTCGCCTACTTGTTGGCCAGATCCTGGGCGTTTTCTGGTTCGGATCATGTAGTAATGTGGTACCACACTGAAACAGTGAGTTAAACCTGGGTCCGATGAGTATTTTAGAGTGTAACACCGGTTAGGTTTGGTCAGGTCTGGTATTTGCCATCATCTGGCTCATACTTTCGCATTTTTCGCATACTTGTTGGCCAGATCCTGGGCGTTTTCTGGTTTGGATCACGTAGTAATGTGGTACCACACTGCAGCAGTGAGTTAGACCTGGGTCCGATCTATATTTTAAAGGATAGCACCGGTTAGGTCGGTGTGAGTTCTGGGATTCGTCATCATCTGGCTCATACTTTCGCATTTTTCGCCTACTTGTTGGCCAGATCCTGGGCGTTTTCTGGTTTGGATCACGTAGTAAAGTGTTACCACACTGAAACTGTGAGTTACTCCTGTATTCGATCTATATATTAGAGGGTAACACCGGTTAGGTCAGGGTTAGGCCTGGTATTTGGCATCATCTGGCTCATACTTTCGCATTTTTCGCATACTTGTTGGCCAGATCCTGTGCGTTTTCTGGTTTGGATCACGTTGTAATGTGGTACCACACTGAAACAGTGAGTTAATCCTGGATTCAATCTATATATTAGAGGGTAACACCGGTTAGGTTTGGGATAGGTCTGGTATTTGATATTATCTGGCCCATTCTTTCGCATATTTGGAAAATGTTGGCCAGATGCTGGGCTTTTTCTGGTATAGCTCACATAGCATTGTGGTACCACAATGAAACAGCGGGCTAAACCGGGGCCCGATCAATTCTTTAGAGGGTAACACCGGTAAGATCTGGGTAAGGTCTGGGGTTCGCCATCATCTCGCTCATACTTTCACTTTTTTCGCATATTTGTTGGCTAAACGCTGGCTTTTTCTTGGTTGAATCACGTAGTAATGTGGTACCGCACTGAAACAGTGAAGTAATCCAGGGTCCGATCTATATTTTAAAGGATAGCACCGGTCAGGTCGGCGTGAGGCCTGGGATTTGTCATCATCTGGCTCCTACTTTCGCATTTTTCGCCTACTTGTTGGCCAGATCCTGGGCGTTTTCTGGATCAGATCATGTAGTAATGTGGTACCACACTGAAACAGTGAGTTAAACCTGGGTCCGATGAGTATTTTAGAGTGTAACACCGGTTAGGTTTGGTTAGGTCTGGTATTTGCCATCATCTGGCTCATACTTTCGCATTTTTCGCATACTTGTTGACCAGATCCTGGGCGTTTTCTAGTTTGGATCACGTAGTAATGTGGTACCACACTGAAACAGTGAGTTAATCCTGTATTCGATCTATATATTAGAGGATAACACCGGTTAGGTCAGGGCTAGGTCTGGTATTCGCCATCATCTGGCTCATACTTTCGCATTTTTCGCATACTTGTTGGCCAGATCCTGGGCGTTTTCAGGTTTGGATCACGTAGTAAGGTGGTAACACACTGAAACAGTGTGTTAAACCAGGATTCAATCTATATTACAGAAGATAACACAGTTTAGGTCTGGGTTAGGTCTGGCATTTTCCATCATCTGGCACATACTTTCGCAATTTTCGCATAGTTTTTGGCCATATCCTGGGCGTTTTCTGGGTTGGATCACGTAGTGATGTGGCACCACACTCAAACAGTGTGTTAAACCTGGATTCAATCTATATTTTAGAGGATAACTCCAGTTAGGTCACGGTTAGGACTGGTACTTGCCATCGTCTGCCTCATACTTACGCATTTTTCGCATTGTTGTTGGCCAGATCCAGGGCGTTTTCTGGTTTGGATCACGTACTAATGGGGCGCCACACTGCAACAGTGAGTTAAACCTGGATTAAATCTTTATTTTGGAGGATAACACCGGCTAGGTCTGGGTTAGGTCTGGTATTTGCCATCATCTGGCTCATAGTTTCGCATTTTTCGCATACTTGTTGGCCAGATCCTGGGCGTTTTCTGGGCTGGATCAGGTAGTGGTGCGGTACCGCACTGAAACAGTGAAGTAACCCTGGATTCGATCTATATATTAGAGGGTAACACCGGTTAGGTTTGGGTTAGGTCTGGTATTTGCCATCATCTGGCTTATAGTTTCGCATTTTTCGCATACTTGTTGGCCAGATCCTGGGCGTTTTCTGGTTTGGATCACGTAGTAATGTGGTACCACACTGAAACAGTGAGTAAATCCTGGATTTAATCTATATTTTAGAGGATAACACCGGTTAGGTCAGGGTTAGGTCTGGTATTTGCCATCATCTGGCACATAGTTTCACATTTTTCGCATACTTGTTGGCCAGATCCTGGGCGTTTTCTGGGCTGGATCAGGTAGTGGTGCGGTACCGCACTGAAACAGTGAATTAATCCTGGATTCGATCTACATATTAGAGGATAACACGTGTTAGGTCAGGGTTAGGTCTGGTGTTTGCCATCGTCTGCCTCATACTTTCGCATTTTTCGCATACTTGTTGGCCAGATCCTGGGCGTTTTCTGGTTTGGATCACGTAGTAATGTGGTACCACACTGAAACAGTGCGTTTATCTTGGATCCAATCTATATTTTGGAGGATGACACCGGTTATGTCAGGTTTGGGTCTGGTATTTGCCATCATCTGGCTCATACTTTCGCATTTTTCGCATACTTCTGGCCAGATCGTGGGCGTTTTCTGGTTTGGATCACGTAGTGATGTTGAACCACTCTGAAGCAGTGTGTAAAGCCCAGATTCAATCTATATTTTAGAGGATAACACCGGTTAGGTCAGGGCTAGGTCTGGTATTCGCCATCATCTGGCTCATACTTTCGCATTTTTCGCATACTTGTTGGCCAGATCCTGGGCGTTTTCAGGTTTGGATCACGTAGTAAGGTGGTAACACACTGAAACAGTGTGTTAAACCAGGATTCAATCTATATTACAGAAGATAACACAGTTTAGGTCTGGGTTAGGTCTGGCATTTTCCATCATCTGGCACATACTTTCGCAATTTTCGCATAGTTTTTGGCCATATCCTGGGCGTTTTCTGGGTTGGATCACGTAGTGATGTGGCACCACACTCAAACAGTGTGTTAAACCTGGATTCAATCTATATTTTAGAGGATAACTCCAGTTAGGTCACGGTTAGGACTGGTACTTGCCATCGTCTGCCTCATACTTACGCATTTTTCGCATAGTTGTTGGCCAGATCCAGGGCGTTTTCTGGTTTGGATCACGTACTAATGGGGCGCCACATTGCAACAGTGAGTTAAACCTGGATTAAATCTTTATTTTGGAGGAAAACACCGGCTAGGTCTGGGTTAGGTCTGGTATTTGCCATCATCTGGCTCATAGTTTCGCATTTTTCGCATACTTGTTGGCCAGATCCTGGGCGTTTTCTGGGCTGGATCAGGTAGTGGTGCGGTACCGCACTGAAACAGTGAAGTAACCCTGGATTCGATCTATATATTAGAGGGTAACACCGGTTAGGTTTGGGTTAGGTCTGGTATTTGCCATCATCTGGCTTATAGTTTCGCATTTTTCGCATACTTGTTGGCCAGATCCTGGGCGTTTTCAGGTTTGGATCACGTAGTAGTGTGGTACCACACACAAACAGTGAGTTAAGCCTGGATTCAGTCTATATTTTAGAAGAATAACTCCAGTTAGGTCAGGGTTAGGTCTGGTATTTGCCATCATCTGGCTCATACTTTCGCATTTTTCGCATACTTGTTACCCAGCTCCTGGGCGTTTTCTGGGTTGGATCACGTAGTAAGGTGGTAACACACTGAAACAGTGTGTTAAACCAGGATTCAATCTATATTACAGAAGATAACACAGTTTAGGTCTGGGTTAGGTCTGGCATTTTCCATCATCTGGCACATACTTTCGCAATTTTCGCATAGTTTTTGGCCATATCCTGGGCGTTTTCTGGGTTGGATCACGTAGTAGTGTGATGCCACACTGAAACAGTGAATTAATCCTGGATACGATCTATATATTAGTGGGTAACACCGGTTAGGTTTGGGTTAGGTCTGGTATTTGATAGTATCTCGCCCATACTTTCGCATATTTCGTATAAATATCGGCCAGATCCTGTGCGTTTTCTGGTTTCGATCACGTAGTAATGTGGTACCACATTGAAACAGTGGGTTAAACCTGGATACAATCTATATTTTAGAGGATAACACTGGTTAGGTCAGGGTTAGGTCTGGTATTTGCCATCATCTGGCTCATACTTTCGCATTTTTCGCATACTTGTTGGCCAGATCCTGGGCATTTTCTGGTTTGGATCACGTACTAATGTAGAACCACTCTGAAACTGTGAGATAAACCTGGATTCAATCTATATTTTAGAGGATAACACCGGTTAGGTCAGGGTTATGTCTGGTATTTGGCATCATCTGGCTCACACTTTCGCATTTTTCGCATACTTGTTGGCCAGATCCTGGGCGTTTTCTGGTTTGGATCACGTAGTAATGTGGTACCACACTGAAACAGTGAGTTAATCTTGGATTCAATCTATATTTTAGAGGATAACACTGGTTAGGTCAGGGTTAGGTCTGGTATTTGCCATCATCTGTCTCATACTTGCGCATTTTTCGCATACTTGTTGGCCAGATCCTGGGCGTTTTCTGGTTTGGATCACGTAGTAATGAGGTACCACACTCAAGCAGTGAGTTAAACCTGGATTCAATCTATATAATAGAAGAATAACACCAGTTAGGTCAGGGTTAGATCTGGTATTTGCCATCATCTGGCACATACTTTCGCATTTTTCGCATAATTGTTGGCCAGATCCTGGGCGTTTTCTGGTTTGGATCACGTAGTAGTGTGGTACCACACTGAAACAGTGAATTAATCCTGGATTCGATCTACATATTAGAGGATAACACGTGTTAGGTCAGGGTTAGGTCTGGTGTTTGCCATCGTCTGCCTCATACTTTCGCATTTTTCGCATACTTGTTGGCCAGATCCTGGGCGTTTTCTGGTTTGGATCACGTAGTAATGTGGTACCACACTGAAACAGTGCGTTTATCTTGGATCCAATCTATATTTTGGAGGATGACACCGGTTATGTCAGGTTTGGGTCTGGTATTTGCCATCATCTGGCTCATACTTTCGCATTTTTCGCATACTTCTGGCCAGATCGTGGGCGTTTTCTGGTTTGGATCACGTAGTGATGTTGAACCACTCTGAAGCAGTGTGTAAAGCTCAGATTCAATCTATATTTTAGAGGATAACACCGGTTAGGTCAGGGCTAGGTCTGGTATTCGCCACCATCTGGCTCATACTTTCGCATTTTTCGCATACTTGTTGGCCAGATCCTGGGCGTTTTCAGGTTTGGATCACGTAGTAAGGTGGTAACACACTGAAACAGTGTGTTAAACCAGGATTCAATCTATATTACAGAAGATAACACAGTTTAGGTCTGGGTTAGGTCTGGCATTTTCCATCATCTGGCACATACTTTCGCAATTTTCGCATACTTGTTGGCCAGATCCTGGGCGTTTTCTGGGTTGGATCACGTAGTAGTGTGATGCCACACTGAAACAGTGAGTTAAACCTGGGTCCGATCTATATTTCAAAGGGTAGCACCGGTTAGGTTTGGGTTAGGTCTGGTATTTGCCATCATCTGGCTCATGCTTTCGCCTTTTTCGCATACTTGTTGGCCAGATCCTGTGCGTTTTCTGGTTTGGATCACGTTGTAATGTGGTACCACACTGAAACAGTGAGTTAATCCTGGATTCGATCTATATATTAGAGGGTAGCACCGGTTAGGTTTGGGATAGGTCTGGTATTTGCCATCATCTGGCTCATACATTCGCATTTTTCGCATACTTGTTGGCCAGATCCTGTGCGTTTTCTGGTTTGGATCACGTAGTAATGTGGTACCACACTGAAACAGTGAGTTAATCTTGGATTCAATCTATATTTTAGAGGATAACACTGGTTAGGTCAGGGTTAGGTCTGGTATTTGCCATCATCTGTCTCATACTTGCGCATTTTTCGCATACTTGTTGGCCAGATCCTGGGCGTTTTCTGGTTTGGATCACGTAGTAATGAGGTACCACACTCAAGCAGTGAGTTAAACCTGGATTCAATCTATATAATAGAAGAATAACACCAGTTAGGTCAGGGTTAGGTCTGGTATTTGCCATCATCTGGCACATACTTTCGCATTTTTCGCATAATTGTTGGCCAGATCCTGGGCGTTTTCTGGTTTGGATCACGTAGTAGTGTGGTACCACACTGAAACAGTGAGTAAATCCTGGATTCAATCTATATTTTAGAGGATAACACCGGTTAGGTCAGGGTTAGGCCTGGTATTTTCCATCATCTGGCACATACTTTCGCATTTTTCGCATACTTTTTGGACAGATCCCGGGCGTTTTCTCGGGTGTATCACGTAGTAGTGTGATGGCGCACTGAAACAGTGAGTAAATCCTGGATTTAATCTATATTTTAGAGGATAACACCGGTTAGGTCAGGGTTAGGTCTGGTATTTGCCATCATCTGGCACATACTTTCGCATTTTTCGCATACTTGTTGGCCAGATCCTGGGCGTTTTCTGGTTTGGATCACGTAGTAATGTGGTACCACACTGAAACAGTGAGTTTATCTTGGATCCAATCTATATTTTGGAGGATGACACCGGTTATGTCAGGTTTGGGTCTGGTATTTGCCATCATCTGGCTCATACTTTCGCATTTTTCGCATACTTCTGGCCAGATCGTGGGCGTTTTCTGGTTTGGATCACGTAGTGATGTTGAACCACTCTGAAGCAGTGTGTAAAGCCCAGATTCAATCCATATTTTAGAGGATAACACCGGTTAGGTCAGGGCTAGGTCTGGTATTCGCCATCATCTGGCTCATACTTTCGCAATTTTCGAATACTTGTTGGCCAGATCCTGGGCGTTCTCTGGGTTCGATCAGGTAGTAGTGTGGAACCGCACTGAAACAGTAAAGTAATCCTGGATTCGATCTATATATTAGAGGGTAACACCTGTTAGGTTTGGGTTAGGTCTGGTATTTGCCATCATCTGGCTCATGCTTCCGCATTTTTCGCATACTTGTTGGCCAGATCCTGGGCGTTTTCTGGGTTGGATCAGGTAGTAGTGTGGTAACCCACTAAAACGGTGAAGTAATCCTGGATTCGATCTATATATTAGAGGGTAACACCGGATAGGTTTGGGTTAGGTCTGGTATTTGCCATCATCTGGCTCATGCTTCCGCATTTTTCGCATACTTGTTGGCCAGATCCTGGGCGTTTTCTGGGTTGGATCAGGTAGTAGTGTGGTACCGCACTGAAACAGTGAAGTAATCCTGGATTCGATCTATATATTAGAGGGTAACACCGTTTAGGTTTGGGTTACATCTGATATTTGCCATCATCTGGCTCATACTTTCGCAATTTTTCGCATACTTGTTGGCCAGATACAAGGACGTTTTCTGGTTAGGATCACGCAGTAATGTGGTACCACTCAGCCACATGAGTTAAACCTGGATTCAATCTATATTTTAGAGGATAACAACGGTTAGGTTTGAGTTTGGTCTGGTATTTGCCATCATCTGGCTCATACTTTCGCAATTTTCGAATACTTGTTGGCCAGATCCTGGGCGTTTTCTGGGTTGGATCAGGTAGTAGTGTGGTACCGCACTGAAACAGTGAAGTAATCCTGGATTCGGTCTATATATTAGAGGGTAACACCGGTTAGGTTTGGGTTAGGTCTGGTATTTGCCATCATCTGGCTCATACTTTCGCATTTTTCGCATACTTGTTGGCCAGATCCAGGGCGTCTTCTGGTTTGGATCACGTAGTAATATGGTACCACACTGAGACACTGAGTTAATCCTAGATTCAATCTATATTTTAGAGGATAACAGCAGTGAGATCAGGGTTGGTTCTGGTATTTGCCATCGCCTGCCTCATTCTTTCGCTTTTTTCGCATACTTGTTGGCCAGATCCAGGGCGTTTTCTGGTTTGGATCACGTAGTAATGTGGTACCACACTGAAACAGTCAGTTAATCCTGGATTCGAGCTATATATTAGAGGGTAACACCGGTTAGGTTTGGGTTAGGACTGGTATTTGTCATCATCCGGCTCATACTTTCGCATTTTTCGCCTACTTGTTGGCCAGATACTGGGCGTTCTCTGGTTTAGATCACGCAGTAATGTGGTACCACTCAGCCACATGAGTTAAACCTGGATTCAATCTATATTTTAGAGGATAACAACGGTTAGGTTTGTGTTAGGTCTGGCATTTGCCATCATCTGGCTCATACTTTCGCAATTTTCGAATACTTGTTGGCCAGATCCTGGGCGTTTTCTGGGTTGGATCAGGTAGTAGTGTGGTACCGCACTGAAACAGTGAAGTAATCCTGGATTCGATCTATATATTAGAGGGTAACACCGGCTAGGTCAGGGTTAGGTCTGGTACTTGCCATCATCTGGCTCATGCTTCCGCATTTTTCGCATACTTGTTGGCCAGATCCTGGGCGTTTTCTGGGTTGGATCAGGTAGTAGTGTGCTCCCCGCACTGAAACAGTGAAGTAATCCTGGATTCGAGCTATATATTAGAGGGTAACACCGGTTAGGTCAGGGTTAGGTCTGGTATTTGTCATCATCCGGCTCATACTTTCGCATATTTCGCATACTTGTTGGCCAGATCCTGGGCGTTTTCTGGTTTGGATCACGTAGTAATGTAGAACCACTCTGAAGCTGTGAGTTAAACCTATATTCAATCTATATTTTAGAGGATAACACCGGTTAGGTCAGGGTTGGGTTTGGTATTTGCCATCATCTGCCTCATGCTTTCGCTTTTTTCACCTACTTGTTGGCCAGATCCTGGGCGTTTTCTGGGTCGGATCACGTAGTAATGTTGCACCACACTCAAACAGTGAGTTAAACCTGGATTCAATCTATATTTTAGAGGATAACACCGGTTAGGTCAGGGTTAGGTCTGGTACTTGCCATCATCTGGCTCATGCTTCCGCATTTTTCGCATACTTGTTGGCCAGATCCTGGGCGTTTTCTGGGTTGGATCAGGTAGTAGTGTGCTCCCCGCACTGAAACAGTGAAGTAATCCTGGATTCGATCTATATATTAGAGGGTAACACCGGCTAGGTCAGGGTTAGGTCTGGTACTTGCCATCATCTGGCTCATGCTTCCGCATTTTTCTCCTACTTGTTGGCCAGATCCTGGGCGTTTTCTGGTTTGGATCACATAGCAATGTGGTATCACACTTAAACAGTGAGTTAATCCTAGATTCAATCTATATTTTAGAGGATAACAGCAGTGAGATCAGGGTTGGGTCTGGTATTTGCCATCGCCTGCCTCATACTTTCGCATTTTTCGCATACTTGTTGGCCAGATCCTGGGCGTTTTCTGGTTTGGATCACGTAGTAATGTGGTACCACACTGAAACAGTGAGTTAATCCTGGATTCCATCTATATATTAGAAGGTAACGCCGGTTAGGTTTGGGTTAGGTCTGGTATTTGCCATCATCTGCCTCATGCTTTCGCATTTTTCTCCTACTTGTTGGCCAGATCCTGGGCGTTTTCTGGTTTGGATCACGTAGTAATGTGGTACCACACTGAAACAGTGAGTTAATCCTGGATTCGATCTATATATTAGAGGGTAACGCCGGTTAGGTTTGGGTTAGGTCTGGTATTTGCCATCATCTGCCTCATGCTTTCGCATTTTTCTCCTACTTGTTGGCCAGATCCTGGGCGTTTTCTGGGTCGGATCACTTAGTAATGTGGCACCACACTCAAACAGTGAGTTAGACCTGGAGTCAATCGATATTTTAGAGGATAACGCCGGTTAGGTCAGGGTTAGGTCTGGTATTTGCCATCGTCTGCCTCATACTTTCGCACTTTTCGCATACTTGTTGGCCAGATCCAGCGCGTTTTCTGGTTTGGATCACGTAGTAATGTGGTACCACACTGAAACAGTGAGTTAATCCTGGATTCGAGCTATATATTAGAGGGTAACACCGGTTATGTCAGGGTTAGGTCTGGTATTTGTCATCATCCGGCTCATACTTTCGCATATTTCGCATACTTGTTGGCCAGGTCCAGGGCGTTTTCCGGTTTGGATCACGTAGTAATGTGGTACCACGCAGCCACATGAGTTAAACCTGGATTCAATCTATTTTTTAGAGGATAACACCGGTTAGGTTTTGGTTAGGTCTGGTATTTGCCATCATCTGGCTCATACTTTCGCAATTTTCGAATACTTGTTGGCCAGATCCTGGGCGTTCTCTGGGTTCGATCAGGTAGTAGTGTGGAACCGCACTGAAACAGTAAAGTAATCCTGGATTCGATCTATATATTAGAGGGTAACACCTGTTAGGTTTGGGTTAGGTCTGGTATTTGCCATCATCTGGCTCATGCTTCCGCATTTTTCGCATACTTGTTGGCCAGATCCTGGGCGTTTTCTGGGTTGGATCAGGTAGTAGTGTGGTAACCCACTAAAACGGTGAAGTAATCCTGGATTCGATCTATATATTAGAGGGTAACGCCGGATAGGTTTGGGTTAGGTCTGGTATTTGCCATCATCTGGCTTATGCTTCCGCATTTTTCGCATACTTGTTGGCCAGATCCTGGGCGTTTTCTGGGTTGGATCAGGTAGTAGTGTGGTACCGCACTGAAACAGTGAAGTAATCCTGGATTCGATCTATATATTAGAGGGTAACACCGTTTAGGTTTGGGTTACATCTGATATTTGCCATCATCTGGCTCATACTTTCGCAATTTTTCGCATACTTGTTGGCCAGATACAAGGACGTTTTCTGGTTAGGATCACGCAGTAATGTGGTACCACTCAGCCACATGAGTTAAACCTGGATTCAATCTATATTTTAGAGGATAACAACGGTTAGGTTTGAGTTTGGTCTGGTATTTGCCATCATCTGGCTCATACTTTCGCAATTTTCGAATACTTGTTGGCCAGATCCTGGGCGTTTTCTGGGTTGGATCAGGTAGTAGTGTGGTACCGCACTGAAACAGTGAAGTAATCCTGGATTCGGTCTATATATTAGAGGGTAACACCGGTTAGGTTTGGGTTAGGTCTGGTATTTGCCATCATCTGGCTCATACTTTCGCATTTTTCGCATACTTGTTGGCCAGATCCTGGGCGTCTTCTGGTTTGGATCACGTAGTAATAAGGTACCACACTGAAACACTGAGTTAATCCTAGATCCAATCTATATTTTAGAGGATAACAGCAGTGAGATCAGGGATGGTTCTGGTATTTGCCATCGCCTGCCTCATTCTTTCGCTTTTTTCGCATACTTGTTGGCCAGATCCAGGGCGTTTTCTGGTTTGGATCACGTAGTAATGTGGTACCACACTGAAACAGTGAGTTAATCCTGGATTCGAGCTATATATTAGAGGGTAACACCGGTTAGGTTTGGGTTAGGTCTGGTATTTGTCATCATCCGGCTCATACTTTCGCAATTTTTCGCATACTTGTTGGCCAGATCCTGGGCGTTTTCTGGTTTGGATCACGTAGTAATATAGAACCACTCTGAAGCTGTGAGTTAAACCTATATTCAATCTATATTATAGAGGATAACACCGGTTAGGTCAGGGTTGGGGTTGGTATTTGCCATCATCTGCCTCATGCTTTCGCTGTTTTCACCTACTTGTTGGCCAGATCCTGGGCGTTTTCTGGATTGTATCACGTAGTAATGTGGTACCACACTGAAACAGTGAGTTAATCCTGGATTCGATCTATATATTAGAGGGTAACACCGGTTAGGTTTGGGTTAGAACTGGTATTTGCCATCATCTGGCTCATACTTTCGCATTTTTCGCCTACTTGTTGGCCAGATACTGGGCGTTTTCTGGGTTGGATCACGTGGTAATGTGGTACCGCACTGAAACAGTGTAGTAATCCTGGATTCGAGCTATATATTAGGGGGTAACACCGGTTAGGTTTGGGTTAGGTCTGGTATTTGCCATCATCTGGCTCATACTTTCGCAATTTTCGCATACTTGCTGGCCAGATCCTGGGCGTTTTCTGGTTTGGATCACATAGCAATGTGGTATCACACTTAAACAATGAGTTAAACCTGGATTCAATCTATATTTTAGAGGATAACAGCGGTGAGGTCAGGGTTAGGTCTGGTATTTGCCATCATCTGTCTCATACTTTCGCATTTTTCGCCTACTTGTTGGCCAGATACTGGGCGTTTTCTGGGTTGGATCACGTAGTAATGTGGCCCCACACTCAAACGGTGAGTTAAACCTGGATTCAATCTATATTTTAGAGGATAACACCGGTTAGTTCAGGGTTAGGTCTGGTATTTGCCATCATCTGACTCATACTTTCGCATTTTTCGCCTACTTGTTGTTCAGATACTGGGCGCTTCCTGGGTTGGATCACGTGGTAATGTGGTACAGCACTGAAACAGTGTAGTAATCCTGGATTCGATCTATATATTAGAGGGTAACACCGGTTAGGTTTGGGTTAGGTCTGGTATTTGCCATCATCTGGCTCATACTTTCGCAATTTTCGCATACTTGTTGTCCAGATCCTGTGCGTTTTCTGGCTTGGATCACATAGCAATGTGGTATCACACTTAAACAGTGAGTTAAACCTGGGTTCAATCTATATTTTAGAGGATAACAGCGGTGAGGTCAGGGTTAGGTCTGGTATTTGCCATCATCTGTCTCATACTTTCGCATTTTTCGCCTACTTGTTGGCCAGATACTGGGCGTTGTCTGGGTTGGATCACGTAGTAATGTAGCCCCACACTCAAACAGTGAGTTAAACCTGGATTCAATCTATATTTTAGAGGATAACACCGTTTAGGTCAGGGTTAGGTCTGGTATTTGCCATCATCTGCCTCATGCTTTCGAATTTTTCTCCTACTTGTTGGCCAGATCCTGGCCGATTTCTGGGTCGGATCACGTAGTAATCTGGCACCACACTCAAACAGTGTGTTAAACCTGGATTCAATCTATATTTTAGATGATAACACCG
The DNA here is from genome assembly GCF_051014445.1 of Colletes latitarsis. Taxonomy (NCBI): domain Eukaryota; kingdom Metazoa; phylum Arthropoda; class Insecta; order Hymenoptera; family Colletidae; genus Colletes; species Colletes latitarsis. Next base: position 2,241,091 of record NC_135145.1, on the reverse strand, counting down.
GTTAGGTCAGGGTTAGATCTGGTATTTGCCATCGTCTGCATCATGCTTTCGCATTTTTCTCCTACTTGTTGGCCAGATCCTGTGCGTTTTCTGGGTCGGATCATTTAGTAATGTGGCACCACACTCAAACAGTGAGTTAAACCTGGAGTCAATCGATATTTTAGAGGATAACGCCGGTTAGGTCAGGGTTAGGTCTGGTATTTGCCATCATCTGCCTCATACTTTCGCACTTTTCGCATACTTGTTGGCCAGATCCAGCGCGTTTTCTGGTTTGGATCACGTAGTAATGTGGTACCACACTGAAACAGTGAGTTAATCCTGGATTCGAGCTATATATTAGAGGGTAACACCGGTTATGTCAGGGTTAGGTCTGGTATTTGTCATCATCCGGCTCATACTTTCGCATATTTCGCATACTTGTTGGCCAGGTCCAGGGCGTTTTCCGGTTTGGATCACGTAGTAATGTGGTACCACGCAGCCACATGAGTTAAACCTGGATTCAATCTATTTTTTAGAGGATAACACCGGTTAGGTTTGGGTTAGGTCTGGTATTTGCCATCATCTGGCTCATACTTTCGCAATTTTCGAATACTTGTTGGCCAGATCCTGGGCGTTCTCTGGGTTGGATCAGGTAGTAGTGTGGAACCGCACTGAAACAGTAAAGTAATCCTGGATTCGATCTATATATTAGAGGGTAACACCTGTTAGGTTTGGGTTAGGTCTGGTATTTGCGATCATCTGGCTCATGCTTCCGCATTTTTCGCATACTTGTTGGCCAGATCCTGGGCGTTTTCTGGGTTGGATCAGGTAGTAGTGTGGTACCGCACTGAAACAGTGAAGTAATCCTGGATTCGATCTATATATTAGAGGGTAACACCGTTTAGGTTTGGGTTACATCTGATATTTGCCATCATCTGGCTCATACTCTCGCAATTTTTCGCATACTTGTTGGCCAGATACAAGGACGTTTTCTGGTTAGGATCACGCAGTAATGTGGTACCACTCAGCCACATGAGTTAAACCTGGATACAATCTATATTTTAGAGGATAACAACGGTTAGGTTTGAGTTTGGTCTGGTATTTGCCATCATCTGGCTCATACTTTCGCAATTTTCGAATACTTGTTGGCCAGATCCTGGGCGTTTTCTGGGTTGGATCAGGTAGTAGTGTGGTACCGCACTGAAACAGTGAAGTAATCCTGGATTCGGTCTATATATTAGAGGGTAACACCGGTTAGGTTTGGGTTAGGTCTGGTATTTGCCATCATCTGGCTCATACTTTCGCATTTTTCGCATACTTGTTGGCCAGATCCTGGGCGTCTTCTGGTTTGGATCACGTAGTAATAAGGTACCACACTGAAACACTGAGTTAATCCTAGATCCAATCTATATTTTAGAGGATAACAGCAGTGAGATCAGGGTTGGTTCTGGTATTTGCCATCGCCTGCCTCATTCTTTCGCTTTTTTCGCATACTTGTTGGCCAGATCCAGGGCGTTTTCTGGTTTGGATCACGTAGTAATGTGGTACCACACTGAAACAGTGAGTTAATCCTGGATTCGAGCTATATATTAGGGGGTAACACCGGTTAGGTTTGGGTTAGGTCTGGTATTTGTCATCATCCGGCTCATACTTTCGCAATTTTTCGCATACTTGTTGGCCAGATCCTGGGCGTTTTCTGGTTTGGATCACGTAGTAATGTAGAACCACTCTGAAGCTGTGAGTTAAACCTATATTCAATCTATATTATAGAGGATAACACCGGTTAGGTCAGGGTTGGGGTTGGTATTTGCCATCATCTGCCTCATGCTTTCGCTTTTTTCACCTACTTGTTGGCCAGATCCTGGGCGTTTTCTGGATTGTATCACGTAGTAATGTGGTACCACACTGAAACAGTGAGTTAATCCTGGATTCGATCTATATATTAGAGGGTAACACCGGTTAGGTTTGGGTTAGAACTGGTATTTGCCATCATCTGCCTCATGCTTTCGAATTTTTCTCCTACTTGTTGGCCAGATCCTGGCCGATTTCTGGGTCGGATCACGTAGTAATGTGGCACCACACTCAAACAGTGTGTTAAACCTGGATTCAATCTATATTTTAGATGATAACACCGGTTAGGTCAGGGTTAGATCTGGTATTTGCCATCGTCTGCCTCATACTTTCGTACTTTTCGCATACTTGTTGGCCAGATCCAGCGCGTTTTCTGGTTTGGATCACGTAGTAATGTGGTACCACACTGAAACAGTGAGTTAATCCTGGATTCCATCTATATATTAGAGGGTAACGCCGGTTAGGTTTGGGTTAGGTCTGGTATTTGCCATCATCTGCTACATGCTTTCGCATTTTTCTCCTACTTGTTGGCCAGATCCTGGGCGTTTTCTGGTTTGGATCACGTAGTAATGTGGTACCACACTGAAACAGTGAGTTAATCCTGGATTCGATCTATATATTAGAGGGTAACGCCGGTTAGGTTTGGGTTAGGTCTGGTATTTGCCATCATCTGCATCATGCTTTCGCATTTTTCTCCTACTTGTTGGCCAGATCCTGTGCGTTTTCTGGGTCGGATCACTTAGTAATGTGGCACCACACTCAAACAGTGAGTTAAACCTGGAGTCAATCGATATTTTAGAGGATAACGCCGGTTAGGTCAGGGTTAGGTCTGGTATTTGCCATCGTCTGCCTTATACTTTCGCACTTTTCGCATACTTGTTGGCCAGATCCTGGGCGTTTTCTGGGTTGGATCAGGTAGTAGTGTGGTACCGCACTGAAACAGTGAAGTAATCCTGGATTCGATCTATATATTAGAGGGTAACACCGTTTAGGTTTGGGTTACATCTGATATTTGCCATCATCTGGCTCATACTTTCGCAATTTTTCGCATACTTGTTGGCCAGATACAAGGACGTTTTCTGGTTAGGATCACGCAGTAATGTGGTACCACTCAGCCACATGAGTTAAACCTGGATTCAATCTATATTTTAGAGGATAACAACGGTTAGGTTTGAGTTTGGTCTGGTATTTGCCATCATCTGGCTCATACTTTCGCAATTTTCGAATACTTGTTGGCCAGATCCTGGGCGTTTTCTGGGTTGGATCAGGTAGTAGTGTGGTACCGCACTGAAACAGTGAAGTAATCCTGGATTCGGTCTATATATTAGAGGGTAACACCGGTTAGGTTTGTGTTAGGTCTGGTATTTGCCATCATCTGGCTCATACTTTCGCATATTTCGCATACTTGTTGGCCAGATCCTGGGCGTCTTCTGGTTTGGATCACGTAGTAATAAGGTACCACACTGAAACACTGAGTTAATCCTAGATTCAATCTATATTTTAGAGGATAACAGCAGTGAGATCAGGGTTGGTTCTGGTATTTGCCATCGCCTGCCTCATTCTTTCGCTTTTTTCGCATACTTGTTGGCCAGATCCTGGGCGTTCTCTGGGTTGGATCAGGTAGTAGTGTGGTACCGCACTGAAACAGTAAAGTAATCCTGGATTCGATCTATACAGGGTGGGGCAGTAACTATTAGCACCTCAGATATCTTGGAAACTATAAGTTTCACAGAAATATTTGCTAAAGTAAATTGCACAATACGAAGGGTGCTATTGGGTGGCGATAATAGTTTTTTTTGCAGGTGGAGGTACTTCGGACATTTGAAGGTCACATCCATTTTTTTAAATGGATCGGTATGTTTTTGCTTCCGTATCACGATAGAGGATCTTAAAACGAGTTCAACGACCTATTACACAAGGTCATTGAAGGTCATAGAAAGTAGAGAAAGGCGATAATACTTACGGTTTTGCTAGTAAATGAAACATGTTTATAGTAGGTGTTCGAAATGATGACCATCACTGTCAATGCACCGTTGGATTCTTTTTACGATTGATAGACTTGCAAGTCTTACAGCGTCAGAACTTATTGATGCACAGGCTGCAATAATTCGCTGTTGCATATCGTGAGATGTAGTTGGTACTTCTTTGTACACTTTCTCTTTCAGTGTTCCCCACAGAAAGAAATCTAAAGGTGTTATGTCTGGTGAACGAGCTGGCCACGATATTGGACCGCCGCATCCAATCCAACGATTTCGAAATTTTTCATCGAGTTCCCTTCGCGCAATCGATGAATAATGTGCTGGGCATCCATCATGTTGATACCACATGGTTTGTCATGAAAATAAAGGTAACTCTTCTAGCAAAAGACCCAATGTATCCTTCATAAAATTAGCATAGACGTTGCCATTCAAATTTCCATTGATAAAATAAGGTCCAATAATTTGATCACCTATGATACCGCGCCATACATTCACAGACCATTGTTTTTGATGTTCAACCTGTCGCAGCCAATGTGGATTTTCCGCTGCCCATAAATGCATGTTATGCAAATTAACATTCCCATGATTTGTGAATGTTGCTTTATCAGTAAATAAGACGGTATTAAAAAAAAGCTCATTGTTTTGAATCTGACGTATAGCCCATCGACAAAACTCAACGCGATTCATGAAGTTGTTCCCATGCAATTCTTGGTGAAGATTAACGTGATACGGATGAAATTTGTGACGGTGCAAAATGCGAAGTACGCTCCTCCTACTAATGCCAGATTCGCGTTCAATTTATCGCGAACTAATATGAGAATTTCTAGACACACTAGCGAGCACACCGATTTCCATTTCTTCGTTAATTACTCGTTTCTGGCGTTCACTTTTACGAACACTTAAACTACCGGTTTGCCTAAGTTTATCGTACACATTTTTAAATGTTTGACGCGAAGGCTGAGACCGATGTGGATATCGTTCAGCATACAAGTTTTTTGCCCTTACAGAATTTTGTTGGCATTCGCCATAAATAAGAAGCATATCAACCTGCTCTTCAAACGGATACATCGTGCCGGATTGACCGATTTATCGATACTAATCTTATGATGTTTATCTTACTCTGCAAACTATTAAAGTGTCCTTCAAGCAGTGTTTATTCTCAGTGAAGTAAACGGTAAGCATTACGCATTCCTCTACTGTTGACAATACGTATGTTTCATTTACTACCAAAACCGTAAGTATTATCGCCTTTCTCTACTTTCTATGACCTTCAATGACCTTGTGTAACAGGTCGTTGAACTCGTTTTAAGATCCTCTATCGTGATACGGAAGCAAAAACATACCGATCCATTTAAAAAAATGGATGTGACCTTGAAATGTCCGAAGTACCTCCACCTGCAAAAAAACTATTATCGCCACCCAATAGCGCCCTTCGTACTGTGCAATTTACTTTAGCAAACATTTCTGTGAAACTTATAGTTTCCAAGATATCTGAGGTGCTAATAGTTACTGCCCCACCCTGTATATTAGAGGGTAACACCGTTTAGGTTTGGGTTAGATCTGATATTTGCCATCATCTGGCTCATACTTTCGCAATTTTTCGCATACTTGTTGGCCAGATCCAGGACGTTTTCTGGTTTGGATCACGCAGTAATGTGGTACCACTCAGCCACATGAGTTAAACCTGGATTCAATCTATATTTTAGAGGATAACAACGGTTAGGTTTGAGTTTGGTCTGGTATTTGCCATCATCTGGCTCATACTTTCGCAATTTTCGAATACTTGTTGGCCAGATCCTGGGCGTTTTCTGGGTTGGATCAGGTAGTAGTGTAGTACCGCACTGAAACAGTGAAGTAATCCTGGATTCGGTGTATATATTAGAGGGTAACAACGGTTAGGTTTGGGTTAGGTCTGGTATTTGCCATCATCTGGCTCATACTTTCGCATTTTTCGCATACTTGTTGGCCAGATCCTGGGCGTCTTCTGGTTTGGATCACGTAGTAATAAGGTACCACACTGAAACACTGAGTTAATCCTAGATTCAATCTATATTTTAGAGGATAACAGCAGTGAGATCAGGGTTGGGTCTGGTATTTGCCATCGCCTGCCTCATACTTTCGCTTTTTTCGCATACTTGTTGGCCAGATCCAGGGCGTTTTCTGGTTTGGATCACGTAGTAATGTGGTACCACACTGAAACAGTGAGTTAATCCTGGATTCGATCTATATATTAGTGGGTAACACCGGTTAGGTTTGGGTTAGGTCTGGTATTTGCCATCATCTGCCTCATGCTTTCGCATTTTTCTCCTACTTGTTGGCCAGATCCTGGGCGTTTTCTGGGTCGGATCACTTAGTAATGTGGCACCACACTCAAACAGTGTGTTAGACCAGGAGTCAATCGATATTTTAGAGGATAACGCCGGTTAGGTCAGGGTTAGGTCTGGTATTTGCCATCATCTGCCTCATACTTTCGCACTTTTCGCATACTTGTTGGCCAGATCCAGCGCGTATTCTGGTTTGGATCACGTAGTAATGTGGTACCACACTGAAACAGTGAGTTAATCCTGGATTCGAGCTATATATTAGAGGGTAACACCGGTTAGGTTTGGGTTAGGTCTGGTATTTGTCATCATCCGGCTCATACTTTCGCAATTTTTCGCATACTTGTTGGCCAGATCCTGGGCGTTTTCTGGTTTGGATCACGTAGTAATGTAGAACCACTCTGAAGCTGTGAGTTAAACCTATATTCAATCTATATTTTAGAGGATAACACCGGTTAGGTCAGGGTTGGGGTTGGTATTTGCCATCATCTGCCTCATGCTTTCGCTTTTTTCACCTACTTGTTGGCCAGATCCTGGGCGATTTCTGGGTCGAATCACGTAGTAATGTGGCACCACACTCAAACAGTGAGTTAAACCTGGATTCAATCTATATTTTAGAGGATAACACCGGTTAGGTCAGGGTTAGGTCTGGTATTTGCCATCGCCTGCCTCATACTTTCGCATTTTTCACATACTTGTTGGCCAGATCCAGGGCGTTTTCTGGATTGTATCACGTAGTAATGTGGTACCACACTGAAACAGTGAGTTAATCCTGGATTTGATCTATATATTAGAGGGTAACACCGGTTAGGTTTGGGTTAGATATGGTATTTGCCATCATCTGGCTCATACTTTCGCAATTTTTCGCATACTTCTTGGCCAGATCCTGGGCGTTTTCTGCTTTGGATCACGTAGTAATGTGGTACCGCACTGAAACAGTGTAGTAATCCTGGATTCGATCTATATATTAGAGGGTAACACCGGTTAGGTTTGGGTTAGGTCTGGTATTTGCCATCATCTGTCTCATACTTTCGCATTTTTCGCCTACTTGTTGGCCAGATACTGGGTGTTCTCTGGGTTGGATCACGTGGTAATGTGGTACCGCACTGAAACAGTGAAGTAATCCTGGATTCGATCTATATATTAGAGGGTAACACCGGTTAGGTTTGGGTTAGGTCTGGTATTTGCCATCATCTGGCTCATACTTTCGCAATTTTCGCATACTTGTTGGCCACATCCTGGGCGTTTTCTGGTTTGGATCACATAGCAATGTGGTATCACACTTAAACAGTGAGTTAAACCTGGATTCGATCTATATATTAGAGGGTAACACCGGTTAGGTTTAGGTTTGGTCTGGTATTTGCCATCATGTGGCTCATGCTTTCGCATTTGTCGCATACTTGTTGGCCAGATCCTGGGCGTTTTCTGGTTTGGATCACGTAGTAATGTGGTACCACACTGAAACTGTGAGTTAGTCCAGTATTCGATCTATATATTAGAGGGTAACACCGGTTAGGTTTGGGTTAGGTCTGGTATTTGCCATCATCTGGCTCATACTTTCGCAATTTTCGCATACTTGTTGGCCACATCCTGGGCGTTTTCTGGTTTGGATCACATAGCAATGTGGTATCACACTTAAACAGCGTGTTAAACCTGGATTCAATCTATATTTTAGAGGATAACACCGGTTAGGTCAGGGTTAGGTCTGGTATTTGCCATCATCTGGCTCATGCTTTCGCATTTGTCGCATACTTGTTGGCCAGATCCTGGGCGTTTTCTGGTTCGGATCACGTAGTAATGTGGTACCACACTGAAACAGTGAGTTAATCCTGGATTCGATCTATATATTAGAGGGTAACACCGGTTAGGTTTGGGTTAGGTCTGGTATTTGGCATCAACTGGCTCATACTTTCGCAATTTTTCGCATACTTGTTGGCCAGATCCAGGACGTTTTCTGGTTTGGATCACGCAGTAATGTGGTACCACTCAGCCACATGAGTTAAACCTGGATTCAATCTATATTTTAGAGGATAACAACGGTTAGGTTTGAGTTTGGTCTGGTATTTGCCATCATCTGGCTCATACTTTCGCAATTTTCGAATACTTGTTGGCCAGATCCTGGGCGTTTTCTGGGTTGGATCAGGTAGTAGTGTAGTACCGCACTGAAACAGTGAAGTAATCCTGGATTCGGTGTATATATTAGAGGGTAACAACGGTTAGGTTTGGGTTAGGTCTGGTATTTGCCATCATCTGGCTCATACTTTCGCAATTTTTCGCATACTTGTTGGCCAGATCCTGGGCGATTTCTGGGTCGAATCACGTAGTAATGTGGCACCACACTCAAACAGTGAGTTAAACCTGGATTCAATCTATATTTTAGAGGATAACACCGGTTAGGTCAGGGTTGGGGTTGGTATTTGCCATCATCTGCCTCATGCTTTCGCTTTTTTCACCTACTTGTTGGCCAGATCCTGGGCGATTTCTGGGTCGAATCACGTAGTAATGTGGCACCACACTCAAACAGTGAGTTAAACCTGGATTCAATCTATATTTTAGAGGATAACACCGGTTAGGTCAGGGTTAGGTCTGGTATTTGCCATCGCCTGCCTCATACTTTCGCATTTTTCACATACTTGTTGGCCAGATCCAGGGCGTTTTCTGGATTGTATCACGTAGTAATGTGGTACCACACTGAAACAGTGAGTTAATCCTGGATTTGATCTATATATTAGAGGGTAACACCGGTTAGGTTTGGGTTAGATATGGTATTTGCCATCATCTGGCTCATACTTTCGCAATTTTTCGCATACTTCTTGGCCAGATCCTGGGCGTTTTCTGCTTTGGATCACGTAGTAATGTGGTACCGCACTGAAACAGTGTAGTAATCCTGGATTCGATCTATATATTAGAGGGTAACACCGGTTAGGTTTGGGTTAGGTCTGGTATTTGCCATCATCTGGCTCATACTTTCGCAATTTTCGCATACTTGTTGGCCACATCCTGGGCGTTTTCTGGTTTGGATCACATAGCAATGTGGTATCACACTTAAACAGCGTGTTAAACCTGGATTCAATCTATATTTTAGAGGATAACACCGGTTAGGTCATTGTTAGGTCTGGTATTTGCCATCATCTGGCTCATGCTTTCGCATTTGTCGCATACTTGTTGGCCAGATCCTGGGCGTTTTCTGGTTTGGATCACATAGCAATGTTGTATCACACTTAAACAGTGAGTTAAACCTGGATTCAATCTATATTTTCGAGGATAACACCGGTTAGGTCTGGGTTAGGTCTGGTATTTGGCATCATCCGACTCATACTTTCGCATTTTTCGCATACTTATTGGCCAGGTCCTGGGCGTCTTCTGGTTTGGATAACGTAGTAATATGGTACCACACTGAAACAGTGAGTTAACCCTGGATTCAATCTATATTTTAGAGGATAACAGCGGTGAGGTCAGGGTTAGGTCTGGTATTTGTCATCATCTGTCTCATATGTTTCGCATCTTTCGCCTACTTGTTGGACAGATACTGGGCGTTTTCTGGGTTGGATCACGTAGTAATGTGGCCCCACACTCCAACAGTGAGTTAAACCTGGATTCAATCTATATTTTAGAGGATAACACCGGTTAGGTCAGGGTTAGGTCTGCTATTTGCCACAGCCTGCCTCATACTTTCGCATTTTTCGCATACTTGTTGGCCAGATCTAGGGCGTCTTCTGGTTTGGAACACGTAGTAATGTGGTACCACACTGAAACTGTGAGTTAATCCTGTATTCGATCTATATATTAGAGGGTAACACCGGTTTGGTCAGGGTTAGGTCTGGTATTTGTCATCATCCGGCTCATTCTTTCGCATTTTTCACCTACTTGTTGGCCAGATCCAGCGCGTTTTCTGGTTTGGATCACGTAGTAACGTGGTACCACACTGAAACATTTAGTTAATCCTGGATTCGATCTATATATTAGAGGGTAACACCGGTTAGGTTTGGGTTAGGTCTGGTATTTGCCATCATGTGGCTCATGCTTTCGCATTTGTCGCATACTTGTTGGCCAGATCCTGGGCGTTTTCTGGTTTGGATCACGTAGTAATGTGGTACCAAACTGAAACTGTGAGTTAGTCCAGTATTCGATCTATATATTAGAGGGTAACACCGGTTAGGTCAGGGTTAGTTCTGGTATTTGCCATCATCCGGCTCATACTTTCGCATTTGACGCATACTTGTTGGCCAGATCCTGGGCGTTTTCTGGTTTGGATCACGTAGTAATGTGGTACCACGCTGAAACAGTGAGTTAATCCTGGATTCAATCTATATTTTAGAGGATAACAGCGGTGAGGTCAGGGTTAGGTCTGGTATTTGCCATCATCCGGCTCATACTTTCGCATTTTTCGCATACTTGTTGGCCAGATCCAGGGCGTTTTCTGGATTGGATCACGTAGTAATGTGGTACCACACTGAAACAGCGAGTTAATCCTGGATTCGATCTATATATTAGAAGGTAACACCGGTTAGGTCAGGGTTAGGTCTGGTATTTGCCATCATCCGGCTCATACTTTTGCATATTTCGCATACTCGGTGGCCAGATCCTGGGCGTTTTCTGGTTTGGATCACGTAGTAATATGGTACCACACTGAAAGAGTGAGTTAATCCTGGATTCGATCTATATATTAGAGGGTAACACCGGTTAGGTTTGTGTTAGGTCTGGTATTTGCCATCATCTGGCTCATACTTTCGCATTTTTCGCATACATGTTAGCCAGATCCAGGGCGTTTTCTGGTTTGGATCACGTGGTAATGTGGTACCGCACTGAAACAGTGAAGTAATCCTGGATTCGATCTATATATTAGAGCGTAACACCGGTTAGGTTTTGGTTAGGTCTGGTATTTGCCATCATCTGGCCCATGCTATCGCATTTGTCGCATACTTGTTGGCCAGATCCTGGGCGTTTTCTGGTTTGGATCACGTAGTAATGTGGTACCACGCTGAAACAGCGAGTTAATCCTGGATTCAATCTATATATTAGAGGGTAACACCGGTTTGGTCAGGGTTAGGTCTGGTATTTGTCATCATCCGGCTCATTCTTTCGCATTTTTCACCTACTTGTTGGCCAGATCCAGCGCGTTTTCTGGTTTGGATCACGTGGTAATGTGGTACCGCACTGAAACATTGAGTTAGTCCTGGATTCGATCTATATATTAGAGGGTAACACCGGTTAGGTTTGGGTTAGATATGGTATTTGCCATCATCTGGCTCATACTTTCGCAATTTTTCGCATACTTGTTGGCCAGATCCAGGGCGTTTTCTGGTTTGGATCACGTGGTAATGTGGTACCGCACTGAAACAGTGAAGTAATCCTGGATTCGATCTATATATTAGAGGATAACACCGGTTAGGTCAGGGTTAGGTCTGCTATTTGCCACCGCCTGCCTCATACTTTCGCATTTTTCGCATACTTGTTGGCCAGATCTAGGGCGTCTTCTGGTTTGGAACACGTAGTAATGTGGTACCACACTGACACTGTGAGTTAATCCTGTATTCGATCTATATATTAGAGGGTAACACCGGTTTGGTCAGGGTTAGGTCTGGTATTTGTCATCATCCGGCTCATTCTTTCGCATTTTTCACCTACTTGTTGGCCAGATCCAGCCCGTTTTCTGGTTTGGATCACGTGGTAATGTGGTACCACACTGAAACATTGAGTTAGTCCTGGATTCGATCTATATATTAGAGGGTAACACCGGTTAGGTTTGGGTTAGATATGGTATTTGCCATCATCTGGCTCATACTTTCGCAATTTTTCGCATACTTGTTGGCCAGACCCAGGCCGTTTTCTGGTTTGGATCACGTGGTAATGTGGTACCGCACTGAAACAGTGAAGTAATCCTGGATTCGATCTATATATTAGAGCGTAACACCGGTTAGGTTTGGGTTAGGTCTGGTATTTGCCATCATCTGGCCCATGCTATCGCATTTGTCGCATACTTGTTGGCCAGATCCTGGGCGTCTTCTGGTTTGGATCACGTAGTAATGTGGTACCACACTGAAACAGTGTGTTAATCCTGGATTCGATCTATATTTTAGAGGATAACAGCGGTGAGGTCAGGGTTGGGTCTGGTATTTGCCATCGCCTGCCTCATACTTTCGCATTTTTCGCATACTTGTTGGCCAGATCCATGGCGTTTTCTGGTTTGGATCACGTAGTAATGTGGTACCACACTGAAAGTGTGAGCTAATCCAGTATTCGATCTATATATTAGAGGGTAACACCGGTTAGGTCAGGGTTAGGCCTGGTATTTGCCATCATCTGGCTCATACTTTCGCATTTTTCGCATACTTGTTGGCCAGATACTGGACGTTTCCTGGTTTGGATCACGTAGTAATGTGGTACCACACAGCCACATGAGTTAAACCTGGATTCAATCTATATTTTAGAGGATAACACCGGTTAGGTCAGGGTTAGGTCTGGTATTTGCCATCATCTGGCTCATGCTTTCGCATTTTTCGCATACTTGTTAGCCAGATCCTGGCCTTTTCTGGTTTGGATCACGTAGTAATGTGGTACCACACTGAAACAGCGAGTTAATCCTCGATTCAATCTATATTTTACAGGATAACAGCGGTGAGGTCAGGGTTGGGTCTGGTATTTGCCATCGCCTGCCTCATACTTTCGCATTTTTCGCATACTTATTGGCCAGATGCTGGGCGTCTTCTGGTTTGGAACACGTAGTAATATGGTACCACGCTGAAACAGTGTGTAAAACCTGGATTCAATCTATATTTTAGAGGATAACACCGGTTAGGTCAGGGTTAGGTCTGGTATTTGCCATCATCTGGCTCATACTTTCGCATTTTTCACCTACTTGTTGGCCAGATACTGGGCGTTTTCTGGGTTGGATCACGTGGTAATGTGGTACCGCACGGAAACAGTGAAGTAATCCTGGATTCGATCTGTATATTAGAGTGTAGCACCGGTTAGGTTTGGGTTAGGTCTGGTATTTGCCATCAACTGGCTCATATTTTCGCATTTTTCGCATACTTGTTGGCCAGATCCAGGGCGTTTTCTGGGTTGGATCACGTAGTAATGTGGCCCCACACTCCAACAGTGAGTTAAACCTGGATTCAATCTATATTTTAGAGGGTAACACCGGTTAAGTTTGGGTTAGGTCTGGTATTTGCCATCATGTGGCTCATGCTTTCGCATTTGTCGCATACTTGTTGGCCAGATCCTGGGCGTTTTCTGGTTTGGATCACGTAGTAATGTGGTACCACACTGAAACTGTGAGTTAGTCCAGTATTCGATCTATATATTAGAGGGTAACACCGGTTAGGTCAGGGTTAGTTCTGGTATTTGCCATCATCCGGCTCATACTTTCGCATTTGACGCATACTTGTTGGCCAGATCCTGGGCGTTTTCTGGTTTGGATCACGTAGTAATGTGGTACCACGCTGAAACAGTGAGTTAATCCTGGATTCAATCTATATTTTAGAGGATAACAGCGGTGAGGTCAGGGTTAGGTCTGGTATTAGCCATCGTCTGCCTCATACTTTCGCATTTTTCGCATACTTCTTGGCCAGATCCTGGGCGTTTTCTGGTTTGGATCACGTAGTAATGTGGTACCACACTGAAACAGCGAGTTAATCCTGTATTCGATCTATATATTAGAGGGTAACACCGGTTAGGTCAGGGTTAGGCCTGGTATTTGCCATCATCTGGCTCATACTTTCGCATATTTCGCATACTCGGTGGCCAGATCCTGCGCGTTTTCTGGTTTGGATCACGTAGTAATGTGGTACCACACAGCCACATGAGTTAAACCTGGATGCAATCTATATTTTAGAGGCTAACACCGGTTAGGTCAGGGTTAGGTCTGGTATTTGCCATCATATGGCTCATGCTTTCGCATTTTTCGCATACTTGTTAGCCAGATCCTGGCCTTTTCTGGGTTGGATCACGTGGTAATGTGGTACCGCACGGAAACAGTGAAGTAATCCTGGATTCGATCTGTATATTAGAGTGTAGCACCGGTTAGGTCAGGGTTAGGTCTGGTATTTGCCATCATCCGGCTCATACTTTTGCATTTTTCGCATTCTAGTTGGCCAGATCCTGGGCATTTTCTGGTTTGGATCACGTCGTAATGTGGTTCCACACTGCAACAGTGAGTTAAACCTGGATTCAATCTATATTTTAGAGGATAACACCGGTTAGGTCTGGGTTAGGTCTGGTATTTGCCATCATTCGGCTCACACTTCCGCATTTCTCGCATACTTGTTGGCCAGATCCTGGGCATTTTCTGGTTTGGATCACGTCGTAATGTGGTTCCACACTGCAACAGTGAGTTAAACCTGGATTCAATCTATATTTTAGAGGATAACACCGGTTAGGTCTGGGTTAGGTCTGGTATTTGCCATCATTCGGCTCACACTTCCGCATTTCTCGCATACTTGTTGGCCAGATCCTGGGCGTTTTCTGGTTTGGATCACGCAGTAATGTGGTACCACACTGCCACATGAGTTTAACCTGGATTCAATCTATATTTTAGAGGATAACACCGGTTAGGTCAGGGTTAGGCCTGGTATTTGCCATCATCCGGCTCATACTTTCGCATTTTTCGCATACTTGTTGGCCAGATCCTGGGCGTTTTCTGGTTTGGATCACGCAGTAATGTAGAACCACTCTGAAACAGTGAGCTAAACCTGGATACAATCTATATTATGGAGGATAACACCGGTTAGGTCAGGGTTAGGTCTGGTATTTGCCATCATCCGGCTCATACTTTTGCATTTTTCGCATTCTAGTTGGCCAGATCCTGGGCATTTTCTGGTTTGGATCACGTCGTAATGTGGTTCCACACTGCAACAGTGAGTTAAACCTGGATTCAATCTATATTTTAGAGGATAACACCGGTTAGGTCTGGGTTAGGTCTGGTATTTGCCATCATTCGGCTCACACTTCCGCATTTCTCGCATACTTGTTGGCCAGATCCTGGGCGTTTTCTGGTTTGGATCACGCAGTAATGTGGTACCACACTGCCACATGAGTTTAACCTGGATTCAATCTATATTTTAGAGGATAACACCGGTTAGGTCAGGGTTAGATACGGTATTTGCCATCGTCTGCCTCATACTTTCGCATTTTTCGCATACTTGATGGCCAGATCCAGGGCGTTTTCTGGATTGGATCACGTAGTAATGTGGTACCACACTGAAACAGTGAGTTAATCCTGGATTCGATCTATATATTAGAAGGTAACACCGGTTAGGTTTGGGTTAGGTCTGGTATTTGCCATCATCTGGCTCATACTTTCGCATTTTTCGCATACTTGTTGGCCAAATCCAGGGCGTTTCCTGGTTTGGATCACGTAGTAATGTGGTACCACACAGCCACATGAGTTAAAGCTGGATTCAATCTATATTTTAGAGGATAACACCGGTTAGGTCAGGGTTAGGTCTGGTATTTGGCATCATCTGGCTCATACTTTCGCATTTTTCGCATACTTGTTGGCCAGATCCTGGGCGTTTTCTGGTTTGGATCACGTAGTAATGTGGTACCACACTCAAACAGTGAGCTAAACCTGGATTCGATCTATATATTAGAGGGTAACACCGGTTACGTTTGGGTTAGGTGTGGTATTTGCTGGCAGGGCCTGGGCTCTAGCGGTGGGCACTCTGGGGGCCGGCCTGATAAGCGTCTTTGACGCGTGCCTGCGGACCGGTCAGTTCCCCCCCATATGGAAGGTGGCGAGGTTGGTCCTCCTCCACAAGCCAGGGAAGCCCGTGGATTCTCCGTCCGCGTTCCGCCCGATATGCTTGTTGGACGAGGCTGGGAAGCTCCTCGAGCGGGTCATTGTATCCCGTCTCGAGGGTCATCTGTCCCGCGTCGGCCCCGATCTGGCCGACCGACAGTTCGGCTTTCGCCGGGGCCGTTCCACGGTCGACGCCATAGCGACCGTACGGACCCTGGCGGAATCGGCAATCTCCCGGGGGGGTGTGGCGTTGGCAGTCTCATTAGACATTGCCAACGCCTTTAATACCGTCTCCTGGGGGTCGATAGGTCGGGCACTTCAATACCACCGGGTGCCCGCCTATCAATGCCGACTGATCGGGGATTATCTGCGGGGCAGAGTAGTCCAATATCCGGGTCGGAACGGGATGGAGCAGAGAGCGGTGCACCGAGGAGTTCCACAGGGGTCGGTCCTCGGGCCGCTCCAGTGGAACTTGGCGTATGACGCGGTGCTGCGGGCTGACCTCCCCGTCGGCGTGTCGTTGGTTTGTTATGCCGACGACACCCTGGTGATAGCCGGCGGGGATACGTGGAGGAGGGCCGTGGCCCTCGCGGAGGAAGGGACGGCACGAGTCGTCGCCGAGGTAGAGCGTCTGGGGTTGCGCGTGGCACCCCAGAAGACCGAGGCCATCTGGCTGTGTAACGTCAGTGGCCGTGGGGTGCCGCGCCAGGCGTCTCTACGGGTGGGTGGAGCCCAAGTCGAGGTGGGTCGCCGGATGAAGTATCTGGGCCTCACACTCGACAGCTACTGGCGCTTCGGGCATCACTTGGAAGGGTTGGGTCCCCGTATTGAAAGGGCAGCGGCCGCGTTAGGCCGCATAATGCCCAATCTCGGGGGGCCCAACATGGCGGCACGGCGGCTGTATTTGGGAGTCGTCCGGTCCATGGCGCTTTATGGCGCGCCAATATGGGCCGACGGTCTGATGGCCAATCGGCGGGGTGCATTTGTACTCCGTCGGTTACAGAGGTTGGTCGCCATCAGAGTCGTGCGGGGTTATCGCACGATCTCCTACACAGCCGCCACCTTGCTGGCGGGTTCCGCACCGTTTCACCTGCTGGCGAAAATGGACGCAGAGGTCTATCAAAACCTCTGCGACCTTCGCCAGCGGGGCGTGGACCCACACGGCGAGGAGGCCGCCAGGGCCCGAAGCCAGGCGCGGCGACGCGTCTATAGTCGGTGGCTGGTCTGGTTATCGAAGCCAGATCAGCGGGATGATCGCGTTGCCGCGGCGGTCCGCCCAGTGTTTTATGCCTGGGTGGGCCGTAGCTGGGGTACGCCCACCTATCGCCTGACACAGGTACTGACCGGACACGGTTGCTTCGGTCGGTACCTGCATCGGATAGGGCGGGAGGCGACGGCTGCGTGCCGTCACTGCAGGGGAAGGGAGGACTCCGCGCAGCACACGCTGCAGTTTTGCCCGGCGTGGGCAGCGCAGCGCGGTGTCCTCGTTGGAGTAGTTGGAGCGGACCTCTCGCTGCCGCCCGTCATTCGTGCGATGGTCGGCAGTGAGGAGGCGTGGGCGGCCATGGCCTTGTTTTGTGAAGAGGTCATGGCCGCCAAGGAGGACGCCGAAAGGGCGCGTGAAGAGGTGGGGGGCAGGCGGCGACGCCGACCGTAAGACCCTCCACCGCTCCCCGTGGCAGGGGGAGCGCGAAGGGGTCGGTGATGGTGTTTGTGGTGCGGAGCGAGGGACTTTATCCCCTCATTCCCCCTCGCACCCAGCCCATCACCGGACCGGGGGCCCGTGGCAGGGGCCCCGTCTAGCGGGGGCGGCAGTGATAGTCGGCCCCGCAGCCGTGGTCGCGATCGGGTGGGGGCCCGAACGCGGCTAGTAGCAACGGCACGAGTGGGGCGACGTCGCCGGGGGGCAATCAATCATGTTTGCCCCCCATTGGGGGAGGAGATACTATTCCTCCCCCAGGAAGGGCCCGTAGTAGGGCGTTGCGCCAGCGGGGAGAGTCACGGTAGTATCGCTAGTTTGGTTCCCGTGACTCTCCCCAGATAAAGGGTGCAGGCGGTCACCGTGGTGTTTTAGCCGGTAAGAGTCCGGCACTACCCCGGCCTCCCCCCCAGGGAGCCGGGGTGTCCATGAGGATTTCACCACGTTAAAAAAAAAAAAAAAAAAAAAAAAAAAGGTCTGGTATTTGCCATCATCTGGCTCATGCTTTCGCATTTTTCGCATACTTGTTGGCCAGATCCTGGGCGTTTTCTGGGTTGGATCAGGTAGTAGTGTGGTACCGCACTGAAACAGTGAAGTAATCCTGGATTCGATCTATATTTTAGAGGAAAACACCGCTTAGGTCAGGCTTAGGTCTTGTATTTGCCAGCATCTGGCTCATACTTTCGCATTTTTCACATACTTGTTGGCCAGATCCTGGGCGTTTCCCGGTTTGGATCACGTAGTAATGTGGTACCACACAGCCACATGAGTTAAACCTGGATTCAATCTATATTTTAGAGGATAACACCGGTTAGGTCAGGGTTAGGTCTGGTATTTGCCATCATCTGGCTCATACTTTCGCATTTTTCACCTACTTGTTGGCCAGATACTGGGCGTTTTCTGGGTTGGATCACGTGGTAATGTGGTACCGCACGGAAACAGTGAGTTAATCCTGGATTCGATCTATATACTAGAGGGTAACACCGGTTAGGTTTGCGTTAGGTCTGGTATTTGCCATTATCTGGCTCATACTTTCGCCATTTTCGCATACTTATTTGCCAGATACTGGGCGTCTTCTGGTTTGGAACACGTAGTAATATGGTACCACACTGAGACAGTGTGTAAAACCTGGATTCAATCTATATTTTAGAGGATAACACCGGTTAGGTCAGGGTTAGGTCTGGTATTTGCCATCATCTGGCTCATACTTTCGCATTTTTCGCATACTAGTTGGCCAGATCCATGGCGTTTCCTGGTTTGGATCACGTAGTAAAGTGGTACCACACTGAAACTGTGAGTTACACCTGTATTCGATCTATATATTAGAGGATAATACCGGTTAGCTCAGGGTTAGGCCTGGTATTTGCCATCATCTGGCTTATACTTTCCCATTTTTCGCATACTTGTTGGCCAGATCCAGGGCGTTTCCTGGTTTGGATCACGTAGTAATGTGGTACCACACAGCCACATGAGTTAAACCTGGATTCAATCTATATTTTAGAGGATAACACCGGTTAGGTCAGGGTTAGGTCTGGTATTTGCCATCATCTGGCTCATACTTTCGCATTTTTCACCTACTTGTTGGCCAGATACTGGGCGTTTTCTGGGTTGGATCACGTGGTAATGTGGTACCGCACGGAAACAGTGAGTTAATCCTGGATTCGATCTATATATTAGAGGGTAACACCGGTTAGGTTTGCGTTAGGTCTGGTATTTGCCATTATCTGGCTCATACTTTCGCCATTTTCGCATACTTGTTGGCCAGATCCTGGGCGTTTTCTGGTTTGGATCACATAGCAATGTGGTATCACACTTAAACAGTGAGTTAAACCTGGATTCATTCTAAATTTAAGAGGATAACACCGGTTAGGTCTGGGTTAACTCAGGTATTTGCCATCATCCGACTCATACTTTCGCATTTTTCGCATACTTATTTGCCAGATACTGGGCGTCTTCTGGTTTGGAACACGTAGTAATATGGTACCACACTGAAACAGTGTGTAAAACCTGGATTCAATCTATATTTAAGAGGATATCACCGGTTAGGTCTGGGTCAGGTCTGGGATTCGCCATCATCTCGCTCATACTTTCACGTTTTTCGCATACTTGTTGGCGGGATCCTGGGCATTTTCTGGATTGAATCACGTAGTAATGTGGTACCACACTGAAACAGCGAGTTAATCCTGGATTCAATGTATATTTTGGAGGATAACAGCGGTGAGGTCCAGGGTTGGGTCTGGTATTTGCCATCGCCTGCCTCATACTTTTTTTTTTTTTTTTTTTTTTTTTTTTTTTTTGTCGTGGGGAAAATCTTCGAAAGACTCCCTCCCACCTCCTTGGGGAGAGGTGGGAGTCGTGTGTGGGATTCCCCGCGCCCGTACAACGACAGGCGCGGGACCTACCCACTAAAAACCCCACGGTGACCCTTCGGCACGCTTTGGGAGGATACCGGGAATCGCTCGAAGCATTCTTCCGGTATCCCCCCCGTGCCCGCGCTTTCGCGCCCATCCCCCGGGGGGACAATCGGTCCCCCCAGTAGACACACTGCCTCATAGCGGCGGGACGGGGCCACTCCATCCCGCCGCTATCCGTCCCGGGGCCGCGTTTAGTGGCGGCTGCGAACCCCAACTCGCAACCGCCCGCGACCCCGTTTCCATCCCTCGGCGGCCGGGCGTTCATGGCCGCACCAGACCGCCGAGGGTGCCTCCCCTTGCGTCGGACCGGTAGGGGAAGGCACTCCTACCCCCAACCGGTCCGACCCGGCGCCGCCTGGCGGGAGGAGGGTCCCCTCAGGACCCCCCTCCCAGCCTAGGTCATCCGCCACGCCGAGGCGGCCGCCCGTGACGCCTCGCGACCGGGCGACGACCTCGGGCCACCGCTCGAGCGCGCGCTTCAGCACGCCGCTGAAGCTCGCGCTCCCTCCCCGCGGCCTCCTTCTGCAACATTACGTTCTCGCAGAAGGAGGCCACGGCCCTCCACTTCTCCTCGCTGCCGAGCATGGCGCGCACCACGCCCGGCAGCGAGACATCCCGCCCGACGACGCCGACCAGGACACGGCGCTCCCCCTCCCACGCGGGGCATACCTCCAGGGTATGATCCGCCGTGTCCTGCTCAGCGTCGCAGTGGCAGCAACGCGCCGTCGGCTCCTTCCCTATCCGGCACAGGTATCTTCCGAAGCTGCCATGCCCGGAAAATACCTGTGCCAGCCGGTAGGTGAGGCTGCCATGGCCTCTGTCCAGCCACTCCTTCAGGAGTGGCCGAACAGCCTCGACAGTCCGGTGCCCCGCGGTTGGCAGAGCCAGCCGCTCCTGCCACGCGAGCAACACGGACTGCCGGGCCTGGCGCTTCAAATCGCCCCAAGCAGGTTCCTGCCCGCCCGGGACCGCCCCCACCCCCGCGCGACGGTCGACGCGGTGCCGGTACATCACCGCGTGCGACCGCGCGAGCAGGTCCATGGGCGGCATCCCCGCTAGAACCGTCGCCGCCTCATGTGACATGGTCCGATACCCGCGGACGACCCTGAGCGCCATGCGCCTCTGCACCCGACGCAGCATAGTCATGCTGCGCCGGGAGGCAGCCAGGTCGTCCGCCCAGACGGGGGCCCCGTATAGGGCCACCGACTGGACCATTGCCACATAGAGGCGACGAACTCGGCCCGCCGGGCCCCCCAGGTTGGGCAGGATCCGGCCCAGAGCCGCAACCATCCTTTCCAACCGGGGGACCAGGCAGCGGAAATGCTTCTCCAAACGCCAGTGGCTATCGAGGATCAGCCCCAGATACCTGATCTGGGGCTTCACCTCGATGTCAGCCCCACCCACCCGAATCAGAGGGGGTGGCGGATCCTGCCGAGGTGAATGAAACGCAATCACCTCGGTCTTATGGACCGCCACCGTCATCCCCATCCCCCTGATCCGGTCGACGACGCGTTGCGACCCCTCCTCCGCGCGATGCATGGCCCTCCCCCAGTGCGCCCCGACGGCCAGCACCAGTGTGTCATCCGCATAACACACCGTGCTGACGCCGTCGGGGAGGCCGGCCCGCAACACCGAGTCGTACGCGATGTTCCACAGGAGTGGCCCGAGGACCGACCCCTGCGGAACACCGCAGTACACCTCCCTCCGCATATCACCATCCCGGCCCGGATACTCGATCCACCTGCCGCGGAGATAATCCCCGACGACCGCCCTGAGACAAGGGGGGACTCGATGATATTCGAGTCCCCTCCTTATCTCTTCCCAGGGGAGGGTGTTAAAGGCATTGGCAATATCCAAGGATATTGCCAATGCCACCCCTCCCCGGGAGACGGCCGCCTCCGAGAGGGCCCTCACACGACCTATCGCGTCGATAGTCGATCGGCCCCCCCGGAAACCGAACTGGCAGTCGGCCAGACCGGGATCACCCCGCGACAGGTGCTCGACGAGGCGGGCAGCAATCACACGCTCGAAGAGCTTGCCCACCTCGTCGAGGAGACAAATGGGCCGGTATGCGGAGGGAGACTCCGCGGGCCGACCCTCCTTCCGGAGGAGGACCATCCTTGCCACCTTCCAACTGGGGGGGAATCGCCCGTCCCTCAGGCAGCGGTCGAACAACCGCCTGAGGTCGGCCCCAAGGACGCCCTGGGTCAAGACCCAAACCCGGCCGGGCACACCATCCGGACCCGGGGCCGTGTTACGAACCCCGAGCCGTCTGATGGCCGCTGCCAGCTCCTCCTGCGTGACCCCCAGCTCGGCCGTCCACTCCACTGGGACAGCCGCCGCCGCCGGAGGACGCGGTCCCCTCTCCCCAATTGGGAAGAGTGTATTGACCACGTCCTCCAGCAGCCGGGGGTCAAGACCCTCGGTGACGGGGGGCGCCCACGGGCGGAGCTTATTCAGCACCACCTTATATGGGCGCCCCCATGGATCGTCATCAAGGGTCTGGAGGAGCTCCTTCCATGCCTGGGTCTTGGCCCGTTTGATGGCGACCTGCAGAGCAACCCGCGCCACGCGGTATGCTCCATACAGGTCATCAGCTGCCCTCGCTCGCGCCACGCCGTCGCCTGTACGTTGACGACGGCGCGCGCGGGTGTACTGGCGTCGGGCGCGGACAGTCGCGACTCGCAACTCCGCGATCGCGTCCGACCACCAGTACACCGCCCGGCGAGGAGAAGCCCGCCCGACCCGAGGCATCGCCGCGTCGCAAATACCCGCGACCAATGCTCCGAGCCGGGCGACCTCCTCCTCTATGCTCGGCAACTCGGCCGCTCCCTGCGGCCAAGTTGCAGCGAGGGCAGCTGCCATCAGGGCGTCCTTGTCCAGGCGCCGAAGCGCCCAGCGGCGTGGTGGGGTGCCACGCAGGCGGCCGTGTCGGGATGCACTCGCGGCGGCAGGGACCTCCATCCGGATGTACCGGTGATCGGAGAGTGTCTCTGCCCCCGCGACCACGTGCCAACCCGACACCATGCGCACGGCGTTGGGGGTCGCGAATCCAACATCCACGATGGACCCCCCATATCGCCGCACGCATGTGTTCTCCGACCCCCGGTTCAATACCCGGAGGTCGAGCCCCGCCGCCCAATCGCCCAGGATCCCGCCGCGAACGGAGGTCCTGGGGGATCCCCAAGCCACCGACTTGGCATTAAAATCCCCCAGGACCAGCACCGGCCGGGCCGCGTAGCGCTGCACGCATGCCGCGACCTCGGCCAAGTACAGCTCGAACGCAGCGTGACCGCTACGGGGCGAAATGTAGCACCCCACCACAGCGACTCCCCCCCAGTCCACGACGACGAATCCCCGACCGCGCTCCAACAAGGAGAACGGTGGGGACCCGTCGCCCCCTCCCCATACCGTCGCCACCAAGCCGTCCGCGTCGCCCACCCAATGAGGGTGATCAGGGACGCGGTACGGCTCGGCGGCGACCGCCAGGCCAACCCCCCACTCCGCGAGGACTTGGGACATCAAGTCCTGTGCCGCGCGGCAGTGGTTGAGGTTGGCCTGGAGGAGGAGGCGGGGCGGCATTAATTAATGGCCGCGCCAGCCTCCTCCCGGCCGTCCGTCCCCGTAGCACCGTCCACCTCCATGGAGGACGATGCCACCGCCCTCGGCACCGGAGCCGGTGCAGCCCGCCTCTTCCTCTCCTTCCGGGAGGGGGGGGAGCACTTCTTGCTCCCCACCCTGTGATCGGCTGGCCTCCCCATGTCCGCACACAGCGGGCAGTGGGGGGCCGCCGAGCACTGGCTCGCACGGTGCTCTTTGGCACCGCAGCGGTAACACTGACCGCTGCGGTCCACCGGCGAGGTGCACCACTGCCTCACGTGCCCCAATTCGAGGCAGCGGTGACACTGGAGCGGGCGCGGCGCGAGGATTTCCACTCGCGCCGAAACCCACCCCACCAACACCCTCCCGGATTCCGCCACCTTACGGGCGGCGGAGAGGGGGCACCGGGCCCACACCGACCCGAGGCCGGAGGGCGACCTGCGGATCTCTCCGATCCGCAGGTCCTCCACAGGACAGTCCCCCGCCCTCGCAAGGGCACGGGACACATCCTGTGCGCTGACCGAGTCGTCCAGCCCACAAATGCGCATCTCCGTGCGCTTCGTGGGCCGGGCGACCCGGACACCTCGCTCGCCCAGCTGCTCCCGGAGCCTCTGGGCGAGACGATCCGCCTTCGCGCCGCCTTCTGCACCGGGGATCTCCAGCAAGAGACCCCCGGTCACGGCCCTCTTCGCCCTCACGGAGGCGATGCCCAGCTCTTCCAGGGAGATATTCTCCCTGGCGAGCCGCATCGCCTCCGCGAGGGTCAGGTCGCCCCCCTGCGCAACAGTCAGCGTCACCGCTGCCGTTTTTGGGGGACGACCTGGTCGTGCCTTCCCGACCTTCGCGGCCTTTACCTTGGCCGCCGGCGGCGGAGGCGGAGGCTGCGGTTGCGAGGCCTTCCTCGCCGCCCGCTTCGCCTTCCGCCCCACCACCTCACTCCACGCCACCCCCCCTTGGGAGGGTGCTGTGGAGGACGCGACCACCGCGACCACGGGTACACCACCCCCCTTGGGGGTCGCGACCCGGGGCCCTGGTGCCGCAACGCTGGGCGGAGCCTTCACTCCGCCCTTCTTTGCCTTCCCCGACTGTACCGGAACAGGTCGGGGAGGCACCGCCTTCCTGCTGACCGCTCTTCCGGCGAGGAGCTCCTCCCGGAAGGCAGCCAGCTTGCCATCAATCATGTCCCCAATCCTCCTCAGAAGATCGTCTTCTGAGGAGGACGGGGACTTCTTCACGGGCGGAGTGCGGGTGGAGGGGCCCGCGGTGCCCCGCACCACTGCCGCCGCACCCCGTTTAGTTACCTCCGCCGAGGGACGCGGCGGTGGAGGAGGAGGGAGGATGGGAGGGAGGGCCGCGCTGTTCCACAGCGCCTCTGCCCTCCTCCTCCCCTGTCGCTCCTCCTCCAACAGGAGCTGCAGACGGGCGTTCCGCCCTCTGAGCTCCCGCGCCGCCTCCCTCATTTCCTCCGCCGCGGCCTTCAGGGCCTCCGCGCCACCGCTTTTCTGCCCCTTAAAGGCGCAGGCAGCGGCGACTTTCTCCACCCGCCTCAGGGACGAGGAGATCCTCTCCGATATCTCCTCGGTCACCTCGTCCCTGAGGCAACTCAGCCTCACCGACGGGCTCATCGCCCCGCCCACCTCGACGACGGCCTGCCCCGTCCTCTTCCTCTTAGAGCCTATGTGGCTCGTGCTGGAGGAGAAGGACGAGACCGACGCCGTCTCGTCGTCCTCCTCCACCCTCCACGAAGCCGGACCTGACGCTGAGTGGGGCGCGAGCGCCGCCACCCTAACCCCAACCCCGTCTCCGTCCTCCCCAACCGACAAAACCCGCCCCATCCCCATTTTATTTTCTGTGTCCATAATAGTCCCACGAGATGGTCGGAAATAAAGGTCCACCCGGGCAGAGCCGCCTTACCCGGGTAAGCCTAATACTCCGGGGGTTCGGCAGGTTCCCCGGAGGTGGTCGCTTGGGATTGGGCCTTCTCCCCCAACCATGCATCCCATCGCCGCGCACCATAGCTTAGGATTGGAGGGCGATTTTATAGAGTCGCCATACTCGTGGCCCAGGCGGTTAAGCCAAGACCCCCGTTCCTCCTGCCGTCACGTACCATTCACAAAACCAATAGGGAATTGTGAATGGGTCGTTGTGACGACCAACAGGAGGCTTACGGTGTGTGTATGACTCGGGTACCCCGGGTTCGTTAAGCCCGTACTGCAGCTGAAAGGCTGGCAGCCCCTGAGGGAGCCTGCCTCATACTTTCGCATTTTTCGCATACTTGTTGGCCAGATCCAGGGCGTTTTCTGGTTTGGATCACGTAGTAATGTGGTACCACACTGCCACATGAGTTAAACCTGGATTCAATCTATATTTTAGAGGATAACACCGGTTAGGTCAGGGTTAGTTCTGGTATTTGCCTTCATCCGGCTCATACTTTCGCATTTGTCGCATACTTGTTGGCCAGATCCTGGGCGTTTTCTGGTTTGGATCACGTAGTGATGTGGTACCACGCTGAAACAGTGAGTTAATCCAGGATTCAATCTATATTTTAGAGGATAACAGCGGTGAGGTCAGGGTTAGGTCTGGTATTTGCCACCGCCTGCCTCATACTTTCGCATTTTTCGCACACTTGTTGGCCAGATCCTGGGCGTTTTCTGGTTTGGATCACGCAGTAATATAGAACCACTCTGAAACAGTGAGCTAAACCTGGATACAATGTATATTTTGGAGGATAACACCGGTTAGGTCAGGGTTAGGTCTGGTATTTGCTATCATCCGGCTCATACTTTTGCATTTTTCGCATACTTGTTGGCCAGATCCTGGGCATTTTCTGGTTTGGATCACGTAGTAATGTGGTTCCACACTGCAACACTGAGTTACACCCGGATTCAATCTATATTTTAGAGGATAACACCGGTTAGGCCAGGGTTAGGTCTGGTATTTGCCATCGTCTGCCTCATACTTTCGCATTTTTCGCATACTTGGTGGCCAGATCCAGCGCGTTTTCCGGTTTAGATCACGTAGTAATGTGGTACCACACTGAAAGGGTGAGTTAATCCTGGATTCGATCTATATATTAGAGGGTAACACCGGTTAGGTTTGGGTTTGGTCTGGTATTTGCCATCATCTGGCTCATACTTTCGCAATTTTCGCATACTTGTTGGCCAGATCCTGGGCGTTTTCTGGTTTGGATCACATAGCAATGTGGTATCACACTTAAACAGTGAGTTAAACCTGGATTCATTCTAAATTTTAGAGGATAACACCGGTTAGGTCTGGGTTAGGTCTGGTATTTGCCATCATCCGACACATACTTTCGCATTTTTCGCATACTTGTTGGCCAGATACTGGGCGTTTCCTGGTTTGGATCACGTAGTAATGTGGTACCACACAGCCACATGAGTTAAAACTGGATTCAATCTATATTTTAGAGGATAACACCGGTTAGGTCAGGGTTAGGTCTGGTATTTGCCATCATCTGACTCATACTTTCGCATTTTTCGCATACTTGTTAGCCAGATCCTGGCCTTTTCTGGTTTGGATCACGTAGTAATGTGGTACCACACTGAAACAGCGAGTTAATCCTGGATTCAATGTATATTTTGGAGGATAACAGCGGTGAGGTCCAGGGTTGGGTCTGGTATTTGCCATCGCCTGCCTCATACTTTCGCATTTTTCGCATACTTGTTGGCCAGATCCATGGCGTTTTCTGGTTTGGATCACGTAGTAATGTGGTACCACACTGAAACTGTGAGTTAATCCTGTATTCGATCTATATATTAGAGGGTAACCCCGGTTAGGTCAGGGTTAGGTCTGGTATTTGCCATCATCTGGCTCATACTTTCGCATTTTTCACCTACTTGTTGGCCAGATACTGGGCGTTTTCTGGGTTGGATCACGTGGTAATGTGGTACCGCACGGAAACAGTGAGTTAATCCTGGATTCGATCTATATATTAGAGGGTAACACCGGTTAGGTTTGCGTTAGGTCTGGTATTTGCCATTATCTGGCTCATACTTTCGCCATTTTCGCATACTTATTTGCCAGATACTGGGCGTCTTCTGGTTTGGAACACGTAGTAATATGGTACCACACTGAGACAGTGTGTAAAACCCGGATTCAATCTATATTTTAGAGGATAACACCGGTTAGGTCAGGGTTAGGTCTGGTATTAGCCATCGTCTGCCTCATACTTTCGCATTTTTCGCATACTTGGTGGCCAGATCCAGCGCGTTTCCTGGTTTGGATCACGTAGTAATGTGGTACCACACAGCCACATGAGTTAAACCCGGATTCAATCTATATTTTAGAGGATAACACCGGTTAGGTCAGGGTTAGGTCTGGTATTTGCCATCATCTGGCTCATACTTTCGCATTTTTCGCATACTTGTTGGCCAGATCCATGGCGTTTCCTGGTTAAGATCACGTAGTAAAGTGGTACCACACTGAAACTGTGAGTTACTCCTGTATTCGATCTATATATTAGAGGGTAACACCGGTTAGGACAGGGTTAGGCCTGGTATTTGCCATCATCTGGCTTATACTTTCGCATTTTTCGCATACTTGTTGGCCAGATCCAGGGCGTTTCCTGGTTTGGATCACGTAGTAATGTGGTACCACACAGCCACATGAGCTAAACCTGGATTCAATCTATATTTTAGAGGATAACACCGGTTAGGTCAGGGTTAGGTCTGGTATTTGCCATCATCTGGCTCATACTTTCGCATTTTTCACCTACTTGTTGGCCAGATACTGGGCGTTTTCTGGGTTGGATCACGTGGTGTTGTGGTACCGCACGGAAACAGTGAGTTAATCCTGGATTCGATCTATATATTAGAGGGTAACACCGGTTAGATTTGCGTTAGGTCTGGTATTTGCCATTATCTGGCTCATACTTTCGCCATTTTCGCATACTTATTTGCCAGATACTGGGCGTCTTCTGGTTTGGAACACGTAGTAATATGGTACCACACTGAGACAGTGTGTAAAACCTGGATTCAATCTATATTTTAGAGGATAACACCGGTTAGGTCAGGGTTAGGTCTGGTATTTGCCATCATCTGGCTCATACTTTCGCATTTTTCGCATACTTGTTGGCCAGATCCATGGCGTTTCCTGGTTTGGATCACGTAGTAAAGTGGTACCACACTGAAACTGTGAGTTACACCTGTATTCGATCTATATATTAGAGGGTAACACCGGTTAGGTCAGGGTTAGGCCTGGTATTTGCCATCATCTGGCTTATACTTTCGCATTTTTCGCATACTTGTTGGCCAGATCCAGGGCGTTTCCTGGTTTGGATCACGTAGTAATGTGGTACCACACAGCCACATGAGTTAAACCTGGATTCAATGTATATTTTAGAGGATAACACCGGTTAGGTCAGGGTTAGGTCTGGTATTTGCCATCATCTGGCTCATACTTTCGCATTTTTCACCTACTTGTTGGCCAGATACTGGGCGTTTTCTGGGTTGGATCACGTGGTAATGTGGTACCGCACGGAAACAGTGAGTTAATCCTGGATTCGATCTATATATTAGAGGGTAACACCGGTTAGGTTTGCGTTAGGTCTGGTATTTGCCATTATCTGGCTCATACTTTCGCCATTTTCGCATACTTGTTGGCCAGATCCTGGGCGTTTTCTGGTTTGGATCACATAGCAATGTGGTATCACACTTAAACAGTGAGTTAAACCTGGATTCATTCTAAATTTTAGAGGATAACACCGGTTAGGTCTGGGTTAACTCAGGTATTTGCCATCATCCGACTCATACTTTCGCATTTTTCGCATACTTATTTGCCAGATACTGGGCGTCTTCTGGTTTGGAACACGTAGTAATATGGTACCACACTGAAACAGTGTGTAAAACCTGGATTCAATCTATATTTTAGAGGATATCACCGGTTAGGTCTGGGTCAGGTCTGGGATTCGCCATCATCTCGCTCATACTTTCACGTTTTTCGCATACTTGTTGGCCAGATCCTGGGCGTTTTCTGGTTTGGATCACATAGCAATGTGGTATCACACTTAAACAGTGAGTTAAACCTGGATTCATTCTAAATTTTAGAGGATAACACCGGTTAGGTCTGGGTTAACTCAGGTATTTGCCATCATCCGACTCATACTTTCGCATTTTTCGCATACTTATTTGCCAGATACTGGGCGTCTTCTGGTTTGGAACACGTAGTAATATGGTACCACACTGAAACAGTGTGTAAAACCTGGATTCAATCTATATTTTAGAGGATATCACCGGTTAGGTCTGGGTCAGGTCTGGGATTCGCCATCATCTCGCTCATAGTTTCGCATTTTTCGCATACTTGTTGGCCAGATCCTGGGCGTTTTCAGGTTTGTGTCACGTAGCAATGTGGTACCACACTGCAACTGTGAGTTAAACCTGGAATCAATCTATATTTAAGAAGAAAACACCGCTTAGGTCAGGGTTAGGTCTGGTATTTGTTATCATCTGGCTCATACTTTCACCTTTTTCACCTACTTGTTGGCCTGATCCTGGGCGTTTTCTGGTATCGATCACGTAGTAATGTGGTACCACAATGAAACAGCGGGTTAAACCGGGGTCCGATCACTTCTTTAGAGGATAACACCGGTTAGGTCTGGGTCAGGTCTGGGATTCGCCATCATCTCGCTCATACTTTCACCTTTTTCTCATAATTGTTGGCCAAATGCTGGCATTTTCTGGTTTGGATCACGTAGTAATGTGGTACCACACTGAAACAGTAAGATAATCCAGGATTCGATCTATATATAAGAGGGTAACACCGGTTAGGTTTGGGTTAGGTCTGGTATTTGCCATCATCTGGCTCATTCGTTTGCATTTTTCGCATACTTTTTGGCCAGATCCTGGGCGTTTTCTGGTTTGGGTCACGTAGTAATATGGTGCCACACTCAAACATTGAGTTAAACCTGGATTCAATCTATATTTTAGAGGATAACACCTGTTAGGTCAGGGTTTGGTCTGGTATTTGCCATCATCCGGCTCATACTTTCGCATTTTTCGCATACTTGTTGGCCAGATCCTGGGCGTTTTCTGGGTTGGATCAGGTAGTAGAGTGGTACTGCACTGAAACAGTAAAGAAATCCTGGATTCGATCTATATATTGGAGGGTAACACCGGTTAGGTCAGGGTTAGGTCTGGTATTTGCCATCATCCGGCTCATACTTTCGCATTTTTCGCATACTTGTTGGCCAGATCCTGGGCGTCTTCTGGGTTGGATCAGGTAGTAATGTGGTACCACACTGAAACAGTAAGATAATCCTGGATTCGATCTATATATAAGAGGGTAACACCGGTTAGGTTTGGGTTAGGTCTGGGATTCGCCATCATCTCGCTCATACTTTCACGTTTTTCGCATACTTGTTGGCGAGATCCTGGGCGTTTTCTGGATTGAATCACGTAGTAATGTAGAACCACTTTGAAACAGTGAGTTAAACCTGGATTCAATCTATATTTCAGTGGCTAACACCGGTTAGGTTTGGGTTAGGTCTGGTATTTGCCATCATCTGGCTCATACTATCGTATTTTTCGCATACTTGTTGGCCAGATCCTGAACGTTTTCTGGTTTGTATGACGTGGTAATATGGTACCACACTGAATCAGTGAGTTAATCCTGGATTCAATCTATATTTTAGAGGATAACAGCGGTTAGGTCAGGGTTAGGTCTGGCATTTGCCATCATCTGTCTCATACTTTCGCATTTTTCAGCTACTTGTTGGCCAGATACTGGGCGTTTTCTGGTTTGGATCACGTAGTAATGTGGCACCACACTGAAACAGTGAGTTAATCCTGGATTCGATCTATATATTAGAGGGTAACACCGGTTAGGTCAGGATTAGGTCTGGTATTTGCCATCATCCGGCTCATACTTTCGCATATTTCGGATACTTGTTGGCCAGCTCCTGTGCGTTTTCTTGTTTGGATCACGTAGTAATGTGGTTCCACACTGCAACACTGAGTTAAACCTGGATTCAATCTATATTTTAGAGGATAACAGCGGTTAGGTGAGGGTTCGGTCTGGTATTTGCCATCATCTGGCTCATACTTTCGCATTTTTCGCATACTTGTTGGCCAGATCCAGGGAGTTTTCTGGGTTGGATCAGGTAGTAATGTGGCACCACACTGCAACCGTGAGTTAAACCTGGATTCAACCTATATTTTAGAGGATAACACCGGCTAGGTCTGGGTGAGGTCTGGTATTTGCCATCATCTGGCTCATAGTTTCGCATTTTTCGCATACTTATTGGCCAGATCCTGGGCGTTTTCTCGTTTGGATCACGTAGTAATGTGGTTCCACACTGCAACAGTGAATTAATCCTGGATTCGATCTATATATTAGAGGGTAACACCGATTAGGTTTGGGTTAGGTCTGGTATTTGATATTACATGGCCCATACTTTCGCATGTTTCGTATAAATTTTGGCCAGATCCTGGGCTCTCTCTGGTATGGATCACGTAGTAATGTGGTACCACAATGAAACGGTGGGTTAAACCTGGGTCCGATCAATTCTTTAGAGGATAACACCGGTTAGGTCTGGGTCAGGTCTGGTATTCGCCATCATCTCGCTCATACTTTCACCTTTTTCGCATAATTGTTGGCCAAATGCTGGCTTTTTCTGGTTTGGATCACGCAGTAATGTGGTACCACACGGAAACAGTGTGTTAATCCTGGATTCGATCTATATATTAGAGGGTAACACCGGTTAGGTTTGGGTTAGGTCTGGTATTTGCCATCATCTGGCTCATACTTTCGCATTTTTCGCATACTTGTTGGCCAGATCCAGGGCGTTTTCTGGTTTGGATCACGTAGTAATGTGGTACCACACTGCCACATGAGTTAAACCTGGATTCAATCTATATTTTAGAGCATAACACTGGTTAGGTCAGGGTTAGTTCTGGTGTTTGCCATCATCCGGCTAATACTTTCGCATTTTTCGCATACTTGTTGGCCAGATCCTGGGCGTTTTCTGGGTTGGATCAGCTAGTAGTGTGGTACCGCACTGAAACAGTGAAGTAACCCTGGATTCGATCTATATATTGGAGGGTAACACCGGTTAGGTCAGGGTTAGGTCTGGTATTTGCCATCATCCGGCTCATACTTTCGCATTTTTCGCATACTTGTTGGCCAGATCCTGGGCGTCATCTGGGTTGGATCAGGTAGTAATGTGGTACCACACTGAAACCGTGAGTTAAACCTGGATTCAATCTATATTTTAGAGGAAAACACCGCTTAGGTCAGGGTTTGGTCTGGTATTTCCCATCGACTGGCTCATACTTTCGCCTTTTTCACCTACTTGTTGGCCTGATCCTTGGTGTTTTCTGGGTTGGATCACGTAGTAATGTGGAACCACACAGAAACAATGGGTTAAACCGGGGTCCGATCAATCCTTTAGAGGATAACACCGGTTAGGTCTGGGTCAGGTCTGGTATTCGCCATCATCTCGCTCATACTTTCACCTTTTTCGCATAATTGTTGGCCAAATGCTGGCTTTTTCTGGTTTGGATCACGCAGTAATGTGGTACCACACGGAAACAGTGAGTTAATCCTGGATTCGATCTATATATTAGAGGGTAACACCGGTTAGGTTTGGGTTAGGTCTGGTATTTGCAATCATCTGGCTCATACTTTCGCATTTTTCGCATACTTGTTGGCCAGATCCAGGGCGTTTTCTGGTTTGGATCACGTAGTAATGTGGTACCACACTGAAACAGTGGGTTAAATCAGGATTCAATCTATATTTTAGAGGATCACACCGGTTAGGTCATGGTTAGGTCTGGTATTTTCCATCATATGGATCATACTTTCGCATTTTTCGGATACTTTTTGGCCAGATCCTGGGCGTTTTCAGGGTTGGATCACGTAGTAGTGTGATGCCACACTGAAACAGTGAATTAATCCTGGATTCGATCAATATATTAGAGGGTAACACCGGTTAGGTTTGGGTTAGGTCTGGTATCTGCTATTACCTGGCCCATACTTTCGCATATTTCGTAAAAATGTTGGCCAGATCCTGGGCTTTTTCTGGTATGGATCACGTAGTAATCTGGTACCACAATGAAACAGCGGGTTAAACCGGGGTCCGATCAATTCTTTAGAGGATAACACCGGTTAGGTCAGGGTTAGGTCTGGGATTCGCCTTCATCTCGCTCATACTTTCACCTTTTTCGTATAATTGTTGACCAAATGCTGGCTTTTTCAGGCTTGGGTCACGTAGTAATGTGGTACCACACTGAAACAGTGTGATAATCCTGGATTCGATCTATATATTAGAGGGTAACACCGGTTAGGTTTGGGTTAGGTCTGGTACTTGCCATCATCTGGCTCATACTTTCGCATTTTTCGCATACTTGTTGGCCAGTTCCAGGGCGTTTTCTGGTTTGGATCACGTAGTAATGTGGTACCACACTGAAACAGTGTGTTAAACCAGGAGTCGATCTTTATATTAGAGGGTAACACCGGTTAGGTCTGGGTCAGGTCTGGGATTCGCCATCATCTCGCTCATACTTTCACCTTTTTTGCATAATTGTTGGCCAAATGCTGGCTTTTTCTGGTTTGGATCACGTAGTAATGTGTCACCACACTGCAACCGCGAGTTAAACCTGGATTCAAACTATATTTTAGAGGATAACACCGGCTAGGTCAGGGTTAGGTTTGGTATTTGCCATCATCTGGCTCATAGTTTCGCATTTTTCGCATACTTATTGGCCAGATCCTGGCCTTTTCTGGTTTGGATCACGTAGTAATGTGGTACCACACTGAAACAGCGAGTTAATCCTGGATTCAATGTATATTTTGGAGGATAACAGCGGTGAGGTCCAGGGTTGGGTCTGGTATTTGCCATCGCCTGCCTCATACTTTCGCATTTTTCGCATACTTGTTGGCCAGATCCATGGCGTTTTCTGGTTTGGATCACGTAGTAATGTGGTACCACACTGAAACTGTGAGTTAATCCTGTATTCGATCTATATATTAGAGGGTAACCCCGGTTAGGTCAGGGTTAGGTCTGGTATTTGCCATCATCTGGCTCATACTTTCGCATTTTTCACCTACTTGTTGGCCAGATACTGGGCGTTTTCTGGGTTGGATCACGTGGTAATGTGGTACCGCACGGAAACAGTGAGTTAATCCTGGATTCGATCTATATATTAGAGGGTAACACCGGTTAGGTTTGCGTTAGGTCTGGTATTTGCCATTATCTGGCTCATACTTTCGCCATTTTCGCATACTTATTTGCCAGATACTGGGCGTCTTCTGGTTTGGAACACGTAGTAATATGGTACCACACTGAGACAGTGTGTAAAACCCGGATTCAATCTATATTTTAGAGGATAACACCGGTTAGGTCAGGGTTAGGTCTGGTATTAGCCATCGTCTGCCTCATACTTTCGCATTTTTCGCATACTTGGTGGCCAGATCCAGCGCGTTTCCTGGTTTGGATCACGTAGTAATGTGGTACCACACAGCCACATGAGTTAAACCCGGATTCAATCTATATTTTAGAGGATAACACCGGTTAGGTCAGGGTTAGGTCTGGTATTTGCCATCATCTGGCTCATACTTTCGCATTTTTCGCATACTTGTTGGCCAGATCCATGGCGTTTCCTGGTTAAGATCACGTAGTAAAGTGGTACCACACTGAAACTGTGAGTTACTCCTGTATTCGATCTATATATTAGAGGGTAACACCGGTTAGGACAGGGTTAGGCCTGGTATTTGCCATCATCTGGCTTATACTTTCGCATTTTTCGCATACTTGTTGGCCAGATCCAGGGCGTTTCCTGGTTTGGATCACGTAGTAATGTGGTACCACACAGCCACATGAGCTAAACCTGGATTCAATCTATATTTTAGAGGATAACACCGGTTAGGTCAGGGTTAGGTCTGGTATTTGCCATCATCTGGCTCATACTTTCGCATTTTTCACCTACTTGTTGGCCAGATACTGGGCGTTTTCTGGGTTGGATCACGTGGTGTTGTGGTACCGCACGGAAACAGTGAGTTAATCCTGGATTCGATCTATATATTAGAGGGTAACACCGGTTAGATTTGCGTTAGGTCTGGTATTTGCCATTATCTGGCTCATACTTTCGCCATTTTCGCATACTTATTTGCCAGATACTGGGCGTCTTCTGGTTTGGAACACGTAGTAATATGGTACCACACTGAGACAGTGTGTAAAACCTGGATTCAATCTATATTTTAGAGGATAACACCGGTTAGGTCAGGGTTAGGTCTGGTATTTGCCATCATCTGGCTCATACTTTCGCATTTTTCGCATACTTGTTGGCCAGATCCATGGCGTTTCCTGGTTTGGATCACGTAGTAAAGTGGTACCACACTGAAACTGTGAGTTACACCTGTATTCGATCTATATATTAGAGGGTAACACCGGTTAGGTCAGGGTTAGGCCTGGTATTTGCCATCATCTGGCTTATACTTTCGCATTTTTCGCATACTTGTTGGCCAGATCCAGGGCGTTTCCTGGTTTGGATCACGTAGTAATGTGGTACCACACAGCCACATGAGTTAAACCTGGATTCAATGTATATTTTAGAGGATAACACCGGTTAGGTCAGGGTTAGGTCTGGTATTTGCCATCATCTGGCTCATACTTTCGCATTTTTCACCTACTTGTTGGCCAGATACTGGGCGTTTTCTGGGTTGGATCACGTGGTAATGTGGTACCGCACGGAAACAGTGAGTTAATCCTGGATTCGATCTATATATTAGAGGGTAACACCGGTTAGGTTTGCGTTAGGTCTGGTATTTGCCATTATCTGGCTCATACTTTCGCCATTTTCGCATACTTGTTGGCCAGATCCTGGGCGTTTTCTGGTTTGGATCACATAGCAATGTGGTATCACACTTAAACAGTGAGTTAAACCTGGATTCATTCTAAATTTTAGAGGATAACACCGGTTAGGTCTGGGTTAACTCAGGTATTTGCCATCATCCGACTCATACTTTCGCATTTTTCGCATACTTATTTGCCAGATACTGGGCGTCTTCTGGTTTGGAACACGTAGTAATATGGTACCACACTGAAACAGTGTGTAAAACCTGGATTCAATCTATATTTTAGAGGATATCACCGGTTAGGTCTGGGTCAGGTCTGGGATTCGCCATCATCTCGCTCATACTTTCACGTTTTTCGCATACTTGTTGGCCAGATCCTGGGCGTTTTCTGGTTTGGATCACATAGCAATGTGGTATCACACTTAAACAGTGAGTTAAACCTGGATTCATTCTAAATTTTAGAGGATAACACCGGTTAGGTCTGGGTTAACTCAGGTATTTGCCATCATCCGACTCATACTTTCGCATTTTTCGCATACTTATTTGCCAGATACTGGGCGTCTTCTGGTTTGGAACACGTAGTAATATGGTACCACACTGAAACAGTGTGTAAAACCTGGATTCAATCTATATTTTAGAGGATATCACCGGTTAGGTCTGGGTCAGGTCTGGGATTCGCCATCATCTCGCTCATAGTTTCGCATTTTTCGCATACTTGTTGGCCAGATCCTGGGCGTTTTCAGGTTTGTGTCACGTAGCAATGTGGTACCACACTGCAACTGTGAGTTAAACCTGGAATCAATCTATATTTAAGAAGAAAACACCGCTTAGGTCAGGGTTAGGTCTGGTATTTGTTATCATCTGGCTCATACTTTCACCTTTTTCACCTACTTGTTGGCCTGATCCTGGGCGTTTTCTGGTATCGATCACGTAGTAATGTGGTACCACAATGAAACAGCGGGTTAAACCGGGGTCCGATCACTTCTTTAGAGGATAACACCGGTTAGGTCTGGGTCAGGTCTGGGATTCGCCATCATCTCGCTCATACTTTCACCTTTTTCTCATAATTGTTGGCCAAATGCTGGCATTTTCTGGTTTGGATCACGTAGTAATGTGGTACCACACTGAAACAGTAAGATAATCCAGGATTCGATCTATATATAAGAGGGTAACACCGGTTAGGTTTGGGTTAGGTCTGGTATTTGCCATCATCTGGCTCATTCGTTTGCATTTTTCGCATACTTTTTGGCCAGATCCTGGGCGTTTTCTGGTTTGGGTCACGTAGTAATATGGTGCCACACTCAAACATTGAGTTAAACCTGGATTCAATCTATATTTTAGAGGATAACACCTGTTAGGTCAGGGTTTGGTCTGGTATTTGCCATCATCCGGCTCATACTTTCGCATTTTTCGCATACTTGTTGGCCAGATCCTGGGCGTTTTCTGGGTTGGATCAGGTAGTAGAGTGGTACTGCACTGAAACAGTAAAGAAATCCTGGATTCGATCTA
Source organism: Colletes latitarsis (assembly GCF_051014445.1). NCBI lineage: Eukaryota > Metazoa > Arthropoda > Insecta > Hymenoptera > Colletidae > Colletes > Colletes latitarsis. The sequence continues at coordinate 2,203,187 of NC_135145.1, read as the reverse complement.
TATATTGGAGGGTAACACCGGTTAGGTCAGGGTTAGGTCTGGTATTTGCCATCATCCGGCTCATACTTTCGCATTTTTCGCATACTTGTTGGCCAGATCCTGGGCGTCTTCTGGGTTGGATCAGGTAGTAATGTGGTACCACACTGAAACAGTAAGATAATCCTGGATTCGATCTATATATAAGAGGGTAACACCGGTTAGGTTTGGGTTAGGTCTGGGATTCGCCATCATCTCGCTCATACTTTCACGTTTTTCGCATACTTGTTGGCGAGATCCTGGGCGTTTTCTGGATTGAATCACGTAGTAATGTAGAACCACTTTGAAACAGTGAGTTAAACCTGGATTCAATCTATATTTCAGTGGCTAACACCGGTTAGGTTTGGGTTAGGTCTGGTATTTGCCATCATCTGGCTCATACTATCGTATTTTTCGCATACTTGTTGGCCAGATCCTGAACGTTTTCTGGTTTGTATGACGTGGTAATATGGTACCACACTGAATCAGTGAGTTAATCCTGGATTCAATCTATATTTTAGAGGATAACAGCGGTTAGGTCAGGGTTAGGTCTGGCATTTGCCATCATCTGTCTCATACTTTCGCATTTTTCAGCTACTTGTTGGCCAGATACTGGGCGTTTTCTGGTTTGGATCACGTAGTAATGTGGCACCACACTGAAACAGTGAGTTAATCCTGGATTCGATCTATATATTAGAGGGTAACACCGGTTAGGTCAGGATTAGGTCTGGTATTTGCCATCATCCGGCTCATACTTTCGCATATTTCGGATACTTGTTGGCCAGCTCCTGTGCGTTTTCTTGTTTGGATCACGTAGTAATGTGGTTCCACACTGCAACACTGAGTTAAACCTGGATTCAATCTATATTTTAGAGGATAACAGCGGTTAGGTGAGGGTTCGGTCTGGTATTTGCCATCATCTGGCTCATACTTTCGCATTTTTCGCATACTTGTTGGCCAGATCCAGGGAGTTTTCTGGGTTGGATCAGGTAGTAATGTGGCACCACACTGCAACCGTGAGTTAAACCTGGATTCAACCTATATTTTAGAGGATAACACCGGCTAGGTCTGGGTGAGGTCTGGTATTTGCCATCATCTGGCTCATAGTTTCGCATTTTTCGCATACTTATTGGCCAGATCCTGGGCGTTTTCTCGTTTGGATCACGTAGTAATGTGGTTCCACACTGCAACAGTGAATTAATCCTGGATTCGATCTATATATTAGAGGATAACACCGATTAGGTTTGGGTTAGGTCTGGTATTTGATATTACATGGCCCATACTTTCGCATGTTTCGTATAAATTTTGGCCAGATCCTGGGCTCTCTCTGGTATGGATCACGTAGTAATGTGGTACCACAATGAAACGGTGGGTTAAACCTGGGTCCGATCAATTCTTTAGAGGATAACACCGGTTAGGTCTGGGTCAGGTCTGGTATTCGCCATCATCTCGCTCATACTTTCACCTTTTTCGCATAATTGTTGGCCAAATGCTGGCTTTTTCTGGTTTGGATCACGCAGTAATGTGGTACCACACGGAAACAGTGTGTTAATCCTGGATTCGATCTATATATTAGAGGGTAACACCGGTTAGGTTTGGGTTAGGTCTGGTATTTGCCATCATCTGGCTCATACTTTCGCATTTTTCGCATACTTGTTGGCCAGATCCAGGGCGTTTTCTGGTTTGGATCACGTAGTAATGTGGTACCACACTGCCACATGAGTTAAACCTGGATTCAATCTATATTTTAGAGCATAACACTGGTTAGGTCAGGGTTAGTTCTGGTGTTTGCCATCATCCGGCTAATACTTTCGCATTTTTCGCATACTTGTTGGCCAGATCCTGGGCGTTTTCTGGGTTGGATCAGCTAGTAGTGTGGTACCGCACTGAAACAGTGAAGTAACCCTGGATTCGATCTATATATTGGAGGGTAACACCGGTTAGGTCAGGGTTAGGTCTGGTATTTGCCATCATCCGGCTCATACTTTCGCATTTTTCGCATACTTGTTGGCCAGATCCTGGGCGTCATCTGGGTTGGATCAGGTAGTAATGTGGTACCACACTGAAACCGTGAGTTAAACCTGGATTCAATCTATATTTTAGAGGAAAACACCGCTTAGGTCAGGGTTTGGTCTGGTATTTCCCATCGACTGGCTCATACTTTCGCCTTTTTCACCTACTTGTTGGCCTGATCCTTGGTGTTTTCTGGGTTGGATCACGTAGTAATGTGGAACCACACAGAAACAATGGGTTAAACCGGGGTCCGATCAATCCTTTAGAGGATAACACCGGTTAGGTCTGGGTCAGGTCTGGTATTCGCCATCATCTCGCTCATACTTTCACCTTTTTCGCATAATTGTTGGCCAAATGCTGGCTTTTTCTGGTTTGGATCACGCAGTAATGTGGCACCACACTGCAACCGTGAGTTAAACCTGGATTCAACCTATATTTTAGAGGATAACACCGGCTAGGTCTGGGTGAGGTCTGGTATTTGCCATCATCTGGCTCATAGTTTCGCATTTTTCGCATACTTATTGGCCAGATCCTGGGCGTTTTCTCGTTTGGATCACGTAGTAATGTGGTTCCACACTGCAACAGTGAATTAATCCTGGATTCGATCTATATATTAGAGGATAACACCGATTAGGTTTGGGTTAGGTCTGGTATCTGCTATTACCTGGCCCATACTTTCGCATATTTCGTAAAAATGTTGGCCAGATCCTGGGCTTTTTCTGGTATGGATCACGTAGTAATCTGGTACCACAATGAAACAGCGGGTTAAACCGGGGTCCGATCAATTCTTTAGAGGATAACACCGGTTAGGTCAGGGTTAGGTCTGGGATTCGCCTTCATCTCGCTCATACTTTCACCTTTTTCGTATAATTGTTGACCAAATGCTGGCTTTTTCAGGCTTGGGTCACGTAGTAATGTGGTACCACACTGAAACAGTGTGATAATCCTGGATTCGATCTATATATTAGAGGGTAACACCGGTTAGGTTTGGGTTAGGTCTGGTACTTGCCATCATCTGGCTCATACTTTCGCATTTTTCGCATACTTGTTGGCCAGTTCCAGGGCGTTTTCTGGTTTGGATCACGTAGTAATGTGGTACCACACTGAAACAGTGTGTTAAACCAGGAGTCGATCTTTATATTAGAGGGTAACACCGGTTAGGTCTGGGTCAGGTCTGGGATTCGCCATCATCTCGCTCATACTTTCACCTTTTTTGCATAATTGTTGGCCAAATGCTGGCTTTTTCTGGTTTGGATCACGTAGTAATGTGTCACCACACTGCAACCGCGAGTTAAACCTGGATTCAAACTATATTTTAGAGGATAACACCGGCTAGGTCAGGGTTAGGTTTGGTATTTGCCATCATCTGGCTCATAGTTTCGCATTTTTCGCATACTTATTGGCCAGATCCTGGGCGTATTCTGGTTTGGATCACGTAGTAATGTGGTTCCACACTGCAACAGTGAGTTAACCCTGGATACAATCTATATTTTAGAGGATAACACCGGTTAGGTCAGGGTTAGGTCTGGTATTTGCCATCATCTGGCTCATATTTTCGCATTTTTCGCATACTTATTGGCCAGATCCTGGGCGATTTCTAGTTTGGGTCACGTAGTAATGTGGTTCCGCACTGCAACAGTGAGTTAAACCTTCATACAATCTATATCTTAGAGGATAACACCGGTTAGGTCAGGGTTAGGTTTGGTATTTGCCATCACCTGGCTCATACTTTCGCATTTTTCGCATACTTGTTGGCCAGATCCTGGGCGTTTTCTGGGTTGGATCAGGTAGTAGTGTCACCGCACTGAAAAAGTAAAGTAATCCTGGATTCGATGTATATATTAGAGGTTAACACCGGTTAGGTTTGGGTTAGGTCTGGTATTTGCCATCATCTGGCTCATACTTTCGCATTTTTCGCATACTTGTTTGTCAGATCCTGGGCGTTTTCTGGGTTGCATCAGGTAGTAGTGTGGTACCGCACTGAAACAGTGAAGTAATCCTGGATTCGATCTATATATTGGAGTGTAACACCGGTTAAGCTTGGGTTAGTTCTGGTATTTACCATCATCTGGCAAATACTTTCGCATTTTTCGCATACTTGTTGGCCAGATCCAGGGCGTTTTCTGGTTTGGGTCACGTAGTAATGTGGTACCTCACTGCCACATGGGTTAAACCTGGATTCAATCTATATTTTAGAGGATAACACCGGTTAGGTCAGGGTTAGGTCTGGTATTTGCCATCATCTGGCACATACTTTCGCATTTTTCGCATACTTGTTGGCCAGATCCTGGGCGTTTTCTGGGTTGGATCAGGTAGTAGTGTGGTACCGCACTGAAACAGTGAAGTAATCCGGGATTCGATCTATATATTAGAGGGTAACACCGGTTAGGTCTGGGTCATGTCTGGGATTCGCCATCACCTCGCTCATACTTTCACCTTTTTTGCATAATTGTTGGCCAAATGCTGGCTTTTTCTGGTTTGGATCACGTAGTAATGTGACACCACACTGCAAGCGTGAGTTAAACCTGGATTCAAACTATATTTTAGAGGATAACACCGGCTAGGTCAGGGTTAGGTCTGGTATTTGCCATCATCTGGCTCATAGTTTCGCATTTTTCGCATACTTATTGGCCAGATCCTGGGCGTTTTCTGGTTTGGATCACGTAGTAATGTGGTTCCATACTGCAACAGTGAGTTAAACCTGGAATCAATCTATATTTTAGAGGAAAACACCGCTTAGGTCAGGGTTAGGTCTGGTATTTGTTATCATCTGGCTCATACTTTCACCTTTTTCACCTACTTGTTGGCCTGATCCTGGGCGTTTTCTGGTATCGATCACGTAGTAATGGGGTACCACAATGAAACAGCGGGTTAAACCGGGGTCCGATCATTTCTTTAGAGGATAACACCGGTTAGGTCTGGGTCAGGTCTGGGATTCGCCATCATCTCGCTCATACTTTCACCTTTTTCTCATAATTGTTGGCCAAATGCTGGCTTTTTCTGGTTTGGATCACGTAGTAATGTGGTACCACACTGAAACATTAAGATAATCCTGGGTTCGATCTATATATAAGAGGGCAACACCGGTTAGGTTTGGGTTAGGTCTGGTATTTGCCATCATCTGGCTCATTCGTTCGCATTTTTCGCATACTTTTTGGCCAGATCCTGGGTGTTTTCTGGTTTGGGTCACGTGGTAATATGGTGCCACACTCAAACATTGAGTTAAACCTGGATTCAATCTATATTTTAGAGGATAACACCTGTTAGGTCAGGGTTTAGTCTGGTATTTGCCATCATCCGGCTCATACATTCGCATTTTTCGCATACTTGTTGGCCAGATCCTGGGCGTTATCTGGGTTGGATCAGGTAGTAGAGTGGTACTGCACTGAAACAGTAAAGAAATCCTGGATTCGATCTATATATTGGAGGGTAACACCGGTTAGGTCAGGGTTAGGTCTGGTATTTGCCATCATCCGGCTCATACTTTCGCATTTTTCGCATACTTGTTGGCCAGATCCTGGGCGTCATCTGGGTTGGATCAGGCAGTAATGTGGTACCACACTGAAACAGTAAGATAATCCTGGATTCGATCTATATATAAGAGGGTAACACCGGTTAGGTTTGGGTTAGGTCTGGGATTCGCCATCATCTCGCTCATACTTTCACGTTTTTCGCATACTTGTTGGCGAGATCCTGGGCGTTTTCTGGATTGAATCACGTAGTAATGTAGAACCACTCTGAAACAGTGAGTTAAACCTGGATTCAATCTATATTTCAGTGGCTAACACCGGTTAGGTCAGGGTTAGGTCTGGTATTTGCCATCATCTGTCTCATACTTTCGCATTTTTCAGCTACTTGTTGGCCAGATACTGGGCGTTTTCTGGTTTGGGTCACGTAGTAATATGGTGCCACACTCAAACATTGAGTTAAACCTGGATTCAATCTATATTTTAGAGGATAACAGCGGTTAGGTCAGGGTTGGGTCTGGTATTTGCCATCATCTGTCTCATACTTTCGCATTTTTCAGCTACTTGTTGGCCAGATCCTGGGCGTTTTCTGGTTTGGACCACGTAGTAATGTGGTACCACACTGCCACATGAGTTAAACCTGGATTCAATCAATATTTTAGAGGATAACACCGGTCAGGTGAGGGTTAGGTCTGGTATTTGCCATCATCCGGCTCATACTTTCGCATTTTTCCCATACTTGTTGGCCAGATCCCGGGCGTTTTCTGGTTTGGATCACGTACTAATGTAGAACCACTCTGAAACATCGAGTTAAACCTGGATACAATCTATATTTTAGAGGATAACACCGGTTAGGTCAGGGTTAGGTCTGGTATTTGCCATCATCTGGCTCATACTTTCGCATTTTTCGCATACTTGTTGGCCAGATCCAGGGAGTTTTCTGGGTTGGATCAGGTAGTAATGTGGTTCCACACTGCAACAGTGAATTAATCCTGGATTCGATCTATATATTAGAGGGTAACACCGGTTAGGTCAGGATTAGGTCTGGTATTTGCCATCATCCGGCTCATACTTTCGCATATTTCGGATACTTGTTGGCATGACCCTGGGCGTTTTCTGGGTTGGATCACGTAGTAATGTGGTACCACACTGCCACATGAGTTAAACCTGGATTCAATCTATATTTTAGAGGATAACACCGCTTAGGTCAGGGTTAGGACTGGCATTTGTCATCATCTGGCTAATACTTTCGCATTTTTCGCATACTTGTTGGCATGACCCTGGGCGTTTTCTGGGTTGGATCACGTAGTAATGTGGTACCACACTGAAACACTGGTTTAAACCAGGATTGAATCTATATTTTAGAGGATAACTCCGGTTAGGTCAGGGTTAGGTCTGGTATTTGCCATCATCTGTCTCATACTTTCGCATTTTTCGCATACTTGTTGGCCAGATCCCGGGCGTTTTCTGGTTTGGATCACGTACTAACGTAGAACCACTCTGAGACATCGAGTTAAACCTGGATACAATCTATATTTTAGAGGATAACACCGGTTAGGTCAGGGTTAGGTCTGGTATTTGCCATCATCTGGCTCATACTTTCGCATTTTTCGCATACTTGTTGGCCAGATCCAGGGAGTTTTCTGGGTTGGATCAGGTAGTAATGTGGCACCACACTGCAACCGTGAGTTAAACCTGGATTCAACCTATATTTTAGAGGATAACACCGGCTAGGTCATGGTGAGGTCTGGTATTTGCCATCATCTGGCTCATAGTTTCGCATTTTTCGCATACTTATTGGCCAGATCCTGGGCGTTTTCTGGTTTGGATCACGTAGTAATGTGGTTCCACACTGCAACAGTGAATTAATCCTGGATTCGATCTATATATTAGAGGGTAACACCGATTAGGTTTGGGTTAGGTCTGGTATTTGATATTACATGGCCCATACTTTCGCATGTTTCGTATAAATTTTGGCCAGATCCTGGGCTCTTTCTGGTATGGATCACGTAGTAATGTGGTACCACAATGAAACGGCGGGTTAAACCTGGGTCCGATCAATTCTTTAGGGGATAACACCGGTTAGGTCTGGGTCAGGTCTGGTATTCGCCATCATCTCGCTCATACTTTCACCTTTTTCGCATAATTGTTGGCCAAATGCTGGCTTTTTCTGGTTTGGCTCACGCAGTAATGTGGTACCACACGGAAACAGTGTGTTAATCCTGGATTCGATCTATATATTAGAGGGTAACACCGGTTAGGTTTGGGTTAGGTCTGGTATTTGCCAACATCTGGCTCATACTTTCGCATTTTTCGCATACTTGTTGGCCAGATCCAGGGCGTTTTCTGGTTTGGATCACGCAGTAATGTGGTACCACACTGCCACATGAGTTAAACCTGGATTCAATCTATATTTTAGAGGATAACACCGGTTAGGTCAGGGTTAGTTCTGGTGTTTGCCATCATCCGGCTCATACTTTCGCATTTTTCGCAACTTGTTGGCCAGATCCTGGGCGTTTTCTGGGTTGGATCAGCTTGTAGTGTGGTACCGCACTGAAACAGTGAAGTAATCCTGGATTCGATCTATATATTGGAGGGTAACACCTGTTAGGTCAGGGTTAGGTCTGGTATTTGCCATCATCCGGCTCATACTTTCGCATTTTTCGCATACTTGTTGGCCAGATCCAGGGCGTTTTCTGGTTTGGATCACGTAGTAATGTGGTACCACACTGCCACATGAGTTAAACCTGGATTCAATCTATATTTTAGACGATAACACCGGTTAGGTCTGGGTCAGGTCTGGTATTCGCCATCATCTCGCTCATACTTTCACCTTTTTCGCATAATTTTTGGCCAAATGCTGGCTTTTTCTGGTTTGGATCACGCAGTAATGTGGTACCACACGGAAACAGTGAGTTAATCCTGGATTCGATCTATATATTGGAGGGTAACACCGGTTAGGTTTGGGTTAGGTCTGGTATTTGCCATTATCTGGCTCATACTTTCGCATTTTTCGCATACTTGTTGGCCAGATCCAGGGCGTTTTCTGGTTTGGATCACGTAGTAATGTGGTACCACACTGCCACATGAGTTAAACCTGGATTCAATCTATATTTTAGACGATAACACCGGTTAGGTCTGGGTCAGGTCTGGTATTCGCCATCATCTCGCTCATACTTTCACCTTTTTCGCATAATTTTTGGCCAAATGCTGGCTTTTTCTGGTTTGGATCACGCAGTAATGTGGTACCACATGGAAACAGTGAGTTAATCCCGGATTCGATGTATATAGTAGGGGGTAACACCGGTTAGGTCTGGGTCAGGTCTGGGATTCGCCATCATGTCGCTCATACTTTCACCTTTTTTGCATAATTGTTGGCCAGATCCTGGGCGTTTTCTGGGTTGGATCAGGTAGTAGAGTGGTACCGCACTGAAACAGTGAAGTAATCCTGGATTCGATCTATATTTTAGAGGAAAACACTGGTTAGGTTTGGGTTAGGTCCGGTATTTGCCATCATCTGGCTCATAGTTTCGCATTTTTCGCATACTTGTTGGCCAGATCCTGGGCGTTTTCTGGGTTGGATCAGGTAGTAGTGTGGTACCGCACTGAAACAGTGAAGAAATCCTGGATTCGATCTATATTTTAGAGGAAAACACCGGTTAGGCTTGGGTTTGGTCTGGTATTTGCCATCATCTGGCTCATACTTTCGCATTTTTCGCATACTTCTTGGCCAGATCCAGGACGTTTTCTGGTTTGGATCACGTAGTAATGTGGTACCACACTGAAACAGTGTGTTAAACCAGGAGTCGATCTATATATTAGAGGGTAACACCGGTTAGGTTTGGGTTAGGTCTGGTATTTGCCATCATCCGGCTCATACTTTCGCATTTTTGGCATACTTGTTGGCCAGATCCTGGGCGTTTTCAGGGTTAGATCACGTAGTAGTGTGGTACCGCACTGAAACAGTGAAGTAATCCTGGATTCGATCTATATATTAGAGGGTAACACCGGTTAGGTCTGGGTCAGGTCTGGGATTCGCCATCATCTCGCTCATACTTTCACCTTTTTTGCATAATTGTTGGCCAAATGCTGGCTTTTTCTGGTTTGGATCACGTAGTAATGTGGCACCACACTGCAACCGTGAGTTAAACCTGGATTCAAACTATATTTTAGAGGATAACTCCGGCTAGGTCAGGGTTAGGTTTGGTATTTGCCATCATCTGGCACATAGTTTCGCATTTCTCGCATACTTATTGGCCAGATCCTGGGCGTTTTCTGGTTTGGATCACGTAGTAATGTGGTTCCACACTGCAACAGTGAGTTAAACCTGGATACAATCTATATTTTAGAGGATAACACCGGTTAGGTCAGGGTTAGGTCTGGTATTTGCCATCATCTGGCTCATATTTTCGCATTTTTCGCATACTTATTGGCCAGATCCTGGGCGTTTTCTAGTTTGGGTCAAGTAGTAATGTGGTTCCGCACTGCAACAGTGAGTTAAACCTGCATACAATCTATATTTTAGAGGATAACACCGGTTAGGTCAGGGTTAGGTTTGGTATTTGCAATCACCTGGCTCATACTTTCGCATTTTTCGCATACTTGTTGGCCAGATCCTGGGCGTTTTCTGGGTTGGATCAGGTAGTAGTGTGGCACCGCACTGAAAAAGTAAAGTAATCCTGGATTCGATGTATATATTAGAGGTTAACACCGGTTAGGTTTGGGTTAGGTCTGGTATATGCCATCATCCGGCTCATACTTTCGCATTTTTCGCATACTTGTTGGCCAGATCCTGGGCGTTTTCTGGGTTGGATCAGGTAGTAGTGTGGTACCGCACTGAAACAGTGAAGTAATCCTGGATTCGATCTATATATTAGAGGGTAACACCGGTTAGGTCTGGGTCATGTCTGGGATTCGCCATCATCTCGCTCATATTTTCGCATTTTTCGCATACTTATTGGCCAGATCCTGGGCGTTTTCTAGTTTGGATCACGTAGTAATGTGGTTGCGCACTGCAACAGTGAGTTAAACCTGGATACAATCTATATTTTAGAGGATAACACCGGTTAGGTCAGGGTTAGGTTTGGTATTTGCCATCACCTGGCTCATACTTTCGCATTATTCGCATACTTGTTGGCCAGATCCTGGGCGTTTTCTGGGTTGGATCAGGTAGTAGTGTGGCACCGCACTGAAAAAGTAAAGTAATCCTGGATTCGATGTATATATTAGAGGGTAACACCGGTTAGGTTTGGGTTAGGTCTGGTATTTGCCATCATCTGGCTCATACTTTCACCTTTTTCGCATAATTGTTGGCCAAATGCTGGCTTTTTCTGGTTTGGATCACGCAGTAATGTGGTACCACACGGAAACAGTGTGTTAATCCTGGATTCGATCTATATATTAGAGGGTAACACCGGTTAAGTTTGGTTTAGGTCTGGTATTTGCCATCATCTGGCAAATACTTTCGCATTTTTCGCATACTTTTTGGCCAGATCCTGGGCTTTTTCTGGTTTGGATCACGTAGTAATGTGATACTACACTGAAACATTGAGTTAATCCTGCATTCGATCTATATATTAGAGGGTAACACCGGTTAGTCTTGGGTTAGGTCTGGTATTTGCCATCATCTGGCTCATACTTTCGCTTTTTTCGCATACTTGTTGGCCAGATCCAGGGCGTTTTCTGGTTTGAGTCACGTAGTAATGTGGTACTTCACAGCCACATGGGTTAAACCTGGATTCAATCTATATTTTAGAGGATAACACCGGTTAGGTCACGGTTAGGTCTGGTATTTGCCATCATCTGGCACATACTTTCGCATTTTTCGCATACATTTTGGCCAGTTCCTGGGCTTTTTCTGGTTTGGATCACGTAGTAATGTGATACTACACTGAAACAGTGAGTTAATCCTGGATTCGATCTATATATTAGAGGGTAACACCGGTTAGGCTTGGGTTAGTTCTGGTATTTGCTATTACCTGGCCCATACTTTGTCATATTTCGTATAAATGTTGGCCAGATCCTGGGCTTTTTCTGGTATGGATCACGTAGTAATGTGGTACCATAATGAAACAGCGGGTTGAACCGGGGTTCGATCAATTTTTTAGAGGATATCACCGGTTAGGTCTGGGTCAGGTCTGGGCTTCGCCATCATCTCGCTCATACTTTCACCTTTTTCGCATACTTGTTGGCGAGATCCTGGGCGTTCTTTGGATTGGATCACGTAGTAATGTGGTACCACACTGCAACTGTGAGTTAAACCTGGATTCAATCTATATTTTAGAGGATAACACCGATTAGGTCAGGGTTAGATCTGGTATTTGCCATCATCCGGCTCATACTTTCGCATTTTTCGCATACTTCTTGGCTAGATCCTGGGCGTTTTCTGGGTTGGATCACGTAGTAGTGTGATGCCACACTGAAACAGTGAATTAATCCTGAATTCGATCTATATATTGGAGGGTAACACCGGTTAGGTTTGGGTTAGGTCAGGTATTTGCTATTACCTGGCCCATACTTTGTCATATTTCGTATAAATGTTGGCCAGATCCTGGGCTTTTTCTGGTATGGATCACGTAGTAATGTGGTACCACAATGAAACAGCGGGTTAGACCGGGGTCCGATCAATTTTTTAGAGGATATCACCGGTTAGGTCTGGGTCAGGTCTGGGATTCGCCATCATCTCGCTCATACTTTCACCTTTTTCGCATACTTGTTGGCGAGATCCTGAGCGTTTTTTGGATTGGATCACGTAGTAATGTGGTACCACACTGCAACTGTGAGTTAAACCTGGATTCAATCTATATTTTAGAGGAAAACACCGGTTAGGCTTCCGTTTGGTCTGGTATTTGCCATCATCTGGCTCATACTTTCGCATTTTTCACATAATTGTTGGCCTGATCCTGGGCGTTTTCTGGGTTGGGTCACGTACTAATGTGGTACCTCACTGCCACATGGGTTAAACCTGGATTCAATCTATATTTTAGAGGATAACGCCGGTTAGGTCAGGGTTAGGTCTGGTATTTGCCATCATCCGGCTCATACTTTCGCATTTTTCGCATACTTCTTGGCTAGATCCTGGGCGTTTTCTGGGTTGGATCACGTAGTAGTGTGATGCCACACTGAAACAGTGAATTAATCCTGGGTTCGATCTATATATTGGAGGCTAACACCGGTTAGGTTTGGGTTAGGTCTGGTATTTGCCATCATCCGGCTCATACTTTCGCATTTTTCGCATACTTGTTGGCCAGATCCTGGGCTTTTTCTGGTATGGATCACGTAGTAATGTGGTACCACAATGAAACAGCGGGTTGAACCGGGGTCCGATCAATTTTTTAGAGGATATCACCGGTTAGGTCTGGGTCAGGTCTGGGATTCGCCATCATCTCGCTCATACTTTCACCTTTTTCGCATACTTGTTGGCGAGATCCTGGGCGTTTTCTAGGTTGGATCAGGTAGTAGTTTGGTACCGCACTGAAACAGTGAAGTAATCCTGGATTCGATCTATATATTGGAGGGTAACACAGGTTAGGTCAGGGTTAGGTCTGGTATTTGCCATCATCTGGCTCATACTTTCGCATTTTTCGCATACTTGTTGGCCAGATCCTGGGCGTCTTCTGGGTTGGATCAGGTAGTAGTGTGGTACCGCAATGAAACAGTGAAGTAATCCTGGATTCGATCTATATATTGGAGGGTAACACCGGTTAGGTCAGGGTTAGGTCTGGTATTTGCTATCATCCGTCTCATACTTTCGCATTTTTCGCATACTTGCTGGCCAGATCCTGGGCGTCTTCTGTGTTGGATCAGGTAGTAGTGTGATGCCACACTGAAACAGTGAATTAATCCTGGATTCGTTCTATATATTAGAGGGTAACACCAGTTAGGTTTGGGTTAGGTCTGGTATTTGATATTACCTGGCCTATACTTTCGCATATTTCGTATAAATGTTGGCCAGATCCTGGGCTTTTTCTGGTATGGATCACGTAGTAATGTGGTACCACAATGAAACAGCGGGTTAAACCGTGGTCCGATCAATTCTTTAGAGGATAACACCGGTTAGGTCTGGGTCAGGTCTGGGATTCGCCATCATCTCGCTCATACATCCACCTTTTTCGCATACTTGTTGGCCAGATCCTGGGCGTTTTCTGGGTTGGATCAGGTAGTAGTTTGGTACCGCACTGAAACAGTGAAGTAATCCTGGATTCGATCTATATATTGGAGGGTAACACAGGTTAGGTCAGGGGTAGGTCTGGTATTTGCCATCATCTGGCTCATACTTTCGCATTTTTCGCATACTTGTTGGCCAGATCCTGAGCGTTTTCTGGTTTGGATCACGTAGTAATATGGTACCACAGTGAAACAGTGAGTTAATCCGGGATTCAATCTATATTTTAGAGGATAACAGCGGTTAGGTCAGGGTTAGGTCTGGTATTTGCCATCATCTGTCTCATACTTTCGCATTCTTCACATACTTGTTGGCCAGATCCTGGGCGTTTTCTGGGTTGGATCAGGTAGTAGTGTGGTACCGCACTGAAACAGTGAAGTAATCCTGGATTCGATCTATATATTGGAGGGTAACACCGGTTAGGTCAGGGTTAGGTCTGGTATTTGCCATCATCCGGCTCATACTTTCGCATTTTTCGCATACATGTTGGCCAGATCCTGGGCGTTTTCTGGGTTGGATCAGGTAGTAGTGTGGTACCGCACTGAAACAGTGAAGTAATCCTGGATTCGATCTATATATTGGAGGCTAACACCGGTTAGGTTTGGGTTAGGTCTGGTATTTGCTATTACCTGGCCCATACTTTGTCATATTTCGTATAAATGTTGGCCAGATCCTGGGCTTTTTCTGGTATGGATCACGTAGTAATGTGGTACCACAATGAAACAGCGGGTTGAACCGGGGTCCGATCAATTTTTTAGAGGATATCACCGGTTAGGTCTGGGTCAGGTCTGGGATTCGCCATCATCTCGCTCATACTTTCACCTTTTTCGCATACTTGTTGGCGAGATCCTGGGCGTTTTCTGGGTTGGATCAGGTAGTAGTTTGGTACCGCACTGAAACAGTGAAGTAATCCTGGATTCGATCTATATATTGGAGGGTAACACAGGTTAGGTCAGGGTTAGGTCTGGTATTTGCCATCATCTGGCTCATACTTTCGCATTTTTCGCATACTTGTTGGCCAGATCCTGAGCGTTTTCTGGTTTGGATCACGTAGTAATATGGTACCACACTGAAACAGTGAGTTAATCCGGGATTCAATCTATATTTTAGAGGATAACAGCGGTTAGGTCAGGGTTAGGTCTGGTATTTGCCAGCATCTGGCTCATACTTTCACATTTTTCGCATACATTTTGGCCAGTTCCAGGGCTTTTTCTGGTTTGGATCACGTAGTAATGTGATACTACACTGAAACAGTGAGTTAATCCAGGATTCGATCTATATATTAGAGGGTAACACCGGTTAGGCTTGGGTTAGTTCTGGTATTTGCTATTACCTGGCCCATACTTTGTCATATTTCGTATAAATGTTGGCCAGATCCTGGGCTTGTTCTGGTATCGATCACGTAGTAATGTGGTACCACAATGAAACAGCGGGTTGAACCGGGGTTCGATCAATTTTTTAGAGGATATCACCGGTTAGGTCTGGGTCAGGTCTGGGCTTCGCCATCATCTCGCTCATACTTTCACCTTTTTCGCATACTTGTTGGCGAGATCCTGGGCGTTTGTTGGATTGGATCACGTAGTAATGTGGTACCACACTGCAACTGTGAGTTAAACCTGGATTCAATCTATATTTTAGAGGAAAACACCGGTTAGGCTTGTGTTTGGTCTGGTATTTGCCATCGTCTGGCTCATACTTTCGCATTTTTCACATAATTGTTGGCCTGATCCTGGGCGTTTTCTGGGTTGGGTCACGTACTAATGTGGTACCTCACTGCCACATGGGTTAAACCTGGATTCAATCTATATTTTAGAGGGTAACACCGGTTAGGTCAGGGTTAGGTCTGGTATTTGCCATCATCCGGCTCATACTTTCGCATTTTTCGCATACTTCTTGGCTAGATCCTGGGCGTTTTCTGGGTTGGATCACGTAGTAATATGGTACCACACTGAGACAGTGTGTAAAACCCGGATTCAATCTATATTTTAGAGGGTAACACAGGTTAGGTCAGGGTTAGGTCTGGTATTTGCCATCATCTGGCTCATACTTTCACCTTTTTCGCATACTTGTTGGCGAGATCCTGGGCGTTTTCTGGGTTGGATCAGGTAGTAGTTTGGTACCGCACTGAAACATTGAGTTAATCCTGGATTCGATCTATATATTAGAAGGTAACACCGGTTAGGTCTGTGTTAGCTCAGGTATTTGCCATCATCCGACTCATACTTTCGCATTTTTCGCATACTTATTTGCCAGATACTGGGCGTCTTCTGGTTTGGAACACGTAGTAATATGGTACCACACTGAGACAGTGTGTAAAACCCGGATTCAATCTATATTTTAGAGGGTAACACAGGTTAGGTCAGGGTTAGGTCTGGTATTTGCCATCATCTGGCTCATACTTTCGCATTTTTCGCATACTTGTTGGCCAGATCCTGAGCGTTTTCTGGTTTGGATCACGTAGTAATATGGTACCACACTGAAACAGTGAGTTAATCCGGGATTCAATCTATATTTTAGAGGATAACAGCGGTTAGGTCAGGGTTAGGTCTGGTATTTGCCATCATCTGTCTCATACTTTCGCATTTTTCACATACTTGTTGGCCAGATCCTGGGCGTTTTCTGGGTTGGGTCACGTACTAATGTGGCACCTCACTGCCACATGGGTTAAACCTGGATTCAATCTATATTTTAGAGGATAACACCGGTTAGGTCAGGGTTAGGTCTGGTATTTGCCATCATCCGGCTCATACTTTCGCATTTTTCGCATACTTCTTGGCTAGATCCTGGGCGTTTTCTGGGTTGGATCACGTAGTAGTGTGGTGCCACACTGAAACAGTGAATTAATCCTGGATTCGATCTATATATTGGAGGCTAACACCGGTTAGGTTTGGGTTAGGTCTGGTATTTGCTATTACCTGGCCCATACTTTGTCATATTTCGTATAAATGTTGGCCAGATCCTGGGCTTTTTCTGGTATGGATCACGTAGTAATGTGGTACCACAATGAAACAGCGGGTTGAACCGGGGTCCGATCAATTTTTTAGAGGATATCACTGGTTAGGTCTGGGTCAGGTCTGGGATTCGCCATCATCTCGCTCATACTTTCACCTTTTTCGCATACTTCTTGGCGAGATCCTGGGCGTTTTCTGGGTTGGATCAGGTAGTAGTTTGGTACCGCACTGAAACAGTGAAGTAATCCTGGATTCGATCTATAAATTGGAGGGTAACACAGGTTAGGTCAGGGTTAGGTCTGGTATTTGCCATCATCTGGCTCATACTTTCGCATTTTTCGCATACTTGTTGGCCAGATCCTGAGCGTTTTCTGGTTTGGATCACGTAGTAATATGGTACCACACTGAAACAGTGAGTTAATCCGGGATTCAATCTATATTTTAGAGGATAACAGCGGTTAGGTCAGGGTTAGGTCTGGTATTTGCCATCATCTGTCTCATACTTTCGCATTTTTCACATACTTGTTGGCCAGATCCTGGGCGTTTTCTGGGTTGGATCAGGTAGTAGTGTGGTACCGCACTGAAACAGTGAAGTAATCCTGGATTCGATCTATATATTGGAGGGTAACACCGGTTAGGTCAGGGTTAGGTCTGGTATTTGCCATCATCCGGCTCATACTTTCGCATTTTTCGCATACTTGTTGGCCAGATCCTGGGCGTTTTCTGGGTTGGATCAGGTAGTAGTGTGGTACCGCACTGAAACAGTGAAGTAATCCTGGATTCGATCTATATATTGGAGGGTAACACCGGTTAGGTCAGGGTTAGGTCTGGTATCTGCTATCATCCGTCTCATACTTTCGCATTTTTCGCATACTTGTTGGCCAGATCCTGGGCGTCTTCTGTGTTGGATCAGGTAGTAGTGTGATGCCACACTGAAACAGTGAATTAATCCTGGATTCGATCTATATATTAGAGGGTAACACCAGTTAGGTTTGGGTTAGGTCTGGTATTTGATATTACCTGGCCTATACTTTCGCATATTTCGTATAAATGTTGGCCAGATCCTGGGCTTTTTCTGGTATCGATCACGTAGTAATGTGGTACCACAATGAAACAGCGGGTTGAACCGGGGTTCGATCAATTTTTTAGAGGATATCACCGGTTAGGTCTGGGTCAGGTCTGGGCTTCGCCATCATCTCGCTCATACTTTCACCTTTTTCGCATACTTGTTGGCGAGATCCTGGGCGTTTTTTGGATTGGATCACGTAGTAATGTGGTACCACACTGCAACTGTGAGTTAAACCTGGATTCAATCTATATTTTAGAGGAAAACACCGGTTTGGCTTGTGTTTGGTCTGGTATTTGCCATCATCTGGCTCATACTTTCGCATTTTTCACATAATTGTTGGCCTGATCCTGGGCGTTTTCTGGGTTGGGTCACGTACTAATGTGGTACCTCACTGCCACATGGGTTAAACCTGGATTCAATCTATATTTTAGAGGGTAACACCGGTTAGGTCAGGGTTAGGTCTGGTATTTGCCATCATCCGGCTCATACTTTCGCATTTTTCGCATACTTCTTGGCTAGATCCTGGGCGTTTTCTGGGTTGGATCACGTAGTAGTGTGATGCCACACTGAAACAGTGAATTAATCCTGGATTCGATCTATATATTGGAGGCTAACACCGGTTAGGTTTGGGTTAGGTCTGGTATTTGCAATTACCTGGCCCATACTTTGTCATATTTCGTATAAATGTTGGCCAGATCCTGGGCTTTTTCTGGTATGGATCACGTAGTAATGTGGTACCACAATGAAACAGCAGGTTGAACCGGGGTCCGATCAATTTTTTAGAGGATATCACCGGTTAGGTCTGGGTCAGGTCTGGGATTCGCCATCATCTCGCTCATACTTTCACCTTTTTCGCATACTTGTTGGCGAGATCCTGGGCGTTTTCTGGGTTGGATCAGGTAGTAGTTTGGTACCGCACTGAAACAGTGAAGTAATCCTGGATTCGATCTATATATTGGAGGGTAACACAGGTTAGGTCAGGGTTAGGTCTGGTATTTGCCATCATCTGGCTCATACTTTCGCATTTTTCGCATACTTATTTGCCAGATACTGGGCGTCTTCTGGTTTGGAACACGTAGTAATATGGTACCACTCTGAGACAGTGTGTAAAACCCGGATTCAATCTATATTTTAGAGGGTAACACAGGTTAGGTCAGGGTTAGGTCTGGTATTTGCCATCATCTGGCTCATACTTTCGCATTTTTCGCATACTTGTTGGCCAGATCCTGAGCGTTTTCTGGTTTGGATCACGTAGTAATATGGTACCACACTGAAACAGTGAGTTAATCCGGGATTCAATCTATATTTTAGAGGATAACAGCGGTTAGGTCAGGGTTAGGTCTGGTATTTGCCATCATCTGTCTCATACTTTCGCATTTTTCACATACTTGTTGGCCAGATCCTGGGCGTTTTCTGGGTTGGGTCACGTACTAATGTGGCACCTCACTGCCACATGGGTTAAACCTGGATTCAATCTATATTTTAGAGGATAACACCGGTTAGGTCAGGGTTAGGTCTGGTATTTGCCATCATCCGGCTCATACTTTCGCATTTTTCGCATACTTCTTGGCTAGATCCTGGGCGTTTTCTGGGTTGGATCACGTAGTAGTGTGGTGCCACACTGAAACAGTGAATTAATCCTGGATTCGATCTATATATTGGAGGCTAACACCGGTTAGGTTTGGGTTAGGTCTGGTATTTGCTATTACCTGGCCCATACTTTGTCATATTTCGTATAAATGTTGGCCAGATCCTGGGCTTTTTCTGGTATGGATCACGTAGTAATGTGGTACCACAATGAAACAGCGGGTTGAACCGGGGTCCGATCAATTTTTTAGAGGATATCACTGGTTAGGTCTGGGTCAGGTCTGGGATTCGCCATCATCTCGCTCATACTTTCACCTTTTTCGCATACTTCTTGGCGAGATCCTGGGCGTTTTCTGGGTTGGATCAGGTAGTAGTTTGGTACCGCACTGAAACAGTGAAGTAATCCTGGATTCGATCTATAAATTGGAGGGTAACACAGGTTAGGTCAGGGTTAGGTCTGGTATTTGCCATCATCTGGCTCATACTTTCGCATTTTTCGCATACTTGTTGGCCAGATCCTGAGCGTTTTCTGGTTTGGATCACGTAGTAGTATGGTACCACACTGAAACAGTGAGTTAATCCGGGATTCAATCTATATTTTAGAGGATAACAGCGGTTAGGTCAGGGTTAGGTCTGGTATTTGCCATCATCTGTCTCATACTTTCGCATTTTTCACATACTTGTTGGCCAGATCCTGGGCGTTTTCTGGGTTGGATCAGGTAGTAGTGTGGTACCGCACTGAAACAGTGAAGTAATCCTGGATTCGATCTATATATTGGAGGGTAACACCGGTTAGGTCAGGGTTAGGTCTGGTATTTGCCATCATCCGGCTCATACTTTCGCATTTTTCGCATACTTGTTGGCTAGATCCTGGGCGTTTTCTGGGTTGGATCAGGTAGTAGTGTGGTACAGCACTGAAACAGTGAAGTAATCCTGGATTCGATCTATATTTTAGAGGAAAACACCGCTTAGGTCAGGCTTAGGTCATGTATTTGCCAGCATCTGGCTCATACTTTCGCATTTTTCACATACTTGTTGGCCAGATCCTGGGCGTTTTCTGGGTTGGATCAGGTAGTAGTGTGGTACCGCACTGAAACAGTGAAGTAATCCTGGATTCGATCTATATATTGGAGGGTAACACCGGTTAGGTCAGGGTTAGGTCTGGTATTTGCCATCATCCGGCTCATACTTTCGCATTTTTCGCATACTTGTTGGCCAGATCCTGGGCGTTTTCTGGGTTGGATCAGGTAGTAGTGTGGTACCGCACTGAAACAGTGAAGTAATCCTGGATTCGATCTATATATTGGAGGGTAACACCGGTTAGGTCAGGGTTAGGTCTGGTATTTGCTATCATCCGTCTCATACTTTCGCATTTTTCGCATACTTGTTGGCCAGATCCTGGGCGTCTTCTGTGTTGGATCAGGTAGTAGTGTGATGCCACACTGAAACAGTGAATTAATCCTGGATTCGATCTATATATTAGAGGGTAACACCAGTTAGGTTTGGGTTAGGTCTGGTATTTGATATTACCTGGCCTATACTTTCGCATATTTCGTATAAATGTTGGCCAGATCCTGGGCTTTTTCTGGTATGGATCACGTAGTAATGTGGTACCACAATGAAACTGCGAGTTAAACCGTGGTCCGATCAATTCTTTAGAGGATAACACCGGTTAGGTCTGGGTCAGGTCTGGGATTCGCCATCATCTCGCTCATACTTCCACCTTTTTCGCATACTTGTTGGCCAGATCCTGGGCGTTTTCTGGGTTGGAGCAGGTAGTAATGTGGCACCACACTCAAACTGTGATTTAAACCTGGATGCAATCTATATTTTAGGGGATAACACCGGTTAGGTCAGGGATAGGTCTGGTATTTGCCATCATCCGGCTCATACTTTCGCATTTTTCGCATACTTGTTGGCCAGATCCTGGGCGTTTTCTGGGTTGGATCAGGTAGTAGTGTGCTACCGCACTGAAACAGTGAAGTAATCCTGGATTCGATCTATATATTGGAGGGTAACACCGGTTAGGTCAGGGTTAGGTCTGGTATTTCCCATTATCCGGCTCATACTTTCGCATTTTTCGCATACTTGTTGGCCAGATCCTGGGCGTTTCCTCGTTTGGGTCACGTAGTAATGTGGTGCCACACTGCAACAGTGAGTTCAACCTGGATTCAATCTGTATTTTAGAGGATAACACCGGTTAGGTCAGGGTTACGTCTGGTATTTGCCATTATCTGGCTCATACTTTCGCCTTTTTCACCTACTTTTTGGCCAGATCCTGGGCGTTTTCTGGGTTGGATCACGTAGTAGTGTGATGCCACACTGAAACAGTGAGTTAAACCTGGATTCAATCTATATTTTAGAGGATAACACCGGTTAGGTCACGGTTAGGTCTGGTATTTGCCATCATCTGGCACATACTTTCGCATTTTTCGCATACATTTTGGCCAGTTCCTGGGCTTTTTCTGGTTTGGATCACGTAGTAATGTGATACTACACTGAAACAGTGAGTTAATCCTGGATTCGATCTATATATTAGAGGGTAACACCGGTTAGGCTTGGGTTAGTTCTGGTATTTGCTATTACCTGGCCCATACTTTGTCATATTTCGTATAAATGTTGGCCAGATCCTGGGCTTTTTCTGGTATGGATCACGTAGTAATGTGGTACCATAATGAAACAGCGGGTTGAACCGGGGTTCGATCAATTTTTTAGAGGATATCACCGGTTAGGTCTGGGTCAGGTCTGGGCTTCGCCATCATCTCGCTCATACTTTCACCTTTTTCGCATACTTGTTGGCGAGATCCTGGGCGTTCTTTGGATTGGATCACGTAGTAATGTGGTACCACACTGCAACTGTGAGTTAAACCTGGATTCAATCTATATTTTAGAGGATAACACCGATTAGGTCAGGGTTAGATCTGGTATTTGCCATCATCCGGCTCATACTTTCGCATTTTTCGCATACTTCTTGGCTAGATCCTGGGCGTTTTCTGGGTTGGATCACGTAGTAGTGTGATGCCACACTGAAACAGTGAATTAATCCTGAATTCGATCTATATATTGGAGGGTAACACCGGTTAGGTTTGGGTTAGGTCAGGTATTTGCTATTACCTGGCCCATACTTTGTCATATTTCGTATAAATGTTGGCCAGATCCTGGGCTTTTTCTGGTATGGATCACGTAGTAATGTGGTACCACAATGAAACAGCGGGTTAGACCGGGGTCCGATCAATTTTTTAGAGGATATCACCGGTTAGGTCTGGGTCAGGTCTGGGATTCGCCATCATCTCGCTCATACTTTCACCTTTTTCGCATACTTGTTGGCGAGATCCTGAGCGTTTTTTGGATTGGATCACGTAGTAATGTGGTACCACACTGCAACTGTGAGTTAAACCTGGATTCAATCTATATTTTAGAGGAAAACTGCGGTTAGGCTTCCGTTTGGTCTGGTATTTGCCATCATCTGGCTCATACTTTCGCATTTTTCACATAATTGTTGGCCTGATCCTGGGCGTTTTCTGGGTTGGGTCACGTACTAATGTGGTACCTCACTGCCACATGGGTTAAACCTGGATTCAATCTATATTTTAGAGGATAACGCCGGTTAGGTCAGGGTTAGGTCTGGTATTTGCCATCATCCGGCTCATACTTTCGCATTTTTCGCATACTTCTTGGCTAGATCCTGGGCGTTTTCTGGGTTGGATCACGTAGTAGTGTGATGCCACACTGAAACAGTGAATTAATCCTGGGTTCGATCTATATATTGGAGGCTAACACCGGTTAGGTTTGGGTTAGGTCTGGTATTTGCCATCATCCGGCTCATACTTTCGCATTTTTCGCATACTTGTTGGCCAGATCCTGGGCTTTTTCTGGTATGGATCACGTAGTAATGTGGTACCACAATGAAACAGCGGGTTGAACCGGGGTCCGATCAATTTTTTAGAGGATATCACCGGTTAGGTCTGGGTCAGGTCTGGGATTCGCCATCATCTCGCTCATACTTTCACCTTTTTCGCATACTTGTTGGCGAGATCCTGGGCGTTTTCTAGGTTGGATCAGGTAGTAGTTTGGTACCGCACTGAAACAGTGAAGTAATCCTGGATTCGATCTATATATTGGAGGGTAACACAGGTTAGGTCAGGGTTAGGTCTGGTATTTGCCATCATCTGGCTCATACTTTCGCATTTTTCGCATACTTGTTGGCCAGATCCTGGGCGTCTTCTGGGTTGGATCAGGTAGTAGTGTGGTACCGCAATGAAACAGTGAAGTAATCCTGGATTCGATCTATATATTGGAGGGTAACACCGGTTAGGTCAGGGTTAGGTCTGGTATTTGCTATCATCCGTCTCATACTTTCGCATTTTTCGCATACTTGCTGGCCAGATCCTGGGCGTCTTCTGTGATGGATCAGGTAGTAGTGTGATGCCACACTGAAACAGTGAATTAATCCTGGATTCGTTCTATATATTAGAGGGTAACACCAGTTAGGTTTGGGTTAGGTCTGGTATTTGATATTACCTGGCCTATACTTTCGCATATTTCGTATAAATGTTGGCCAGATCCTGGGCTTTTTCTGGTATGGATCACGTAGTAATGTGGTACCACAATGAAACAGCGGGTTAAACCGTGGTCCGATCAATTCTTTAGAGGATAACACCGGTTAGGTCTGGGTCAGGTCTGGGATTCGCCATCATCTCGCTCATACATCCACCTTTTTCGCATACTTGTTGGCCAGATCCTGGGCGTTTTCTGGGTTGGATCAGGTAGTAGTTTGGTACCGCACTGAAACAGTGAAGTAATCCTGGATTCGATCTATATATTGGAGGGTAACACAGGTTAGGTCAGGGGTAGGTCTGGTATTTGCCATCATCTGGCTCATACTTTCGCATTTTTCGCATACTTGTTGGCCAGATCCTGAGCGTTTTCTGGTTTGGATCACGTAGTAATATGGTACCACAGTGAAACAGTGAGTTAATCCGGGATTCAATCTATATTTTAGAGGATAACAGCGGTTAGGTCAGGGTTAGGTCTGGTATTTGCCATCATCTGTCTCATACTTTCGCATTCTTCACATACTTGTTGGCCAGATCCTGGGCGTTTTCTGGGTTGGATCAGGTAGTAGTGTGGTACCGCACTGAAACAGTGAAGTAATCCTGGATTCGATCTATATATTGGAGGGTAACACCGGTTAGGTCAGGGTTAGGTCTGGTATTTGCCATCATCCGGCTCATACTTTCGCATTTTTCGCATACATGTTGGCCAGATCCTGGGCGTTTTCTGGGTTGGATCAGGTAGTAGTGTGGTACCGCACTGAAACAGTGAAGTAATCCTGGATTCGATCTATATATTGGAGGCTAACACCGGTTAGGTTTGGGTTAGGTCTGGTATTTGCTATTACCTGGCCCATACTTTGTCATATTTCGTATAAATGTTGGCCAGATCCTGGGCTTTTTCTGGTATGGATCACGTAGTAATGTGGTACCACAATGAAACAGCGGGTTGAACCGGGGTCCGATCAATTTTTTAGAGGATATCACCGGTTAGGTCTGGGTCAGGTCTGGGATTCGCCATCATCTCGCTCATACTTTCACCTTTTTCGCATACTTGTTGGCGAGATCCTGGGCGTTTTCTGGGTTGGATCAGGTAGTAGTTTGGTACCGCACTGAAACAGTGAAGTAATCCTGGATTCGATCTATATATTGGAGGGTAACACAGGTTAGGTCAGGGTTAGGTCTGGTATTTGCCATCATCTGGCTCATACTTTCGCATTTTTCGCATACTTGTTGGCCAGATCCTGAGCGTTTTCTGGTTTGGATCACGTAGTAATATGGTACCACACTGAAACAGTGAGTTAATCCGGGATTCAATCTATATTTTAGAGGATAACAGCGGTTAGGTCAGGGTTAGGTCTGGTATTTGCCAGCATCTGGCTCATACTTTCACATTTTTCGCATACATTTTGGCCAGTTCCAGGGCTTTTTCTGGTTTGGATCACGTAGTAATGTGATACTACACTGAAACAGTGAGTTAATCCAGGATTCGATCTATATATTAGAGGGTAACACCGGTTAGGCTTGGGTTAGTTCTGGTATTTGCTATTACCTGGCCCATACTTTGTCATATTTCGTATAAATGTTGGCCAGATCCTGGGCTTGTTCTGGTATCGATCACGTAGTAATGTGGTACCACAATGAAACAGCGGGTTGAACCGGGGTTCGATCAATTTTTTAGAGGATATCACCGGTTAGGTCTGGGTCAGGTCTGGGCTTCGCCATCATCTCGCTCATACTTTCACCTTTTTCGCATACTTGTTGGCGAGATCCTGGGCGTTTGTTGGATTGGATCACGTAGTAATGTGGTACCACACTGCAACTGTGAGTTAAACCTGGATTCAATCTATATTTTAGAGGAAAACACCGGTTAGGCTTGTGTTTGGTCTGGTATTTGCCATCGTCTGGCTCATACTTTCGCATTTTTCACATAATTGTTGGCCTGATCCTGGGCGTTTTCTGGGTTGGGTCACGTACTAATGTGGTACCTCACTGCCACATGGGTTAAACCTGGATTCAATCTATATTTTAGAGGGTAACACCGGTTAGGTCAGGGTTAGGTCTGGTATTTGCCATCATCCGGCTCATACTTTCGCATTTTTCGCATACTTCTTGGCTAGATCCTGGGCGTTTTCTGGGTTGGATCACGTAGTAATATGGTACCACACTGAGACAGTGTGTAAAACCCGGATTCAATCTATATTTTAGAGGGTAACACAGGTTAGGTCAGGGTTAGGTCTGGTATTTGCCATCATCTGGCTCATACTTTCACCTTTTTCGCATACTTGTTGGCGAGATCCTGGGCGTTTTCTGGGTTGGATCAGGTAGTAGTTTGGTACCGCACTGAAACATTGAGTTAATCCTGGATTCGATCTATATATTAGAAGGTAACACCGGTTAGGTCTGTGTTAGCTCAGGTATTTGCCATCATCCGACTCATACTTTCGCATTTTTCGCATACTTATTTGCCAGATACTGGGCGTCTTCTGGTTTGGAACACGTAGTAATATGGTACCACACTGAGACAGTGTGTAAAACCCGGATTCAATCTATATTTTAGAGGGTAACACAGGTTAGGTCAGGGTTAGGTCTGGTATTTGCCATCATCTGGCTCATACTTTCGCATTTTTCGCATACTTGTTGGCCAGATCCTGAGCGTTTTCTGGTTTGGATCACGTAGTAATATGGTACCACACTGAAACAGTGAGTTAATCCGGGATTCAATCTATATTTTAGAGGATAACAGCGGTTAGGTCAGGGTTAGGTCTGGTATTTGCCATCATCTGTCTCATACTTTCGCATTTTTCACATACTTGTTGGCCAGATCCTGGGCGTTTTCTGGGTTGGGTCACGTACTAATGTGGCACCTCACTGCCACATGGGTTAAACCTGGATTCAATCTATATTTTAGAGGATAACACCGGTTAGGTCAGGGTTAGGTCTGGTATTTGCCATCATCCGGCTCATACTTTCGCATTTTTCGCATACTTCTTGGCTAGATCCTGGGCGTTTTCTGGGTTGGATCACGTAGTAGTGTGGTGCCACACTGAAACAGTGAATTAATCCTGGATTCGATCTATATATTGGAGGCTAACACCGGTTAGGTTTGGGTTAGGTCTGGTATTTGCTATTACCTGGCCCATACTTTGTCATATTTCGTATAAATGTTGGCCAGATCCTGGGCTTTTTCTGGTATGGATCACGTAGTAATGTGGTACCACAATGAAACAGCGGGTTGAACCGGGGTCCGATCAATTTTTTAGAGGATATCACTGGTTAGGTCTGGGTCAGGTCTGGGATTCGCCATCATCTCGCTCATACTTTCACCTTTTTCGCATACTTCTTGGCGAGATCCTGGGCGTTTTCTGGGTTGGATCAGGTAGTAGTTTGGTACCGCACTGAAACAGTGAAGTAATCCTGGATTCGATCTATAAATTGGAGGGTAACACAGGTTAGGTCAGGGTTAGGTCTGGTATTTGCCATCATCTGGCTCATACTTTCGCATTTTTCGCATACTTGTTGGCCAGATCCTGAGCGTTTTCTGGTTTGGATCACGTAGTAATATGGTACCACACTGAAACAGTGAGTTAATCCGGGATTCAATCTATATTTTAGAGGATAACAGCGGTTAGGTCAGGGTTAGGTCTGGTATTTGCCATCATCTGTCTCATACTTTCGCATTTTTCACATACTTGTTGGCCAGATCCTGGGCGTTTTCTGGGTTGGATCAGGTAGTAGTGTGGTACCGCACTGAAACAGTGAAGTAATCCTGGATTCGATCTATATATTGGAGGGTAACACCGGTTAGGTCAGGGTTAGGTCTGGTATTTGCCATCATCCGGCTCATACTTTCGCATTTTTCGCATACTTGTTGGCCAGATCCTGGGCGTTTTCTGGGTTGGATCAGGTAGTAGTGTGGTACCGCACTGAAACAGTGAAGTAATCCTGGATTCGATCTATATATTGGAGGGTAACACCGGTTAGGTCAGGGTTAGGTCTGGTATCTGCTATCATCCGTCTCATACTTTCGCATTTTTCGCATACTTGTTGGCCAGATCCTGGGCGTCTTCTGTGTTGGATCAGGTAGTAGTGTGATGCCACACTGAAACAGTGAATTAATCCTGGATTCGATCTATATATTAGAGGGTAACACCAGTTAGGTTTGGGTTAGGTCTGGTATTTGATATTACCTGGCCTATACTTTCGCATATTTCGTATAAATGTTGGCCAGATCCTGGGCTTTTTCTGGTATCGATCACGTAGTAATGTGGTACCACAATGAAACAGCGGGTTGAACCGGGGTTCGATCAATTTTTTAGAGGATATCACCGGTTAGGTCTGGGTCAGGTCTGGGCTTCGCCATCATCTCGCTCATACTTTCACCTTTTTCGCATACTTGTTGGCGAGATCCTGGGCGTTTTTTGGATTGGATCACGTAGTAATGTGGTACCACACTGCAACTGTGAGTTAAACCTGGATTCAATCTATATTTTAGAGGAAAACACCGGTTTGGCTTGTGTTTGGTCTGGTATTTGCCATCATCTGGCTCATACTTTCGCATTTTTCACATAATTGTTGGCCTGATCCTGGGCGTTTTCTGGGTTGGGTCACGTACTAATGTGGTACCTCACTGCCACATGGGTTAAACCTGGATTCAATCTATATTTTAGAGGGTAACACCGGTTAGGTCAGGGTTAGGTCTGGTATTTGCCATCATCCGGCTCATACTTTCGCATTTTTCGCATACTTCTTGGCTAGATCCTGGGCGTTTTCTGGGTTGGATCACGTAGTAGTGTGATGCCACACTGAAACAGTGAATTAATCCTGGATTCGATCTATATATTGGAGGCTAACACCGGTTAGGTTTGGGTTAGGTCTGGTATTTGCAATTACCTGGCCCATACTTTGTCATATTTCGTATAAATGTTGGCCAGATCCTGGGCTTTTTCTGGTATGGATCACGTAGTAATGTGGTACCACAATGAAACAGCGGGTTGAACCGGGGTCCGATCAATTTTTTAGAGGATATCACCGGTTAGGTCTGGGTCAGGTCTGGGATTCGCCATCATCTCGCTCATACTTTCACCTTTTTCGCATACTTGTTGGCGAGATCCTGGGCGTTTTCTGGGTTGGATCAGGTAGTAGTTTGGTACCGCACTGAAACAGTGAAGTAATCCTGGATTCGATCTATATATTGGAGGGTAACACAGGTTAGGTCAGGGTTAGGTCTGGTATTTGCCATCATCTGGCTCATACTTTCGCATTTTTCGCATACTTATTTGCCAGATACTGGGCGTCTTCTGGTTTGGAACACGTAGTAATATGGTACCACTCTGAGACAGTGTGTAAAACCCGGATTCAATCTATATTTTAGAGGGTAACACAGGTTAGGTCAGGGTTAGGTCTGGTATTTGCCATCATCTGGCTCATACTTTCGCATTTTTCGCATACTTGTTGGCCAGATCCTGAGCGTTTTCTGGTTTGGATCACGTAGTAATATGGTACCACACTGAAACAGTGAGTTAATCCGGGATTCAATCTATATTTTAGAGGATAACAGCGGTTAGGTCAGGGTTAGGTCTGGTATTTGCCATCATCTGTCTCATACTTTCGCATTTTTCACATACTTGTTGGCCAGATCCTGGGCGTTTTCTGGGTTGGGTCACGTACTAATGTGGCACCTCACTGCCACATGGGTTAAACCTGGATTCAATCTATATTTTAGAGGATAACACCGGTTAGGTCAGGGTTAGGTCTGGTATTTGCCATCATCCGGCTCATACTTTCGCATTTTTCGCATACTTCTTGGCTAGATCCTGGGCGTTTTCTGGGTTGGATCACGTAGTAGTGTGGTGCCACACTGAAACAGTGAATTAATCCTGGATTCGATCTATATATTGGAGGCTAACACCGGTTAGGTTTGGGTTAGGTCTGGTATTTGCTATTACCTGGCCCATACTTTGTCATATTTCGTATAAATGTTGGCCAGATCCTGGGCTTTTTCTGGTATGGATCACGTAGTAATGTGGTACCACAATGAAACAGCGGGTTGAACCGGGGTCCGATCAATTTTTTAGAGGATATCACTGGTTAGGTCTGGGTCAGGTCTGGGATTCGCCATCATCTCGCTCATACTTTCACCTTTTTCGCATACTTCTTGGCGAGATCCTGGGCGTTTTCTGGGTTGGATCAGGTAGTAGTTTGGTACCGCACTGAAACAGTGAAGTAATCCTGGATTCGATCTATAAATTGGAGGGTAACACAGGTTAGGTCAGGGTTAGGTCTGGTATTTGCCATCATCTGGCTCATACTTTCGCATTTTTCGCATACTTGTTGGCCAGATCCTGAGCGTTTTCTGGTTTGGATCACGTAGTAGTATGGTACCACTCTGAAACAGTGAGTTAATCCGGGATTCAATCTATATTTTAGAGGATAACAGCGGTTAGGTCAGGGTTAGGTCTGGTATTTGCCATCATCTGTCTCATACTTTCGCATTTTTCACATACTTGTTGGCCAGATCCTGGGCGTTTTCTGGGTTGGATCAGGTAGTAGTGTGGTACCGCACTGAAACAGTGAAGTAATCCTGGATTCGATCTATATATTGGAGGGTAACACCGGTTAGGTCAGGGTTAGGTCTGGTATTTGCCATCATCCGGCTCATACTTTCGCATTTTTCGCATACTTGTTGGCTAGATCCTGGGCGTTTTCTGGGTTGGATCAGGTAGTAGTGTGGTACAGCACTGAAACAGTGAAGTAATCCTGGATTCGACCTATATTTTAGAGGAAAACACCGCTTAGGTCAGGCTTAGGTCATGTATTTGCCAGCATCTGGCTCATACTTTCGCATTTTTCACATACTTGTTGGCCAGATCCTGGGCGTTTTCTGGGTTGGATCAGGTAGTAGTGTGGTACCGGACTGAAACAGTGAAGTAATCCTGGATTCGATCTATATATTGGAGGGTAACACCGGTTAGGTCAGGGTTAGGTCTGGTATTTGCCATCATCCGGCTCATACTTTCGCATTTTTCGCATACTTGTTGGCCAGATCCTGGGCGTTTTCTGGGTTGGATCAGGTAGTAGTGTGGTACCGCACTGAAACAGTGAAGTAATCCTGGATTCGATCTATATATTGGAGGGTAACACCGGTTAGGTCAGGGTTAGGTCTGGTATTTGCTATCATCCGTCTCATACTTTCGCATTTTTCGCATACTTGTTGGCCAGATCCTGGGCGTCTTCTGTGTTGGATCAGGTAGTAGTGTGATGCCACACTGAAACAGTGAATTAATCCTGGATTCGATCTATATATTAGAGGGTAACACCAGTTAGGTTTGGGTTAGGTCTGGTATTTGATATTACCTGGCCTATACTTTCGCATATTTCGTATAAATGTTGGCCAGATCCTGGGCTTTTTCTGGTATGGATCACGTAGTAATGTGGTACCACAATGAAACTGCGAGTTAAACCGTGGTCCGATCAATTCTTTAGAGGATAACACCGGTTAGGTCTGGGTCAGGTCTGGGATTCGCCATCATCTCGCTCATACTTCCACCTTTTTCGCATACTTGTTGGCCAGATCCTGGGCGTTTTCTGGGTTGGAGCAGGTAGTAATGTGGCACCACACTCAAACTGTGATTTAAACCTGGATGCAATCTATATTTTAGGGGATAACACCGGTTAGGTCAGGGATAGGTCTGGTATTTGCCATCATCCGGCTCATACTTTCGCATTTTTCGCATACTTGTTGGCCAGATCCTGGGCGTTTTCTGGGTTGGATCAGGTAGTAGTGTGCTACCGCACTGAAACAGTGAAGTAATCCTGGATTCGATCTATATATTGGAGGGTAACACCGGTTAGGTCAGGGTTAGGTCTGGTATTTCCCATTATCCGGCTCATACTTTCGCATTTTTCGCATACTTGTTGGCCAGATCCTGGGCGTTTCCTCGTTTGGGTCACGTAGTAATGTGGTGCCACACTGCAACAGTGAGTTCAACCTGGATTCAATCTGTATTTTAGAGGATAACACCGGTTAGGTCAGGGTTACGTCTGGTATTTGCCATTATCTGGCTCATACTTTCGCCTTTTTCACCTACTTTTTGGCCAGATCCTGGGCGTTTTCTGGGTTGGATCACGTAGTAGTGTGATGCCACACTGAAACAGTGAGTTAAACCTGGATTCAATCTATATTTTAGAGGATAACACCGGTTAGGTCACGGTTAGGTCTGGTATTTGCCATCATCTGGCACATACTTTCGCATTTTTCGCATACATTTTGGCCAGTTCCTGGGCTTTTTCTGGTTTGGATCACGTAGTAATGTGATACTACACTGAAACAGTGAGTTAATCCTGGATTCGATCTATATATTAGAGGGTAACACCGGTTAGGCTTGGGTTAGTTCTGGTATTTGCTATTACCTGGCCCATACTTTGTCATATTTCGTATAAATGTTGGCCAGATCCTGGGCTTTTTCTGGTATGGATCACGTAGTAATGTGGTACCATAATGAAACAGCGGGTTGAACCGGGGTTCGATCAATTTTTTAGAGGATATCACCGGTTAGGTCTGGGTCAGGTCTGGGCTTCGCCATCATCTCGCTCATACTTTCACCTTTTTCGCATACTTGTTGGCGAGATCCTGGGCGTTCTTTGGATTGGATCACGTAGTAATGTGGTACCACACTGCAACTGTGAGTTAAACCTGGATTCAATCTATATTTTAGAGGATAACACCGATTAGGTCAGGGTTAGATCTGGTATTTGCCATCATCCGGCTCATACTTTCGCATTTTTCGCATACTTCTTGGCTAGATCCTGGGCGTTTTCTGGGTTGGATCACGTAGTAGTGTGATGCCACACTGAAACAGTGAATTAATCCTGAATTCGATCTATATATTGGAGGGTAACACCGGTTAGGTTTGGGTTAGGTCAGGTATTTGCTATTACCTGGCCCATACTTTGTCATATTTCGTATAAACGTTGGCCAGATCCTGGGCTTTTTCTGGTATGGATCACGTAGTAATGTGGTACCACAATGAAACAGCGGGTTAGACCGGGGTCCGATCAATTTTTTAGAGGATATCACCGGTTAGGTCTGGGTCAGGTCTGGGATTCGCCATCATCTCGCTCATACTTTCACCTTTTTCGCATACTTGTTGGCGAGATCCTGAGCGTTTTTTGGATTGGATCACGTAGTAATGTGGTACCACACTGCAACTGTGAGTTAAACCTGGATTCAATCTATATTTTAGAGGAAAACACCGGTTAGGCTTCCGTTTGGTCTGGTATTTGCCATCATCTGGCTCATACTTTCGCATTTTTCACATAATTGTTGGCCTGATCCTGGGCGTTTTCTGGGTTGGGTCACGTACTAATGTGGTACCTCACTGCCACATGGGTTAAACCTGGATTCAATCTATATTTTAGAGGATAACACCGGTTAGGTCAGGGTTAGGTCTGGTATTTGCCATCATCCGGCTCATACTTTCGCATTTTTCGCATACTTCTTGGCTAGATCCTGGGCGTTTTCTGGGTTGGATCACGTAGTAGTGTGATGCCACACTGAAACAGTGAATTAATCCTGGGTTCGATCTATATATTGGAGGCTAAAACCGGTTAGGTTTGGGTTAGGTCTGGTATTTGCTATTACCTGGCCCACACCTTGTCATATTTCGTATAAATGTTGGCCAGATCCTGGGCTTTTTCTGGTATGGATCACGTAGTAATGTGGTACCACAATGAAACAGCGGGTTGAACCGGGGTCCGATCAATTTTTTAGAGGATATCACCGGTTAGGTCTGGGTCAGGTCTGGGATTCGCCATCATCTCGCTCATACTTTCACCTTTTTCGCATACTTGTTGGCGAGATCCTGGGCGTTTTCTAGGTTGGATCAGGTAGTAGTTTGGTACCGCACTGAAACAGTGAAGTAATCCTGGATTCGATCTATATATTGGAGGGTAACACAGGTTAGGTCAGGGTTAGGTCTGGTATTTGCCATCATCTGGCTCATACTTTCGCATTTTTCGCATACTTGTTGGCCAGATCCTGAGCGTTTTCTGGTTTGGATCACGTAGTAATATGGTACCACACTGAAACAGTGAGTTAATCCGGGATTCAATCTATATTTTAGAGGATAACAGCGGTTAGGTCGGGGTTAGGTCTGGTATTTGCCATCATCTGTCTCATACTTTCGCATTTTTCACATACTTGTTGGCCAGATCCTGGGCGTTTTCTGGGTTGGATCAGGTAGTAGTGTGGTACCGCACTGAAACAGTGAAGTAATCCTGGATTCGATCTATATATTGGAGGGTAACACCGGTTAGGTCAGGGTTAGGTCTGGTATTTGCCATCATCCGGCTCATACTTTCGCATTTTTCGCATACTTGTTGGCCAGATCCTGGGCGTTTTCTGGGTTGGATCAGGCAGTAGTGTGGTACCGCACTGAAACAGTGAAGTAATCCTGGATTCGATCTATATTTTAGAGGAAAACACCGCTTAGGTCAGGCTTAGGTCTTGTATTTGCCAGCATCTGGCTCATACTTTCGCATTTTTCACATACTTGTTGGCCAGATCCTGGGCGTTTTCTGGGTTGGATCAGGTAGTAGTGTGGTACCGCACTGAAACAGTGAAGTAATCCTGGATTCGATCTATATATTGGAGGGTAACACCGGTTAGGTCAGGGTTAGGTCTGGTATTTGCCATCATCCGGCTCATACTTTCGCATTTTTCGCATACTTGTTGGCCAGATCCTGGGCGTCTTCTGGGTTGGATCAGGTAGTAGTGTGGTACCGCAATGAAACAGTGAAGTAATCCTGGATTCGATCTATATATTGGAGGGTAACACCGGTTAGGTCAGGGTTAGGTCTGGTATTTGCTATCATCCGTCTCATACTTTCGCATTTTTCGCATACTTGTTGGCCAGATCCTGGGCGTCTTCTGTGTTGGATCAGGTAGTAGTGTGATGCCACACTGAAACAGTGAATTAATCCTGGATTCGTTCAATATATTAGAGGGTAACACCAGTTAGGTTTGGGTTAGGTCTGGTATTTGATATTACCTGGCCTATACTTTCGCATATTTCGTATAAATGTTGGCCAGATCCTGGGCTTTTTCTGGTATGGATCACGTAGTAATGTGGTACCACAATGAAACAGCGGGTTAAACTGTGGTCCGATCAATTCTTTAGAGGATAACACCGGTTAGGTCTGGGTCAGGTCTGGGATTCGCCATCATCTCGCTCATACATCCACCTTTTTCGCATACTTGTTGGCCAGATCCTGGGCGTTTTCTGGGTTGGATCAGGTAGTAGTTTGGTACCGCACTGAAACAGTGAAGTAATCCTGGATTCGATCTATATATTGGAGGGTAACACAGGTTAGGTCAGGGGTAGGTCTGGTATTTGCCATCATCTGGCTCATACTTTCGCATTTTTCGCATACTTGTTGGCCAGATCCTGAGCGTTTTCTGGTTTGGATCACGTAGTAATATGGTACCACAGTGAAACAGTGAGTTAATCCGGGATTCAATCTATATTTTAGAGGATAACAGCGGTTAGGTCAGGGTTAGGTCTGGTATTTGCCATCATCTGTCTCATACTTTCGCATTCTTCACATACTTGTTGGCCAGATCCTGGGCGTTTTCTGGGTTGGATCAGGTAGTAGTGTGGTACCGCACTGAAACAGTGAAGTAATCCTGGATTCGATCTATATATTGGAGGGTAACACCGGTTAGGTCAGGGTTAGGTCTGGTATTTGCCATCATCCGGCTCATACTTTCGCATTTTTCGCATACATGTTGGCCAGATCCTGGGCGTTTTCTGGGTTGGATCAGGTAGTAGTGTGGTACCGCACTGAAACAGTGAAGTAATCCTGGATTCGATCTATATATTGGAGGCTAACACCGGTTAGGTTTGGGTTAGGTCTGGTATTTGCTATTACCTGGCCCATACTTTGTCATATTTCGTATAAATGTTGGCCAGATCCTGGGCTTTTTCTGGTATGGATCACGTAGTAATGTGGTACCACAATGAAACAGCGGGTTGAACCGGGGTCCGATCAATTTTTTAGAGGATATCACCGGTTAGGTCTGGGTCAGGTCTGGGATTCGCCATCATCTCGCTCATACTTTCACCTTTTTCGCATACTTGTTGGCGAGATCCTGGGCGTTTTCTGGGTTGGATCAGGTAGTAGTTTGGTACCGCACTGAAACAGTGAAGTAATCCTGGATTCGATCTATATATTGGAGGGTAACACAGGTTAGGTCAGGGTTAGGTCTGGTATTTGCCATCATCTGGCTCATACTTTCGCATTTTTCGCATACTTGTTGGCCAGATCCTGAGCGTTTTCTGGTTTGGATCACGTAGTAATATGGTACCACACTGAAACAGTGAGTTAATCCGGGATTCAATCTATATTTTAGAGGATAACAGCGGTTAGGTCAGGGTTAGGTCTGGTATTTGCCAGCATCTGGCTCATACTTTCACATTTTTCGCATACATTTTGGCCAGTTCCAGGGCTTTTTCTGGTTTGGATCACGTAGTAATGTGATACTACACTGAAACAGTGAGTTAATCCAGGATTCGATCTATATATTAGAGGGTAACACCGGTTAGGCTTGGGTTAGTTCTGGTATTTGCTATTACCTGGCCCATACTTTGTCATATTTCGTATAAATGTTGGCCAGATCCTGGGCTTGTTCTGGTATCGATCACGTAGTAATGTGGTACCACAATGAAACAGCGGGTTGAACCGGGGTTCGATCAATTTTTTAGAGGATATCACCGGTTAGGTCTGGGTCAGGTCTGGGCTTCGCCATCATCTCGCTCATACTTTCACCTTTTTCGCATACTTGTTGGCGAGATCCTGGGCGTTTGTTGGATTGGATCACGTAGTAATGTGGTACCACACTGCAACTGTGAGTTAAACCTGGATTCAATCTATATTTTAGAGGAAAACACCGGTTAGGCTTGTGTTTGGTCTGGTATTTGCCATCGTCTGGCTCATACTTTCGCATTTTTCACATAATTGTTGGCCTGATCCTGGGCGTTTTCTGGGTTGGGTCACGTACTAATGTGGTACCTCACTGCCACATGGGTTAAACCTGGATTCAATCTATATTTTAGAGGGTAACACCGGTTAGGTCAGGGTTAGGTCTGGTATTTGCCATCATCCGGCTCATACTTTCGCATTTTTCGCATACTTCTTGGCTAGATCCTGGGCGTTTTCTGGGTTGGATCACGTAGTAATATGGTACCACACTGAGACAGTGTGTAAAACCCGGATTCAATCTATATTTTAGAGGGTAACACAGGTTAGGTCAGGGTTAGGTCTGGTATTTGCCATCATCTGGCTCATACTTTCACCTTTTTCGCATACTTGTTGGCGAGATCCTGGGCGTTTTCTGGGTTGGATCAGGTAGTAGTTTGGTACCGCACTGAAACATTGAGTTAATCCTGGATTCGATCTATATATTAGAAGGTAACACCGGTTAGGTCTGTGTTAGCTCAGGTATTTGCCATCATCCGACTCATACTTTCGCATTTTTCGCATACTTATTTGCCAGATACTGGGCGTCTTCTGGTTTGGAACACGTAGTAATATGGTACCACACTGAGACAGTGTGTAAAACCCGGATTCAATCTATATTTTAGAGGGTAACACAGGTTAGGTCAGGGTTAGGTCTGGTATTTGCCATCATCTGGCTCATACTTTCGCATTTTTCGCATACTTGTTGGCCAGATCCTGAGCGTTTTCTGGTTTGGATCACGTAGTAATATGGTACCACACTGAAACAGTGAGTTAATCCGGGATTCAATCTATATTTTAGAGGATAACAGCGGTTAGGTCAGGGTTAGGTCTGGTATTTGCCATCATCTGTCTCATACTTTCGCATTTTTCACATACTTGTTGGCCAGATCCTGGGCGTTTTCTGGGTTGGGTCACGTACTAATGTGGCACCTCACTGCCACATGGGTTAAACCTGGATTCAATCTATATTTTAGAGGATAACACCGGTTAGGTCAGGGTTAGGTCTGGTATTTGCCATCATCCGGCTCATACTTTCGCATTTTTCGCATACTTCTTGGCTAGATCCTGGGCGTTTTCTGGGTTGGATCACGTAGTAGTGTGGTGCCACACTGAAACAGTGAATTAATCCTGGATTCGATCTATATATTGGAGGCTAACACCGGTTAGGTTTGGGTTAGGTCTGGTATTTGCTATTACCTGGCCCATACTTTGTCATATTTCGTATAAATGTTGGCCAGATCCTGGGCTTTTTCTGGTATGGATCACGTAGTAATGTGGTACCACAATGAAACAGCGGGTTGAACCGGGGTCCGATCAATTTTTTAGAGGATATCACTGGTTAGGTCTGGGTCAGGTCTGGGATTCGCCATCATCTCGCTCATACTTTCACCTTTTTCGCATACTTCTTGGCGAGATCCTGGGCGTTTTCTGGGTTGGATCAGGTAGTAGTTTGGTACCGCACTGAAACAGTGAAGTAATCCTGGATTCGATCTATAAATTGGAGGGTAACACAGGTTAGGTCAGGGTTAGGTCTGGTATTTGCCATCATCTGGCTCATATTTTCGCATTTTTCGCATACTTGTTGGCCAGATCCTGAGCGTTTTCTGGTTTGGATCACGTAGTAATATGGTACCACACTGAAACAGTGAGTTAATCCGGGATTCAATCTATATTTTAGAGGATAACAGCGGTTAGGTCAGGGTTAGGTCTGGTATTTGCCATCATCTGTCTCATACTTTCGCATTTTTCACATACTTGTTGGCCAGATCCTGGGCGTTTTCTGGGTTGGGTCACGTACTAATGTGGCACCTCACTGCCACATGGGTTAAACCTGGATTCAATCTATATTTTAGAGGATAACACCGGTTAGGTCAGGGTTAGGTCTGGTATTTGCCATCATCCGGCTCATACTTTCGCATTTTTCGCATACTTCTTGGCTAGATCCTGGGCGTTTTCTGGGTTGGATCACGTAGTAGTGTGGTGCCACACTGAAACAGTGAATTAATCCTGGATTCGATCTATATATTGGAGGCTAACACCGGTTAGGTTTGGGTTAGGTCTGGTATTTGCTATTACCTGGCCC
This sequence comes from Colletes latitarsis, assembly GCF_051014445.1. Lineage (NCBI taxonomy): Eukaryota > Metazoa > Arthropoda > Insecta > Hymenoptera > Colletidae > Colletes > Colletes latitarsis. The sequence continues at coordinate 2,164,265 of NC_135145.1, read as the reverse complement.
ATACTTTGTCATATTTCGTATAAATGTTGGCCAGATCCTGGGCTTTTTCTGGTATGGATCACGTAGTAATGTGGTACCACAATGAAACAGCGGGTTGAACCGGGGTCCGATCAATTTTTTAGAGGATATCACTGGTTAGGTCTGGGTCAGGTCTGGGATTCGCCATCATCTCGCTCATACTTTCACCTTTTTCGCATACTTCTTGGCGAGATCCTGGGCGTTTTCTGGGTTGGATCAGGTAGTAGTTTGGTACCGCACTGAAACAGTGAAGTAATCCTGGATTCGATCTATAAATTGGAGGGTAACACAGGTTAGGTCAGGGTTAGGTCTGGTATTTGCCATCATCTGGCTCATACTTTCGCATTTTTCGCATACTTGTTGGCCAGATCCTGAGCGTTTTCTGGTTTGGATCACGTAGTAATATGGTACCACACTGAAACAGTGAGTTAATCCGGGATTCAATCTATATTTTAGAGGATAACAGCGGTTAGGTCAGGGTTAGGTCTGGTATTTGCCATCATCTGTCTCATACTTTCGCATTTTTCACATACTTGTTGGCCAGATCCTGGGCGTTTTCTGGGTTGGATCAGGTAGTAGTGTGGTACCGCACTGAAACAGTGAAGTAATCCTGGATTCGATCTATATATTGGAGGGTAACACCGGTTAGGTCAGGGTTAGGTCTGGTATTTGCCATCATCCGGCTCATACTTTCGCATTTTTCGCATACTTGTTGGCCAGATCCTGGGCGTTTTCTGGGTTGGATCAGGTAGTAGTGTGGTACCGCACTGAAACAGTGAAGTAATCCTGGATTCGATCTATATATTGGAGGGTAACACCGGTTAGGTCAGGGTTAGGTCTGGTATCTGCTATCATCCGTCTCATACTTTCGCATTTTTCGCATACTTGTTGGCCAGATCCTGGGCGTCTTCTGTGTTGGATCAGGTAGTAGTGTGATGCCACACTGAAACAGTGAATTAATCCTGGATTCGATCTATATATTAGAGGGTAACACCAGTTAGGTTTGGGTTAGGTCTGGTATTTGATATTACCTGGCCTATACTTTCGCATATTTCGTATAAATGTTGGCCAGATCCTGGGCTTTTTCTGGTATCGATCACGTAGTAATGTGGTACCACAATGAAACAGCGGGTTGAACCGGGGTTCGATCAATTTTTTAGAGGATATCACCGGTTAGGTCTGGGTCAGGTCTGGGCTTCGCCATCATCTCGCTCATACTTTCACCTTTTTCGCATACTTGTTGGCGAGATCCTGGGCGTTTTTTGGATTGGATCACGTAGTAATGTGGTACCACACTGCAACTGTGAGTTAAACCTGGATTCAATCTATGTTTTAGAGGAAAACACCGGTTTGGCTTGTGTTTGGTCTGGTATTTGCCATCATCTGGCTCATACTTTCGCATTTTTCACATAATTGTTGGCCTGATCCTGGGCGTTTTCTGGGTTGGGTCACGTACTAATGTGGTACCTCACTGCCACATGGGTTAAACCTGGATTCAATCTATATTTTAGAGGGTAACACCGGTTAGGTCAGGGTTAGGTCTGGTATTTGCCATCATCCGGCTCATACTTTCGCATTTTTCGCATACTTCTTGGCTAGATCCTGGGCGTTTTCTGGGTTGGATCACGTAGTAGTGTGATGCCACACTGAAACAGTGAATTAATCCTGGATTCGATCTATATATTGGAGGCTAACACCGGTTAGGTTTGGGTTAGGTCTGGTATTTGCAATTACCTGGCCCATACTTTGTCATATTTCGTATAAATGTTGGCCAGATCCTGGGCTTTTTCTGGTATGGATCACGTAGTAATGTGGTACCACAATGAAACAGCGGGTTGAACCGGGGTCCGATCAATTTTTTAGAGGATATCACCGGTTAGGTCTGGGTCAGGTCTGGGATTCGCCATCATCTCGCTCATACTTTCACCTTTTTCGCATACTTGTTGGCGAGATCCTGGGCGTTTTCTGGGTTGGATCAGGTAGTAGTTTGGTACCGCACTGAAACATTGAGTTAATCCTGGATTCGATCTATATATTAGAAGGTAACACCGGTTAGGTCTGGGTTAGCTCAGGTATTTGCCATCATCCGACTCATACTTTCGCATTTTTCGCATACTTATTTGCCAGATACTGGGCGTCTTCTGGTTTGGAACACGTAGTAATATGGTACCACTCTGAGACAGTGTGTAAAACCCGGATTCAATCTATATTTTAGAGGGTAACACAGGTTAGGTCAGGGTTAGGTCTGGTATTTGCCATCATCTGGCTCATACTTTCGCATTTTTCGCATACTTGTTGGCCAGATCCTGAGCGTTTTCTGGTTTGGATCACGTAGTAATATGGTACCACACTGAAACAGTGAGTTAATCCGGGATTCAATCTATATTTTAGAGGATAACAGCGGTTAGGTCAGGGTTAGGTCTGGTATTTGCCATCATCTGTCTCATACTTTCGCATTTTTCACATACTTGTTGGCCAGATCCTGGGCGTTTTCTGGGTTGGGTCACGTACTAATGTGGCACCTCACTGCCACATGGGTTAAACCTGGATTCAATCTATATTTTAGAGGATAACACCGGTTAGGTCAGGGTTAGGTCTGGTATTTGCCATCATCCGGCTCATACTTTCGCATTTTTCGCATACTTCTTGGCTAGATCCTGGGCGTTTTCTGGGTTGGATCACGTAGTAGTGTGGTGCCACACTAAAACAGTGAATTAATCCTGGATTCGATCTATATATTGGAGGCTAACACCGGTTAGGTTTGGGTTAGGTCTGGTATTTGCTATTACCTGGCCCATACTTTGTCATATTTCGTATAAATGTTGGCCAGATCCTGGGCTTTTTCTGGTATGGATCACGTAGTAATGTGGTACCACAATGAAACAGCGGGTTGAACCGGGGTCCGATCAATTTTTTAGAGGATATCACTGGTTAGGTCTGGGTCAGGTCTGGGATTCGCCATCATCTCGCTCATACTTTCACCTTTTTCGCATACTTCTTGGCGAGATCCTGGGCGTTTTCTGGGTTGGATCAGGTAGTAGTTTGGTACCGCACTGAAACAGTGAAGTAATCCTGGATTCGATCTATAAATTGGAGGGTAACACAGGTTAGGTCAGGGTTAGGTCTGGTATTTGCCATCATCTGGCTCATACTTTCGCATTTTTCGCATACTTGTTGGCCAGATCCTGAGCGTTTTCTGGTTTGGATCACGTAGTAGTATGGTACCACACTGAAACAGTGAGTTAATCCGGGATTCAATCTATATTTTAGAGGATAACAGCGGTTAGGTCAGGGTTAGGTCTGGTATTTGCCATCATCTGTCTCATACTTTCGCATTTTTCACATACTTGTTGGCCAGATCCTGGGCGTTTTCTGGGTTGGATCAGGTAGTAGTGTGGTACCGCACTGAAACAGTGAAGTAATCCTGGATTCGATCTATATATTGGAGGGTAACACCGGTTAGGTCAGGGTTAGGTCTGGTATTTGCCATCATCCGGCTCATACTTTCGCATTTTTCGCATACTTGTTGGCTAGATCCTGGGCGTTTTCTGGGTTGGATCAGGTAGTAGTGTGGTACCGCACTGAAACAGTGAAGTAATCCTGGATTCGATCTATATTTTAGAGGAAAACACCGCTTAGGTCAGGCTTAGGTCATGTATGTGCCAGCATCTGGCTCATACTTTCGCATTTTTCACATACTTGTTGGCCAGATCCTGGGCGTTTTCTGGGTTGGATCAGGTAGTAGTGTGGTACCGCACTGAAACAGTGAAGTAATCCTGGATTCGATCTATATATTGGAGGGTAACACCGGTTAGGTCAGGGTTAGGTCTGGTATTTGCCATCATCCGGCTCATACTTTCGCATTTTTCGCATACTTGTTGGCCAGATCCTGGGCGTTTTCTGGGTTGGATCAGGTAGTAGTGTGGTACCGCACTGAAACAGTGAAGTAATCCTGGATTCGATCTATATATTGGAGGGTAACACCGGTTAGGTCAGGGTTAGGTCTGGTATTTGCTATCATCCGTCTCATACTTTCGCATTTTTCGCATACTTGTTGGCCAGATCCTGGGCGTCTTCTGTGTTGGATCAGGTAGTAGTGTGATGCCACACTGAAACAGTGAATTAATCCTGGATTCGATCTATATATTAGAGGGTAACACCAGTTAGGTTTGGGTTAGGTCTGGTATTTGATATTACCTGGCCTATACTTTCGCATATTTCGTATAAATGTTGGCCAGATCCTGGGCTTTTTCTGGTATGGATCACGTAGTAATGTGGTACCACAATGAAACTGCGAGTTAAACCGTGGTCCGATCAATTCTTTAGAGGATAACACCGGTTAGGTCTGGGTCAGGTCTGGGATTCGCCATCATCTCGCTCATACTTCCACCTTTTTCGCATACTTGTTGGCCAGATCCTGGGCGTTTTCTGGGTTGGAGCAGGTAGTAATGTGGCACCACACTCAAACTGTGATTTAAACCTGGATGCAATCTATATTTTAGGGGATAACACCGGTTAGGTCAGGGATAGGTCTGGTATTTGCCATCATCCGGCTCATACTTTTGCATTTTTCGCATACTTGTTGGCCAGATCCTGGGCGTTTTCTGGGTTGGATCAGGTAGTAGTGTGCTACCGCACTGAAACAGTGAAGTAATCCTGGATTCGATCTATATATTGGAGGATAACACCGGTTAGGTCAGGGTTACGTCTGGTATTTGCCATTATCTGGCTCATACTTTCGCCTTTTTCACCTACTTTTTGGCCAGATCCTGGGCGTTTTCTGGGTTGGATCACGTAGTAGTGTGATGCCACACTGAAACAGTGAATTAATCCTGCATTCGATCTATATATTAGAGGGTAACTCCGGTTAGGTGTGGGTTAGGTCTGGTATTTGATATTACCTGGCCCATACTTTCGCATATTTCGTATAAATGTTGGCCAGATCCTGGGCTTTTTCTGGTATGGATCACGTAGTAATGTAGTACCACAATGAAACAGCGGGTTAAACCGGGGTCCGATCAATTCTTTAGAGGATAACACCGGTTAGGTCTGGGTCAGGTACTGGGATTCGCCATCATCTCGCTCATACTTTCACCTTTTTCGCATAATTGTTGGCCAAATGCTGGCTTTTTCTGGTTTGGATCACGTAGTAATGTGGTACCGCACTGAAACAGTGAAGTAATCCTGGATTCGATCTATATATTAGAGGGTAACACCGGTTAGGTTTGGGTTAGGTCTGGTATTTGCCATCATCTGTCTCATACTTTCGCATTTTTCACCTACTTGTTGGCCAGACACTGGGCGTTTTCCGGGTTGGATCACGTAGTAATGTGGCACCACACTCAAACAGTGACTTAAACCTGCATGCAATCTATATTTTAGAGGATAACACCGGTTAGGTCAGGGTTAGGTCTTGTATTTGCCATCATCCGGCTCATACTTTCGCATTTTTCGCATACTTGTTGGCCAGATCGTGGGCGTCTTCTGGGTTGGAACAGGTAGTAGTGTGGTACCGCACTGAAATAGTGAAGTAATCCAGGATTCGATCTATATATTGGTGGGTCACACCGGTTAGGTCAGGGTTAGTTCTGGTATTTGCCATCATCCGGCTCATACTTACGCATTTTTCGCATACTTGTTGGCCAGATCCTGGGCGTCTTCTGGGTTCGATCAGGTAGTAGTGTGGTACCGCACTGAAACAGTGAAGTAATCCTGGATTCGATCAATATAGTAGAGGGTAACACCGGTTAGGTTTTTGTTGGGTCTTGTATTTGCCATCATCTGACTCATACTTTCGCATTTATCGCATACTTTTTGGCCAGATCCTGGGCGTTTTCTGGTTTGGGTCACGTAGTAATGTGGTACCACACTGAAACCGTGAGTTAATCCTGGACTCAATCTATATTTTAGAGGATAACAGCGGTTAGGTATGGGTTAGGTCTGGTATTTGATATTACCTGGGCCATACTTTCGCATTTTTCGCATACTTGTTGGCCAGAACCAGGGCTTTTTCTGGTATGGACCACGTAGTAATGTGGTATCACAATGAAGCAGCGGGTTAAACCGGGGTCCGATCAATTCTTTAGAGGATAACACCGGTTAGGCCTGGGTCAGGTCTGGGATTCGCCATCATCTCGCTCATACTTTCGCATTTTTCGCATACTTGTTGACCAGATCCAGGGCGTTTTCTGGTTTGGATCACGTAGTGATGTGGTACCACACTGAAACAGTGAGTTAATCCTGGATTCGATCTATATATTAGAGGGTAACACCGGTTAGGTTTGGGTTAGGTCTGGTATTTGCCATCATCTGGCTCATACATTCGCATTTTTCGCATACTTGTTGGCCAGATCCAGGGCGTTTTCTGGTTTGGGTCACGTAGTAATGTGGTACCAAACTGCAACTGTGAGTTAAACCTGGATTCAATCTATATTTTAGAGGATAACACCGGTTAGGTCAGGGTTAGGTCTAGTATTTGCCATCGTCTGCCTCATACTTTCGCATTTTTCGCATACTTGTTGGCCAGCTCCAGGGCGTTTTCAGGTTTGGATCACGTAGTAATGTGGTACCATACTGAAACAGTGAGTTAATTCTGGATTCGATCTATATATTAGAGGGTAACACCGGTTAGGTTTGGGTTAGGTCTGGTATTTGCCATCATCTGGCTCATACTTTCGCCTTTTTCACCTACTTCTTGGCCTGATCCTGGGCGTTTTCTGGGTTGGATCACGTAGTAATGTGGCACCACACTTAAACAGTGAGTTAAATCTGGATTCAATCTATATATTAGAGGGTAACACCGGTTAGGTTTGGGTTAGGTCTGGGATTCGCCATCATCTCGCTCATACTTTCGCATTTTTCGCATACTTGTTGGCCAGCTCCAGGGCGTTTTCAGGTTTGGATCACGTAGTAATGTGGTACCACACTGAAACAGTGAGTTAATCCTGGATTCGATCTATATATTAGAGGGTAACACCGGTTAGGTTTGGGTTAGGTCTGGCATTTGCCATCATCTGGCTAATACTTTCGCATTTTTCGCATACTTGTTGGCCAGATCCAGGGCGTTCTCTGGTTTGGATCACGTAGTAATGTGGTACCACACTGCCAGATGAGTTAAACATGGATTCAATCTATATTTTAGAGGATAACAACGGTTAGGTCAGGGTTAGGTCTGGTATTTGCCATCATCTGGCTCATGCTTTCGCATTTTTCGCATACTTTTTGGCCAGATCCAGGGCGTTTTCTGGTTTGGGTCACGTAGTAATATGGTGCCACACTGCCAGATGAGTTAAACATGGATTCAATCTATATTTTAGAGGATAACAATGGTTAGGTCAGGGTTAGTTCTGGTATTTGCCATCATCTGGCTCATACATTCGCATTTTTCGCATACTTGTTGGCCAGATCCTGGGCGTTTTCTGGTTTGGGTCACGTAGTAATGTGGTACCAAATTGCAACTGTGAGTTACACCTGGATTCAATCTATATTTTAGAGGATAACACCGGTTAGGTCAGGGTTAAGTCTAGTATTTGCAATCGTCTGCCTTTACTTTCGCATTTTTCGCATACTTGTTGGCCAGCTCCAGGGCGTTTTCAGGTTTGGATCACGTAGTAATGTGGTACCACACTGAAACAGTGAGTTAATCCTGGGTTCGATCTATATATTAGAGGGTAACACCGGTTAGGTCAGGGTTAGGTCTGGTATTTTCCACCATCTGGCCCATACTTTCGCATTTTTCGTATACTTGTTGGCCAGATCCTGGGCGTTTTCTGGGTTGGATCAGGTAGCAGTGTGGTACCGCACTGAAGTAGTGAAGTAATCCTGGATTCGATCTATATATTAGAGGGTAACACCGGTTAGGTTTTGATTAGGTCTGGTATTTGCCATCACGTGGCTCATACTTTCGCATTTTTCGCATACTTGTTGGCCAGATCCTGGGCGTTTTCTGGTTTGGGTCACGTAGTAATGTGGTGCCACACTGCAACAGTGAGTTAATCCTGGATTCAATCTATATTTTAGAGGATAACACCGGTTAGGTCAGAGTTAGGTCTGGTATTTTCCATCATCTGGCTCATACTTTCGCCTTTTTCACCTACTTGTTGGCCTGATCCTGGGCGTTTTCTGGGTTGGATCACGTAGTAATGTGGTACCACACTGCCACATGAGTTAAACCTGGGTTCAATCTATATTTTAGAGGATAACACCGGTTAGGTCAGGGTTAGGACTGGCATTTGCCATCATCTGGCAAATACTTTCGCATTTTTCGCATACTTGTTCGCCAGATCCAGGGCGTTTTCTGCTTTGGGTCACGTAGTAATGTGGTACCACACTGCCACATGAGTTAAACCTGGATTCAATCTATATTTTAGTGGATAACACCGCTTAGGTCAGGGTTAGGACTGGCATTTGTCATCATCTGGCTAATACTTTCGCATTTTTCGCATACTTGTTGGCCAGATCCAGGGCGTCTTCTGGTTTGGATCACGTAGTAATGTGGTACCACACTGCCAGATGAGTTAAACCTGGATTCAATCTATATTTTAGAGGATAACACCGGTTAGGTCAGGGTTAGGTCTGGTATTTGCCATCATCCGGCTCATATATTCGCATTTTTCGCGTACTTGTTGGCCAGATCCAGGGCGTTTTCTGCTTTGGGTCACGTAGTAATGTGGTACCACACTGCCACATGAGTTAAACCTGGATTCAATCTATATTTTAGAGGATAACACCGCTTAGGTCAGGGTTAGGACTGGCATTTGTCATCATCTGGCTCATACTTTCGCATATTTCGCATACTTGTTGGCCAGATCCTGGGCGTTTTCTGGTTTGGATCACGTAGTAATGTGGCACCACACTGCAACCGTGAGTTAAACCTGGATTCAATCTATATTTTAGAGGATAACACCGGTTAGGTCAGGGTTAGGTCTGGTATTTGCCATCATCCGGCTCATACTTTCGCATTTTTCGCATACTTGTTCGCCAGATCCAGGGCGTTTTCTGGTTTGGATCACGTAGTAATGTGGTACCACACTGCCACATGAGTTAAACCTGGATTCAATCTATATTTTAGAGGATAACACCGGTTAGGTCAGGGTTAGGACTGGCATTTGCCATCATCTGGCTAATACTTTCGCATTTTTCGTATACTTGTTGGCCAGATCCAGGGCGTTTTCTGGTTTGGATCACGTAGTAATGTGGTACCACACTGCCAGATGAGTTAAACCTGGATTCACTCTATATTTTAGAGGATAACACCGGTTAGGTCAGGGTTAGGTCTGGTATTTGCCATCATCCGGCTCATATATTCGCATTTTTCGCGTACTGGTTTGCCAGATCCAGGGCGTTTTCTGCTTTGGTTCACGTAGTAATGTGGTGCCACACTGCAACAGTGAGTTAAACCTGGATTCAATCTATATTTTAGAGGATAACACCGGTTAGGTCAGGGTTAAGTCTAGTATTTGCCATCATCTGCATCATACTTTCGCATTTTTCGCATACTTGTTGGCCAGCTCCAGGGTGTTTTCTGGTTTGTATCACGTAGTAATGTGGTACCACACTGAAACAGTGAGTTAATCCTGGATTCGATCTATATATTAGAGGGTAACACCGGTTAGGTCAGGGTTAGGTCTGGTATTTCCTATTATCTGGCACATACTTTCGTATTTTTCGCATACTTTTTGGCCAGATCCTGTGCGTTTTCTGGTTTGGGTCACGTAGTAATGTGGTGCCACACTGAAACCGTGAGTTTATCCTGTATTCAATCTATATTTTAGAGGATAGCAGCGGTTAGGTCAGGGTTAGGTCTGGTATTTGCCATCTTCTGGCCCATACTTTCGCATTTTTCGCATACTTGTTGGCCAGATCCTGGGCGTTTTCTGGTTAGGGTCACGTAGTAATATGGTGCCACACGGCAACAGTGAGTTAAACCTGGATTCAATCTATATTTTAGAGGATAACACCGGTTAGGTCAGGGTTAGGTCTGGTATTTGCCATCATCCGGCTCATATATTCGCATTTTTCGCGTACTTGTTGGCCAGATCCAGGGCGTTTTCTGCTTCGGGTCACGTAGTAATGTGGTGCCACTCTGCAACAGTGAGTTAAACCTGGATTCAATCTATATAATAGAAGAATAACACCAGTTAGGTCAGGGTTAGGACTGGCATTTGCCATCATCTGGCTAATACTTTCGCATTTTTCGTATACTTGTTGGCCAGATCCAGGGCGTTTTCTGGTTTGGATCACGTAGTAATGTGGTACCACACTGCCAGATGAGTTAAACCTGGATTCAATCTATATTTTAGAGGATAACACCGGTTAGGTCAGGGTTAGGTCTGGTATTTGCCATCATCCGGCTCATATATTCGCATTTTTCGCGTACTGGTTCGCCAGATCCAGGGCGTTTTCTGCTTTGGTTCACGTAGTAATGTGGTGCCACACTGCAACAGTGAGTTATACCTGGATTCAATCTATATTTTAGAGGATAACACCGGTTAGGTCAGGGTTAAGTCTAGTATTTGCCATCGTCTGCCTCATACTTTCGCATTTTTCGCATACTTGTTGGCCAGCTCCAGGGTGTTTTCTGGTTTGTATCACGTAGTAATGTGGTACCACACTGAAACAGTGAGTTAATCCTGGATTCGATCTATATATTAGAGGGTAACACCGGTTAGGTCAGGGTTAGGTCTGGTATTTCCTATTATCTGGCACATACTTTCGTATTTTTCGCATACTTTTTGGCCAGATCCTGTGCGTTTTCTGGTTTGGGTCACGTAGTAATGTGGTGCCACACTGAAACCGTGAGTTTATCCTGTATTCAATCTATATTTTAGAGGATAGCAGCGGTTAGGTCAGGGTTAGGTCTGGTATTTGCCATCTTCTGGCCCATACTTTCGCATTTTTCGCATACTTGTTGGCCAGATCCTGGGCGTTTTCTGGTTAGGGTCACGTAGTAATATGGTGCCACACGGCAACAGTGAGTTAAACCTGGATTCAATCTATATTTTAGAGGATAACACCGGTTAGGTCAGGGTTAGGTCTGGTATTTGCCATCATCCGGCTCATATATTCGCATTTTTCGCGTACTTGTTGGCCAGATCCAGGGCGTTTTCTGCTTCGGGTCACGTAGTAATGTGGTGCCACTCTGCAACAGTGAGTTAAACCTGGATTCAATCTATATAATAGAAGAATAACACCAGTTAGGTCAGGGTTAGGACTGGCATTTGCCATCATCTGGCTAATACTTTCGCATTTTTCGTATACTTGTTGGCCAGATCCAGGGCGTTTTCTGGTTTGGATCACGTAGTAATGTGGTACCACACTGCCAGATGAGTTAAACCTGGATTCAATCTATATTTTAGAGGATAACACCGGTTAGGTCAGGGTTAGGTCTGGTATTTGCCATCATCCGGCTCATATATTCGCATTTTTCGCGTACTGGTTCGCCAGATCCAGGGCGTTTTCTGCTTTGGTTCACGTAGTAATGTGGTGCCACACTGCAACAGTGAGTTATACCTGGATTCAATCTATATTTTAGAGGATAACACCGGTTAGGTCAGGGTTAAGTCTAGTATTTGCCATCGTCTGCCTCATACTTTCGCATTTTTCGCATACTTGTTGGCCAGCTCCAGGGTGTTTTCTGGTTTGTATCACGTAGTAATGTGGTACCACACTGAAACAGTGAGTTAATCCTGGATTCGATCTATATATTAGAGGGTAACACCGGTTAGGTCAGGGTTAGGTCTGGTATTTCCTATTATCTGGCACATACTTTCGTATTTTTCGCATACTTTTTGGCCAGATCCTGTGCGTTTTCTGGTTTGGGTCACGTAGTAATGTGGTACCACACTGAAACAGTGAGTTAATCCTGGGTTCGATCTATATATTAGAGGGTAACACCGGTTAGGTCAGGGTTAGTTCTGGTATTTGCCATCATCCGGCTCATATATTCGCATTTTTCGCGTACTTGTTGGCCAGATCCTGGGCGTTTTCTGGTTAGGGTCACGTAGTAATATGGTGCCACACGGCAACAGTGAGTTAAACCTGGATTCAATCTATATTTTAGAGGATAACACCGGTTAGGTCAGGGTTAGGTCTGGTATTTGCCATCATCCGGCTCATATATTCGCATTTTTCGCGTACTTGTTGGCCAGATCCAGGGCGTTTTCTGCTTCGGCTCACGTAGTAATGTGGTGCCACTCTGCAACAGTGAGTTAAACCTGGATTCAATCTATATAATAGAAGAATAACACCAGTTAGGTCAGGGTTAGGACTGGCATTTGCCATCTTCTGGCCCATACTTTCGCATTTTTCGCATACTTGTTGGCCAGATCCTGGGCGTTTTCTGGTTAGGGTCACGTAGTAATGTGGTATCACAATGAAGCAGCGGGTTAAACCGGGGTCCGATCAATTCTTTAGAGGATAACACCGGTTAGGCCTGGGTCAGGTCTGGGATTCGCCATCATCTCGTTCATACTTTCGCATTTTTCGCATACTTGTTGACCAGATCCAGGGCGTTTTCTGGTTTGGATCACGTAGTGATGTGGTACCACACTGAAACAGTGAGTTAATCCTGGATTCGATCTATATATTAGAGGGTAACACCGGTTAGGTTTGGGTTAGGTCTGGTATTTGCCATCATCTGGCTCATACATTCGCATTTTTCGCATACTTGTTGGCCAGATCCAGGGCGTTTTCTGGTTTGGGTCACGTAGTAATGTGGTACCAAACTGCAACTGTGAGTTAAACCTGGATTCAATCTATATTTTAGAGGATAACACCGGTTAGGTCAGGGTTAGGTCTAGTATTTGCCATCGTCTGCCTCATACTTTCGCATTTTTCGCATACTTGTTGGCCAGCTCCAGGGCGTTTTCAGGTTTGGATCACGTAGTAATGTGGTACCATACTGAAACAGTGAGTTAATTCTGGATTCGATCTATATATTAGAGGGTAACACCGGTTAGGTTTGGGTTAGGTCTGGTATTTGCCATCATCTGGCTCATACTTTCGCCTTTTTCACCTACTTCTTGGCCTGATCCTGGGCGTTTTCTGGGTTGGATCACGTAGTAATGTGGCACCACACTTAAACAGTGAGTTAAATCTGGATTCAATCTATATATTAGAGGGTAACACCGGTTAGGTTTGGGTTAGGTCTGGGATTCGCCATCATCTCGCTCATACTTTCGCATTTTTCGCATACTTGTTGGCCAGCTCCAGGGCGTTTTCAGGTTTGGATCACGTAGTAATGTGGTACCACACTGAAACAGTGAGTTAATCCTGGATTCGATCTATATATTAGAGGGTAACACCGGTTAGGTTTGGGTTAGGTCTGGCATTTGCCATCATCTGGCTAATACTTTCGCATTTTTCGCATACTTGTTGGCCAGATCCAGGGCGTTCTCTGGTTTGGATCACGTAGTAATGTGGTACCACACTGCCAGATGAGTTAAACATGGATTCAATCTATATTTTAGAGGATAACAACGGTTAGGTCAGGGTTAGGTCTGGTATTTGCCATCATCTGGCTCATGCTTTCGCATTTTTCGCATACTTTTTGGCCAGATCCAGGGCGTTTTCTGGTTTGGGTCACGTAGTAATATGGTGCCACACTGCCAGATGAGTTAAACATGGATTCAATCTATATTTTAGAGGATAACAATGGTTAGGTCAGGGTTAGTTCTGGTATTTGCCATCATCTGGCTCATACATTCGCATTTTTCGCATACTTGTTGGCCAGATCCTGGGCGTTTTCTGGTTTGGGTCACGTAGTAATGTGGTACCAAATTGCAACTGTGAGTTACACCTGGATTCAATCTATATTTTAGAGGATAACACCGGTTAGGTCAGGGTTAAGTCTAGTATTTGCAATCGTCTGCCTTTACTTTCGCATTTTTCGCATACTTGTTGGCCAGCTCCAGGGCGTTTTCAGGTTTGGATCACGTAGTAATGTGGTACCACACTGAAACAGTGAGTTAATCCTGGGTTCGATCTATATATTAGAGGGTAACACCGGTTAGGTCAGGGTTAGGTCTGGTATTTTCCACCATCTGGCCCATACTTTCGCATTTTTCGTATACTTGTTGGCCAGATCCTGGGCGTTTTCTGGGTTGGATCAGGTAGCAGTGTGGTACCGCACTGAAGTAGTGAAGTAATCCTGGATTCGATCTATATATTAGAGGGTAACACCGGTTAGGTTTTGATTAGGTCTGGTATTTGCCATCACGTGGCTCATACTTTCGCATTTTTCGCATACTTGTTGGCCAGATCCTGGGCGTTTTCTGGTTTGGGTCACGTAGTAATGTGGTGCCACACTGCAACAGTGAGTTAATCCTGGATTCAATCTATATTTTAGAGGATAACACCGGTTAGGTCAGAGTTAGGTCTGGTATTTTCCATCATCTGGCTCATACTTTCGCCTTTTTCACCTACTTGTTGGCCTGATCCTGGGCGTTTTCTGGGTTGGATCACGTAGTAATGTGGTACCACACTGCCACATGAGTTAAACCTGGGTTCAATCTATATTTTAGAGGATAACACCGGTTAGGTCAGGGTTAGGACTGGCATTTGCCATCATCTGGCAAATACTTTCGCATTTTTCGCATACTTGTTCGCCAGATCCAGGGCGTTTTCTGCTTTGGGTCACGTAGTAATGTGGTACCACACTGCCACATGAGTTAAACCTGGATTCAATCTATATTTTAGTGGATAACACCGCTTAGGTCAGGGTTAGGACTGGCATTTGTCATCATCTGGCTAATACTTTCGCATTTTTCGCATACTTGTTGGCCAGATCCAGGGCGTCTTCTGGTTTGGATCACGTAGTAATGTGGTACCACACTGCCAGATGAGTTAAACCTGGATTCAATCTATATTTTAGAGGATAACACCGGTTAGGTCAGGGTTAGGTCTGGTATTTGCCATCATCCGGCTCATATATTCGCATTTTTCGCGTACTTGTTGGCCAGATCCAGGGCGTTTTCTGCTTTGGGTCACGTAGTAATGTGGTACCACACTGCCACATGAGTTAAACCTGGATTCAATCTATATTTTAGAGGATAACACCGCTTAGGTCAGGGTTAGGACTGGCATTTGTCATCATCTGGCTCATACTTTCGCATATTTCGCATACTTGTTGGCCAGATCCTGGGCGTTTTCTGGTTTGGATCACGTAGTAATGTGGCACCACACTGCAACCGTGAGTTAAACCTGGATTCAATCTATATTTTAGAGGATAACACCGGTTAGGTCAGGGTTAGGTCTGGTATTTGCCATCATCCGGCTCATACTTTCGCATTTTTCGCATACTTGTTCGCCAGATCCAGGGCGTTTTCTGGTTTGGATCACGTAGTAATGTGGTACCACACTGCCACATGAGTTAAACCTGGATTCAATCTATATTTTAGAGGATAACACCGGTTAGGTCAGGGTTAGGACTGGCATTTGCCATCATCTGGCTAATACTTTCGCATTTTTCGTATACTTGTTGGCCAGATCCAGGGCGTTTTCTGGTTTGGATCACGTAGTAATGTGGTACCACACTGCCAGATGAGTTAAACCTGGATTCACTCTATATTTTAGAGGATAACACCGGTTAGGTCAGGGTTAGGTCTGGTATTTGCCATCATCCGGCTCATATATTCGCATTTTTCGCGTACTGGTTTGCCAGATCCAGGGCGTTTTCTGCTTTGGTTCACGTAGTAATGTGGTGCCACACTGCAACAGTGAGTTAAACCTGGATTCAATCTATATTTTAGAGGATAACACCGGTTAGGTCAGGGTTAAGTCTAGTATTTGCCATCATCTGCATCATACTTTCGCATTTTTCGCATACTTGTTGGCCAGCTCCAGGGTGTTTTCTGGTTTGTATCACGTAGTAATGTGGTACCACACTGAAACAGTGAGTTAATCCTGGATTCGATCTATATATTAGAGGGTAACACCGGTTAGGTCAGGGTTAGGTCTGGTATTTCCTATTATCTGGCACATACTTTCGTATTTTTCGCATACTTTTTGGCCAGATCCTGTGCGTTTTCTGGTTTGGGTCACGTAGTAATGTGGTGCCACACTGAAACCGTGAGTTTATCCTGTATTCAATCTATATTTTAGAGGATAGCAGCGGTTAGGTCAGGGTTAGGTCTGGTATTTGCCATCTTCTGGCCCATACTTTCGCATTTTTCGCATACTTGTTGGCCAGATCCTGGGCGTTTTCTGGTTAGGGTCACGTAGTAATATGGTGCCACACGGCAACAGTGAGTTAAACCTGGATTCAATCTATATTTTAGAGGATAACACCGGTTAGGTCAGGGTTAGGTCTGGTATTTGCCATCATCCGGCTCATATATTCGCATTTTTCGCGTACTTGTTGGCCAGATCCAGGGCGTTTTCTGCTTCGGGTCACGTAGTAATGTGGTGCCACTCTGCAACAGTGAGTTAAACCTGGATTCAATCTATATAATAGAAGAATAACACCAGTTAGGTCAGGGTTAGGACTGGCATTTGCCATCATCTGGCTAATACTTTCGCATTTTTCGTATACTTGTTGGCCAGATCCAGGGCGTTTTCTGGTTTGGATCACGTAGTAATGTGGTACCACACTGCCAGATGAGTTAAACCTGGATTCAATCTATATTTTAGAGGATAACACCGGTTAGGTCAGGGTTAGGTCTGGTATTTGCCATCATCCGGCTCATATATTCGCATTTTTCGCGTACTGGTTCGCCAGATCCAGGGCGTTTTCTGCTTTGGTTCACGTAGTAATGTGGTGCCACACTGCAACAGTGAGTTATACCTGGATTCAATCTATATTTTAGAGGATAACACCGGTTAGGTCAGGGTTAAGTCTAGTATTTGCCATCGTCTGCCTCATACTTTCGCATTTTTCGCATACTTGTTGGCCAGCTCCAGGGTGTTTTCTGGTTTGTATCACGTAGTAATGTGGTACCACACTGAAACAGTGAGTTAATCCTGGATTCGATCTATATATTAGAGGGTAACACCGGTTAGGTCAGGGTTAGGTCTGGTATTTCCTATTATCTGGCACATACTTTCGTATTTTTCGCATACTTTTTGGCCAGATCCTGTGCGTTTTCTGGTTTGGGTCACGTAGTAATGTGGTGCCACACTGAAACCGTGAGTTTATCCTGTATTCAATCTATATTTTAGAGGATAGCAGCGGTTAGGTCAGGGTTAGGTCTGGTATTTGCCATCTTCTGGCCCATACTTTCGCATTTTTCGCATACTTGTTGGCCAGATCCTGGGCGTTTTCTGGTTAGGGTCACGTAGTAATATGGTGCCACACGGCAACAGTGAGTTAAACCTGGATTCAATCTATATTTTAGAGGATAACACCGGTTAGGTCAGGGTTAGGTCTGGTATTTGCCATCATCCGGCTCATATATTCGCATTTTTCGCGTACTTGTTGGCCAGATCCAGGGCGTTTTCTGCTTCGGGTCACGTAGTAATGTGGTGCCACTCTGCAACAGTGAGTTAAACCTGGATTCAATCTATATAATAGAAGAATAACACCAGTTAGGTCAGGGTTAGGACTGGCATTTGCCATCATCTGGCTAATACTTTCGCATTTTTCGTATACTTGTTGGCCAGATCCAGGGCGTTTTCTGGTTTGGATCACGTAGTAATGTGGTACCACACTGCCAGATGAGTTAAACCTGGATTCAATCTATATTTTAGAGGATAACACCGGTTAGGTCAGGGTTAGGTCTGGTATTTGCCATCATCCGGCTCATATATTCGCATTTTTCGCGTACTGGTTCGCCAGATCCAGGGCGTTTTCTGCTTTGGTTCACGTAGTAATGTGGTGCCACACTGCAACAGTGAGTTATACCTGGATTCAATCTATATTTTAGAGGATAACACCGGTTAGGTCAGGGTTAAGTCTAGTATTTGCCATCGTCTGCCTCATACTTTCGCATTTTTCGCATACTTGTTGGCCAGCTCCAGGGTGTTTTCTGGTTTGTATCACGTAGTAATGTGGTACCACACTGAAACAGTGAGTTAATCCTGGATTCGATCTATATATTAGAGGGTAACACCGGTTAGGTCAGGGTTAGGTCTGGTATTTCCTATTATCTGGCACATACTTTCGTATTTTTCGCATACTTTTTGGCCAGATCCTGTGCGTTTTCTGGTTTGGGTCACGTAGTAATGTGGTACCACACTGAAACAGTGAGTTAATCCTGGGTTCGATCTATATATTAGAGGGTAACACCGGTTAGGTCAGGGTTAGTTCTGGTATTTGCCATCATCCGGCTCATATATTCGCATTTTTCGCGTACTTGTTGGCCAGATCCTGGGCGTTTTCTGGTTAGGGTCACGTAGTAATATGGTGCCACACGGCAACAGTGAGTTAAACCTGGATTCAATCTATATTTTAGAGGATAACACCGGTTAGGTCAGGGTTAGGTCTGGTATTTGCCATCATCCGGCTCATATATTCGCATTTTTCGCGTACTTGTTGGCCAGATCCAGGGCGTTTTCTGCTTCGGCTCACGTAGTAATGTGGTGCCACTCTGCAACAGTGAGTTAAACCTGGATTCAATCTATATAATAGAAGAATAACACCAGTTAGGTCAGGGTTAGGACTGGCATTTGCCATCTTCTGGCCCATACTTTCGCATTTTTCGCATACTTGTTGGCCAGATCCTGGGCGTTTTCTGGTTAGGGTCACGTAGTAATATGGTGCCACACGGCAACAGTGAGTTAAACCTGGATTCAATCTATATTTTAGAGGATAACACCGGTTAGGTCAGGGTTAGGTCTGGTATTTGCCATCATCCGGCTCATATATTCGCATTTTTCGCGTACTTGTTGGCCAGATCCTGGGCGTTTTCTGGTTAGGGTCACGTAGTAATATGGTGCCACACGGCAACAGTGAGTTAAACCTGGATTCAATCTATATTTTAGAGGATAACACCGGTTAGGTCAGGGTTAGGTCTGGTATTTGCCATCATCCGGCTCATATATTCGCATTTTTCGCGTACTTGTTGGCCAGATCCAGGGCGTTTTCTGCTTTGGGTCACGTAGTAATGTGGTGCCACACTGCAACAGTGAGTTAAACCTAGATTCAATCTATACTTTAGAGGATAACACCGGTTAGGTCAGGGTTAAGTCTAGTATTTGCCATCGTCTGCCTCATACTTTCGCATTGTTCGCATACTTGTTGGCCAGCTCCAGGGCGTTTTCAGGTTTGGATCACGTAGTAATGTGGTACCACACTGAAACAGTGAGTTAATCCTGGGTTCGATCTATATATTAGAGGGTAACACCGGTTAGGTCAGGGTTAGTTCTGGTATTTTCCACCATCTGGCCCATACTTTCGCATTTTTCGTATACTTGTTGGCCAGATCCTGGGCGTTTTCTGGGTTGGATCAGGTAGTAGTGTGGTACCGCACTGAAATAGTGAAGTAATCCTGGATTCGATCTATATATTAGAGGGTAACACCGGTTAGGTTTGGGTTAGGTCTGGTATTTGCCATCACGTGGCTCATACTTTCGCATTTTTCGCATACTTGTTGGCCAGATCCTTGGCGTTTTCTGGTTTGGGTCACGTAGTAATGTGGTGCCACACTGCAACAGTGAGTTAATCCTGGATTCAATCTATATTTTAGAGGATAACACCGGTTAGGTCAGAGTTAGGTCTGGTATTTTCCATCATCTGGCTCATGCTTTCGCCTTTTTCACCTACTTGTTGGCCTGATCCTGGGCGTTTTCTGGTTTGGGTCACGTAGTAATGTGGTATCACACTGAAACCGCGATTTTATCCTGTATTCAATCTATATTTTAGAGGATAACAGCGGTTAGGTCAGGGTTAGTTCTGGTATTTGCCATCATCTGGCCCATACTTTCGCATTTTTCGCATACTTGTTGGCTAGATCCAGGGCGTTTTCTGCTTTGGGTCACGTAGTAATGTGGTACCACACTGTCACATGAGTTAAACCTGGATTCAATCTATATTTCAGAGGATAACACCGCTTAGGTCAGGGTTAGGACTGGCATTTGTCATCATCTGGCTAATACTTTCGCATTTTTCGCATACTTGTTGGCCAGATCCAGGGTGTCTTCTGGTTTGGATCACGTAGTAATGTGGTACCACACTGCCAGATGAGTTAAACCTGGATTCAATCTATATTTTAGAGGATAACACCGGTTAGGTCAGGGTTAGGTCTGGTATTTGCCATCATCCGGCTCATATATTCGCATTTTTCGCGTACTTGTTGGCCAGATCCAGGGCGTTTTCTGCTTCGGGGCACGTAGTAATGTGGTGCCACTCTGCAACAGTGAGTTAAACCTGGATTCAATCTATACTTTAGAGGATAACACCGGTTAGGTCAGGGTTAAGTCTAGTATTTGCCATCGTCTGCCTCATACTTTCGCATTGTTCGCATACTTGTTGGCCAGCTCCAGGGCGTTTCAGGTTTGGATCACGTAGTAATGTGGTACCACACTGAAACAGTGAGTTAATCCTGGATTCGATCTATATATTAGAGGGTAACACCGGTTAGGTCAGGGTTAGGTCTGGTATTTGCCATCAACCGGCTCATACTTTCGCATATTTCGCATACTTGTTGGCCAGATCCTGGGCGTTTTCTGGTTTGGATCACGTAGTAATGTGGCACCACACTGCAACCGTGACTTAAACCTGGATTCAATCTATATTTTAGAGGATAACACCGGTTAGGTCAGGGTTAGGTCTGGTATTTGCCATCATCCGGCTCATATATTCGCATTTTTCGCGTACTTGTTGGCCAGATCCAGGGCGTTTTCTGCTTCGGGTCACGTAGTAATGTGGTGCCACTCTGCAACAGTGAGTTAAACCTGGATTCAATCTATATATTAGAGGGTAACACCGGTTAGGTCAGGGTTAGGTCTGGTATTTGCCATCAACCGGCTCATACTTTCGCATATTTCGCATACTTGTTGGCCAGATCCTGGGCGTTTTCTGGTTTGGATCACGTAGTAATGTGGCACCACACTGCAACCGTGAGTTAAACCTGGATTCAATCTATATTTTAGAGGATAACACCGGTTAGGTCAGGGTTAGGTCTGGTATTTGCCATCATCCGGCTCATACTTTCGCATTTTTCGCATACTTGTTGGCCAGATCCTGTGCGTTTTCTGGTTTGGATCACGTAGTAATGTGGTACCACACTGCCACATGAGTTAAACCTGGGTTCAATCAATATTTTAGAGGATAACACCGGTTAGGTCAGGGTTAGGACTGGCATTTGCCATCATCTGGCTAATACTTTCGCATTTTTCGCATACTTGTTCGCCAGATCCAGGGCGTTTTCTGGTTTGGATCACGTAGTAATGTGGTACCACACTGCCACATCAGTTAAACCTGGATTCAATCTATATTTTAAAGGATAACACCGGTTAGGTCAGGGTTGGGACTGGCATTTGCCATCATCTGGCTAATACTTTCGCATTTTTCGTATACTTGTTGGCCAGATCCAGGGCGTTTTCTGGTTTGGATCACGTAGTAATGTGGTACCACACTGCCAGATGAGTTAAACCTGGATTCAATCTATATTTTAGAGGATAACACCGGTTAGGTCAGGGTTAGGTCAGGGTTAGGTCTGGTATTTGCCATCAACCGGCTCATACTTTCGCATATTTCGCATACTTGTTGGCCAGATCCTGGGCGTTTTCTGGTTTGGATCACGTAGTAATGTGGCACCACACTGCAACCGTGAGTTAAACCTGGATTGAATCTATATTTTAGAGGATAACACCGGTTAGGTCAGGGTTAGGTCTGGTATTTGCCATCATCCGGCTCATACTTTCGCATTTTTCGCATACTTTTTGGCCAGATCCTGGGCGTTTTCTGGTTTGGGTCACGTAGTAATGTGGTATCACACTGAAACCGTGATTTTATCCTGTACTCAATCTATATTTTAGATGATAACAGCGGTTAGGTCAGGGTTAGTTCTGGTATTTGCCATCATCTGGCCCATACTTTCGCATTTTTCGCATACTTGTTGGCCAGATCCTGGGCGTTTTCTGGTTTGGGTCACGTAGTAATATGGTGCCACACTGCAACAGTGAGTTAAACCTGGATTCAATCTATATTTTAGAGGATAACACCGGTTAGGTCAGGGTTAGGTCTGGTATTTTCAATCATCTGGCTCATGCTTTCGCTTTTTTCGCATACTTTTTGGCCAGATCCTGGGCGTTTTCTGGGTTGGATCACGTAGTAGTGTGATGCCACACTGAAACAGTGAATTAATCCTGGATTCGATCTGTAAATTTGAGGGCAACACCGGTTAGGTTTGGGTTAGGCCTGGTGTTTGCCATCATCTGGCTCATACATTCGCATTTTTCGTATACTTGTTGGCCAGATCCAGGTCGTTTTCTGGTATGGATCACGTAGTAATGTGGTACCACACTGCCACATGAGTTAAACCTGGATTCAATCTATATTTTAGAGGATATCAACGGTTAGGTCAGGGTTAGGTCTGGTATTTGCCACCATCCAGCTCATATATTCGCATTTTTCGCGTACTTGTTGGCCAGATCCAGGGCGTTTTCAGGTTTGGATCAGGTAGTAATGTGGTGCCACACTGCAACAGTGAGTTAAACATGGATTCAATCTATATTTTAGAGGATAACACCGGTTAGGTCAGGGATAGGTCTGGTATTTGCCATCATCTCGCTCATACTTTCGCCTTTTTCGCATAATTGTAGGCCAAATGCTGGCTTTTTCTGGCTTGGATCACGTAGTAATGTGGTACCACACTGAAGCCGTGAGTTTATCCTGTATTCAATCTATATTTTAGAGGATAGCAGCGGTTAGGTCAGGGTTAGGTCTGGTATTTGCCATCTTCTGGCCCATACTTTCGCATTTTTCGCATACTTGTTGGCCAGATCCTGGGCGTCTGGTTAGGGTCACGTAGTAATATGGTGCCACACGGCAACAGTGAGTTAAACCTGGATTCAATCTATATTTTAGAGGATAACACCGGTTAGGTCAGGGTTAGGTCTGGTATTTGCCATCTTCTGGCCCATACTTTCGTATTTTTCGCATACTTTTTGGCCAGATCTTGGGCGTTTTCTGGTTTGGGTCACGTAGTAATGTGGTGCCACACTGAAACCGTGAGTTTATCCTGTATTCAATCTATATTTTAGAGGATAGCAGCGGTTAGGTCAGGGTTAGGTCTGGTATTTGCCATCTTCTGGCCCATACTTTCGCATTTTTCGCATACTTGTTGACCAGATCCTGGGCGTTTTCTGGTTAGGGTCACGTAGTAATATGGTGCCACACGGCAACAGTGAGTTAAACCTGGATTCAATCTATATTTTAGAGGATAACACCGGTTAGGTCAGGATTAGGTCTGCTATATGCCATCATCAGGTTCATACTTTCGCATTTTTCGCATACTTGTTGGCCAGCTCCAGGGCGTTTTCAGGTTTGGATCACGTAGTAATGTGGTACCACACTGAAACAGTGAGTTAATCCTGGGTTCGATCTATATATTAGAGGGTAACACCGGTTAGGTCAGGGTTAGTTCTGGTATTTTCCACCATCTGGCCCATACTTTCGCATTTTTCGTATACTTGTTGGCCAGATCCTGGGCGTTTTCTGGGTTGGATCAGGTAGTAGTGTGGTACCGCACTGAAATAGTGAAGTAATCCTGGATTCGCTCTATATATTAGAGGGTAACACCGGTTAGGTTTGGGTTAGGTCTGGTATTTGCCATCTCGTGGCTCATACTTTCGCATTTTTCGCATACTTGTTGGCCAGATCCTGGGCGTTTTCTGGTTTGGGTCACGTAGTAATGTGGTGCCACACTGCAACAGTGAGTTAATCCTGGATTCAATCTATATTTTAGAGGATAACACCGGTTAGGTCAGAGTTAGGTCTGGTATTTTCCATCATCTGGCTCATACTTTCGCCTTTTTCACCTACTTGTTGGCCTGATCCTGGGCGTTTTCTGGGTTGGATCACGTAGTAATGTGGTACCACACTGCCACATGAGTTAAACCTGGGTTCAATCTATATTTTAGAGGATAACACCGGTTAGGTCAGGGTTAGGACTGGCATTTGCCATCATCTGGCTAATACTTTCGCATTATTCGCATACTTGTTCGCCAGATCCAGGGCGTTTTCTGCTTTGGGTCACGTAGTAATGTGGTACCACACTGCCACATGAGTTAAACCTGGATTCAATCTATATTTTAGAGGATAACACCGCTTAGGTCAGGGTAAGGACTGGCATTTGTCATCATCTGGCTAATACTTTCGCATTTTTCGCATACTTGTTGGCCAGATCCAGGGTGTCTTCTGGTTTGGATCACGTAGTAATGTGGTACCACACTGCCAGATGAGTTAAACCTGGATTCAATCTATATTTTAGAGGATAACACCGGTTAGGTCAGGGTTAGGTCTGGTATTTGCCATCATCCGGCTCATATATTCGCATTTTTCGCGTACTTGTTGGCCAGATCCAGGGCGTTTTCTGCTTCGGGTCACGTAGTAATGTGGTACCACACTGCCACATGAGTTAAACCTGGATTCAATCTATACTTTAGAGGATAACACCGGTTAGGTCAGGGTTAAGTCTAGTATTTGCCATCGTCTGCCTCATACTTTCGCATTGTTCGCATACTTGTTGGCCAGCTCCAGGGCGTTTTCTGGTTTGGATCACGTAGTAATGTGGCACCACACTGCAACCGTGAGTTAAACCTGGATTCAATCTATATTTTAGAGGATAACACCGGTTAGGTCAGGGTTAGGTCTGGTATTTGCCATCATCCGGCTCATACTTTCGCATTTTTCGCATACTTGTTGGCCAGATCCTGGGCGTTTTCTGGTTTGGATCACGTAGTAATGTGGTACCGCACTGCCACATGAGTTAAACCTGGGTTCAATCTATATTTTAGAGGATAACACCGGTTAGGTCAGGGTTAGGACTGGCATTTGCCATCATCTGGCTAATACTTTCACATTTTTCGCATACTTGTTCGCCAGATCCAGGGCGTTTTCTGGTTTGGATCACGTAGTAATGTGGTACCACACTGCCAGATGAGTTAAACCTGGATTCAATCTATATTTTAGAGGATAACACCGGTTAGGTCAGGGTTAGGTCTGGTATTTGCCATCATCCGGCTCATATATTCGCATTTTTCGCGTACTTGTTGGCCAGATCCAGGGCGTTTTCTGCTTTGGGTCACGTAGTAATGTGGTGCCACACTGCAACAGTGAGTTAAACCTGGATTCAATCTATATTTTAGAGGATAACACCGGTTAGGTCAGGGTTAAGTCTAGTATTTGCCATCGTCTGCCTCATACTTTCGCATTTTTCGCATACTTGTTGGCCAGCTCCAGGGCGTTTTCTGGTTTGGATCACGTAGTAATGTGGTACCACACTGAAACAGTGAGTTAATCCTGGATTCGATCTATATATTAGAGGGTAACACCGGTTAGTTCAGGGTTAGGTCTGGTATTTCCTATTGTCTGGCACATACTTTCGTATTTTTCGCATACTTCTTGGCCAGATCCTGGGCGTTTTCTGGTTTGGGTCACGTAGTAATGTGGTGCCACACTGAAACCGTGAGTTTATCCTGTATTCAATCTATATTTTAGAGGATAGCAGCGGTTAGGTCAGGGTTAGGTCTGGTATTTGCCATCTTCTGGCCCATACTTTCGCATTTTTCGCATACTTGTTGGCCAGATCCTGGGCGTTTTCTGGTTAGGGTCACGTAGTAATATGGTGCCACGCGGCGACAGTGAGTTAATCCTGGGTTCGATCTATATATTAGAGGGTAACACCGGTTAGGTCAGGGTTAGGTCTGGTATTTTCCACCATCTGGCCCATACTTTCGCATTTTTCGTATACTTGTTGGCCAGATCCTGGGCGTTTTCTGGGTTGGATCAGGTAGTAGTGTGGTAC
This sequence comes from Colletes latitarsis, assembly GCF_051014445.1. NCBI lineage: Eukaryota > Metazoa > Arthropoda > Insecta > Hymenoptera > Colletidae > Colletes > Colletes latitarsis. The sequence continues at coordinate 2,138,340 of NC_135145.1, read as the reverse complement.
CGCACTGAAATAGTGAAGTAATCCTGGATTCGATCTATATATTAGAGGGTAACACCGGTTAGGTCAGGGTTAGGTCTGGTATTTGCCATCATCCGGCTCATACTTTCGAATTGTTCGCATACTTGTTGGCCAGCTCCAGGGCGTTTTCAAGTTTGGATCACGTAGTAATATGGTACCACACTGAAACAGTGAGTTAATCCTGGATTCGATCTATATATTAGAGGGTAACACCGGTTAGGTCAGGGTTAGGTCTGGTATTTGCCATCATCCGGCTCATACTTTCGCATGTTTCGCATACTTGTTGGCCAGATCCTGGGCGTTTTCTGGTTTGGATCACGTAGTAATGTGGCACCACACTGCAACCGTGAGTTAAACCTGGATTCAATCTATATTTTAGAGGATAACACCGGTTAGGTCAGGGTTAGGTCTGGTATTTGCCATCATCCGGCTCATACTTTCGCATTTTTCGCATACTTGTTGGCCAGATCCTGGGCGTTTTCGGGTTTGAATCACGTAGTAATGTGGTACCACACTGTAACAGTCAATTAAACCTGGTTTCGATCAATATTTTAGAGGATAAAACCGGTTAGGTCTGGATTAGGTCTGGGTTATGTCCACATCTGGCTCATGATTTTGCCTTTTTCGCATTCCTGTTGGTCAGAACCTCGGTTTTCTCTTGTTTGAATCAGGTAGTAGTGTGGTACCACACTGAAACAGACAATTTAACTTGTTTTCGATGAATATCTTACAGGATAAAACCGCTTAGGTCTGGGTTAGGTCTGGGTTATGCCCGCATCTGGCTCATGATTTTACCTTCTTCGCATACTTGTTGGACAGATCCTGGGGGTTTTCGGGTTTGAATCACGTAGTAATGTGGTACCACATTGAAACAGTCAATTAAACCTGATTTCGATGAATATTTTAGAGGATAAAACCGGTTAGGTCTGGGTTAGGTCTGGGTTATGCCCGCTTCTGGCTCATGATTTTGCCTTCTTCTCATACTTGTTGGCCAGATCCTTGGTTTTTTTCGGGTTTGAATCACGTAGTAATGTGGTACCACGAAGTAACAGTGAATTAAACCTGGATTCGGTCAGTATTTTAGTCGGTAACACCGGTTAGGCCTGGGTTAGGTCTGGGTTATGCCCCCATCTAACTCATGATTATACCATCTTCGCATACTTGTTGGACAGATCCTGGGTTTTTTCGGGTTTGAATCACGTAGTAATGTGGTACCACACAAAACAGTCAATTAAACCTGGTTTCGATCAATATTTTGGAGGATAAAACCGATTAGGTCTGGGTTAGGTCTGGGTTATGTCCGCATCTGGCTCATGATTTTGCCTTCTTCGCATACTTGTTGGCCACATCCTGGGTTTTTTCGGATTTGAATCACGTAGTAAAGTGGTACCACACTGTAACAGTCAATTAAACCTGGTTTCGATCAATATTTTAGAGGATAAAACCGGTTAGGTCTGGATTAGGTCTGGGTTATGTCCACATCTGGCTCATGATTTTGCCTTTTTCGCATTCCTGTTGGTCAGAACCTCGGTTTTCTCTTGTTTGAATCAGGTAGTAATGTGGTACCACACTGAAACAGACAATTTAACTTGTTTTCGATGAATATCTTAGCGGATAAAACCGATTAGGTCTGGGTTAGGTCTGGGTTATGCCCGCATCTGGCTCATGATTTTACCTTCTTCGCATACTTGTTCGACAGATCCTGGGGTTTTTCGGGTTTGAATCACGTAGTAATGTGGTACCACACTGAAACAGACAATTAAACCTGGTTTCGATCAATATCTTAGAGGATAACACCGGTTAGGTCTGGGTTAGGTCTGGGTTATGCCCGCATCTGGCTCATGATTTTGCCTTTTCCGCATTCTTGTTGGCCAGATCCTTGGTTTTCTCTGGTTCGAATCGCGTAGTAATGTGGTACCACACTGAAACAGACAATTAAACCTGGTTTCGATCAATATTTTAGAGGATAACACCGATTAGGTCTGGGTTAGGTCTGGGTTATGGCCGCATCTGGCTCATGATTTTACCTTTTTCGCATTCCTGTTGGTCAGAACCTCGGTTTTCTCTTGTTTGAATCAGGTAGTAATGTGGTACCACACTGAAACAGACAATAAAACTTGTTTTCGATCAATATTTTAGAGGATAAAACCGGTTAGGTCTGGGTTAGGTCTGGGTTATGCCCGCTTCTGGCCCATGATTTTTCCTTCTTCTCATACTTGTTGGCCAGATCCTTGGTTTTTTCGGGTTTGAATCCCATAGTAATGTGGTACCACACTGTAGCAGTCAATTAAACCTGGTTTCGATCAATATTTTAGAGGATAAAACCGGTTGGGTCTGGATTAGGTCTGGATTATGTCCACATCTGGCTCATGATTTTGCCTTTTTCGCATTCCTGTTGGTCAGAACCTCGGTTTTCTCTTGTTTGAATCAAGTAGTAGTGTGGTACCACACTGCAACAGACAATTTAACTTGTTTTCGATGAATATCTTAGAGGATAAAACCGATTAGGTCTGGGTTAGGTCTGGGTTATGCCCGCATCTGGCTCATGATTTTGCCTTCTTCGCATACTTGTTGGCCAGATCCTTGGTTTTTTAGGATTTGAATCACGTATTAATGTGGTACCACGAAGTAACAGTGAATTAAACCTGGATTCGGTCAGTATTCTAGTCGGTAACACCGGTTAGGCCTGGGTTAGGTCTGGGTTATGCCCCCATCTAACTCATGATTTTACCATCTTCGCATACTTGTTGGACAGATCCTGGGTTTTTTCGGGTTTGAATCACGTAGTAATGTGGTACCACAGCGAAACAGTCAATGAAACCTGGTTTCGATCAATATTTTAGAGGATAAAACCGGTTAGGTCTGGGTTAGGTATGGGTTATGCCCACATCTGGCTCATGATTTTGCCTTTTCCGCATTCCTGTTGAGCAGAACCTTGGTTTTATCTTGTTTGAATCAGGTAGTAATGTGGTACCACACTGAAACAGACAATTAAACCTGGTTACGATCCACATTTTAGAACATAACACCGGTTAGGTCTGGATTAGGTCTGGGTTATGCCCGCATCTGGCTCATGATTTTGCCTTCTTCGCATACTTGTTGGCCAGATCCTGGGTTTTTTCGCGTTTGAATCACGTAGTAATGTGGAACCACACAGTAACAGTCAATTAAACCTGATTTCCATGAATATTTTAGAGGATAAAACCGGTTAGGTCTGAGTTAGGTGTGGGTAATGCCCGCATCTGGCTCATGATTTTGCCTTCTTCGCATACTTGTTGGCCAGATCCTGGGTTTTTTCGGATTTGAATCACGTAGTAATGTGGTGCGACACTGTAACAGACAATTAAACCTGGTTTCGATCCACATTTTAGAACATAACACCGGTAAGGTCTGGGTTAGGTCTGGGTTTGCCCGCATCTGGCTCATGATTTTACATTCTTCGCATACTTGTTGGACAGATCCTAGGACTTTTCGGGTTTGAATCACGTAGTAATGTGGTACCACACTGAAACAGTCAATTAAACCTGGTTTTGATCAATATTTTAGAGGATAACACCGGTCAGTTCTGGGTTAGGACTGGATTATGTCCACATCTGGCTCATGATTTTGGCTTTTTCGCATTCCTGTTGGTCAGAACCTCGGCATTCTCTTGTTTGAATCAGGTAGTAATGTGGTACCACACTGAAACAGACAATTAAACTTGTTGTCGATGAATATCTTAGAGGATAAAACGGATTAGGTCTGGGTTAGGTCTGGGTTATACCCGCATCTGGCTCATGATTTTGCCTCCTTCGCATACTTGTTGGCCACATCCTTGGTTTTTTCGGATTTGAATCACGTAGTAAAGTGGTACCACACTGTAACAGTCAACTAAACCTGGTTTCGATCAATATTTTACAGAATAAAACCGTTTAGGTCTGGGTGAGGTATGGGTAATGTCCACATCTGGCTCACGATTTTGCCTTTTCCGCATTCCTGTTGACCAGAACCTTGGCCTTATCTTGTTTGATTCAGGCAGTAATGTGGTACCACACTGAAACAGACAATAAAACTTGTTTTCGATCAATATTTTAGAGGTTAAAACCGGTTAGGTCTGGGTTAGGTCCGGGTTATGCCCGCATCTGTCTCATGATTTTGCCTTCTTCGCATACTTGTTGGCCAGATCCTGGGTTTTTTCGGGTTTGAATCATGTAGTAATGTGTTACCACATTGAAACAGACAATTAAACCTGGTTTCGATCAATATCTTAGAGGATAACACCGGTTAGGTCTGGGATTGGTCTGGGTTGTGGCCGCATCTGGCTCATGATTTTGCCTTTTCCGCATTCTTGTTGGCCAGATCCTTGGTTTTCTCTGGTTCGAATCACGTAGTAATGTGGTACCACACTGAAACAGACAATTAAACCTGGTTTCGATCAATATTTTAGAGGATAAAGCCGGTTAGGTCTGGGTTAGGTCTGGGTTATGCCCGCATCTGGCTCATGATTTTACCTTCTTCGCAAATTTGTTGGCCAGATCCTTGGTTTTCACTGGTTTGAATCACGTAGTAATGTGGTTCCACGAAGCAACAGTCAATTAAACCTGGATTCGGTCAGTATTTTAGTCGGTAACACCGGTTAGGTCTGGGATAGGTCTAGGTTATGCCCGAGTCTGGCTAATGATTTTGCATTCTCCGCATACTTGTTGGTCAGAACCTTGGTTTTCTCTGGTTTGAATCAGGTAGTAATGTGGTACCACACTGAAACAGACAATTAAACTTGTTTTCGATGAATATTTTAGAGGATAAAACCGATTAGGTCTGGGTTAGGTCTGGGTTATGCCCGCATCTGCCTCATGATTTTACCTTCCTCGCATACTTGTTGGCCAGATCCTTGGTTTTTTCGGGTTTGAATCACGTATTAATGTGGTACCACGAAGTAACAGTGAATTAAACCTGGATTCGGTGAGTATTTTAGTCGGTAACACCGGTTAGGCCTGGGTTAGGTCTGGGTTATGCCCCCATCTAACTCATGATTTTACCATCTTCGCATACTTGTTGGACAGATCCTGGGTTTTTTCGAGTTTGAATCACGTAGTAATGTGGTACCACACTGAAACAGTCAATTAAACCTGGTTTCGATCAATATTTTAGAGGATAACACCGGTTAGGTCTGGGTTATGCCCGCTTCTGGCTCATGATTTTGCCTTCTTCGCATACTTGTTGGACACATCCTGGGGTTTTTCGGGTTTGAATCACGTAGTAATGTGGTACCACATTGAAACAGTCAATTAAACCTGATTTCGATGAATATTTTAGAGGATAAAACCGGTTAGGTCTGGGTTAGGTCTGGGTTATGCCCGCTTCTGGCTCATGATTTTGCCTTCTTCTCATACTTGTTGGCCAGATCCTTGGTTTTTTCGGGTTTGAATCACGTAGTAATGTGGTACCACACTGTAACAGACAATTTAACTTGTTTTCGATGAATATCTTAGCGGATAAAACCGATTAGGTCTGGGTTAGGTCTGGGTTATGCCCGCATCTGGCTCATGATTTTACCTTCTTCGCATACTTGTTCGACAGATCCTGGGGTTTTTCGGGTTTGAATCACGTAGTAATGTGGTACCACACTGAAACAGACAATTAAACCTGGTTTCGATCAATATTTTAGTGGATAACACCGGTTAGGTCTGGGTTATGCCGCTTCTGGCTCATGATTTTGCCTTCTTCTCATACTTGTTGGACAGATCCTTGGTTTTTTCGGGTTTGAATCACGTAGTAATGTGGTACCACGAAGTAACAGTGAATTAAACCTGGATTCGGTCAGTATTTTAGTCGGTAACACCGGTTAGGCCTGGGTTAGGTCTGGGATATGCCCCCATCTAACTCATGATTTTACCATCTTCGCATACTTGTTGGACAGATCCTGGGTTTTTTCGGGTTTGAATCACGTAGTAATGTGGTACCACACTGAAACAGTCAATTAAACCTGGTTTTGATCAATATTTTAGAGGATAACACCGGTCAGTTCTGGGTTAGGACTGGATTATGTCCACATCTGGCTCATGATTTTGGCTTTTTCGCATTCCTGTTGGTCAGAACCACGGCTTTCTCTTGTTTGAATCAGGTAGTAATGTGGTACCACACTGAAACAGACAATAAAACTTGTTTTCGATCAATATTTTAGAGGTTAAAACCGGTTAGATCTGGGTTAGGTCCGGGTTATGCCCGCATCTGTCTCATGATTTTGCCTTCTTCGCATACTTGTTGGCCAGATCCTGGGTTTTTTCGGGTTTGAATCATGTAGTAATGTCTTACCACATTGAAACAGACAATTAAACCTGGTTTCGATCAATATCTTAGAGGATAACACCGGTTAGGTCTGGGTTAGGTCTGGGTTATGCCCGCATCTGGCTCATGATTTTGCCTTTTCCGCATTCTTGTTGGCCAGATCCTTGGTTTTCTCTGGTTCGAATCGCGTAGTAATGTGGTACCACACTGAAACAGACAATTAAACCTGGTTTCGATCAATATTTTAGAGGATAACACCGGGGGGTGGGTCTGGGTTATGCCGCATCTGGCTCATGATTTTGCCTTTTCCGCATTCTTGTTGGCCAGATGCTTGGTTTTCTCTGGTTCGAATCGCGTAGTAATGTGGTACCACACTGAAACCGACAATTAAACCTGGTTTCGATCAATATTTTAGAGGATAACACCGGTTAGGTCTGGGTTATGCCGCATCTGGCTCATGATTTTGCCTTCTGCGCATACTTGTTGGCCAGGTCTTGGGTTTTTTCGGGTTTGAATCATGTAGTAATGTGTTACCACATTGAAACAGTCAATTAAACCTGGTTTCGATCAATATTTCAGATCATAAAACCGGTTAGGTCTGGGATTGGTCTGGGTTGTGACCGCATCTGGCTCATGATTTTGCCTTTTCCGCATTCTTGTTGGCCAGATCCTTGGTTTTCTCTGGTTCGAATCACGTAGTAATGTGGTACCACACTGAAACAGACAATTAAACCTGGTTTCGATCAATATTTTAGAGGATAACACCGGTTAGTTCTGGGTTAGGTCTGGGTTATGCCCGCATCTGGCTCATGTTTTTGCCTTCTTCGCAAATTTGTTGGCCAGATCCTTGGTTTTCACTGGTTTGAATCACGTAGTAATGTGGTTCCACGAAGCAACAGTCAATTAAACCTGGATTCGGTCAGTATTTTAGTCGGTAACACCGGTTAGGTCTGGGATAGGTCTAGGTTATGCCCGAGTCTGGCTAATGATTTTGCATTCTCCGCATACTTGTTGGTCAGAACCTTGGTTTTCTCTGGTTTGAATCAGGTAGTAATGTGGTACCACACTGAAACAGACAATTAAACTTGTTTTCGATGAATATTTTAGAGGATAAAACCGATTAGGTCTGGGTTAGGTCTGGGTTATGCCCGCATCTGCCTCATGATTTTACCTTCCTCGCATACTTGTTGGCCAGATCCTTGGTTTTTTCGGGTTTGAATCACGTATTAATGTGGTACCACGAAGTAACAGTGAATTAAACCTGGATTCGGTGAGTATCTTAGTCGGTAACACCGGTTAGGCCTGGGTTAGGTCTGGGTTATGCCCCCATCTAACTCATGATTTTACCATCTTCGCATACTTGTTGGACAGATCCTGGGTTTTTTCGAGTTTGAATCACGTAGTAATGTGGTACCACACTGAAACAGTCAATTAAACCTGGTTTCGATCAATATTTTAGAGGATAACACCGGTTAGGTCTGGGTTATGCCCGCTTCTGGCTCATGATTTTGCCTTCTTCGCATACTTGTTGGACACATCCTGGGGTTTTTCGGGTTTGAATCACGTAGTAATGTGGTACCACATTGAAACAGTCAATTAAACCTGATTTCGATGAATATTTTAGAGGATAAAACCGGTTAGGTCTGGGTTAGGTCTGGGTTATGCCCGCTTCTGGCTCATGATTTTGCCTTCTTCTCATACTTGTTGGCCAGATCCTTGGTTTTTTCGGGTTTGAATCACGTAGTAATGTGGTACCACACTGTAACAGACAATTTAACTTGTTTTCGATGAATATCTTAGCGGATAAAACCGATTAGGTCTGGGTTAGGTCTGGGTTATGCCCGCATCTGGCTCATGATTTTACCTTCTTCGCATACTTGTTCGACAGATCCTGGGGTTTTTCGGGTTTGAATCACGTAGTAATGTGGTACCACACTGAAACAGACAATTAAACCTGGTTTCGATCAATACTTTAGAGGATAAAACCGGTTAGGTCTGGGTTAGGTCTGGGTTATGCCCGCATCTGGCTCATGATTTTACCTTCTTCGCAAATTTGTTGGCCAGATCATGGATTTTTTCGGGTTTGAATCACGTAGTATTGTGGTACCACACTGAAACAGACAATTAAACCTGGTTTCGATCAATATCTTAGAGGATAACACCGGTTAGGTCTGGGTTAGGTCTGGGTTATGCCCGCATCTGGCTCATGATTTTGCCTTTTCCGCATTCTTGTTGGCCAGATCCTTGGTTTTCTCTGGTTCGAATCGCGTAGTAATGTGGTACCACACTGAAACAGACAATTAAACCTGGTTTCGATCAATATTTTAGAGGATAACACCGGTTAGGTCTGGGTCATGCCGCATCTGGCTCATGATTTTGCCTTCTGCGCATACTTGTTGGCCAGATCTTGGGTTTTTTCGGGTTTGAATCACGTAGTAATGTGGCACCACATTGAAACAGTCAATTAAACCTGGTTTCGATCAATATTTCAGATGATAAAACCGGTTAGGTCTGGGTTATGCCGCTTCTGGCTCATGATTTTGCCTTCTTCTCATACTTGTTGGACAGATCCTTGGTTTTTTCGGGTTTGAATCACGTAGTAATGTGGTACCACGAAGTAACAGTGAATTAAACCTGGATTCGGTCAGTATTTTAGTCGGTAACACCGGTTAGGCCTGGGTTAGGTCTGGGATATGCCCCCATCTAACTCATGATTTTACCATCTTCGCATACTTGTTGGACAGATCCTGGGTTTTTTCGGGTTTGAATCACGTAGTAATGTGGTACCACACTGAAACAGTCAATTAAACCTGGTTTTGATCAATATTTTAGAGGATAACACCGGTCAGTTCTGGGTTAGGACTGGATTATGTCCACATCTGGCTCATGATTTTGGCTTTTTCGCATTCCTGTTGGTCAGAACCACGGCTTTCTCTTGTTTGAATCAGGTAGTAATGTGGTACCACACTGAAACAGACAATAAAACTTGTTTTCGATCAATATTTTAGAGGTTAAAACCGGTTAGATCTGGGTTAGGTCCGGGTTATGCCCGCATCTGTCTCATGATTTTGCCTTCTTCGCATACTTGTTGGCCAGATCCTGGGTTTTTTCGGGTTTGAATCATGTAGTAATGTCTTACCACATTGAAACAGACAATTAAACCTGGTTTCGATCAATATCTTAGAGGATAACACCGGTTAGGTCTGGGTTAGGTCTGGGTTATGCCCGCATCTGGCTCATGATTTTGCCTTTTCCGCATTCTTGTTGGCCAGATGCTTGGTTTTCTCTGGTTCGAATCGCGTAGTAATGTGGTACCACACTGAAACCGACAATTAAACCTGGTTTCGATCAATATTTTAGAGGATAACACCGGTTAGGTCTGGGTTATGCCGCATCTGGCTCATGATTTTGCCTTCTGCGCATACTTGTTGGCCAGATCTTGGGTTTTTTCGGGTTTGAATCATGTAGTAATGTGTTACCACATTGAAACAGTCAATTAAACCTGGTTTCGATCAATATTTCAGATCATAAAACCGGTTAGGTCTGGGATTGGTCTGGGTTGTGACCGCATCTGGCTCATGATTTTGCCTTTTCCGCATTCTTGTTGGCCAGATCCTTGGTTTTCTCTGGTTCGAATCACGTAGTAATGTGGTACCACACTGAAACAGGCAATTAAACCAGGTTTCGATCAATATTTTAGAGGATAACGCCGGTTAGGTCTGGGTTAGGTCTGGGTTATGCCCGCATCTGGCTCATGATTTTGCCTTCTGCGCATACTTGTTGGCCAGATCTTGGGTTTTTTCGGGTTTGAATCATGTAGTAATGTGTTACCACATTGAAACAGTCAATTAAACCTGGTTTCGATCAATATTTCAGATCATAAAACCGGTTAGGTCTGGGATTGGTCTGGGTTGTGACCGCATCTGGCTCATGATTCTGCCTTTTCCGCATTCTTGTTGGCCAGATCCTTGGTTTTCTCTGGTTCGAATCGCGTAGTAATGTGGTACCACACTGAAACAGACAACTAAACCTGGTTTCGATCAATATTCTAGAGGATAAAACCGGTTAGGTCTGGATTAGGTCTGGGTTATGTCCACATCTGGCTCATGATTTTGCCTTTTTCGCATTCCTGTTGGTCAGAACCTCGGTTTTCTCTTGTTTGAATCAGGTAGTAATGTGGTACCACACTGAAACAGACAATAAAACTTGTTTTCGATCAATATTTTAGAGGTTAAAACCGGTTAGGTCTGGGTTAGGTCCGGGTTATGCCCGCATCTGTCTCATGATTTTGCCTTCTTCGCATACTTGTTGGCCAGATCCTGGGTTTTTTCAGGTTTGAATCATGTAGTAATGTGTTACCACATTGAAACAGACAATTAAACCTGGTTTCGATCAATATCTTAGAGGATAACACCGGTTAGGTCTGGGTTAGGTCTGGGTTATGCCCGCATCTGGCTCATGATTTTACCATCTTCGCATACTTGTTGGACAGATCCTGGGTTTTTTCGGGTTTGAATCACGTAGTAATGTGGTACCACACTGAAACAGTCAATTAAACCTGGTTTTGATCAATATTTTAAAGGATAACACCGGTCAGTTCTGGGTTAGGACTGGATTATGTCCACATCTGGCTCATGATTTTGGCTTTTTCGCATTCCTGTTAGTCAGAACCACGGCTTTCTCTTGTTTGAATCAGGTAGTAATGTGGTACCACACTGAAACAGACAATAAAACTTGTTTTCGATCAATATTTTAGAGGTTAGAACCGGTTAGGTCTGGGTTAGGTCCGGGTTATGCCCGCATCTGTCTCATGATTTTGCCTTCTTCGCATACTTGTTGGCCAGATCCTGGGTTTTTTCGGGTTTGAATCATGTAGTAATGTGTTACCACATTGAAACAGACAATTAAACCTGGTTTCGATCAATATCTTAGAGGATAACACCGGTTAGGTCTGGGTTAGGTCTGGGTTATGCCCGCATCTGGCTCATGATTTTGCCTTTTCCGCATTCTTGTTGGCCAGATCCTTGGTTTTCTCTGGTTCGAATCGCGTAGTAATGTGGTACCACACTGAAACAGACAATTAAACCTGGTTTCGATCAATATTTTAGAAGATAACACCGGTTAGGTCTGGGTTATGCCGCATCTGGCTCATGATTTTGCCTTCTGCGCATACTTGTTGGCCAGGTCTTGGGTTTTTTCGAGTTTGAATCATGTAGTAATGTGTTACCACATTGAAACAGTCAATTAAACCTGGTTTCGATCAATATTTCAGATCATAAAACCGGTTAGGTCTGGGATTGGTCTGGGTTGTGACCGCATCTGGCTCATGATTTTGCCTTTTCCGCATTCTTGTTGGCCAGATCCTTGGTTTTCTCTGGTTCGAATCACGTAGTAATGTGGTACCACACTGAAACAGACAATTAAACCTGGTTTCGATCAATATTTTAGAGGATAACGCCGGTTAGATCTGGGTTAGGTCTGGGTTATGCCCGCATCTGGCTCATGATTTTACCTTCTTCGCAAATTTGTTGGCCAGATCCTGGATTTTTTCGGGTTTGTATCACGTAGTATTGTGGTACCACACTGAAGCAGACCATTAAACCTGGTTTCGATCAATATCTTAGAGGATAACACCGGTTAGGTCTGGGTTAGGTCTGGGTTATGCCCGCATCTGGCTCATGATTTTGCCTTCTTCGCATACTTGTTTGCCAGATTCTGGGTTTTTTCGGGTTTGAATCACGTAGTAATGTGGTTCCACGCGGAAACAGACCACTTAACTTGGTTTCGATCAATATTTTAGAGGATAACACAGGTTAGGTCTGGGTTACGTCTGGGTTATACCCGCATCTGGCTCATGATTTTGCATTGTCCGCATTCTTGTTTGCCAGATCCATGGTTTTCTCTGGTTTGAATCACGTAGTAATGTGGTACCACACTGAAACAGTCCATTAAACTTGGTTTCGATCAATATTTTAGAGGATAACACCGGTTAGTTCTGGGTTAGGTCTGGGTTATGCCCGCATCTGGCTCATGTATTTGCCTTCTTCGCAAATTTGTTGGCCAGATCCTTGGTTTTCACTGGTTTGAATCACGTAGTAATGTGGTTCCACGAAGCAACAGTCAATTAAACCTGGATTCGGTCAGTATTTTAGTCGGTAACACCGGTTAGGTCTGGGATAGGTCTAGGTTATGCCCGAGTCTGGCTAATGATTTTGCATTCTCCGCATACTTGTTGGTCAGAACCTTGGTTTTCTCTGGTTTGAATCAGGTAGTAATGTGGTACCACACTGAAACAGACAATTAAACTTGTTTTCGATGAATATTTTAGAGGATAAAACCGATTAGGTCTGGGTTAGGTCTGGGTTATGGCCGCATCTGGCTCATGATTTTGCCTTCTTCTCATACTTGTTGGCCAGATCCTTGGTTTTTTCGGGTTTGAATCACGTAGTAATGTGGTACCACGAAGTAACAGTGAATTAAACCTGGATTCGTTCAGTATTTTAGTCGGTAACACCGGTTAGGCCTGGGTTTGGTCTGGGTTATGCCCCATCTAACTCATTATTTTACCATCTTCGCATACTTGTTGGACAGATCCTGGGTTTTTTCGAGTTTGAATCACGTAGTAATGTGGTACCACACTGAAACAGTCAATTAAACCTGGTTTCGATCAATATTTTAGAGTATATCACCGGTTAGGTCTGGGTTATGCCCGCTTCTGGCTCATGATTTTGCCTTCTTCGCATACTTGTTGGGCAGATCCTGGGGTTTTTCGGGTTTGAATCACGTAGTAATGTGGTACCACATTGAAACAGTCAATTAAACCTGATTTCGATGAATATTTTAGAGGATAAAACCGGTTAGGTCTGGGTTAGGTCTGGGTTATGCCCGCTTCTGGCTCATGATTTTGCCTTCTTCTCATACTTGTTGGCCAGATCCTTGGTTTTTTCGGGTTTGAATCACGTAGTAATGTGGTACCACGATGTAACAGTGAATTAAACCTGGATTCGTTCAGTATTTTAATCGGTAACACCGGTTAGGCCTGGGTTAGGTCTGGGTTATGCCCGAGTCTGGCAAATGATTTTGCATTCTCCGCATACTTGTTGGTCAGAACTTCGGTTTTCTCTTGTTTAAATCAGGTAGTAGTCTGGTACCACACTGAAACAGACAATTGAACTTGTTTTCGATGAATATCTTAGAGGATAAAACCGATTAGGTCTGGGTTAGGTCTGGTTTATGCCCGCATCTGGCTCATGATTTTACCTTCTTCACATACTTGTTGGACAGATCCTGGGGTTTTTCGGATTTGAATCACGTAGTAATGTGGTAGCACATTGAAACAGTCAATTAAACCTGATTTCGATGAATATTTTAGAGGATAAAACCGGTTAGGTCTGGGTTAGGTCTGGGTTATGCCCGCTTCTGGCTCATGATTTGGCTTCTTCTCATATTTGTTGGCCAGATCCTGGGTTTTTTCGGGTTTGAATCACGTAGTAATGTGGTACCACACTGAAACAGTCAATTAAACCTGGTTTCGATCAATATTTTAGATGATAAAACCGGTTAGGTCTGGATTAGGTCTGGGTTATGTCCACATCTGGCTCATGATTTTGCCTTTTCCGCATTCCCGTTGACCAGAACCTTGGTTTTCTCTGGTTCGAATCGCGTAGTAATGTGGTACCACACTGAAACAGACAAATAAACCTGGTTTCGATCAATATTTTAGAGGATAACACCGGTTAGGTCTGGGTTATGCCGCATCTGGCTCATGATTTTGCCTTCTGCGCATACTTGTTGGCCAGGTCTTGGCTTTTTTCGAGTTTGAATCACGTAGTAATGTGTTACCACATTGAAACAGTCAATTAAACCTGGTTTCGATCAATATTTCAGATCATAAAACCGGTTAGGTCTGGGATTGGTCTTGGTTGTGACCGCATCTGGCTCATGATTTTGCCTTTTCCGCATTCTTGTTGGCCAGATCCTTGGTTTTCTCTGGTTCGAATCACGTAGTAATGTGGTACCACACTGAAACAGACAATTAAACCTGGTTTCGATCAATATTTTAAAGGATAACGCCGGTTAGATCTGGGTTAGGTCTGGGTTATGCCCGCATCTGACTCATGATTTTACCTTCTTCGCAAATTTGTTGGCCAGATCCTGGATTTTTTCGGGTTTGTATCACGTAGTATTGTGGTGCCACACTGAAGCAGACCATTAAACCTGGTTTCGATCAATATCTTAGAGGATAACACCGGTTAGGTCTGGGTTAGGTCTGGGTTATGCCCGCATCTGGCTCATGATTTTGCCTTCTTCGCATACTTGTTTGCCAGATTCTGGGTTTTTTCGGGTTTGAATCACGTAGTAATGTGGTTCCACGCGGAAACAGACCACTTAACTTGGTTTCGATCAATATTTTAGAGGATAACACAGGTTAGGTCTGGGTTACGTCTGGGTTATACCCGCATCTGGCTCATGATTTTGCATTGTCCGCATTCTTGTTTGCCAGATCCATGGTTTTCTCTGGTTTGAATCACGTAGTAATGTGGTACCACACTGAAACAGTCCATTAAACTTGGTTTCGATCAATATTTTAGAGGATAACACCGGTTAGTTCTGGGTTAGGTCTGGGTTATGCCCGCATCTGGCTCATGTTTTTGCCTTCTTCGCAAATTTGTTGGCCAGATCCTTGGTTTTCACTGGTTTGAATCACGTAGTAATGTGGTTCCACGAAGCAACAGTCAATTAAACCTGGATTCGGTCAGTATTTTAGTCGGTAACACCGGTTAGGTCTGGGATAGGTCTAGGTTATGCCCGAGTCTGGCTAATGATTTTGCATTCTCCGCATACTTGTTGGTCAGAACCTTGGTTTTCTCTGGTTTGAATCAGGTAGTAATGTGGTACCACACTGAAACAGACAATTAAACTTGTTTTCGATGAATATTTTAGAGGATAAAACCGATTAGGTCTGGGTTAGGTCTGGGTTATGGCCGCATCTGGCTCATGATTTTGCCTTCTTCTCATACTTGTTGGCCAGATCCTTGGGTTTTTCGGGTTTGAATCACGTAGTAATGTGGTACCACGAAGTAACAGTGAATTAAACCTGGATTCGTTCAGTATTTTAGTCGGTAACACCGGTTAGGCCTGGGTTTGGTCTGGGTTATGCCCCATCTAACTCATGATTTTACCATCTTCGCATACTTGTTGGACAGATCCTGGGTTTTTTCGAGTTTGAATCACGTAGTAATGTGGTACCACACTGAAACAGTCAATTAAACCTGGTTTCGATCAATATTTTAGAGGATAACACCGGTTAGGTCTGGGTTATGCCCGCTTCTGGCTCATGATTTTGCCTTCTTCGCATACTTGTTGGACAGATCCTGGGTTTTTTCGGGTTTGAATCACGTAGTAATGTGGTACCACACTGAAACAGTCAATTAAACCTGGTTTCGATCAATATTTTAGATGATAAAACCGGTTAGGTCTGGATTAGGTCTGGGTTATGTCCACACCTGGCTCATGATTTTGCCTTTTCCGCATTCCCGTTGACCAGAACCTTGGTTTTCTCTGGTTCGAATCGCGTAGTAATGTGGTACCACACTGAAACAGACAAATAAACCTGGTTTCGATCAATATTTTAGAGGATAACACCGGTTAGGTCTGGGTTATGCCGCATCTGGCTCATGATTTTGCCTTCTTCGCATACTTGTTGGGCAGAACCTCGGTTTTTTCAGATTTGAATCACGTAGTAATGTGGTACCACACTGAAACAGACAATTAAACCTGGTTTCGATCAATATTTTAGAGGATAAAACCGGTTAGGTCTGGGTAAGGTCTGGGTTATGCCCGCTTCTGGCTCATGATTTTGCCTTCTTCTCATACTTGTTGGCCAGATCCTTGGTTTTTTCGGGTTTGAATCACGTAGTAATGTGGTACCACGAAGTAACAGTGAATTAAACCTGGATTCGTTCAGTATTTTAGTCGGTAACACCGGTTAGGCCAGGGTTAGGTCTGGGTTATGCCCGCTTCTGGCTCATGATTTTGCCTTCTTCTCATACTTGTTGGCCAGATCCTTGGTTTTTTCGGGTTTGAATCACGTAGTAATGTGGTACCACACTGTAACAGTCAATTAAACCTGGTTTCGATCAATATTTTAGAGGATAACGCCGGTTAGGTCTGGGTTAGGTCTGGGTTATGCCCGCATCTGGCTCATGATTTTACCTTCTTCGCAAATTTGTTGGCCAGATCATGGATTTTTTCGGGTTTGAATCACGTAGTATTGTGGTACCACACTGAAACAGACAATTAAACCTGGTTTCGATCAATATCTTAGAGGATAACACCGGTTAGGTCTGGGTTAGGTCTGGGTTATGCCCGCATCTGGCTCATGATTTTGCCTTTTCCGCATTCTTGTTGGCCAGATCCTTGGTTTTCTCTGGTTCGAATCGCGTAGTAATGTGGTACCACACTGAAACAGACAACTAAACCTGGTTTCGATCAATATTTTAGAGGATAACACCGGTTAGGTCTGGGTTATGCCGCATCTGGCTCATGATTTTGCCTTCTGCGCATACTTGTTGGCCAGATCTTGGGTTTTTTCGGGTTTGAATCACGTAGTAATGTGGCACCACATTGAAACAGTCAATTAAACCTGGTTTCGATCAATATTTCAGATGATAACACCGGTTAGGTCTGGGTTAGGTCTGGGTTATGCCCGCATCTGGCTCATGATTTTGCCTTTTCCGCATTCTTGTTGGCCAGATCCTTGGTTTTCTCTGGTTCGAATCGCGTAGTAATGTGGTACCACACTGAAACAGACAATTAAACCTGGTTTCGATCAGTATTTTAGAGGATAACACCGGTTAGGTTTGGGTTATGCCGCATCTGGCGCATGATTTTGCCTTCTGCGCATACTTGTTGGCCAGATCTTGGGTTTTTTCGGGTTTGAATCATGTAGTAATGTGTTACCACATTGAAACAGTCAATTAAACGTGGTTTCGATCAATATTTCAGATCATAAAACCGGTTAGGTCTGGGATTGGTCTGGGTTGTGACCGCATCTGGCTCATGATTTTGCCTTTCCGCATTCTTGTTGGCCAGATCCTTGGTTTTCTCTGGTTCGAATCACGTAGTAATGTGGTACCACACTGAAACAGACAATTAAACCTGGTTTCGATCAATATTTTAGAGGATAACGCCGGATAGGTCTGGGTTAGGTCTGGGTTATGCCCGCATCTGGCTCATGATTTTACCTTCTTCGCATTCCTGTTGGTCAGAACCTCGGTTTTCTCTTGTTTGAATCAGGTAGTAATGTGGTACCACAATGAAGCAGAGAATTAAACCTGGTTTCGATCAATATCTTAGAGGATAACACCGGTTAGGTCTGCGTTAGGTCTGGGTTATGCCCGCATCTGGCTCATGATTTTGCATTGTCCGCATTCTTGTTTGCCAGATCCATGGTTTTCTCTGGTTTGAATCACGTAGTAATGTGGTACCACACTGAAACAGTCCATTAAACTTGGTTTCGATCAATATTTTAGAGGATAACACCGGTTAGTTCTGGGTTAGCTCTGGGTTATGCCCGCATCCGGCTCATGTTTTTGCCTTCTTCGCAAATTTGTTGGCCAGATCCTTGGTTTTCACTGGTTTGAATCACGTAGTAATGTGGTTCCACGAAGCAACAGTCAATTAAACCTGGATTCGGTCAGTATTTTAGTCGGTAACACCGGTTAGGTCTGGGATAGGTCTAGGTTATGCCCGAGTCTGGCTAATGATTTTGCATTCTCCGCATACTTGTTGGTCAGAACCTTGGTTTTCTCTGGTTTGAATCAGGTAGTAATGTGATACCACACTGAAACAGACAATTAAACTTGTTTTCGATGAATATTTTAGAGGATAAAACCGATTAGGTCTGGGTTAGGTCTGGGTTATGGCCGCATCTGGCTCATGATTTTGCCTTCTTCTCATACTTGTTGGCCAGATCCTTGGTTTTTTCGGGTTTGAATCACGAAGTAGTGTGGCACCACACTGTAACAGTCAATTAAACCTGGTTTCGATCAATATTTTAGAGGATAAAACCGGTTACGTCTGGGTTAGGTATGGGTTATGTCCACATCTGGCTCATGATTTTGCCTTTTCCGCGTTCCTGTTGAGCAGAACCTTGGTTTTATCTTGTTTGAATCAGGTAGTAATGTGGTACCACACTGAAACAGACAATTAAACCTGGTTACGATCCACATTTTAGAACATAACACCGGTTAGGTCTGGATTAGGTCTGGGTTATGCCCGCATCTGGCTCATGATTTTGCCTTCTTCGCATACTTGTTGGCCAGATCCTGGGTTTTTTCGGATTTGAATCACGTAGTAATGTGGTGCGACACTGTAACAGTCAATTAAACCTGGTTTCGATGAATATTTTAGAGGATAAAACGGGTTAGGTCTGGATTAGGTATGGGTTATGTCCACATCTGGCCCATGATTTTGCCTTTTCCGCATTCCTGTTGGTCAGAACCTCGGTTTTCTCTTGTTTGAATCAGGTAGTAATGTGGTACCACACTGAAACAGACAATTAAACCTGGTTTCGATCAATATTTTAGAGGATAACGCCGGTTAGGTCTGGGTTAGGTCTGGGTTATGCCCGCATCTGGCTCATGATTTTACCTTCTTCGCAAATTTGTTGGCCAGATCCTGGATTTTTTCGGGTTTGAATCACGTAGTATTGTGGTACCACACTGAAGCAGACAATTAAACCTGGTTTCGATCAATATCTTAGAGGATAACACCGGTTACGTCTGGGTTAGGTCTGGGTTATGCCCGCATCTGGCTCATGATTTTGCCTTCTTCGCATACTTGTTTGCCAGATTCTGGGTTTTTTCGGGTTTGAGTCACGTAGTAATGTGGTTCCACGCGGAAACAGACCACTTAACTTGGTTTCGATCAATATTTTAGAGGATAACACAGGTTAGGTCTGGGTTACGTCTGGGTTATACCCGCATCTGGCTCATGATTTTGCATTGTCCGCATTCTTGTTTGCCAGATCCATGGTTTTCTCTGGTTTGAATCACGTAGTAATGTGGTACCACACTGAAACAGTCCATTAAACTTGGTTTCGATCAATATTTTAGAGGATAACACCGGTTAGTTCTGGGTTAGCTCTGGGTTATGCCCGCATCCGGCTCATGTTTTTGCCTTCTTCGCAAATTTGTTGGCCAGATCCTTGGTTTTCACTGGTTTGAATCACGTAGTAATGTGGTTCCACGAAGCAACAGTCAATTAAACCTGGATTCGGTCAGTATTTTAGTCGGTAACACCGGTTAGGTCTGGGATAGGTCTAGGTTATGCCCGAGTCTGGCTAATGATTTTGCATTCTCCGCATACTTGTTGGTCAGAACCTTGGTTTTCTCTGGTTTGAATCAGGTAGTAATGTGATACCACACTGAAACAGACAATTAAACTTGTTTTCGATGAATATTTTAGAGGATAAAACCGATTAGGTCTGGGTTAGGTCTGGGTTATGGCCGCATCTGGCTCATGATTTTGCCTTCTTCTCATACTTGTTGGCCAGATCCTTGGTTTTTTCGGGTTTGAATCACGAAGTAGTGTGGCACCACACTGTAACAGTCAATTAAACCTGGTTTCGATCAATATTTTAGAGGATAAAACCGGTTACGTCTGGGTTAGGTATGGGTTATGTCCACATCTGGCTCATGATTTTGCCTTTTCCGCGTTCCTGTTGAGCAGAACCTTGGTTTTATCTTGTTTGAATCAGGTAGTAATGTGGTACCACACTGAAACAGACAATTAAACCTGGTTACGATCCACATTTTAGAACATAACACCGGTTAGGTCTGGATTAGGTCTGGGTTATGCCCGCATCTGGCTCATGATTTTGCCTTCTTCGCATACTTGTTGGCCAGATCCTGGGTTTTTTCGGATTTGAATCACGTAGTAATGTGGTGCGACACTGTAACAGTCAATTAAACCTGGTTTCGATGAATATTTTAGAGGATAAAACGGGTTAGGTCTGGATTAGGTATGGGTTATGTCCACATCTGGCCCATGATTTTGCCTTTTCCGCATTCCTGTTGGTCAGAACCTCGGTTTTCTCTTGTTTGAATCAGGTAGTAATGTGGTACCACACTGAAACAGACAATTAAACCTGGTTTCGATCAATATTTTAGAGGATAACGCCGGTTAGGTCTGGGTTAGGTCTGGGTTATGCCCGCATCTGGCTCATGATTTTACCTTCTTCGCAAATTTGTTGGCCAGATCCTGGATTTTTTCGGGTTTGAATCACGTAGTATTGTGGTACCACACTGAAGCAGACAATTAAACCTGGTTTCGATCAATATCTTAGAGGATAACACCGGTTACGTCTGGGTTAGGTCTGGGTTATGCCCGCATCTGGCTCATGATTTTGCCTTCTTCGCATACTTGTTTGCCAGATTCTGGGTTTTTTCGGGTTTGAGTCACGTAGTAATGTGGTTCCACGCGGAAACAGACCACTTAACTTGGTTTCGATCAATATTTTAGAGGATAACACAGGTTAGGTCTGGGTTACGTCTGGGTTATACCCGCATCTGGCTCATGATTTTGCATTGTCCGCATTCTTGTTTGCCAGATCCATGGTTTTCTCTGGTTTGAATCACGTAGTAATGTGGTACCACACTGAAACAGTCCATTAAACTTGGTTTCGATCAATATTTTAGAGGATAACACCGGTTAGTTCTGGGTTAGCTCTGGGTTATGCCCGCATCCGGCTCATGTTTTTGCCTTCTTCGCAAATTTGTTGGCCAGATCCTTGGTTTTCACTGGTTTGAATCACGTAGTAATGTGGTTCCACGAAGCAACAGTCAATTAAACCTGGATTCGGTCAGTATTTTAGTCGGTAACACCGGTTAGGTCTGGGATAGGTCTAGGTTATGCCCGAGTCTGGCTAATGATTTTGCATTCTCCGCATACTTGTTGGTCAGAACCTTGGTTTTCTCTGGTTTGAATCAGGTAGTAATGTGATACCACACTGAAACAGACAATTAAACTTGTTTTCGATGAATATTTTAGAGGATAAAACCGATTAGGTCTGGGTTAGGTCTGGGTTATGGCCGCATCTGGGTCATGATTTTGCCTTCTTCTCATACTTGTTGGCCAGATCCTTGGTTTTTTCGGGTTTGAATCACGAAGTAGTGTGGCACCACACTGTAACAGTCAATTAAACCTGGTTTCGATCAATATTTTAGAGGATAAAACCGGTTACGTCTGGGTTAGGTATGGGTTATGTCCACATCTGGCTCATGATTTTGCCTTTTCCGCGTTCCTGTTGAGCAGAACCTTGGTTTTATCTTGTTTGAATCAGGTAGTAATGTGGTACCACACTGAAACAGACAATTAAACCTGGTTACGATCCACATTTTAGAACATAACACCGGTTAGGTCTGGATTAGGTCTGGGTTATGCCCGCATCTGGCTCATGATTTTGCCTCCTTCGCATACTTGTTGGCCAGATTCTGGGTTTTTTCGCGTTTGAATCACGTAGTAATGTGGAACCACACAGTAACAGTCAAATAAACCTGATTTCGATGAATATTTTAGAGGATAAAACCGGTTAGGTCTGAGTTAGGTGTGGGTAATGCCCGCATCTGGCTCATGATTTTGCCTTCTTCGCATACTTGTTGGCCAGATCCTGGGTTTTTTCGGATTTGAATCACGTAGTAATGTGGTACCACACTGAAACTGACTATTAAACCTGGTTTCGATCCACATTTTAGAACATAACACCGGTAAGGTCTGGGTTAGGTATGGGTTATGCCCGCATCTGGCTCATGATTTTACCTTCTTCGCATACTTGTTGGACAGATCCTAGGGTTTTTCGGGTTTGAATCACGTAGTAATGTGGTACCACATTGAAACAGTCAATTAAACCTGATTTCGATGAATATTTTAGAGGATAAAACCGGTTAGGTCTGGGTTAGGTCTGGGTTATGCCCGCTTCTGGTTCATGATTTTGCCTTCTGCGCATACTTGTTTGCCAGATCTTGGGTTTATTCGGATTTGAATCACGTAGTAATGTGGTACCACGAAGTAACAGTGAATTAAACCTGGATTCGGTCAGTATTTTAGACAGTAACACCGGTTAGGCCTGGGTTAGGTCTGGGTTATGCCCCCATCTGACTCATGATTTTACCTTCTTCGCATACTTGTTGGACAGATCTTGGGTTTTTTCGGGTTTGAATCACGTAGTAATGTGGTACCACACAGAAACAGTCCATTAAACTTGGTTTCGATCAATATTTTAGAGGATAACACCGGTAAGGTCTGGGTTATGCCGCATCTGGCTCATGATTTTGCATTCTTCGCATACTTGTTGGCCAGATCCTTGGTTTTTTCGGATTTGAATCACGTAGTAATGTGGTACCACGATGTAACAGTGAATTAAACCTGGATACGGTCAGTATTTTAGACAGTAACACCGGTTAGGCCTGGGTTAGGTCTGGGTTATGCCCCCATCTGACTCATGATTTTACCTTCTTCGCATACTTGTTGGACAGATCCTTGGTTTTTTCGGATTTGAATCACGTAGTAATGTGGTACCACGATGTAACAGTGAATTATACCTGGATTCGGTCAGTATTTTAGACAGTAACACCGGTTAGGCCTGGGTTAGGTCTGGGTTATGCCCCCATCTGACTCATGATTTTACCTTCTTCACATACTTGTTGGACAGATCCTGTGTTTTTTCGGGTTTGAATCACGTAGTTATGTGGAACCACACGGTAACAGTCAATTATACCTGGTTTCGATCCACATTTTTGAGGTTACCAACGGTTAGGTCTGGGGTTTGCCCGCATCTGGCGCATGATTTTGCCTTCTTCGCATACTTGTTGGCCAGATTCTGGGTTTTTTCGGATTTGAATCACGTAGTGTGGTACCACACAGTAACAGTCAATTAAACCTGGATTCGGTCAGTATGTTAGTCGGTAACACTGGTTAGGTCTGGGTTAGGTCTGGGTTATGCCCGCATCTGCCTCATGATTTTGCCTTTTCCGCATTCTTGTTGGCCAGATCCTTGGTTTTCTCTGGTTTGAATCAGGGAGTAATGTGGTACCACTCTGAAACAGTCCATTAAACTTGGTTTCGATCAATATTTTAGAGGATAACATCGGTCAGGTCTGGGTTAGGTCTGGGTTATGCCCGCATCTGGCTCAAGATTTTGCCTTCGGCGCATACTTGTTGGCCAGATCCTGGGTTTTTACGGGTTTGAATCACGTAGTAATGTGGTACCACATTGAAACAGTCAATTAAACCTGGTTTCGATCAATATTTTAGAGGATAACACCGGTTAGGTCTGAGTTAGGTCTGGGTTATGCACGCATCTGGCTCATGATTTTACCATCTTCGCATACTTGTTGGACAGATCCTGGGTTTTTTCGGGTTTGAATCACGTAGTAATGTGGCACCACACTGAAACAGTCCATTAAACTTGGTTTCGATCAATATTTTAGAGGATAACACCGGTTAGGTCTGTGTTAGGTCTGGGTTATGCCCGCATCTGACTCATGATTTTGCCTTCTTCGCAAACTTGTTGGCCAGATCCTGGGTTTTTTAGGGTTAGAATCACGTAGTAATGTGGTTCCACGCGGAAACAGACCACTAAACTTGGTTTTGATCAATATTTTAGAGGATAACACAGGTTAGGTCTGGGTTACGTCTGGGTTATACCCGCATCTGGCTCATGATTTTGCCTTGTCCGCATTCTTGTTGGCCAGATCCTTGGTTTTCTCTGGTTTGAATCACGTAGTAATGTGGTACCACACTGAAACAGTCCATTAAACTTGGTTTCGATCAATATTTTAGAGGATAACACCGGTTAGGTCTGGGGTAGGTCTGGGATATGCCCGCATCTGGCTCATGATTTTGCCTTCTGCGCATACTTGTTGGCCAGATCTTGGGTTTATTCGGGTTTGAATCACGTAGTAATGTGGCACCACATTGAAACAGTCAATTAAACCTGGTTTTGATCAATATTTTAGAGGATAACACCGGTTAGGTCTGGGTTATGCCGCATCTGGCTCATGATTTTGCCTTCTTCGCAAAATTGTTGGCCAGATCCTTGGTTTTTTCGGATTTGAATCACGTAATAATGTGGTACCACGAAGTAACAGTGAATTAAACCTGGATTCGGTCAGTATTTTAGTCGGTAACACTGGTTAGGTCTGGGTTAGGTCTGGGTTATGCCCGCATCTGCCTCATGATTTTGCCATTTCCGCATTATTGTTTGCCAGATCCTTGGTTTTCTCTGGTTTGAATCACGTAGCAATGGGGTACCACACTGAAACAGACGATTAAACCTGGTATCGATGAATATTTTAGAGTATAAAACCGGTTTGGTTTGGGATAGGCCTGGTTTATGCCCGCATCTGGCTCATGATTTTGCTTCTTCCAATACTTGTTGGCCAGATCCTTGGTTTTCTCTGGTTTGAACCACGTAGTAATGTGGTACCACTCTGAAACAGTCCATTAAACTTGGTTTCGATCAATATTTTAGAGGATAACATCGGTCAGGTCTGGGTTAGGTCTGGGTTATGCCCGCATCTGGCTCAAGATTTTGCCTTCGGCGCATACTTGTTGGCCAGATCCTGGTTTTTACGGGTTTGAATCACGTAGTAATGTGGTACCTCATTGAAACAGTCAATTAAACCTGGTTTCGATCATTATTTTAGAGGATAACACCGGTTAGGTCTGAGTTAGGTCTGGGTTATGCCCGCATCTGGCTCATGATTTTACCATCTTCGCATACTTGTTGGACAGATCCTGGGTTTTTTCGGGTTTGAATCACGTAGTAATGTGGCACCACACTGAAACAGTCCATTAAACTTGGTTTCGATCAATATTTTAGAGGATAACACCGGTTAGGTCTGTGTTAGGTCTGGGTTATGCCCGCATCTGACTCATGATTTTGCCTTCTTCGCAAACTTGTGGGCCAGATCCTGGGTTTTTTAGGGTTAGAGTCACGTAGTAATGTGGTTCCACGCGGAAACAGACCACTAAACTTGGTTTCGATCAATATTTTAGAGGATAACACAGGTTAGGTCTGGGTTACGTCTGGGTTATACCCGCATCTGGCTCATGATTTTGCCTTGTCCGCATTCTTGTTGGCCAGATCCTTGGTTTTCTCTGGTTCGAATCACGTAGTAATGTGGTACCACACTGAAACAGTCCATTAAACTCGGTTTCGATCAATATTTCAGATGATAAAACCGGTTAGGTCTGGGATTGGTCTGGGTTATGCCCGCATCTGCTGATGATTTTGCCTTTTCCGCATTCTTGTTGGCCAGATCCTTGGTTTTCTCTGGTTCGAATCGCGTAGTAATGTGGTACCACACTGAAACAGACAATTAAACCTGGTTTCGATCAATATTTTAGAGGATAACACCGGTTAGGTCTGGGTTATGCCGCATCTGGCTCATGATTTTGCCTTCTTCGCAAAATTGTTGGCCAGATCCTTGGTTTTTTCGGATTTGAATCACGTAATAATGTGGTACCACGAAGTAACAGTGAATTAAACCTGGATTCGGTCAGTATTTTAGACAGTAACACCGGTTAGGCCTGGGTTAGGTCTGGGTTATGCCCCCATCTGACTCATGATTTTACCTTCTTCGCATACTTGTTGGACAGATCCTGGGTTTTTTCGGGTTTGAATCACGTAGTAATGTGGAACCACACGGTAGCAGTCAATTATACCTGGAGTCGGTCAGTATTTTAGACGGTAACACCGGTTAGGACTGGGTTAGGTCTGGGTTATGCCCGCATCTGGCTCACGATTTTGCCTATTCCGCATTCTTGTTGGCCAGATCCTTGGTTTTCTCTGGTTTGAAACACGTAGTAATGTGGTACCACTCTGAAACAGTCCATTAAACTTGGTTTCGATCAATATTTTAGAGGATAACATCGGTCAGGTCTGGGTTAGGTCTGGGTTATGCCCGCATCTGGCTCAAGATTTTGCCTTCGGCGCATACTTGTTGGCCAGATCCTGGGTTTTTACGGGTTTGAATCAGGTAGTAATGTGGTACCACATTGAAACAGTCAATTAAACCTGGTTTCGATCAATATTTTAGAGGATAACACCGGTTAGGTCTGAGTTAGGTCTGGGTTATGCACGCATCTGGCTCATGATTTTACCATCTTCGCATACTTGTTGGACAGATCCTGGGTTTTTTCGGGTTTGAATCACGTAGTAATGTGGCACCACACTGAAACAGTCCATTAAACTTGGTTTCGATCAATATTTTAGAGGATAACACCGGTTAGGTCTGTGTTAGGTCTGGGTTATGCCCGCATCTGACTCATGATTTTGCCTTTTTCGCAAACTTGTTGGCCAGCTCCTGGGTTTTTTAGGGTTAGAATCACGTAGTAATGTGGTTCCACGCGGAAACAGACCACTAAACTTGGTTTTGATCAATATTTTAGAGGATAACACAGGTTAGGTCTGGGTTACGTCTGGGTTATACCCGCATCTGGCTCATGATTTTGCCTTGTCCGCATTCTTGTTGGCCAGATCCTTGGTTTTCTCTGGTTTGAATCACGTAGTAATGTGGTACCACACTGAAACAGTCCATTAAACTTGGTTTCGATCAATATTTTAGAGGATAACACCGGTTAGGTCTGGGGTAGGTCTGGGATATGCCCGCATCTGGCTCATGATTTTGCCTTCTGCGCATACTTGTTGGCCAGATCTTGGGTTTATTCGGGTTTGAATCACGTAGTAATGTGGCACCACATTGAAACAGTCAATTAAACCTGGTTTTGATCAATATTCCAGATGATAAAACCGGTTAGGTCTGGGATTGGTCTGGGTTATGCCCGCATCTGCTGATGATTTTGCCTTTTCCGCATTCTTGTTGGCCAGATCCTTGGTTTTCTCTGGTTCGAATCGCGTAGTAATGTGGTACCACACTGAAACAGACAATTAAACCTGGTTTCCATCAATATTTTAGAGGATAACACTGGTTAGGTCTGGGTTAGGTCTGGGTTATGCCCGCATCTGCCTCATGATTTTGCCTTTTCCGCATTCTTGTTGGCCAGATCCTTGGTTTTCTCTGGTTTGAATCACGGAGTAATGGGGTACCACACTGAAAGAGTCAATTAAACCTGGTTTCGATCCACATTTTAGAGGATAACAACGGTTAGGTCTGGGGTTTGCCCGCATCTGGCGCATGATTTTGCCTTCTTCGCATACTTGTTGGCCAGATTCTGGGTTTTTTCGGATTTGAACCACGTAGTGTGGTAGCACACAGTAACAGTCAACTAAACCTGGATTCGGTCAGTATTTTAGTCGGTAACACTGGTTAGGTCTGGGTTAGGTCTGGGTTATGCCCGCATCTGCCTCATGATTTTGCCATTTCCGCATTATTGTTTGCCAGATCCTTGGTTTTCTCTGGTTTGAATCACGTAGCAATGGGGTACCACACTGAAACAGACGATTAAACCTGGTATCGATGAATATTTTAGAGTATAAAACCGGTTAGGTTTGGGATAGGCCTGGTTTATGCCCGCATCTGGCTCATGATTTTGCTTCTTCCAATACTTGTTGGCCAGATCCTTGGTTTTCTCTGGTTTGAACCACGTAGTAATGTGGTACCACTCTGAAACAGTCCATTAAACTTGGTTTCGATCAATATTTTAGAGGATAACATCGGTCAGGTCTGGGTTAGGTCTGGGTTATGCCCGCATCTGGCTCAAGATTTTGCCTTCGGCGCATACTTGTTGGCCAGATCCTGGGTTTTTACGGGTTTGAATCACGTAGTAATGTGGTACCACATTGAAACAGTCAATTAAACCTGGTTTCGATCAATATTTTAGAGGATAACGCCGGTTAGGTCTGGGTTAGGTCTGGGTTATGCCCGCATCTGGCTCATGATTTTACCTTCTTCGCAAATTTGTTGGCCAGATCATGGATTTTTTCGGGTTTGAATCACGTAGTATTGTGGTACCACACTGAAACAGACAATTAAACCTGGTTTCGATCAATATCTTAGAGGATAACACCGGTTAGGTCTGGGTTAGGTCTGGGTTATGCCCGCACCTGGCTCATGATTTTGCCTTTTCCGCATTCTTGTTGGCCAGATCCTTGGTTTTCTCTGGTTCGAATCGCGTAGTAATGTGGTACCACACTGAAACAGACAACTAAACCTGGTTTCGATCAATATTTTAGAGGATAACACCGGTTAGGTCTGGGTTATGCCGCATCTGGCTCATGATTTTGCCTTCTGCGCATACTTGTTGGCCAGATCTTGGGTTTTTTCGGGTTTGAATCACGTAGTAATGTGGCACCACATTGAAACAGTCAATTAAACCTGGTTTCGATCAATATTTCAGATGATAACACCGGTTAGGTCTGGGTTAGGTCTGGGTTATGCCCGCATCTGGCTCATGATTTTGCCTTTTCCGCATTCTTGTTGGCCAGATCCTTGGTTTTCTCTGGTTCGAATCGCGTAGTAATGTGGTACCACACTGAAACAGACAATTAAACCTGGTTTCGATCAGTATTTTAGAGGATAACACCGGTTAGGTTTGGGTTATGCCGCATCTGGCGCATGATTTTGCCTTCTGCGCATACTTGTTGGCCAGATCTTGGGTTTTTTCGGGTTTGAATCATGTAGTAATGTGTTACCACATTGAAACAGTCAATTAAACGTGGTTTCGATCAATATTTCAGATCATAAAACCGGTTAGGTCTGGGATTGGTCTGGGTTGTGACCGCATCTGGCTCATGATTTTGCCTTTCCGCATTCTTGTTGGCCAGATCCTTGGTTTTCTCTGGTTCGAATCACGTAGTAATGTGGTACCACACTGAAACAGACAATTAAACCTGGTTTCGATCAATATTTTAGAGGATAACGCCGGATAGGTCTGGGTTAGGTCTGGGTTATGCCCGCATCTGGCTCATGATTTTACCTTCTTCGCATTCCTGTTGGTCAGAACCTCGGTTTTCTCTTGTTTGAATCAGGTAGTAATGTGGTACCACAATGAAGCAGACAATTAAACCTGGTTTCGATCAATATCTTAGAGGATAACACCGGTTAGGTCTGCGTTAGGTCTGGGTTATGCCCGCATCTGGCTCATGATTTTGCCTTCTTCGCATACTTGTTTGCCAGATTCTGGGTTTTTTCGGGTTTGAATCACGTAGTAATGTGGTACCACAGCGAAACAGTCAATGAAACCTGGTTTCGATCAATATTTTAGAGGATAAAACCGGTTAGGTCTGGGATAGGTATGGGTTATGTCCACATCTGGCTCATGATTTTGCCTTTTCCGCATTCCTGTTGAGCAGAACCTTGGTTTTATCTTGTTTGAATCAGGTAGTAATGTGGTACCACACTGAACAGACAATTAAACCTGGTTACGATCCACATTTTAGAACATAACACCGGTTAGGTCTGGATTAGGTCTGGGTTATGCCCGCATCTGGCTCATGATTTTGCCTTCTTCGCATACTTGTTGGCCAGATCCTGGGTTTTTTCGGATTTGAATCACGTAGTAATGTGGTGCGACACTGTAACAGTCAATTAAACCTGGTTTCGATCAATATTTTAGAGGATAAAACGGGTTAGGTCTGGATTAGGTATGGGTTATGTCCACATCTGGCCCATGATTTTGCCTTTTCCGCATTCCTGTTGGTCAGAACCTCGGTTTTCTCTTGTTTGAATCAGGTAGTAATGTGGTACCACACTGAAACAGACAATTAAACCTGGTTTCG
The DNA here is from genome assembly GCF_051014445.1 of Colletes latitarsis. Taxonomy (NCBI): domain Eukaryota; kingdom Metazoa; phylum Arthropoda; class Insecta; order Hymenoptera; family Colletidae; genus Colletes; species Colletes latitarsis. Next base: position 2,108,309 of record NC_135145.1, on the reverse strand, counting down.
ATCAATATTTTAGAGGATAACGCCGGTTAGGTCTGGGTTAGGTCTGGGTTATGCCCGCATCTGGCTCATGATTTTACCTTCTTCGCAAATTTGTTGGCCAGATCCTGGATTTTTTCGGGTTTGAATCACGTAGTATTGTGGTACCACACTGAAGCAGACAATTAAACCTGGTTTCGATCAATATCTTAGAGGATAACACCGGTTACGTCTGGGTTAGGTCTGGGTTATGCCCGCATCTGGCTCATGATTTTGCCTTCTTCGCATACTTGTTTGCCAGATTCTGGGTTTTTTCGGGTTTGAGTCACGTAGTAATGTGGTTCCACGCGGAAACAGACCACTTAACTTGGTTTCGATCAATATTTTAGAGGATAACACAGGTTAGGTCTGGGTTACGTCTGGGTTATACCCGCATCTGGCTCATGATTTTGCATTGTCCGCATTCTTGTTTGCCAGATCCATGGTTTTCTCTGGTTTGAATCACGTAGTAATGTGGTACCACACTGAAACAGTCCATTAAACTTGGTTTCGATCAATATTTTAGAGGATAACACCGGTTAGTTCTGGGTTAGCTCTGGGTTATGCCCGCATCCGGCTCATGTTTTTGCCTTCTTCGCAAATTTGTTGGCCAGATCCTTGGTTTTCACTGGTTTGAATCACGTAGTAATGTGGTTCCACGAAGCAACAGTCAATTAAACCTGGATTCGGTCAGTATTTTAGTCGGTAACACCGGTTAGGTCTGGGATAGGTCTAGGTTATGCCCGAGTCTGGCTAATGATTTTGCATTCTCCGCATACTTGTTGGTCAGAACCTTGGTTTTCTCTGGTTTGAATCAGGTAGTAATGTGATACCACACTGAAACAGACAATTAAACTTGTTTTCGATGAATATTTTAGAGGATAAAACCGATTAGGTCTGGGTTAGGTCTGGGTTATGGCCGCATCTGGCTCATGATTTTGCCTTCTTCTCATACTTGTTGGCCAGATCCTTGGTTTTTTCGGGTTTGAATCACGAAGTAGTGTGGCACCACACTGTAACAGTGAATTAAACCTGGTTTCGATCAATATTTTAGAGGATAAAACCGGTTACGTCTGGGTTAGGTATGGGTTATGTCCACATCTGGCTCATGATTTTGCCTTTTCCGCGTTCCTGTTGAGCAGAACCTTGGTTTTATCTTGTTTGAATCAGGTAGTAATGTGGTACCACACTGAAACAGACAATTAAACCTGGTTACGATCCACATTTTAGAACATAACACCGGTTAGGTCTGGATTAGGTCTGGGTTATGCCCGCATCTGGCTCATGATTTTGCCTTCTTCGCATACTTGTTGGCCAGATCCTGGGTTTTTTCGGATTTGAATCACGTAGTAATGTGGTGCGACACTGTAACAGTCAATTAAACCTGGTTTCGATCAATATTTTAGAGGATAAAACGGGTTAGGTCTGGATTAGGTATGGGTTATGTCCACATCTGGCCCATGATTTTGCCTTCTCCGCATTCCTGTTGGTCAGAACCTCGGTTTTCTCTTGTTTGAATCAGGTAGTAATGTGGTACCACACTGAAACAGACAATTAAACCTGGTTTCGATCAATATTTTAGAGGATAACGCCGGTTAGGTCTGGGTTAGGTCTGGGTTATGCCCGCATCTGGCTCATGATTTTACCTTCTTCGCAAATTTGTTGGCCAGATCCTGGATTTTTTCGGGTTTGAATCACGTAGTATTGTGGTACCACACTGAAGCAGACAATTAAACCTGGTTTCGATCAATATCTTAGAGGATAACACCGGTTACGTCTGGGTTAGGTCTGGGTTATGCCCGCATCTGGCTCATGATTTTGCCTTCTTCGCATACTTGTTTGCCAGATTCTGGGTTTTTTCGGGTTTGAGTCACGTAGTAATGTGGTTCCACGCGGAAACAGACCACTTAACTTGGTTTCGATCAATATTTTAGAGGATAACACAGGTTAGGTCTGGGTTACGTCTGGGTTATACCCGCATCTGGCTCATGATTTTGCATTGTCCGCATTCTTGTTTGCCAGATCCATGGTTTTCTCTGGTTTGAATCACGTAGTAATGTGGTACCACACTGAAACAGTCCATTAAACTTGGTTTCGATCAATATTTTAGAGGATAACACCGGTTAGTTCTGGGTTAGCTCTGGGTTATGCCCGCATCCGGCTCATGTTTTTGCCTTCTTCGCAAATTTGTTGGCCAGATCCTTGGTTTTCACTGGTTTGAATCACGTAGTAATGTGGTTCCACGAAGCAACAGTCAATTAAACCTGGATTCGGTCAGTATTTTAGTCGGTAACACCGGTTAGGTCTGGGATAGGTCTAGGTTATGCCCGAGTCTGGCTAATGATTTTGCATTCTCCGCATACTTGTTGGTCAGAACCTTGGTTTTCTCTGGTTTGAATCAGGTAGTAATGTGATACCACACTGAAACAGACAATTAAACTTGTTTTCGATGAATATTTTAGAGGATAAAACCGATTAGGTCTGGGTTAGGTCTGGGTTATGGCCGCATCTGGCTCATGATTTTGCCTTCTTCTCATACTTGTTGGCCAGATCCTTGGTTTTTTCGGGTTTGAATCACGAAGTAGTGTGGCACCACACTGTAACAGTCAATTAAACCTGGTTTCGATCAATATTTTAGAGGATAAAACCGGTTACGTCTGGGTTAGGTATGGGTTATGTCCACATCTGGCTCATGATTTTGCCTTTTCCGCGTTCCTGTTGAGCAGAACCTTGGTTTTATCTTGTTTGAATCAGGTAGTAATGTGGTACCACACTGAAACAGACAATTAAACCTGGTTACGATCCACATTTTAGAACATAACACCGGTTAGGTCTGGATTAGGTCTGGGTTATGCCCGCATCTGGCTCATGATTTTGCCTCCTTCGCATACTTGTTGGCCAGATTCTGGGTTTTTTCGCGTTTGAATCACGTAGTAATGTGGAACCACACAGTAACAGTCAAATAAACCTGATTTCGATGAATATTTTAGAGGATAAAACCGGTTAGGTCTGAGTTAGGTGTGGGTAATGCCCGCATCTGGCTCATGATTTTGCCTTCTTCGCATACTTGTTGGCCAGATCCTGGGTTTTTTCGGATTTGAATCACGTAGTAATGTGGTACCACACTGAAACTGACTATTAAACCTGGTTTCGATCCACATTTTAGAACATAACACCGGTAAGGTCTGGGTTAGGTATGGGTTATGCCCGCATCTGGCTCATGATTTTACCTTCTTCGCATACTTGTTGGACAGATCCTAGGGTTTTTCGGGTTTGAATCACGTAGTAATGTGGTACCACATTGAAACAGTCAATTAAACCTGATTTCGATGAATATTTTAGAGGATAAAACCGGTTAGGTCTGGGTTAGGTCTGGGTTATGCCCGCTTCTGGTTCATGATTTTGCCTTCTGCGCATACTTGTTTGCCAGATCTTGGGTTTATTCGGATTTGAATCACGTAGTAATGTGGTACCACGAAGTAACAGTGAATTAAACCTGGATTCGGTCAGTATTTTAGACAGTAACACCGGTTAGGCCTGGGTTAGGTCTGGGTTATGCCCCCATCTGACTCATGATTTTACCTTCTTCGCATACTTGTTGGACAGATCCTGGGTTTTTTCGGGTTTGAATCACGTAGTAATGTGGTACCACACAGAAACAGTCCATTAAACTTGGTTTCGATCAATATTTTAGAGGATAACACCGGTAAGGTCTGGGTTATGCCGCATCTGGCTCATGATTTTGCATTCTTCGCATACTTGTTGGCCAGATCCTTGGTTTTTTCGGATTTGAATCACGTAGTAATGTGGTACCACGATGTAACAGTGAATTAAACCTGGATACGGTCAGTATTTTAGACAGTAACACCGGTTAGGCCTGGGTTAGGTCTGGGTTATGCCCCCATCTGACTCATGATTTTACCTTCTTCGCATACTTGTTGGACAGATCCTTGGTTTTTTCGGATTTGAATCACGTAGTAATGTGGTACCACGATGTAACAGTGAATTATACCTGGATTCGGTCAGTATTTTAGACAGTAACACCGGTTAGGCCTGGGTTAGGTCTGGGTTATGCCCCCATCTGACTCATGATTTTACCTTCTTCACATACTTGTTGGACAGATCCTGTGTTTTTTCGGGTTTGAATCACGTAGTTATGTGGAACCACACGGTAACAGTCAATTATACCTGGTTTCGATCCACATTTTTGAGGTTACCAACGGTTAGGTCTGGGGTTTGCCCGCATCTGGCGCATGATTTTGCCTTCTTCGCATACTTGTTGGCCAGATTCTGGGTTTTTTCGGATTTGAATCACGTAGTGTGGTACCACACAGTAACAGTCAATTAAACCTGGATTCGGTCAGTATGTTAGTCGGTAACACTGGTTAGGTCTGGGTTAGGTCTGGGTTATGCCCGCATCTGCCTCATGATTTTGCCTTTTCCGCATTCTTGTTGGCCAGATCCTTGGTTTTCTCTGGTTTGAATCAGGGAGTAATGTGGTACCACTCTGAAACAGTCCATTAAACTTGGTTTCGATCAATATTTTAGAGGATAACATCGGTCAGGTCTGGGTTAGGTCTGGGTTATGCCCGCATCTGGCTCAAGATTTTGCCTTCGGCGCATACTTGTTGGCCAGATCCTGGGTTTTTACGGGTTTGAATCACGTAGTAATGTGGTACCACATTGAAACAGTCAATTAAACCTGGTTTCGATCAATATTTTAGAGGATAACACCGGTTAGGTCTGAGTTAGGTCTGGGTTATGCACGCATCTGGCTCATGATTTTACCATCTTCGCATACTTGTTGGACAGATCCTGGGTTTTTTCGGGTTTGAATCACGTAGTAATGTGGCACCACACTGAAACAGTCCATTAAACTTGGTTTCGATCAATATTTTAGAGGATAACACCGGTTAGGTCTGTGTTAGGTCTGGGTTATGCCCGCATCTGACTCATGATTTTGCCTTCTTCGCAAACTTGTTGGCCAGATCCTGGGTTTTTTAGGGTTAGAATCACGTAGTAATGTGGTTCCACGCGGAAACAGACCACTAAACTTGGTTTTGATCAATATTTTAGAGGATAACACAGGTTAGGTCTGGGTTACGTCTGGGTTATACCCGCATCTGGCTCATGATTTTGCCTTGTCCGCATTCTTGTTGGCCAGATCCTTGGTTTTCTCTGGTTTGAATCACGTAGTAATGTGGTACCACACTGAAACAGTCCATTAAACTTGGTTTCGATCAATATTTTAGAGGATAACACCGGTTAGGTCTGGGGTAGGTCTGGGATATGCCCGCATCTGGCTCATGATTTTGCCTTCTGCGCATACTTGTTGGCCAGATCTTGGGTTTATTCGGGTTTGAATCACGTAGTAATGTGGCACCACATTGAAACAGTCAATTAAACCTGGTTTTGATCAATATTTTAGAGGATAACACCGGTTAGGTCTGGGTTATGCCGCATCTGGCTCATGATTTTGCCTTCTTCGCAAAATTGTTGGCCAGATCCTTGGTTTTTTCGGATTTGAATCACGTAATAATGTGGTACCACGAAGTAACAGTGAATTAAACCTGGATTCGGTCAGTATTTTAGTCGGTAACACTGGTTAGGTCTGGGTTAGGTCTGGGTTATGCCCGCATCTGCCTCATGATTTTGCCATTTCCGCATTATTGTTTGCCAGATCCTTGGTTTTCTCTGGTTTGAATCACGTAGCAATGGGGTACCACACTGAAACAGACGATTAAACCTGGTATCGATGAATATTTTAGAGTATAAAACCGGTTTGGTTTGGGATAGGCCTGGTTTATGCCCGCATCTGGCTCATGATTTTGCTTCTTCCAATACTTGTTGGCCAGATCCTTGGTTTTCTCTGGTTTGAACCACGTAGTAATGTGGTACCACTCTGAAACAGTCCATTAAACTTGGCTTCGATCAATATTTTAGAGGATAACATCGGTCAGGTCTGGGTTAGGTCTGGGTTATGCCCGCATCTGGCTCAAGATTTTGCCTTCGGCGCATACTTGTTGGCCAGATCCTGGTTTTTACGGGTTTGAATCACGTAGTAATGTGGTACCTCATTGAAACAGTCAATTAAACCTGGTTTCGATCATTATTTTAGAGGATAACACCGGTTAGGTCTGAGTTAGGTCTGGGTTATGCCCGCATCTGGCTCATGATTTTACCATCTTCGCATACTTGTTGGACAGATCCTGGGTTTTTTCGGGTTTGAATCACGTAGTAATGTGGCACCACACTGAAACAGTCCATTAAACTTGGTTTCGATCAATATTTTAGAGGATAACACCGGTTAGGTCTGTGTTAGGTCTGGGTTATGCCCGCATCTGACTCATGATTTTGCCTTCTTCGCAAACTTGTGGGCCAGATCCTGGGTTTTTTAGGGTTAGAGTCACGTAGTAATGTGGTTCCACGCGGAAACAGACCACTAAACTTGGTTTCGATCAATATTTTAGAGGATAACACAGGTTAGGTCTGGGTTACGTCTGGGTTATACCCGCATCTGGCTCATGATTTTGCCTTGTCCGCATTCTTGTTGGCCAGATCCTTGGTTTTCTCTGGTTCGAATCACGTAGTAATGTGGTACCACACTGAAACAGTCCATTAAACTCGGTTTCGATCAATATTTCAGATGATAAAACCGGTTAGGTCTGGGATTGGTCTGGGTTATGCCCGCATCTGCTGATGATTTTGCCTTTTCCGCATTCTTGTTGGCCAGATCCTTGGTTTTCTCTGGTTCGAATCGCGTAGTAATGTGGTACCACACTGAAACAGACAATTAAACCTGGTTTCGATCAATATTTTAGAGGATAACACCGGTTAGGTCTGGGTTATGCCGCATCTGGCTCATGATTTTGCCTTCTTCGCAAAATTGTTGGCCAGATCCTTGGTTTTTTCGGATTTGAATCACGTAATAATGTGGTACCACGAAGTAACAGTGAATTAAACCTGGATTCGGTCAGTATTTTAGACAGTAACACCGGTTAGGCCTGGGTTAGGTCTGGGTTATGCCCCCATCTGACTCATGATTTTACCTTCTTCGCATACTTGTTGGACAGATCCTGGGTTTTTTCGGGTTTGAATCACGTAGTAATGTGGAACCACACGGTAGCAGTCAATTATACCTGGAGTCGGTCAGTATTTTAGACGGTAACACCGGTTAGGACTGGGTTAGGTCTGGGTTATGCCCGCATCTGGCTCACGATTTTGCCTATTCCGCATTCTTGTTGGCCAGATCCTTGGTTTTCTCTGGTTTGAAACACGTAGTAATGTGGTACCACTCTGAAACAGTCCATTAAACTTGGTTTCGATCAATATTTTAGAGGATAACATCGGTCAGGTCTGGGTTAGGTCTGGGTTATGCCCGCATCTGGCTCAAGATTTTGCCTTCGGCGCATACTTGTTGGCCAGATCCTGGGTTTTTACGGGTTTGAATCAGGTAGTAATGTGGTACCACATTGAAACAGTCAATTAAACCTGGTTTCGATCAATATTTTAGAGGATAACACCGGTTAGGTCTGAGTTAGGTCTGGGTTATGCACGCATCTGGCTCATGATTTTACCATCTTCGCATACTTGTTGGACAGATCCTGGGTTTTTTCGGGTTTGAATCACGTAGTAATGTGGCACCACACTGAAACAGTCCATTAAACTTGGTTTCGATCAATATTTTAGAGGATAACACCGGTTAGGTCTGTGTTAGGTCTGGGTTATGCCCGCATCTGACTCATGATTTTGCCTTCTTCGCAAACTTGTTGGCCAGCTCCTGGGTTTTTTAGGGTTAGAATCACGTAGTAATGTGGTTCCACGCGGAAACAGACCACTAAACTTGGTTTTGATCAATATTTTAGAGGATAACACAGGTTAGGTCTGGGTTACGTCTGGGTTATACCCGCATCTGGCTCATGATTTTGCCTTGTCCGCATTCTTGTTGGCCAGATCCTTGGTTTTCTCTGGTTTGAATCACGTAGTAATGTGGTACCACACTGAAACAGTCCATTAAACTTGGTTTCGATCAATATTTTAGAGGATAACACCGGTTAGGTCTGGGGTAGGTCTGGGATATGCCCGCATCTGGCTCATGATTTTGCCTTCTGCGCATACTTGTTGGCCAGATCTTGGGTTTATTCGGGTTTGAATCACGTAGTAATGTGGCACCACATTGAAACAGTCAATTAAACCTGGTTTTGATCAATATTCCAGATGATAAAACCGGTTAGGTCTGGGATTGGTCTGGGTTATGCCCGCATCTGCTGATGATTTTGCCTTTTCCGCATTCTTGTTGGCCAGATCCTTGGTTTTCTCTGGTTCGAATCGCGTAGTAATGTGGTACCACACTGAAACAGACAATTAAACCTGGTTTCCATCAATATTTTAGAGGATAACACTGGTTAGGTCTGGGTTAGGTCTGGGTTATGCCCGCATCTGCCTCATGATTTTGCCTTTTCCGCATTCTTGTTGGCCAGATCCTTGGTTTTCTCTGGTTTGAATCACGGAGTAATGGGGTACCACACTGAAAGAGTCAATTAAACCTGGTTTCGATCCACATTTTAGAGGATAACAACGGTTAGGTCTGGGGTTTGCCCGCATCTGGCGCATGATTTTGCCTTCTTCGCATACTTGTTGGCCAGATTCTGGGTTTTTTCGGATTTGAACCACGTAGTGTGGTAGCACACAGTAACAGTCAACTAAACCTGGATTCGGTCAGTATTTTAGTCGGTAACACTGGTTAGGTCTGGGTTAGGTCTGGGTTATGCCCGCATCTGCCTCATGATTTTGCCATTTCCGCATTATTGTTTGCCAGATCCTTGGTTTTCTCTGGTTTGAATCACGTAGCAATGGGGTACCACACTGAAACAGACGATTAAACCTGGTATCGATGAATATTTTAGAGTATAAAACCGGTTAGGTTTGGGATAGGCCTGGTTTATGCCCGCATCTGGCTCATGATTTTGCTTCTTCCAATACTTGTTGGCCAGATCCTTGGTTTTCTCTGGTTTGAACCACGTAGTAACGTGGTACCACTCTGAAACAGTCCATTAAACTTGGTTTCGATCAATATTTTAGAGGATAACATCGGTCAGGTCTGGGTTAGGTCTGGGTTATGCCCGCATCTGGCTCAAGATTTTGCCTTCGGCGCATACTTGTTGGCCAGATCCTGGGTTTTTACGGGTTTGAATCACGTAGTAATGTGGTACCACATTGAAACAGTCAATTAAACCTGGTTTCGATCATTATTTTAGAGGATAACACCGGTTAGGTCTGAGTTAGGTCTGGGTTATGCACGCATCTGGCTCATGATTTTACCATCTTCGCATACTTGTTGGACAGATCCTGGGTTTTTTCGGGTTTGAATCACGTAGTAATGTGGCACCACACTGAAACAGTCCATTAAACTTGGTTTCGATCAATATTTTAGAGGATAACACCGGTTAGGTCTGTGTTAGGTCTGGGTTATGCCCGCATCTGACTCATGATTTTGCCTTCTTCGCAAACTTGTGGGCCAGATCCTGTGTTTTTTAGGGTTAGAATCACGTAGTAATGTGGTTCCACGCGGAAACAGACCACTAAACTTGGTTTCGATCAATATTTTAGAGGATAACACAGGTTAGGTCTGGGTTACGTCTGGGTTATACCCGCATCTGGCTCATGATTTTGCCTTGTCCGCATTCTTGTTGGCCAGATCCTTGGTTTTCTCTGGTTTGAATCACGTAGTAATGTGGTACCACACTGAAACAGTCCTTTAAACTCGGTTTCGATCAATATTTTAGAGGATAACACCGGTTAGGTCTGGGGTAGGTCTGGGATATGCCCGCATCTGGCTCATGATTTTGCCTTCTGCGCATACTTGTTGGCCAGATCTTGGGTTTATTCGGGTTTGAATCACGTAGTAATGTGGCACCACATTGAAACAGTCAATTTAACCTGGTTTCGATCAATATTTCAGATGATAAAACCGGTTAGGTCTGGGATTGGTCTGGGTTATGCCCGCATCTGCTGATGATTTTGCCTTTTCCGCATTCTTGTTGGCCAGATCCTTGGTTTTCTCTGGTTCGAATCGCGTAGTAATGTGGTACCACACTGAAACAGACAATTAAACCTGGTTTCGATCAATATTTTAGAGGATAACACCGGTTAGGTCTGGGTTATGCCGCATCTGGCTCATGATTTTGCCTTCTTCGCAAAATTGTTGGCCAGATCCTTGGTTTTTTCGGATTTGAATCACGTAATAATGTAGTACCACGAAGTAACAGTGAATTAAACCTGGATTCGGTCAGTATTTTAGACAGTAACACCGGTTAGGCGTGGGTTAGGTCTGGGTTATGCCCCCATCTGACTCATGATTTTACCTTCTTCGCATACTTGTTGGACAGATCCTGGGTTTTTTCGGGTTTGAATCACGTAGTAATGTGGAACCACACGGTAGCAGTCAATTATACCTGGATTCGGTCAGTATTTTAGACGGTACCACCGGTTAGGACTGGGTTAGGTCTGGGTTATGCCCGCATCTGGCTCACGATTTTGCCTATTCCGCATTCTGGTTGGCCAGATCCTTGGTTTTCTCTGGTTTGAAACACGTAGTAATGTGGTACCACTCTGAAACAGTCCATTAAACTTGGTTTCGATCAATATTTTAGAGGATAACATCGGTCAGGTCTGGGTTAGGTCTGGGTTATGCCCGCATCTGGCTCAAGATTTTGCCTTCGGCGCATACTTGTTGGCCAGATCCTGGGTTTTTACGGGTTTGAATCAGGTAGTAATGTGGTACCACATTGAAACAGTCAATTAAACCTGGTTTCGATCAATATTTTAGAGGATAACACCGGTTAGGTCTGAGTTAGGTCTGGGTTATGCACGCATCTGGCTCATGATTTTACCATCTTCGCATACTTGTTGGACAGATCCTGGGTTTTTTCGGGTTTGAATCACGTAGTAATGTGGCACCACACTGAAACAGTCCATTAAACTTGGTTTCGATCAATATTTTAGAGGATAACACCGGTTAGGTCTGTGTTAGGTCTGGGTTATGCCCGCATCTGACTCATGATTTTGCCTTCTTCGCAAACTTGTTGGCCAGATCCTGGGTTTTTTAGGGTTAGAATCACGTAGTAATGTGGTTCCACGCGGAAACAGACCACTAAACTTGGTTTCGATAAATATTTTAGAGGATAACACAGGTTAGGTCTGGGTTACGTCTGGGTTATACCCGCATCTGGCTCATGATTTTGCCTTGTCCGCATTCTTGTTGGCCAGATCCTTGGTTTTTCTCTGGTTTGAATCACGTAGTAATGTGGTACCACACTGAAACAGTCCATTAAACTTGGTTTCGGTCAATATTTTAGAGGATAACACCGGTTAGGTCTGGTGTAGGTCTGGGATATGCCCGCATCTGGCTCATGATTTTGCCTTCTGCGCATACTTGTTGGCCAGATCTTGGGTTTATTCGGGTTTGAATCACGTAGTAATGTGGCACCACATTGAAACAGTCAATTAAACCTGGTTTTGATCAATATTCCAGATGATAAAACCGGTTAGGTCTGGGATTGGTCTGGGTTATGCCCGCATCTGCTGATGATTTTGCCTTTTCCGCATTCTTGTTGGCCAGATCCTTGGTTTTCTCTGGTTCGAATCGCGTAGTAATGTGGTACCACACTGAAACAGACAATTAAACCTGGTTTCCATCAATATTTTAGAGGATAACACCGGTTAGGTCTGGGTTATGCCGCATCTGGCTCATGATTTTGCCTTCTTCGCATACTTGTTGGCCAGATCCTTGGTTTTTTCGGATTTGAATCACGTAGTGTGGTACCACACAGTAACAGTCAATTAAACCTGGATTCGGTCAGTATTTTTGTCGGTAACACTGGTTAGGTCTGGGTTAGGTCTGGGTTATGCCCGCATCTGCCTCATGATTTTGCCTTTTCCGCATTCTTGTTGGCCAGATCCTTGGTTTTCTCTGGTTTGAATCACGGAGTAATGGGGTACCACACTGAAAGAGTCAATTAAACCTGGTTTCGATCCACATTTTAGAGGATAACAACGGTTAGGTCTGGGGTTTGCCCGCATCTGGCGCATGATTTTGCCTTCTTCGCATACTTGTTGGCCAGATTCTGGGTTTTTTCGGATTTGAACCACGTAGTGTGGTACCACACAGTAACAGTCAACTAAACCTGGATTCGGTCAGTATTTTAGTCGGTAACACTGGTTAGGTCTGGGTTAGGTCTGGGTTATGCCCGCAACTGCCTCATGATTTTGCCATTTCCGCATTATTGTTTGCCAGATCCTTGGTTTTCTCTGGTTTGAATCACGTAGCAATGGGGTACCACACTGAAACAGACGATTAAACCTGGTATCGATGAATATTTTAGAGTATAAAACCGGTTAGGTTTGGGATAGGCCTGGTTTATGCCCGCATCTGGCTCATGATTTTGCTTCTTCCAATACTTGTTGGCCAGATCCTTGGTTTTCTCTGGTTTGAACCACGTAGTAATGTGGTACCACTCTGAAACAGTCCATTAAACTTGGGTTCGATCAATATTTTAGAGGATAACATCGGTCAGGTCTGGGTTAGGTCTGGGTTATGCCCGCATCTGGCTCAAGATTTTGCCTTCGGCGCATACTTGTTGGCCAGATCCTGGGTTTTTACGGGTTTGAATCACGTAGTAATGTGGTACCACATTGAAACAGTCAATTAAACCTGGTTTCGATCATTATTTTAGAGGATAACACCGGTTAGGTCTGAGTTAGGTCTGGGTTATGCACGCATCTGGCTCATGATTTTACCATCTTCGCATACTTGTTGGACAGATCCTGGGTTTTTTCGGGTTTGAATCACGTAGTAATGTGGCACCACACTGAAACAGTCCATTAAACTTGGTTTCGATCAATATTTTAGAGGATAACACCGGTTAGGTCTGTGTTAGGTCTGGGTTATGCCCGCATCTGACTCATGATTTTGCCTTCTTCGCAAACTTGTTGGCCAGATCCTGGGTTTTTTAGGGTTAGAATCACGTAGTAATGTGGTTCCACGCGGAAACAGACCACTAAACTTGGTTTCGATCAATATTTTAGAGGATAACACAGGTTAGGTCTGGGTTACGTCTGGGTTATACCCGCATCTGGCTCATGATTTTGCCTTGTCCGCATTCTTGTTGGCCAGATCCTTGGTTTTCTCTGGTTTGAATCACGTAGTAATGTGGTACCTCACTGAAACAGTCCATTAAACTTGGTTTCGATCAATATTTTAGAGGATAACACCGGTTAGGTCTGGGGTAGGTCTGGGATATGCCCGCATCTGGCTCATGATTTTGCCTTCTGCGCATACTTGTTGGCCAGATCTTGGGTTTATTCGGGTTTGAATCACGTAGTAATGTGGCACCACATTGAAACAGTCAATTAAACCTGGTTTCGATCAATATTTCAGATGATAAAACCGGTTAGGTCTGGGATTGGTCTGGGTTATGCCCGCATCTGCTGATGATTTTGCCTTTTCCGCATTCTTGTTGGCCAGATCCTTGGTTTTCTCTGGTTCGAATCGCGTAGTAATGTGGTACCACACTGAAACAGACAATTAAACCTGGTTTCCATCAATATTTTAGAGGATAACACCGGTTAGGTCTGGGTTATGCCGCATCTGGCTCATGATTTTGCCTTCTTCGCAATACTTGTTGGCCAGATCCTTGGTTTTTTCGGATTTGAATCACGTAGTGTGGTACCACACAGTAACAGTCAATTAAACCAGGATTCGGTCAGTATTTTTGTCGGTAACACTGGTTAGGTCTGGGTTAGGTCTGGGTTATGCCCGCATCTGCCTCATGATTTTGCCTTTTCCGCATTCTTGTTGGCCAGATCCTTGGTTTTCTCTGGTTTGAATCACGGAGTAATGGGGTACCACACTGAAAGAGTCAATTAAACCTGGTTTCGATCCACATTTTAGAGGATAACAACAGTTAGGTCTGGGGTTTGCCCGCATCTGGCGCATGATTTTGCCTTCTTCGCATACTTGTTGGCCAGATTCTGGGTTTTTTCGGATTTGAATCACGTAATAATGTGGTACCACGAAGTAACAGTGAATTAAACCTGGATTCGGTCAGTATTTTAGACAGTAACACCGGTTAGGCGTGGGTTAGGTCTGGGTTATGCCCCCATCTGACTCATGATTTTACCTTCTTCGCATACTTGTTGGACAGATCCTGGGTTTTTTCGGGTTTGAATCACGTAGTAATGTGGAACCACACGGTAGCAGTCAATTATACCTGGTTTCGATCCACATTTTAGAGGATAACAACGGTTAGGTCTGGGGTTTGCCCGCATCTGGCGCATGATTTTGCCTTCTTCGCATACTTGTTGGCCAGATTCTGGGTTTTTTCGGATTTGAATCACGTAATAATGTGGTACCACGAAGTAACAGTGAATTAAACCTGGATTCGGTCAGTATTTTAGACGGTAACACCGGTTAGGACTGGGTTAGGTCTGGGTTATGCCCGCATCTGGCTCACGATTTTGCCTATTCCGCATTCTTGTTGGACAGATCCTGGGTTTTTTCGGGTTTGAATCACGTAGTAATGTGGCACCACACTGAAACAGTCCATTAAACTTGGTTTCGGTCAGTATTTTAGACGGTAACACCGGTTAGGACTGGGTTAGGTCTGGGTTATGCCCGCATCTGGCTCACGATTTTGCCTATTCCGCATTCTTGTTGGACAGATCCTGGGTTTTTTCGGGTTTGAATCACGTAGTAATGTGGCACCACACTGAAACAGTCCATTAAACTTGGTTTCGATCAATATTTTAGAGGATAACACCGGTTAGGTCTGTGTTAGGTCTGGGTTATGCCCGCATCTGACTCATGATTTTGCCTTCTTCGCAAACTTGTTGGCCAGATCCTGGGTTTTTTAGGGTTAGAATCACGTAGTAATGTGGTTCCACGCGGAAACAGACCACTAAACTTGGTTTCGATCAATATTTTAGAGGATAACACAGGTTAGGTCTGGGTTACGTCTGGGTTATACCCGCATCTGGCTCATGATTTTGCCTTGTCCGCATTCTTGTTGGCCAGATCCTTGGTTTTCTCTGGTTTGAATCACGTAGTAATGTGGTACCACACTGAAACAGTCCATTAAACTTGGTTTCGATCAATATTTTAGAGGATAACACCGGTTAGGTCTGGGGTAGGTCTGGGATATGCCCGCATCTGGCTCATGATTTTGCCTTCTGCGCATACTTGTTGGCCAGATCTTGGGTTTATTCGGGTTTGAATCACGTAGTAATGTGGCACCACATTGAAACAGTCAATTAAACCTGGTTTCGATCAATATTTCAGATGATAAAACCGGTTAGGTCTGGGATTGGTCTGGGTTATGCCCGCATCTGCTGATGATTTTGCCTTTTCCGCATTCTTGTTGGCCAGATCCTTGGTTTTCTCTGGTTCGAATCGCGTAGTAATGTGGTACCACACTGAAACAGACAATTAAACCTGGTTTCCATCAATATTTTAGAGGATAACACCGGTTAGGTCTGGGTTATGCCGCATCTGCCTCATGATTTTGCCTTCTTCGCATACTTGTTGGCCAGATCCTTGGTTTTTTCGGATTTGAATCACGTAGTGTGGTACCACACAGTAACAGTCAATTAAACCAGGATTCGGTCAGTATTTTTGTCGGTAACACTGGTTAGGTCTGGGTTAGGTCTGGGTTATGCCCGCATCTGCCTCATGATTTTGCCTTTTCCGCATTCTTGTTGGCCAGATCCTTGGTTTTCTCTGGTTTGAATCACGGAGTAATGGGGTACCACACTGAAAGAGTCAATTAAACCTGGTTTCGATCCACATTTTAGAGGATAACAACAGTTAGGTCTGGGGTTTGCCCGCATCTGGCGCATGATTTTGCCTTCTTCGCATACTTGTTGGCCAGATTCTGGGTTTTTTCGGATTTGAATCACGTAATAATGTGGTACCACGAAGTAACAGTGAATTAAACCTGGATTCGGTCAGTATTTTAGACAGTAACACCGGTTAGGCGTGGGTTAGGTCTGGGTTATGCCCCCATCTGACTCATGATTTTACCTTCTTCGCATACTTGTTGGACAGATCCTGGGTTTTTTCGGGTTTGAATCACGTAGTAATGTGGAACCACACGGTAGCAGTCAATTATACCTGGTTTCGATCCACATTTTAGAGGATAACAACGGTTAGGTCTGGGGTTTGCCCGCATCTGGCGCATGATTTTGCCTTCTTCGCATACTTGTTGGCCAGATTCTGGGTTTTTTCGGATTTGAATCACGTAATAATGTGGTACCACGAAGTAACAGTGAATTAAACCTGGATTCGGTCAGTATTTTAGACGGTAACACCGGTTAGGACTGGGTTAGGTCTGGGTTATGCCCGCATCTGGCTCACGATTTTGCCTATTCCGCATTCTTGTTGGACAGATCCTGGGTTTTTTCGGGTTTGAATCACGTAGTAATGTGGCACCACACTGAAACAGTCCATTAAACTTGGTTTCGGTCAGTATTTTAGACGGTAACACCGGTTAGGACTGGGTTAGGTCTGGGTTATGCCCGCATCTGGCTCACGATTTTGCCTATTCCGCATTCTTGTTGGACAGATCCTGGGTTTTTTCGGGTTTGAATCACGTAGTAATGTGGCACCACACTGAAACAGTCCATTAAACTTGGTTTCGATCAATATTTTAGAGGATAACACCGGTTAGGTCTGTGTTAGGTCTGGGTTATGCCCGCATCTGACTCATGATTTTGCCTTCTTCGCAAACTTGTTGGCCAGATCCTGGGTTTTTTAGGGTTAGAATCACGTAGTAATGTGGTTCCACGCGGAAACAGACCACTAAACTTGGTTTCGATCAATATTTTAGAGGATAACACAGGTTAGGTCTGGGTTACGTCTGGGTTATACCCGCATCTGGCTCATGATTTTGCCTTGTCCGCATTCTTGTTGGCCAGATCCTTGGTTTTTCTCTGGTTTGAATCACGTAGTAATGTGGTACCACACTGAAACAGTCCATTAAACTTGGTTTCGATCAATATTTTAGAGGATAACACCGGTTAGGTCTGGTGTAGGTCTGGGATATGCCCGCATCTGGCTCATGATTTTGCCTTCTGCGCATACTTGTTGGCCAGATCTTGGGTTTATTCGGGTTTGAATCACGTAGTAATGTGGCACCACATTGAAACAGTCAATTAAACCTGGTTTTGATCAATATTCCAGATGATAAAACCGGTTAGGTCTGGGATTGGTCTGGGTTATGCCCGCATCTGCTGATGATTTTGCCTTTTCCGCATTCTTGTTGGCCAGATCCTTGGTTTTCTCTGGTTCGAATCGCGTAGTAATGTGGTACCACACTGAAACAGACAATTAAACCTGGTTTCCATCAATATTTTAGAGGATAACACCGGTTAGGTCTGGGTTATGCCGCATCTGGCTCATGATTTTGCCTTCTTCGCATACTTGTTGGCCAGATCCTTGGTTTTTTCGGATTTGAATCACGTAGTGTGGTACCACACAGTAACAGTCAATTAAACCTGGATTCGGTCAGTATTTTTGTCGGTAACACTGGTTAGGTCTGGGTTAGGTCTGGGTTATGCCCGCATCTGCCTCATGATTTTGCCTTTTCCGCATTCTTGTTGGCCAGATCCTTGGTTTTCTCTGGTTTGAATCACGGAGTAATGGGGTACCACACTGAAAGAGTCAATTAAACCTGGTTTCGATCCACATTTTAGAGGATAACAACGGTTAGGTCTGGGGTTTGCCCGCATCTGGCGCATGATTTTGCCTTCTTCGCATACTTGTTGGCCAGATTCTGGGTTTTTTCGGATTTGAACCACGTAGTGTGGTACCACACAGTAACAGTCAACTAAACCTGGATTCGGTCAGTATTTTAGTCGGTAACACTGGTTAGGTCTGGGTTAGGTCTGGGTTATGCCCGCATCTGCCTCATGATTTTGCCATTTCCGCATTATTGTTTGCCAGATCCTTGGTTTTCTCTGGTTTGAATCACGTAGCAATGGGGTACCACACTGAAACAGACGATTAAACCTGGTATCGATGAATATTTTAGAGTATAAAACCGGTTAGGTTTGGGATAGGCCTGGTTTATGCCCGCATCTGGCTCATGATTTTGCTTCTTCCAATACTTGTTGGCCAGATCCTTGGTTTTCTCTGGTTTGAACCACGTAGTAATGTGGTACCACTCTGAAACAGTCCATTAAACTTGGGTTCGATCAATATTTTAGAGGATAACATCGGTCAGGTCTGGGTTAGGTCTGGGTTATGCCCGCATCTGGCTCAAGATTTTGCCTTCGGCGCATACTTGTTGGCCAGATCCTGGGTTTTTACGGGTTTGAATCACGTAGTAATGTGGTACCACATTGAAACAGTCAATTAAACCTGGTTTCGATCATTATTTTAGAGGATAACACCGGTTAGGTCTGAGTTAGGTCTGGGTTATGCACGCATCTGGCTCATGATTTTACCATCTTCGCATACTTGTTGGACAGATCCTGGGTTTTTTCGGGTTTGAATCACGTAGTAATGTGGCACCACACTGAAACAGTCCATTAAACTTGGTTTCGATCAATATTTTAGAGGATAACACAGGTTAGGTCTGGGTTACGTCTGGGTTATACCCGCATCTGGCTCATGATTTTGCCTTGTCCGCATTCTTGTTGGCCAGATCCTTGGTTTTCTCTGGTTTGAATCACGTAGTAATGTGGTACCACACTGAAACAGTCCATTAAACTTGGTTTCGATCAATATTTTAGAGGATAACACCGGTTAGGTCTGGGGTAGGTCTGGGATATGCCCGCATCTGGCTCATGATTTTGCCTTCTGCGCATACTTGTTGGCCAGATCTTGGGTTTATTCGGGTTTGAATCACGTAGTAATGTGGCACCACATTGAAACAGTCAATTAAACCTGGTTTCGATCAATATTTCAGATGATAAAACCGGTTAGGTCTGGGATTGGTCTGGGTTATGCCCGCATCTGCTGATGATTTTGCCTTTTCCGCATTCTTGTTGGCCAGATCCTTGGTTTTCTCTGGTTCGAATCGCGTAGTAATGTGGTACCACACTGAAACAGACAATTAAACCTGGTTTCCATCAATATTTTAGAGGATAACACCGGTTAGGTCTGGGTTATGCCGCATCTGGCTCATGATTTTGCCTTCTTCGCATACTTGTTGGCCAGATCCTTGGGTTTATTCGGGTTTGAATCACGTAGTAATGTGGCACCACATTGAAACAGTCAATTAAACCTGGTTTCGATCAATATTTCAGATGATAAAACCGGTTAGGTCTGGGATTGGTCTGGGTTATGCCCGCATCTGCTGATGATTTTGCCTTTTCCGCATTCTTGTTGGCCAGATCCTTGGTTTTCTCTGGTTCGAATCGCGTAGTAATGTGGTACCACACTGAAACAGACAATTAAACCTGGTTTCGATCAATATTTTAGAGGATAACACCGGTTAGGTCTGGGTTATGCCGCATCTGGCTCATGATTTTGCCTTCTTCGCATACTTGTTGGCCAGATTCTGGGTTTTTTCGGATTTGAATCACGTAATAATGTGGTACCACGAAGTAACAGTGAATTAAACCTGGATTCGGTCAGTATTTTAGACAGTAACACCGGTTAGGCGTGGGTTAGGTCTGGGTTATGCCCCCATCTGACTCATGATTTTACCTTCTTCGCATACTTGTTGGACAGATCCTGGGTTTTTTCGGGTTTGAATCACGTAGTAATGTGGAACCACACGGTAGCAGTCAATTATACCTGGTTTCGATCCACATTTTAGAGGATAACAACGGTTAGGTCTGGGGTTTGCCCGCATCTGGCGCATGATTTTGCCTTCTTCGCATACTTGTTGGCCAGATTCTGGGTTTTTTCGGATTTGAATCACGTAATAATGTGGTACCACGAAGTAACAGTGAATTAAACCTGGATTCGGTCAGTATTTTAGACGGTAACACCGGTTAGGACTGGGTTAGGTCTGGGTTATGCCCGCATCTGGCTCACGATTTTGCCTATTCCGCATTCTTGTTGGACAGATCCTGGGTTTTTTCGGGTTTGAATCACGTAGTAATGTGGCACCACACTGAAACAGTCCATTAAACTTGGTTTCGGTCAGTATTTTAGACGGTAACACCGGTTAGGACTGGGTTAGGTCTGGGTTATGCCCGCATCTGGCTCACGATTTTGCCTATTCCTCATTCTTGTTGGACAGATCCTGGGTTTTTTCGGGTTTGAATCACGTAGTAATGTGGCACCACACTGAAACAGTCCATTAAACTTGGTTTCGATCAATATTTTAGAGGATAACACCGGTTAGGTCTGTGTTAGGTCTGGGTTATGCCCGCATCTGACTCATGATTTTGCCTTCTTCGCAAACTTGTTGGCCAGATCCTGGGTTTTTTAGGGTTAGAATCACGTAGTAATGTGGTTCCACGCGGAAACAGACCACTAAACTTGGTTTCGATCAATATTTTAGAGGATAACACAGGTTAGGTCTGGGTTACGTCTGGGTTATACCCGCATCTGGCTCATGATTTTGCCTTGTCCGCATTCTTGTTGGCCAGATCCTTGGTTTTCTCTGGTTTGAATCACGTAGTAATGTGGTACCACACTGAAACAGTCCATTAAACTTGGTTTCGATCAATATTTTAGAGGATAACACCGGTTAGGTCTGGGGTAGGTCTGGGATATGCCCGCATCTGGCTCATGATTTTGCCTTCTGCGCATACTTGTTGGCCAGATCTTGGGTTTATTCGGGTTTGAATCACGTAGTAATGTGGCACCACATTGAAACAGTCAATTAAACCTGGTTTCGATCAATATTTCAGATGATAAAACCGGTTAGGTCTGGGATTGGTCTGGGTTATGCCCGCATCTGCTGATGATTTTGCCTTTTCCGCATTCTTGTTGGCCAGATCCTTGGTTTTCTCTGGTTCGAATCGCGTAGTAATGTGGTACCACACTGAAACAGACAATTAAACCTGGTTTCCATCAATATTTTAGAGGATAACACCGGTTAGGTCTGGGTTATGCCGCATCTGGCTCATGATTTTGCCTTCTTCGCATACTTGTTGGCCAGATCCTTGGTTTTTTCGGATTTGAATCACGTAGTGTGGTACCACACAGTAACAGTCAATTAAACCAAGATTCGGTCAGTATTTTTGTCGGTAACACTGGTTAGGTCTGGGTTAGGTCTGGGTTATGCCCGCATCTGCCTCATGATTTTGCCTTTTCCGCATTCTTGTTGGCCAGATCCTTGGTTTTCTCTGGTTTGAATCATGGAGTAATGGGGTACCACACTGAAAGAGTCAATTAAACCTGGTTTCGATCCACATTTTAGAGGATAACAACAGTTAGGTCTGGGGTTTGCCCGCATCTGGCGCATGATTTTGCCTTCTTCGCATACTTGTTGGCCAGATTCTGGGTTTTTTCGGATTTGAATCACGTAATAATGTGGTACCACGAAGTAACAGTGAATTAAACCTGGATTCGGTCAGTATTTTAGACAGTAACACCGGTTAGGCGTGGGTTAGGTCTGGGTTATGCCCCCATCTGACTCATGATTTTACCTTCTTCGCATACTTGTTGGACAGATCCTGGGTTTTTTCGGGTTTGAATCACGTAGTAATGTGGAACCACACGGTAGCAGTCAATTATACCTGGTTTCGATCCACATTTTAGAGGATAACAACGGTTAGGTCTGGGGTTTGCCCGCATCTGGCGCATGATTTTGCCTTCTTCGCATACTTGTTGGCCAGATTCTGGGTTTTTTCGGATTTGAATCACGTAATAATGTGGTACCACGAAGTAACAGTGAATTAAACCTGGATTCGGTCAGTATTTTAGACGGTAACACCGGTTAGGACTGGGTTAGGTCTGGGTTATGCCCGCATCTGGCTCACGATTTTGCCTATTCCGCATTCTTGTTGGACAGATCCTGGGTTTTTTCGGGTTTGAATCACGTAGTAATGTGGCACCACACTGAAACAGTCCATTAAACTTGGTTTCGGTCAGTATTTTAGACGGTAACACCGGTTAGGACTGGGTTAGGTCTGGGTTATGCCCGCATCTGGCTCACGATTTTGCCTATTCCGCATTCTTGTTGGACAGATCCTGGGTTTTTTCGGGTTTGAATCACGTAGTAATGTGGCACCACACTGAAACAGTCCATTAAACTTGGTTTCGATCAATATTTTAGAGGATAACACCGGTTAGGTCTGTGTTAGGTCTGGGTTATGCCCGCATCTGACTCATGATTTTGCCTTCTTCGCAAACTTGTTGGCCAGATCCTGGGTTTTTTAGGGTTAGAATCACGTAGTAATGTGGTTCCACGCGGAAACAGACCACTAAACTTGGTTTCGATCAATATTTTAGAGGATAACACAGGTTAGGTCTGGGTTACGTCTGGGTTATACCCGCATCTGGCTCATGATTTTGCCTTGTCCGCATTCTTGTTGGCCAGATCCTTGGTTTTTCTCTGGTTTGAATCACGTAGTAATGTGGTACCACACTGAAACAGTCCATTAAACTTGGTTTCGATCAATATTTTAGAGGATAACACCGGTTAGGTCTGGTGTAGGTCTGGGATATGCCCGCATCTGGCTCATGATTTTGCCTTCTGCGCATACTTGTTGGCCAGATCTTGGGTTTATTCGGGTTTGAATCACGTAGTAATGTGGCACCACATTGAAACAGTCAATTAAACCTGGTTTTGATCAATATTCCAGATGATAAAACCGGTTAGGTCTGGGATTGGTCTGGGTTATGCCCGCATCTGCTGATGATTTTGCCTTTTCCGCATTCTTGTTGGCCAGATCCTTGGTTTTCTCTGGTTCGAATCGCGTAGTAATGTGGTACCACACTGAAACAGACAATTAAACCTGGTTTCCATCAATATTTTAGAGGATAACACCGGTTAGGTCTGGGTTATGCCGCATCTGGCTCATGATTTTGCCTTCTTCGCATACTTGTTGGCCAGATCCTTGGTTTTTTCGGATTTGAATAACGTAGTGTGGTACCACACAGTAACAGTCAATTAAACCTGGATTCGGTCAGTATTTTTGTCGGTAACACTGGTTAGGTCTGGGTTAGGTCTGGGTTATGCCCGCATCTGCCTCATGATTTTGCCTTTTCCGCATTCTTGTTGGCCAGATCCTTGGTTTTCTCTGGTTTGAATCACGGAGTAATGGGGTACCACACTGAAAGAGTCAATTAAACCTGGTTTCGATCCACATTTTAGAGGATAACAACGGTTAGGTCTGGGGTTTGCCCGCATCTGGCGCATAATTTTGCCTTCTTCGCATACTTGTTGGCCAGATTCTGGGTTTTTTCGGATTTGAACCACGTAGTGTGGTACCACACAGTAACAGTCAACTAAACCTGGATTCGGTCAGTATTTTAGTCGGTAACACTGGTTAGGTCTGGGTTAGGTCTGGGTTATGCCCGCATCTGCCTCATGATTTTGCCATTTCCGCATTATTGTTTGCCAGATCCTTGGTTTTCTCTGGTTTGAATCACGTAGCAATGGGGTACCACACTGAAACAGACGATTAAACCTGGTATCGATGAATATTTTAGAGTATAAAACCGGTTAGGTTTGGGATAGGCCTGGTTTATGCCCGCATCTGGCTCATGATTTTGCTTCTTCCAATACTTGTTGGCCAGATCCTTGGTTTTCTCTGGTTTGAACCACGTAGTAATGTGGTACCACTCTGAAACAGTCCATTAAACTTGGGTTCGATCAATATTTTAGAGGATAACATCGGTCAGGTCTGGGTTAGGTCTGGGTTATGCCCGCATCTGGCTCAAGATTTTGCCTTCGGCGCATACTTGTTGGCCAGATCCTGGGTTTTTACGGGTTTGAATCACGTAGTAATGTGGTACCACATTGAAACAGTCAATTAAACCTGGTTTCGATCATTATTTTAGAGGATAACACCGGTTAGGTCTGAGTTAGGTCTGGGATATGCACGCATCTGGCTCATGATTTTACCATCTTCGCATACTTGTTGGACAGATCCTGGGTTTTTTCGGGTTTGAATCACGTAGTAATGTGGCACCACACTGAAACAGTCCATTAAACTTGGTTTCGATCAATATTTTAGAGGATAACACCGGTTAGGTCTGTGTTAGGTCTGGGTTATGCCCGCATCTGACTCATGATTTTGCCTTCTTCGCAAACTTGTTGGCCAGATCCTGGGTTTTTTAGGGTTAGAATCACGTAGTAATGTGGTTCCACGCGGAAACAGACCACTAAACTTGGTTTCGATCAATATTTTAGAGGATAACACAGGTTAGGTCTGGGTTACGTCTGGGTTATACCCGCATCTGGCTCATGATTTTGCCTTGTCCGCATTCTTGTTGGCCAGATCCTTGGTTTTCTCTGGTTTGAATCACGTAGTAATGTGGTACCACACT
Organism: Colletes latitarsis; assembly: GCF_051014445.1. Classification (NCBI taxonomy): domain Eukaryota; kingdom Metazoa; phylum Arthropoda; class Insecta; order Hymenoptera; family Colletidae; genus Colletes; species Colletes latitarsis. The sequence continues at coordinate 2,083,840 of NC_135145.1, read as the reverse complement.
GAAACAGTCCATTAAACTTGGTTTCGATCAATATTTTAGAGGATAACACCGGTTAGGTCTGGGGTAGGTCTGGGATATGCCCGCATCTGGCTCATGATTTTGCCTTCTGCGCATACTTGTTGGCCAGATCTTGGGTTTATTCGGGTTTGAATCACGTAGTAATGTGGCACCACATTGAAACAGTCAATTAAACCTGGTTTCGATCAATATTTCAGATGATAAAACCGGTTAGGTCTGGGATTGGTCTGGGTTATGCCCGCATCTGCTGATGATTTTGCCTTTTCCGCATTCTTGTTGGCCAGATCCTTGGTTTTCTCTGGTTCGAATCGCGTAGTAATGTGGTACCACACTGAAACAGACAATTAAACCTGGTTTCCATCAATATTTTAGAGGATAACACCGGTTAGGTCTGGGTTATGCCGCATCTGGCTCATGATTTTGCCTTCTTCGCATACTTGTTGGCCAGATCCTTGGTTTTTTCGGATTTGAATCACGTAGTGTGGTACCACACAGTAACAGTCAATTAAACCTGGATTCGGTCAGTATTTTTGTCGGTAACACTGGTTAGGTCTGGGTTAGGTCTGGGTTATGCCCGCATCTGCCTCATGATTTTGCCTTTTCCGCATTCTTGTTGGCCAGATCCTTGGTTTTCTCTGGTTTGAATCACGGAGTAATGGGGTACCACACTGAAAGAGTCAATTAAACCTGGTTTCGATCCACATTTTAGAGGATAACAACGGTTAGGTCTGGGGTTTGCCCGCATCTGGCGCATGATTTTGCCTTCTTCGCATACTTGTTGGCCAGATTCTGGGTTTTTTCGGATTTGAACCACGTAGTGTGGTACCACACAGTAACAGTCAACTAAACCTGGATTCGGTCAGTATTTTAGTCGGTAACACTGGTTAGGTCTGGGTTAGGTCTGGGTTATGCCCGCATCTGCCTCATGATTTTGCCATTTCCGCATTATTGTTTGCCAGATCCTTGGTTTTCTCTGGTTTGAATCACGTAGCAATGGGGTACCACACTGAAACAGACGATTAAACCTGGTATCGATGAATATTTTAGAGTATAAAACCGGTTAGGTTTGGGATAGGCCTGGTTTATGCCCGCATCTGGCTCATGATTTTGCTTCTTCCAATACATGTTGGCCAGATCCTTGGTTTTCTCTGGTTTGAACCACGTAGTAATGTGGTACCACTCTGAAACAGTCCATTAAACTTGGTTTCGATCAATATTTTAGAGGATAACATCGGTCAGGTCTGGGTTAGGTCTGGGTTATGCACGCATCTGGCTCATGATTTTACCATCTTCGCATACTTGTTGGACAGATCCTGGGTTTTTTCGGGTTTGAATCACGTAGTAATGTGGCACCACACTGAAACAGTCCATTAAACTTGGTTTCGATCAATATTTTAGAGGATAACACCGGTTAGGTCTGTGTTAGGTCTGGGTTATGCCCGCATCTGACTCATGATTTTGCCTTCTTCGCAAACTTGTTGGCCAGATCCTGGGTTTTTTAGGGTTAGAATCACGTAGTAATGTGGTTCCACGCGGAAACAGACCACTAAACTTGGTTTCGATCAATATTTTAGAGGATAACACAGGTTAGGTCTGGGTTACGTCTGGGTTATACCCGCATCTGGCTCATGATTTTGCCTTGTCCGCATTCTTGTTGGCCAGATCCTTGGTTTTCTCTGGTTTGAATCACGTAGTAATGTGGTACCACACTGAAACAGTCCATTAAACTTGGTTTCGATCAATATTTTAGAGGATAACACCGGTTAGGTCTGGGGTAGGTCTGGGATATGCCCGCATCTGGCTCATGATTTTGCCTTCTGCGCATACTTGTTGGCCAGATCTTGGGTTTATTCGGGTTTGAATCACGTAGTAATGTGGCACCACATTGAAACAGTCAATTAAACCTGGTTTCGATCAATATTTCAGATGATAAAACCGGTTAGGTCTGGGATTGGTCTGGGTTATGCCCGCATCTGCTGATGATTTTGCCTTTTCCGCATTCTTGTTGGCCAGATCCTTGGTTTTCTCTGGTTCGAATCGCGTAGTAATGTGGTACCACACTGAAACAGACAATTAAACCTGGTTTCGATCAATATTTTAGAGGATAACACCGGTTAGGTCTGGGTTATGCCGCATCTGGCTCATGATTTTGCCTTCTTCGCATACTTGTTGGCCAGATCCTTGGTTTTTTCGGATTTGAATCACGTAATAATGTGGTACCACGAAGTAACAGTGAATTAAACCTGGATTCGGTCAGTATTTTAGACAGTAACACCGGTTAGGCCTGGGTTAGGTCTGGGTTATGCCCCCATCTGACTCATGATTTTACCTTCTTCGCATACTTGTTGGACAGATCCTGGGTTTTTTCGGGTTTGAACCACGTAGTAATGTGGAACCACACGGTAGCAGTCAATTATACCTGGATTCGGTCAGTATTTTAGTCGGTAACACCGGTTAGGACTGGGTTAGGTCTGGGTTATGCCCGCATCTGGCTCACGATTTTGCCTATTCCGCATTCTTGTTGGCCAGATCCTTGGTTTTCTCTGGTTTGAAACACGTAGTAATGTGGTACCACTCTGAAACAGTCCATTAAACTTGGTTTCGATCAATATTTTAGAGGATAACATCGGTCAGGTCTGGGTTAGGTCTGGGTTATGCCCGCATCTGGCTCAAGATTTTGCCTTCGGCGCATACTTGTTGGCCAGATCCTGGGTTTTTACGGGTTTGAATCAGGTAGTAATGTGGTACCACATTGAAACAGTCAATTAAACCTGGTTTCGATCAATATTTTAGAGGATAACACCGGTTAGGTCTGAGTTAGGTCTGGGTTATGCACGCATCTGGCTCATGATTTTACCATCTTCGCATACTTGTTGCACAGATCCTGGGTTTTTTCGGGCTTGAATCACGTAGTAATGTGGCACCACTCTGAAACAGTCCATTAAACTTGGTTTCGATCAATATTTTAGAGGATAACATCGGTCAGGTCTGGGTTAGGTCTGGGTTATGCACGCATCTGGCTCATGATTTTACCATCTTCGCATACTTGTTGGACAGATCCTGGGTTTTTTCGGGTTTGAATCACGTAGTAATGTGGCACCACACTGAAACAGTCCATTAAACTTGGTTTCGATCAATATTTTAGAGGATAACACCGGTTAGGTCTGTGTTAGGTCTGGGTTATGCCCGCATCTGACTCATGATTTTGCCTTCTTCGCAAACTTGTTGGCCAGATCCTGGGTTTTTTAGGGTTAGAATCACGTAGTAATGTGGTTCCACGCGGAAACAGACCACTAAACTTGGTTTCGATCAATATTTTAGAGGATAACACAGGTTAGGTCTGGGTTACGTCTGGGTTATACCCGCATCTGGCTCATGATTTTGCCTTGTCCGCATTCTTGTTGGCCAGATCCTTGGTTTTCTCTGGTTTGAATCACGTAGTAATGTGGTACCACACTGAAACAGTCCATTAAACTTGGTTTCGATCAATATTTTAGAGGATAACACCGGTTAGGTCTGGGGTAGGTCTGGGATATGCCCGCATCTGGCTCATGATTTTGCCTTCTGCGCATACTTGTTGGCCAGATCTTGGGTTTATTCGGGTTTGAATCACGTAGTAATGTGGCACCACATTGAAACAGTCAATTAAACCTGGTTTCGATCAATATTTCAGATGATAAAACCGGTTAGGTCTGGGATTGGTCTGGGTTATGCCCGCATCTGCTGATGATTTTGCCTTTTCCGCATTCTTGTTGGCCAGATCCTTGGTTTTCTCTGGTTCGAATCGCGTAGTAATGTGGTACCACACTGAAACAGACAATTAAACCTGGTTTCGATCAATATTTTAGAGGATAACACCGGTTAGGTCTGGGTTATGCCGCATCTGGCTCATGATTTTGCCTTCTTCGCATACTTGTTGGCCAGATCCTTGGTTTTTTCGGATTTGAATCACGTAATAATGTGGTACCACGAAGTAACAGTGAATTAAACCTGGATTCGGTCAGTATTTTAGACAGTAACACCGGTTAGGCCTGGGTTAGGTCTGGGTTATGCCCCCATCTGACTCATGATTTTACCTTCTTCGCATACTTGTTGGACAGATCCTGGGTTTTTTCGGGTTTGAATCACGTAGTAATGTGGAACCACACGGTAGCAGTCAATTATACCTGGATTCGGTCAGTATTTTAGTCGGTAACACCGGTTAGGACTGGGTTAGGTCTGGGTTATGCCCGCATCTGGCTCACGATTTTGCCTATTCCGCATTCTTGTTGGCCAGATCCTTGGTTTTCTCTGGTTTGAAACACGTAGTAATGTGGTACCACTCTGAAACAGTCCATTAAACTTGGTTTCGATCAATATTTTAGAGGATAACATCGGTCAGGTCTGGGTTAGGTCTGGGTTATGCCCGCATCTGGCTCAAGATTTTGCCTTCGGCGCATACTTGTTGGCCAGATCCTGGGTTTTTACGGGTTTGAATCAGGTAGTAATGTGGTACCACATTGAAACAGTCAATTAAACCTGGTTTCGATCAATATTTTAGAGGATAACACCGGTTAGGTCTGAGTTAGGTCTGGGTTATGCACGCATCTGGCTCATGATTTTACCATCTTCGCATACTTGTTGCACAGATCCTGGGTTTTTTCGGGCTTGAATCACGTAGTAATGTGGCACCACACTGAAACAGTCCATTAAACTTGGTTTCGATCAATATTTTAGAGGATAACACCGGTTAGGTCTGTGTTAGGTCTGGGTTATGCCCGCATCTGACTCATGATTTTGCCTTCTTCGCAAACTTGTTGGCCAGATCCTGGGTGTTTTAGGGTTAGAATCACGTAGTAATGTGGTTCCACGCGGAAACAGACCACTAAACTTGGTTTCGATCAATATTTTAGAGGATAACACAGGTTAGGTCTGGGTTACGTCTGGGTTATACCCGCATCTGGCTCATGATTTTGCCTTGTCCGCATTCTTGTTGGCCAGATCCTTGGTTTTCTCTGGTTTGAATCACGTAGTAATGTGGTACCACACTGAAACAGTCCATTAAACTTGGTTTCGATCAATATTTTAGAGGATAACACCGGTTAGGTCTGGGGTAGGTCTGGGATATGCCCGCATCTGGCTCATGATTTTGCCTTCTGCGCATACTTGTTGGCCAGATCTTGGGTTTATTCGGGTTTGAATCACGTAGTAATGTGGCACCACATTGAAACAGTCAATTAAAGCTGGTTTCGATCAATATTTCAGATGATAAAACCGGTTAGGTCTGGGATTGGTCTGGGTTATGCCCGCATCTGCTGATGATTTTGCCTTTTCCGCATTCTTGTTGGCCAGATCCTTGGTTTTCTCTGGTTCGAATCGCGTAGTAATGTGGTACCACACTGAAACAGACAATTAAACCTGGTTTCGATCAATATTTTAGAGGATAACACCGGTTAGGTCTGGGTTATGCCGCATCTGGCTCATGATTTTGCCTTCTTCGCATACTTGTTGGCCAGATCCTTGGTTTTTTCGGATTTGAATCACGTAATAATGTGGTACCACGAAGTAACAGTGAATTAAACCTGGATTCGGTCAGTATTCTAGACAGTAACACCGGTTAGGCCTGGGTTAGGTCTGGGTTATGCCCCCATCTGACTCATGATTTTACCTTCTTCGCATACTTGTTGGACAGATCCTGGGTTTTTTCGGGTTTGAATCACGTAGTAATGTGGAACCACACAGTAGCAGTCAATTATACCTGGATTCGGTCAGTATTTTAGTCGGTAACACCGGTTAGGACTGGGTTAGGTCTGGGTTATGCCCGCATCTGGCTCACGATTTTGCCTATTCCGCATTCTTGTTGGCCAGATCCTTGGTTTTCTCAGGTGTGAATCACGGAGTAATAGGGTACCACACTGAAAAAGTCAATGAAACCTGGTTTCGATTCACATTTTAGAGGTTAACAACGGTTAGGTCTGGGGTTTGCCCGCATCTGGCGCATGATTTTGCCTTCTTCGCATACTTGTTGGCCAGATTCTGGGTTTTTTCGGATTTGAATCACGTCGTGTGGTACCACACAGTAACAGTCAATTAAACCTGGATTCGGTCAGTATTTTAGTCGGTAACACTGGTTAGGTCTGGGTTAGGTCTGGGTTATGCCCGCATCTGCCTCATGATTTTGCCTTTTCCGCATTCTTGTTGGCCAGATCCTTGGTTTTCTCTGGTTTGAATCTCGGAGTAATGGGGTACAACACTGAAAGAGTCAATTAAACCTGGTTTCGATCCACATTTTAGAGGATAACAACGGTTAGGTCTTGGGTTTGCCCGCATCTGGCACATGATTTTGTCTTCTTCGCATACTTGTTGGCCAGATTCTGGGTTTTTTCGGATTTGAATCACGTAGTTGTGGTACCACACAGTAACAGTCAATTAAACCTGGATTCGGTCAGTATTTTAGTCGGTAACACTGGTTAGGTCTGGGTTAGGTCTGGGTTATGCCCGCATCTGCCTCATGTTTTTGCCATTTCCGCATTCTTGTTTGCCAGATCCTTGGTTTTCTCTGGTTTGAATCAGGCAGTAATGTGGTACCACACTGAAACAGACAATTAAACCTGGTTTCGATCAATATTTTAGAGGATAACGCCGGTTAGATCTGGGTTAGGTCTGGGTTATGCCCGCATCTGGCTCATGATTTTGCTTCTTCCAATACTTGTTGGCCAGATCCTGGGTTTTTTCGGGTTTGAGTCACGTAGTAAAGTGGAACCACACAGTAACAGTCAATTATACCTCGATTCGGTCAGTATTTTAGTCGGTAACACCGGTTAGGGCTGGGTTAGGTCAGGGTTATGCCCGCATCTGGCTCACGATTTTGCCTATCCCGCATACTTGTTTGCCAGATCCTTGGTTTTCTCTGGTTTGAATCACGTAGTAATGTGGTACCACACTGAAACAGACAATTAAACCTGGTTTCGATCAATATTTTGGTGGATAAAACCGGTTAGGTCTGGGTGAGGTATGGGATGTGCCCGCATCCGGCTCATGATTTTGCCCTCTGCGCATACTTATTGACCAGAACCTTGGTCTTATCTTGTTTGAATCAGGCAGTAATGTGGTACCACACTGAAACAGACAATAAAACTTGTTTTCGATCAATATTTTGGTGGATAAAACCGGTTAGGTCTGGGTTAGGTCTGGGATATGCCCGCATCTGGCTCATGATTTTGCCTTCTGCGCATACTTGTTGGCCAGATCTTGGGTTTTCTCGGGTTTGAATCACGTAGTAATGTGGTACCACACTGAAACAGACAATAAAACTTGTTTTCGATCAATATTTTGGTGGATAAAACCGGTTAGGTCTGGGTTAGGTCTGGGTTATGCCCGCATCTGGCTCATGATTTTGCCTTATCCGCATACTTGTTGGCCAGATCCTTGGTTTTTTCGGATTTGAATCACGTAGTAATGTGGTACCACACTGAAACAGACCATTAAACTTCGTTTCGATCAATATTTTAGAGGATAACACCGGTTAGGTCTGGGGTAGGTCTGGGATATGCCCGCATCTGGCTCATGATTTTGCCTTCTGCGCATACTTGTTGGCCAGATCTTGGGTTTTCTCGGGTTTGAATCACGTAGTAATGTGGCACCACATTGAAACAGTCAATTAAACCTGGTTTCGATCAATATTTTAGAGGATAAAACCGGTTAGGTCTGGGTTAGGTATGGGTTTTGTCCACATCTGGCTCATGATTTTGCCTTGTGCGCATACTTGTTGTCCAGATCCTGGGTTTTTTCGGGTTTGAATCACGTAGTAATGTGGTGCCACATTGAAACAGTCAATGACACCTGGTCTGAATCAATATTTTAGAGTATAACACCGGTTAGGTCTGGGTTAGGTCTGGGATATGCCCGCATCTGGCTCATGATTTTGCCTTCTGCGCATACTTGTAGGCCAGATCCTTGGTTTTTTCGGGTTTGAATCACGTAGTAATGTGGAACCACGAAATAACAGTGAATTAAACCTGGATTCGGTCAGTACTTTAGTCGGTAACACCGGTTAGGTCTGGGTTAGGTCCGGGTTATGCCCGCATCTGGCTCATGATTTTGCCTTCTTCGCATACTTGTAGGCCAGATCCTTGGTTTCCTCTGGTTTGAATCACGTAGTAATGTGGTACCACAGCGAAACAGTCAACTAAACCTGGTTTCGATCAATATTTTAGAGGATAACACCGGTTAGGTCTGGGTTATGCCGCATCTGGCTCATGATTTTGCCTTCGTCGCATACTTGTAGGCCAGATCCTTGGTTTCCTCTGGTTTGAATCACGTAGTAATGTGGTACCACAGCGAAACAGTCAACTAAACCTGGTTTCGATCAATATTTTAGAGGATAACACCGGTTAGGTCTGGGTTATGCCGCATCTGGCTCATGATTTTGCCTTCGTCGCATACTTGTAGGCCAGATCCTTGGTTTTCTCTGGTTTGAATCACGTAGTAATATGGTACCACACTGAAACAGACCATTAAACTTCGTTTCGATCAATATTTTAGAGGATAACACCGGTTAGGTCTGGGGTAGGTCTGGGTTATGCCGCATCTGGCTCATGATTTTGCCTTCTTCGCATACTTGTTGGCCAGATCTTTGGTTTTCTCTGGTTCGAATCGCGTAGTAATGTGGTACCACACTGAAACAGACAATTAAACCTGGTTTCGATCAATATTTTAGAGGATAACACCGGTTAGGTCTGGGTTATGCCGCATCTGGCTCATGATTTTGCCTTCTTCGCATACTTGTTGGCCAGATCCTTGGTTTTTTCGGATTTGAATCACGTAATAATGTGGTACCACGAAGTAACAGTGAATTAAACCTGGATTCGGTCAGTATTTTAGACAGTAACACCGGTTAGGCCTGGGTTAGGTCTGGGTTATGCCCCCATCTGACTCATGATTTTACCTTCTTCGCATACTTGTTGGACAGATCCTGGGTTTTTTCGGGTTTGAATCACGTAGTAATGTGGAACCACACGGTAGCAGTCAATTATACCTGGATTCGGTCAGTATTTTAGTCGGTAACACCGGTTAGGACTGGGTTAGGTCTGGGTTATGCCCGCATCTGGCTCACGATTTTGCCTATTCCGCATTCTTGTTGGCCAGATCCTTGGTTTTCTCTGGTTTGAAACACGTAGTAATGTGGTACCACTCTGAAACAGTCCATTAAACTTGGTTTCGATCAATATTTTAGAGGATAACATCGGTCAGGTCTGGGTTAGGTCTGGGTTATGCCCGCATCTGGCTCAAGATTTTGCCTTCGGCGCATACTTGTTGGCCAGATCCTGGGTTTTTACGGGTTTGAATCAGGTAGTAATGTGGTACCACATTGAAACAGTCAATTAAACCTGGTTTCGATCAATATTTTAGAGGATAACACCGGTTAGGTCTGAGTTAGGTCTGGGTTATGCACGCATCTGGCTCATGATTTTACCATCTTCGCATACTTGTTGGACAGATCCTGGGTTTTTTCGGGCTTGAATCACGTAGTAATGTGGCACCACACTGAAACAGTCCATTAAACTTGGTTTCGATCAATATTTTAGAGGATAACACCGGTTAGGTCTGTGTTAGGTCTGGGTTATGCCCGCATCTGACTCATGATTTTGCCTTCTTCGCAAACTTGTTGGCCAGATCCTGGGTGTTTTAGGGTTAGAATCACGTAGTAATGTGGTTCCACGCGGAAACAGACCACTAAACTTGGTTTCGATCAATATTTTAGAGGATAACACAGGTTAGGTCTGGGTTACGTCTGGGTTATACCCGCATCTGGCTCATGATTTTGCCTTGTCCGCATTCTTGTTGGCCAGATCCTTGGTTTTCTCTGGTTTGAATCACGTAGTAATGTGGTACCACACTGAAACAGACAATTAAACCTGGTTTCGATCAATATTTTAGAGGATAACACCGGTTAGGTCTGGGTTATGCCGCATCTGGCTCATGATTTTGCCTTCTTCGCATACTTGTTGACCAGAACCTTGGTCTTATCTTGTTTGAATCACGTAGTAATGTGGTACCACATTGAAACAGTCAATTAAACCTGGTTTCGATCAATATTTTAGAGGATAACACCGGTTAGGTCTGGGTTACGTCTGGGTTATACCCGCATCTGGCTCATGATTTTACCATCTTCGCATACTTGTTGGCCAGATCTTGGGTTTATTCGGGTTTGAATCACGTAGTAATGTGGCACCACATTGAAACAGTCAATTAAAGCTGGTTTCGATCAATATTTCAGATGATAAAACCGGTTAGGTCTGGGATTGGTCTGGGTTATGCCCGCATCTGCTGATGATTTTGCCTTTTCCGCATTCTTGTTGGCCAGATCCTTGGTTTTCTCTGGTTCGAATCGCGTAGTAATGTGGTACCACACTGAAACAGACAATTAAACCTGGTTTCGATCAATATTTTAGAGGATAACACCGGTTAGGTCTGGGTTATGCCGCATCTGGCTCATGATTTTGCCTTCTTCGCATACTTGTTGGCCAGATCCATGGTTTTTTCGGATTTGAATCACGTAATAATGTGGTACCACGAAGTAACAGTGAATTAAACCTGGATTCGGTCAGTATTCTAGACAGTAACACCGGTTAGGCCTGGGTTAGGTCTGGGTTATGCCCCCATCTGACTCATGATTTTACCTTCTTCGCATACTTGTTGGACAGATCCTGGGTTTTTTCGGGTTTGAATCACGTAGTAATGTGGAACCACACGGTAGCAGTCAATTATACCTGGATTCGGTCAGTATTTTAGTCGGTAACACCGGTTAGGACTGGGTTAGGTCTGGGTTATGCCCGCATCTGGCTCACGATTTTGCCTATTCCGCATTCTTGTTGGCCAGATCCTTGGTTTTTTCTGGTGTGAATCACGGAGTAATAGGGTACCACACTGAAAAAGTCAATGAAACCTGGTTTCGATTCACATTTTAGAGGTTAACAACGGTTAGGTCTGGGGTTTGCCCGCATCTGGCGCATGATTTTGCCTTCTTCGCATACTTGTTGGCCAGATTCTGGGTTTTTTCGGATTTGAATCACGTCGTGTGGTACCACACAGTAACAGTCAATTAAACCTGGATTCGGTCAGTATTTTAGTCGGTAACACTGGTTAGGTCTGGGTTAGGTCTGGGTTATGCCCGCATCTGCCTCATGATTTTGCCTTTTCCGCATTCTTGTTGGCCAGATCCTTGGTTTTCTCTGGTTTGAATCTCGGAGTAATGGGGTACAACACTGAAAGAGTCAATTAAACCTGGTTTCGATCCACATTTTAGAGGATAACAACGGTTAGGTCTTGGGTTTGCCCGCATCTGGCACATGATTTTGTCTTCTTCGCATACTTGTTGGCCAGATTCTGGGTTTTTTCGGATTTGAATCACGTAGTTGTGGTACCACACAGTAACAGTCAATTAAACCTGGATTCGGTCAGTATTTTAGTCGGTAACACTGGTTAGGTCTGGGTTAGGTCTGGGTTATGCCCGCATCTGCCTCATGTTTTTGCCATTTCCGCATTCTTGTTTGCCAGATCCTTGGTTTTCTCTGGTTTGAATCAGGCAGTAATGTGGTACCACACTGAAACAGACAATTAAACCTGGTTTCGATCAATATTTTAGAGGATAACGCCGGTTAGATCTGGGTTAGGTCTGGGTTATGCCCGCATCTGGCTCATGATTTTGCTTCTTCCAATACTTGTTGGCCAGATCCTGGGTTTTTTCGGGTTTGAGTCACGTAGTAAAGTGGAACCACACAGTAACAGTCAATTATACCTCGATTCGGTCAGTATTTTAGTCGGTAACACCGGTTAGGGCTGGGTTAGGTCAGGGTTATGCCCGCATCTGCCTCATGTTTTTGCCATTTCCGCATTCTTGTTTGCCAGATCCTTGGTTTTCTCTGGTTTGAATCAGGCAGTAATGTGGTACCACACTGAAACAGACAATTAAACCTGGTTTCGATCAATATTTTAGAGGATAACGCCGGTTAGATCTGGGTTAGGTCTGGGTTATGCCCGCATCTGGCTCACGATTTTGCCTATCCCGCATACTTGTTTGCCAGATCCTTGGTTTTCTCTGGTTTGAATCACGTAGTAATGTGGTACCACACTGAAACAGACAATTAAACCTGGTTTCGATCAATATTTTGGTGGATAAAACCGGTTAGGTCTGGGTGAGGTATGGGATGTGCCCGCATCCGGCTCATGATTTTGCCCTCTGCGCATACTTATTGACCAGAACCTTGGTCTTATCTTGTTTGAATCAGGCAGTAATGTGGTACCACACTGAAACAGACAATAAAACTTGTTTTCGATCAATATTTTAGAGGATAACACCGGTTAGGTCTGGGGTAGGTCTGGGATATGCCCGCATCTGGCTCATGATTTTGCCTTCTGCGCATACTTGTTGGCCAGATCTTGGGTTTTCTCGGGTTTGAATCACGTAGTAATGTGGCACCACATTGAAACAGTCAATTAAACCTGGTTTCGATCAATATTTTAGAGGATAAAACCGGTTAGGTCTGGGTTAGGTCTGGGTTATGCCCGCATCTGGCTCATGATTTTGCCTTGTGCGCATACTTGTTGTCCAGATCCTGGGTTTTTTCGGGTTTGAATCACGTAGTAATGTGGTGCCACATTGAAACAGTCAATTAAACCTGGTTTCGATCAATATTTCAGATCATAAAACCGGTTAGGTCTGGGATTGGTCTAGGTTATACCCGCATCTGGCTCATGATTTTGCCTTCTTCGCAAACTTGTTGGCCAGATCCTGGGTGTTTTAGGGTTAGAATCACGTAGTAATGTGGTTCCACGCGGAAACAGACCACTAAACTTGGTTTCGATCAATATTTTAGAGGATAACACAGGTTAGGTCTGGGTTACGTCTGGGTTATACCCGCATCTGGCTCATGATTTTACCTTCTTCCCAAATTTGTTGGCCAGATCCTGGATTTTTTCGGGTTTGAATCACGTAGTATTGTGGTACCACACTGAAACAGACAAATAAACCTGGTTTCGATCAATATCTTAGAGGATAACACCGGTTAGGTCTGGGTTAGGTCTGGGTTATGCCCGCATCTGGCTCATGATTTTGCCTTCTTTGCATACTTGTTGGCCAGATCCTTGATTTTTTCGGATTTGAATCACGTAGTAATGTGGTACCACACTGAAACAGTCCATTAAACTTGGTTTCGATCAATATTTTAGAGGATAACACGGGTTAGGTCTGGGGTAGGTCTGGGATATGCCCGCATCTGGCTCATGATTTTCCCTTCTGCGCATACTTGTTGGCCAGATCTTGGGTTTTTTCGGGTTTGAATCACGTAGTAATGTGGCACCACATTGAAACAGTCAATTAATCCTGGTTTCGATCAATATTTCAGATGATAAAACCGGTTAGGTCTGGGATTGGTCTGGGTTATGCCCGCATCTGGCTCATGATTTTGCCTTTTCCGCATACTCGTAGGCCAGAGCCTTGGTTTTCTCTGGTTTGAATCACGTAGAAATGTGGTACCACGAAGTAACAGTGAATTAAACCTGGATTTGGTCAGTATGTTAGTCGGTAACACCGGTTAGGCCTGGGTTAGGTCTGGGTTATGCCCTCATCTGACTCATGATTTTACCTTCTTCGCATACTTGTTGGACAGATCCTGGGTTTTTTCGGGTTTGAATCACGTAGTAATGTGGTACCACACTGAAACAGTCCATTAAACCTGGTTTTCGATCAATATTTTACAGGATAGCACCGCTTAGGTCTGGGTTAGGTCTGGGTTATGCCCGCATCTGGCTCATGATTTTGCCATGTCTGCATTCTTGTTGGCCAGATCCTTGGTTTTCTCTGGTTTGAATCACGTAGTAATATGGTACCACACTGAAACAGTCCATTAAACTTGGTTTCGATCAATATTTTAGAGGATAACACCGGTTAGGTCTGGGTTATGCCGCATCTGGCTCATGATTTTGCCTTCTTCGCATACTTGTTGGCCAGATCCTTGGTTTCTACGGGTTTGAATCACGTAGTAATGTGGAACCACGAAATAACAGTGAATTAAACCTGGATTCGGTCAGTACTTTAGTCGGTAACACCGGTTAGGTCTGGGTTAGGTCCGGGTTATGCCCGCATCTGGCTCATGATTTTGCCTTCTTCGCATACTTGTAGGCCAGATCCTTGGTTTCCTCTGGTTTGAATCACGTAGTAATGTGGTACCACAGCGAAACAGTCAACTAAACCTGGTTTCGATCAATATTTTAGAGGATAACACCGGTTAGGTCTGGGTTATGCCGCATCTGGCTCATGATTTTGCCATCGTCGCATACTTGTTGGCCAGATCCTTGGTTTTTTCGGATTTGAATCACGTAGTAATGTGGTACCACGAAGTAACAGTGAATTAAACCTGGATTCGGTCAGTATTTTAGACGGTAACACCGGCTAGGCCTGGGTTAGGTCTGTGTTATGCCCCCATCTGACACATGATTTCACCTTCTTCGCATACTTGTTGGACAGATCCTGGTTTTTTCGGGTTTGAATCACGTAGTAATGTGGTACCACACTGAAACAGTCCATTAAACTTGCTTTCAATCAATATTTTAGAGGATAACACCGGTTAGGTCTGGGTTAGGTCTGGGTTATGCCCGCATCTGGCTCATGATTTTGCCTTCTGCGCATACTTGTTGGCCAGATCCTGTGTTTTTTCGGGTTTGAATCACGTAGTAATGTGGTACCACATTGAAACAGTCAATGACACCTGGTTTCAATCAATATTTTAGAGGATAAAACCGGTTAGGTCTGGGTTAGGTATGGGTTATGTCCACATCTGGCTCATGATTTTGCATTTCCGCATTCCAGTTGACCAGAACCTTGGTTTTATCTTGTTTGAATCAGGCAGTAATGTGGTACCACACTGAAACGGACAATAAAACTTGTTCTCGATCAATTTTTAGAGGATAAAACCGGTTAGGCCTGGGTTAGGTCCGGGTTATGCCCGCATCTGGCTCATGATTTTGCCTTCTTCGCATACTTGTTGGCTTGATCCTGGGTGTTTTCGGGTTTGAATCACGTAGTAATGTGCCACCACATTGAAACAGTCAATTAAACCTGGTTTCGATCAAAATTTTAGATGATAAAACCGGTTAGGTCTGGGATTGGTCTGGGTTATGCCCGCATCTGGCTCATGGTTTTGCCTTTTCCGCATTCTTGTTGGACAGATCCTTGGTTTTATCTTGTTTGAATCAGGTAGTAATGTGGCACCACACTGAAACAGACAATAAAACCTGGTTTCGATCAATATTTTAGAGGATAACGCCGGTTAGGTCTGGATTAGGCCTGGGTTATGCCCCCATATGGCTCATGATTTTGGCTTCTTCGCATACTTGTTGGACAGATCCTGGGTTTTTTCGGGTTTGAATCACGTAGTAATGTGGTACCACACTGAAACAGTCCATTAGACCTGGTTTACGATCAATATTACAGAGGATAACACCGGTTAGGTCTGGGTTATGCCCGCATCTGGCTCATGATTTTGCCTTCTGTGCATACTTGTTGGCCAGATCCTTGGTTTTTTCGCGTTTGAATCACGTAGTAAAGTGGTACCACGAAGTAACAGTGAATTAAACCTGGATTCGGTCAGTATTTTAGTCGGTAAGACCGGTTAGGCCTGGGTTAGGTCTGGGTTATGCCCTCATCTGACTCATGATTTTACCTTCTTCGCATACTTGTTGGACAGATCCTGGGTTTTTTCGGGTTTGAATTACGTAGTAATGTGGTACCACACTGAAACAGTCCATTAAACCTGGTTTTCGATCAATATTTTACAGGATAGCACCGGTTAGGGCTGGGTTAGGTCTGGGTTATGCCCGCATCTGGCTCATGATTTTGCCATTTCCGCATTCTTGTTGGCCAGATCCTTGGTTTTCTCTGGTTTGAATCACGTAGTAATGTGGGACCACACTGAAACAGACCATTAAACTTGGTTTCGATCAATATTTTAGAGGATAACACCGGTTAGGTCTGGGTTATGCCGCATCAGGCTCATGATTTTGCCTTCTTCGCATACTTGTTGGCCAGATCCTTGGTTTTTTCGGGTTTGAATCACGTAGTAATGTGGTACCACGAAGTAACAGTGAATTAAACCTGGATTCGGTCAGTATTTTAGTCGGTAACACCGGTTAGGCCTGGGTTAGGTCTGGGTTATGCCCCCATCTGACTCATGATTTTACCTTCTTCGCATACTTGTTGGCCAGATCCTTGGTTTCTTCGGGTTTGAATCACGTAGTAATGTGGTACCACGAAGTAACAGTGAATTAAACCTGGATTCGGTCAGTATTTTAGTCGGTAACACCGGTTAGGCCTGGGTTAGGTCTGGGTTATGCCCGCATCTGGCTCATGATTTTGCCATTTCCGCATTCTTGTTGGCCAGATCCTTGGTTTTCTCTGGTTTGAATCACGTAGTAATGTGGGACCACACTGAAACAGACCATTAAACTTGGTTTCGATCCACATTTTAGAACATAACACCGGTTAGGTCTGGATTAAGTCTGGGTTATGCACGCATCTGGCTCATGATTTTGCCTTCTTCGCATACTTGTTGGCCAGATCCTTGGTTTTCTCTGGTTTGAAACACGTAGTAATGTGGTACCACTCTGAAACAGTCCATTAAACTTGGTTTCGATCAATATTTTAGAGGATAAAACCGGTTAGGTCTGGATTAGGTCTGGGTTATGCCCGCATCTGGCTCAAGATTTTGCCTTCGGCGCATACTTGTTGGACAGATCCTGGGTTTTTTCGGGTTTGAGTCACGTAGTAATGTGGTACCACACTGAAACAGTCCATTAAACCTGGTTTTCGATCAATATTTTAGAGGATAGCACCGGTTAGGTCTGGGTTCGGTCTGGGTTATGCCCGCATCTGGCTCATGATTTTGCCATTTCCGCATTCTTGTTGGCCAGATCCTTGGTTTTCTCTGGTTTGAATCACGTAGTAATGTGGTACCACACTGAAACAGTCCATTAAACCTGGTTTACGATCAATATTACAGAGGATAACACCGGTTAGGTCTGGGTTATGCCCGCATCTGGCTCATGATTTTGCCTTCTTCGCATACTTGTTGGCCAGATCCTTGGTTTTTTCGGGTTTGAATCACGTAGTAATGTGGTACCACGAAGTAACAGTGAATTAAACCTGGATTCGGTCAGTATTTTAGTCGGTAACACCGGTTAGGCCTGGGTTAGGTCTGGGTAATGCCCCCATCTGACTCATGATTCTACCTTCTTCGCATACTTGTTGGCCAGATCCTTGGTTTTTTCGGGTTTGAATCACGTAGTAATGTGGTACTACGAAGTAACAGTGAATTAAACCTGGATTCGGTCAGTATTTTAGTCGGTAACACCGGTTAGGCCTGGGTTAGGTCTGGGTAATGCCCCCATCTGACTCATGATTTTACCTTCTTCGCATACTTGTTGGCCAGATCCTTGGTTTTTTCGGGTTTGAATCACGTAGTAATGTGGTACCACGAAGTAACAGTGAATTAAACCTGGATTCGGTCAGTATTTTAGTCGGTAACACCGGTTAGGTCTGGGTTAGGTCCGGGTTATGCCCGCATCTGGCTCGTGATTTTGCCTTCTTCGCATACTTGCTGGACAGATCCTGGGTTTGTTCGGGTTTGAATCAGGTAGTAATGTGGCACCACATTGAAACAGTCAATTAAACCTTGTTTCGATCAAAATTTCAGATGATAAAACCGGTTAGGTCTGGGATTGGTCTGGGTTATGCCCGCATCTGGCTCATGGTTTTGCCTTTTCCGCATTCTTGTTGGACAGATCCTTGGTTTTATCTTGTTTGAATCAGGCAGTAATGTGGCACCACACTGAAACGGACAATTAAACCTGGTTTCGATCAATATTTTAGAGGATAACGCCGGTTAGGTCTGGGTTAGGCCTGGGTTATGCCCCCATATGGCTCATGATTTTGGCTTCTTCGCATACTTGTTGGACAGATCCTGGGTTTTTTCGGGTTTGAATGACGTAGTAATGTGGTACCACACTGAAACAGTCCATTAAACCTGGTTTTCGATCAATATTTTACAGGATAGCATCGGTTATGTCTGGGTTAGGTCTGGGTTATGCCCCCATCTAACTCATGATTTTGCATTCTTCTCATACTTGTTGGCCAGATCCTTGGTTTTTTCGGGTTTGAAGCACGTAGTAATGTGGTACCACTAAGTAACAGTGAATTAAACCTGGATTCGGTCAGTATTTTAGTCGGTAACACCGGTTAGGCCTGGGTTAGGTATGGGTTATGTCCACATCTGGCTCATGATTTTGCATTTCCGCATTCCTGTTGACCAGAACCTTGGTTTTATCTTGTTTGAATCAGGTAGTAATGTGGTACCACACTGAAACAGACAATTAAACCTGGTTTCGATCCACATTTTAGAACATAACACCGGTTAGGTCTGGATTAGGTCTGGGTTATGCACGCATCTGGCTCATGATTTTGCCTTCTTCGCATACTTGTTGGCCAGATCCTGGGTTTTTTCGGGTTTGAATCACGTAGTAATGTGGAACCACAGAGTAACAGTCAATTAAACCTGATTTCGATCTATATTTTAGAGGATAAAACCGGTTAGGTCTGAGTTAGGTGTGGGTTATGCCCGCATCTGGCTCATGATTTTGCCTTCTTCGCATACTTGTTGGCCAGATCCTGGGTTTTTCGGATTTGAATCACGTAGTAGTGTGGTACGACACTGCAACAGTCAATTAAACCTGGTTTCGATCAATATTTTAGAGGATAGAACCGGTTAGGTCTGGATTAGGTCTGGGTTATGTCCACATCTGGCTCATGATTTTGCATTTTCCGCATTCCTGTTGGTCAGAACCTCGGTTTTCTCTTGTTTGAATCAGGTAGTAATGTGGTACCACACTGAAACAGACAACTAAACTTGTTTTCGATGAATATTTTAGTGGATAAAACCGGTTAGGTCTGGGTTAGGTCTGGGTTATGTCCACATCTGGCTCATGATTTTGCCTTTTTCGCATTCCTGTTGGTCACCCCTCAGGGGCTGCCAGCCTTTCAGCTGCAGTACGGGCTTAACGAACCCGGGGTACCCGAGTCATACACACACCGTAAGCCTCCTGTTGGTCGTCACAACGACCCATTCACAATTCCCTATTGGTTTTGTGAATGGTACGTGACGGCAGGAGGAACGGGGGTCTTGGCTTAACCGCCTGGGCCACGAGTATGGCGACTCTATAAAATCGCCCTCCAATCCTAAGCTATGGTGCGCGGCGATGGGATGCAAGGTTGGGGGAGAAGGCCCAATCCCAAGCGACCACCTCCGGGGAACCTGCCGAACCCCCGGGGTATTAGGCTTACCCGGGTAAGGCGGCTCTGCCCGGGTGGACCTTTATTTCCGACCATCTCGTGGGATTATTATGGACACAGAATATAAAATGGGGATGGGGCGGGTTTTGTCGGTTGGGGAGGACGGAGACGGGGTTGGGGTTAGGGTGGCGGCGCTCGCGCCCCACTCAGCGCCAGGTCCGGCTTCGTGGAGGGTGGAGGAGGACGACGAGACGGCGTCGGTCTCGTCCTTCTCCTCCAGCACGAGCCACATAGGCTCTAAGAGGAAGAGGACGGGGCAGGCCGTCGTCGAGGTGGGCGGGGCGATGAGCCCGTCGGTGAGGCTGAGTTGCCTCAGGGACGAGGTGACCGAGGAGATATCGGAGAGGATCTCCTCGTCCCTGAGGCGGGTGGAGAAAGTCGCCGCTGCCTGCGCCTTTAAGGGGCAGAAAAGCGGTGGCGCGGAGGCCCTGAAGGCCGCGGCGGAGGAAATGAGGGAGGCGGCGCGGGAGCTCAGAGGGCGGAACGCCCGTCTGCAGCTCCTGTTGGAGGAGGAGCGACAGGGGAGGAGGAGGGCAGAGGCGCTGTGGAACAGCGCGGCCCTCCCTCCCATCCTCCCTCCTCCTCCACCGCCGCGTCCCTCGGCGGAGGTAAATAAACGGGGTGCGGCGGCAGTGGTGCGGGGCACCGCGGGCCCCTCCACCCGCACTCCGCCCGTGAAGAAGTCCCCGTCCTCCTCAGAAGACGATCTTCTGAGGAGGATTGGGGACATGATTGATGGCAAGCTGGCCGCCTTCCGGGAGGAGCTCCTCGCCGGAAGGGCGGTCAGCAGGAAGGCGGTGCCTCCCCGACCTGTTCCGGTACAGTCGGGGAAGGCAAAGAAGGGCGGAGTGAAGGCTCCGCCCAGCGTTGCGGCACCAGGGCCCCGGGTCGCGACCCCCAAGGGGGGTGGTGTACCCGTGGTCGCGGTGGTCGCGTCCTCCACAGCACCCTCCCAAGGGGGGGTGGCGTGGAGTGAGGTGGTGGGGCGGAAGGCGAAGCGGGCGGCGAGGAAGGCCTCGCAACCGCAGCCTCCGCCTCCGCCGCCGGCGGCTAAGGTAAAGGCCGCGAAGGTCGGGAAGGCACGAACAGGTCGTCCCCCAAAAACGGCAGCGGTGACGCTGACCGTTGCGCAGGGGGGCGACCTGACCCTCGCGGAGGCGATGCGGCTCGCCAGGGAGAATATCTCCCTGGAAGAGCTGGGCATCGCCTCTGTGAGGGCGAAGAGGGCCGTGACCGGGGGTCTCTTGCTGGAGATCCCCGGTGCAGAAGGCGGCGCGAAGGCGGATCGTCTCGCCCAGAGGCTCCGGGAGCAGCTGGGCGAGCGAGGTGTCCGGGTCGCCCGGCCCACGAAGCGCACGGAGATGCGCGTTTGTGGGCTGGACGACTCGGTCAGCGCACAGGATGTGTCCCGTGCCCTTGCGAGGGCGGGGGACTGTCCTGTGGAGGACCTGCGGATCGGAGAGATCCACAGGTCGCCCTCCGGCCTCGGGTCGGTGTGGGCCCGGTGCCCCCTCTCCGCCGCCCGTAAGGTGGCGGAATCTGGGAGGGTGTTGGTGGGGCGGGTTTCGGCGCGAGTGGAAATCCTCGCGCCGCGCCCGCTCCAGTGTCACCGCTGCCTCGAGTTGGGGCACGTGAGGCAGTGGTGCACCTCGCCGGTGGACCGCAGCGGTCAGTGTTACCGCTGCGGTGCCAAAGAGCACCGTGCGAGCCAGTGCTCGGCGGCCCCCCACTGCCCGCTGTGTGCGGACATGGGGAGGCCAGCCGATCACAGGGTGGGGAGCAAGAAGTGCTCCCCCCCCCTCCCGGAAGGAGAGGAAGAGGCGGGCTGCACCGGCTCCGGTGCCGAGGGCGGTGGCATCGTCCTCCATGGAGGTGGACGGTGCTACGGGGACGGACGGCCGGGAGGAGGCTGGCGCGGCCATTAATTAATGCCGCCCCGCCTCCTCCTCCAGGCCAACCTCAACCACTGCCGCGCGGCACAGGACTTGATGTCCCAAGTCCTCGCGGAGTGGGGGGTTGGCCTGGCGGTCGCCGCCGAGCCGTACCGCGTCCCTGATCACCCTCATTGGGTGGGCGACGCGGACGGCTTGGTGGCGACGGTATGGGGAGGGGGCGACGGGTCCCCACCGTTCTCCTTGTTGGAGCGCGGTCGGGGATTCGTCGCCGTGGACTGGGGGGGAGTCGCTGTGGTGGGGTGCTACATTTCGCCCCGTAGCGGTCACGCTGCGTTCGAGCTGTACTTGGCCGAGGTCGCGGCATGCGTGCAGCGCTACGCGGCCCGGCCGGTGCTGGTCCTGGGGGATTTTAATGCCAAGTCGGTGGCTTGGGGATCCCCCAGGACCTCCGTTCGCGGCGGGATCCTGGGCGATTGGGCGGCGGGGCTCGACCTCCGGGTATTGAACCGGGGGTCGGAGAACACATGCGTGCGGCGATATGGGGGGTCCATCGTGGATGTTGGATTCGCGACCCCCAACGCCGTGCGCATGGTGTCGGGTTGGCACGTGGTCGCGGGGGCAGAGACACTCTCCGATCACCGGTACATCCGGATGGAGGTCTCTGCCGCCGCGAGTGCATCCCGACACGGCCGCGTGCGTGGCACCCCACCACGCCGCTGGGCGCTTCGGCGCCTGGACAAGGACGCCCTGATGGCAGCTGCCCTCGCTGCAACTTGGCCGCAGGGAGCGGCCGAGTTGCCGAGCATAGAGGAGGAGGTCGCCCGGCTCGGAGCATTGGTCGCGGGTATTTGCGACGCGGCGATGCCTCGGGTCGGGCGGGCTTCTCCTCGCCGGGCGGTGTACTGGTGGTCGGACGCGATCGCGGAGTTGCGAGTCGCGACTGTCCGCGCCCGACGCCAGTACACCCGCGCGCGCCGTCGTCAACGTACAGGCGACGGCGTGGCGCGAGCGAGGGCAGCTGATGACCTGTATGGAGCATACCGCGTGGCGCGGGTTGCTCTGCAGCTCGCCATCAAACGGGCCAAGACCCAGGCATGGAAGGAGCTCCTCCAGACCCTTGATGACGATCCATGGGGGCGCCCATATAAGGTGGTGCTGAATAAGCTCCGCCCGTGGGCGCCCCCCGTCACCGAGGGTCTTGACCCCCGGCTGCTGGAGGACGTGGTCAATACACTCTTCCCAATTGGGGAGAGGGGACCGCGTCCTCCGGCGGCGGCGGCAGTCCCAGTGGAGTGGACGGCCGAGCTGGGGGTCACGCAGGAGGAGCTGGCAGCGGCCATCAGACGGCTCGGGGTTCGTAACACGGCCCCGGGTCCGGATGGTGTGCCCGGCCGGGTTTGGGTCTTGACCCAGGGCGTCCTTGGGGCCGACCTCAGGCGGTTGTTCGACCGCTGCCTGAGGGACGGGCGATTCCCCCCCAGTTGGAAGGTGGCGAGGATGGTCCTCCTCCGGAAGGAGGGTCGGCCCGCGGAGTCTCCCTCCGCATACCGGCCCATTTGTCTCCTCGACGAGGTGGGCAAGCTCTTCGAGCGTGTGATTGCTGCCCGCCTCGTCGAGCACCTGTCGCGGGGTGATCCCGGTCTGGCCGACTGCCAGTTCGGTTTCCGGGGGGGCCGATCGACTATCAACGCGATAGGTCGTGTGAGGGCCCTCTCGGAGGCGGCCGTCTCCCGGGGAGGGGTGGCATTGGCAATATCCTTGGATATTGCCAATGCCTTTAACACCCTCCCCTGGGAAGAGATAAGGAGGGGACTCGAATATCATCGAGTCCCCCCTTGTCTCAGGGCGGTCGTCGGGGATTATCTCCGCGGCAGGTGGATCGAGTATCCGGGCCGGGATGGTGATATGCGGAGGGAGGTGTACTGCGGTGTTCCGCAGGGGTCGGTCCTCGGGCCACTCCTGTGGAACATCGCGTACGACTCGGTGTTGCGGGCCGGCCTCCCCGACGGCGTCAGCACGGTGTGTTATGCGGATGACACACTGGTGCTGGCCGTCGGGGCGCACTGGGGGAGGGCCATGCGTCGCGCGGAGGAGGGGTCGCAACGCGTCGTCGACCGGATCAGGAGGATGGGGATGACGGTGGCGGTCCATAAGACCGAGGTGATTGCGTTTCATTCACCTCGGCAGGATCCGCCACCCCCTCTGATTCGGGTGGGTGGGGCTGACATCGAGGTGAAGCCCCAGATCAGGTATCTGGGGCTGATCCTCGATAGCCACTGGCGTTTCGAGAAGCATTTCCGCTGCCTGGTCCCCCGGTTGGAAAGGATGGTTGCGGCTCTGGGCCGGATCCTGCCCAACCTGGGGGGCCCGGCGGGCCGAGTTCGTCGCCTCTATGTGGCAATGGTCCAGTCGGTGGCCCTATACGGGGCCCCCGTCTGGGCGGACGACCTGGCTGCCTCCCGGCGCAGCATGACTATGCTGCGTCGGGTGCAGAGGCGCATGGCGCTCAGGGTCGTCCGCGGGTATCGGACCATGTCACATGAGGCGGCGACGGTTCTAGCGGGGATGCCGCCCATGGACCTGCTCGCGCGGTCGCACGCGGTGATGTACCGGCACCGCGTCGACCGTCGCGCGGGGGTGGGGGCGGTCCCGGGCGGGCAGGAACCTGCTTGGGGCGATTTGAAGCGCCAGGCCCGGCAGTCCGTGTTGCTCGCGTGGCAGGAGCGGCTGGCTCTGCCAACCGCGGGGCACCGGACTGTCGGGGCTGTTCGGCCACTCCTGAAGGAGTGGCTGGACAGAGGCCATGGCAGCCTCACCTACCGGCTGGCACAGGTATTTTCCGGGCATGGCAGCTTCGGAAGATACCTGTGCCGGATAGGGAAGGAGCCGACGGCGCGTTGCTGCCACTGCGACGCTGAGCAGGACACGGCGGATCATACCCTGGAGGTATGCCCCGCGTGGGAGGGGGAGCGCCGTGTCCTGGTCGGCGTCGTCGGGCGGGATGTCTCGCTGCCGGACGTGGTGCGCGCCATGCTCGGCAGCGAGGAGAAGTGGAGGGCCGTGGCCTCCTTCTGCGAGAACGTAATGTTGCAGGAGGCCGCGGGGAGGGAGCGCGAGCTTCAGCGGCGTGCTGAAGCGCGCGCTCGTGCGGTGGCCCGAGGTCGTCGCCCGGTCGCGAGGCGTCGCGGGCGGCCGCCTCGGCGTGGCGGATGACCTAGGCTGGGAGGGGGGTCCTGAGGGGACCCTCCTCCCGCCAGGCGGCGCCGGGTCGGACCGGTTGGGGGTAGGAGTGCCTTCCCCTACCGGTCCGACGCAAGGGGAGGCACCCTCGGCGGTCTGGTGCGGCCATGAACGCCCGGCCGCCGAGGGATGGAAACGGGGTCGCGGGCGGTTGCGAGTTGGGGCTCGCAGCCGCCACTAAACGCGGCCCCGGGACGGATAGCGGCGGGATGGAGTGGCCCCGTCCCGCCGCTATGAGGCAGTGTGTCTACTGGGGGGACCGATTGTCCCCCCGGGGGATGGGCGCGAAAGCGCGGGCACGGGGAGGATACAGGAAGAATGCTTCGAGCGATTCCCGGTATCCTCCCAAAGCGTGCCGAAGGGTCACCGTGGGGTTTTTAGTGGGTAGGTCCCGCGCCTGTCGTTGTACGGGCGCGGGGAATCCCACACACGCCTCCCACCTCTCCCCAAGGAGGTGGGAGGGAGTCTTTCGAAGATTTTCCCCACGACAAAAAAAAAAAAAAAAAAAAAAAAAAAAAAAAAAAAAAAAAAAAAAAAAAATTCCTGTTGGTCAGAACCTCGGTTTTCTCTTGTTTGAATCAGGTAGTAATGTGGTACCACACTGAAACAGACAATTTAACTTGTTTTCGATGAATATCTTAGAGGATAAAACCGGTTAGGTCTGGGTTAGGACTGGGTTATGCCCGCTTCTGGCTCATGATTTTGCCTTCTTCTCATACTTGTTGGCCAGATCCTTGGTTTTTTCGGGTTTGAATCACGTAGTAATGTGGTACCACGAAGTAACAGTGAATTAAACCTGGATTCGGTCAGTATTTTAGTCGGTAACACCGGTTAGGCCTGGGTTAGGTCTGGGTTATGCCCCCATCTAACTCATGATTTTACCATCTTCGCATACTTGTTGGACAGATCCTGGGTTTTTTCGGGTTTGAATCACGTAGTAATGTGGTACCACACTGAAACAGTCAATTAAACCTGGTTTCGATCAATATTTTAGATGATAAAACCGGTTAGGTCTGGATTAGGTCTGGGTTATGTCCACATCTGGCTCATGATTTTGCCTTTTCCGCATTCCTGTTGACCAGAACCGTGGTTTTATCTTGTTTGAATCAGGTAGTAATGTGGTACCACACTGAAACAGGCAACTAAACCTGGTTTCGATCAATATTTTAGAGGATAACACCGGTTAGTTCTGGGTTAGGTCTGGGTTCTGCCCGCATCTGGCTCATGGTTTTGCCTTCTTCGCAAATTTGTTGGCCGGATCCTGGGTTTTTTCGGGTTTGAATCACGTAGTAATGTGGTTCCACGAAGCAATAGTCAATTTTACCTGTATTCGGTCAGTATTTTAGTCGGTAACACAGGTTAGGTCTGGGTTAGGTCTAGGTTATGCCCGAGTCTGGCTAATGATTTTGCATTCTCCGCATACTTGTTGGTCAGAACCTTGGTTTTCTCTTGTTTGAATCAGGTAGTAATGTGGTACCACACTGAAGCAGACAATTAAACTTGTTTTCGATGAATATTTTAGAGGATAAAACCGGTTAGGTCTGGGTTATACCCGCATCTCGCTCATGATTTTGCCTTTGCCGCATACTTGTTGGCCAGATCGTTGGTTTTCTCTGGTTTGAATCACGTAGTAATGTGGTACCACAGCGAAACAGTCAATGAAACCTGGTTTCGATCAATATTTTAGAGGATAAAACCGGTTAGGTCTGGGTTAGGTATGGGTTATGTCCACATCTGGCTCATGATTTTGCCTTTTCCGCATACTTGTTGGACAGATCCTAGGGTTTTTCGGGTTTGAATCACGTACTAATGTGGTACCACATTGAAACAGTCAATTAAACCTGATTTCGATGAATATTTTAGAGGATAAAACCGATTAGGTCTGGGTTAAGTCTGGGTTATGCCCGCATCAGGCTCATGATTTTGCCTTTTTCGCATTCCTGTTGGCCAGAACCTCGGTTTTCTCTTGTTTGAATCAGGTAGTAGTGTGGTACCACACTGGAACAGTAAATTAAACCTGATTTCGATGAATATTTTAGAGGATAAAACCGGTTAGGTCTGGGCTAGGTCTGGGTTATGCCCGCTTCTGGCTCATGATTTTGCCTTCTTCTCATACTTGTTGGCCAGATCCTGGGTTTATTCGGGTTTGAATCAGGTAGTAATGTGGCACCACATTGAAACAGTCAATTAAACCTGGTTTCGATCAAAATTTCAGATGATAAAACCGGTTAGGTCTGGGATTGGTCTGGGTTATGCCCGCATCTGGCTCATGGTTTTGCCTTTTCCGCATTCTTGTTGGACAGATCCTTGGTTTTATCTTGTTTGAATCAGGTAGTAATGTGGCACCATCCTGAAACAGACAATTAAACCTGGTTTCGATCAATATTATAGAGGATAACGCCGGTTAGGTCTGGGTTAGGCCTGGGTTATGCCCCCATATGGCTCATGATTTTGGCTTCTTCGCATACTTGTTGGACAGATCCTTGGTTTTTTCGGGTTTGAATCACGTAGTAATGTGGTACCACACTGAAACAGTCCATTAAACCTGGTTTACGACCAATATTACAGAGGATAACACCGGTTAGGTCTGGGTTATGCCCGCATCTGGCTCATGATTTTGCCTTCTTCGCATACTTGTTGGCCAGATCCTTGGTTTTTTCGGGTTTGAATCACGTAGTAATGTGGTACCACGAAGTAACAGTGAATTAAACCTGGATTCGGTCAGTATTTTAGTCGGTAACACCGGTTAGGCCTGGGTTAGGTATGGGTTATGTCCACATCTGGCTCATGATTTTGCATCTCCGCATTCCTGTTGACCAGAACCTCGGTTTTATCTTGTTTGAATCAGGTAGTAATGTGGTACCACACTGAAACAGACAATTAAAGCTGGTTTCGATCTATATTTTAGAGGATAAAACCGGTTAGGTCTGAGTTAGGTGAGGGTTATGCCCGCATCTGGCTCATGGTTTTGCCTTCTTCGCAAATTTGTTGGCCGGATCCTGGTTTTTTTCGGGTTTGAATCACGTAGTAATGTGGTTCCACGAAGCAACAGTCAATTAAACCTGGATTCGGTCAGTATTTTAGTCGGTAACACCGGTTAGGTCTGGGTTAGGTCTAGGTTATGCCCGAATCTGGCTAATGATTTTGCATTCTCCGCATACTTGTTGGTCAGAACCTTGGTTTTCTCTGGTTTGAATCAGGTAGTAATGTGGTACCACACTGAAGTAGACAATTAAACTTGTTTTCGATGAATATTATAGAGGATAAAACCGGTTAGGTCTGGGTTAGGTCTCGGTTATACCCGAATCTGGCTAATGATTTTGCATTCTCCGCATACTTGTTGGTCAGAACCTTGGTTTTCTCTGGTTTGAATCAGGTAGTAATGTGGTACCACACTGAAACAGACAATTAAACTTGTTTTCGATGAATATTTTATAGGATAAAACCGATTAGGTCTGGGTTAGGTCTCGGTTATGCCCGCATCTGGCTCATGATTTTGCCTTCTTCGCATACTTGTCGGCCACATCCTGGGTTTTTTCGGATTTGAATCACGTAGTAAAGTGGTACCACACTGTAACAGTGAATTAAACCTGGATTCGGTCAGTATTTTAGTCGGTAACACCGGTTAGGACTGGGTTAGGTCTGGGTTATGCCCGCATCTGGCTCACGATTTTGCCTATTCCGCATTCTTGTTGGCCAGATCCTTGGTTTTCTCTGGTTTGAAACACGTAGTAATGTGGTACCACTCTGAAACAGTCCATTAAACTTGGTTTCGATCAATATTTTAGAGGATAACATCGGTCAGGTCTGGGTTAGGTCTGGGTTATGCCCGCATCTGGCTCAAGATTTTGCCTTCGGCGCATACTTGTTGGCCAGATCCTGGGTTTTTACGGGTTTGAATCAGGTAGTAATGTGGTACCACATTGAAACAGTCAATTAAACCTGGTTTCGATCAATATTTTAGAGGATAACACCGGTTAGGTCTGAGTTAGGTCTGGGTTATGCACGCATCTGGCTCATGATTTTACCATCTTCGCATACTTGTTGGACAGATCCTGGGTTTTTTCGGGCTTGAATCACGTAGTAATGTGGCACCACACTGAAACAGTCCATTAAACTTGGTTTCGATCAATATTTTAGAGGATAACACCGGTTAGGTCTGTGTTAGGTCTGGGTTATGCCCGCATCTGACTCATGATTTTGCCTTCTTCGCAAACTTGTTGGCCAGATCCTGGGTGTTTTAGGGTTAGAATCACGTAGTAATGTGGTTCCACGCGGAAACAGACCACTAAACTTGGTTTCGATCAATATTTTAGAGGATAACACAGGTTAGGTCTGGGTTACGTCTGGGTTATACCCGCATCTGGCTCATGATTTTGCCTTGTCCGCATTCTTGTTGGCCAGATCCTTGGTTTTCTCTGGTTTGAATCACGTAGTAATGTGGTACCACACTGAAACAGACAATTAAACCTGGTTTCGATCAATATTTTAGAGGATAACACCGGTTAGGTCTGGGTTATGCCGCATCTGGCTCATGATTTTGCCTTCTTCGCATACTTGTTGACCAGAACCTTGGTCTTATCTTGTTTGAATCACGTAGTAATGTGGTACCACATTGAAACAGTCAATTAAACCTGGTTTCGATCAATATTTTAGAGGATAACACCGGTTAGGTCTGGGTTACGTCTGGGTTATACCCGCATCTGGCTCATGATTTTACCATCTTCGCATACTTGTTGGCCAGATCTTGGGTTTATTCGGGTTTGAATCACGTAGTAATGTGGCACCACATTGAAACAGTCAATTAAAGCTGGTTTCGATCAATATTTCAGATGATAAAACCGGTTAGGTCTGGGATTGGTCTGGGTTATGCCCGCATCTGCTGATGATTTTGCCTTTTCCGCATTCTTGTTGGCCAGATCCTTGGTTTTCTCTGGTTCGAATCGCGTAGTAATGTGGTACCACACTGAAACAGACAATTAAACCTGGTTTCGATCAATATTTTAGAGGATAACACCGGTTAGGTCTGGGTTATGCCGCATCTGGCTCATGATTTTGCCTTCTTCGCATACTTGTTGGCCAGATCCTTGGTTTTTTCGGATTTGAATCACGTAATAATGTGGTACCACGAAGTAACAGTGAATTAAACCTGGATTCGGTCAGTATTCTAGACAGTAACACCGGTTAGGCCTGGGTTAGGTCTGGGTTATGCCCCCATCTGACTCATGATTTTACCTTCTTCGCATACTTGTTGGACAGATCCTGGGTTTTTACGGGTTTGAATCACGTAGTAATGTGGAACCACACGGTAGCAGTCAATTATACCTGGATTCGGTCAGTATTTTAGTCGGTAACACCGGTTAGGACTGGGTTAGGTCTGGGTTATGCCCGCATCTGGCTCACGATTTTGCCTATTCCGCATTCTTGTTGGCCAGATCCTTGGTTTTCTCTGGTGTGAATCACGGAGTAATAGGGTACCACACTGAAAAAGTCAATGAAACCTGGTTTCGATTCACATTTTAGAGGTTAACAACGGTTAGGTCTGGGGTTTGCCCGCATCTGGCGCATGATTTTGCCTTCTTCGCATACTTGTTGGCCAGATTCTGGGTTTTTTCGGATTTGAATCACGTCGTGTGGTACCACACAGTAACAGTCAATTAAACCTGGATTCGGTCAGTATTTTAGTCGGTAACACTGGTTAGGTCTGGGTTAGGTCTGGGTTATGCCCGCATCTGCCTCATGATTTTGCCTTTTCCGCATTCTTGTTGGCCAGATCCTTGGTTTTCTCTGGTTTGAATCTCGGAGTAATGGGGTACAACACTGAAAGAGTCAATTAAACCTGGTTTCGATCCACATTTTAGAGGATAACAACGGTTAGGTCTTGGGTTTGCCCGCATCTGGCACATGATTTTGTCTTCTTCGCATACTTGTTGGCCAGATTCTGGGTTTTTTCGGATTTGAATCACGTAGTTGTGGTACCACACAGTAACAGTCAATTAAACCTGGATTCGGTCAGTATTTTAGTCGGTAACACTGGTTAGGTCTGGGTTAGGTCTGGGTTATGCCCGCATCTGCCTCATGTTTTTGCCATTTCCGCATTCTTGTTTGCCAGATCCTTGGTTTTCTCTGGTTTGAATCAGGCAGTAATGTGGTACCACACTGAAACAGACAATTAAACCTGGTTTCGATCAATATTTTAGAGGATAACGCCGGTTAGATCTGGGTTAGGTCTGGGTTATGCCCGCATCTGGCTCATGATTTTGCTTCTTCCAATACTTGTTGGCCAGATCCTGGGTTTTTTCGGGTTTGAGTCACGTAGTAAAGTGGAACCACACAGTAACAGTCAATTATACCTCGATTCGGTCAGTATTTTAGTCGGTAACACCGGTTAGGGCTGGGTTAGGTCAGGGTTATGCCCGCATCTGGCTCACGATTTTGCCTATCCCGCATACTTGTTTGCCAGATCCTTGGTTTTCTCTGGTTTGAATCACGTAGTAATGTGGTACCACACTGAAACAGACAATTAAACCTGGTTTCGATCAATATTTTGGTGGATAAAACCGGTTAGGTCTGGGTGAGGTATGGGATGTGCCCGCATCCGGCTCATGATTTTGCCCTCTGCGCATACTTATTGACCAGAACCTTGGTCTTATCTTGTTTGAATCAGGCAGTAATGTGGTACCACACTGAAACAGACAATAAAACTTGTTTTCGATCAATATTTTAGAGGATAACACCGGTTAGGTCTGGGGTAGGTCTGGGATATGCCCGCATCTGGCTCATGATTTTGCCTTCTGCGCATACTTGTTGGCCAGATCTTGGGTTTTCTCGGGTTTGAATCACGTAGTAATGTGGCACCACATTGAAACAGTCAATTAAACCTGGTTTCGATCAATATTTTAGAGGATAAAACCGGTTAGGTCTGGGTTAGGTCTGGGTTATGCCCGCATCTGGCTCATGATTTTGCCTTGTGCGCATACTTGTTGTCCAGATCCTGGGTTTTTTCGGGTTTGAATCACGTAGTAATGTGGTGCCACATTGAAACAGTCAATTAAACCTGGTTTCGATCAATATTTCAGATCATAAAACCGGTTAGGTCTGGGATTGGTCTGGGTTGTGCCCGCATCTGGCTCATGATTTTACCTTCTTCCCAAATTTGTTGGCCAGATCCTGGATTTTTTCGGGTTTGAATCACGTAGTATTGTGGTACCACACTGAAACAGACAAATAAACCTGGTTTCGATCAATATCTTAGAGGATAACACCGGTTAGGTCTGGGTTAGGTCTGGGTTATGCCCGCATCTGGCTCATGATTTTGCCTTCTTTGCATACTTGTTGGCCAGATCCTTGATTTTTTCGGATTTGAATCACGTAGTAATGTGGTACCACACTGAAACAGTCCATTAAACTTGGTTTCGATCAATATTTTAGAGGATAACACGGGTTAGGTCTGGGGTAGGTCTGGGATATGCCCGCATCTGGCTCATGATTTTCCCTTCTGCGCATACTTGTTGGCCAGATCTTGGGTTTTTTCGGGTTTGAATCACGTAGTAATGTGGCACCACATTGAAACAGTCAATTAATCCTGGTTTCGATCAATATTTCAGATGATAAAACCGGTTAGGTCTGGGATTGGTCTGGGTTATGCCCGCATCTGGCTCATGATTTTGCCTTTTCCGCATACTCGTAGGCCAGAGCCTTGGTTTTCTCTGGTTTGAATCACGTAGAAATGTGGTACCACGAAGTAACAGTGAATTAAACCTGGATTTGGTCAGTATGTTAGTCGGTAACACCGGTTAGGCCTGGGTTAGGTCTGGGTTATGCCCTCATCTGACTCATGATTTTACCTTCTTCGCATACTTGTTGGACAGATCCTGGGTTTTTTCGGGTTTGAATCACGTAGTAATGTGGTACCAC
The DNA here is from genome assembly GCF_051014445.1 of Colletes latitarsis. Classification (NCBI taxonomy): domain Eukaryota; kingdom Metazoa; phylum Arthropoda; class Insecta; order Hymenoptera; family Colletidae; genus Colletes; species Colletes latitarsis. The sequence continues at coordinate 2,051,389 of NC_135145.1, read as the reverse complement.
ACTGAAACAGTCCATTAAACCTGGTTTTCGATCAATATTTTACAGGATAGCACCGGTTAGGTCTGGGTTAGGTCTGGGTTATGCCCGCATCTGGCTCATGATTTTGCCATGTCTGCATTCTTGTTGGCCAGATCCTTGGTTTTCTCTGGTTTGAATCACGTAGTAATATGGTACCACACTGAAACAGTCCATTAAACTTGGTTTCGATCAATATTTTAGAGGATAACACCGGTTAGGTCTGGGTTATGCCGCATCTGGCTCATGATTTTGCCTTCTTCGCATACTTGTTGGCCAGATCCTTGGTTTCTACGGGTTTGAATCACGTAGTAATGTGGAACCACGAAATAACAGTGAATTAAACCTGGATTCGGTCAGTACTTTAGTCGGTAACACCGGTTAGGTCTGGGTTAGGTCCGGGTTATGCCCGCATCTGGCTCATGATTTTGCCTTCTTCGCATACTTGTAGGCCAGATCCTTGGTTTCCTCTGGTTTGAATCACGTAGTAATGTGGTACCACAGCGAAACAGTCAACTAAACCTGATTTCGATCAATATTTTAGAGGATAACACCGGTTAGGTCTGGGTTATGCCGCATCTGGCTCATGATTTTGCCATCGTCGCATACTTGTTGGCCAGATCCTTGGTTTTTTCGGATTTGAATCACGTAGTAATGTGGTACCACGAAGTAACAGTGAATTAAACCTGGATTCGGTCAGTATTTTAGACGGTAACACCGGCTAGGCCTGGGTTAGGTCTGTGTTATGCCCCCATCTGACACATGATTTCACCTTCTTCGCATACTTGTTGGACAGATCCTGGTTTTTTCGGGTTTGAATCACGTAGTAATGTGGTACCACACTGAAACAGTCCATTAAACTTGCTTTCAATCAATATTTTAGAGGATAACACCGGTTAGGTCTGGGTTAGGTCTGGGTTATGCCCGCATCTGGCTCATGATTTTGCCTTCTGCGCATACTTGTTGGCCAGATCCTGTGTTTTTTCGGGTTTGAATCACGTAGTAATGTGGTACCACATTGAAACAGTCAATGACACCTGGTTTCAATCAATATTTTAGAGGATAAAACCGGTTAGGTCTGGGTTAGGTATGGGTTATGTCCACATCTGGCTCATGATTTTGCATTTCCGCATTCCAGTTGACCAGAACCTTGGTTTTATCTTGTTTGAATCAGGCAGTAATGTGGTACCACACTGAAACGGACAATAAAACTTGTTCTCGATCAATTTTTAGAGGATAAAACCGGTTAGGCCTGGGTTAGGTCCGGGTTATGCCCGCATCTGGCTCATGATTTTGCCTTCTTCGCATACTTGTTGGCTTGATCCTGGGTGTTTTCGGGTTTGAATCACGTAGTAATGTGCCACCACATTGAAACAGTCAATTAAACCTGGTTTCGATCAAAATTTTAGATGATAAAACCGGTTAGGTCTGGGATTGGTCTGGGTTATGCCCGCATCTGGCTCATGGTTTTGCCTTTTCCGCATTCTTGTTGGACAGATCCTTGGTTTTATCTTGTTTGAATCAGGTAGTAATGTGGCACCACACTGAAACAGACAATAAAACCTGGTTTCGATCAATATTTTAGAGGATAACGCCGGTTAGGTCTGGATTAGGCCTGGGTTATGCCCACATATGGCTCATGATTTTGGCTTCTTCGCATACTTGTTGGACAGATCCTGGGTTTTTTCGGGTTTGAATCACGTAGTAATGTGGTACCACACTGAAACAGTCCATTAGACCTGGTTTACGATCAATATTACAGAGGATAACACCGGTTAGGTCTGGGTTATGCCCGCATCTGGCTCATGATTTTGCCTTCTGTGCATACTTGTTGGCCAGATCCTTGGTTTTTTCGCGTTTGAATCACGTAGTAAAGTGGTACCACGAAGTAACAGTGAATTAAACCTGGATTCGGTCAGTATTTTAGTCGGTAAGACCGGTTAGGCCTGGGTTAGGTCTGGGTTATGCCCTCATCTGACTCATGATTTTACCTTCTTCGCATACTTGTTGGACAGATCCTGGGTTTTTTCGGGTTTGAATTACGTAGTAATGTGGTACCACACTGAAACAGTCCATTAAACCTGGTTTTCGATCAATATTTTACAGGATAGCACCGGTTAGGGCTGGGTTAGGTCTGGGTTATGCCCGCATCTGGCTCATGATTTTGCCATTTCCGCATTCTTGTTGGCCAGATCCTTGGTTTTCTCTGGTTTGAATCACGTAGTAATGTGGGACCACACTGAAACAGACCATTAAACTTGGTTTCGATCAATATTTTAGAGGATAACACCGGTTAGGTCTGGGTTATGCCGCATCAGGCTCATGATTTTGCCTTCTTCGCATACTTGTTGGCCAGATCCTTGGTTTTTTCGGGTTTGAATCACGTAGTAATGTGGTACCACGAAGTAACAGTGAATTAAACCTGGATTCGGTCAGTATTTTAGTCGGTAACACCGGTTAGGCCTGGGTTAGGTCTGGGTTATGCCCCCATCTGACTCATGATTTTACCTTCTTCGCATACTTGTTGGCCAGATCCTTGGTTTCTTCGGGTTTGAATCACGTAGTAATGTGGTACCACGAAGTAACAGTGAATTAAACCTGGATTCGGTCAGTATTTTAGTCGGTAACACCGGTTAGGCCTGGGTTAGGTCTGGGTTATGCCCGCATCTGGCTCATGATTTTGCCATTTCCGCATTCTTGTTGGCCAGATCCTTGGTTTTCTCTGGTTTGAATCACGTAGTAATGTGGGACCACACTGAAACAGACCATTAAACTTGGTTTCGATCCACATTTTAGAACATAACACCGGTTAGGTCTGGATTAAGTCTGGGTTATGCACGCATCTGGCTCATGATTTTGCCTTCTTCGCATACTTGTTGGCCAGATCCTTGGTTTTCTCTGGTTTGAAACACGTAGTAATGTGGTACCACTCTGAAACAGTCCATTAAACTTGGTTTCGATCAATATTTTAGAGGATAAAACCGGTTAGGTCTGGATTAGGTCTGGGTTATGCCCGCATCTGGCTCAAGATTTTGCCTTCGGCGCATACTTGTTGGACAGATCCTGGGTTTTTTCGGGTTTGAGTCACGTAGTAATGTGGTACCACACTGAAACAGTCCATTAAACCTGGTTTTCGATCAATATTTTAGAGGATAGCACCGGTTAGGTCTGGGTTCGGTCTGGGTTATGCCCGCATCTGGCTCATGATTTTGCCATTTCCGCATTCTTGTTGGCCAGATCCTTGGTTTTCTCTGGTTTGAATCACGTAGTAATGTGGTACCACACTGAAACAGTCCATTAAACCTGGTTTACGATCAATATTACAGAGGATAACACCGGTTAGGTCTGGGTTATGCCCGCATCTGGCTCATGATTTTGCCTTCTTCGCATACTTGTTGGCCAGATCCTTGGTTTTTTCGGGTTTGAATCACGTAGTAATGTGGTACCACGAAGTAACAGTGAATTAAACCTGGATTCGGTCAGTATTTTAGTCGGTAACACCGGTTAGGCCTGGGTTAGGTCTGGGTAATGCCCCCATCTGACTCATGATTCTACCTTCTTCGCATACTTGTTGGCCAGATCCTTGGTTTTTTCGGGTTTGAATCACGTAGTAATGTGGTACTACGAAGTAACAGTGAATTAAACCTGGATTCGGTCAGTATTTTAGTCGGTAACACCGGTTAGGCCTGGGTTAGGTCTGGGTAATGCCCCCATCTGACTCATGATTTTACCTTCTTCGCATACTTGTTGGCCAGATCCTTGGTTTTTTCGGGTTTGAATCACGTAGTAATGTGGTACCACGAAGTAACAGTGAATTAAACCTGGATTCGGTCAGTATTTTAGTCGGTAACACCGGTTAGGTCTGGGTTAGGTCCGGGTTATGCCCGCATCTGGCTCGTGATTTTGCCTTCTTCGCATACTTGCTGGACAGATCCTGGGTTTGTTCGGGTTTGAATCAGGTAGTAATGTGGCACCACATTGAAACAGTCAATTAAACCTTGTTTCGATCAAAATTTCAGATGATAAAACCGGTTAGGTCTGGGATTGGTCTGGGTTATGCCCGCATCTGGCTCATGGTTTTGCCTTTTCCGCATTCTTGTTGGACAGATCCTTGGTTTTATCTTGTTTGAATCAGGCAGTAATGTGGCACCACACTGAAACGGACAATTAAACCTGGTTTCGATCAATATTTTAGAGGATAACGCCGGTTAGGTCTGGGTTAGGCCTGGGTTATGCCCCCATATGGCTCATGATTTTGGCTTCTTCGCATACTTGTTGGACAGATCCTGGGTTTTTTCGGGTTTGAATGACGTAGTAATGTGGTACCACACTGAAACAGTCCATTAAACCTGGTTTTCGATCAATATTTTACAGGATAGCATCGGTTAGGTCTGGGTTAGGTCTGGGTTATGCCCCCATCTAACTCATGATTTTGCATTCTTCTCATACTTGTTGGCCAGATCCTTGGTTTTTTCGGGTTTGAAGCACGTAGTAATGTGGTACCACTAAGTAACAGTGAATTAAACCTGGATTCGGTCAGTATTTTAGTCGGTAACACCGGTTAGGCCTGGGTTAGGTATGGGTTATGTCCACATCTGGCTCATGATTTTGCATTTCCGCATTCCTGTTGACCAGAACCTTGGTTTTATCTTGTTTGAATCAGGTAGTAATGTGGTACCACACTGAAACAGACAATTAAACCTGGTTTCGATCCACATTTTAGAACATAACACCGGTTAGGTCTGGATTAGGTCTGGGTTATGCACGCATCTGGCTCATGATTTTGCCTTCTTCGCATACTTGTTGGCCAGATCCTGGGTTTTTTCGGGTTTGAATCACGTAGTAATGTGGAACCACAGAGTAACAGTCAATTAAACCTGATTTCGATCTATATTTTAGAGGATAAAACCGGTTAGGTCTGAGTTAGGTGTGGGTTATGCCCGCATCTGGCTCATGATTTTGCCTTCTTCGCATACTTGTTGGCCAGATCCTGGGTTTTTCGGATTTGAATCACGTAGTAGTGTGGTACGACACTGCAACAGTCAATTAAACCTGGTTTCGATCAATATTTTAGAGGATAGAACCGGTTAGGTCTGGATTAGGTCTGGGTTATGTCCACATCTGGCTCATGATTTTGCATTTTCCGCATTCCTGTTGGTCAGAACCTCGGTTTTCTCTTGTTTGAATCAGGTAGTAATGTGGTACCACACTGAAACAGACAACTAAACTTGTTTTCGATGAATATTTTAGTGGATAAAACCGGTTAGGTCTGGGTTAGGTCTGGGTTATGTCCACATCTGGCTCATGATTTTGCCTTTTTCGCATTCCTGTTGGTCACCCCTCAGGGGCTGCCAGCCTTTCAGCTGCAGTACGGGCTTAACGAACCCGGGGTACCCGAGTCATACACACACCGTAAGCCTCCTGTTGGTCGTCACAACGACCCATTCACAATTCCCTATTGGTTTTGTGAATGGTACGTGACGGCAGGAGGAACGGGGGTCTTGGCTTAACCGCCTGGGCCACGAGTATGGCGACTCTATAAAATCGCCCTCCAATCCTAAGCTATGGTGCGCGGCGATGGGATGCAAGGTTGGGGGAGAAGGCCCAATCCCAAGCGACCACCTCCGGGGAACCTGCCGAACCCCCGGGGTATTAGGCTTACCCGGGTAAGGCGGCTCTGCCCGGGTGGACCTTTATTTCCGACCATCTCGTGGGATTATTATGGACACAGAATATAAAATGGGGATGGGGCGGGTTTTGTCGGTTGGGGAGGACGGAGACGGGGTTGGGGTTAGGGTGGCGGCGCTCGCGCCCCACTCAGCGCCAGGTCCGGCTTCGTGGAGGGTGGAGGAGGACGACGAGACGGCGTCGGTCTCGTCCTTCTCCTCCAGCACGAGCCACATAGGCTCTAAGAGGAAGAGGACGGGGCAGGCCGTCGTCGAGGTGGGCGGGGCGATGAGCCCGTCGGTGAGGCTGAGTTGCCTCAGGGACGAGGTGACCGAGGAGATATCGGAGAGGATCTCCTCGTCCCTGAGGCGGGTGGAGAAAGTCGCCGCTGCCTGCGCCTTTAAGGGGCAGAAAAGCGGTGGCGCGGAGGCCCTGAAGGCCGCGGCGGAGGAAATGAGGGAGGCGGCGCGGGAGCTCAGAGGGCGGAACGCCCGTCTGCAGCTCCTGTTGGAGGAGGAGCGACAGGGGAGGAGGAGGGCAGAGGCGCTGTGGAACAGCGCGGCCCTCCCTCCCATCCTCCCTCCTCCTCCACCGCCGCGTCCCTCGGCGGAGGTAAATAAACGGGGTGCGGCGGCAGTGGTGCGGGGCACCGCGGGCCCCTCCACCCGCACTCCGCCCGTGAAGAAGTCCCCGTCCTCCTCAGAAGACGATCTTCTGAGGAGGATTGGGGACATGATTGATGGCAAGCTGGCCGCCTTCCGGGAGGAGCTCCTCGCCGGAAGGGCGGTCAGCAGGAAGGCGGTGCCTCCCCGACCTGTTCCGGTACAGTCGGGGAAGGCAAAGAAGGGCGGAGTGAAGGCTCCGCCCAGCGTTGCGGCACCAGGGCCCCGGGTCGCGACCCCCAAAGGGGGTGGTGTACCCGTGGTCGCGGTGGTCGCGTCCTCCACAGCACCCTCCCAAGGGGGGGTGGCGTGGAGTGAGGTGGTGGGGCGGAAGGCGAAGCGGGCGGCGAGGAAGGCCTCGCAACCGCAGCCTCCGCCTCCGCCGCCGGCGGCTAAGGTAAAGGCCGCGACGGTCGGGAAGGCACGAACAGGTCGTCCCCCAAAAACGGCAGCGGTGACGCTGACCGTTGCGCAGGGGGGCGACCTGACCCTCGCGGAGGCGATGCGGCTCGCCAGGGAGAATATCTCCCTGGAAGAGCTGGGCATCGCCTCTGTGAGGGCGAAGAGGGCCGTGACCGGGGGTCTCTTGCTGGAGATCCCCGGTGCAGAAGGCGGCGCGAAGGCGGATCGTCTCGCCCAGAGGCTCCGGGAGCAGCTGGGCGAGCGAGGTGTCCGGGTCGCCCGGCCCACGAAGCGCACGGAGATGCGCGTTTGTGGGCTGGACGACTCGGTCAGCGCACAGGATGTGTCCCGTGCCCTTGCGAGGGCGGGGGACTGTCCTGTGGAGGACCTGCGGATCGGAGAGATCCACAGGTCGCCCTCCGGCCTCGGGTCGGTGTGGGCCCGGTGCCCCCTCTCCGCCGCCCGTAAGGTGGCGGAATCTGGGAGGGTGTTGGTGGGGCGGGTTTCGGCGCGAGTGGAAATCCTCGCGCCGCGCCCGCTCCAGTGTCACCGCTGCCTCGAGTTGGGGCACGTGAGGCAGTGGTGCACCTCGCCGGTGGACCGCAGCGGTCAGTGTTACCGCTGCGGTGCCAAAGAGCACCGTGCGAGCCAGTGCTCGGCGGCCCCCCACTGCCCGCTGTGTGCGGACATGGGGAGGCCAGCCGATCACAGGGTGGGGAGCAAGAAGTGCTCCCCCCCCTCCCGGAAGGAGAGGAAGAGGCGGGCTGCACCGGCTCCGGTGCCGAGGGCGGTGGCATCGTCCTCCATGGAGGTGGACGGTGCTACGGGGACGGACGGCCGGGAGGAGGCTGGCGCGGCCATTAATTAATGCCGCCCCGCCTCCTCCTCCAGGCCAACCTCAACCACTGCCGCGCGGCACAGGACTTGATGTCCCAAGTCCTCGCGGAGTGGGGGGTTGGCCTGGCGGTCGCCGCCGAGCCGTACCGCGTCCCTGATCACCCTCATTGGGTGGGCGACGCGGACGGCTTGGTGGCGACGGTATGGGGAGGGGGCGACGGGTCCCCACCGTTCTCCTTGTTGGAGCGCGGTCGGGGATTCGTCGCCGTGGACTGGGGGGGAGTCGCTGTGGTGGGGTGCTACATTTCGCCCCGTAGCGGTCACGCTGCGTTCGAGCTGTACTTGGCCGAGGTCGCGGCATGCGTGCAGCGCTACGCGGCCCGGCCGGTGCTGGTCCTGGGGGATTTTAATGCCAAGTCGGTGGCTTGGGGATCCCCCAGGACCTCCGTTCGCGGCGGGATCCTGGGCGATTGGGCGGCGGGGCTCGACCTCCGGGTATTGAACCGGGGGTCGGAGAACACATGCGTGCGGCGATATGGGGGGTCCATCGTGGATGTTGGATTCGCGACCCCCAACGCCGTGCGCATGGTGTCGGGTTGGCACGTGGTCGCGGGGGCAGAGACACTCTCCGATCACCGGTACATCCGGATGGAGGTCTCTGCCGCCGCGAGTGCATCCCGACACGGCCGCGTGCGTGGCACCCCACCACGCCGCTGGGCGCTTCGGCGCCTGGACAAGGACGCCCTGATGGCAGCTGCCCTCGCTGCAACTTGGCCGCAGGGAGCGGCCGAGTTGCCGAGCATAGAGGAGGAGGTCGCCCGGCTCGGAGCATTGGTCGCGGGTATTTGCGACGCGGCGATGCCTCGGGTCGGGCGGGCTTCTCCTCGCCGGGCGGTGTACTGGTGGTCGGACGCGATCGCGGAGTTGCGAGTCGCGACTGTCCGCGCCCGACGCCAGTACACCCGCGCGCGCCGTCGTCAACGTACAGGCGACGGCGTGGCGCGAGCGAGGGCAGCTGATGACCTGTATGGAGCATACCGCGTGGCGCGGGTTGCTCTGCAGCTCGCCATCAAACGGGCCAAGACCCAGGCATGGAAGGAGCTCCTCCAGACCCTTGATGACGATCCATGGGGGCGCCCATATAAGGTGGTGCTGAATAAGCTCCGCCCGTGGGCGCCCCCCGTCACCGAGGGTCTTGACCCCCGGCTGCTGGAGGACGTGGTCAATACACTCTTCCCAATTGGGGAGAGGGGACCGCGTCCTCCGGCGGCGGCGGCTGTCCCAGTGGAGTGGACGGCCGAGCTGGGGGTCACGCAGGAGGAGCTGGCAGCGGCCATCAGACGGCTCGGGGTTCGTAACACGGCCCCGGGTCCGGATGGTGTGCCCGGCCGGGTTTGGGTCTTGACCCAGGGCGTCCTTGGGGCCGACCTCAGGCGGTTGTTCGACCGCTGCCTGAGGGACGGGCGATTCCCCCCCAGTTGGAAGGTGGCGAGGATGGTCCTCCTCCGGAAGGAGGGTCGGCCCGCGGAGTCTCCCTCCGCATACCGGCCCATTTGTCTCCTCGACGAGGTGGGCAAGCTCTTCGAGCGTGTGATTGCTGCCCGCCTCGTCGAGCACCTGTCGCGGGGTGATCCCAGTCTGGCCGACTGCCAGTTCGGTTTCCGGGGGGGCCGATCGACTATCAACGCGATAGGTCGTGTGAGGGCCCTCTCGGAGGCGGCCGTCTCCCGGGGAGGGGTGGCATTGGCAATATCCTTGGATATTGCCAATGCCTTTAACACCCTCCCCTGGGAAGAGATAAGGAGGGGACTCGAATATCATCGAGTCCCCCCTTGTCTCAGGGCGGTCGTCGGGGATTATCTCCGCGGCAGGTGGATCGAGTATCCGGGCCGGGATGGTGATATGCGGAGGGAGGTGTACTGCGGTGTTCCGCAGGGGTCGGTCCTCGGGCCACTCCTGTGGAACATCGCGTACGACTCGGTGTTGCGGGCCGGCCTCCCCGACGGCGTCAGCACGGTGTGTTATGCGGATGACACACTGGTGCTGGCCGTCGGGGCGCACTGGGGGAGGGCCATGCGTCGCGCGGAGGAGGGGTCGCAACGCGTCGTCGACCGGATCAGGAGGATGGGGATGACGGTGGCGGTCCATAAGACCGAGGTGATTGCGTTTCATTCACCTCGGCAGGATCCGCCACCCCCTCTGATTCGGGTGGGTGGGGCTGACATCGAGGTGAAGCCCCAGATCAGGTATCTGGGGCTGATCCTCGATAGCCACTGGCGTTTCGAGAAGCATTTCCGCTGCCTGGTCCCCCGGTTGGAAAGGATGGTTGCGGCTCTGGGCCGGATCCTGCCCAACCTGGGGGGCCCGGCGGGCCGAGTTCGTCGCCTCTATGTGGCAATGGTCCAGTCGGTGGCCCTATACGGGGCCCCCGTCTGGGCGGACGACCTGGCTGCCTCCCGGCGCAGCATGACTATGCTGCGTCGGGTGCAGAGGCGCATGGCGCTCAGGGTCGTCCGCGGGTATCGGACCATGTCACATGAGGCGGCGACGGTTCTAGCGGGGATGCCGCCCATGGACCTGCTCGCGCGGTCGCACGCGGTGATGTACCGGCACCGCGTCGACCGTCGCGCGGGGGTGGGGGCGGTCCCGGGCGGGCAGGAACCTGCTTGGGGCGATTTGAAGCGCCAGGCCCGGCAGTCCGTGTTGCTCGCGTGGCAGGAGCGGCTGGCTCTGCCAACCGCGGGGCACCGGACTGTCGGGGCTGTTCGGCCACTCCTGAAGGAGTGGCTGGACAGAGGCCATGGCAGCCTCACCTACCGGCTGGCACAGGTATTTTCCGGGCATGGCAGCTTCGGAAGATACCTGTGCCGGATAGGGAAGGAGCCGACGGCGCGTTGCTGCCACTGCGACGCTGAGCAGGACACGGCGGATCATACCCTGGAGGTATGCCCCGCGTGGGAGGGGGAGCGCCGTGTCCTGGTCGGCGTCGTCGGGCGGGATGTCTCGCTGCCGGACGTGGTGCGCGCCATGCTCGGCAGCGAGGAGAAGTGGAGGGCCGTGGCCTCCTTCTGCGAGAACGTAATGTTGCAGGAGGCCGCGGGGAGGGAGCGCGAGCTTCAGCGGCGTGCTGAAGCGCGCGCTCGTGCGGTGGCCCGAGGTCGTCGCCCGGTCGCGAGGCGTCGCGGGCGGCCGCCTCGGCGTGGCGGATGACCTAGGCTGGGAGGGGGGTCCTGAGGGGACCCTCCTCCCGCCAGGCGGCGCCGGGTCGGACCGGTTGGGGGTAGGAGTGCCTTCCCCTACCGGTCCGACGCAAGGGGAGGCACCCTCGGCGGTCTGGTGCGGCCATGAACGCCCGGCCGCCGAGGGATGGAAACGGGGTCGCGGGCGGTTGCGAGTTGGGGCTCGCAGCCGCCACTAAACGCGGCCCCGGGACGGATAGCGGCGGGATGGAGTGGCCCCGTCCCGCCGCTATGAGGCAGTGTGTCTACTGGGGGGACCGATTGTCCCCCCGGGGGATGGGCGCGAAAGCGCGGGCACGGGGAGGATACAGGAAGAATGCTTCGAGCGATTCCCGGTATCCTCCCAAAGCGTGCCGAAGGGTCACCGTGGGGTTTTTAGTGGGTAGGTCCCGCGCCTGTCGTTGTACGGGCGCGGGGAATCCCACACACGCCTCCCACCTCTCCCCAAGGAGGTGGGAGGGAGTCTTTCGAAGATTTTCCCCACGACAAAAAAAAAAAAAAAAAAAAAAAAAAAAAAAAAAAAAAAAAAAAAAAAAATTCCTGTTGGTCAGAACCTCGGTTTTCTCTTGTTTGAATCAGGTAGTAATGTGGTACCACACTGAAACAGACAATTTAACTTGTTTTCGATGAATATCTTAGAGGATAAAACCGGTTAGGTCTGGGTTAGGACTGGGTTATGCCCGCTTCTGGCTCATGATTTTGCCTTCTTCTCATACTTGTTGGCCAGATCCTTGGTTTTTTCGGGTTTGAATCACGTAGTAATGTGGTACCACGAAGTAACAGTGAATTAAACCTGGATTCGGTCAGTATTTTAGTCGGTAACACCGGTTAGGCCTGGGTTAGGTCTGGGTTATGCCCCCATCTAACTCATGATTTTACCATCTTCGCATACTTGTTGGACAGATCCTGGGTTTTTTCGGGTTTGAATCACGTAGTAATGTGGTACCACACTGAAACAGTCAATTAAACCTGGTTTCGATCAATATTTTAGATGATAAAACCGGTTAGGTCTGGATTAGGTCTGGGTTATGTCCACATCTGGCTCATGATTTTGCCTTTTCCGCATTCCTGTTGACCAGAACCGTGGTTTTATCTTGTTTGAATCAGGTAGTAATGTGGTACCACACTGAAACAGGCAACTAAACCTGGTTTCGATCAATATTTTAGAGGATAACACCGGTTAGTTCTGGGTTAGGTCTGGGTTCTGCCCGCATCTGGCTCATGGTTTTGCCTTCTTCGCAAATTTGTTGGCCGGATCCTGGGTTTTTTCGGGTTTGAATCACGTAGTAATGTGGTTCCACGAAGCAATAGTCAATTAAACCTGTATTCGGTCAGTATTTTAGTCGGTAACACAGGTTAGGTCTGGGTTAGGTCTAGGTTATGCCCGAGTCTGGCTAATGATTTTGCATTCTCCGCATACTTGTTGGTCAGAACCTTGGTTTTCTCTTGTTTGAATCAGGTAGTAATGTGGTACCACACTGAAGCAGACAATTAAACTTGTTTTCGATGAATATTTTAGAGGATAAAACCGGTTAGGTCTGGGTTATACCCGCATCTCGCTCATGATTTTGCCTTTGCCGCATACTTGTTGGCCAGATCGTTGGTTTTCTCTGGTTTGAATCACGTAGTAATGTGGTACCACAGCGAAACAGTCAATGAAACCTGGTTTCGATCAATATTTTAGAGGATAAAACCGGTTAGGTCTGGGTTAGGTATGGGTTATGTCCACATCTGGCTCATGATTTTGCCTTTTCCGCATACTTGTTGGACAGATCCTAGGGTTTTTCGGGTTTGAATCACGTACTAATGTGGTACCACATTGAAACAGTCAATTAAACCTGATTTCGATGAATATTTTAGAGGATAAAACCGATTAGGTCTGGGTTAAGTCTGGGTTATGCCCGCATCAGGCTCATGATTTTGCCTTTTTCGCATTCCTGTTGGCCAGAACCTCGGTTTTCTCTTGTTTGAATCAGGTAGTAGTGTGGTACCACACTGGAACAGTAAATTAAACCTGATTTCGATGAATATTTTAGAGGATAAAACCGGTTAGGTCTGGGCTAGGTCTGGGTTATGCCCGCTTCTGGCTCATGATTTTGCCTTCTTCTCATACTTGTTGGCCAGATCCTGGGTTTATTCGGGTTTGAATCAGGTAGTAATGTGGCACCACATTGAAACAGTCAATTAAACCTGGTTTCGATCAAAATTTCAGATGATAAAACCGGTTAGGTCTGGGATTGGTCTGGGTTATGCCCGCATCTGGCTCATGGTTTTGCCTTTTCCGCATTCTTGTTGGACAGATCCTTGGTTTTATCTTGTTTGAATCAGGTAGTAATGTGGCACCATCCTGAAACAGACAATTAAACCTGGTTTCGATCAATATTATAGAGGATAACGCCGGTTAGGTCTGGGTTAGGCCTGGGTTATGCCCCCATATGGCTCATGATTTTGGCTTCTTCGCATACTTGTTGGACAGATCCTTGGTTTTTTCGGGTTTGAATCACGTAGTAATGTGGTACCACACTGAAACAGTCCATTAAACCTGGTTTACGACCAATATTACAGAGGATAACACCGGTTAGGTCTGGGTTATGCCCGCATCTGGCTCATGATTTTGCCTTCTTCGCATACTTGTTGGCCAGATCCTTGGTTTTTTCGGGTTTGAATCACGTAGTAATGTGGTACCACGAAGTAACAGTGAATTAAACCTGGATTCGGTCAGTATTTTAGTCGGTAACACCGGTTAGGTCTGGGTTAGGTCTGGGTTATGCCCCCATCTTACTCATGATTTTACCATCTTCGCATACTTGTTGGACAGATCCTGGGTTTTTTCGGGTTTGAATCACGTAGTAATGTGGTACCACACTGAAACAGTCAATTAAACCTGGATACGGTCAGTATTTTAGTCGGTAACGCCGGTTAGGCCTGGGTTAGGTCTCGGTTATACCCGAATCTGGCTAATGATTTTGCATTCTCCGCATACTTGTTGGTCAGAACCTTGGTTTTCTCTGGTTTGAATCAGGTAGTAATGTGGTACCACACTGAAACAGACAATTAAACTTGTTTTCGATGAATATTTTATAGGATAAAACCGATTAGGTCTGGGTTAGGTCTCGGTTATGCCCGCATCTGGCTCATGATTTTGCCTTCTTCGCATACTTGTCGGCCACATCCTGGGTTTTTTCGGATTTGAATCACGTAGTAAAGTGGTACCACACTGTAACAGTGAATTAAACCTGGATACGGTCAGTATTTTAGTCGGTAACACCGGTTAGGTCTGGGTTAGGTCTGGGTTATGCCCCCATCTTACTCATGATTTTACCATCTTCGCATACTTGTTGGACAGATCCTGGGTTTTTTCGGGTTTGAATCACGTAGTAATGTGGTACCACACTGAAACAGTCAATTAAACCTGGATACGGTCAGTATTTTAGTCGGTAACGCCGGTTAGGCCTGGGTTAGGTCTGGGTTATGCCCCCATCTAACTCATGATTTTACCATCTTCGCATACTTGTTGGACAGATCCTGGGTTTTTTCGGGATTGAATCACGTAGTAATGTGGTACCACACTGAAACAGTCAATTAAACCTGGTTTCGATGAATATTTTAGATGATAAAACCGGTTAGGTCTGGATTAGGTCTGGCTTATGTCCACATCTGGCTCATGATTTTGCCTTTTCCGCATTCCTGTTGACCAGAACCTTGGTTTTATCTTGTTTGAATCAGGTAGTAATGTGGTACCACACTGAAACAGACAATTAAACCTGGTTTCGATCCACATTTTAGAACACAACACCGGTTAGGTCTGGATTAGGTCTGGGTTATGCCCGCATCTGGCTCATGATTTTGCCTTCTTCGCATACTTGTTGGCCAGATCCTGGGTTTTTTCGGGTTTGAATCACGTAGTAATGTGGAACCACACTGTACCAGTCAATTAAACCTGGCTTCGATCAATATTTTAGAGGATAAAACCGGTTAGGTCTGGATTAGGTCTGGGTTATGTCCACATCTGGCTCATGATTTTGCCTTTTTCGCATTCCTGTTGGTCAGAGCCTCGGTTTTCTCTTGTTTGAATCAGGTAGTAATGTGGTACCACACTGAAACAGACAATTAAACCTGGTTTCGATCAATATTTTAGAGGATAACACCGGTTAGTTCTGGGTTAGGTCTGGGTTCTGCCCGCATCTGGCTCATGGTTTTGCCTTCTTCGCAAATTTCTTGGCCGGATCCTGGTTTTTTTCGGGTTTGAATCACGTAGTAATGTGGTTCCACGAAGCAACTGTCAATTAAACCTGGATTCGGTCAGTATTTTAGTCGGTAACACCGGTTAGGTCTGGGTTAGGTCTAGGTTATGCCCGAGTCTGGCTAATGATTTTGCATTCTCCGCATACTTGTTGGTCAGAACCTTGGTTTTCTCTGGTTTGAATCAGGTAGTAATGTGGTACCACACTGAAGTAGACAATTAAACTTGTATTCGATGAATATTATAGAGGATAAAACCGGTTAGGTCTGGGTTAGGTCTCGGTTATACCCGCATCTCGCTCATGATTTTGCCTTTTCCGCATACTTGTTGGCCAGATCGTTGGTTTTCTCTGGTTTGAATCACGTAGTAATGTGGTACCACAGCGAAACAGTCAATGAAACCTGGTTTCGATCAATATCTTAGAGGATAAAACCGGTTAGGTCTGAGTTAGGTATGGGTTATGTCCACATCTGGCTCATGATTTTGCCTTTTCCGCATTCCTGCTGACCAGAACTTTGGTTTTTTCGGGTTTGAATCACGTAGTAATGTGGAACCACACAGTAACAGTCAATTAAACCTGATTTCGATGAATATTTTAGAGGATAAAACCGGTTAGGTCTGAGTTAGGTGTGGGTTATGCCCGCATCTGGCTCATGATTTTGCCTTGTTCGCATACTTGTTGGCCACATCCTGGGTTTTTTCGGATTTGAATCACGTAGTAAAGTGGTACCACACTGTAACAGTCAATTAAACCTGGTTTCGATCAATATTTTAGAGGATAAACCCGGTTAGGTCTGGGTTAGGACTGGGTTATGCCAGCATCTGGCTCATGATTTTGCATTCTTCGCAAATTTGATGGCCATATCCTTGGTATTCTCTGGTTTGAATCAGGTAATAATGTGGTACCACATTGAAACAGTCAATTAAACCTGGTTTCGATCAATATTTCAGGAGATAACACCGGTTAGTTCTGGGTTAGGTCTGGGTTATGCCCGCATCTGGCTCATGATTTTGCCTTTTCCGCATTCTTGTTGGCCAGATCCTTGGTTTTCACTGGTTTGAATCACGTAGTAATGTGGTACCACACTGTAACAGACAATTAAACCTGGTTTCGATCAATATTTTAGAGGATAACACCGGTTAGTTCTGGGTTAGGTCTGGGTTCTGCCCGCATCTGGCTCATGATTTTGCATTCTTCGCAAATTTGATGGCCATATCCTTGGTATTCTCTGGTTTGAATCAGGTAATAATGTGGTACCACATTGAAACAGTCAATTAAACCTGGTTTCGATCAATATTTCAGGAGATAACACCGGTTAGTTCTGGGTTAGGTCTGGGTTATGCCCGCATCTGGCTCATGATTTTGCCTTTTCCGCATTCTTGTTGGCCAGATCCTTGGTTTTCACTGGTTTGAATCACGTAGTAATGTGGTACCACACTGTAACAGACAATTAAACCTGGTTTCGATCAATATTTTAGAGGATAACACCGGTTAGGTCTGGGTTAGGACTGGGTTATGCCCGCTTCTGGCTCATGATTTTGCCTTCTTCTCATACTTGTTGGCCAGATCCTTGGTTTTTTCGGGTTTGAATCACGTAGTAATGTGGTACCACGAAGTAACAGTGAATTAAACCTGGATTCGGTCAGTATTTTAGTCGGTAACACCGGTTAGGCCTGGGTTAGGTCTGGGTTATGCCCCCATCTAACTCATGATTTTACCATCTTCGCATACTTGTTGGACAGATCCTGGGTTTTTTCGGGTTTGAATCACGTAGTAATGTGGTACCACACTGAAACAGTCAATTAAACCTGGTTTCGATCAATATTTTAGATGATAAAACCGGTTAGGTCTGGATTAGGTCTGGGTTATGTCCACATCTGGCTCATGATTTTGCCTTTTCCGCATTCCTGTTGACCAGAACCGTGGTTTTATCTTGTTTGAATCAGGTAGTAATGTGGTACCACACTGAAACAGGCAACTAAACCTGGTTTCGATCAATATTTTAGAGGATAACACCGGTTAGTTCTGGGTTAGGTCTGGGTTCTGCCCGCATCTGGCTCATGGTTTTGCCTTCTTCGCAAATTTGTTGGCCGGATCCTGGGTTTTTTCGGGTTTGAATCACGTAGTAATGTGGTTCCACGAAGCAATAGTCAATTAAACCTGTATTCGGTCAGTATTTTAGTCGGTAACACAGGTTAGGTCTGGGTTAGGTCTAGGTTATGCCCGAGTCTGGCTAATGATTTTGCATTCTCCGCATACTTGTTGGTCAGAACCTTGGTTTTCTCTTGTTTGAATCAGGTAGTAATGTGGTACCACACTGAAGCAGACAATTAAACTTGTTTTCGATGAATATTTTAGAGGATAAAACCGGTTAGGTCTGGGTTATACCCGCATCTCGCTCATGATTTTGCCTTTGCCGCATACTTGTTGGCCAGATCGTTGGTTTTCTCTGGTTTGAATCACGTAGTAATGTGGTACCACAGCGAAACAGTCAATGAAACCTGGTTTCGATCAATATTTTAGAGGATAAAACCGGTTAGGTCTGGGTTAGGTATGGGTTATGTCCACATCTGGCTCATGATTTTGCCTTTTCCGCATACTTGTTGGACAGATCCTAGGGTTTTTCGGGTTTGAATCACGTACTAATGTGGTACCACATTGAAACAGTCAATTAAACCTGATTTCGATGAATATTTTAGAGGATAAAACCGATTAGGTCTGGGTTAAGTCTGGGTTATGCCCGCATCAGGCTCATGATTTTGCCTTTTTCGCATTCCTGTTGGCCAGAACCTCGGTTTTCTCTTGTTTGAATCAGGTAGTAGTGTGGTACCACACTGGAACAGTAAATTAAACCTGATTTCGATGAATATTTTAGAGGATAAAACCGGTTAGGTCTGGGCTAGGTCTGGGTTATGCCCGCTTCTGGCTCATGATTTTGCCTTCTTCTCATACTTGTTGGCCAGATCCTGGGTTTATTCGGGTTTGAATCAGGTAGTAATGTGGCACCACATTGAAACAGTCAATTAAACCTGGTTTCGATCAAAATTTCAGATGATAAAACCGGTTAGGTCTGGGATTGGTCTGGGTTATGCCCGCATCTGGCTCATGGTTTTGCCTTTTCCGCATTCTTGTTGGACAGATCCTTGGTTTTATCTTGTTTGAATCAGGTAGTAATGTGGCACCATCCTGAAACAGACAATTAAACCTGGTTTCGATCAATATTATAGAGGATAACGCCGGTTAGGTCTGGGTTAGGCCTGGGTTATGCCCCCATATGGCTCATGATTTTGGCTTCTTCGCATACTTGTTGGACAGATCCTTGGTTTTTTCGGGTTTGAATCACGTAGTAATGTGGTACCACACTGAAACAGTCCATTAAACCTGGTTTACGACCAATATTACAGAGGATAACACCGGTTAGGTCTGGGTTATGCCCGCATCTGGCTCATGATTTTGCCTTCTTCGCATACTTGTTGGCCAGATCCTTGGTTTTTTCGGGTTTGAATCACGTAGTAATGTGGTACCACGAAGTAACAGTGAATTAAACCTGGATTCGGTCAGTATTTTAGTCGGTAACACCGGTTAGGCCTGGGTTAGGTATGGGTTATGTCCACATCTGGCTCATGATTTTGCATCTCCGCATTCCTGTTGACCAGAACCTCGGTTTTATCTTGTTTGAATCAGGTAGTAATGTGGTACCACACTGAAACAGACAATTAAAGCTGGTTTCGATCTATATTTTAGAGGATAAAACCGGTTAGGTCTGAGTTAGGTCTCGGTTATACCCGAATCTGGCTAATGATTTTGCATTCTCCGCATACTTGTTGGTCAGAACCTTGGTTTTCTCTGGTTTGAATCAGGTAGTAATGTGGTACCACACTGAAACAGACAATTAAACTTGTTTTCGATGAATATTTTATAGGATAAAACCGATTAGGTCTGGGTTAGGTCTCGGTTATGCCCGCATCTGGCTCATGATTTTGCCTTCTTCGCATACTTGTCGGCCACATCCTGGGTTTTTTCGGATTTGAATCACGTAGTAAAGTGGTACCACACTGTAACAGTGAATTAAACCTGGATACGGTCAGTATTTTAGTCGGTAACACCGGTTAGGTCTGGGTTAGGTCTGGGTTATGCCCCCATCTTACTCATGATTTTACCATCTTCGCATACTTGTTGGACAGATCCTGGGTTTTTTCGGGTTTGAATCACGTAGTAATGTGGTACCACACTGAAACAGTCAATTAAACCTGGATACGGTCAGTATTTTAGTCGGTAACGCCGGTTAGGCCTGGGTTAGGTCTGGGTTATGCCCCCATCTAACTCATGATTTTACCATCTTCGCATACTTGTTGGACAGATCCTGGGTTTTTTCGGGATTGAATCACGTAGTAATGTGGTACCACACTGAAACAGTCAATTAAACCTGGTTTCGATGAATATTTTAGATGATAAAACCGGTTAGGTCTGGATTAGGTCTGGCTTATGTCCACATCTGGCTCATGATTTTGCCTTTTCCGCATTCCTGTTGACCAGAACCTTGGTTTTATCTTGTTTGAATCAGGTAGTAATGTGGTACCACACTGAAACAGACAATTAAACCTGGTTTCGATCCACATTTTAGAACACAACACCGGTTAGGTCTGGATTAGGTCTGGGTTATGCCCGCATCTGGCTCATGATTTTGCCTTCTTCGCATACTTGTTGGCCAGATCCTGGGTTTTTTCGGGTTTGAATCACGTAGTAATGTGGAACCACACTGTACCAGTCAATTAAACCTGGCTTCGATCAATATTTTAGAGGATAAAACCGGTTAGGTCTGGATTAGGTCTGGGTTATGTCCACATCTGGCTCATGATTTTGCCTTTTTCGCATTCCTGTTGGTCAGAGCCTCGGTTTTCTCTTGTTTGAATCAGGTAGTAATGTGGTACCACACTGAAACAGACAATTAAACCTGGTTTCGATCAATATTTTAGAGGATAACACCGGTTAGTTCTGGGTTAGGTCTGGGTTCTGCCCGCATCTGGCTCATGGTTTTGCCTTCTTCGCAAATTTCTTGGCCGGATCCTGGTTTTTTTCGGGTTTGAATCACGTAGTAATGTGGTTCCACGAAGCAACTGTCAATTAAACCTGGATTCGGTCAGTATTTTAGTCGGTAACACCGGTTAGGTCTGGGTTAGGTCTAGGTTATGCCCGAGTCTGGCTAATGATTTTGCATTCTCCGCATACTTGTTGGTCAGAACCTTGGTTTTCTCTGGTTTGAATCAGGTAGTAATGTGGTACCACACTGAAGTAGACAATTAAACTTGTATTCGATGAATATTATAGAGGATAAAACCGGTTAGGTCTGGGTTAGGTCTCGGTTATACCCGCATCTCGCTCATGATTTTGCCTTTTCCGCATACTTGTTGGCCAGATCGTTGGTTTTCTCTGGTTTGAATCACGTAGTAATGTGGTACCACAGCGAAACAGTCAATGAAACCTGGTTTCGATCAATATCTTAGAGGATAAAACCGGTTAGGTCTGAGTTAGGTATGGGTTATGTCCACATCTGGCTCATGATTTTGCCTTTTCCGCATTCCTGCTGACCAGAACTTTGGTTTTTTCGGGTTTGAATCACGTAGTAATGTGGAACCACACAGTAACAGTCAATTAAACCTGATTTCGATGAATATTTTAGAGGATAAAACCGGTTAGGTCTGAGTTAGGTGTGGGTTATGCCCGCATCTGGCTCATGATTTTGCCTTGTTCGCATACTTGTTGGCCACATCCTGGGTTTTTTCGGATTTGAATCACGTAGTAAAGTGGTACCACACTGTAACAGTCAATTAAACCTGGTTTCGATCAATATTTTAGAGGATAAACCCGGTTAGGTCTGGGTTAGGACTGGGTTATGCCAGCATCTGGCTCATGATTTTGCATTCTTCGCAAATTTGATGGCCATATCCTTGGTATTCTCTGGTTTGAATCAGGTAATAATGTGGTACCACATTGAAACAGTCAATTAAACCTGGTTTCGATCAATATTTCAGGAGATAACACCGGTTAGTTCTGGGTTAGGTCTGGGTTATGCCCGCATCTGGCTCATGATTTTGCCTTTTCCGCATTCTTGTAGGCCAGATCCTTGGTTTTCACTGGTTTGAATCACGTAGTAATGTGGTACCACACTGTAACAGACAATTAAACCTGGTTTCGATCAATATTTTAGAGGATAACACCGGTTAGTTCTGGGTTAGGTCTGGGTTCTGCCCGCATCTGGCTCATGGTTTTGCCTTCTTCGCAAATTTCTTGGCCGGATCCTGGTTTTTTTCGGGTTTGAATCACGTAGTAATGTGGTTCCACGAAGCAACAGTCAATTAAACCTGGATTCAGTCAGTATTTTAGTCGGTAACACCGGTTAGGTCTGGGTTAGGTCTAGGTTATGCCCGAGTCTGGCTAATGATTTTGCATTCTCCGCATACTTGTTGGTCAGAACCTTGGTTTTCTCTGGTTTGAATCAGGTAGTAATGTGGTACCACACTGAAGTAGACAATTAAACTTGTTTTCGATGAATATTATAGAGGATAAAACCGGTTAGGTCTGGGTTAGGTCTCGGTTATACCCGCATCTCGCTCATGATTTTGCCTTTTCCGCATACTTGTTGGCCAGATCGTTGGTTTTCTCTGGTTTGAATCACGTAGTAATGTGGTACCACAGCGAAACAGTCAATGAAACCTGGTTTCGATCAATATTTTACAGGTTAAAACCGGTTAGGTCTGGGTTAGGTATGGGTTATGTCCACATCTGGCTCATGATTTTGCCTTTTCCGCATTCCTGCTGACCAGAACTTTGGTTTTTTCGCGTTTGAATCACGTAGTAATGTGGAACCACACAGTAACAGTCAATTAAACCTGATTTCGATGAATATTTTAGAGGATAAAACCGGTTAGGTCTGAGTTAGGTGTGGGTTATGCCCGCATCTGGCTCATGATTTTGCCTTCTTCGCATACTTGTTGGCCAGATCCTGGGTTTTTTCGGATTTGAATCACGTAGTAATGTGGTACGACACGGTAACAGTCAATTAAACCTGGTTTCGATCAATATTTTGGAGGATAAAACCGGTTAGGTCTGGATTAGGTCTGGGTTATGTCCACATCTGGCTCATGATTTTGCCTTTTCCGCATTCCTGTTGGTCAGAAACTCGGTTTTCTCTTGTTTGAATCAGGTAGTAATGTGGTACCACACTGAAACAGACAATTTAACTTGTTTTCGATCAATATTTTAGAGGATAAAACCGATTAGGTCTGGGTTAGGTCTGGGTTATGCCCGCATCTGGCTCATGATTTTGCCTTCTTCGCATACTTGTTGGCCACATCCTGGGTTTTTTCGGATTTGAATCACGTAGTAATGTGGTACCACACTTTAACAGCCAATTAAACCTGGTTTCGATCAATATTTTAGAGGATAAATCCGGTTATCTCTGGATTAGGTCTGGGTTATGTCCACATCTGGCTCATGATTTTGCCTTTTTCGCATTCCTGTTGGTCAGAACCTCGGTTTTCTCTTGTTTGAATCAGGTAGTAATGTGGTACCACACTGAAACAGACAATTTAACTTGTTTTCGATGAATATCTTAGAGGATAAAACCGATTAGGTCTGGGTTAGGTCTGGGTTATGCCCTCATCTGGCTCATGATTTTACCTTCTTCGCATACTTGTTCGACAGATCCTGGGGTTTTTCGGGTTTGAATCACGTAGTAATGTGGTACCACATTGAAACAGTCAACTGAACCTGATTTCGATGAATATTTTAGAGGATAAACCCGGTTAGGTGTGGGTTAGGACTGGGTTATGCCAGCATCTGGCTCATGATTTTGCCTTTTCCGCATTCTTGTTGGCCAGATCCTTGGTTTTCACTGGTTTGAATCACGTAGTAATGTGGTACCACACTGTAACAGACAATTAAACCTGGTTTCGATCAATATTTTAGAGGATAACACCGGTTAGTTCTGGGTTAGGTCTGGGTTCTGCCCGCATCTGGCTCATGGTTTTGCCTTCTTCGCAAATTTGTTGGCCAGATCCTGGTTTTTTTGGGTTTGAATCACGTAGTAATATGGTTCCACGAAGCAACAGTCAATTAAACCTGGATTCGGCCAGTATTTTAGTCGGTAACACCGGTTAGGTCTGGGTTAGGTCTAGGTTATGGCCGAGTCTGGCTAATGATTTTGCATTCTCCGCATACTTGTTGGTCAGAACCTTGGTTTTCTCTGGTTTGAATCAGGTAGTAATGTGGTACCACACTGAAGTAGACAATTAAACTTGTTTTCGATGAATATTATAGAGGATAAAACCGGTTAGGTCTGGGTTAGGTCTCGGTTATACCCGCATCTCGCTCATGATTTTGCCTTTTCCGCATACTTGTTGGCCATATCGTTGGTTTTCTCTGGTTTGAATCACGTAGTAATGTGGTACCACAGCGAAACAGTCAATGAAACCTGGTTTCGATCAATATTTTAGAGGATAAAACCGGTTAGGTCTGGGTTAGGTATGGGTTATGTCCACATCTGGCTCATGATTTTGCCTTTTCCGCATTCCTGTTGACCAGAACCTTGGTTTTATCTTGTTTGAATCAGGTAGTAATGTGGTACCACACTGAAACAGACAATTAAACCTGGTTTCGATCCACATTTTAGAACACAACACCGGTTAGGTCTGGATTAGCTCTGGGTTATGCCCGCATCTGGCTCATGATTTTGCCTTCTTCGCATACTTGTTGGCCAGATCCTGGGTTTTTTCGGGTTTGAATCACGTAGTAATGTGGAACCACACTGTAACAGTCAATTAAACCTGGCTTCGATCAATATTTTAGAGGATAAAACCGGTTAGGTCTGGATTAGGTCTGGGTTATGTCCACATCTGGCTCATGATTTTGCCTTCTTCGCATACTTGTTGGCCACATCCTGGGTTTTTTCGGATTTGAATCACGTAGTAATGTGGAACCACACTGTAACAGTCAATTAAACCTGGCTTCGATCAATATTTTAGAGGATAAAACCGGTTAGGTCTGGATTAGGTCTGGGTTATGTCCACATCTGGCACATGATTTTGCCTTCTTCGCATTCCTGTTGGCCAGAACCACGGTTTTCTCTTGTTTGAATCAGGTAGTAATGTGGTACCACACTGAAACAGACAATTTCACTTGTTTTCGATGAATATCTTAGAGGATAAAACCGATTAGGTCTGGGTTAGGTCTGGGTTATGCCCGCATCTGGCTCATGATTTTACCTTCTTCGCATACTTGTTCGACAGATCCTGGGGTTTTTCGGGTTTGAATCACGTAGTAATGTGGTACCACATTGAAACAGTCAATTAAACTTGTTTTCGATGAATATTTTATAGGATAAAACCGATTAGGTCTGGGTTAGGTCTGGGTTATGCCCGCATCTGGCTCATGATTTTGCCTTCTTCGCATACTTGTTGGCCACATCCTGGGTTTTTTCGGATTTGAATCACGTAGTAATGTGGTACCACAGCGAAACAGTCAATGAAACCTGGTTTCGATCAATATTTTAGAGGATAAAACCGGTTAGGTCTGGGTTAGGTATGGGTTATGTCCACATCTGGCTCATGATTTTGCCTTTTCGCATTCCTGTTGACCAGAACCTTGGTTTTATCTTGTTTGAATCAGGTAGTAATGTGGTACCACACTGAAACAGACAATAAAACCTGGTTTCGATCCACATTTTAGAACCCAACACCGGTTAGGTCTGGATTAGGTCTGGGTTATGCCCGCATCTGGCTCATGTTTTTGCCTTCTTCGCATACTTGTTGGCCAGATCCTGGGTTTTTTCGGGTTTGAATCACGTAGTAATGTGGAACCACACTGTAACAGTCAATTAAACCTGGCTTCGATCAATATTTTAGAGGATAAAACCGGTTAGGTCTGGATTAGGTCTGGGTTATGCCCGCATCTGGCTCATGATTTTACCTTCTTCGCATACTTGTTCGACAGATCCTGGGG
Organism: Colletes latitarsis; assembly: GCF_051014445.1. Classification (NCBI taxonomy): domain Eukaryota; kingdom Metazoa; phylum Arthropoda; class Insecta; order Hymenoptera; family Colletidae; genus Colletes; species Colletes latitarsis. Next base: position 2,026,324 of record NC_135145.1, on the reverse strand, counting down.
TTTTTCGGGTTTGAATCACGTAGTAATGTGGTACCACATTGAAACAGTCAATTAAACTTGTTTTCGATGAATATTTTATAAGATAAAACCGATTAGGTCTGGGTTAGGTCTCGGTTATGCCCGCATCTGGCTCATGATTTTGCCTTCTTCGCATACTTGTTGGCCACATCCTGGGTTTTTTCGGATTTGAATCACGAAGTAAAGTGGTACCACACTGTAACAGTCAATTAAACCTGGTTTCGATTAATATTTTAGAGGATAAAACCGGTTAGGTCTGGATAAGGTCTGGGTTATGTCCACATCTGGCTCATGATTTTGCCTTTTTCGCATTCCCGTTGGTCAGAACTTCGGTTTTCTCTTGTTTGAATCAGGTAGTAATGTGGTACCACACTGAAACAGACAATTTAACTTGTTTTCGATGAATATCATAGAGGATAAAACCGATTAGGTCTGGGTTAGTTCTGGGTTTTGCCCGCATCTGGCTCATGATTTTACCTTCTTCGCATACTTGTTCGACAGATCCTGGGGATTTTCGGGTTTGAATCACGTAGTATAGTGGTACAACACTGTAACAGTCAATTAAACCTGGCTGCGATCAACATTTTAGAGGACAAAACCGGTTAGGTCTGGATTAGGTCTGGGTTATGTCCACATCTGGCTCATGATTTTGCCTTTTTCGCATTCCTGTTGGTCAGAACCTCGGTCTTCTCTTGTTTGAATGAGGTAGTAATGTGGTACCACACTGAAGCAGACAATTTAACATGTTTTCGATGAATATCTTAGAGGATAAAACCGAGTAGGTCTGGGTTAGGTCTGGGTTATGCCCGCTTCTGGCTCATGATTTTGCCTTCTTCTCATACTTGTTGGCCAGATCCTTGGTTTTTTCGGGTTTGAATCACGTAGTAATGTGGTACCACGAAGTAAAAGTGAATTAAACCTGGATTCGGTCAGTATTTTAGTCGGTAACACCGGTTAGGCCTGGGTTAGGTCTGGGTTGTGCCCCCATGTAACTCATGATTTTACCATCTTCGCATACTTGTTGGACAGATCCTGGGTTTTTTCGGGTTTGAATCACGTAGTAATGTGGGACCACACTGAAACAGTCAATTAAACCTGGTTTCGATCAATATTTTAGATGATAAAACCGGTTAGGTCTGGATTAGGCCTGGGTTATGTCCACATCTGGCTCATGATTTTGCCTTTTCCGCATCCCTGTTGACCAGAACCTTGGTTTTATCTTGTTTGAATCAGGCAGTAATGTGGTACCACACTGAAACAGACAATTAAACCTGGTTTCGATCAATATTTTAGAGGATAACACCGGTTAGTTCTGGGTTAGGACTGGGTTATGCTAGCATCTGGCTCATGTTTTTGCATTCTTCGCAAATTTGATGGCCATATCCTTGGTATTCTCTGGTTTGTATCAGGTAATAATGTGGTACCACATTGAAACTGTCAATTAAACCTGGTTTCGATCAATATTTTAGAGGATAACACCGGTTAGTTCTGGGTTAGGTCTGGGTTTGCCCGCATCTGGCTCATGTATTTGTCTTCTTCGCAAATTTGTTGGCCGGATCCTGGGTTTTTTCGGGTTTGAATCACGTAGTAATGTGGTTCCACGAAGCAACAGTCAATTAGACCTGGATTCGGTCAGTATTTTAGTCGGCAACACCGGTTAGGTCTGGGTTAGGTCTAGGTTATGCCCGAGTCTGGCTAATGATTTTGCATTCTTCTCATACTTGTTGGCCAGATCCTGGGTTTTTTCGGGTTTGAATCACGTAGTAATGTGGTACCACGAAGTAACAGTGAATAAAACCTGGATTCGGTCAGTATTTTAGTCCGTAACACCGGTTAGGCCTGGGTTAGGTCTGGGTTATGCCCCCTTCTAACTCATGATTTTACCATCTTCGCATACTTGTTGGACTGATCCTGGGTTTTTTCGGGTTTGAATCACGTAGTAATGTGGTACCACACTGAAACAGTCAATTAAACCTGTTTTCGATCAATATTTTAGAGGATAACACCGGTTAGTACTGGATTAGGAATGGGTTATGCCAGCATCTGGCTCATGATTTTGCATTCTTCGCAAATTTGATGGCCATATCCTTGGTATTCTCTGGTTTGAATCAGGTAATAATGTGGTACCACATTGAAACAGTCAATTAAACCTGGTTTCGATCAATATTTCAGAGGATAACACCGGTTAGTTCTGGGTTAGGTCTGGGTTATGCCCGCATCTGGCTCATGATTTTGCCTTTTCTGCATTCTCGTTGGCCAGGTCCTTGAATTTCACTAGTTTGAATCACGTAGTAATGTGGTACCACACTGAAGCAGACAATTAAACCTGGTTTCGATCAATATTTTAGAGGATAAAACCGGTTAGGTCTGGGTTAGGTATGGGTTATGTCCACATCTGGCTCATGATTTTGCCTTTTCCGCATTCCTGTTGGTCAGTACCTCGGTTTTCTCTCGTTTGAATCAGGTAGTAATGTGGTACCACACTGAAACATACAATTAAACTTGTTTTCGATGAATATTTTAGTGGATAAAACCGATTAGGTCTGGGTTAGGTCTGGGTTATGCCCGCATCTGGCTCATGATTTTGCCTTTTTCGCATTCCTGTTGGTCAGAACCTCGGTTTTCTCTTGTTTGAATCAGGTAGTAGTGTGGTACCACACTGGAACAGTCAATTATACCTGATTTCGATGAATATTTTAGAGGATAAAACCGGTTAGGTCTGGGTTAGGTCTGGGTTATGACCGCTTCTGGCTCATGAATTTGCCTTCTTCTCATAATTGTTGGCCAGATCCTGGGTTTTTTCGGGTTTGAATCACGTAGTAATGTGGTACCACGAAGTAACAGTGAATTAAACCTGGATACGGTCAGTATTTTAGTCGGTAACACCGGTTAGGTCTGGGCTAGGTCTAGGTTATGCCCGAGTCTGGCTAATGATTTTGCATTCTCCGCATACTTGTTGGTCAGAACCTTGGTTTTTTCGGGTTTGAATCACGTAGTAGTGTGGTTCCACGAAGCAATTAAACTTGGATTCGGTCAGTATTTTAGTCGGTAACACCGGTTAGCTCTGGGTTAGGTCTAGGTTATGCCCGAGTCTGGCTAATGGTTTTGCCTTTTCCGCATTCCTGTTGACCAGAACCTTGGTTTTATCTTGTTTGAATCCGGTAGTAATGTGGTACCACACTGAAACAGACAATTAAACCTGGTTTCGGTCAATATTTTAGAGGATAACACCGGTTAGTTCTGGGTTAGGACTGGGTTATGCTAGCATCTGGCTCACGATTTTGCATTCTTCGCAAATTTGATGGCCATATCCTTGGTATTCTCTGGTTTGAATCAGGTAATAATGTGGTACCACATTGAAACAGTCAATTAAACCTGGTTTCGATCAATATTTCAGAGGATAACAGCGGTTAGTTCTGGGTTAGGTCTGGGTTATGCCCGCATCTGGCTCATGATTTTGCCTTTTCCGCATTCCTGTTGGCCAGATCCTTGGTTTTCACTGGTTTGAATCACGTAGTAATGTGGTACCACACAGTAACAGACAATTAAACCTGGTTTCGATCAATATTTTAGAGGATAACACCGGTTAGTTGTGGGTTAGGTCTGGGTTCTGCCCGCATCTGGCTCATGGTTTTGCCTTCTTCGCAAATTTGTTGGCCGGATCCTGGTTTTTTTCGGGTTTGAATCACGTAGTAATGTGGTTCCACGAAGCAACAGTCAATTAAACCTGGATTCGGTCAGTATTTTAGTCGGTAACACCGGTTAGGTCTGGGTTAGGTCTAGGTTATGCCCGCATCTGGCTCATGATTTTGCCTTTTTCGCATTCCTGTTGGTCAGAACCTCGGTTTTCTCTTGTTTGAATCAGGTAGTAGTGTAGTACCACACTGGAACAGTCAATTAAACCTGATTTCGATGAATATTTTAGAGGATAAAACCGGTTAGGTCTGGGTTAGGTCTGGGTTATGCCCGCTTCTGGCTCATGATTTTGCCTTCACCTCATACTTGTTGGCCAGATCCTGGGTTTTTTCGGGTTTGAATCACGTAGTAATGTGATTCCACGAAGCAACAGTCAATTAGACCTGGATTCGGTCAGTATTTTAGTCGGTAACACCGGTTAGGTCTGGGCTAGGTCTAGGTTATGCCCGAGTCTGGCTAATGATTTTGCATTCTCCGCATACTTGTTGGTCAGAACCTTGGTTTTTTCGGGTTTGAATCACGTAGTAATGTGGTTCCACGAAGCAATTAAACTTGGATTCGGTCAGTATTTTAGTCGGTAACACCGGTTAGCTCTGGGTTAGGTCTAGGTTATGCCCGAGTCTGGCTAATGATTTTGCGTCTTTCGCATTCCTGTTGACCAGAACCTTGGTTTTATCTTGTTCGAATCCGGTAGTAATGTGGTACCACACTGAAACAGACAATTAAACCTGGTTTCGATCAATATTTTAGAGGATAACACCGGTTAGTTCTGGGTTAGGTCTGGGTTATGCCCGCATCTGGCTCATGTATTTGTCTTCTTCGCAAATTTGTTGGCCGGATCCTGGGTTTTTTCGGGTTTGAATCACGCAGTAATGTGGTTCCACGAAGCAACAGTCAATTAGACCTGGATTCGGTCAGTATTTTAGTCGGTAACACCGGTTAGGTCTGGGCTAGGTCTAGGTTATGCCCGAGTCTGGCTAAAGATTTTGCATTCTCCGCATACTTGTTGGTCAGAACCTTGGTTTTCTCTGGTTTGAATCAGGTAGTAATGTGGTACCACACTGAAGCAGTACAATTAAACTTGTTTTCGATGAATATTTTAGAGGATAAAACCGGTTAGGTCTGGGTTAGGTCTGGGTTATACCCGCAGCTCGCTCATGATTTTGCCTTTTCCGCATACTTGTTGGCCAGATCGTTGGTTTTCTCTGGTTTGAATCACGTAGTAATGTGGTACCACAGCGAAACAGTCAATGAAACCTGGTTTCGATCAATATTTTAGAGGATAAAACCGGTTAGGTCTGGGTTAGGTATGGGTTATGTCCACATCTGGCTCATGATGTTGCCTTTTCCGCATTCCTGCTGACCAGAACCTTGGTTTTTTCGGGTTTGAATCACGTAGTAATGTGGAACCACACAGTAACAGTCAATTAAACCTGATTTCGATGAATATTTTAGAGGATAAAACCGGTTAGGTCTGAGGTTGGTGTGGGGTTATGCCCGCATCTGGCTCATGATTTTGCCTTCTTCGCATACTTGTTGGACAGATCCTGGGTTTTTTCGGATTTGAATCTCGTAGTAATGTGGTATGACACGGTAACAGTCAATTAAACCTGGTTTCGATCAATATTTTAGAGGATAAATCCGGTTAGGTCTGGATTAGGTCTGGGTTATGTCCACATCTGGCTCATGATTTAACCTTTTTCGCATTCCTGTTGGTCAGAACCTCGGTTTTCTCTTGTTTGAATCAGGTAGTAATGTGGTACCACACTGAAACAGACAATTTAACTTGTTTTCGATGAATATCTTAGGGGATAAAACCGATTAGGCCTGGGTTAGGTCTGAGTTATGCCCGCATCTGGCTCATGATTTTACCTTCTTCGCATACTTGTTCGACACATCCTGGGGTTTTTCGGGTTTGTATCACGTAGTAATGTGGTACCACACTGTAACAGACAATTAAACCTGGTTTCGATCAATACTTTAGAGGATAACACCGGTTAGTTCTGGGTTAGGTCTGGGTTCTGCCCGCATCTGGCTCATGGTTTTGCCTTCTCCGCAAATTTGTTGGCCGGATCCTGGTTTTTTTCGGGTTTGAATCACGTAGTAATGTGGTTCCACGAAGCAACAGTCAATTAAACCTGGATTCGGTCAGTATTTTAGTCGGTAACACCGGTTAGGTCTGGGTTAGGTCTAGGTTATGCCCGAGTCTGGCTGATGATTTTGCATTCTCCGCATACTTGTTGGTCAGAACCTTGGTTTTCTCTGGTTTGAATCAGGTAGTAATGTGGTACCACAATGAAGCAGACAATTAAACTTGTTTTCGATGAATATTATAGAGGATAAAACCGGTTAGGTCTGGGTTAGGTCTGGGTTATACCCGCATCTCGCTCATGATTTTGCCTTTTCCGCATGCTTGTTGGCAAGATCGTTGGTATTCTCTGGTTTGAATCACGTAGTAATGTGGTACCACTGCGAAACAGTCAATGAAACCTGGTTTCGATCAATATTTTAGAGGATAAAACCGGTTAGGTCTGGGTTAGGTATGGGTTATGTCCACATCTGGCTCATGATTTTGCCTTTTCCGCATTCCTGTTGACCAGAACCTTGGTTTTATCTTGTTTGAATCAGGTAGTAATGTGGTACCACACTGAAACAGACAATAAAACCTGGTTTCGATCCACATTTTAGAACACAACACCGGTTAGGTCTGGATTAGGTCTGGGTTATGCCCGCATCTGGCTCATGATTTTGCCTTCTTCGCATACTTGTTGGCCAGATCCTGGGTTTTTTCGGGTTCGAATCACGTAGTAATGTGGAACCACACTGTAACAGTCAATTAAACCTGGCTTCGATCAATATTTTAGAGGATAAAACCGGTTAGGTCTGGATTAGGTCTGGGTTATGTCCACATCTGGCTCATGATTTTGCCTTTTTCGCATTCCTGTTGGTCAGAACCACGGTTTTCTCTTGTTTGAATCAGGTAGTAATGTGGTACCACACTGAAACAGACAATTTAACTTGTTTTCGATGAATATCTTAGAGGATAAAACCGATTAGGTCTGGGTTAGGTCTGGGTTATGCCCGCATCTGGCTCATGATTTTACCTTCTTCGCATACTTGTTCGACAGATCCTGGGGTTTTTCGGGTTTGAATCACGTAGTAATGTGCTACCACATTGAAACAGTCAATTAAACTTGTTTTCGATGAATATTTTATAGGATAAAACCGATTAGGTCTGGGTTAGGTCTGGGTTATGCCCGCATCTGGCTCATGATTTTGCCTTCTTCGCATACTTGTTGGCCACATACTGGGTTTTTTCGGATTTGAATCACGTAGTAATGTGGTACCACAGCGAAACAGTCAATGAATCCTGGTTTCGATCAATATTTTAGAGGATAAAACCGGTTAGGTCTGGGTTAGGTATGGGTTATGTCCACATCTGGCTCATGATTTTGCCGTTTCGCATTCCTGTTGACCAGAACCTTGGTTTTATATTGTTTGAATCAGGTAGTAATGTGGTACCACACTGAAACAGACAATTAAACCTGGTTTCGATCCACATTTTAGAACACAACACCGGTTAGGTCTGGATTAGGTCTGGGTTATGCCCGCATCTGGCTCATGATTTTGCCTTCTTCGCATACTTGTTGGCCAGATCCTGGGTTTTTTCGGGTTCGAATCACGTAGTAATGTGGAACCACACTGTAACAGTCAATTAAACCTGGCTTCGATCAATATTTTAGAGGATAAAACCGGTTAGGTCTGGATTAGGTCTGGGTTATGTCCACATCTGGCTCATGATTTTGCCTTTTTCGCATTCCTGTTGGTCAGAACCTCGGTTTTCTCTTGTTTGAATCAGGTAGTAATGTGGTACCACACTGTAACAGACAATTTAACTTGTTTTCGATGAATATCTTAGAGGGTAAAACCGATTAGGTCTGGGTTAGGTCTGGGTTATGCCCGCTTCTGGCTCATGATTTTGCCTTCTTCTCATACTTGTTGGCCAGATCCTTGGTTTTTTCGGGTTTGAATCACGTAGTAATGTGGTACCACGAAGTAAAAGTGAATTAAACCTGGATTCGGTCAGTATTTTAGTCGGTAACACCGGTTAGGCCTGGGTTAGGCCTGGGTTATGCCCCCATGTAACTCATGATTTTACCATCTTCGCATACTTGTTGGACAGATCCTGGGTTTTTTCGGGTTTGAATCACGTAGTAATGTTGTACCACACTGAAACAGTCAATTAAACCTGATTTCGATCAATATTTTAGATGATAAAACCGGTTAGGTCTGGATTAGGTCTGGGTTATGTCCACATCTGGCTCATGATTTTGCCTTTTCCGCATCCCTGTTGACCAGAACCGTGGTTTTATCTTGTTTGAATCAGGCAGTAATGTTGTACCACACTGAAACAGACAATTAAACCTGGTTTCCATCAATATTTTAGAGGATAACACCGGTTAGTTCTGGGTTAGGTCTGGGTTTGCCCGCATCTGGCTCATGTGCTTGTCTTCTTCGCAAATTTGCTGGCCGGATCCTGGGTTTTTTCGGGTTTGAATCACGTAGTAATGTGGTTCCACGATGCAACAGTCAATTAGACCTGGATTCGGTCAGTATTTTAGTCGGCAACACCGGTTAGGTCTGGGCTAGGTCTAGGTTATGCCCGAGTCTGCCTAATGATTTTGCATTCTTCTCATACTTGTTGGCCAGATCCTGGGTTTTTTCGGGTTTGAATCACGTAGTAATGTGGTACCACGAAGTAACAGTGAATTAAACCTGGATTCGGTCAGTATTTTAGTCGGTAACACCGGTTAGGCCTGGGTTAGGTCTGGGTTATGCCCCCATCTAACTCATGATTTTACCATCTTCGCAATTTTGATGGCCATATCCTTGGTATTCTCTGGTTTGAATCAGGTAATAATGTGGTACCACATTGAAACAGTCAATTAAACCTGGTTTCGATCAATATTTCAGAGGATAACACCGGTTAGTTCTGGGTTAGGTCTGGGTTATGCCCGCATCTGGCTCATGATTTTGCCTTTTCCGCATTCTCGTTGGCCAGATCCTTGGTTTTCACTAGTTTGAATCACGTAGTAATGTGGTACCACACTGAAACAGACAATTAAACCTGGTTTCGATCAATATTTTAGAGGATAAAACCGGTTAGGTCTGGGTTAGGTATGGGTTATGTCCACATCTGGCTCATGATTTTGCCTTTTCCGCATTCCTGTTGGTCAGTACCTCGGTTTTCTCTTGTTTGAATCAGGTAGTAATGTGGTACCACACTGAAACAGACAATTAAACCTGGTTTCGATCAATACTTTATAGGATAAAACCGATTAGGTCTGGATTGTCTGGGTTATGCCCGCATCTGGCTCATGATTTTACCTTCTTCGCAACTTGTTCGACAGATCCTGGGGATTTTCGGGTTTGAATCACGTAGTAAAGTGGTACCACACTGTAACAGTCAATTAAACCTGGCTTCGATCAATATTTTAGATGATAAAACCGGTTAGGTCTGGATTAGGTATGGGTTATGCCCACATCTGGCTCATGATTTTGCCTTTTCCGCATTCCTGTTGACCAGAACCTTGGTTTTATCTTGTTTGAATCAGATAGTAATGTGGTACCACACTGAAACAGACAATTAAACCTGGATTCGGTCAGTATTTTAGTCGGTAACACCGGTTAGCTCTGGGTTAGGTCTAGGTTATGCCCGAGTCTGGCTAATGATTTTGCCTTTTCCGCATTCCTGTTGACCAGAACCTTGGTTTTATCTTGTTTGAATCCGGTAGTAATGTGGTACCACACTGAAACAGACAATTAAACCTGGTTTCGATCAATATTTTAGATGATAACACCGGTTAGTTCTGGGTTAGGTCTGGGTTATGCCCGCATCTGGCTCATGTATTTGTCTTCTTCGCAAATTTGTTGGCCGGATCCTGGGTTTTTTCGGGTTTGAATCACGCAGTAATGTGGTTCCACGATGCAATAGTCAATTAGACCTGGATTCGGTCAGTATTTTAGTCGGTAACACCGGTTAGGTCTGGGCTAGGTCTAGGTTATGCCCGAGTTTGGCTAATGATTTTGCATTCTCCGCATACATGTTGGTCAGAACCTTGGTTTTCTCTGGTTTGAATCAGGTAGTAATGTGGTACCACACTGAAGCAGTACAATTAAACTTGTTTTCGATGAATATTTTAGAGGATAAAACCGGTTAGGTCTGGGTTAGGTCTGGGTTATACCCGCAGCTCGATCATGATTTTGCCTTTTCCGCATACTTGTTGGCCAGATCGCTGGTTTTCTCTGGTTTGAATCACGTAGTAATGTGGTACCACAGCGAAACAGTCAATGAAACCTGGTTTCGATCAATATTTTAGAGGATAAAACCGGTTAGGTCTGGGTTAGGTATGGGTTATGTCCACATCTGGCTCATGATTTTGCCTTTTCCGCATTCCTGCTGACCAGAACCTTGGTTTTTTCGGGTTTGAATCACGTAGTAATGTGGAACCACACAGTAACAGTCAATTAAACCTGATTTCGATGAATATTATAGAGGATAAAACCGGTTAGGTCTGAGTTAGGTGTGGGTTATGCCCGCATCTGGTTCATGGTTTTGCCTTCTTCGCATACTTGTTGGACAGATCCTGGGTTTTTTCGGATTTGAATCACGTAGTAATGTGGTACGACACGGTAACAGTCAATTAAACCTGGTTTCGATCAATATTTTGGAGGATAAATCCGGTTAGGTCTGGATTAGGTCTGGGTTATGTCCACATCTGGCTCATGATTTAACCTTTTTCGCATTCCTGTTGGTCAGAACCTCGGTTTTCTCTTGTTTGAATCAGGTAGTAATGTGGTACCACACTGAAACAGACAATTTAACTTGTTTTCGATGAATATCTTAGAGGATAAAACCGATTAGGCCTGGGTTAGATCTGGGTTATGCCCGCATCTGGCTCATGATTTTACCTTCTTCGCATACTTGTTCGACAGATCCTGGGGTTTTTGGGGTTTGTATCACGTAGTAATGTGGTACCACATTGAAACAGTCAATTAAACCTGATTTCGATGAATATTTTAGAGGATAAACCCGGTTAGGTCTGGGTTAGGACTGGGTTATGCCAGCATCTGTCTCATGATTTTGCATTCTTCGCAAATTTGATGGCCGTATCCTTGGTATTCTCTGGTTTGAATCTGGTAATAATGTGGTACCACATTGAAACAGTCAATTAAACCTGGTTTCGATCAATATTTCAGAGGATAACAGCGGTTTAGTTCTGGGTTAGGTCTAGGTTCTGCCCGCATCTGGCTCATGGTTTTGCCTTCTTCGCAAATTTGTTGGCCGGATCCTGGTTTTTTTCGGGTTTGAATCACGTAGTAATGTGGTTCCACGAAGCAACAGTCAATTAAACCTGGATTCGGTCAGTATTTTAATCGGTAACACCGGTTAGGTCTGGGTTAGGTCTAGGTTATGCCCGAGTCTGGCTGATGATTTTGAATCTCCGCATACTTGTTGGTCAGAACCTTGGTTTTCTCTGGTTTGAATCAGGTAGTAATGTGGTACCACACAGAAGCAGACAATTAAACTTGTTTTCGATGAATATTATGGAGGATAAAACCGGTTAGGTCCGGGTTAGGTCTGGGTTATGTCCACATCTGGCTCATGATTTTGCCTTCTTCGCATACTTGTTGGCCAGATCCTGGGTTTTTTCGGGTTTGAATCACGTAGTAATGTGGAACCACAATGTAACAGTCAATTAAACCTGGCTTCGATCAATATTTTAGAGGATAAAACCGGTTAGGTCTGGATTAGGTCTGGGTTATGTCCACATCTGGCTCATGATTTTGCCTTTTTCGCATTCCTGTTGGTCAGAACCACGGTTTTCTCTTGTTTGAATCAGGTAGTAATGTGGTACCACACTGAAACAGACAATTAAACCTGGTTTCGATCAATATTTTAGAGGATAACACCGGTTAGTTCTGGGTTAGGTCTGGGTTCTGCCAGCATCTGGCTCATGGTTTTGCCTTCTTCGCAAATTTGTTGGCCGGATCCTGGTTTTTTTCGGGTTTGAATCACGTAGTAATGTGGTTCCACGAAGCAACAGTCAATTAAACCTGGATTCGGTCAGTATTTTAGTCGGTAACACCGGTTAGGTCTGGGTTAGGTCTAGGTTATGCCCGAGTCTGGCTGATGATTTTGCATTCTCCGCATACTTGTTGGTCAGAACCTTGGTTTTCCCTGGTTTGAATCAGGTAGTAATGTGGTACCACACTGAAGCAGACAATTAAACTTGTTTTCGATGAATATTATAGAGGATAAAACCGGTTAGGTCTGGGTTAGGTCTGGGTTATACCCGCATCTCGCTCATGATTTTGCCTTTTCCGCATACTTGTTGGCCAGATCGTTGGTTTTCTCTGGTTTGAATCACGTAGTAATGTGGTACCACAGCGAAACAGTCAATGAAACCTGGTTTCGATCAATATTTTCGAGGATAAAACCGGTTAGGTCTGGGTTAGGTATGGGTTATGTCCACATCTGGCTCATGATTTTTCCTTTTCCGCATTCCTGTTGACCAGAACCTTGGTTTTATCTTGTTTGAATCAGGTAGTAATGTGGTACCACACTGAAACAGACAATTAAACCTGGTTTCGATCCACATTTTAGAACACAACACCGGTTAGGTCTGGATTAGGTCTGGGTTATGCCCGCATCTGGCTCATGATTTTGCCTTCTTCGCATACTTGTTGGCCAGATCCTGGGTTTTTTCGGGTTTGAATCACGTAGTAATGTGGAACCACACTGTAACAGTCAATTAAACCTGGCTTCGATCAATATTTTAGAGGATAAAACCGGTTAGGTCTGGATTAGGTCTGGGTTATGTCCACATCTGGCTCATGATTTTGCCTTTTTCGCATTCCTGTTGGTCAGAACCACGGTTTTCTCTTGTTTGAATCAGGTAGTAATGTGGTACCACACTGAAACAGACAATTTAACTTGTTTTCGATGAATATCTTAGAGGATAAAACCGATTAGGTCTGGGTTAGGTCTGGGTTTTGCCCGCATCTGGCCCATGATTTTACCTTCTTCGCATACTTGTTCGACAGATCCTGGGGATTTTCGGGTTTGAATCACGTAGTAAAGTGGTACCACACTGTAACAGTCAATTAAACCTGGCTTCGATCAATATTTTAGAGGATAAAACCGGTTAGGTCTGGATTAGGTCTGGGTTATGTCCACATCTGGCTCCTGATTTTGCCTTTTTCGCAATTCCTGTTGGTCAGAACCTCGGTTTTCTCTTGTTTGAATCAGGTAGTAATGTGGTACCACACTGAAACAGACAATTTAACTTGTTTTCGATGAATATCTTAGAGGATAAAACCGATTAGGTCTGGGTTAGGTCTGGGTTATGCCTGCTTCTGGCTCATGATTTTGCCTTCTTCTCATACTTGTTGGCCAGATCCTTGGTTTCTTCGGGTTTGAATCACGTAGTAATGTGGTACCACGATGTAAAAGTGAATTAAACCTGGATTCGGTCAGTATTTTAGTCGGTAACACCGGTTAGGCCTGGGTTAGGTCTGGGTTATGCCCCCATGTAACTCATGATTTTACCATCTTCGCATACTTGTTGGACAGATCCTGGGTTTTTTCGGGTTTGAATCACGTAGTAATGTGGTACCACACTGAAGCAGTCAATTAAACCTGGTTTCGATCAATATTTTAGATGATAAAACCGGTTAGGTCTGGATTAGGTCTGGGTTATGTCCACATCTGGCTCATGATTTTGCCTTTTCCGCATCCCTGTTGACCAGAACCTTGGTTTTATCTTGTTTGAATCAGGCAGTAATGTGGTACCACACTGAAACAGACAATTAAACCTGGTTTCGATCAATATTTTAGAGGATAACACCGGTTAGTTCTGGGTTAGGTCTGGGTTTGCCCGCATCTGGCTCATGTATTTGTCTTCTTTGCAAATTTGTTGGCCGGATCCTGGGTTTTTTCGGGTTTGAATCACGTAGTAATGTGGTTCCACGAAGCAACAGTCAATTAGATCTGGATTCGGTCAGTATTTTAGTCGGCAACACCGGTTAGGTCTGGGCTAGGTCTAGGTTATGCCCGAGTCTGGCTAATGATTTTGCATTCTTCTCATACTTGTTGGCAAGATCCTGGGTTTTTTCGGGTTTGAATCACGTAGTAATGTGGTACCACGAAGTAACAGTGAATTAAACCTGGATTCGGTCAGTATTTTAGTCGGTAACACCGGTTAGGCCTGGGTTAGGTCTGGGTTATGCCCGCATCTGGCTCATGATTTTTCCTTCTTCGAATACTTGTTGGACAGATCCTAGGGTTTTTCGGGTTTGAATCACGTAGTAATGTGGTACCACATTGAAACAGTCAATTAAACCTGATTTCGATCAATATTTTAGAGGATAACACCGGTTAGTACTGGATTAGGAATGGGTTATGCCAGCATCTGGCTCATGATTTTGCATTCTTCGCAAATTTGATGGCCATATCCTTGGTATACTCTGGTTTGAATCAGGTAATAATGTGGTACCACATTGAAACAGTCAATTAAACCTGGTTTCGATCAATATTTCAGAGGATAACACCGGTTAGTTCTGGGTTAGGTCTGGGTTATGCCCGCATCTGGCTCATGTATTTGTCTTCTTCGCAAATTTGTTGGCCGGATCCTGGGTTTTTTCGGGTTTGAATCACGCAGTAATGTGGTTCCACGAAGCAACAGTCAATTAGACCTGGATTCGGTCAGTATTTTAGTCGGTAACACCGGTTAGGTCTGGGCCAGGTCTAGGTTATGCCCGAGTCTGGCTAATGATTTTGCATTCTCCGCATACTTGTTGGTCAGAACCTTGGTTTTCTCTGGTTTGAATCAGGTAGTAATGCGGTACCACACTGAAACAGACAATTAAACTTGTTTTCGATGAATATTTTAGAGGATAAAACCGATTAGGTCTGGGTTAGGTCTGGGTTATGCCCGCATCTGTCTCATGATTTTGCCTTTTTCGCATTCCTGTTGGTCAGAACCTCGGTTTTCTCTTGTTTGAATCAGGTAGTAGTGTGGTACCACACTGGAACCGTCAATTATACCTGATTTCGATGAATATTTTAGAGGATAAAACCGGTTAGGTCTGGGTTAGGTCTGGGTTATGACCGCTTCTGGCTCATGATTTTGCCTTCTTCTCATACTTCTTGGCCAGATCCAGGGTTTTTTCGGGTTTGAATCACGTAGTAATGTGGTACCACGAAGTAACAGTGAATTAAACCTGGATACGGTCAGTATTTTAGTCGGTAACACCGGTTAGGCCTGGGTTAGGTCTGGGTTATGCCCCCATCTAACTCATGATTTTACCATCTTCGCATACTTGTTGGACAGATCCTGGGTTTTTTCGGGTTTGAATCACGTAGTAATGTGGTACCACACTGAAACAGTCAATTAAACCTGGTTTCGATCAATATTTTAGATGATAAAACCGGTTAGGTCTGGATTAGGTATGGGTTATGTCCACATCTGGCTCATGATTTTGCCTTTTCCGCATTCCTGTTGACCAGAACCTTGGTTTTATCTGGTTTGAATCAGGTAGTAATGTGGTACCACACTGAAACAGACAATTAAACCTGGTTTCGATCCACATTTTAGAACACAACACCGGTTAGGTCTGGATTAGGTCTGGGTTATGCCCGCATCTGGCTCATGATTTTGCCTTCTTCACATACTTGTTGGCCAGATCCTGGGTTTTTTCGGGTTTGAATCACGTAGTAATGAGGAACCACACTGTAACAGTCAATTAAACCTGGCTTCGATCAATATTTTAGAGGATAAAACCGCTTAGGTCTGGATTAGGTCTGGGTTATGTCCACATCTGGCTCATGATTTTGCCTTTTTCGCATTCCTGTTGGTCAGAACCACGGTTTTCTCTTGTTTGAATCAGGTAGTAATGTGGTACCACACTGAAACAGACAATTTAACTTGTTTTCGATGAATATCTTAGAGGATAAAACCGATTAGGTCTGGGTTAGGTCTGGGTTATGCCCGCATCTGGCTCATGATTTTACCTTCTTCGCATACTTGTTCGACAGATCCTGGGGTTTTTCGGGTTTGAATCACGTAGTAATGTGGTACCACATTGAAACAGTCAATTTTAACTTGTTTTCGATGAATATTTTATAGGATAAAACCGATTAGGTCTGGGTTAGGTCTGGGTTATGCCCGCATCTGGCTCATGATTTTGCCTTCTTCGCATACTTGTTGGCCACATCCTGGGTTTTTTCGGATTTGAATCACGTAGTAAAGTGGTACCACACTGTAACAGTCAATTAAACCTGGTTTCGATCAATATTTTAGATGATAAAACCGGTTAGGTCTGGATTAGGTCTGGGTTATGTCCACATTTGGCTCATGATTTTGCCTTTTTCACATTCCTGTTGGTCAGAACCTCGGTTTTCTCTTGTTTGAATCAGGTAGTAATGTGGTACCACACTGAAACACACAATTTAACTTGTTTTCGATGAATATCTTAGAGGATATAACCGATTAGGTCTGGGTTAGGTCTGGGTTATGCCTGCTTCTGGCTCATGATTTTGCCTTCTTCTCATACTTGTTGGCCAGATCCTTGGTTTCTTCGGGTTTGAATCACGTAGTAATGTGGTACCACGATGTAAAAGTGAATTAAACCTGGATTCGGTCAGTATTTTAGTCGGTAACACCGGTTAGGCCTGGGTTAGGTCTGGGTTATGCCCCCATGTAACTCATGATTTTACCATCTTCGCATACTTGTTGGACAGATCCTGGTTTTTTTCGGGTTTGAATCACGTAGTAATGTGGTACCACACTGAAGCAGTCAATTAAACCTGGTTTAGATCAATATTTTAGATGATAAAACCGGTTAGGTCTGGATTAGGTCTGGGTTATGTCCACATCTGGCTCATGATTTTGCCTTTTCCGCATCCCTGTTGACCAGAACCTTGGTTTTATCTTGTTTGAATCAGGCAGTAATGTGGTACCACACTGAAACAGACAATTAAACCTGCTTTCCATCAATATTTTAGAGGATAACACCGGTTAGTTCTGGGTTAGGACTGGGTTATGGTAGCATCTGGCTCATGATTTTGCATTCTTCGCAAATTTGATGGCCATATCCTTGGTATTCTCTGGTTTGTATCAGGTAATAATGTGGTACCACATTGAAACTGTCAATTAAACCTGGTTTCGATCAATATTTTAGAGGATAACACCGGTTAGTTCTGGGTTAGGTCTGGGTTTGCCCGAATCTGGCTCATGTATTTGTCTTCTTCGCAAATTTGTTGGCCGGATCCTGGGTTTTTTCGGGTTTGAATCACGTCGTAATGTGGTTCCACGAAGCAACAGTCAATTAGACCTGGATTCGGTCAGTATTTTAGTCGGCAACACCGGTTAGGTCTGGGCTAGGTCTAGGTTATGCCCGAGTCTGGCTAATGATTTTGCATTCTTCTCATACTTGTTGGCCAGATCCTTGGTTTTTTCGGGTTTGAATCACGTAGTAATGTGGTACCACGAAGTAACAGTGAATTAAACCTGGATTCGGTCAGTATTTTAGTCGGTAACACCGGTTAGGCCTGGGTTAGGTCTGGGTTATGCCCGCATCTGGCTCATGGTTTTTCCTTCTTCGCATACTTGTTGGACAGATCCTAGGGTTTTTCGGGTTTGAATCACGTAGTAATGTGGTACCACATTGAAACAGTCAATTAAACCTGATTTCGATCAATATTTTAGAGGATAACACCGGTTAGTACTGGATTAGGAATGGGTTATGCCAGCATCTGGCTCATGATTTTGCATTCTTCGCAAATTTGATGGCCATATCCTTGGTATTCTCTGGTTTGAATCAGGTAATAATGTGGTACCACATTGAAACAGACAATTAAACCTGGTTTCGATCAATATTTCAGAGGATAACACCGGTTAGTTCTGGGTTAGGTCTGGGTTATGCCCGCATCTGGCTCATGTATTTGTCTTCTTCGCAAATTCGTTGGCCGGATCCTGGGTTTTTTCGGGTTTGAATCACGCAGTAATGTGGTTCCACGAAGCAACAGTCAATTAGACCTGGATTCGGTCAATATCTTAGTCGGTAACACCGGTTAGGTCTGGGCTAGGTCTAGGTTATGCCCGAGTCTGGCTAATGATTTTGCATTCTTCTCATACTTGTTGGCCAGATCCTTGGTTTTTTCGGGTTTGAATCACGTAGTAATGTGGTACCACGAAGTAACAGTGAATTAAACCTGGATTCGGTCAGTATTTTAGTCGGTAACACCGGTTAGGCCTGGGTTAGGTCTGGGTTATGACCGCTTCTGGCTCATGATTTTGCCTTCTTCTCATACTTCTTGGTCAGATCCAGGGTTTTTTCGGGTTTGAATCACGTAGTAATGTGGTACCACGAAGTAACAGTGAATTAAACCTGGATACGGTCAGTATTTTAGTCGGTAACACCGGTTAGGCCTGGGTTAGGTCTGGGTTATGCCCCCATCTAACTCATGATTTTACCATCTTCGCATACTTGTTGGACAGATCCTGGGTTTTTTCGGGTTTGAATCACGTAGTAATGTGGTACCACACTGAAACAGTCAATTAAACCTGGCTTCGATCAATATTTTAGATGATAAAACCGGTTAGGTCTGGATTAGGTATGGGTTATGTCCACATCTGGCTCATGATTTTGCCTTTTCCGCATTCCTGTTGACCAGAACCTTGGTTTTATCTTGTTTGAATCAGGTAGTAATGTGGTACCACACTGAAACAGACAATTAAACCTGGTTTCGATCCACATTTTAGAACACAACACCGGTTAGGTCTGGATTAGGTCTGGGTTATGCCCGCATCTGGCTCATGATTTTGCCTTCTTCGCATACTTGTTGGCCAGATCCTGGGTTTTTTCGGGTTTGAATCACGTAGTAATGTGGAACCACACTGTAACAGTCAATTAAACCTGGCTTCGATCAATATTTTAGAGGATAAAACCGCTTAGGTCTGGATTAGGTCTGGGTTATGTCCACATCTGGCTCATGATTTTGCCTTTTTCGCATTCCTGTTGGTCAGAACCACGGTTTTCTCTTGTTTGAATCAGGTAGTAATGTGGTACCACACTGAAACAGACAATTTAACTTGTTTTCGATGAATATCTTAGAGGATAAAACCGATTAGGTCTGGGTTAGGTCTGGGTTATGCCCGCATCTGGCTCATGATTTTACCTTCTTCGCATACTTGTTCGACAGATCCTGGGGTTTTTCGGGTTTGAATCACGTAGTAATGTGGTACCACATTGAAACAGTCAATTAAACTTGTTTTCGATGAATATTTTATAGGATAAATCCGATTAGGTCTGGGTTAGGTCTGGGTTATGCCCGCATCTGGCTCATGATTTTGCCTTCTTCGCATACTTGTTGGCCACATCCTGGGTTTTTTCGGATTTGAATCACGTAGTAAAGTGGTACCACACTGTAACAGTCAATTAAACCTGGTTTCGATCAATATTTTAGATGATAAAACCGGTTAGGTCTGGATTAGGTCTGGGTTATGTCCACATCTGGCTCATGAGTTTGCCTTTTCCGCATCCCTGTTGACCAGAACCTTGGTTTTATCTTGTTTGAATCAGGCAGTAATGTGGTACCTCACTGAAACAGACAATTAAACCTGCTTTCGATCAATATTTTAGAGGATAACACCGGTTAGGTCTGGATTAGGTCTGGGTTATGTCCACATTTGGCTCATGATTTTGCCTTTTTCACATTCCTGTTGGTCAGAACCTCGGTTTTCTCTTGTTTGAATCAGGTAGTAATGTGGTACCACACTGAAACACACAATTTAACTTGTTTTCGATGAATATCTTAGAGGATAAAACCGATTAGGTCTGGGTTAGGTCTGGGTTATGCCCGCTTCTGGCTCATGATTTTGCATTCTTCTCATACTTGTTGGCCAGATCCTTGGTTTTTTCGGGTTTGAATCACGTAGTAATGTGGTACCACGAAGTAAAAGTGAATTAAACCTGGATTCGGTCAGTATTTTAGTCGGTAACACCGGTTAGGCCTGGGTTAGGTCTGGGTTATGCCCCCATGTAACTCATGATTTTACCATCTTCGCATACTTGTTGGACAGATCCTGGGTTTTTTCGGGTTTGAATCACGTAGTAATGTGGTACCACACTGAAACAGTCAACTAAACCTGGTTTCGATCAATATTTTAGATGATAAAACCGGTTAGGTCTGGATTAGGTCTGGGTTATGTCCACATCTGGCTCATGAGTTTGCCTTTTCCGCATCCCTGTTGACCAGAACCTTAGTTTTATCTTGTTTGAATCAGGCAGTAATGTGGTACCACATTGAAACAGTCAATTAAACCTGGTATCGATCAACATTTTGGAGGATAGCACCGGTTAGGTCTGGGTTAGATCTGGGTTATGCCCGCATCTGGCTCATGGTTTTGCCTGCTTCGCATACTTGTTGGACAGGTCCTGGGATTTTTCGGATTTGAATCACGTAGTAATGTGGTACCACACTGAGACAGACAATTAAACCTGGTTTCGATCAATATTTTAGAAGATAACACCGGTTAGGTCTGGGTTAGGTCTGGGTTTGCCCGCATCTGGCTCATGATTTTACCATCTTCGCATACTTGTTGGCCGGATCCTGGGTTTTTTCGGGTTTGAATCACGTAGTAATGTGGTGTCACGAAGCAACAGTCAATTAGACCTGGATTCGGTCAGTATTTTAGTCGGCAACACCGGTTAGGTCTGGGCTAGGTCTAGGTTATGCCCGAGTCTGGCTAATGATTTTGCATTCTTCTCATACTTGTTGGCCAGATCCTGGGTTTTTTCGGGTTTGAATCACGTAGTAATGCGGTACCACGAAGTAACAGTGAATTAAACCTGGATTCGGTCAGTATTTTACTCGGTAACACCGGTTAGGCCTGGGTTAGTTCTGGGTTATGCCCGCATCTGGCTCATGATTTTAACTTCTTCGCATACTTGTTCGACAGATCCTGGGTTTTTTCGGGTTTGAATCACGTAGTAATGTGGTTCCACACTGAAACAGTCCATTAAACTTGGTTTCGATCCACATTTTAGAGGATAACAACTGCTAGGTCTGGGTTATGCCCGCATCTGGCGCATGATTTTGCCTTCTTCGCATACTTGTTGGCCAGATCCTGGGTTTTTTCGGATTTGAATCACGTAGTAATGTGGTACCACACAGTAACAGTCAATTAAACCTGGATTCGGTCAGTATTTTAGTCGGTAACACCGGTTAGGTCTGGGTTAGGTCTGGGTTATGCCCGCATCTGGCTCATGATTTTGCCTATTCCGCATTCTTGTTGGCCAGATCCTTGGTTTTCTCTGGTTTTAATCACGTAGTAATGTGGTACGACACCGAAACAGTCCATTGAACTTGGTTTCGATCAATATTTTGGAGGATAACAGCGGTTAGGTCTGGGTTAGGTCTGGGTTATGCCCGCATCTGGCTCATGATTTTGCCTTCTTCGCATACTTGTTGGCCAGATCCTTGGTATTCTCTGGTTTGAATCAGGTAATATTGTGGTACCACATTGAAACAGTCAATTAAACCTGGTATCGATCAATATTTTGGAGGATAGCACCGGTTAGGTCTGGGTTAGATCTGGGTTATGCCCGCATCTGGCTCATGATTTTGCCTATTCCGCATACTTGTTGGACAGGTCCTGGGATTTTTCGGATTTGAATCACGTAGTAATGTGGTACCACAGCGCAACAGTCAATTAAGCCTGGTTTCGATCAATATTTTAGAGGATAACACCGGTTAGGTCTGGGTTAGGTCTGGGTTATGCCCGCATCTGGCTCATGATTTTGCCTATTCCGCATTCTTGTTGGCCAGATCCTCGGTTTTCTCTGGTTTTAATCACGTAGTAATGTGGTACCACACTGAAACAGTCCATTGAACTTGGTTTCGATCAATATTTTACAGGATAAAACCGGTTAGGTCTGGGTTACGTCTGGGTTATACCCGCATCTGGCTCATGATTTTGCCTTGTCCGCATTCTTGTTGGCCAGACCCTTGGTTTTCTCTGGTTTGAATCACGGAGTAATGGGGTACCACACTGAGACAGTCAATTAAACCTGGTTTCGATCCACATTTTAGAGGATAACAACTGCTAGGTCTGGGTTATGCCCGCATCTGGCGCATGATTTTGCCTTCTTCGCATACTTGTTGGCCAGATCCTGGGTTTTTTCGGATTTGAATCACGTAGTAATGTGGTACCACACAGTAACAGTCAATTAAACCTGGATTCGGTCAGTATTTTAGTCGGTAACACCGGTTAGGTCTGGGTTAGGTCTGGGTTATGCCCGCATCTGGCTCATGATTTTGCCTATTCCGCATTCTTGTTGGCCAGATCCTTGGTTTTCTCTGGTTTTAATCACGTAGTAATGTGGTACCACACTGAAACAGTCCATTGAACTTGGTTTCGATCAATATTTTACAGGATAAAACCGGTTAGGTCTGGGTTAGGTCTGGGTTATGCCCGCATCTGGCTCGTGGTTTTGCCTACTTCGCATACTTGTTGGACAGGTCCTGGGTTTTTTCGGATTTGAATCACGTAGTAATGTGGTACCACACTGAGGCAGACAATTAAACCTGGTTTCGATCAATATTTTATAGGATAACACCGGTTAGGTCTGGGTTAGGTTTGGGTTATGCCCGCATCTCGCTCATGATTTTGCCTTTTTCATGTACTTTTTGGCCAGATCTTGTGTTTTTTCGGGTTTGAATCATATACTAATGTGGTACCACACTGAAACAGACAATTAAACCTGGTTTCGATCAATATTTTATAGGATAACACCGGTTACGTCTGGGTTAGGTCCGGGTTATGCCCGCATCTGGCTCATGATTTTGCCTTTTCCGCATACTTGTTGGCCAGATCGTTGGTTTTCTCTGTTTTGAATCACGTAGTAATGTGGTACCACAGCGCATCAGTCAATTAAGCCTGGTTTCGATCAATATTTTAGAGGATAACACCGGTTAGGTCTGGGTTAGGTCTCGGTTATGCCCGCATCTCGCTCATAATTTTGCCTTCTTCGCATACTTGTTGGCCAGATCCTGGGTTTTCTCTGGTTTGAATCACGTAGTAATGTGGTACCACACTGAAACAGTCAATTAAACCTGGATTAGGTCAGTATTTTAGTCGGTAACACCGGTAAGGTCTGGGTTAGGTCTGGGTTATGCCCGCATCTGGCTCATGATTTTGCCTTCTTGGCATACTTGTTGGCCAGATCCTTGTTTTTCTCTGGTTTGTATCACGTAGTAATGTGGTACCACAGCGAAACAGACCATTAAACTTGGTTTCCATCAATATTTTCGGGGATAAAACCGGTTAGGTCTGGGTTAGGTCTAGGTTATTCCCGCATCTGCGCCATGATTTTGCCTAATTCCAATACTTGTTGGCCAGATCCTGTGTTTCGTTCGGGTATGAATTACGTAGTACTGTGGTACCACACTGAAACAGACAATTAAACCTGGTTTCGATCAATATTTTAGAGGATAAAACCGGTTAGGTCTGGGTTTGGTCTAGGTTATGCCCGCATCCGGCTCATGATTATGCCTATTCCGCATAATTGTTGGCCATATCGTTGGTTTTATCTTTTTTGAATCACGTAGTAATGTGGTACCACAGCGCAACAGTCAATTGAACCTGGTTTCGATCAATATTTTAGAGGATAACACCGGTTAGGTCTGGGTTAGGTCTCGGTTATGCCCGCATCTGGCTCATGATTTTGCATTTTCCGCATACTTGTAGGCCAGATCCTTGTTTTGCTCTGGTTTGAATCACGTAGTAATGTGGTACCACAGCGAAACAGTCAACTAAACCTGGTTTCGATCAATATTTTACAGGGTAACACCGGTTAGATCTGGGTTAGGTCTGGGTCATGCCCGCATCTGGCTCATTATTTTGCCTTGTCCGCATTCTTGCTGGCCAGATCCTTGGTTTCCTCAGGTTTAAATCACGTAGTAATGTGGTACCACACTGAAACAGACAATTAAACCTGGTTTCGATCAATATTTTAGAGGATAAAAACGGTTAGGTCTGGGTTAGGTCTGGGTTATGCCCGCATCTGCCTCATGATTTTGCCTTTTCCGCATTCTTGTTTGCCAGATCCTTGGTTTTCTCTGGTTTAAATCACGTAGTAATGGGGTACCACACTGAAACAACAATTAAACCTGGTTTCGAAGAATATTTTAGAGGATAAAACCGGTTACGTCTGGGTTAGGCCTGGGTTATGCCCGCATCTGGCACATGATTTTGCCAACTTCGCATACTTGTTGGCCAGATCCTTGGTATTCTCAGGTTTGAATCAGGTAATAATGTGGTACCACATTGAAACAGTCACTTAAACCTGGTTTCGGTCAGTATTTTAGTCGGTAACACCGGTTAGGTCTGGGTTAGGTGTGGGTTATGCCCGCATCTGGCTCATGATTTTGCCTTGTCCGCATTCTTGTTGGCCAGATCCTTGGTTTCCTCTGGTTTGAATCACGGAGTAATGGGGTACCACACTGATACAGTCAATGAAACCTGAATTCGGTCAGTATTTTAGTCGGTAACACCGGTTAGGTCTGTGTTAGGTCTGGGTTATGCCCGCAGCTGCCTCATGATTTTGCCTTTTCCACATTCTTGTTTGCCAGATGCTTGGTTTTATCTGGTTTAAATCACGTAGTAATGCGGTACCACACTGAAACAGACAATTAAACCTGGTTTCGATGAATATTTTAGGGGATAAATCCGGTTAGGTCTGGGTTAGGCCTGGGTTATGCCCGCATCTGGCTCATGATTTTGCCCTCTTCGCATACTTATTGGCCAGATCCTGGGTTTTTTCGGGTTTGAATCACGTAGTAATTTGGAACCACCCAGTAACAGTCAATTATACTTGGATTCGATCAGTATTTCAGTCGGTAACACCGGTTAGGACTGGGTTAGGTCTGGGTTATGCCCGCATCTGGCTCATGATTTTGCCTTTTCCGCATTCTTTTTTGCCAGATCCTTGGTTTTCTCTGGTTTAAATCACGTAGTAATGTGGTACCACACTGAAACAGACCATTAAACTTGGTTTCGATCAATATTTTCGAGGATAAAACCGGTTAGGTCTGGGTTAGGTCTAGGTTATTCCCGCATCTGGGTCATGATTTTGCCTAATTCGCATACTTGTTGGCCAGATCCTGTGTTTTTTCGGGTTTGAATCACGTGGTAATGTGGTACCACACTGAAACAGACAATTAAACCTGGTTTCAATCAATATTTTAGAGGATTATAACCGGTTAGGTCTGGGTTAGGTCTGGGTTATGCCCGCATCTGGCTCATGATTTTGCCTACTTCGCATACTTGTCGGACAGGTCCTGGGTTTTTTCGGGTTTGAATCACGTAGTAATGTGGTACCACACTGAAACAGACAATTAAACCTGGTTTCGTTCAAAATTTTACAGGGTAACACCGGTTAGGTCTGGGTTAGGTCTCGGTTATTCCCGCATCTGGCTCATGATTTTGCCTTTTCCGCATACTTATTGGCCAGATCCTTGGTATTCTCTGGTTTGAAACAGGTAATAATGTGGTACCACATTGAAACAGTCAATTAAACCTGGTTTCGATCTATATTTTAGAAGATAATACCGGTTAGGTCTAGGTTAGGCCCGGGTTATGCCCGCATCTCGCTCATGATTTTGCCTTTTTCATGTACTTGTTGGCCAGATCTTGTGTTTTTTCGGATTTGAATCATATAGTAATGTGGTACCACACTGAAACAACAATTAAACCTGGTTTCGAAGAATATTTTAGAGGATAAAAACGGTTAGGTCTGTGTTAGGTCTGGGTTATGCCCGCATCTGCCTCATAATTTTGCCTTTTTCGCATTCTTGTTTGCCAGATCAATGGTTTTCTCTGGTTTGAATCACGTAGTAATGGGGTACCACACTGAAACAGACAATTAAACCTGGTTTCGATGAATATTTTAGGGGATAAATCCGGTTAGGTCTGGGTTAGGCCTGGGTTATGCCCGCATCTGGCTCATGATTTTGCCCTCTTCGCATACTTGTTGGCCAGATCCTGGGGTTTTTCGGGTTTGAACCACATAGTAACGTGGTACCAAACAGTTACAGTCAATTAAGCCTGGATTCGGTCAGTATTTTAGAGGATAACACCGGTTAGGTCTGGCTTAGGTCTGGGTTATGTCCAAATCTGGCTCATGATTTTGCCTTTTCCGCATTCCTGTTGACCAGAACCTTGGTTTTATCTTGTTTGGGTCAGGTACTAATGTGGTACCACTCTGAAACAGACAATTAATCTTGTTTCCGATCAATATTTTAGAGGGTAAAACCGGTTAGGTCTGGGATATGTCTGAGTTATGCCCGCATCTGGCTCATGATTTTGCCTTTTCCGCATTCTTGTTGGCCAGATCCTTGGTTTTCTCTGTTTTGAATCACGTAGTAATGTGGTACCACAGCGAAACAGTCAACTAAACCTGGTTTCGATCAATATTTTAAAGGATAACAACGGTTACGTCTGGGTAAGGTCTGGGTTATGCCCGCATCTGGCTCATGATTTTGCCTTCTTGGCATACTTGTTGGCCAGATCCTTGGTTTTCTCTGGTTTGAATCACGTAGTAATGTGGTACCAGAGCGAAACAGACCATTAAACTTGGTTTCGATCAATATTTTAGAGGATAAAACCGGTTAGGTCTCGGTTAGGTCTGGGTTATTCCCGCATGTGGGTCATGATTTTGCCTAATTCGCATACTTGTTGGCCAGATCCTGTGTTTTCTCTGGTTTGAGTCACGTAGTAATTTGGTACCACACTGAAACAGACAATTAAACCTGGTTTCGATAAATATTTTAGAGGATAAAACCGGTTAGGTCTGGGTTAGGCCTGGGTTATGCCCGCGTCTGGCTCATGATTTTGCCTAATTCGCATACTTGTTGGCCAGATCCTGGGTTTTTTCGGGTTTCAATCACGTAGTATTGTGGTACCACACTGAAACAGACAATTAAACCTGGTTTCGAAGAATATTTTAGAGGATAAAACCGGTTAGGTCTGGGTTAGGCCTGGGTTATGCCCGCATCTGGCTCATGATTTTGCCTTTTCCGCTTTCTTGTTGGCCAGATCCTTGGTTTTCTCTGGTTTGAATCACGTAGTAATGTGGTACCACACTGAAACAGACAATTAAACCTGGTTTCGATGAATATTTTAGAGGATAACACCAGTTAGGTCTGGGTTAGGTCTGGGTTATGCCCGCATCTGGCTCATGATTTTGCTTTCTTCACAAATTTGTTGGCCAGATCCTGGATTTTTTCGGGTTTGAATCACGTAGTATTGTGGTACCACACTGAAACAGACAATTAAACCTGGTTTCGATCAATATTTTAGAGGATAACACCGGTTAGGTCTGGGTTAGGTCTGGGTTATGCCCGCATCTGGCTCATGATTTTGCCTTCTTCGCATACTTGTTCGCCAGATCCTGTGTTTTTTCGGGTTTGAACCACGTAGTAACGTGGTACCAAACAGTTACAGTCAATTAAGCCTGAATTAGGTCAGTATTTTAGAGGATAACACCGGTTAGGTCTGGCTTAGGTCTGGGTTATGCCCGCATCGGGCTCATGATTTTGCATTTCCGCATACTTGTTGGCCAGATCCTTGGTTTTCTCTGTTTTGAATCACGTAGTAATGTGGTACCACAGCGAAACAGTCAACTAAACCTGGTTTCGATCAATATTTTAAAGGATAACAACGGTTACGTCTGGGTTAGGTCTGGGTTATGCCCGCATCTGGTTCATGATTTTGCCTTCTTGGCATACTTGTTGGCCAGATCCTTGGTTTTCTCTGGTTTGAATCACGTAGCAATGTGGTACCACAGCGAAACAGACCATTAAACTTGGTTTCGATCAATATTTTCGAGGATAAAACCGGTTAGGTCTGGGTTAGGTCTGGGTTATGCCCGCATCTGGCTCATGATTTTGCCTACTTCGCATACTTGTCGGAGAGGTCCTGGGTTTTTTCGGGTTTGAATCACGTAGTAATGTGGTACCACACTGAAACAGACAATTAAACCTGGTTTCGATCAAAATTTTACAGGGTAACACCGGTTAGGTCTGGGTTAGGTCTCGGTTATTCCCGCATCTGGCTCATGATTTTGCCTTTTCCGCATACTTATTGGCCAGATCCTTGGTATTCTCTGGTTTGAAACAGGTAATAATGTGGTACCACATTGAAACAGTCAATTAAACCTGGTTTCGATCTATATTTTAGAAGATAATACCGGTTAGGTCTAGGTTAGGCCCGGGTTATGCCCGCATCTCGCTCATGATTTTGCCTTTTTCATGTACTTGTTGGCCAGATCTTGTGTTTTTTCGGATTTGAATCATATAGTAATGTGGTACCACACTGATACAGTCAATTAAACCTGGATTCGGTCAGTATTTTAGTCGGTAACACCGGTTAGGTCTGGGTTAGGTCTGGGTTATGCCCGCATCTGGTTCATGATTTTGCCTTTTTCGCATTCTTGTTTGCCAGGTCAATGGTTTTCTCTGGTTTGAATCACGTAGTAATGGGGTACCACACTGAAACAGACAATTAAACCTGGTTTCGATGAATATTTTAGGGGATAAATCCGGTTAGGTCTGGGTTAGGCCTGGGTTATGCCCGCATCTGGCTCATGATTTTGCCCTCTTCGCATACTTGTTGGCCAGATCCTGGGGTTTTTCGGGTTTGAACCACATAGTAACGTGGTACCAAACAGTTACAGTCAATTAAGCCTGGATTCGGTCAGTATTTTAGAGGATAACACCGGTTAGGTCTGGCTTAGGTCTGGGTTATGTCCAAATCTGGCTCATGATTTTGCCTTTTCCGCATTCCTGTTGACCAGAACCTTGGTTTTATCTTCTTTGGGTCAGGTACTAATGTGGTACCACTCTGAAACAGACAATTAATCTTGTTTTCGATCAATATTTTAGAGGGTAAAACCGGTTAGGTCTGGGATATGTCTGAGTTATGCCCGCATCTGGCTCATGATTTTGCCTAATTCGCATACTTGTTGGCCAGATCCTTGGTTTTCTCTGGTTTGAGTCACGTAGTAACGTGGTACCAAACAGTTACAGTCAATTAAGCCTGAATTAGGTCAGTATTTTAGAGGATAACACCGGTTAGGTCTGGCTTAGGTCTGGGTTATGCCCGCATCGGGCTCATGATTTTGCATTTCCGCATACTTGTTGGCCAGATCCTTGGTTTTCTCTGTTTTGAATCACGTAGTAATGTGGTACCACAGCGAAACAGTCAACTAAACCTGGTTTCGATCAATATTTTAAAGGATAACAACGGTTACGTCTGGGTTAGGTCTGGGTTATGCCCGCATCTGGTTCATGATTTTGCCTTCTTGGCATACTTGTTGGCCAGATCCTTGGTTTTCTCTGGTTTGAATCACGTAGCAATGTGGTACCACAGCGAAACAGACCATTAAACTTGGTTTCGATCAATATTTTCGAGGATAAAACCGGTTAGGTCTGGGTTAGGTCTAGGTTATTCCCGCATCTGGGGGTCATGATTTTGCCTAATTCGCATACTTGTTGGCCAGATCCTGTGTTTTTTCGGGTTTGAATCACGTAGTAACGTAGTACCACACTGAAACAGACAATTAAACCTGGTCTCGATCAATATTTTAGAGGACAACACCGGTTCGGTCTGGGTTAGGTCTGGGTTATGCCCGCATCTCGCTCATGATATAGCCTTCTTCGCATACTTGTTGACCAGATCCTGGGTTTTTTCCTGTTTGAATCACATAGTAATGTCATACCACAGCGAAACAGTCCATTAAACTTGGATTCGATCAATATTTTCGAGGATAAAACCGGTTAGGTCTGGGTTAGGTCTGGGTTAGCTCTGGGTTATTCCCGCATGTGGGTCATGATTTTGCCTAATTCGCATACTTGTTGGCCAGATCCTGTGTTTTCTCAGGTTTGAGTCACGTAATAATGTGGTACCACAGTGAAACAGTCAATTAAACCTGGTTTCGATAAATATTTTAGAGGATAACACCGTTTAGGTCTGGGTTAGGTCTGGGTTATGCCCGCATCTGGCTCATGATTTTGCCTTGTCCGCAATCTTGTTGGCCAGATCCTTGGTTATCTCTGGTTTGAATCACGGAGTAATGAGGTACCACACTGAAACTGCCAATTAAACCTGGTTTCGATCCACATTTTAGAGGATAACAACGGTTAGGTCTGGGTTATGCCCGCATCTGGCACATGATTTTGCCTTCTTCGCATACTTATTGGACCGATCCTGGGTTTTTTCGGGTTTGAATAACGTAGTAATGTGGCACCACACTGAAACAGTTCATTAAACTTGGTTTCGATCAATATTTTAGAGGATAACACCGGTTAGGTCTGGGTTAGGTCTGGGTTATGCCCGCATCTGGGTCATGATTTTGCCTAATTCGCATACTTGTTGGCCAGATCCTGTGTTTTTTCGGGTTTGAATCACGTAGTAATCAGGTACCACACTGAAACAGACAATTAAACCTGGTTTCGATCAATATGTTAGAGGATTAAAACCGGTTAGGTCTGGGTTAGGTCTGGGTTATGCCCGCATCTGGCTCATGATTTTGCCTAATTCGCATACTTGTTGGCCAGATCCTGTGTTTTTTCGGGTTTGAATCACGTAGTAATTTGGTAACACACTGAAACTGACAATTAAACCTGGTTTCGATCAATATGTTAGAGGATTAAAACCGGTTAGGTCTGGGTTAGGTCTAGGTTATTCCCGCATCTGGGTCATGATTTTGCCTAATTCGCATACTTGTTGGACAGGTCACGGGTTTTTTCGGGTTTGAATCACGCAGTAATGGGGTACCACACTGAAACAGACAATTAAACCTGGTTTCGAAGAATATTTTAGAGGATAAAGCCGGTTAGGTCTGGGTTAGGCCTGGGTTATGCCCGCATCTGGCTCATGATTTTGCCTTCTTCGCATACCTGTTGGCCAGATCCTGGGTTTTTTCGGGTTTGAATCACGTAGTAATGTGGTGCCACACAGTCACAGTCAATTATACCTGGATTCGGTCAGTATTTTAGTCGGTAACACCGGTTAGGCCTGGGTTAGGTCTGGGTTATGCCCGCATCTGGTTCATGATTTTGCCTTCTACGCAATCTTGTTGGCCAGATCCTTGGTTATCTCTGGTTTGAATCACGGAGTAATGAGGTACCACACTGAAACTGCCAATTAAACCTGGTTTCGATCCACATTTTAGAGGATAACAACGGTTAGGTCTGGGTTATGCCCGCATCTGGCACATGATTTTGCCTTCTTCGCATACTTATTGGACCGATCCTGGGTTTTTTCGGGTTTGAATAACGTAGTAATGTGGCACCACACTGAAACAGTTCATTAAACTTGGTTTCGATCAATATTTTAGAGGATAACACCGGTTAGGTCTGGGTTAGGTCTGGGTTATGCCCGCATCTGGGTCATGATTTTGCCTAATTCGCATACTTGTTGGCCAGATCCTGTGTTTTTTCGGGTTTGAATCACGTAGTAATCAGGTACCACACTGAAACAGACAATTAAACCTGGTTTCGATCAATATGTTAGAGGATTAAAACCGGTTAGGTCTGGGTTAGGTCTGGGTTATGCCCGCATCTGGCTCATGATTTTGCCCTCTTCGAATACTTGTTGGCCAGATCCTGGGTTTTTTCGGGTTTGAACCACATAGTAACGTGGTACCAAACAGTTACAGTCAATTAAGCCTGGATTCGGTCAGTATTTTAGAGGATAACACCGGTTAGGTCTGGCTTAGGTCTGGGATATGTCCACATCTGGCTCATGATTTTGCCTTTTCCGCATTCTTGTTGGCCAGATCCTTGGTTTTCTCTGTTTCGAATCACGTAGTAATGTGGTACCACAGCGAAACAGTCAACTAAACCTGGTTTCGATCAATATTTTAAAGGATAGCAACGGTTACGTCTGGGTAAGGTCTGGGTTATGCCCGCATCTGTCTCATGATTTTGCCTTCTTGGCATACTTGTTGGCCAGATCCTTGGTTTTCTCTGGTT
Organism: Colletes latitarsis; assembly: GCF_051014445.1. Classification (NCBI taxonomy): domain Eukaryota; kingdom Metazoa; phylum Arthropoda; class Insecta; order Hymenoptera; family Colletidae; genus Colletes; species Colletes latitarsis. Next base: position 1,994,505 of record NC_135145.1, on the reverse strand, counting down.
TGAATCACGTAGTAATGTGGTACCAGAGCGAAACAGACAATTAAACCTGGTTTCGAAGAATATTTTAGAGGATAAAACCGGTTAGGTCTGGGTTAGGCCTGGGTTATGCCCGCATCTGGCTCATGATTTTGCCTTTTCCGATTTCTTGTTGGCCAGATCCTTGGTTTTCTCTGGTTTGAATCACGTAGTAATGTGGTACCACACTGAAACAGACAATTAAACCTGGTTTCGATGAATATTTTAGAGGATAACACCAGTTAGGTCTGGGTTAGGTCTGGGTTATGCCCGCATCTGGCTCATGATTTTGCTTTCTTCGCAAATTTGTTGGCCAGATCCTGGATTTTTTCGGGTTTGAATCACGTAGTATTGTGGTACCACACTGAAACAGACAATTAAACCTGGTTTCGATCAATATTTTAGAGGATAACACCGGTTAGGTCTGGGTTAGGTCTGGGTTATGCCCGCATCTGGCTCATGATTTTGCCTTCTTCGCATACTTGTTCGCCAGATCCTGTGTTTTTTCGGGTTTGAACCACGTAGTAACGTGGTACCAAACAGTAACAGTCAATTAAGCCTGAATTAGGTCAGTATTTTAGTCGGTAACACCGGTTAGGTCTGGGTTAGGTCTAGGTTATGCCCGAGTCTGGCTCATGATTTTGCCTTCTTCGCATACTTGTTGGCCAGATCCTGGGTTTTTTCCGTGTTTGAATCACGTAGTAATGTGGTAGCACACAGAAGCAGTCAATTATACCTGGTTTCGATCAATATTTCAGAGGATAACACCGGTTAGGTCTGGGTTAGGTCCGGGAAATGCACGCATCTGGCTCATGATTTCGCCTTTTTCGCAAACTTGTTGGCCAGATCCTGGGTTTTTTCCGTGTTTGAATCACGTAGTAATGTGGTAATTCACTGAAGCAGTCAATTAAACCTGGTTTCGATCAATATTTTAGAGGATAACACCGGTTAGGTCTGGGTTAGGTCTGAGTTATGCCCGCATCTGGCTCATGATTTTGCCTTTTTCGCAAACTTGTTGGCAGATCCTGGGTTTTTTCCGTGTTTGAATCACGTAGTAATGTTGTAGCACACTGAAGCAGTCAATTAAACCTGGTTTCGATCAATATTTTAGAGGATAACACCGGTTAGGTCTGGGTTAGGTCTGGGATATGCGCGCATCTGGCTTATACTTTCGCCCTTTTCGCAAACTTGTTGGCCAGATCCTGGGTTTTTTCCGTGTTTGAATCACGTAGTAATGTGGTAACACACTGAAGCAGTCAATTAAACCTGGTTTCGATCAATATTTTAGAGGATAACACCGGTTAGGTCTGGGTTAGGTCTGGGTTATGGCCGCATCTGGCTCATGATTTTGCCTTCTTCGCATACTTGTTGGCCAGATCCTGGGTTTTTTTCGTGTTTGAATCACGTAGTAATGTGGTAACACACTGAAGCAGTCAATTAGACCTGGTTTCGATCAATATTTCAGAGGATAACACCGGTTAGGTCTGGGTTAGGTCAGGGTTATGCCCGCATCTGGCTCATGATTTTGCCTTCTTCGCATACTTGTTGGCCAGATCCTGGGTTTTTTTCGTGTTTGAATCACGTAGTAATGTGGTACCACACTGAGGCAGTCAATTAAACCTGGTTTCGATCAATATTTCAGAGGATAACACCGGTTAGGTCTGGGTTCGGTCAGGGTTATGCCCGCATCTGGCTCATGATTTTGCCTTCTTCGCATACTTGTTGGCCAGATCCTGGGTTTTTATCGTGTTTGAATCACGTAGTAATGTGGCACCACACTGAGGCAGTCAATTAACCCTGGTTTCGATCAATATTTTGGAGGATAACACCGGTTAGGTCTGGGTTAGGTCTGGGATATGCGCGCATCTGGCTCATGATTTTGCCTTTTTCGCAAACTTTTTGGCCAGATCATGGGTCTTCTACGTGTTTGAATCACATAGTAATGTTGTACCACACTGAGGCAGTCAATTAAACCAGGATTCAGACAGTATTTTAGAGGATAACACCGGTTAGGTCTGGGTTAGGTCTGGGTTATGGCCGCATCTGGCTCATGATTTTGCCTTCTTCGCATACTTGTTGGCCAGATCCTGGGTTTTTTTCGTGTTTGAATCACGTAGTAATGTGGTAACACACTGAAGCAGTCAATTATACCTGGTTTCGATCAATATTTCAGAGGATAACACCGGTTAGGTCTGGGTTAGGTCAGGGTTATGCCCGCATCTGGCTCATGATTTTGCCTTCTTCGCATACTTGTTGGCCAGATCCTGGGTTTTTTTCGTGTTTGAATCACGTAGTAATGTGGTACCACACTGAGGCAGTCAATTAAACCTGGTTTCGATCAATATTTCAGAGGATAACACCGGTTAGGTCTGGGTTCGGTCAGGGTTATGCCCGCATCTGGCTCATGATTTTGCCTTCTTCGCATACTTGTTGGCCAGATCCTGGGTTTTTATCGTGTTTGAATCACGTAGTAATGTGGCACCACACTGAGGCAGTCAATTAACCCTGGTTTCGATCAATATTTTGGAGGATAACCCCGGTTAGGTCTGGGTTAGGTCTGGGATACGCGCGCATCTGGCTCATGATTTTGCCTTTTTCGCAAACTTTTTGGCCAGATCATGGGTCTTCTACGTGTTTGAATCACGTAGTAATGTTGTACCACACTGAGGCAGTCAATTAAACCAGGATTCAGACAGTATTTTAGAGGATAACACCGGTTAGGTCTGGGTTAGGTCTGGGTTATGCCCGCATCTGGCTCATGATTTTGCCTTCTTCGCATACTTGTTGGCCAGATCCTGGGTTTTTTTCGTGTTTGAATCACGTAGTAATGTGGTAACACACTGAAGCAGTCAATTATACCTGGTTTCGATCAATATTTTAGAGGGTAACACCGGTTAGGTCTGGGTTAGGTCTGGGTTATGCCCGCATCTGGCTGATGATTTTGCCTTCTTCGCATACTTGTTGGCCAGATCCTGGGTTTTTTCCGTGTTTGAATCACGTAGTAATGTTGTAGCACACTGAAGCAGTCAATTAAACCTGGTTTCGATCAATATTTTAGAGGATAACACCGGTTAGGTCTGGGTTAGGTCTGGGATATGCGCGCATCTGGCTTATACTTTCGACTTTTTCGCAAACTTGTTGGCCAGATCCTGGGTTTTTTCCGTGTTTGAATCACGTAGTAATGTGGTAACACACTGAAGCAGTCAATTAAACCTGGTTTCGATCAATATTTTAGAGGATAACACCGGTTAGGTCTGGGTTAGGTCTGGGTTATGGCCGCATCTGGCTCATGATTTTGCCTTCTTCGCATACTTGTTGGCCAGATCCTGGGTTTTTTTCGTGTTTGAATCACGTAGTAATGTGGTAACACACTGAAGCAGTCAATTATACCTGGTTTCGATCAATATTTCAGAGGATAACACCGGTTAGGTCTGGGTTAGGTCAGGGTTATGCCCGCATCTGGCTCATGATTTTGCCTTCTTCGCATACTTGTTGGCCAGATCCTGGGTTTTTTTCGTGTTTGAATCACGTAGTAATGTGGTACCACACTGAGGCAGTCAATTAAACCTGGTTTCGATCAATATTTCAGAGGATAACACCGGTTAGGTCTGGGTTCGGTCAGGGTTATGCCCGCATCTGGCTCATGATTTTGCCTTCTTCGCATACTTGTTGGCCAGATCCTGGGTTTTCATCGTGTTTGAATCACGTAGTAATGTGGCACCACACTGAGGCAGTCAATTATACCTGGTTTCGATCAATATTTTAGAGGATAACACCGGTTAGGTCTGGGTTATGCCCGCATCTGGCTGATGATTTTGCCTTCTTCGCATACTTGTTGGCCAGATCCTGGGTTTTTTTCGTGTTTGAATCACGTAGGAATGTGGTAACACACTGAAGCAGTCAATTAAACCTGGTTTCGATCAATATTTTAGAGGATAACACCGGATAGGTCTGGGTTAAGTCTGGGATATGCGCGCATCTGGCTCATACTTTCGCCTTTTTCGCAAACTTGTTGGCCAGATCCTGGGTTTTTTTCGTGTTTGAATCACGTAGTAATGTGGCACCACACTGAGGCAGTCAATTAACCCTGGTTTCGATCAATATTTAGGAGGATAACACCGGTTAGGTCTGGGTTAGGTCTGGGATATGCGCGCATCTGGCTTATACTTTCGCCTTTTTCGCAAACTTGTTGCAGATCCTGGGCTTTTTTCGTGTTTGAATCACGTAGTAATGTGGTAACACACTGAAGGAGTCAATTAAACCTGGTTTCGATCAATATTTTAGAGGATAACACCGGTTACGCCTGGGCTAGGTCTGGGTTATGCCCGCATCTGGCTGATGATTTTGCCTTCTTCGCATACTTGTTGGCCAGATCCTGGGTTTTTTTCGTGTTTGAATCACGTAGGAATGTGGTAACACACTGAAGCAGTCAATTAAACCTGGTTTCGATCAATATTTTTGAGGATAACACCGGTTAGGTCTGGGTTAGGTCCGGTATATGCGCGCATCTGGCTTATACTTTCGCCTTTTTCGCAAACATGTTGCAGATCATGGGTTTCTTCCGTGTTTGAATCACGTAGTAATGTGGCACCACACTGAGGCAGTCAATTAACCCTGGTTTCGATCAATATTTAGGAGGATAACACCGGTTAGGTCTGGGTTAGGTCTGGGATATGCGCGCATCTGGCTTATACTTTCGCCTTTTTCGCAAACTTGTTGCAGATCCTGGGTTTTTTTCGTGTTTGAATCACGTAGTAATGTGGTAACACACTGAAGGAGTCAATTAAACCTGGTCTCGATCTATATTTTAGATGATAACACCGGTTAGGTCTGGGTTAGGTCTGGGTTATGCCCGCATCTGGCTCATGATTTTGCCTTCTTCGCATACTTGTTGGCCAGATCCTGGGTTTTTTTCGTGTTTGAATCACGTAGTAATGTGGTACCACACTGAGGCAGTCAATTAAACCTGATTTCGATCAATATTTCAGAGGATAACACCGCTTAGGTCTGGGTTAGGTCCGGTATATGCGCGCATCTGGCTTATACTTTCGCCTTTTTCGCAAACATGTTGCAGATCATGGGTTTCTTCCGTGTTTGAATCACGTAGTAATGTGGTAACACACCGAAGGAGTCAATTAAACCTGGTTTCGATCAATATTTTAGAGGATAACACCGGTTAGGCCTGGGTTAGGTCTGGGTTATGCCCGCATCTGGCTCATAATTTTGCCATCTTCGCATACTTGTTGGCCAGATCCCGGGTTTTTACCGTGTTTGAATCACGTAGTAATGTGGTACCACACTGAGGCAGTCAATTAATCCTGGTTTCGATCAACATTTCACAGGATAACACCGGTTAGGTCTGGGTTAGGTCTGGGTTATGCCCGCATCTGGCTCATGATTTTGCCTTCTTCGCATACTTGTTGGCCAGATCCTGGGTTTTTTTCGTGTTTGAATCACATAGTAATGTGGTAACACACTGAAACTGTCAACTAAACCTGGTTTCGATCAATATTTTAGAGGATAACACCGGTTAGGTCTGGGTTAGGTCTGGGTTATGCCCGCATCTGGCTCATGATTTTGCCTTTTTCGCAAACTTGTTGGCCAGATCCTGGGTTTTTCCGTGTTTGAATGACCTAGTAATGTTGTAGCACACTGAGGCAGTCAATTAAACCTGGTTTCGATCAATATTTCAGAGGATAACACCGGTTTGGTCTGGGTTAGGTCTGGGTTATGCCCGCATCTGGCTCATGATTTTGCCTTCTTCGCATACTTGTTGGCCAGATCCTGGGTTTTTTTCGCGTTTGAATCACGTAGTAATGTGGTAACACACTGAAGCAGTCAATTAAACCTGGTTTCGATCAATATTTTGGAGGATAACACCGGTTACGTCTGGGCCAGGTCTGGGTTATGCCCGCATCTGGCTCATGATTTTGCATTCTTCGCATACTTGTTGGCCAGATCCTGGGTTTTTACCGTGTTTCAATCACGTAGTAATGTGGTACCACACTGAGGCAGTCAATTAAACCTGGTTTCGATCAATATTTTAGAGGATAACACCGGTTAGGTCTGGGTTAGGTCTGGGTTAGGTCTGGGTTATGCCCGCATCTGGCTCATGATTTTGCCTTCTTCGTATACTTGTTGGCCAGATCCTGGGTTTTTTTCGTGCTTGAATCACGTAGTAATGTGGTAACACACTGAAGGAGTCAATTAAACCTGGTTTCGATCAATATTTTAGAGGATAACGCCGGTTAGGTCTGGGATAGGTCTGGGTTATGCCCCCCGCCAACCGGGCAGGGATGCACACCCGGCGCCACGCTGGTCCGCCAAGAGGCTGGACCCGGACGCCCTTGCGATGGCAGCCTCCGTTGTGGCATGGCAGGAGATGCCACGCCGGACCCTCGGCAATCCATCTGCCGGGGCGCGTTGGTTCCGGGAGACTATGACGTCGTTGTGTGACGCAGTCATGCCCCGGGCCACCGCCCCGAGCCGAGGGGGGTCCGTGTACTGGTGGTCGGGCGAGATCGAGGATTTACGCACTCGGTGCGTTGTCGCCCGACGCCGGTACACCCGCGCCAGGAGATGGCGCGGGGCGACGGAGGCAGAGGTGGTGGGGTTGCGCGGGGTATTTTCCCTGGCGCGAAGAACCCTCCGCCGGGCCATCGCGACCGCGAAAGCCCAGGCATGGACGGAGCTCCTCGGGTCTCTGGATGCAAATCCATGGGGGCGCCCTTATCATATGGTCGTAGGGAAGATGCGATCATGGGCGCCCCCGATCACAGAGAGCCTCGACCCCCAGCTGCTCGGGGAAACTATGCGCGTCCTCTTCCCCGCTGGGGGAGAGGCGTTCCTGCATCCCCCCGAGCCACAGCCGGATCACCCGCCTTGGTGGTCCGACGAACTGGGGGTCTCCGAGGAGGAGCTAGCTAGGGCCGTCCGGAGAGTGGCTGCCAAGAAGACGGCGCCAGGACCGGACGGCATACCCGGCAAGGCCTGGGCAGTAGCGGTGGGCGTTTTGGGTGGCGGGTTGATACGCGTCTTCGACGCGTGCCTCCAGACCGGTCAGTTCCCCCCCATATGGAAGGTGGCGAGGTTGGTCCTCCTCCACAAGCCAGGGAAGCCCGCGGATTCTCCATCCGCGTTCCGACCCATTTGTCTGTTGGACGAGGCTGGGAAACTCCTCGAGCGGGTCATTGTATCCCGTCTCGAGGGGCATCTGTCCCGCGTCGGCCCTGATCTGGCCGACCGACAGTTCGGCTTTCGCCGGGGCCGCTCCACTGTCGACGCCATAGCGACCGTGCGGACCCTGGCGGAATCGGCAATCTCCCGGGGGGGTGTGGCGTTGGCAGTCTCGTTGGACATAGCCAACGCCTTTAACACCGTCTCCTGGGGGGCGATAGGTCGGGCACTCCAGTACCACCGGGTGCCCGCCTATCTGTGTCGACTGATCGGGGACTATCTGCGGGGCAGGGTAGTCCAATATCCGGGTCGGAACGGGATGGAGCAGAGAGCGGTGCACCGCGGCGTTCCACAGGGGTCGGTCCTCGGGCCGCTCCTGTGGAACTTGGCGTATGACGCGGTGCTGCGGGCTGACCTCCCCGTCGGCGTGTCGTTGGTTTGTTATGCCGACGACACCCTGGTGATAGCCGGCGGGGATACGTGGTGGAGGGCCGTGGCCCTCGCGGAGGAAGGGACGGCACGAGTCGTCGCCGAGGTAGAGCGTCTGGGGTTGCGCGTGGCACCCCAAAAGACCGAGGCCATCTGGCTGTGTAACGTCAGTGGTCGTGGGGTGCCGCGCCAGGCGTCTCTACGGGTGGGTGGAGCCCAAGTCGGGGTGGGGCGCCGGATGAAGTACCTGGGCCTCACCCTCGACAGCTACTGGCGGTTCGGGCATCATTTGGAAGGGTTGGGTCCCCGTATTGAAAGGGCAGCGGCCGCGTTAGGTCGCATAATGCCCAATCTCGGGGGACCCAACATGGCGGCACGGCGGCTGTATTTGGGAGTCGTCCGGTCCATGGCGCTTTATGGCGCGCCTATATGGGCCGGCGGTCTGATGGCCAATCGGCGGGGTGCATTTGTACTCCGTCGGTTACAGAGGTTGGTCGCCATCAGAGTCGTGCGGGGTTATCGCACGATCTCCTACACAGCCGCCACCTTGCTGGCGGGTTCCGCACCGTTTCACCTGTTGGCGAAAATGGATGCAGAGGTCTATCAAAACCTCTGCGACCTTCGCCAGCGGGGTGTGGACCCGCACGGCGAGGAGGCCGCCAGGGCCCGAAGCCAGGCGCGGCGACGCGTCTATAGTCGGTGGCTGGTCTGGTTATCCAAGCCAGACCAGCGGGATGATCGCGTCGCCGCGGCGGTCCGCCCAGAGTTTTATGCCTGGGTGGGCCGTAGCTGGGGTACGCCCACCTACCGCCTGACACAGGTACTGACCGGACACGGTTGCTTCGGTCGGTACCTGCATCGGATAGGGCGGGAGGCGACGGCTGCGTGCCATCATTGCAGGGGAAGGGAGGACACCGCGCAGCACACGCTGCAGTTTTGCCCGGCGTGGGCAGCGCAGCGCGGTGTCCTTATTAGAGCGATTGGAGCGGACCTCTCGCTGCCGGCCGTCATTCGTGCGATGGTCGGCAGTAAGGAGGCGTGGGCGGCCATGGCCTTGTTTTGTGAAGAGGTCATGGCCGCGAAGGAGGACGCCGAAAGGGCGCGAGAGGAGGTGGTGGGCAGGCGGCGACGCCGACCGTAAGACCCTCCACCGCTCCCCGTGGCAGGGGGAGCGCGAAGGGGTCGGTGATGGTGTTTGTGGTGCGAGGTGAGGGACTTTATCCCCTCATTCCCCCTCGCACCCAGCCTATCACCGGACCGGGGGCCCGTGGTAGGGGCCCCGTCTAGCGGGGGCGGCAGTGTTAGCCGGCCCCGCAGCCGTGGTCGCGATCGGGTGGGGGCCCGGTCGCGGCTAGTAGCAACGGCGCGAGTGGGGGCGACGTCGCGTGTGACCGCGCGGCGTCGCCGGGGGGCAATCAGTTTAGTTTGCCCCCATTGGGGGAGGAGGATCGCTTCTCCTCCCCCGGGAAGGGCCCGTAGTAGGGTGTTGCGCCAACGGGGAGAGTCACGGTAGTATCGCTAGTTTGGTTCCCGTGACTCTCCCCAGATAAAGGGCGCAGGCGGTCACCGTGGTGTTTTAGCCGGTAAGAGTCCGGCACTACCCCGGCCTCCCCCCCAGGGAGCCGGGGTGTCCATGAGGATTTCACCACGTTAAAAAAAAAAAAAAAAAAAAGGTCTGGGTTATGCCCGCATCTGGCTCATGATTTTGCCTTCTTCGCATACTTGTTGGCCAGATCCTGGGTTTTTTTCGTGTTTGAATCACGTAGTAATGTGGTAACACACTGAAGCAGTCAATTAAACCTGGTTTCGATCTCTATTTTAGAGGATAACACCGGTTAGGACTGGGTTAGGTGTGGGTTATGCCCGCATCTGGCTCATGATTTTGCCTTCTTCGCATACTTGTTGGCCAGGTCCTGGGTTTTTTTCGTGTTTGAATCACGTAGTAATGTGGTAACACACTGAAGGAGTCAATTAAACCTGGTTTCGATCAATATTTTAGAGGATAACACCGGTTACGTCTGGGCTAGGTCTGGGTTATGCCCGCATCTGGCTCATGATTTTGCATTCTTCGCATACTTGTTGGCCAGATCCTGGGTTTTTTTCGTGTTTGAATCACGTAGTTATGTGGTAACACACTGAAGGAGTCAATTAAACCTCGTTTAGCTCAGTATTTTAGAGGATAACACCGGTTAAGTCTGGGTTAGGTCTGGGTTATGCCCGCATCTGGCTCATGATTTTGCCTTCTTCGCATACTTGTTGGCCAGATCCTGGGTTTTTTTTGTGTTTGAATCACGTAGTAATGTGGTAACACACTGAAGAAGTCGATTAAACCTGGTTTCGATCAATATTTTAGAGGATAACGCCGGTTAGGTCTGGGATAGGTCTGGGTTATGCCCGCATCTGGCTCATGATTTTGCCTTCTTCGCATACTTGTTGGCCAGATCCTGGGTTTTTTTCGTGTTTGAATCACGTAGTAATGTGGTTACACACTGGAGCAGTCAATTAAACCTGGTTTCGATCTCTATTTTAGAGGATAACACCGGTTAGGACTGGGTTAGGTGTGGGTTATGCCCGCATCTGGCTCATGATTTTGCCTTCTTCGCATACTTGTTGGCCAGGTCCTGGGTTTTTTTCGTGTTTGAATCACGTAGTAATGTGGTAACACACTGAAGGAGTCAATTAAACCTGGTTTCGATCAATATTTTAGAGGATAACACCGGTTACGTCTGGGCTAGGTCTGGGTTATGCCCGCATCTGGCTCATGATTTTGCATTCTTCGCATACTTGTTGGCCAGATCCTGGGTTTTTTTCGTGTTTGAATCACGTAGTTATGTGGTAACACACTGAAGGAGTCAATTAAACCTCGTTTCGCTCAGTATTTTAGAGGATAACACCGGTTAAGTCTGGGTTAGGTCTGGGTTATGCCCGTATCCGGCTCATGATTTTGCCTTTTTCGCAAACTTGTTGGCCAGATCCTGGGTTTTTACCGTGTTTGAATCACGTAGTAATGTGGTACCACACTGAGGCAGTCAATTAAACCTGGTTTCGATCAATATTTTAGAGGATAACACCGGTTAGGTCTGGGTTAGGTCTGGGTTATGCCCGCATCTGGCTCATGATTTTGCCTTCTACGAATACTTGTTGGCCAGATCCTGGGTTTTTTTTGTGTTTGAATCACGTAGTAATGTGGTAACACACTGAAGGAGTCAATTAAACCTGGTTTCGATCAATATTTTAGAGGATAACACCGGTTACGTCTGGGCTAGGTCTGGGTTATGCCCGCATCTTGCTCATAATTTTGCCTTCTTCGCATACCTGTAGGCCAGATCCTGGGTTTTTTTCGTGTTTGAATCACGTAGTAATGTGGTAACACACCGAAGGAGTCAATTAAACCTGGTTTCGATCAATATTTTAGAGGATAACACCGGTTAGGTCTGGGTTAGGTCCGGGAAATGCCCGCATCTGGCTCATGATTTTGCCTTCTTCGCATACTTGTTGGCCAGATCCTGGGTTTTTTTCGTGTTTGAATCACGTAGTAATGTGGTAACACACTGAAGCAGTCAATTAAACCTGGTTTCGATCAATATTTTAGAGGATAACAGCGATTAGGTCTGGGTTAGGTCTGAGTTATGCCCGCATCTGGCTCATGATTTTGCCTTCTTCGCATACTTGTTGGCCAGATCCTGGGTTTTTTTCGTATTTGAATCACGTAGTAATGTGGTAACACACTGAAGCAGTCAATTAAACCTGGTTTCGATCAATTTTTTTAGAGGATGACACCGGTTAGGTCTGGGTTAGGTCTGGGTTATGCCCGCATCTGGCTCATGATTTTGCCTTCTTCGCATACTTGTTGGCCAGATCCTGGGTTTTTTTGGTGTTTGAATCACGTAGTAATGTGGTAACACACTGAAGCAGTCAATTTAACCTGGTTTCGATCAATATTTTAGAGGATAACACCGGTTAGGTCTGGGTTAGGTCTGGGAAATGCGCGCATCTGGCTTACACTTTCGTCATTTTCGCAAACTTGTTGGCCAGATCCTGGGTTTTTTTCGTGTTTGAATCACGTAGTAATGTAGTACCACACTGAGGCAGTCAATTAAACCTGGTTTCGATCAATATTTCAGAGAATAACACCGGTTAGGTCTGGGTTAGGTCCGGGAAATGCACGCATCTGGCTCATGATTTCGCCTTTTTCGCAAACTTGTTGGCCAGATCCTGGGTTTTTTCCGTGTTTGAATCACGTAGTAATGTGGTAACACACTGAAGGAGTCAATTAAACCTGGTTTCGATCAATATTTTAGAGGATAACACCGGTTACGTCTGGGCTAGGTCTGGGTTATGCCCGCATCTGGCTCATGATTTTGCATTCTTCGCATACTTGTTGGCCAGATCCTGGGTTTTTTTCGTGTTTGAATCACGTAGTTATGTGGTAACACACTGAAGGAGTCAATTAAACCTCGTTTCGCTCAGTATTTTAGAGGATAACACCGGTTAAGTCTGGGTTAGGTCTGGGTTATGCCCGCATCTGGCTCATGATTTTGCCTTTTTCGCAAACTTGTTGGCCAGATCCTGGGTTTTTACCGTGTCTGAATCACGTAGTAATGTGGTACCACACTGAGGCAGTCAATTAAACCTGGTTTCGATCAATATTTTAGAGGATAACACCGGTTAGGTCTGGGTTAGGTCTGGGTTATGCCCGCATCTGGCTCATGATTTTGCCTTCTTCGCATACTTGTTGGCCAGATCCTGGGTTTTTTTCGTGTTTGAATCACGTAGTAATGTGGTGACACACTGAAGGAGTCAATTAAACCTGGTTTCGATCAATATTTTAGAGGATAACACCGGTTACGTCTGGGCTAGGTCTGGGTTATGCCCGCATCTTGCTCATAATTTTGCCTTCTTCGCATACCTGTTGGCCAGATCCTGGGTTTTTTTCGTGTTTGAATCACGTAGTAATGTGGTAACACACCGAAGGAGTCAATTAAACCTGGTTTCGATCAATATTTTAGAGGATAACACCGGTTAGCTCTGGGTTAGGTCTGGGTTATGCGCGCATCTGGCTCATGATTTTGCCTTCTTCGCATACTTGTTGGCCAGATCCTGGGTCTTTTTCGTGTTTGAATCACGTAGTAATGTGGTAACACACTGAAGCAGTCAATTAAACCTGGTCTCGATCAATATTTTAGAGGATAACACCGATTAGGTCTGGGTTAGGTCTGAGTTATGCCCGCATCTGGCTCATGATTTTGCCTTCTTCGCATACTTGCTGGTCAGATCCTGGGTTTTTTTCGTGTTTGAATCACGTAGTAATGTGGTAACACACTGAAGCAGTCAATTAAACCTGGTTTAGATCAATTTTTTTAGAGGATGACACCGGTTAGGTCTGGGTTAGGTCTAGGTTATGCCCGCATCTGGCTCATGATTTTGCCTTCTTCGCATACTTGTTGGCCAGATCCTGGGTTTTTTTCGTGTTTGAATCACGTAGTAATGTGGTAACACACTGAAGCAGTCAATTAAACCTGGTTTCGATCAATTTTTTTAGAGGATGACACCGGTTAGGTCTGGGTTAGGTCTGGGTTATGCCCGCATCTGGCTCATGATTTTGCCTTCTTCGCATACTTGTTGGCCAGATCCTGGGTTTTTTTCGTGTTTGAATCACGTAGTAATGTGGTAACACACTGAAGCAGTCAATTTAACCTGGTTTCGATCAATATTTTAGAGCATAACACCGGTTAGGTCTGGGTTAGGTCCGGGAAATGACCGCATCTGGCTCATGATTTTGCCTTCTTCGCATACTTGTTGGCCAGATCCTGGGTTTTTTTCGTGTTTGAATCACGTAGTAATGTGGTAACACACTGAAGCAATCAATTAAACCTGGTTTCGATCAATATTTTAGAGGATAACACCGATTAGGTCTGGGTTAGGTCTGAGTTATGCTCGCATCTGGCTCATGATTTTGCCTTCTTCGCATACTTGTTGGCCAGATCCTGGGTTTTTTCCGTGTTTGAATCACGTAGTAATGTGGTAATACACTGAAGCAGTCAATTAAACCTGGTTTCGATGAATATTTTAGAGGATAACACCGGTGAGGTCTGGGTAAGGTCCGGGAAATGCACGCATCTGGCTTATGATTTCGCCTTTTTCGCAAACTTGTTGACCAGATCCTGGGTTTTTTCCGTGTTTGAATCACGTAGTAATGTGGTACCACACTGTGGCAGTCAATTAAACCTGGTTTCGATTAATATTTTAGAGGATAACACCAGTTAGGTCTGGGTTAGGTCTGGGATATGCGCGCATCTGGCTTACACTTTCGCCATTTTCGCAAACTTGTTGGCCAGATCCTGGGTTTTTTTCGTGTTTGAATCACGTAGTAATGTTGTACCAGTCTGAGGCAGTCAATTAAACCTGGTTTCGATCAATATTTCAGAGGATAACACCGGTTAGGTCTGGGTTAGGTCTGAGTTATGCCCGCATCTGGCTCATGATTTTGCCTTCTTCGCATACTTGTTGGCCAGATCCTGGCTTTTTTTCGTGTTTGAACCACGTAGAAATGTGGTAACACACTGAAGCAGTCAATTAAACCTGGTTTCGATCAATTTTTTTAGAGGATGACACCGGTTAGGTTTGGGTTACGTCTGGGTTATGCCCGCATCTGGCTCATGATTTTGCCTTCTTCGCATACTTGTTGGCCAGATCCTGGGTTTTTTTGGTGTTTGAATCACGTAGTAATGTGGTAACACACTGAAGCAGTCAATTTAACCTGGTTTCGATCAATATTTTACAGGATAACACCGGTTAGGTCTGGGTTAGGTCTGGGAAATGCGCGCATCTGGCTTACACTTTCGTCATTTTCGCAAACTTGTTGGCCAGATCCTGGGTTTTTTTCGTGTTTGAATCACGTAGTAATGTTGTACCACACTGAGGCAGTTAATTAAACCTGGTTTCGATCAATATTTCAGAGAATAACACCGGTTAGGTCTGGGTTAGGTCCGGGAAATGCACGCATCTGGCTCATGATTTCGCCTTTTTCGCAAACTTGTTGGCCAGATCCTGGGTTTTTTCCGTGTTTGAATCATGTAGTAATGTTGTAGCACACTGAAGGAGTCAATTAAACCTGGTTTCGATCAATATTTTAGAGGATAACACCGGTTACGTCTGGGCTAGGTCTGGGTTATGCCCGCATCTGGCTCATGATTTTGCATTCTTCGCATACTTGTTGTCCAGATCCTGGGTTTTTTTCGTGTTTGAATCACGTAGTTATGTGGTAACACACTGAAGGAGTCAATTAAACCTCGTTTCGCGCAGTATTTTAGAGGATAACACCGGTTAAGTCTGGGTTAGGTCTGGGTTATGCCCGCATCTGGCTCATGATTTTGCCTTTTTCGCAAACTTGTTGGCCAGATCCTGGGTTTTTACCGTGTCTGAATCACGTAGTAATGTGGTACCACACTGAGGCAGTCAATTAAACCTGGTTACGATCAATATTTTAGAGGATAACACCGGTTAGGTCTGGGTTAGGTTGGGTTATGCCCGCATCTGGCTCATGATTTTGCCTTCTTCGCATACTTGTTGGCCAGATCCTGGGTTTTTTTCGTGTTTGAATCACGTAGTAATGTGGTAACACACTGAAGGAGTCAATTAAACCTGGTTTCGATCAATATTTTAGAGGATAACACCGGTTACGTCTGGGCTAGGTCTGGGTTATGCCCGCATCTTGCTCATAATTTTGCCTTCTTCGCATACCTGTTGGCCAGATCCTGGGTTTTTTTCGTGTTTGAATCACGTAGTAATGTGGTAACACACCGAAGGAGTCAATTAAACCTGGTTTCGATCAATATTTTAGAGGATAACACCGGTTAGCTCTGGGTTAGGTCTGGGTTATGCGCGCATCTGGCTCATGATTTCGCCTTTTTCGCAAACTTGTTGGCCAGATCCTGGGTTTTTTCCGTGTTTGAATCACGTAGTAATGTGGTACCACACTGAGGCAGTCAATTAAACCTGGTTTCGATCAATATTTTAGAGGATAACACCGGTTAGGTCTGGGTTAGGTCTGGGATACGCGCGCATCTGGCTTATACTTTCGGCTTTTTCGCAAACTTGTTGGCCAGATCCTCGGTTTTTTCCGTGTTTGAATCAGGTAGTAATGTGGTAACACACTGAAGCAGTCAATTAAACCTGGTTTCGATCAATTTTTTTAGAGGATGACACCGGTTAGGTCTGGGTTAGGTCTAGGTTATGCCCGCATCTGGCTCATGATTTTGCCTTCTTCGCATACTTGTTGGCCAGATCCTGGCTTTTTTTCGTATTTGAACCGCGTAGAAATGTGGTAACACACTGAAGCAGTCAATTAAACCTGGTTTCGATCAATTTTTTTAGAGGATGACACCGGTTAGGTTTGGGTTACGTCTGGGATATGCGCGCATCTGGCTTACACTTTCGCCATTTTCGCAAACTTGTTGGCCAGATCCTGGGTTTTTTTCGTGTTTGAATCACGTAGTAATGTTGTACCAGTCTGAGGCAGTCAATTAAACCTGGTTTCGATCAATATTTCAGAGGATAACACCGGTTAGGTCTGGGTTAGGTCTGAGTTATGCCCGCATCTGGCTCATGATTTTGCCTTCTTCGCATACTTGTTGGCCAGATCCTGGCTTTTTTTCGTATTTGAACCGCGTAGAAATGTGGTAACACACTGAAGCAGTCAATTAAACCTGGTTTCGATCAATTTTTTTAGAGGATGACACCGGTTAGGTTTGGGTTACGTCTGGGTTATGCCCGCATCTGGCTCATGATTTTGCCTTCTTCGCATACTTGTTGGCCAGATCCTGGGTTTTTTTGGTGTTTGAATCACGTAGTAATGTGGTAACACACTGAAGCAGTCAATTTAACCTGGTTTCGATCAATATTTTAGAGGATAACACCGGTTAGGTCTGGGTTAGGTCTGGGAAATGCGCGCATCTGGCTTACACTTTCGTCATTTTCGCAAACTTGTTGGCCAGATCCTGGGTTTTTTTCGTGTTTGAATCACGTAGTAATGTTGTACCACACTGAGGCAGTCAATTAAACCTGGTTTCGATCAATATTTCAGAGAATAACACCGGTTAGGTCTGGGTTAGGTCCGGGAAATGCACGAATCTGGCTCATGATTTCGCCTTTTTCGCAAACTTGTTGGCCAGATCCTGGGTTTTTTCCGGGTTTGAATCACGTAGTAATGTGGTAATTCACTGAAGCAATCAATTAAACCTGGTTTCGATCAATATTTTAGAGGATAACACCGGTTAGGTCTGGGTTAGGTCTGAGTTATGCCCGCATCTGGCTCATGATTTTGCCTTCTTCGCATACTTGTTGGCCAGATCCGAGGTTTTTTTCGTGTTTGAATCACGTAGAAATGTGGTAACACACTGAAGCAGTCAATTAAACCTGGTTTCGATCAATTTTTTTAGAGGATGACACCGGTTAGGTCTGGGTTAGGTCTGGGTTATGCCCGCATCTGGCTCATGATCTTGCCTTCTTCGCATACTTGTTGGCCAGATCCTGGGGTTTTTTTCGTGTTTGAATCACGTAGTAATGTGGTAACACACTGAAGCAGTCAATTTAACCTGGTTTCGATCAATATTTTAGAGGATAACACCGGTTAGATCTGGGTTAGGTCCGGGATATGCCCGCATCTGGCTCATGATTTTGCCTTCTTCGTATACTTGTTGGCCAGATCCTGGGTTTTTTTCGTGTTTGAATCACGTACTAATGTGGTAACACACTGAAGCAGTCAATTAAGCCTGGTTTCGATCAATATTTTAGAGGATAACACCGGTTAGGTCTGGGTTAGGTCTGAGTAATGCCCGCATCTGGCTCATGATTTTGCTTTTTTCGCAAACTTGTTGGCCAGATCCTGGGTTTTTTCCGTGTTTGAATCACGTAGTAATGTTGTAGCACACTGAAGCAGTCAATTAAACCTGGTTTCGATCAATATTTTAGAGGATAACACCGGTTAGGTCTGGGTTAGGTCTGGGTTATGCTCGCATCTGGCTCATGATTTTGCCTTCTTCGCATACTTGTTGGCCAGATCCTGGATTTTTTTCGTGTTTGAATCACGTAGTAATGTGGTAACACACTGAAGCAATCAATTAAACCTGGTTTCGATCAATATTTTAGAGGATAACACCGGTTAGGTCTGGGTTAGGTCTGGGCTATGCCCGCATCTGGCTCATGATTTTGACTTCTTCGCATACTTGTTGGCCAGATCCTGGGTTTTTTTCGTGTTTGAATGACGTAGTAATGTTGTACCACACTGAGGCAGTCAATTAAACCTGGTTTCGATCAATATTTCAGAGGATAACACCGGTTAGGTCTGGGTTAGGTCCGGGAAATGCACGCATCTGGCTCATGATTTCGCCGTTTTCGCAAACTTGTTGACCAGATCCTGGGTTTTTTCCGTGGTTGAATCACGTAGTAATGTGGTACCACACTGTGGCAGTCAATTAAACCTGGTTTCGATCAATATTTTAGATGATAACACCAGTTAGGTCTGGGTTAGGTCTGGGATATGCGCGCATCTGGCTTACACTTTCGCCATTTTCGTAAACTTGTTGGCCAGATCCTGGGTTTTTTTCGTGTTTGAATCACGTAGTAATGTTGTACCAGTCTGAGGCAGTCAATTAATCCTGGTTTCGATCAATATTTCAGAGGATAACACCGGTTAGGTCTGGGTTAGGTCCGGGAAATGCACGAATCTGGCTCATGATTTCGCCTTTTTCGCAAACTTGTCGGCCAGATCCTGTGTTTTTTCCGTGTTTGAATCACGTAGTAATGTGGTAATTCACTGAAGCAGTCACTTAAACCTGGTTTCGATCAATATTTTAGAGGATAACACCGGTTAGGTCTGGGTTAGGTCTGAGTTATGCCCGCATCTGGCTCATGATTTTGCCTTTTTCGCAAACTTGTTGGCCAGATCCTGGGTTTTTTCCGTGTTTGAATCACGTAGTAATGTGGTAACACACTGAAGCTGTCAATTAAACCTGGTTTCGATCAATATTTTAGAGGATAACACCGGTTAGGTCTGGGTTAGGTCTGGGTTATGCCTGCATCTGGCTCATGATTTTGCCTTCTTCGCATACTTGTTGGCCAGATCCTAGGTTTTTTTCGTGTTTGAATCACGTACTAATGTGGTAACACACTGAAGCAGTCAATTAAACCTGGTTTCGATCAATATTTTAGAGGATAACACCGGTTAGGTCTGGGTTAGGTCCGGGAAATGCACGCATCTGGCTAATGATTTCGCCCTTTTCGCAAACTTGTTGACCAGATCCTGGGTTTTTTCCGTGTTTGAATCACGTAGTAATGTGGTACCACACTGAGGCAGTCAATTAAACCTGGCTTCGATCAATATTTTAGAGGATAACACCGGTTAGCTCTGGGTTAGGTCTGGGATATGCGCGCATCTGGCTTACACTTTCGCCATTTTCACAAACTTGTTGGCCAGATCCTGGGTTTTTTTCGTGTTTGAATCACGTAGTAACGTTGTACCACACTGAGGCAATCAATTAAACCTGGTTTAGATCAATATTTTAGAGGATAACACCGGTTAGGTCTGGGTTAGGTCTGGGCTATTCGCGCATCTGGCTCATGATTTTGACTTCTTCGCATACTTGTTGGCCAGATCCTGGGTTTTTTTCGTGTTTGAATCACGTAGTGATGTTGTACCACACTGAGGCAGTCAATTAAACCTGGTTTCGATCAATATTTCAGAGGATAACACCGGTTAGGTCTGGGTTAGGTCCGGGAAATGCACGCATCTGGCTCATGATTTCGCCTTTTTCGCAAACTTGTTGACCAGATCCTGGGTTTTTTCCGTGTTTGAATCACGTAGTAATGTGGTAATTCACTGAAGCAGTCAATTAAACCTGGTTTCGATCAATATTTTAGAGGATAACACCGGTTAGGTCTGGGTTAGGTCTGAGTTATGCCCGCATCTGGCTCATGATTTTGCCTTTTTCGCAAACTTGTTGGCCAGATCCTGGGTTTTTTCCGTGTTTGAATCACGTAGTAATGTTGTAGCACACTGAAGCAGTCAATTAAACCTGGTTTTGATCAATATTTTAGAGGATAACACCGGTTAGGTCTGGGTTAGGTCTGGGATATGCGCGCATGTGGCTTATACTTGCGCCTTTCCGCAAACTTGTTGGCCAGATCCAGGGTTTTTTCCGTGTTTGAATCGCGTAGTAATGTGGTAATTCACTGAAGCAGTCAATTAAACCTGGTTTCGATCAATATTTTAGAGGATTTCACTGGTTAGGTCTGGGTTAGGTCTGGGTTAGGTCTGGGTTATGCCCGCATCTGGCTCATGATTTTGCCTTCTTCGCATACTTGTTGGCCAGATCCGGTTTTTTTTGTGGTTGAATAACGTAGTAATGTGGTAACACACTGAAGCAGTCAATTGAACCTGGTTTCGATCAATATTTTAGAGGATAACACCGGTTAGGTCTGGGTTAGATCTGGGTAATGCCCACATCTGGCTCATGATTTTGCCTTCTTCGCATACTTGTTGGCCAGATCATGAGTTTTTTTCGTGTTTGAATCACGTAGTAATGTGGTAACACACTGAAGCAGTCAATTAAACCTGGTTTCGATCAATATTTTAGAGGATAACACCGGTTAGGTCTGGGCTAGGTCTGCGTTATGCCCGCATCTGGCTCATGATTTTGCCTTCTTCGCATACTTGTTGGCCAGATCCGGGGATTTTTTCGTGTTTGAATCACGTAGTAATGTGGTAACACACTGAAGCAGTCCATTAAACCTGGTTTCGATCAATTTTTTTAGAGGATGACACCGGTTAGGTCTGGGTTAGGTCTGGGTTATGCCCGCATCTGGCTCATGATTTTGCCTTCTTCGCATACTTGTTGGCCAGATCCTGGGTTTTTTTCGTGTTTGAATCACGTAGTAATGTGGTAACACACTGAAGCAATCAATTAAACCTGGTTTGGATCAATATTTTAGAGGATAACACCGGTTAGGTCTGGGTTAGGTCTGGGCTATGCCCGCATCTGGCTCATGATTTTGACTTCTTCGCATACTTGTTGGCCAGATCCTGGGTTTTTTTCGTGTTTGAATCACGTAGTAATGTTGTACCACACTGAGGCAGTCAATTAAACCTGGTTTCGATCAATATTTCAGAGGATAACACTGGTTAGGTCTGGGTTAGGTCCGGGAAATGCACGCATCTGGCTCATGATTTCGCCTTTTTCGCAAACATGTTGGCCAGATCCTGGGTTTTTTCCGTGTTTGAATCACGTAGTAATGTGGTAATTCACTGAAACACTCAATTAAACCTGGTTTCGATCAATATTTTAGAGGATAACACCGGTTAGGTCTAGGTTAGGTCTGGGATATGCGCGCATCTGGCTTATACTTTCGCCTTTTTCGCAAACTTGTTCGCCAGATCCTGGGTTTTTTCCGTGTTTGAATCACGTAGTAATGTGGTAATACACTGAAGCAGTCAATTAAACCTGGTTTCGATCAATATTTTAGAGGATAACACCGGTAAGGTCTGGGTTAGGTCCGGGAAATGCACGCATCTGGCTTATGATTTCGCCGTTTTCGCAAACTTGTTGGCCAGATCCTGGGTTTTTTCCGTGTTTGAATCACGTAGTAATGTGGTAATACACTGAAGCAGTCAATTAAACCTGGTTTCGATCAATATTTTGGAGGATAACACCGGTGAGGTCTGGGTAAGGTCCGGGAAATGCACGCATCTGGCTTATGATTTCGCCTTTTTCGCAAACTTGTTGACCAGATCCTGGGTTTTTTCCGTGTTTGAATCACGTAGTAATGTGGTACCACACTGTGGCAGTCAATTAAACCTGGTTTCGATCAATATTTTAGAGGATAACACCAGTTAGGTCTGGGTTAGGTCTGGGATATGCGCGCATCTGGCTTACACTTTCGCCATTTTCGCAAACTTGTTGGCCAGATCCTGGGTTTTTTTCGTGTTTGAATCACGTAGCAATGTTGTACCAGTCTGAGGCAGTCAATTAATCCTGGTTTCGATCAATATTTCAGAGGATAACACCGGTTAGGTCTGGGTTAGGTCTGGGTTATGCCCCCTCAGGGGCTGTGTCCGGCCAGGTGTCCGGCGCAGTACGGGGCGTAGCGACCCCGAGGTACCTGATGCTAATCACACCGTAAGCCTCCTGTTGGTCGTCGCAACGACTCATTCACAATTCCAGTCTTGGTTTTGTGAATGGTACGTGACGGCAGGAGGACCGGGGGCCTTGGCTTAACCGCCTGGGCTGCGAGGATGGTAACTCTATAAATTACCCTCTAATCCTAAGTTATGGTGCGCGGCGATGGGATGCATGGTTGGGAGAGAAGGCCCAATCCCTAGCGACCACCTCCGGGGGCACCTGCCGAACCCCCGGAGTATTAGGCTTCCCCAGGCAAGGCGGCTCTGCCTGGGGTGACCTTCCTTCCGACCACACTCGTGGGAACAACAATGGAGCATGATCAAATTAAAACAAACAGGACTGGATATTTTGATAACGGATTGGAACTCGAAACGGCAAACGGCATGGCAACGAATGGACCACTTCCTGGTGGGGTGAAACCCATGGTCAGGAGTGTGGAGGTGGTTAATCCCCAGCTCGGGATCCACCTTGGAGGTGATTTGGACCTCCTTAGGGTCGGCGCCGGCCCAGTGGTCAGCCTGGAGCGGCTGAATGCCTCTGAGTGGCGCAAAGCGGGGAGGGAATCACCTCCCCGCAAAAGGCATGATGCCGAGGAGGCGACGTCGAGCATCGTGGAGGCTGTCGCACTTCTCGACGATGAGTCCCAAGACGGCGACGATTGGGCGCCGGATCGTTCAACTGCCGACGACGTTGAGTGCGTCGATTCAAGCGAGGAGGATATTGAACCCGGGAAGAGGAAGCGGAAGGGCCCAGGGGCGGGGAGACCCCGGGGTATTTTCGTAGACCCTAGAAAGTTGGGGCCCGGTATGAAGCACCTGCCGAAGCAGGCGGACCTCCGTAATATTGCGGAGGTCATGAAGTCAGACGAACTCTTGGGCCGGCTGAAAGAGCAGTTGGAGTCCGTCGTCAGGGTGGCAGATACCGCGAGCCACTTAAAGACGACGGACATCCGCGGCCTACGTTTGGCTGCACGGGTGGCGTTGGTCAGCGCCGAAGAGCTGCACGGCAGAGCTGACCGCGCCGAAAACCCGAACAGGCCGGCCCGGGAAGTCGTCATTCGTCAGGGCGAATGGGAGAGGAGGTCCAAGGCACTAGAGAAGAGGCTGGAGGTGGCGGATAAGACCGCCACCACCCTTTCCGAGACCGTGAGGGTCAAAGACAGGGAGTTGGAGCACCTCAGGCGGGAAGTTGGCCGCCTGAGGTACAAAGAGGAGCAGCGGAGGCTCCAGAGAGCAGGAGACGAGCCGGCCGGCGAGACACCACCGGACCATCTGCTGCCCTGTGTCCCTCGACCGCGGCGGAGGGACCTCCTCCCGCCCACCTTTGACGGGGGGGATCCCGGCATGGAGATCGACACGGCGGTCCCTGGACCGTCATGTCCAGCTAGGCCCGTCCAGCAAGTAGAAGAGTGCCCCGAGTCTGGAAACCCTTTGGTGGCCATGATGGCAGAAGTCGTCAAAAGGGTTTCTGACATGGCCGGGCATATATCGGCCCTGGAGGACCGGTTCCAGGCGCGTTTTGATGCGGTGTGGCGGGCTGTGTCCCGCCCGCCACTGGGGAAGGGTGCCATGACCCTTTCTGCATCCGCAGGAGCGGCCCCGCCGATTAACGCGAAAGGGGCAGATATGCCAAAGGGAAAGGCGAAGGGGACCGTGGCGACGAAACCGGGGGGCACGTGTGCTCCTGTCAAAGCCGCCGCGACAACCCCCAAGGCTACAAACAAAAAGATAGGTGCCACCAAGCCCCATGGTGGCACCTCTACAGCCGGAGTGACGGATAAATCAAAGCCACCCGCCGCGAAATCCAAAGTGTCGGAAAAGGCTGCGCCACTTCTCCCTCCACCATCACCCAAGGCGAAGTCCACCCCTACCCCCACCAGCGAGGGGCAGGGTACTTGGGCTGAGGTGGTTAGGCGTGGCAAAAAGAAGGGGTGTGGAAAGGAGGCGACTGCAGTCACACCCACCACCAAGGCAGGTAAGACCTCCGCGGCAAGTCGGCCAGCCGCCACTACTGCGGCTGGCAGCAGCAAGAAAGGCGGTGCTCAGACTGCGGCGGTCAAATTGCCGAGGTTGCCTAAAAAGGCAGCAGTCTCGGTGACCGCCGCCGTAGGACGCGAAGGAGAACTGGGCCCCCTCCTCAACAGGGTGATGCCGGGTATCTGTAAGGATCTCGGGATCACCGGGATGCAGCCCACCAGAGCGGTCACCGGGGCGCTCCTGTTAGCGATCCCTGGTGAGAAAGGTAAGGAGAAGGCGACCGCTCTGCGTGCGCGTCTTGAGGGGGTCCTCCAGGACGAGGGTGTTCGGGTGGCTTGCCCCCAGAAACAGGCCGAGTTAAGGGTGTCCGGCCTGTCGGAGGCAGCCACCCAGGACGCAGTTAGGGAGGCCCTTGCCACCGCCGGGGGTTGCGGCGCTGCGGAGGTCAACGTTGGTGACCTCCGCAGGGACAGCTCAGGCATGTTTACTGCCTGGGCTCGCTGTCCCCTTCGCGCCGCAACCAAGCTCGCGAAGTCCGGCCGCCTAATGGTCGGCTTCTTCGAGGCCCGGCTGGCGGTGCTTGCCGCGAGGCCGCTGCAGTGCCACCGCTGCCTGGAGTTCGGTCACGTTCGGCAGCGGTGCACCAGCACCGTAGATCGCAGCGGCCTCTGCTACCGCTGCGGAGGGGACTCCCACACAGCCAGGGAGTGTACGGCCGCCCCAAAATGCCCCCTTTGTGTGGGCCTGGGGCGGCCAGCGGATCACCGAATGGGTGGGGCGGCGTGCCGTCCCCCCAAACGGAAGGGCAAGAAGGCAAAGGGTATGGTTGTGCCCCCATCCACGGTGCCGGCTGGTGTTGAGCCGGCGCCGGTGCCCGTCGCGATGGAGATCCAGGGGGCGGCTTGTTCCCAGCCGTCCCCAGCTGTGGTGTCGGGTGTTACACCCGCCCCAGCCTCTGTCGCGACGGCAGTGAGGGGGGTGGCATGTGTACCCGCCCCGCAACCCATGACGGAGATGATGGAGGTGGATGTGGCGCCTTGCGACTCGGTGCCCTCCACCTCCACGAAATCGGAAGGAGTTTTGTCCGGTGGGGGTGCTGCAGAGCCCCCACCACGGGCGGCAGACCAGACGCCGTGCGGGTCAGAGCCCCTTATTAGGGGGGTGATGGCCTCGTACGGCGGCAATGATCCGGGGCGCGCAGAGGCGCCCCTAAGCGCTGGAAGTGGAGGCCTGGAGGAGGCCGCGGGTGAGATCCGATAATGTCTCAACGCCTCCTCCAGGTCAATTTGAACCACTGCCGGGGGGCTCAGGATCTCATGCTCCAAACCCTCCGGCAGTGGAACATCGGGATGGCCGTGATCGCCGAGCCCTATCGTGTCCCCAAACACCCCGCTTGGGTGGGGGACCTTAACGGGGTCTCGGCGATCACCTGGCAGTACGGGCGCGGCACGTTGCCGTGCTCTGTAGTGGGGCGGGGCCACGGGTTTGTGGCGGTTAAGTGGGGGGAAGTAGTGGTTGCCGGGTGTTATGCGTCGCCCGCCAAGGGCCTCAGCGATTTTGAGGCGTACCTCGACGAGGTGGGGAGATGCATCTCCCCACATCTCGCCAGTGGGGTACTCGTCCTGGGAGATTTTAATGCCCACGCTGCAGCGTGGGGCTGCCCCAGGACGACCGTGAAGGGTGACGCGATGCTCGAATGGGCGGCGGGTCACGGCCTCATAGTTTTGAATGAAGGGGCCGTGAGCACGTGCGTGCACGCGCGGGGCGAGTCGATCGTCGACATATCGTTGGCGAGCCCCGCCATGGCGCGCCGTGTGTCCGACTGGAGGGTCGCGGAAGAGGTGGCCACGTTAAGCGACCACCTCTATATTACGTTTTCCGTATCCGCGACCCCCGGCGTAAATGGACCCCGTCAACCGGGCAGGGAAGCACACCCGGCGCCACGCTGGTCCGCCAAGAGGCTGGACCCGGACGCCCTTGCGATGGCAGCCTCCGTTGTGGCATGGCAGGAGATGCCACGCCGGACCCTCGGCAATCCTTCTGCCGGGGCGCGTTGGTTCCGCGACACTATGACGTCCTTGTGCGACGCAGTCATGCCGCGGGCCACCGCCCCGAGCCGAGGGGGGTCCGTGTACTGGTGGTCGGGCGAGATCGAGGACTTACGCACTCGTTGCGTTGTCGCCCGACGCCGGTACACCCGCGCCAGGAGACGGCGCGGGGCGACGGAGGCAGAGGTGGTGGGGTTGCGCGGGGAATTTTCTCTGGCGCGAAGAACCCTCCGCCGGGCCATCGCGACCGCGAAAGCCCATGCATGGACGGAGCTCCTCGGCTCTCTGGATGCAAATCCATGGGGGCGCCCCTATCATATGGTCGTAGGGAAGATGCGATCATGGGCGCCCCCGGTCACAGAGAGCCTCGACCCCCAGCTGCTCGGGGAAACTATGCGCGTCCTCTTCCCAGTTGGGGGAGAGGCGTTCCTGCATCCCCCCGAGCCACAGCCGGATCACCCGCCTTGGTGGTCCGACGAACTGGGGGTCTCCGAGGAGGAGCTGGCCAGGGCCGTCCGGAGAATGGCTGCCAAAAAGACGGCGCCAGGACCGGACGGCATACCTGGCAGGGCCTGGGCTATAGCGGTGGGTGCTCTGGGGGCTGGCTTGATACGCGTCTTTGACGCGTGCCTGCGGACCGGTCAGTTCCCCCCCATATGGAAGGTGGCTAGGTTGGTCCTCCTCCACAAGCCAGGGAAGCCCGCGGATTCTCCATCTGCGTTCCGACCCATTTGTCTGTTGGACGAGGCTGGAAAGCTCCTCGAGCGGGTCATTGTATCCAGGCTCGAGGGGCACCTGTCCCGCGTCGGCCCTGATCTGGCCGACCGACAGGTCGGCTTTCGCCGGGGCCGCTCCACAGTCGACGCCATAGCGACAGTGCGGACCCTGGCGGAATCGGCAATCTCCCGGGGGGGTGTGGCGTTGGCAGTCTCATTAGACATTGCCAACGCCTTCAATACCGTCTCCTGGGGGGCGATAGGTCGGGCACTGCAGTACCACCGGGTGCCCGCCTATCTATGCCGACTGATCGGGGATTATCTTCGGGGCAGGGTAGTCCAATATCCGGGTCGGAACGGGATGGAGCAGAGAGCGGTGCACCGCGGGGTTCCACAGGGGTCGGTCCTCGGGCCGCTCCTGTGGAACTTGGCCTATGATGCGGTGCTGCGGGCAGAACTCCCCGTCGGCGTGTCGTTGGTTTGTTATGCCGACGACACCCTGGTGATTGCCGGCGGGGATACGTGGAGGAGGGCGGTGGCCCTCGCGGAGGATGGGACGGCACGAGTCGTCGCCGAAGTAGAGCGTCTGGGGTTGCGCGTGGCACCCCAGAAGACCGAGGCCATCTGGCTGTGTAATGTCAGTGGTCGCGGGGTGCCGCGCCAGGCGTCTCTACGGGTGGGTGGAGCCCAAGTCGGGGTGGGGCGCCGGATGAAGTATCTGGGCCTCACCCTCGACAGCTACTGGCGCTTCGGGCATCATTTGGAAGGGTTGGGTCCCCGTATCGAGAGGGCAGCGGCCGCGTTAGGCCGCATAATGCCTAATCTCGGGGGACCCAACATGGCGGCACGGCGGCTGTATTTGGGAGTCGTCCGGTCCATGGCGCTTTATGGCGCGCCGATATGGGCCGGCGGTCTGATGGCCAATCGGCGGGGTGCATTTGTACTCCGTCGGTTACAGAGGTTGGTCGCCATCAGAGTCGTGCGGGGTTATCGCACGATCTCCTACACAGCCGCCACCTTGCTAGCGGGTTCCGCACCGTTTCACCTGCTGGCGAAAATGGACGCAGAGGTGTATCAAAGCCTCTGCGACCTTCGCCAGCGGGGCGTGGACCCGCATGGCGAGGAGGCCGCCAGGGCCCGGAGCCAGGCGCGGCGACGCGTCTATAGTCGGTGGCTGGTCTGGTTATCGAAGCCAGACCAGCAGGATGATCGCGTCGCCGCGGCGGTCCGCCCAGTGTTTTATGCCTGGGTGGGCCGTAGCTGGGGTACGCCCACCTACCGCCTGACACAGGTACTGACCGGACACGGTTGCTTCGGTCGGTACCTGCATCGGATAGGGCGGGAGGCGACGGCTGCGTGCCATCATTGCAGGGGAAGGGAGGACACCGCGCAGCACACGCTGCAGTTTTGCCCGGCGTGGGCAGCTCAGCGCGGTGTCCTCGTTGGAATAGTTGGTGCGGACCTCTCGCTGCCGGCCGTCATTCGTGCAATGGTCGGCAGTGCGGAGGCGTGGGCGGCCATGGCCTTGTTTTGTGAAGAGGTCATGGCCGCGAAGGAGGACGCCGAAAGGGCGCGTGAGGAGGTGGGGGGCAGGCGGCGACGCCGACCGTAAGACCCTCCACCGCTCCCCGTGACAGGGGGAGCGCGAAGGGGTCGGTGATGGTGTTTGGGTGCGAGGTGAGGGTCACTATTCCCTCATTCCCCCTCGCATCCAGCCCATCACCGTACCAGGGGCCCGTGGCAGGGGCCCCGTCTAGCGGGGGCGGCAGTGTTAGCCGGCCCCGCAGCCGTGGTCGCGATCGGGTGGGGGCCCGGTCGCGGCTAGTAGCAACGGCAAGAGCGGGGGCGACGTCGCGTGTGACCGCGTGGCGTCGCCGGGGGGCAATCAGGTTAGTTTGCCCCCCATTGGGGGAGGAGGATCATATCTCCTCCCCCGGGAAGGGCCCGTAGTAGGGCGTTGCGACAACGGGGAGAGTCACGGTAGTATCGCTAGTTTGGTTCCCGTGACTCTCCCCAGATAAAGGGCGCAGGCGGTCACCGTGGTGTTTTAGCCGGTAAGAGTCCGGCACTACCCCGGCCTCCCCCCCAGGGAGCCGGGGTGTCCATGAGGATTTCACCACGTTAAAAAAAAAAAAAAAAAAAAAAAAGTAATGTGGTAACACACTGAAGCAATCAATTAAACCTGGTTTAGATCAATATTTTAGAGGATAACACCGGTTAGGTCTGGGTTAGGTCTGGGCTATTCGCGCATCTGGCTCATGATTTTGACTTCTTCGCATACTTGTTGGCCAGATCCTGGGTTTTTTTCGTGTTTGAATCACGTAGTGATGTTGTACCACACTGAGGCAGTCAATTAAACCTGGTTTCGATCAATATTTCAGAGGATAACACCGGTTAGGTCTGGGTTAGGTCCGGGAAATGCACGCATCTGGCTCATGATTTCGCCTTTTTCGCAAACTTGTTGACCAGATCCTGGGTTTTTTCCGTGTTTGAATCACGTAGTAATGTGGTAATTCACTGAAGCAGTCAATTAAACCTGGTTTCGATCAATATTTTAGAGGATAACACCGGTTAGGTCTGGGTTAGGTCTGAGTTATGCCCGCATCTGGCTCATGATTTTGCCTTTTTCGCAAACTTGTTGGCCAGATCCTGGGTTTTTTCCGTGTTTGAATCACGTAGTAATGTTGTAGCACACTGAAGCAGTCAATTAAACCTGGTTTCGATCAATATTTTAGAGGATAACACCGGTTAGGTCTGGGTTAGGTCTGGGTTATGCCCGCATCTGGCTCATGATTTTGCCTTCTTCGCATACTTGTTGGCCAGATCCTGGGTTTTTTTCGTGTTTGAATCACGTAGTAATGTGGTAACACACTGAAGCAGTCAATTAAACCTGGTTTCGATCAATATTTTAGAGGATAACACCGGTTAGGTCTGGGCTAGGTCTGCGTTATGCCCGCATCTGGCTCATGATTTTGCCTTCTTCGCATACTTGTTGGCCAGATCCGGGGATTTTTTCGTGTTTGAATCACGTAGTAATGTGGTAACACACTGAAGCAGTCCATTAAACCTGGTTTCGATCAATTTTTTTAGAGGATGACACCGGTTAGGTCTGGGTTAGGTCTGGGTTATGCCCGCATCTGGCTCATGATTTTGCCTTCTTCGCATACTTGTTGGCCAGATCCTGGGTTTTTTTCGTGTTTGAATCACGTAGTAATGTGGTAACACACTGAAGCAATCAATTAAACCTGGTTTGGATCAATATTTTAGAGGATAACACCGGTTAGGTCTGGGTTAGGTCTGGGCTATGCCCGCATCTGGCTCATGATTTTGACTTCTTCGCATACTTGTTGGCCAGATCCTGGGTTTTTTTCGTGTTTGAATCACGTAGTAATGTTGTACCACACTGAGGCAGTCAATTAAACCTGGTTTCGATCAATATTTCAGAGGATAACACTGGTTAGGTCTGGGTTAGGTCCGGGAAATGCACGCATCTGGCTCATGATTTCGCCTTTTTCGCAAACATGTTGGCCAGATCCTGGGTTTTTTCCGTGTTTGAATCACCTAGTAATGTGGTAATTCACTGAAACACTCAATTAAACCTGGTTTCGATCAATATTTTAGAGGATAACACCGGTTAGGTCTAGGTTAGGTCTGGGATATGCGCGCATCTGGCTTATACTTTCGCCTTTTTCGCAAACTTGTTCGCCAGATCCTGGGTTTTTTCCGTGTTTGAATCACGTAGTAATGTGGTAATACACTGAAGCAGTCAATTAAACCTGGTTTCGATCAATATTTTAGAGGATAACACCGGTAAGGTCTGGGTTAGGTCCGGGAAATGCACGCATCTGGCTTATGATTTCGCCGTTTTCGCAAACTTGTTGGCCAGATCCTGGGTTTTTTCCGTGTTTGAATCACGTAGTAATGTGGTAATACACTGAAGCAGTCAATTAAACCTGGTTTCGATCAATATTTTGGAGGATAACACCGGTGAGGTCTGGGTAAGGTCCGGGAAATGCACGCATCTGGCTTATGATTTCGCCTTTTTCGCAAACTTGTTGACCAGATCCTGGGTTTTTCCGTGTTTGAATCACGTAGTAATGTGGTACCACACTGTGGCAGTCAATTAAACCTGGTTTCGATCAATATTTTAGAGGATAACACCAGTTAGGTCTGGGTTAGGTCTGGGATATGCGCGCATCTGGCTTACACTTTCGCCATTTTCGCAAACTTGTTGGCCAGATCCTGGGTTTTTTTCGTGTTTGAATCACGTAGCAATGTTGTACCAGTCTGAGGCAGTCAATTAATCCTGGTTTCGATCAATATTTCAGAGGATAACACCGGTTAGGTCTGGGTTAGGTCCGGGAAATGCACGAATCTGGCTCATGATTTCGCCTTTTTCACAAACTTGTCGGCCAGATCCTGGGTTTTTTCCGTGTTTGAATCACGTAGTAATGTGGTAATTCACTGAAGCAGTCACTTAAACCTGGTTTCGATCAATATTTTAGAGGATAACACCGGTTAGGTCTGGGTTAGGTCTGAGTTATGCCCGCATCTGGCTCATGATTTTGCCTTTTTCGCAAACTTGTTGGCCAGATCCTGGGTTTTTTCCGTGTTTGAATCACGTAGTAATGTGGTAACACACTGAAGCAGTCAATTAAACCTGGTTTCGATCAATATTTTAGAGGATAACACCGGTTAGGTCTGGGTTAGGTCTGGGTTATGCCTGCATCTGGCTCATGATTTTGCCTTCTTCGCATACTTGTTGGCCAGATCCTAGGTTTTTTTCGTGTTTGAATCACGTACTAATGTTGTAACACACTGAAGCAGTCAATTAAACCTGGTTTCGATCAATATTTTAGAGGATAACACCGGTTAGGTCTGGGTTAGGTCCGGGAAATGCACGCATCTGGCTAATGATTTCGCCCTTTTCGCAAACTTGTTGACCAGATCCTGGGTTTTTTCCGTGTTTGAATCACGTAGTAATGTGGTACCACACTGAGGCAGTCAATTAAACCTGGCTTCGATCAATATTTTAGAGGATAACACCGGTTAGCTCTGGGTTAGGTCTGGGATATGCGCGCATCTGGCTTACACTTTCGCCATTTTCACAAACTTGTTGGCCAGATCCTGGGTTTTTTTCGTGTTTGAATCACGTAGTAACGTTGTACCACACTGAGGCAGTCAATTAAACCTGGTTTCGATCAATATTTCCGAGGATAACACCGGTTAGGTCTGTGTTAGGTCCGGGAAATGCACGCATCTGGCTCATGATTTTGCCTTTTTCGCAAACTTGTTGGCCAGATCCTGGGTTTTTTCCGTGTTTGAATCACGTAGTAATGTTGTAGCACACTGAAGCAGTCAATTAAACCTGGTTTCGATCAATATTTTAGAGGATAACACCGGTTAGGTCAGGGTTAGGTCTGGATTATGCACGCATCTGGCTCATGATTTTGCCTTCTTCGCATACTTCTTGGCCAGATCCGTTTTTTTTGTGTTTGAATCACGTAGTAATGTGGTAACACACTGAAGCAGTCAATTAAACCTGGTTTCGATCCATATTTTAGAGGATAACACCGGTTAGGTCTGGGTTAGGTCTGGGTTATGCCCGCATCTGGCTCATGATTTTGCCTTCTTCGCAGACTTGTTGGCCAGATCCTGGATTTTTTTCGTGTTTGAATCACGTAGTAATGTGGTAACACACTGAAGCAATCAATTAAACCTGGTTTAGATCAATATTTTAGAGGATAACACCGGTTAGGTCTGGGTTAGGTCTGGGCTATTCGCGCATCTGGCTCATGATTTTGACTTCTTCGCATACTTGTTGGCCAGATCCTGGGTTTTTTTCGTGTTTGAATCACGTAGTGATGTTGTACCACACTGAGGCAGTCAATTAAACCTGGTTTCGATCAATATTTCAGAGGATAACACCGGTTAGGTCTGGGTTAGGTCTGGGCTATGCCCGCATCTGGCTCATGATTTTGACTTCTTCGCATACTTGTTGGCCAGATCCTGGGTTTTTTTCGTGTTTGAATCACGTAGTAATGTTGTACCACACTGAGGCAGTCAATTAAACCTGGTTTCGATCAATATTTCAGAGGATAACACTGGTTAGGTCTGGGTTAGGTCCGGGAAATGCACGCATCTGGCTCATGATTTCGCCTTTTTCGCAAACATGTTGGCCAGATCCTGGGTTTTTTCCGTGTTTGAATCACGTAGTAATGTGGTAATTCACTGAAACACTCAATTAAACCTGGTTTCGATCAATATTTTAGAGGATAACACCGGTTAGGTCTAGGTTAGGTCTGGGATATGCGCGCATCTGGCTTATACTTTCGCCTTTTTCGCAAACTTGTTCGCCAGATCCTGGGTTTTTTCCGTGTTTGAATCACGTAGTAATGTGGTAATACACTGAAGCAGTCAATTAAACCTGGTTTCGATCAATATTTTAGAGGATAACACCGGTAAGGTCTGGGTTAGGTCCGGGAAATGCACGCATCTGGCTTATGATTTCGCCTTTTTCGCAAACTTGTTGACCAGATCCTGGGTTTTTCCGTGTTTGTATCACGTAGTAATGTGGTACCACACTGTGGCAGTCAATTAAACCTGGTTTCGATCAATATTTTAGAGGATAACACCAGTTAGGTCTGGGTTAGGTCTGGGATATGCGCGCATCTGGCTTACACTTTTGTCATTTTCGCAAACTTGTTGGCCAGATCCTGGGTTTTTTTCGTGTTTGAATCACGTAGTAATGTTGTACCACACTGAGGCAGTCAATTAAACCTGGTTTCGATCAATATTTCAGAGGATAACACCGGTTAGGTCTGGGTTAGGTCCGGGATATGCACGCATCTGGCTCATGATTTCGCCTTTTTCGCAAACTTGTTGGCCAGATCCTGGGTTTTTTCCGTGTTTGAATCACGTAGTAATGTTGTAGCACACTGAAGCAGTCAATTAAACCTGGTTTCGATCAATATTTTAGAGGATAACACCGGTTAGGTCTGGGTTAGGTCTGGATTATGCCCGCATCTGGCTCATAATTTTGCCTTCTTCGCATACTTCTTGGCCAGATCCGGTTTTTTTTGTGTTTGAATCACGTAGTAATGTGGTAACACACTGAAGCAGTCAATTAAACCTGGTTTCGATCAATATTTTAGAGGATAACACCAGTTAGGTCTGGGTTAGGTCTGGGTTATGCCCGCATCTGGCTCATGATTTTGCCTTCTTCGCAGACTTGTTGGCCAGATCCTGGATTTTTTTCGTGTTTGAATGACGTAGTAATGTGGTAACACACTGAAGCAATCAAGTAAACCTGGTTTAGATCAATATTTTAGAGGATAACACCGGTTAGGTCTGGGCTAGGTCTGCGTTATGCCCGCATCTGGCTCATGATTTTGCCTTCTTCGCATACTTGTTGGCCAGATCCGAAAATTTTTTCGTGTTTGAATCACGGAGTAATGTGGTAACACACTGAAGCAGTCAATTAAACCTGGTTTCGATCCATTTTTTTAGAGGATGACACCGGTTAGGTCTGGGTTAGGTCTGGGTTATGCCCGCATCTGGCTCATGATTTTGCCTTCTTCGCATACTTGTTGGCCAGATCCTGGGTTTTTTTCGTGTTTGAATCACGTAGTAATGTGGTAACACACTGAAGCTGTCAATTTAACCTGGTTTCGATCTATATTTTAGAGGATAACACCGGTTATGTCTGGGTTAGGTCTGGGATACGCGCGCATCTGGCTTATACTTTCGCCTTTTTCGCAAACTTGTTGGCCAGTTCCTGGGTTTTCTCCGTGTTTGAATCACGTAGTAATGTGGTAACACAATGAAGCAGTCAATTAACCCTGGTTTCGATCAATATTTTGGAGGATAACACCGGTTAGGTCTGGGTTAGGTCTGGGTTATGCCCGCATCTGGCTCATGATTTTGCCTTTTTCGCAAACTTGTTGGCCAGATCCTGGGTTTTTTCCGTGTTTGAATCACGTAGTAATGTGGTAATACACTGAAGCAGTCAATTAAACCTGGTTTCGATCAATATTTTAGAGGATAACACCGGTTAGGTCTGGGTTAGGTCTGGGATATGCGCGCATCTGGCTTATACTTTCGCCTTTTTCGCAAACTTGTTGACCATATCCTGGGTTTTTTCCGTGTTTGAATCACGTAGTAATGTGGTACCACACTGAGGCAGTCAATTAAACCTGGTTTCGATCAATATTTTAGAGGATAACACCGGTTAGGTCTGGGTTAGGTCTGGGATATGCGCGCATCTGGCTTACACTTTCGCCATTTTCGCGAACTTGTTGGCCAGATCCTGGGTTTTTTTCGTGTTTGAATCACGTAGTAACGTTGTACCACACTGAGGCAGTCAATTAAACCTGGTTTCGATCAATATTTTAGAGGATAACACCGGTTAGGTCTGGGCTAGGTCTGCGTTATGCCCGCATCTGGCTCATGATTTTGCCTTCTTCGCATACTTGTTGGCCAGATCCGAAAATTTTTTCGTGTTTGAATCACGGAGTAATGTGGTAACACACTGAAGCAGTCAATTAAACCTGGTTTCGATCTATATTTTAGAGGATAACACCGGTTAGGTCTGGGTTAGGTCTGGGCTATGCCCGCATCTGGCTCATGATTTTGACTTCTTCGCATACTTGTTGGCCAGATCCTGGGTTTTTTTCGTGTTTGAATCACGTAGTAATGTTGTACCACACTGAGGCAGTCAATTAAACCTGGTTTCGATCAATATTTCAGAGGATAACACTGGTTAGGTCTGGGTTAGGTCCGGGAAATGCACGCATCTGGCTCATGATTTCGCCTTTTTCGCAAACTTGTTGGCCAGATCCTGGGTTTTTCCGTGTTTGAATCACGTAGTAATGTGGTAATTCACTGAAACACTCAATTAAACCTGGTTTCGATCAATATTTTAGGGGATAACACCGGTTAGGTCTGGGTTAGGTCTGGGATATGCGCGCATCTGGCTCATACTTTCGCCTTTTTCGCAAACTTGTTCGCCAGATCCTGGGTTTTTTTCGTGTTTGAATCACGTGGTAATGTTGTACCAGACTGAGGCAGTCAATTAAACCTGGTTTCGATCAATATTTCAGAGGATAACACCGGTTAGGTCTGGGTTAGGTACGGGAAATGCATCATCTGGCTCATGATTTCGCCTTTTTCGCAAACTTGTTGGCCAGATCCTGGGTTTTTTCCGTGTTTGAATCACGTTGTAATGTGGTAATTCACTGAAGCAGTCAATTAAACCTGGTTTCGATCAATATTTTAGAGGATAGCACCGGTTAGGTCTGGGTTAGGTCTGGGTTATGCCCGCATCTGGCTCATGATTTTGCCTTCTTCGCATACTTGTTGGCCAGATCCTGGGTTTTTTTCGTGTTTGAATCACGTAGTAATGTGGTAACACACTGAAGCAGTCAATTAAACCTGGTTTCGATCAATTTTTTTAGAGGATAACACCGGTTAGGTCTGGGTTAGGTCTGGGTTATGCCCGCATCTGGCTCATGATTTTGCCTTCTTCGCATACTTGTTCGCCAGATACTGGGTTTTTTTCGTGTTTGAATCACGTAGTAATGTGGTAACACACTGAAGCAGTCAATTTAACCTGGTTTCGATCAATATTTTAGAGGATAACACCGGTTATGTCTGGGTTAGGTCTGGGATACGCGCGCATCTGGCTTATACTTTCGCCTTTTTCGCAAACTTGTTGGCCAGTTCCTGGGTTTTCTCCGTGTTTGAATCACGTAGTAATGTGGTAACACAATGAAGCAGTCAATTAATCCCTGGTTTCGATCAATATTTTGGAGGATAACACCGGTTAGGTCTGGGTTAGGTCCGGGTTATGCCCGCATCTGGCTCATGATTTTGCCTTTTTCGCAAACTTGTTGGCCAGATCCTGGGTTTTTTCCGTGTTTGAATCTCGTAGTAATGTGGTAATACACTGAAGCAGTCAATTAAACCTGGTTTCGATCAATATTTTAGAGGATAACACCGGTAAGGTCTGGGTTAGGTCCGGGAAATGCACGCATCTGGCTTATGATTTCGCCTTTTTCGCAAACTTGTTGACCAGATCCTGGGTTTTTCCGTGTTTGAATCACGTAGTAATGTGGTACCACACTGTGGCAGTCAATTAAACCTGGTTTCGATCAATATTTTAGAGGATAACACCAGTTAGGTCTGGGTTAGATCTGGGATATGCGCGCATCTGGCTTACACTTTTGTCATTTTCGCAAACTTGTTGGCCAGATCCTGGGTTTTTTTCGTGTTTGAATCACGTAGTAATGTTGTACCAGACTGAGGCAGTCAATTAAACCTGGTTTCGATCAATATTTCAGAGGATAACACCGGTTAGGTCTGGGTTAGGTACGGGAAATGCACGCATCTGGCTCATGATTTCGCCTTTTTCGCAAACTTGTTGGCCAGATCCTGGGTTTTTTCCGTGTTTGAATCACGTTGTAATGTGGTAATTCACTGAAGCAGTCAATTAAACCTGGTTTCGATCAATATTTTAGAGGATAACACCGGTTAGGTCTGGGTTAGGTCTGGGTTATGCCCGCATCTGGCTCATGATTTTGCCTTCTTCGCATACTTGTTGGCCAGATCCTGGGTTTTTTTCGTGTTTGAATCACGTAGTAATGTGGTAACACACTGAAGCAGTCAATTAAACCTGGTTTCGATCAATTTTTTTAGAGGATAACACCGGTTAGGTCTGGGTTAGGTCTGGGTTATGCCCGCATCTGGCTCATGATTTTGCCTTCTTCGCATACTTGTTCGCCAGATACTGGGTTTTTTTCGTGTTTGAATCACGTAGTAATGTGGTAACACACTGAGGCAGTCAATTTAACCTGGTTTCGATCAATATTTTAGAGGATAACACCGGTTATGTCTGGGTTAGGTCTGGGATACGCGCGCATCTGGCTTATACTTTCGCCTTTTTCGCAAACTTGTTGGCCAGTTCCTGGGTTTTCTCCGTGTTTGAATCACGTAGTAATGTGGTAACACAATGAAGCAGTCAATTAATCCCTGGTTTCGATCAATATTTTGGAGGATAACACCGGTTAGGTCTGGGTTAGGTCCGGGTTATGCCCGCATCTGGCTCATGATTTTGCCTTTTTCGCAAACTTGTTGGCCAGATCCTGGGTTTTTTCCGTGTTTGAATCTCGTAGTAATGTGGTAATACACTGAAGCAGTCAATTAAACCTGGTTTCGATCAATATTTTAGAGGATTACACCGGTTAGGTCTGGGTTAGGTCCGGGAAATGCACGCATCTGGGCTATGATTTCGCCTTTTTCGCAAACTTGTTGGCCAGATCCTGGGGGTTTTTCGTGTTTGAATCACGTAGTAATGTGGTAACACGTTGAAGCAGTCAATTAAACCTGGTTCCGATCAATATTTTAGAGGATAACACCGGTTAGGTCTGGGTTAGGTCTGGGTTATGCCCGCATCTGGCTCATGATTTTGCCTTCTTCGCATACTTGTTGGCCAGATCCTGGGGTTTTTTCGTGTTTGAATCACGTAGTAATGTGGTAACACACTGAAGCAGTCAATTAAACCTGGTTCCGATCAATATTTTAGAGGATAACACCGGTTAGGTCTGGGTTAGGTCTGGGTTATGCCCGCATCTGGCTCATGATTTTGCCTTCTTCGCATACTTGTTGGCCAGATCCTGGGGTTTTTTCGTGTTTGAATCACGTAGTAATGTGGTAACACACTGAAGCAGTCAATTAAACCTGGTTCCGATCAATATTTTAGAGGATAACACCGGTTAGGTCTGGGTTAGGTCTGGGTTATGCCCGCATCTGGCTCATGATTTTGCCTTCTTCGCATACTTGTTGGCCAGATCCTGGGGTTTTTTCGTGTTTGAATCACGTAGTAATGTGGTAACACACTGAAGCAGTCAATTAAACCTGGTTCCGATCAATATTTTAGAGGATAACACCGGTTAGGTCTGGGTTAGGTCTGGGTTATGCCCGCATCTGGCTCATGATTTTGCCTTCTTCGCATACTTGTTGGCCAGACCCTGGGTTTTTTTCGTGTTTGAATCACGTAGTAATGTGGTAACACACTGAAGCAGTCAATTAAACCTGGTTTCGATCAATATTTTAGAGGATAACACCGGTTAGGTCTGGGTTAGGTCTGGGATATGCGCGCATCTGGCTTATACTTTCGCCTTTTTCGCAAACTTGTTGGCCAGATCCTGGGTTTTTTCCGTGTTTGAATCACGTAGTAATGTTGTACCACACTGAGGCAGTCAATTAAACCTGGTTTCGATCAATATTTTAGAGGATAACACCGGTTAGGTCTGGGTTAGGTCTGGGATATGCGCGCATCTGGCTTACACTTTCGCCATTTTCGCATACTTGTTGGCCAGATCCTGGGTTTTTTTCGTGTTTGAATCACGTAGTAATGTGGTAACACACTGAAGCAGTCAATTAAACCTGGTTTCGATCAATATTTTAGAGGATAACACCTGTTAGGTCTGGGTTAAGTCCGGGAAATGCACGCATCTGGCTTATGATTTCGCCTTTTTCGCAAACTTGTTGACCAGATCCTGGGTTTTTTCCGTGTTTGAATCACGTAGTAATGTGGTACCACACTGAGGCAGTCAATTAAACCTGGTTTCGATCAATATTTTAGAGGATAACACCGGTTAGGTCTGGGTTAGGTCTGGGATATGCGCGCATCTGGCTTACACTTTCGCCATTTTCGCATACTTGTTGGCCAGATCCTGGGTTTTTTCGTGTTTGAATCACGTAGTAATGTGGTAACACACTGAAGCAGTCAATTAAACCTGGTTTCGATCAATATTTTAGAGGATAACACCTGTTAGGTCTGGGTTAAGTCCGGGAAATGCACGCATCTGGCTTATGATTTCGCCTTTTTCGCAAACTTGTTGGCCAGATCCTCGGTTTTTTCCGTGTTTGAATCACGTAGTAATGTGGTAACACACTGAAGCAGTCAATTAAACCTGGTTTCGATCAATATTTTAGAGGATAACACCGGTTAGGTCTGGGTTAGGTCTGGGTTATGCCCGCATCTGGCTCATGATTTTGCCTTCTTCGCATACCTGTTGGCCAGATCCTGGGTTTTATTCGTGTTTGAATCACGTAGTAATGTGGTAACACACTGAAGCAGTCAATTAAACCTGGTTTCGATCAATATTTTAGAGGATAACACCGGTTAGGTCTGGGTTAGGTCTGAGTTATGCCCGCATCTGGCTCATGATTTTGCCTTCTTCGCATACTTGTTGGCCAGATCCTGGGTTTTTTTCGTGTTTGAATCACGTAGTAATGTGGTAACACACTGAAGCAGTCAATTAAACTTGGTTTCGATCAATTTTTTTAGGGGATGACACCGGTTAGGTCTGGGTTAGGTCTGGGTTATGCCCGCATCTGGCTCATGATTAAGCCTTCTTCGCATACTTGTTGGCCAGATCCTGGATTTTTTTCGTGTTT
The DNA here is from genome assembly GCF_051014445.1 of Colletes latitarsis. Taxonomy (NCBI): domain Eukaryota; kingdom Metazoa; phylum Arthropoda; class Insecta; order Hymenoptera; family Colletidae; genus Colletes; species Colletes latitarsis. The sequence goes on along the minus strand of NC_135145.1, from coordinate 1,954,507 downwards.
GAATCACGTAGTAATGTGGTAACACACTGAAGCAGTCAATTTAACCTGGTTTCGATCAATATTTTAGAGGATAGCACCGGTTAGGTCTGGGTTAGGTCTGGGATACGCGCGCATCTGGCTTATACTTTCGCCTTTTTCGCAAACTTGTTGGCCAGAACCTCGGTTTTTTCCGTGTTTGAAACACGTAGTAATGTGGTAACACACTGAAGCAGTCAATTAAACCTGGTTTCGATCAATATTTTAGATGATGACACCGGTTAGGTCTGGGTTAGGTCTGGGATATGCGCGCATCTGGCTTATACTTTCTCCTTTTTCGCAAACTTGTTCGCCAGATACTGGGTTTTTTTCGTGTTTGAATCACGTAGTAATGTGGTAACACACTGAAGCAGTCAATTTAACCTGGTTTCGATCAATATTTTAGAGGATAACACCGGTTATGTCTGGGTTAGGTCTGGGATACGCGCGCATCTGGCTTATACTTTCGCATTTTTCGCAAACTTGTTGGCCAGTTCCTGGGTTTTCTCCGTGTTTGAATCACGTAGTAATGTGGTAACACAATGAAGCAGTCAATTAACCCTGGTTTCGATCAGTATTTTGGAGGATAACACCGGTTAGGTCTGGGTTAGGTCTGGGTTATGCCCGCATCTGGCTCATGATTTTGCCTTCTTCGCATACTTGTTGGCCAGATCCTGGATTTTTTTCGTGTTTGAATCACGTAGTAATGTGGTAACACACTGAAGCAGTCAATTAAATCTGGTTCCGATCAATATTTTAGAGGATAACACCGGTTAGGTCTGGGTTAGGTCTGGGTTATGCCCGCATCTGGCTCATGATTTTGCCTTCTTCGCATACTTGTTGGCCAGATCCTGGGGTTTTTTCGTGTTTGAATCACGTAGTAATGTGGTAACACACTGAAGCAGTCAATTAAACCTGGTTCCGATCAATATTTTAGAGGATAACACCGGTTAGGTCTGGGTTAGGTCTGGGAAATGCGCGCATCTGGCTTATACTTTCGCATTTTTCGCAAACTTGTTGGCCAGTTCCTGGGTTTTCTCCGTGTTTGAATCACGTAGTAATGTGGTAACACACTGAAGCAGTCAATTAAACCTGGTTCCGATCAATATTTTAGAGGATAACACCGGTTAGGTCTGGGTTAGGTATGGGTTATGCCCGCATCTGGCTCATGATTTTGCCTTCTTCGCATACTTGTTGGCCAGATCCTGGGTTTTTTTCGTGTTTGAATCACGTAGTAATGTGGTAACACACTGAAGCAGTCAATTAAACCTGGTTTCGATCAATATTTTAGAGGATAACACCGGTTAGGTCTGGGTTAGGTCTGGGATATGCGCGCATCTGGCTTATACTTTCGCCTTTTTCGCAAACTTGTTGGCCAGATCCTCGGTTTTTTCCGTGTTTGAATCACGTAGTAATGTGGTAACACACTGAAGCAGTCAATTAAACCTGGTTTCGATCAATATTTCAGAGGATAACACCGGTTAGGTCTGGGTTAGGTCCGGGAAATGCACGCATCTGGCTCATGTTTTCGCCTTTTTCGCAAACTTGTTGGCCAGATCCTGGGTTTTTTCCGTGTTTGAATCACGTAGTAATGTGGTAATTCACTGAAACACTCAATTAAACCTGGTTTCGATCAATATTTTAGAGGATAACACCGGTTAGGTCTGGGTTAGGTCTGGGATATGCGCGCATCTGGCTTATACTTTCGCCTTTTTCGCAAACTTGTTCGCCAGATCCTGGGTTTTTTCCGTGTTTGAATCACGTAGTAATGTGGTAATACACTGAAGCAGTCAATTAAACCTGGTTTCGATCAATATTTTAGAGGATAACACCGGTAAGGTCTGGGTTAGGTCCGGGAAATGCACGCATCTGGCTTATGATTTCGCCTTTTTCGCAAACTTGTTGACCAGATCCTGGGTTTTTCCGTGTTTGAATCACGTAGTAATGTGGTACCACACTGTGGCAGTCAATTAAACCTGGTTTCGATCAATATTTTAGAGGATAACACCAGTTAGGTCTGGGTTAGGTCTGGGATATGCGCGCATCTGGCTTACACTTTTGTCATTTTCGCAAACTTGTTGGCCAGATCCTGGGTTTTTTCCGTGTTTGTATCACGTAGTAATGTGGTAATTCACTGAAACACTCAATTAAACCTGGTTTCGATCAATATTTTAGAGGATAACACCGGTTAGGTCTGGGTTAGGTCTGGGCTATGCCCGCATCTGGCTCATGATTTTGACTTCTTCGCATACTTGTTGGCCAGATCCTGGGTTTTTTTCGTGTTTGAATCACGTAGTAATGTTGTACCACACTGAGGCAGTCAATTAAACCTGGTTTCGATCAATATTTTAGAGGATAACACCGGTTAGGTCTGGGTTAGGTCTGGGTTATGCCCGCATCTGGCTCATGATTTTGCCTTCTTCGCATACTTGTTGGCCAGATCCTGGGTTTTTTTCGTGTTTGAATCACGTAGTAATGTGGCAACACACTGAAGCAGTCAATTAAACCTGGTTTCGATCAATATTTTAGAGGATAACACCGGTTAGGTCTGGGCTAGGTCTGAGTTATGCCCGCATCTGGCTCATGATTTTGCCTTCTTCGCATACTTGTTGGCCAGATCCGGGGTTTTTTTCGTGTTTGAATCACGTGGTAATGTGGTAACACACTGAAGCAGTCAATTAAACCTGGTTTCGATCAATATTTTAGAGGATAACACCGGTAAGGTCTGGGTTAGGTCCGGGAAATGCACGCATCTGGCTCATGATTTCGCCTTTTTCGCAAACTTGTTGGCCAGATCCTGGGTTTTTTCCGTGTTTGAATCACGTAGTAATGTGGAAACACACTGAAGCAGTCAATTAAACCTGGTTTCGATCAATATTTTAGAGGATAACACCGGTTAGGTCTGGGTTAGGTCTGGGATATGCGCGCATCTGGCTTACACTTTCGCCATTTTCGCAAACTTGTTGGCCAGATCCTGGGTTTTTCCGTGTTTGAATCACGTAGGAATGTGGTACCACACTGTGGCAGTCAATTAAACCTGGTTTCGATCAATATTTTAGAGGATAACACCAGTTAGGTCTGGGTTAGGTCTGGGATATGCGCGCATCTGGCTTACACTTTTGTCATTTTCGCAAACTTGTTGGCCAGATCCTGGGTTTTTTTTGTGTTTGAATCACGTAGTAATGTTGTACCACACTGAGGCAGTCAATTAAACCTGGTTTCGATCAATATTTCAGAGGATAACACCGGTTAGGTCTGGGTTAGGTCCGGGAAATGCACGCATCTGGCTCATGATTTCGCCTTTTTCGCAAACTTGTTGGCCAGATCCTGGGTTTTTTCCGTGTTTGAATCACGTAGTAATGTGGTAACACACTGAAGCAGTCAATTAAACCTGGTTTCGATCAATAATTTAGAGGATAACACCGGTTAGGTCTGGGTTAGGTCTGGGATATGCGCGCATCTGGCTTACACTTTCGCCATTTTCGCAAACTTGTTGGCCAGATCCTGGGTTTTTTTCGTGTTTGAATCACGTAGTAATGTTGTACCAGACTGAGGCAGTCAATTAAACCTGGTTTCGATCAATATTTCAGAGGATAACACCGGTTAGGTCTGGGTTAGGTCCGGGAAATGCACGCATCTGGCTCATGATTTCGCCTTTTTCGCAAACTTGTTGGCCAGATCCTGGGTTTTTCCGTGTTTGAATCACGTTGTAATGTGGTAATTCACTGAAGCAGTCAATTAAACCTGGTTTCGATCAATATTTTAGAGGATAACACCGGTTAGGTCTGGGTTAGGTCTGGGTTATGCCCGCATCTGGCTCATGATTTTGCCTTCTTCGCATACTTGTTGGCCAGATCCTGGGTTTTTTTCGTGTTTGAATCATGTAGTAATGTGGTAACACACTGAAGCAGTCAATTAAACCTGGTTTCGATCAATATTTTAGAGGATAACACCGGTTAGGTCTGGGCTAGGTCTGAGTTATGCCCGCATCTGGCTCATGATTTTGCCTTCTTCGCATACTTGTTGGCCAGATCCGGGGTTTTTTTCGTGTTTGAATCACGTAGTAATGTGGTAACACACTGAAGCAGTCAATTAAACCTGGTTTCGATCAATTTTTTTAGAGGATAACACCGGTTAGGTCTGGGTTAGGTCTGGGTTATGCCCGCATCTGGCTCATGATTTTGCCTTCTTCGTATACTTGTTCGCCAGATACTGGGTTTTTTTCGTGTTTGAATCACGTAGTAATGTGGTAACACACTGAAGCAGTCAATTTAACCTGGTTTCGATCAATATTTTAGAGGATAACACCGGTTATGTCTGGGTTAGGTCTGGGATACGCGCGCATCTGGCTTATACTTTCGCCTTTTTCGCAAACTTGTTGGCCAGTTCCTGGGTTTTCTCCGTGTTTGAATCACGTAGTAATGTGGTAACACAATGAAGCAGTCAATTAACCCTGGTTTCGATCAATATTTTGGAGGATAACACCGGTTAGGTCTGGGTTAGGTCTGGGTTATGCCCGCATCTGGCTCATGATTTTGCCTTTTTCGCAAACTTGTTGGCCAGATCCTGGGTTTTTTCCGTGTTTGAATCACGTAGTAATGTGGTAATACACTGAAGCAGTCAATTAAACCTGGTTTCGATCAATATTTTAGAGGATTACACCGGTTAGGTCTGGGTTAGGTCCGGGAAATGCACGCATGTGGCTTATGATTTCGCCTTTTTCGCAAACTTGTTGGCCAGATCCTGGGGGTTTTTCGTATTTGAATCACGTAGTAATGTGGTAACACACTGAAGCAGTCAATTAAATCTGGTTCCGATCAATATTTTAGAGGATAACACCGGTTAGGTCTGGGTTAGGTCTGGGTTAGGTCTGGGTTATGCCCGCATCTGGCTCATGATTTTGCCTTCTTCGCATACTTGTTGGCCAGATCCTGGGGTTTTTTCGTGTTTGAATCACGTAGTAATGTGGTAACACACTGAAGCAGTCAATTAAACCTGGTTCCGATCAATATTTTAGAGGATAACACCGGTTAGGTCTGGGTTAGGTCTGGGTTATGCCCGCATCTGGCTCATGATTTTGCCTTCTTCGCATACTTGTTGGCCAGATCCTGGGTTTTTTTCGTGTTTGAATCACGTAGTAATGTGGTAACACACCGAAGCAGTCAATTAAACCTGGTTTCGATCAATATTTTAGAGGATAACACCGGTTAGGTCTGGGTTAGGTCTGGGATATGCGCGCATCTGGCTTATACTTTCGCCTTTTTCGCAAACTTGTTGTCCAGATCCTCGGTTTTTTCCGTGTTTGAATCACGTAGTAATGTGGTGACACACTGAAGCAGTCAATTAAACCTGGTTTCGATCAATATTTTAGAGGATAACACCGGTTAGGTCTGGGTTAGGTCCGGGAAATGCACGCATCTGGCTTATGATTTCGCCTTTTTCGCAAACTTGTTGACCAGATCCTGGGTTTTTTCCGTGTTTGAATCACGTAGTAATGTGGTACCACACTGAGGCAGTCAATTAAACCTGGTTTCGATCAATATTTTGGAGGATAACACCGGTTAGGTCTGGGTTAGGTCTGGGATATGCGCGCATCTGGCTTACACTTTCGCCATTTTCGCAAACTTGTTGGCCAGATCCTGGGTTTTTTTCGTGTTTGAATCACGTAGTAATGTGGTAACACACTGAAGCAGTCAATTAAACCTGGTTTCGATCAATATTTTAGAGGATAACACCGGATAGGTCTGGGTTAAGTCTGGTATATGCGCGCATCTGGCTCATACTTTCGCCTTTTTCGCAAACTTGTTGGCCAGATCCTGGGTTTTTTTCGTGTTTGAATCACGTAGTAATGTTGTACCACACTGAGGCAGTCAATTAAACCTGGTTTCGATGAATATTTCAGAGGATAACACCGGTTAGGTCTGGGTTAGGTCCGGGAAATGCACGCATCTGGTTCATGATTTCGCCTTTTTCGCAAACTTGTTGGCCAGATCCTGGGTTTTTTCCGTGTTTGAATCACGAAGTAATGTGGTAATTCACTGAACCAGTCAATTAAACCTGGTTTCGATCAATATTTTAGAGGATAACACCGGTTAGGTCCGGGTTAGGTCTGGGTTATGCCCGCATCTGGCTCATGATTTTGCCTTCTTCGCATACCTGTTGGCCAGATCCTGGGTTTTTTTCGTGTTTGAATCACGGAGTAATGTGGTAACACACTGAAGCAGTCAATTAAACCTGGTTTCGATGAATATTTTAGAGCATAACACCGGTTAGGTCTGGGTTAGGTCTGAGTTATGCCCGCATCTGGCTCATGATTTTGCCTTCTTCGCATACTTGTTGGCCAGATCCTGGGTTTTTTTCGTGTTTGAATCACGTAGTAATGTGGTAACACACTGAAGCAGTCAATTAAACCTGGTTTCGATCAATTTTTTTAGGGGATGACACCGGTTAGGTCTGGGTTAGGTCTGGGTTATGCCAGCATCTGGCTCATGATTTAGCCTTCTTCGCATACTTGTTGGCCAGATCCGGGGTTTTTTTCGTGTTTGAATCACGTTGTAATTTGGTAACACACTGAAGCAGTCAATTAAACCTGGTTTCGATCAATATTTTACAGGATAACACCGGTAAGGTCTGGGTTAGGTCCGGGAAATGCACGCATCTGGCTTATGATTTCGCCTTTTTCGCAAACTTGTTGACCAGATCCTGGGTTTTTCCGTGTTTGAATCACGTAGTAATGTGGTACCACACTGTGGCAGTCAATTAAACCTGGTTTCGATCAATATTTTAGAGGATAACACCAGTTAGGTCTGGGTTAGGTCTGGGATATGCGCGCATCTGGCTTACACTTTTGTCATTTTCGCAAACTTGTTGGCCAGATCCTGGGTTTTTTTTGTGTTTGAATCACGTAGTAATGTTGTACCACACAGAGGCAGTCAATTAAACCTGGTTTCGATCAATATTTCAGAGGATAACACCGGTTAGGTCTGGGTTAGGTCCGGGAAATGCACGCATCTGGCTCACGATTTCGCCTTTTTCGCAAACTTGTTGGCCAGATCCTGGGGTTTTTTCGTGTTTGAATCACATAGTAATGTGGTAACACACTGAAGCAGTCAATTAAACCTGGTTCCGATCAATATTTTAGAGGATAACACCGGTTAGGTCTGGGTTAGGTCTGGGTTATGCCCGCATCTGGCTCATGATTTTGCCTTCTTCGCATACTTGTTGGCCAGATCCTGGGTTTTTTTCGTGTTTGAATCACGTAGTAATGTGGTAACACACCGAAGCAGTCAATTAAACCTGGTTTCGATCAATATTTTAGAGGATAACACCGGTTAGGTCTGGGTTAGGTCCGGGAAATGCACGCATCTGGCTTATGATTTCGCCTTTTTCGCAAACTTGTTGACCAGATCCTGGGTTTTTTCCGTGTTTGAATCACGTAGTAATGTGGTACCACACTGAGGCAGTCAATTAAACCTGGTTTCGATCAATATTTTAGAGGATAACACCGGTTAGGTCTGGGTTAGGTCTGGGATATGCGCGCATCTGGCTTACACTTTCGCCATTTTCGCAAACTTGTTGGCCAGATCCTGGGTTTTTTTCGTGTTTGAATCACGTAGTAATGTGGTAACACACTGAAGCAGTCAATTAAACCTGGTTTCGATCAATATTTTAGAGGATAACACCGGATAGGTCTGGGTTAAGTCTGGGATATGCGCGCATCTGGCTCATACTTTCGCCTTTTTCGCAAACTTGTTGGCCAGATCCTGGGTTTTTTTCGTGTTTGAATCACGTAGTAATGTTGTACCACACTGATGCAGTCAATTAAACCTGGTTTCGATGAATATTTCAGAGGATAACACCGGTTAGGTCTGGGTTAGGTCCGGGAAATGCACGCATCTGGTTCATGATTTCGCCTTTTTCGCAAACTTGTTGGCCAGATCCTGGGTTTTTTCCGTGTTTGAATCACGAAGTAATGTGGTAATTCACTGAACCAGTCAATTAAACCTGGTTTCGATCAATATTTTAGAGGATAACACCGGTTAGGTCCGGGTTAGGTCTGGGTTATGCCCGCATCTGGCTCATGATTTTGCCTTCTTCGCATACCTGTTGGCCAGATCCTGGGTTTTTTTCGTGTTTGAATCACGTAGTAATGTGGTAACACACTGAAGCAGTCAATTAAACCTGGTTTCGATGAATATTTTAGAGGATAACACCGGTTAGGTCTGGGTTAGGTCTGAGTTATGCCCGCATCTGGCTCATGATTTTGCCTTCTTCGCATACTTGTTGGCCAGATCCTGGGTTTTTTTCGTGTTTGAATCACGTAGTAATGTGGTAACACACTGAAGCAGTCAATTAAACCTGGTTTCGATCAATTTTTTTAGGGGATGACACCGGTTAGGTCTGGGTTAGGTCTGGGTTATGCCCGCATCCGGCTCATGATTTAGCCTTCTTCGCATACTTGTTGGCCAGATCCGGGGTTTTTTTCGTGTTTGAATCACGTTGTAATTTGGTAACACACTGAAGCAGTCAATTAAACCTGGTTTCGATCAATATTTTAGAGGATAACACCGGTAAGGTCTGTGTTAGGTCCGGGAAATGCACGCATCTGGCTTATGATTTCGCCTTTTTCGCAAACTTGTTGACCAGATCCTGGGTTTTTCCGTGTTTGAATCACGTAGTAATGTGGTACCACACTGTGGCAGTCAATTAAACCTGGTTTCGATCAATATTTTAGAGGATAACACCAGTTAGGTCTGGGTTAGGTCTGGGATATGCGCGCATCTGGCTTACACTTTTGTCATTTTCGCAAACTTGTTGGCCAGATCCTGGGTTTTTTTTGTGTTTGAATCACGTAGTAATGTTGTACCACACAGAGGCAGTCAATTAAACCTGGTTTCGATCAATATTTCAGAGGATAACACCGGTTAGGTCTGGGTTAGGTCCGGGAAATGCACGCATCTGGCTCATGATTTCGCCTTTTTCGCAAACTTGTTGGCCAGATCCTGGGTTTTTTCCGTGTTTGAATCACGTAGTAATGTGGTAACACACTGAAGCAGTCCATTAAACCTGGTTTCGATCAATATTTTAGAGGATAACACCGGTTAGGTCTGGGTTAGGTCTGGGTTATGCCCGCTTCTGGCTCATGATTTTGCCTTCTTCGCATACTTGTTGGCCAGATCCTGGGTTTTTTTCGTATTTGAATCACGTAGTAATGTTGTACCACACTGAGGCAGTCAATTAAACCTGGATTCGATCAATATTTCAGAGGATAACACCGGTTAGGTCTGGGTTAGGTCTGGGATATGCGCGCATCTGGCTTACACTTTCGCCATTTTCGCAAACTTGTTGGCCAGATCCTGGGTTTTTTTCGTGTTTGAATCACGTAGTAATGTTGTACCAGACTGAGGCAGTCAATTAAACCTGGTTTCGATCAATATTTCAGAGGATAACACCGGTTAGGTCTGGGTTAGGTCCGGGAACTTGTTGGCCAGATCCTGGGTTTTTTTCGTGTTTGAATCACGTAGTAATGTTGTACCAGACTGAGGCAGTCAATTAAACCTGGTTTCGATCAATATTTCAGAGGATAACACCGGTTAGGTCTGGGTTAGGTCCGGGAAATGCACGCATCTGGCTCATGATTTCGCCTTTTTCGCAAACTTGTTGGCCAGATCCTGGGTTTTTTCCGTGTTTGAATCACGTTGTAATGTGGTAATTCACTGAAGCAGTCAATTAAACCTGGTTTCGATCAATATTTTAGAGGATAACACCGGTTAGGTCTGGGTTAGGTCTGGGTTATGCCCGCATCTGGCTCATGATTTTGCCTTCTTCGCATACTTGTTGGCCAGATCCTGGGTTTTTTTCGTGTTTGAATCACGTAGTAATGTGGTAACACACTGAAGCAGTCAATTAAACCTGGTTTCGATCAATATTTTAGAGGATAACACCGGTTAGGTCTGGGCTAGGTCTGAGTTATGCCCGCATCTGGCTCATGATTTTGCCTTCTTCGCATACTTGTTGGCCAGATCCGGGGTTTTTTTCGTGTTTGAATCACGTAGTAATGTGGTAACACACTGAAGCAGTCAATTAAACCTGGTTTCGATCAATTTTTTTAGAGGAAAACACCGGTTAGGTCTGGGTTAGGTCTGGGTTATGCCCGCATCTGGCTCATGATTTTGCCTTCTTCGCATACTTGTTCGCCAGATACTGGGTTTTTTTCGTGTTTGAATCACGTAGTAATGTGGTAAAACACTGATGCAGTCAATTTAACCTGGTTTCGATCAATATTTTAGAGGATAACACCGGTTAGGTCTGGGTTAGGTCTGGGATATGCGCGCATCTGGCTTATACTTTCGCCTTTTTCGCAAACTTGTTGGCCAGATCCTCGGTTTTTTCCGTGTTTGAATCACGTAGTAATGTGGTAACACACTGAAGCAGTCAATTAAACCTGGTTCCGATCAATATTTTAGAGGATAACACCGGTTAGGTCTGGGTTAGGTCCGGGAAATGCACGCATCTGGCTTATGATTTCGCCTTTTTCGCAAACTTGTTGACCAGATCCTGGGTTTTTTCCGTGTTTGAATCACGTAGTAATGTGGTACCACACTGAGGCAGTCAATTAAACCTGGTTTCGATCAATATTTTAGAGGATAACACCGGTTAGGTCTGGGTTAGGTCTGGGATATGCGCCCCATCTGGCTTACACTTTCGCCATTTTCGCAAATTTGTTGGCCAGATCCTGGGTTTTTTTCGTGTTTGAATCACGTAGTAATGTGGTAACACACTGAAGCAGTCAATTAAACCTGGTTTCGATCAATATTTTAGAGGATAACACCGGTTAGGTCTGGGTTAGGTCTGGGATATGCGCGCATCTGGCTCATACTTTCGCCTTTTTCGCAAACTTGTTGGCCAGATCCTTGGTTCTTTTCGTGTTTGAATCACGTAGTAATGTTGTACCACACTGAGGCAGTCAATTAAACCTGGTTTCGATGAATATTTCAGAGGATAACACCGGTTAGGTCTGGGTTAGGTCCGGGAAATGCACGCATCTGGTTCATGATTTCGCCTTTTTCGCAAACTTGTTGGCCAGATCCTGGGTTTTTTCCGTGTTTGAATCACGAAGTAATGTGGTAATTCACTGAACCAGTCAATTAAACCTGGTTTCGATCAATATTTTAGAGGATAACACCGGTTAGGTCTGGGTTAGGTCTGAGTTATGCCCGCATCTGGCTCATGATTTTGCCTTCTTCGCATACTTGTTGGCCAGATCCCGGGTTTTTTTCGTGTTTGAATCACGTAGTAATGTGGTAACACACTGAAGCAGTCAATTAAACCTGGTTTCGATCAATTTTTTTAGGGGATGACACCAGTTAGGTCTGGGTTAGGTCTGGGTTATGCCCGCATCTGGCTCATGATTTAGCCTTCTTCGCATACTTGTTGGCCAGATCCTGGATTTTTTTCGTGTTTGAATCACGTAGTAATGTGGTAACACACTGAAGCAGTCAATTTAACCTGGTTTCGATCAATATTTTAGAGGATAACACCGGTTAGGTCTGGGTTAGGTCTGGGATACGCGCGCATCTGGCTTATACTTTCGCCTTTTTCGCAAACTTGTTGGCCAGATCCTCGGTTTTTTCCGTGTTTGAAACACGTAGTAATGTGGTAACACACTGAAGCAGTCAATTAAACCTGGTTTCGATCAATATTTTAGAGGATGACACCGGCTAGGTCTGGGTTAGGTCTGGGATATGCGCGCATCTGGCTTACACTTTCGCCATTTTCGCAAACTTGTTGGCCAGATCCTGGGTTTTTTTCGTGTTTGAATCACGTAGTAATGTTCTACCACACTGAGGCAGTCAATTAAACCTGGTTTCGATCAATATTTCAGAGGATAACACCGGCTGGGTCTGGGTTAGGTCCGGGAAATGCACGCATCTGGCTCATGATTTCGCCTTTTTCGCAAACTTGTTGGCCAGATCCTGGGTTTTTTCCGTGTTTGAATCACGTAGTAATGTGGTACCACACTGAGGCAGTCAATTAAACCTGGTTTCGATCAATATTTTAGAGGATAACACCGGTTAGGTCTGGGTTAGGTCTGGGATATGCGCGCATCTGGCTTACACTTTCGCAATTTTCGCAAACTTGTTGGCCAGATCCTGGGTTTTTTTCGTGTTTGAATCACGTAGTAACGTTGTACCACACTGAGGCAGTCAATTAAACCTGGTTTCGATCAATATTTTAGAGGATAACACCGGTTAGGTCTGGGTTAGGTCTGGGTTATGCCCGCATCTGGCTCATGATTTTGCCTTCTTTGCATACTAGTTGGCCAGATCCTGGGGTTTTTTCGTGTTTGAATCACGTAGTAATGTGGTAACACACTGAACCAGCCAATTAAACCTGGTTCCGATCAATATTTTAGAGGATAACACCGGTTAGGTCTGGGTTAGGTCTGGGTTATGCCCGCATCTGGCTCATGATTTTGCCTTCTTCACATACTTGTTGGCCAGATCCTGGGTTTTTTTCGTGTTTGAATCACGTAGTAATGTGGTAGCATACTGAAGCAGTCAATTAAACCTGGTTTCGATCAATATTTCAGAGGATAACACCGGTTAGGTCTGGGTTAGGTTTGGGTTATGCCCGCATCTGGCTCATGATTTTGCCTTCTTCGCATACTTGTTGGCCAGATCCTGGGTTTTTTTCGTGTTTGAATCACGTAGTAATGTTGTACCACACTGAGGCAGTCAATTAAACCTGGTTTCGATCAATATTTCAGAGGATAACACCGGTTAGGTCTGGGTTAGGTCTGGGAAATGCACGCATCTGGCTCATGATTTCGCCTTTTTCGCAAACTTGTTGGCCAGATCCTGGGTTTTTTCCGTGTTTGAATCACGTAGTAATGTTGTAGCACACTGAAGCAGTCAATTAAACCTGGTTTCGATCAATATCTTAGAGGATAACACCGGTTAGGTCTGGGTTAGGTTTGGGTTATGCCCGCATCTGGCTCATGATTTTGCATTCTTCGCATACTTGTTGGCCAGATCCTGGGTTTTTTTCGTGTTTGAATCACGTAGTAATGTGGTAACACACTGAAGCATTCAATTAAACCTGGTTTCGATCAATATTTTAGAGGATAACACCGGTTAGGTCTGGGTTAGGTCTGAGTTATGCCCGCATCTGGCTCATGATTTTGCCTTCTTCGCATACTTGTTGGCCAGATCCTGGGATTTTTTCGTGTTTGAATCACGTAGTAATGTGGTAACACACTGAAGCAGTCAATTAAATCTGGTTTCGATCAATATTTTAGAGGATAACACCGGTTAGGTCTGGGTTAGGTCTGGGATATGCGCGCATCTGGCTTACGATTTCGCCTTTTTCGCAAACTTGTTGACCAGATCCTGGGTTTTTTCCGTGTTTGAATCACGTAGTAATGTTGTAGCACACTGTAGCAGACAATTAAACCTGGTTTCGATCAATATTTTAGAGGATAACACCGGTTAGGTCTGGGTTAGGTCTGGGATACGCGCGCATCTGGCTTATACTTTCGCCTTTTTCGCAAACTTGTTGGCCAGATCCTCGGTTTTTTCCGTGTTTGAAACACGTAGTAATGTGGTAACACACTGAAGCAGTCAATTAAACCTGGTTTCGGTCAATATTTTAGAGGATGACACCGGTTAGGTCTGGGTTAGGTCTGGGATATGCGCGCATCTGGCTTACACTTTCGTCATTTTCGCAAACTTGTTGGCCAGATCCTGGGTTTTTTTCGTGTTTGAATCACGTAGTAATGTGGTAACACACTGAAGCAGTCAATTAAACCTGGTTTCGATCAATATTTTAGAGGATAACACCGGTTAGGTCTGGGTTAGGTCTGGGATATGCGCGCATCTGGCTTACACTTTCGCCATTTTCGCAAACTTGTTGGCCAGATCCTGGGTTTTTCCGTGTTTGAATCACGTAGTAATGCGGTACCACACTGTGGCAGTCAATTAAACCTGGTTTCGATCAATATTTCAGAGGATAACACCGGTTAGGTCTGGGTTAGGTCTGGGAAATGCACGCATCTGGCTCATGATTTCGCCTTCTTCGCATACTTGTTGGCCAGATCCTGGGTTTTTTTCGTGTTTGAATCACGTAGTAATGTGGTAACACACTGAAGCATTCAATTAAACCTGGTTTCGATCAATATTTTAGAGGATAACACCGGTTAGGTCTGGGTTAGGTCTGAGTTATGCCCGCATCTGGCTCATGATTTTGCCTTCTTCGCATACTTGTTGGCCAGATCCTGGGTTTTTTTCGTGGGTGAATCACGTAGTAATGTTGTACCAGCCTGAGGCAGTCAATTAAACCTGGTTTCGATCAATATTTCAGAGGATAACACCGGTTAGGTCTGGGTTAGGTCCGGGAAATGCACGCATCTGGCTCATGATTTCGCCATTTTCGCAAACTTGTTGGCCAGATCCTGGGTTTTTTCCGTGTTTGAATCACGTACTAATGTGGTAATTCACTGAAGCAGTCAATTAAACCTGGTTTCGATCAATATTTTAGAGGATAACACCGGTTAGGTCTGGGTTAGGTCTGAGTTATGCCCGCATCTGGCTCATGATTTTGCCATTTTCGCAAACTTGTTGGCCAGATCCTGGGTTTTTTTCGTGTTTGAATCATGTAGTAATGTGGTAACACACTGAAGCAGTCAATTAAGCCTGGTTTCGATCAATATTTTAGAGGATAACACCGGTTAGGTCTGGGTTAGGTCTGGGATATGCGCGCATCTGGCTTATACTTTCGCCTTTTTCGCAAACTTTTTGGACAGATCCTGGGGTTTTTCCGTGTTTGAATCACGTAGTAATGTGGTAATACATTGAAGCAGTCAATTTAACCTGGTTTCGATCAATATTTTAGAGGATAACACCGGTTAGGTCTGGGTTAGGTCTGGGTTATGCCCGCATCTGGCTCATGATTTTGCCTTCCTCGCATACTTGTTGGCCAGATCCTGGGTTTTTTTCGTGTTTGAATCATGTAGTAATGTGGTAACACACTGAAGCAGTCAATTTAACCTGGTTTCGATCAATATTTTAGAGGATAACACCGGTTAGGTCTGGGTTAGGTCTGGGTTATGCCCGCATCTGGCTCATGATTTTGCCTTCCTCGCATACTTGTTGGCCAGATCCTCGGTTTTTTTCGTGTTTGAATCATGTAGTAATGTGGTAACACACAGAAGCAGTCAATTAAACCTCGTTTCGATCAATATTTTAGAGGATAACTCCGGTTAGGTCTGGGTTAGGTCTGGGTTATGCCCGCATCTGGCTCATGATTTTGCCTTCTTCGCATACTTGTTGGCCAGATCCTGGGTTTTTTCCGTGTTCGTATCACGTAGTAACGTGGTAATTCACTGAAACACTCAATTAAGCCTGGTTTCGATCAATATTTTAGAGGATAACACCGGTTAGGTCTGGGTTAGGTCTGGGATATGCGCGCATCTGGCTTATACTTTCGCCTCTTTCGCAAACTTGTTGGCCAGATCCTGGGTTTTTTCCGTGTTTGAATCACGTAGTAATGTTGTAATACACTGAAGCAGTCAATTAAACCTGGTTTCGATCAATATTTTAGAGGATAACACCGGTTAGGTCTGGGTTAGGTCTGGGATACGCGCGCATCTGGCTTATACTTTCGCCTTTTTCGCAAACTTGTTGGCCAGATCCTGGGTTTTTTCCGTGTTTGTATCACGTAGTAATGTGGTAACATAACGAAGCAGTCAATTAAGCCTGGTTTCGATCAATATTTTAGAGGATAACACCGGTTAGGTCTGGGTTAGGTCTGGGATATGCGCGCATCTGGCTTATACTTTCGCCTTTTTCGCAAACTTGTTGGCCAGATCCTGGGTTTTTTCCGTGTTTGAATCACGTAGTAATGTTGTAATACACTGAAGCAGTCAATTAAACCTGGTTTCGATCAATATTTTAGAGGATAACACCGGTTAGGTCTGGGTTAGGTCTGGGATACGCGCGCATCTGGCTTATACTTTCGCCTTTTTCGCAAACTTGTTGGCCAGATCCTGGGTTTTTTCCGTGTTTGTATCACGTAGTAATGTGGTAACATAACGAAGCAGTCAATTAACCCTGGTTTCGATCAATATTTTGGAGGATGACACCGGTTAGGTCTGGGTTAGGTCTGGGTTATGCCCGCATCTGGCTCATGATTTTGCCTTCTTCGCATACTAGTTGGCCAGATCCTGGCTTTTTTTCGTGTTTGAATCACGTAGTAATGTGGTAACACACTGAAGCAGTCAATTAAACCTGGTTTCGATCAATATTTTAGAGGATGACACCGGTTAGGTCTGGGTTAGGTCTGGGATATGCGCGCATCTGGCTTATACTTTCTCCTTTTTCACAAACTTGTTGGCTAGATCCTGGGTTTTTTCGGGTTCGAATCACGTAGTAATGTGGTAACACACTGAAGCAGTCATTTAAACCTGGTTTCGATCAATATTTTAGAGGATAACACCGGTTAGGTCTGGGTTAGGTCTGGGATATGCGCGCATCTGGCTTATACTTTCGCCTTTTTCGCAAACTTTTTGGACAGATCCTGGGGTTTTTCCGTGTTTGAATCACGTAGTCATGTGGTACCACACTGAGGTAGTCAATTAAACCTGGTTTCGATCAATATTTTAGAGGATAACACCGGTTAGGTCTGGGTTAGGTCTGGGTTATGCCCGCATCTGGCTCATGATTTTGCCTTCTTCGCATACTTGTTGGCCAGATCCTGGGTTTTTTCCGTGTTCGTATCACGTAGTAACGTGGTAATTCACTGAAACACTCAATTAAGCCTGGTTTCGATCAATATTTTAGAGGATAACACCGGTTAGGTCTGGGTTAGGTCTGGGATATGCGCGCATCTGGCTTATACTTTCGCCTTTTTCGCAAACTTGTTGGCCAGATCCTGGGTTTTTTCCGTGTTTGAATCACGTAGTAATGTTGTAATACACTGAAGCAGTCAATTAAACCTGGTTTCGATCAATATTTTAGAGGATAACACCGGTTAGGTCTGGGTTAGGTCTGGGTTATGCCCGCATCTGGCTCATGATTTTGCCTTCTTCGTATACTTGTTCGCCAGATACTGGGTTTTTTTCGTGTTTGAATCACGTAGTAATGTGGTAACACACTGAAGCAGTCAATTTAACCTGGTTTCGATCAATATTTTAGAGGATAACACCGGTTATGTCTGGGTTAGGTCTGGGATACGCGCGCATCTGGCTTATACTTTCGCCTTTTTCGCAAACTTGTTGGCCAGTTCCTGGGTTTTCTCCGTGTTTGAATCACGTAGTAATGTGGTAACACAATGAAGCAGTCAATTAACCCTGGTTTCGATCAATATTTTGGAGGATAACACCGGTTAGGTCTGGGTTAGGTCTGGGTTATGCCCGCATCTGGCTCATGATTTTGCCTTTTTCGCAAACTTGTTGGCCAGATCCTGGGTTTTTTCCGTGTTTGAATCACGTAGTAATGTGGTAATACACTGAAGCAGTCAATTAAACCTGGTTCCGATCAATATTTTAGAGGATAACACCGGTTATGTCTGGGTTAGGTCTGGGATACGCGCGCATCTGGCTTATACTTTCGCCTTTTTCGCAAACTTGTTGGCCAGTTCCTGGGTTTTCTCCGTGTTTGAATCACGTAGTAATGTGGTAACACAATGAAGCAGTCAATTAACCCTGGTTTCGATCAATATTTTGGAGGATAACACCGGTTAGGTCTGGGTTAGGTCTGGGTTATGCCCGCATCTGGCTTATACTTTCGCCTTTTTCGCAAACTTGTTGGCCAGATCCTGGGTTTTTTCCGTGTTTGTATCACGTAGTAATGTGGTAACATAACGAAGCAGTCAATTAACCCTGGTTTCGATCAATATTTTGGAGGATGACACCGGTTAGGTCTGGGTTAGGTCTGGGTTATGCCCGCATCTGGCTCATGATTTTGCCTTCTTCGCATACTAGTTGGCCAGATCCTGGCTTTTTTTCGTGTTTGAATCACGTAGTAATGTGGTAACACACTGAAGCAGTCAATTAAACCTGGTTTCGATCAATATTTTAGAGGATGACACCGGTTAGGTCTGGGTTAGGTCTGGGACATGCGCGCATCTGGCTTATACTTTCTCCTTTTTCACAAACTTGTTGGCTAGATCCTGGGTTTTTTCGGGTTCGAATCACGTAGTAATGTGGTAACACACTGAAGCAGTCATTTAAACCTGGTTTCGATCAATATTTTAGAGGATAACACCGGTTAGGTCTGGGTTAGGTCTGGGATATGCGCGCATCTGGCTTATACTTTCGCCTTTTTCGCAAACTTTTTGGACAGATCCTGGGGTTTTTCCGTGTTTGAATCACGTAGTCATGTGGTACCACACTGAGGTAGTCAATTAAACCTGGTTTCGATCAATATTTTAGAGGATAACACCGGTTAGGTCTGGGTTAGGTCTGGGTTATGCCCGCATCTGGCTCATGATTTTGCCTTCTTCGCATACTTGTTGGCCAGATCCTGGGTTTTTTCCGTGTTCGTATCACGTAGTAACGTGGTAATTCACTGAAACACTCAATTAAGCCTGGTTTCGATCAATATTTTAGAGGATAACACCGGTTAGGTCTGGGTTAGGTCTGGGATATGCGCGCATCTGGCTTATACTTTCGCCTTTTTCGCAAACTTGTTGGCCAGATCCTGGGTTTTTTCCGTGTTTGAATCACGTAGTAATGTTGTAATACACTGAAGCAGTCAATTAAACCTGGTTTCGATCAATATTTTAGAGGATAACACCGGTTAGGTCTGGGTTAGGTCTGGGATACGCGCGCATCTGGCTTATACTTTCGCCTTTTTCGCAAACTTGTTGGCCAGATCCTGGGTTTTTTCCGTGTTTGTATCACGTAGTAATGTGGTAACATAACGAAGCAGTCAATTAACCCTGGTTTCGATCAATATTTTGGAGGATGACACCGGTTAGGTCTGGGTTAGGTCTGGGTTATGCCCGCATCTGGCTCATGATTTTGCCTTCTTCGCATACTAGTTGGCCAGATCCTGGCTTTTTTTCGTGTTTGAATCACGTAGTAATGTGGTAACACACTGAAGCAGTCAATTAAACCTGGTTTCGATCAATATTTTAGAGGATAACACCGGTTAGGTCTGGGTTAGGTCTGGGATATGCGCGCATCTGGCTTATACTTTCGCCTTTTTCGCAAACTTTTTGGACAGATCCTGGGGTTTTTCCGTGTTTGAATCACGTAGTCATGTGGTACCACACTGAGGTAGTCAATTAAACCTGGTTTCGATCAATATTTTAGAGGATAACACCGGTTAGGTCTGGGTTAGGTCTGGGATATGCGCGCATCTGGCTTATACTTTCTCCTTTTTCACAAACTTGTTGGCTAGATCCTGGGTTTTTTCGGGTTCGAATCACGTAGTAATGTGGTAACACACTGAAGCAGTCATTTAAACCTGGTTTCGATCAATATTTTAGAGGATAACACCGGTTAGGTCTGGGTTAGGTCTGGGATATGCGCGCATCTGGCTTATACTTTCGCCTTTTTCGCAAACTTTTTGGACAGATCCTGGGGTTTTTCCGTGTTTGAATCACGTAGTCATGTGGTACCACACTGAGGTAGTCAATTAAACCTGGTTTCGATCAATATTTTAGAGGATAACACCGGTTAGGTCTGGGTTAGGTCTGGGTTATGCCCGCATCTGGCTCATGATTTTGCCTTCTTCGCATACTTGTTGGCCAGATCCTTGGTTTTTTTCGTGTTTGAATCACGTAGTAATGTGGTAACACACTGAAGCAGTCAATTAAACCTGGTTTCGATCAATATTTTAGAGGATAACACCGGTTAGGTCTGGGTTAGGTCTGGGTTACGCCCGCATCTGGCTCATGATTTTGCCATCTTCGCATACTTGTTGGCCAGATCCTGGGTTTTTTTCGTGTTTGAATGATGTAGTAATGTGGTAACACACTGAAGCAGTCAATTAAACCTGGTTTCGATCAATATTTTAGAGGATAACACCGGTTAGGTCTGGGTTAGGTCTGGGTTATGCCCGCCTCTGGCTCATGATTTTGCCTTCTTCGCATACTTGTTGGCCAGATCCTGGGTTTTTTTCGTATTTGAATCTCGTAGTAATGTTGTACCACACTGAGGCAGTCAATTAAACCTGGATTCGATCAATATTTTAGAGGATAACACCGGTTAGGTCTGGGTTAGGTCTGGGTTATGCCCGCCTCTGGCTCATGATTTTGCCTTCTTCGCATACTTGTTGGCCAGATCCTGGGTTTTTTTCGTATTTGAATCTCGTAGTAATGTTGTACCACACTGAGGCAGTCAATTAAACCTGGATTCGATCAATATTTCAGAGGATAACACCGGTTAGGTCTGGGTTAGGTCTGGGATATGCGCGCATCTGGCTTACACTTTCGCCATTTTCGCAGACTCGTTGGCCAGATCCTGGGTTTTTTTCGTGGGTGAATCACGTAGTAATGTTGTACCAGCCTGAGGCAGTCAATTAAACCTGGTTTCGATCAATATTTCAGAGGATAACACCGGTTAGGTCTGGGTTAGGTCCGGGAAATGCACGCATCTGGCTCATGATTTCGCCATTTTCGCAAACTTGTTGGCCAGATCCTGGGTTTTTTCCGTGTTTGAATCACGTACTAATGTGGTAATTCACTGAAGCAGTCAATTAAACCTGGTTTCGATCAATATTTTAGAGGATAACACCGGTTAGGTCTGGGTTAGGTCTGAGTTATGCCCGCATCTGGCTCATGATTTTGCCATTTTCGCAAACTTGTTGGCCAGATCCTGGGTTTTTTTCGTGTTTGAATCATGTAGTAATGTGGTAACACACTGAAGCAGTCAATTAAGCCTGGTTTCGATCAATATTTTAGAGGATAACACCGGTTAGGTCTGGGTTAGGTCTGGGATATGCGCGCATCTGGCTTATACTTTCGCCTTTTTCGCAAACTTTTTGGACAGATCCTGGGGTTTTTCCGTGTTTGAATCACGTAGTAATGTGGTAATACATTGAAGCAGTCAATTTAACCTGGTTTCGATCAATATTTTAGAGGATAACACCGGTTAGGTCTGGGTTAGGTCTGGGTTATGCCCGCATCTGGCTCATGATTTTGCCTTCCTCGCATACTTGTTGGCCAGATCCTGGGTTTTTTTCGTGTTTGAATCATGTAGTAATGTGGTAACACACTGAAGCAGTCAATTTAACCTGGTTTCGATCAATATTTTAGAGGATAACACCGGTTAGGTCTGGGTTAGGTCTGGGTTATGCCCGCATCTGGCTCATGATTTTGCCTTCCTCGCATACTTGTTGGCCAGATCCTCGGTTTTTTTCGTGTTTGAATCATGTAGTAATGTGGTAACACACAGAAGCAGTCAATTAAACCTCGTTTCGATCAATATTTTAGAGGATAACTCCGGTTAGGTCTGGGTTAGGTCTGGGTTATGCCCGCATCTGGCTCATGATTTTGCCTTCTTCGCATACTTGTTGGCCAGATCCTGGGTTTTTTCCGTGTTCGTATCACGTAGTAACGTGGTAATTCACTGAAACACTCAATTAAGCCTGGTTTCGATCAATATTTTAGAGGATAACACCGGTTAGGTCTGGGTTAGGTCTGGGATATGCGCGCATCTGGCTTATACTTTCGCCTTTTTCGCAAACTTGTTGGCCAGATCCTGGGTTTTTTCCGTGTTTGAATCACGTAGTAATGTTGTAATACACTGAAGCAGTCAATTAAACCTGGTTTCGATCAATATTTTAGAGGATAACACCGGTTAGGTCTGGGTTAGGTCTGGGATACGCGCGCATCTGGCTTATACTTTCGCCTTTTTCGCAAACTTGTTGGCCAGATCCTGGGTTTTTTCCGTGTTTGTATCACGTAGTAATGTGGTAACATAACGAAGCAGTCAATTAAGCCTGGTTTCGATCAATATTTTAGAGGATAACACCGGTTAGGTCTGGGTTAGGTCTGGGATATGCGCGCATCTGGCTTATACTTTCGCCTTTTTCGCAAACTTGTTGGCCAGATCCTGGGTTTTTTCCGTGTTTGAATCACGTAGTAATGTTGTAATACACTGAAGCAGTCAATTAAACCTGGTTTCGATCAATATTTTAGAGGATAACACCGGTTAGGTCTGGGTTAGGTCTGGGATACGCGCGCATCTGGCTTATACTTTCGCCTTTTTCGCAAACTTGTTGGCCAGATCCTGGGTTTTTTCCGTGTTTGTATCACGTAGTAATGTGGTAACATAACGAAGCAGTCAATTAACCCTGGTTTCGATCAATATTTTGGAGGATGACACCGGTTAGGTCTGGGTTAGGTCTGGGTTATGCCCGCATCTGGCTCATGATTTTGCCTTCTTCGCATACTAGTTGGCCAGATCCTGGCTTTTTTTCGTGTTTGAATCACGTAGTAATGTGGTAACACACTGAAGCAGTCAATTAAACCTGGTTTCGATCAATATTTTAGAGGATGACACCGGTTAGGTCTGGGTTAGGTCTGGGATATGCGCGCATCTGGCTTATACTTTCTCCTTTTTCACAAACTTGTTGGCTAGATCCTGGGTTTTTTCGGGTTCGAATCAGGTAGTAATGTGGTAACACACTGAAGCAGTCATTTAAACCTGGTTTCGATCAATATTTTAGAGGATAACACCGGTTAGGTCTGGGTTAGGTCTGGGATATGCGCGCATCTGGCTTATACTTTCGCCTTTTTCGCAAACTTTTTGGACAGATCCTGGGGTTTTTCCGTGTTTGAATCACGTAGTCATGTGGTACCACACTGAGGTAGTCAATTAAACCTGGTTTCGATCAATATTTTAGAGGATAACACCGGTTAGGTCTGGGTTAGGTCTGGGTTATGCCCGCATCTGGCTCATGATTTTGCCTTCTTCGCATACTTGTTGGCCAGATCCTGGGTTTTTTCCGTGTTCGTATCACGTAGTAACGTGGTAATTCACTGAAACACTCAATTAAGCCTGGTTTCGATCAATATTTTAGAGGATAACACCGGTTAGGTCTGGGTTAGGTCTGGGATATGCGCGCATCTGGCTTATACTTTCGCCTTTTTCGCAAACTTGTTGGCCAGATCCTGGGTTTTTTCCGTGTTTGAATCACGTAGTAATGTTGTAATACACTGAAGCAGTCAATTAAACCTGGTTTCGATCAATATTTTAGAGGATAACACCGGTTAGGTCTGGGTTAGGTCTGGGTTATGCCCGCATCTGGCTCATGATTTTGCCTTCTTCGTATACTTGTTCGCCAGATACTGGGTTTTTTTCGTGTTTGAATCACGTAGTAATGTGGTAACACACTGAAGCAGTCAATTTAACCTGGTTTCGATCAATATTTTAGAGGATAACACCGGTTATGTCTGGGTTAGGTCTGGGATACGCGCGCATCTGGCTTATACTTTCGCCTTTTTCGCAAACTTGTTGGCCAGTTCCTGGGTTTTCTCCGTGTTTGAATCACGTAGTAATGTGGTAACACAATGAAGCAGTCAATTAACCCTGGTTTCGATCAATATTTTGGAGGATAACACCGGTTAGGTCTGGGTTAGGTCTGGGTTATGCCCGCATCTGGCTCATGATTTTGCCTTTTTCGCAAACTTGTTGGCCAGATCCTGGGTTTTTTCCGTGTTTGAATCACGTAGTAATGTGGTAATACACTGAAGCAGTCAATTAAACCTGGTTCCGATCAATATTTTAGAGGATAACACCGGTTATGTCTGGGTTAGGTCTGGGATACGCGCGCATCTGGCTTATACTTTCGCCTTTTTCGCAAACTTGTTGGCCAGTTCCTGGGTTTTCTCCGTGTTTGAATCACGTAGTAATGTGGTAACACAATGAAGCAGTCAATTAACCCTGGTTTCGATCAATATTTTGGAGGATAACACCGGTTAGGTCTGGGTTAGGTCTGGGTTATGCCCGCATCTGGCTTATACTTTCGCCTTTTTCGCAAACTTGTTGGCCAGATCCTGGGTTTTTTCCGTGTTTGTATCACGTAGTAATGTGGTAACATAACGAAGCAGTCAATTAACCCTGGTTTCGATCAATATTTTGGAGGATGACACCGGTTAGGTCTGGGTTAGGTCTGGGTTATGCCCGCATCTGGCTCATGATTTTGCCTTCTTCGCATACTAGTTGGCCAGATCCTGGCTTTTTTTCGTGTTTGAATCACGTAGTAATGTGGTAACACACTGAAGCAGTCAATTAAACCTGGTTTCGATCAATATTTTAGAGGATGACACCGGTTAGGTCTGGGTTAGGTCTGGGATATGCGCGCATCTGGCTTATACTTTCTCCTTTTTCACAAACTTGTTGGCTAGATCCTGGGTTTTTTCGGGTTCGAATCACGTAGTAATGTGGTAACACACTGAAGCAGTCATTTAAACCTGGTTTCGATCAATATTTTAGAGGATAACACCGGTTAGGTCTGGGTTAGGTCTGGGATATGCGCGCATCTGGCTTATACTTTCGCCTTTTTCGCAAACTTTTTGGACAGATCCTGGGGTTTTTCCGTGTTTGAATCACGTAGTCATGTGGTACCACACTGAGGTAGTCAATTAAACCTGGTTTCGATCAATATTTTAGAGGATAACACCGGTTAGGTCTGGGTTAGGTCTGGGTTATGCCCGCATCTGGCTCATGATTTTGCCTTCTTCGCATACTTGTTGGCCAGATCCTGGGTTTTTTCCGTGTTCGTATCACGTAGTAACGTGGTAATTCACTGAAACACTCAATTAAGCCTGGTTTCGATCAATATTTTAGAGGATAACACCGGTTAGGTCTGGGTTAGGTCTGGGATATGCGCGCATCTGGCTTATACTTTCGCCTTTTTCGCAAACTTGTTGGCCAGATCCTGGGTTTTTTCCGTGTTTGAATCACGTAGTAATGTTGTAATACACTGAAGCAGTCAATTAAACCTGGTTTCGATCAATATTTTAGAGGATAACACCGGTTAGGTCTGGGTTAGGTCTGGGATACGCGCGCATCTGGCTTATACTTTCGCCTTTTTCGCAAACTTGTTGGCCAGATCCTGGGTTTTTTCCGTGTTTGTATCACGTAGTAATGTGGTAACATAACGAAGCAGTCAATTAACCCTGGTTTCGATCAATATTTTGGAGGATGACACCGGTTAGGTCTGGGTTAGGTCTGGGTTATGCCCGCATCTGGCTCATGATTTTGCCTTCTTCGCATACTAGTTGGCCAGATCCTGGCTTTTTTTCGTGTTTGAATCACGTAGTAATGTGGTAACACACTGAAGCAGTCAATTAAACCTGGTTTCGATCAATATTTTAGAGGATGACACCGGTTAGGTCTGGGTTAGGTCTGGGATATGCGCGCATCTGGCTTATACTTTCTCCTTTTTCACAAACTTGTTGGCTAGATCCTGGGTTTTTTCGGGTTCGAATCACGTAGTAATGTGGTAACACACTGAAGCAGTCATTTAAACCTGGTTTCGATCAATATTTTAGAGGATAACACCGGTTAGGTCTGGGTTAGGTCTGGGATATGCGCGCATCTGGCTTATACTTTCGCCTTTTTCGCAAACTTTTTGGACAGATCCTGGGGTTTTTCCGTGTTTGAATCACGTAGTCATGTGGTACCACACTGAGGTAGTCAATTAAACCTGGTTTCGATCAATATTTTAGAGGATAACACCGGTTAGGTCTGGGTTAGGTCTGGGTTATGCCCGCATCTGGCTCATGATTTTGCCTTCTTCGCATACTTGTTGGCCAGATCCTTGGTTTTTTTCGTGTTTGAATCACGTAGTAATGTGGTAACACACTGAAGCAGTCAATTAAACCTGGTTTCGATCAATATTTTAGAGGATAACACCGGTTAGGTCTGGGTTAGGTCTGGGTTATGCCCGCATCTGGCTCATGATTTTGCCTTCTTCGCATACTTGTTGGCCAGATCCTTGGTTTTTTTCGTGTTTGAATCACGTAGTAATGTGGTAACACACTGAAGCAGTCAATTAAACCTGGTTTCGATCAATATTTTAGAGGATAACACCGGTTAGGTCTGGGTTAGGTCTGGGATATGCGCGCATCTGGCTTATACTTTCGCCTTTTTCGCAAACTTGTTGGCCAGATCCTGGGTTTTTTCCGTGTTTGAATCACGTAGTAATGTTGTAATACACTGAAGCAGTCAATTAAACCTGGTTTCGATCAATATTTTAGAGGATAACACCGGTTAGGTCTGGGTTAGGTCTGGGTTACGCCCGCATCTGGCTCATGATTTTGCCATCTTCGCATACTTGTTGGCCAGATCCTGGGTTTTTTTCGTGTTTGAATGATGTAGTAATGTGGTAACACACTGAAGCAGTCAATTAAACCTGGTTTCGATCAATATTTTAGAGGATAACACCGGTTAGGTCTGGGTTAGGTCTGGGTTATGCCCGCATCTGGCTCATGATTTTGCCTTCCTCGCATACTTGTTGGCCAGATCCTGGGATTTTTCCGTGTTTGTATCACGTTGTAATGTGGTAATTCACTGAAACACTCAATTAAACCTGGTTTCGATCAATATTTTAGAGGATAACACCGGTTAGGTCTGGGTTAGGTCTGGGATATGCGCGCATCTGGCTTATACTTTCGCCTTTTTCGCAAACTTGTTGGCCAGATCCTGGGTTTTTTCCGTGTTTGTATCACGTAGTAATGTGGTAATTCACTGAAACACTCAATTAAACCTGGTTTCGATCAATATTTTAGAGGATAACACCGGTTAGGTCTGGGTTAGGTCTGGGATATGCGCGCATCTGGCTTATACTTTCGCCTTTTTCGCAAACTTGTTGGCCAGATCCTGGGTTTTTTCCGTGTTTGAATCACGTAGTAATGTGGTACCACATTGAGGCAGTCAATTAAACCTGGTTTCGATCAATATTTTAGAGGATAACACCGGTTAGGTCTGGGTTAGGTCTGGGTTATGCCCGCATCTGGCTCATGATTTTGCCTTCCTCGCATACTTGTTGGCCAGATCCTGGGTTTTTTTCGTGTTTGAATCATGTAGTAATGTGGCAACACACTGAAGCAGTCAATTAAGCCTGGTTTCGATCAATATTTTAGAGGATAACACCGGTTAGGTCTGGGTTAGGTCTGGGATATGCGCGCATCTGGCTTATACTTTCGCCTTTTTCGCAAACTTTTTGGACAGATCCTGGGGTTTTTCCGTGTTTGAATCACGTAGTAATGTGGTAATACATTGAAGCAGTCAATTTAACCTGGTTTCGATCAATATTTTAGAGGATAACACCGGTTAGGTCTGGGTTAGGTCTGGGTTATGCCCGCATCTGGCTCATGATTTTGCCTTCCTCGCATACTTGTTGGCCAGATCCTGGGTTTTTTTCGTGTTTGAATCATGTAGTAATGTGGTAACACACTGAAGCAGTCAATTTAACCTGGTTTCGATCAATATTTTAGAGGATAACACCGGTTAGGTCTGGGTTAGGTCTGGGTTATGCCCGCATCTGGCTCATGATTTTGCCTTCCTCGCATACTTGTTGGCCAGATCCTGGGTTTTTTTCGTGTTTGAATCATGTAGTAATGTGGTAACACACAGAAGCAGTCAATTAAACCTCGTTTCGATCAATATTTTAGAGGATAACTCCGGTTAGGTCTGGGTTAGGTCTGGGTTATGCCCGCATCTGGCTCATGATTTTGCCTTCTTCGCATACTTGTTGGCCAGATCCTGGGTTTTTTCCGTGTTCGTATCACGTAGTAACGTGGTAATTCACTGAAACACTCAATTAAGCCTGGTTTCGATCAATATTTTAGAGGATAACACCGGTTAGGTCTGGGTTAGGTCTGGGATATGCGCGCATCTGGCTTATACTTTCGCCTTTTTCGCAAACTTGTTGGCCAGATCCTGGGTTTTTTCCGTGTTTGAATCACGTAGTGATGTGGTACCACACTGAGGTAGTCAATTAAACCTGGTTTCGATCAATATTTTAGAGGATAACACCGGTTAGGTCTGGGTTAGGTCTGGGTTATGCCCGCATCTGGCTCATGATTTTGCCTTCTTCGCATACTTGTTGGCCAGATCCTTGGTTTTTTTCGTGTTTGAATCACGTAGTAATGTGGAAACACACTGAAGCAGTCAATTAAGCCTGGTTTCGATCAATATTTTAGAGGATAACACCGGTTAGGTCTGGGTTAGGTCTGGGATATGCGCGCACCTGGCTTATACTTTCGCCTTTTTCGCAAACTTTTTGGACAGATCCTGGGGTTTTTCCGTGTTTGAATCACGTAGTAATGTGGTAATACATTGAAGCAGTCAATTTAACCTGGTTTCGATCAATATTTTAGAGGATAACACCGGTTAGGTCTGGGTTAGGTCTGGGTTATGCCCGCATCTGGCTCATGATTTTGCCTTCCTCGCATACTTGTTGGCCAGATCCTGGGGTTTTTTCGTGTTTGAATCATGTAGTAATGTGGTAACACACTGAAGCAGTCAATTTAACCTGGTTTCGATCAATATTTTAGAGGATAACACCGGTTAGGTCTGGGTTAGGTCTGGGTTATGCCCGCATCTGGCTCATGATTTTGCCTTCCTCGCATACTTGTTGGCCAGATCCTCGGTTTTTTTCGTGTTTGAATCATGTAGTAATGTGGTAACACACAGAAGCAG
Organism: Colletes latitarsis; assembly: GCF_051014445.1. Classification (NCBI taxonomy): domain Eukaryota; kingdom Metazoa; phylum Arthropoda; class Insecta; order Hymenoptera; family Colletidae; genus Colletes; species Colletes latitarsis. Next base: position 1,925,832 of record NC_135145.1, on the reverse strand, counting down.
TCAATTAAACCTCGTTTCGATCAATATTTTAGAGGATAACTCCGGTTAGGTCTGGGTTAGGTCTGGGTTATGCCCGCATCTGGCTCATGATTTTGCCTTCTTCGCATACTTGTTGGCCAGATCCTGGGTTTTTTCCGTGTTCGTATCACGTAGTAACGTGGTAATTCACTGAAACACTCAATTAAGCCTGGTTTCGATCAATATTTTAGAGGATAACACCGGTTAGGTCTGGGTTAGGTCTGGGATATGCGCGCATCTGGCTTATACTTTCGCCTTTTTCGCAAACTTGTTGGCCAGATCCTGGGTTTTTTCCGTGTTTGAATCACGTAGTAATGTTGTAATACACTGAAGCAGTCAATTAAACCTGGTTTCGATCAATATTTTAGAGGATAACACCGGTTAGGTCTGGGTTAGGTCTGGGATACGCGCGCATCTGGCTTATACTTTCGCCTTTTTCGCAAACTTGTTGGCCAGATCCTGGGTTTTTTCCGTGTTTGTATCACGTAGTAATGTGGTAACATAACGAAGCAGTCAATTAACCCTGGTTTCGATCAATATTTTGGAGGATGACACCGGTTAGGTCTGGGTTAGGTCTGGGTTATGCCCGCATCTGGCTCATGATTTTGCCTTCTTCGCATACTAGTTGGCCAGATCCTGGCTTTTTTTCGTGTTTGAATCACGTAGTAATGTGGTAACACACTGAAGCAGTCAATTAAACCTGGTTTCGATCAATATTTTAGAGGATGACACCGGTTAGGTCTGGGTTAGGTCTGGGATATGCGCGCATCTGGCTTATACTTTCTCCTTTTTCACAAACTTGTTGGCTAGATCCTGGGTTTTTTCGGGTTCGAATCACGTAGTAATGTGGTAACACACTGAAGCAGTCATTTAAACCTGGTTTCGATCAATATTTTAGAGGATAACACCGGTTAGGTCTGGGTTAGGTCTGGGATATGCGCGCATCTGGCTTATACTTTCGCCTTTTTCGCAAACTTTTTGGACAGATCCTGGGGTTTTTCCGTGTTTGAACCACGTAGTCATGTGGTACCACACTGAGGTAGTCAATTAAACCTGGTTTCGATCAATATTTTAGAGGATAACACCGGTTAGGTCTGGGTTAGGTCTGGGTTATGCCCGCATCTGGCTCATGATTTTTCCTTCTTCGCATACTTGTTGGCCAGATCCTGGGTTTTTTCCGTGTTCGTATCACGTAGTAACGTGGTAATTCACTGAAACACTCAATTAAGCCTGGTTTCGATCAATATTTTAGAGGATAACACCGGTTAGGTCTGGGTTAGGTCTGGGATATGCGCGCATCTGGCTTATACTTTCGCCTTTTTCGCAAACTTGTTGGCCAGATCCTGGGTTTTTTCCGTGTTTGAATCACGTAGTAATGTTGTAATACACTGAAGCAGTCAATTAAACCTGGTTTCGATCAATATTTTAGAGGATAACACCGGTTAGGTCTGGGTTAGGTCTGGGATACGCGCGCATCTGGCTTATACTTTCGCCTTTTTCGCAAACTTGTTGGCCAGATCCTGGGTTTTTTCCGTGTTTGTATCACGTAGTAATGTGGTAACATAACGAAGCAGTCAATTAACCCTGGTTTCGATCAATATTTTGGAGGATGACACCGGTTAGGTCTGGGTTAGGTCTGGGTTATGCCCGCATCTGGCTCATGATTTTGCCTTCTTCGCATACTAGTTGGCCAGATCCTGGCTTTTTTTCGTGTTTGAATCACGTAGTAATGTGGTAACACACTGAAGCAGTCAATTAAACCTGGTTTCGATCAATATTTTAGAGGATGACACCGGTTAGGTCTGGGTTAGGTCTGGGATATGCGCGCATCTGGCTTATACTTTCTCCTTTTTCACAAACTTGTTGGCTAGATCCTGGGTTTTTTCGGGTTCGAATCACGTAGTAATGTGGTAACACACTGAAGCAGTCATTTAAACCTGGTTTCGATCAATATTTTAGAGGATAACACCGGTTAGGTCTGGGTTAGGTCTGGGATATGCGCGCATCTGGCTTATACTTTCGCCTTTTTCGCAAACTTTTTGGACAGATCCTGGGGTTTTTCCGTGTTTGAATCACGTAGTCATGTGGTACCACACTGAGGTAGTCAATTAAACCTGGTTTCGATCAATATTTTAGAGGATAACACCGGTTAGGTCTGGGTTAGGTCTGGGTTATGCCCGCATCTGGCTCATGATTTTGCCTTCTTCGCATACTTGTTGGCCAGATCCTTGGTTTTTTTCGTGTTTGAATCACGTAGTAATGTGGTAACACACTGAAGCAGTCAATTAAACCTGGTTTCGATCAATATTTTAGAGGATAACACCGGTTAGGTCTGGGTTAGGTCTGGGTTACGCCCGCATCTGGCTCATGATTTTGCCATCTTCGCATACTTGTTGGCCAGATCCTGGGTTTTTTTCGTGTTTGAATGATGTAGTAATGTGGTAACACACTGAAGCAGTCAATTAAACCTGGTTTCGATCAATATTTTAGAGGATAACACCGGTTAGGTCTGGGTTAGGTCTGGGTTATGCCCGCCTCTGGCTCATGATTTTGCCTTCTTCGCATACTTGTTGGCCAGATCCTGGGTTTTTTTCGTATTTGAATCTCGTAGTAATGTTGTACCACACTGAGGCAGTCAATTAAACCTGGATTCGATCAATATTTCAGAGGATAACACCGGTTAGGTCTGGGTTAGGTCCGGGATATGCACGCACCTGGCTCATGATTTCGCCTTTTTCGCAAACTTGTTGGCCAGATCCTGGGTTTTTTCCGTGTTTGAATCACGTAGTAATGTGGTAATACACTGAAGCAGTCAATTAAACCTGGTTTCGATCAATATTTTAGAGGATAACACCGGTTAGGTCTGGGTTAGGTCTGGGTTATGCCCGCATCTGGCTCATGATTTTGCCTTCTTCACATACTTGTTGGCCAGATCCTGGGTTTTTTTCGTGTTTGAATCACGTAGTATTGTGGTAGCATACTGAAGCAGTCAATTAAACCTGGTTTCGATCAATATTTCAGAGGATAACACCGGCTGGGTCTGGGTTAGGTCCGGGAAATGCACGCATCTGGCTCATGATTTCGCCTTTTTCGCAAACTTGTTGGCCAGATCCTGGGTTTTTTCCGTGTTTGAATCACGTAGTAATGTGGTACCACACTGAGGCAGTCAATTAAACCTGGTTTCGATCAATATTTTAGAGGATAACACCGGTTAGGTCTGGGTTAGGTCTGGGATATGCGCGCATCTGGCTTACACTTTCGCCATTTTCGCAGACTTGTTGGCCAGATCCTGGGTTTTTTTCGTGTTTGAATCACGTAGTAACGTTGTACCACACTGAGGCAGTCAATTAAACCTGGTTTCGATCAATATTTTAGAGGATAACACCGGTTAGGTCTGGGTTAGGTCTGGGTTATGCCCGCATCTGGCTCATGATTTTGCCTTCTTCGCATACTTGTTGGCCAGATCCTGGGTTTTTTTCGTAGTTGAATCACGTAGTAATGTTGTACCACACTGAGGCAGTCAATTAAACCAGGTTTCGATCAATATTTCAGAGGATAACACCGGTTAGGTCTGGGTTAGGTCTGGGATATGCGCGCATCTGGCTTATACTTTCGCCTTTTTCGCAAACTTGTTGGCCAGATCCTGGGTTTTTTCCGTGTTTGTATCACGTAGTAATGTGGTAATTCACTGAAACACTCAATTAAACCTGGTTTCGATCAATATTTTAGAGGATAACACCGGTTAGGTCTGGGTTAGGTCTGGGATATGCGCGCATCTGGCTTATACTTTCGCCTTTTTCGCAAACTTGTTGGCCAGATCCTGGGTTTTTTCCGTGTTTGAATCACGTAGTAATGTGGTACCACACTGAGGCAGTCAATTAAACCTGGTTTCGATCAATATTTTAGAGGATAACACCGGTTAGGTCTGGGTTAGGTCTGGGTTATGCCCGCATCTGGCTCATGATTTTGCCTTCCTCGCATACTTGTTGGCCAGATCCTGGGATTTTTCCGTGTTTGTATCACGTTGTAATGTGGTAATTCACTGAAACACTCAATTAAACCTGGTTTCGATCAATATTTTAGAGGATAACACCGGTTAGGTCTGGGTTAGGTCTGGGATATGCGCGCATCTGGCTTATACTTTCGCCTTTTTCGCAAACTTGTTGGCCAGATCCTGGGTTTTTTCCGTGTTTGTATCACGTAGTAATGTGGTAATTCACTGAAACACTCAATTAAACCTGGTTTCGATCAATATTTTAGAGGATAACACCGGTTAGGTCTGGGTTAGGTCTGGGATATGCGCGCATCTGGCTTATACTTTCGCCTTTTTCGCAAACTTGTTGGCCAGATCCTGGGTTTTTTTCGTAGTTGAATCACGTAGTAATGTTGTACCACACTGAGGCAGTCAATTAAACCAGGTTTCGATCAATATTTCAGAGGATAACACCGGTTAGGTCTGGGTTAGGTCTGGGATATGCGCGCATCTGGCTTATACTTTCGCCTTTTTCGCAAACTTGTTGGCCAGATCCTGGGTTTTTTCCGTGTTTGTATCACGTAGTAATGTGGTAATTCACTGAAACACTCAATTAAACCTGGTTTCGATCAATATTTTAGAGGATAACACCGGTTAGGTCTGGGTTAGGTCTGGGATATGCGCGCATCTGGCTTATACTTTCGCCTTTTTCGCAAACTTGTTGGCCAGATCCTGGGTTTTTTCCGTGTTTGAATCACGTAGTAATGTGGTACCACACTGAGGCAGTCAATTAAACCTGGTTTCGATCAATATTTTAGAGGATAACACCGGTTAGGTCTGGGTTAGGTCTGGGTTATGCCCGCATCTGGCTCATGATTTTGCCTTCCTCGCATACTTGTTGGCCAGATCCTGGGATTTTTCCGTGTTTGTATCACGTTGTAATGTGGTAATTCACTGAAACACTCAATTAAACCTGGTTTCGATCAATATTTTAGAGGATAACACCGGTTAGGTCTGGGTTAGGTCTGGGATATGCGCGCATCTGGCTTATACTTTCGCCTTTTTCGCAAACTTGTTGGCCAGATCCTGGGTTTTTTCCGTGTTTGTATCACGTAGTAATGTGGTAATTCACTGAAACACTCAATTAAACCTGGTTTCGATCAATATTTTAGAGGATAACACCGGTTAGGTCTGGGTTAGGTCTGGGATATGCGCGCATCTGGCTTATACTTTCGCCTTTTTCGCAAACTTGTTGGCCAGATCCTGGGTTTTTTCCGTGTTTGAATCACGTAGTAATGTGGTACCACATTGAGGCAGTCAATTAAACCTGGTTTCGATCAATATTTTAGAGGATAACACCGGTTAGGTCTGGGTTAGGTCTGGGTTATGCCCGCATCTGGCTCATGATTTTGCCTTCCTCGCATACTTGTTGGCCAGATCCTGGGTTTTTTTCGTGTTTGAATCATGTAGTAATGTGGTAACACACTGAAGCAGTCAATTAAGCCTGGTTTCGATCAATATTTTAGAGGATAACATCGGTTAGGTCTGGGTTAGGTCTGGGATATGCGCGCATCTGGCTTATACTTTCGCCTTTTTCGCAAACTATTTGGACAGATCCTGGGGTTTTTCCGTGTTTGAATCACGTAGTAATGTGGTAATACATTGAAGCAGTCAATTTAACCTGGTTTCGATCAATATTTTAGAGGATAACACCGGTTAGGTCTGGGTTAGGTCTGGGTTATGCCCGCATCTGGCTCATGATTTTGCCTTCCTCGCATACTTGTTGGCCAGATCCTGGGTTTTTTTCGTGTTTGAATCATGTAGTAATGTGGTAACACACTGAAGCAGTCAATTTAACCTGGTTTCGATCAATATTTTAGAGGATAACACCGGTTAGGTCTGGGTTAGGTCTGGGTTATGCCCGCATCTGGCTCATGATTTTGCCTTCCTCGCATACTTGTTGGCCAGATCCTGGGTTTTTTTCGTGTTTGAATCATGTAGTAATGTGGTAACACACAGAAGCAGTCAATTAAACCTCGTTTCGATCAATATTTTAGAGGATAACTCCGGTTAGGTCTGGGTTAGGTCTGGGTTATGCCCGCATCTGGCTCATGATTTTGCCTTCTTCGCATACTTGTTGGCCAGATCCTTGGTTTTTTTCGTGTTTGAATCACGTAGTAATGTGGTAACACACTGAAGCAGTCAATTAAGCCTGGTTTCGATCAATATTTTAGAGGATAACACCGGTTAGGTCTGGGTTAGGTCTGGGATATGCGCGCACCTGGCTTATACTTTCGCCTTTTTCGCAAACTTTTTGGACAGATCCTGGGGTTTTTCCGTGTTTGAATCACGTAGTAATGTGGTAATACATTGAAGCAGTCAATTTAACCTGGTTTCGATCAATATTTTAGAGGATAACACCGGTTAGGTCTGGGTTAGGTCTGGGTTATGCCCGCATCTGGCTCATGATTTTGCCTTCCTCGCATACTTGTTGGCCAGATCCTGGGTTTTTTTCGTGTTTGAATCATGTAGTAATGTGGTAACACACTGAAGCAGGCAATTTAACCTGGTTTCGATCAATATTTTAGAGGATAACACCGGTTAGGTCTGGGTTAGGTCTGGGTTATGCCCGCATCTGGCTCATGATTTTGCCTTCCTCGCATACTTGTTGGCCAGATCCTCGGTTTTTTTCGTGTTTGAATCATGTAGTAATGTGGTAACACACAGAAGCAGTCAATTAAACCTCCTTTCGATCAATATTTTAGAGGATAACTCCGGTTAGGTCTGGGTTAGGTCTGGGTTATGCCCGCATCTGGCTCATGATTTTGCCTTCTTCGCATACTTGTTGGCCAGATCCTGGGTTTTTTCCGTGTTCGTATCACGTAGTAACGTGGTAATTCACTGAAACACTCAATTAAGCCTGGTTTCGATCAATATTTTAGAGGATAACACCGGTTAGGTCTGGGTTAGGTCTGGGATATGCGCGCATCTGGCTTATACTTTCGCCTTTTTCGCAAACTTGTTGGCCAGATCCTGGGTTTTTTCCGTGTTTGAATCACGTAGTAATGTTGTAATACACTGAAGCAGTCAATTAAACCTGGTTTCGATCAATATTTTAGAGGATAACACCGGTTAGGTCTGGGTTAGGTCTGGGATACGCGCGCATCTGGCTTATACTTTCGCCTTTTTCGCAAACTTGTTGGCCAAATCCTGGGTTTTTTCCGTGTTTGTATCACGTAGTAATGTGGTAACATAACGAAGCAGTCAATTAACCCTGGTTTCGATCAATATTTTGGAGGATGACACCGGTTAGGTCTGGGTTAGGTCTGGGTTATGCCCGCATCTGGCTCATGATTTTGCCTTCTTCGCATACTAGTTGGCCAGATCCTGGCTTTTTTTCGTGTTTGAATCACGTAGTAATGTGGTAACACACTGAAGCAGTCAATTAAACCTGGTTTCGATCAATATTTTAGAGGATGACACCGGTTAGGTCTGGGTTAGGTCTGGGATATGCGCGCATCTGGCTTATACTTTCTCCTTTTTCACAAACTTGTTGGCTAGATCCTGGGTTTTTTCGGGTTCGAATCACGTAGTAATGTGGTAACACACTGAAGCAGTCATTTAAACCTGGTTTCGATCAATATTTTAGAGGATAACACCGGTTAGGTCTGGGTTAGGTCTGGGATATGCGCGCATCTGGCTTATACTTTCGCCTTTTTCGCAAACTTTTTGGACAGATCCTGGGGTTTTTCCGTGTTTGAATCACGTAGTCATGTGGTACCACACTGAGGTAGTCAATTAAACCTGGTTTCGATCAATATTTTAGAGGATAACACCGGTTAGGTCTGGGTTAGGTCTGGGTTATGCCCGCATCTGGCTCATGATTTTGCCTTCTTCGCATACTTGTTGGCCAGATCCTGGGTTTTTTCCTTGTTCGTATCACGTAGTAACGTGGTAACTCACTGAAACACTCAATTAAGCCTGGTTTCGATCAATATTTTAGAGGATAACACCGGTTAGGTCTGGGTTAGGTCTGGGATATGCGCGCATCTGGCTTATACTTTCGCCTTTTTCGCAAACTTGTTGGCCAGATCCTGGGTTTTTTCCGTGTTTGAATCACGTAGTAATGTTGTAATACACTGAAGCAGTCAATTAAACCTGGTTTCGATCAATATTTTAGAGGATAACACCGGTTAGGTCTGGGTTAGGTCTGGGATACGCGCGCATCTGGCTTATACTTTCGCCTTTTTCGCAAACTTGTTGGCCAGATCCTGGATTTTTTCCGTGTTTGTATCACGTAGTAATGTGGTAACATAACGAAGCAGTCAATTAACCCTGGTTTCGATCAATATTTTGGAGGATGACACCGGTTAGGTCTGGGTTAGGTCTGGGATATGCGCGCATCTGGCTTATACTTTCTCCTTTTTCACAAACTTGTTGGCTAGATCCTGGGTTTTTTCGGGTTCGAATCACGTAGTAATGTGGTAACACACTGAAGCAGTCATTTAAACCTGGTTTCGATCAATATTTTAGAGGATAACACCGGTTAGGTCTGGGTTAGGTCTGGGATATGCGCGCATCTGGCTTATACTTTCGCCTTTTTCGCAAACTTTTTGGACAGATCCTGGGGTTTTTCCGTGTTTGAATCACGTAGTCATGTGGTACCACACTGAGGTAGTCAATTAAACCTGGTTTCGATCAATATTTTAGAGGATAACACCGGTTAGGTCTGGGTTAGGTCTGGGTTATGCCCGCATCTGGCTCATGATTTTGCCTTCTTCGCATACTTGTTGGCCAGATCCTTGGTTTTTTTCGTGTTTGAATCACGTAGTAATGTGGTAACACACTGAAGCAGTCAATTAAACCTGGTTTCGATCAATATTTTAGAGGATAACACCGGTTAGGTCTGGGTTAGGTCTGGGTTACGCCCGCATCTGGCTCATGATTTTGCCATCTTCGCATACTTGTTGGCCAGATCCTGGGTTTTTTTCGTGTTTGAATGATGTAGTAATGTGGTAACACACTGAAGCAGTCAATTAAACCTGGTTTCGATCAATATTTTAGAGGATAACACCGGTTAGGTCTGGGTTAGGTCTGGGTTATGCCCGCCTCTGGCTCATGATTTTGCCTTCTTCGCATACTTGTTGGCCAGATCCTGGGTTTTTTTCGTATTTGAATCTCGTAGTAATGTTGTACCACACTGAGGCAGTCAATTAAACCTGGATTCGATCAATATTTCAGAGGATAACACCGGTTAGGTCTGGGTTAGGTCCGGGATATGCACGCACCTGGCTCATGATTTCGCCTTTTTCGCAAACTTGTTGGCCAGATCCTGGGTTTTTTCCGTGTTTGAATCACGTAGTAATGTGGTAATACACTGAAGCAGTCAATTAAACCTGGTTTCGATCAATATTTTAGAGGATAACACCGGTTAGGTCTGGGTTAGGTCTGGGTTATGCCCGCATCTGGCTCATGATTTTGCCTTCTTCACATACTTGTTGGCCAGATCCTGGGTTTTTTTCGTGTTTGAATCACGTAGTATTGTGGTAGCATACTGAAGCAGTCAATTAAACCTGGTTTCGATCAATATTTCAGAGGATAACACCGGCTGGGTCTGGGTTAGGTCCGGGAAATGCACGCATCTGGCTCATGATTTCGCCTTTTTCGCAAACTTGTTGGCCAGATCCTGGGTTTTTTCCGTGTTTGAATCACGTAGTAATGTGGTACCACACTGAGGCAGTCAATTAAACCTGGTTTCGATCAATATTTTAGAGGATAACACCGGTTAGGTCTGGGTTAGGTCTGGGATATGCGCGCATCTGGCTTACACTTTCGCCATTTTCGCAGACTTGTTGGCCAGATCCTGGGTTTTTTTCGTGTTTGAATCACGTAGTAACGTTGTACCACACTGAGGCAGTCAATTAAACCTGGTTTCGATCAATATTTTAGAGGATAACACCGGTTAGGTCTGGGTTAGGTCTGGGTTATGCCCGCATCTGGCTCATGATTTTGCCTTCTTCGCATACTTGTTGGCCAGATCCTGGGTTTTTTTCGTAGTTGAATCACGTAGTAATGTTGTACCACACTGAGGCAGTCAATTAAACCAGGTTTCGATCAATATTTCAGAGGATAACACCGGTTAGGTCTGGGTTAGGTCTGGGATATGCGCGCATCTGGCTTATACTTTCGCCTTTTTCGCAAACTTGTTGGCCAGATCCTGGGTTTTTTCCGTGTTTGTATCACGTAGTAATGTGGTAATTCACTGAAACACTCAATTAAACCTGGTTTCGATCAATATTTTAGAGGATAACACCGGTTAGGTCTGGGTTAGGTCTGGGATATGCGCGCATCTGGCTTATACTTTCGCCTTTTTCGCAAACTTGTTGGCCAGATCCTGGGTTTTTTCCGTGTTTGAATCACGTAGTAATGTGGTACCACACTGAGGCAGTCAATTAAACCTGGTTTCGATCAATATTTTAGAGGATAACACCGGTTAGGTCTGGGTTAGGTCTGGGTTATGCCCGCATCTGGCTCATGATTTTGCCTTCCTCGCATACTTGTTGGCCAGATCCTGGGATTTTTCCGTGTTTGTATCACGTTGTAATGTGGTAATTCACTGAAACACTCAATTAAACCTGGTTTCGATCAATATTTTAGAGGATAACACCGGTTAGGTCTGGGTTAGGTCTGGGATATGCGCGCATCTGGCTTATACTTTCGCCTTTTTCGCAAACTTGTTGGCCAGATCCTGGGTTTTTGCCGTGTTTGTATCACGTAGTAATGTGGTAATTCACTGAAACACTCAATTAAACCTGGTTTCGATCAATATTTTAGAGGATAACACCGGTTAGGTCTGGGTTAGGTCTGGGATATGCGCGCATCTGGCTTATACTTTCGCCTTTTTCGCAAACTTGTTGGCCAGATCCTGGGTTTTTTTCGTAGTTGAATCACGTAGTAATGTTGTACCACACTGAGGCAGTCAATTAAACCAGGTTTCGATCAATATTTCAGAGGATAACACCGGTTAGGTCTGGGTTAGGTCTGGGATATGCGCGCATCTGGCTTATACTTTCGCCTTTTTCGCAAACTTGTTGGCCAGATCCTGGGTTTTTTCCGTGTTTGTATCACGTAGTAATGTGGTAATTCACTGAAACACTCAATTAAACCTGGTTTCGATCAATATTTTAGAGGATAACACCGGTTAGGTCTGGGTTAGGTCTGGGATATGCGCGCATCTGGCTTATACTTTCGCCTTTTTCGCAAACTTGTTGGCCAGATCCTGGGTTTTTTCCGTGTTTGAATCACGTAGTAATGTGGTACCACACTGAGGCAGTCAATTAAACCTGGTTTCGATCAATATTTTAGAGGATAACACCGGTTAGGTCTGGGTTAGGTCTGGGTTATGCCCGCATCTGGCTCATGATTTTGCCTTCCTCGCATACTTGTTGGCCAGATCCTGGGATTTTTCCGTGTTTGTATCACGTTGTAATGTGGTAATTCACTGAAACACTCAATTAAACCTGGTTTCGATCAATATTTTAGAGGATAACACCGGTTAGGTCTGGGTTAGGTCTGGGATATGCGCGCATCTGGCTTATACTTTCGCCTTTTTCGCAAACTTGTTGGCCAGATCCTGGGTTTTTTCCGTGTTTGTATCACGTAGTAATGTGGTAATTCACTGAAACACTCAATTAAACCTGGTTTCGATCAATATTTTAGAGGATAACACCGGTTAGGTCTGGGTTAGGTCTGGGATATGCGCGCATCTGGCTTATACTTTCGCCTTTTTCGCAAACTTGTTGGCCAGATCCTGGGTTTTTTCCGTGTTTGAATCACGTAGTAATGTGGTACCACATTGAGGCAGTCAATTAAACCTGGTTTCGATCAATATTTTAGAGGATAACACCGGTTAGGTCTGGGTTAGGTCTGGGTTATGCCCGCATCTGGCTCATGATTTTGCCTTCCTCGCATACCTGTTGGCCAGATCCTGGGTTTTTTTCGTGTTTGAATCATGTAGTAATGTGGTAACACACTGAAGCAGTCAATTAAGCCTGGTTTCGATCAATATTTTAGGGGATAACACCGGTTAGGTCTGGGTTAGGTCTGGGATATGCGCGCATCTGGCTTATACTTTCGCCTTTTTCGCAAACTATTTGGACAGATCCTGGGGTTTTTCCGTGTTTGAATCACGTAGTAATGTGGTAATACATTGAAGCAGTCAATTTAACCTGGTTTCGATCAATATTTTAGAGGATAACACCGGTTAGGTCTGGGTTAGGTCTGGGTTATGGCCGCATCTGGCTCATGATTTTGCCTTCCTCGCATACTTGTTGGCCAGATCCTGGGTTTTTTTCGTGTTTGAATCATGTAGTAATGTGGTAACACACTGAAGCAGTCAATTTAACCTGGTTTCGATCAATATTTTAGAGGATAACACCGGTTAGGTCTGGGTTAGGTCTGGGTTATGCCCGCATCTGGCTCATGATTTTGCCTTCCTCGCATACTTGTTGGCCAGATCCTGGGTTTTTTTCGTGTTTGAATCATGTAGTAATGTGGTAACACACAGAAGCAGTCAATTAAACCTCGTTTCGATCAATATTTTAGAGGATAACTCCGGTTAGGTCTGGGTTAGGTCTGGGTTATGCCCGCATCTGGCTCATGATTTTGCCTTCTTCGCATACTTGTTGGCCAGATCCTGGGTTTTTTCCGTGTTCGTATCACGTAGTAATGTGGTAACACACTGAAGCAGTCAATTAAACCTGGTTTCGATCAATATTTTAGAGGATGACACCGGTTAGGTCTGGGTTAGGTCTGGGATATGCGCGCATCTGGCTTATACTTTCGCCTTTTTCGCAAACTTTTTGGACAGATCCTGGGGTTTTTCCGTGTTTGAATCACGTAGTCATGTGGTACCACACTGAGGTAGTCAATTAAACCTGGTTTCGATCAATATTTTAGAGGATAACACCGGTTAGGTCTGGGTTAGGTCTGGGTTATGCCCGCATCTGGCTCATGATTTTGCCTTCTTCGCATACTTGTTGGCCAGATCCTTGGTTTTTTTCGTGTTTGAATCACGTAGTAATGTGGTAACACACTGAAGCAGTCAATTAAACCTGGTTTCGATCAATATTTTAGAGGATAACACCGGTTAGGTCTGGGTTAGGTCTGGGTTACGCCCGCATCTGGCTCATGATTTTGCCATCTTCGCATACTTGTTGGCCAGATCCTGGGTTTTTTTCGTGTTTGAATGATGTAGTAATGTGGTAACACACTGAAGCAGTCAATTAAACCTGGTTTCGATCAATATTTTAGAGGATAACACCGGTTAGGTCTGGGTTAGGTCTGGGTTATGCCCGCCTCTGGCTCATGATTTTGCCTTCTTCGCATACTTGTTGGCCAGATCCTGGGTTTTTTTCGTATTTGAATCTCGTAGTAATGTTGTACCACACTGAGGCAGTCAATTAAACCTGGATTCGATCAATATTTCAGAGGATAACACCGGTTAGGTCTGGGTTAGGTCCGGGATATGCACGCACCTGGCTCATGATTTCGCCTTTTTCGCAAACTTGTTGGCCAGATCCTGGGTTTTTTCCGTGTTTGAATCACGTAGTAATGTGGTAATACACTGAAGCAGTCAATTAAACCTGGTTTCGATCAATATTTTAGAGGATAACACCGGTTAGGTCTGGGTTAGGTCTGGGTTATGCCCGCATCTGGCTCATGATTTTGCCTTCTTCACATACTTGTTGGCCAGATCCTGGGTTTTTTTCGTGTTTGAATCACGTAGTAATGTGGTAGCATACTGAAGCAGTCAATTAAACCTGGTTTCGATCAATATTTCAGAGGATAACACCGGCTGGGTCTGGGTTAGGTCCGGGAAATGCACGCATCTGGCTCATGATTTCGCCTTTTTCGCAAACTTGTTGGCCAGATCCTGGGTTTTTTCCGTGTTTGAATCACGTAGTAATGTGGTACCACACTGAGGCAGTCAATTAAACCTGGTTTCGATCAATATTTTAGAGGATAACACCGGTTAGGTCTGGGTTAGGTCTGGGATATGCGCGCATCTGGCTTACACTTTCGCCATTTTCGCAGACTTGTTGGCCAGATCCTGGGTTTTTTTCGTGTTTGAATCACGTAGTAACGTTGTACCACACTGAGGCAGTCAATTAAACCTGGTTTCGATCAATATTTTAGAGGATAACACCGGTTAGGTCTGGGTTAGGTCTGGGTTATGCCCGCATCTGGCTCATGATTTTGCCTTCTTCGCATACTTGTTGGCCAGATCCTGGGGTTTTTTCGTGTTTGAATCACGTAGTAATGTGGTAACACACTGAACCAGCCAATTAAACCTGGTTCCGATCAATATTTTAGAGGATAACACCGGTTAGGTCTGGGTTAGGTCTGGGTTATGCCCGCATCTGGCTCATGATTTCGCCTTTTTCGCAAACTTGTTGGCCAGATCCTGGGTTTTTTCCGTGTTTGAATCACGTAGTAATGTTGTAGCACACTGAAGCAGTCAATTAAACCTGGTTTCGATCAATATCTTAGAGGATAACACCGGTTAGGTCTGGGTTAGGTTTGGGTTATGCCCGCATCTGGCTCATGATTTTGCCTTCTTCACATACTTGTTGGCCAGATCCTGGGTTTTTTTCGTGTTTGAATCACGTAGTAATGTGGTAGCATACTGAAGCAGTCAATTAAACCTGGTTTCGATCAATATTTCAGAGGATAACACCGGTTAGGTCTGGGTTAGGTTTGGGTTATGCCCGCATCTGGCTCATGATTTTGCCTTCTTCGCATACTTGTTGGCCAGATCCTGGGTTTTTTTCGTGTTTGAATCACGTAGTAATGTTGTACCACACTGAGGCAGTCAATTAAACCTGGTTTCGATCAATATTTCAGAGGATAACACCGGTTAGGTCTGGGTTAGGTCTGGGAAATGCGCGCATCTGGCTCATGATTTCGCCTTTTTCGCAAACTTGTTGGCCAGATCCTGGGTTTTTTCCGTGTTTGAATCACGTAGTAACGTGGTAATTCACTGAAACACTCAATTAAGCCTGGTTTCGATCAATATTTTAGAGGATAACACCGGTTAGGTCTGGGTTAGGTCTGGGTTATGCCCGCATCTGGCTCATGATTTTGCCTTCTTCGCATACTTGTTGGCCAGATCCTGGGTTTTTTCCGTGTTCGTATCACGTAGTAACGTGGTAATTCACTGAAACACTCAATTAAGCCTGGTTTCGATCAATATTTTAGAGGATAACACCGGTTAGGTCTGGGTTAGGTCTGGGATATGCGCGCATCTGGCTTATACTTTCGCCTTTTTCGCAAACTTTTTGGACAGATCCTGGGGTTTTTCCGTGTTTGAATCACGTAGTAATGTGGTAATACATTGAAGCAGTCAATTAAACCTGGTTTCGATCAATATTTTAGAGGATAACACCGGCTAGGACTGGGTTCGGTCCGGGAAATGCACGCATCTGGCTTATGATTTCGCCTTTTTCGCAAACTTGTTAACCAGATCCTGGGTTTTTTCCGTGTTTGTATCACGTAGTAATGTGGTAATTCACTGAAACACTCAATTAAACCTGGTTTCGATCAATATTTTAGAGGATAACACCGGTTAGGTCTGGGTTAGGTCTGGGATATGCGCGCATCTGGCTTATACTTTCGCCTTTTTCGCAAACTTGTTGGCCAGATCCTGGGTTTTTTCCGTGTTTGAATCACGTAGTAATGTTGTAATACACTGAAGCAGTCAATTAAACCTGGTTTCGATCAATATTTTAGAGGATAACACCGGTTAGGTCTGGGTTAGGTCTGGGATACGCGCGCATCTGGCTTATACTTTCGCCTTTTTCGCAAACTTGTTGGCCAGATCCTGGGTTTTTTCCGTGTTTGTATCACGTAGTAATGTGGTAACATAACGAAGCAGTCAATTAACCCTGGTTTCGATCAATATTTTGGAGGATGACACCGGTTAGGTGTGGGTTAGGTCTGGGTTATGCCCGCATCTGGCTCATGATTTTGCCTTCTTCGCATACTAGTTGGCCAGATCCTGGCTTTTTTTCGTGTCTGAATCACGTAGTAATGTGGTAACACACTGAAGCAGTCAATTAAACCTGGTTTCGATCAATATTTTAGAGGATGACACCGGTTAGGTCTGGGTTAGGTCTGGGATATGCGCGCATCTGGCTTATACTTTCTCCTTTTTCACAAACTTGTTGGCTAGATCCTGGGTTTTTTCGGGTTCGAATCACGTAGTAATGTGGTAACACACTGAAGTAGTCATTTAAACCTGGTTTCGATCAATATTTTAGAGGATAACACCGGTTAGGTCTGGGTTAGGTCTGGGATATGCGCGCATCTGGCTTATACTTTCGCCTTTTTCGCAAACTTGTTGGCCAGATCCTGGGTTTTTTCCGTGTTTGTATCACGTAGTAATGTGGTAATTCACTGAAACACTCAATTAAACCTGGTTTCGATCAATATTTTAGAGGATAACACCGGTTAGGTCTGGGTTAGGTCTGGGATATGCGCGCATCTGGCTTATACTTTCGCCTTTTTCGCAAACTTGCTGGCCAGATCCTGGGTTTTTTCCGTGTTTGAATCACGTAGTAATGTGGTACCACACTGAGGCAGTCAATTAAACCTGGTTTCGATCAATATTTTAGAGGATAACACCGGTTAGGTCTGGGTTAGGTCTGGGTTATGCCCGCATCTGGCTCATGATTTTGCCTTCCTCGCATACTTGTTGGCCAGATCCTGGGTTTTTTTCGTGTTTGAATCATGTAGTAATGTGGTAACACACTGAAGCAGTCAATTTAACCTGGTTTCGATCAATATTTTAGAGGATAACACCGGTTAGGTCTGGGTTAGGTCTGGGTTATGCCCGCATCTGGCTCATGATTTTGCCTTCCTCGCATACTTGTTGGCCAGATCCTGGGTTTTTTTCGTGTTTGAATCATGTAGTAATGTGGTAACACACAGAAGCAGTCAATTAAACCTCGTTTCGATCAATATTTTAGAGGATAACTCCGGTTAGGTCTGGGTTAGGTCTGGGTTATGCCCGCATCTGGCTCATGATTTTGCCTTCTTCGCATACTTGTTGGCCAGATCCTGGGTTTTTTCCGTCTTCGTATCACGTAGTAACGTGGTAATTCACTGAAACACTCAATTAAGCCTGGTTTCGATCAATATTTTAGAGGATAACACCGGTTAGGTCTGGGTTAGGTCTGGGATATGCGCGCATCTGGCTTATACTTTCGCCTTTTTCGCAAACTTTTTGGACAGATCCTGGGGTTTTTCCGTGTTTGAATCACGTAGTAATGTGGTAATACATTGAAGCAGTCAATTAAACCTGGTTTCGATCAATATTTTAGAGGATAACACCGGCTAGGACTGGGTTCGGTCCGGGAAATGCACGCATCTGGCTTATGATTTCGCCTTTTTCGCAAACTTGTTAACCAGATCCTGGGTTTTTTCCGTGTTTGAATCACGTAGTAATGTGGTACCACACTGAGGCAGTCAATTAAACCTGGTTTCGATCAATATTTTAGAGGATAACACCGGTTAGGTCTGGGGTAGGTCAGGGATATGCGCGCATCTGGCTTATACTTTCGCCTTTTTCGCAAACTTGTTGGCCAGATCCTGGGTTTTTTCCGTGTTTGAATCACGTAGTAATGTGGTAATACACTGAAGCAGTCAATTAAACCTGGTTTCGATCAATATTTTAGAGGATAACACCGGTTAGGTCTGGGTTAGGTCTGGGATACGCGCGCATCTGGCTTATACTTTCGCCTTTTTCGCAAACTTGTTGGCCAGATCCTGGGTTTTTTCCGTGTTTGTATCACGTAGTAATGTGGTAACATAACGAAGCAGTCAATTAACCCTGGTTTCGATCAATATTTTGGAGGATGACACCGGTTAGGTCTGGGTTAGGTCTGGGTTATGCCCGCATCTGGCTCATGATTTTGCCTTCTTCGCATACTAGTTGGCCAGATCCTGGCTTTTTTTCGTGTTTGAATCACGTAGTAATGTGGTAACACACTGAAGCAGTCAATTAAACCTGGTTTCGATCAATATTTTAGAGGATGACACCGGTTAGGTCTGGGTTAGGTCTGGGATATGCGCGCATCTGGCTTATACTTTCTCCTTTTTCACAAACTTGTTGGCTAGATCCTGGGTTTTTTCGGGTTCGAATCACGTAGTAATGTGGTAACACACTGAAGCAGTCATTTAAACCTGGTTTCGATCAATATTTTAGAGGATAACACCGGTTAGGTCTGGGTTAGGTCTGGGATATGCGCGCATCTGGCTTATACTTTCGCCTTTTTCGCAAACTTTTTGGACAGATCCTGGGGTTTTTCCGTGTTTGAATCACGTAGTCATGTGGTACCACACTGAGGTAGTCAATTAAACCTGGTTTCGATCAATATTTTAGAGGATAACACCGGTTAGGTCTGGGTTAGGTCTGGGTTATGCCCGCATCTGGCTCATGATTTTGCCTTCTTCGCATACTTGTTGGCCAGATCCTTGGTTTTTTTCGTGTTTGAATCACGTAGTAATGTGGTAACACACTGAAGCAGTCAATTAAACCTGGTTTCGATCAATATTTTAGAGGATAACACCGGTTAGGTCTGGGTTAGGTCTGGGTTACGCCCGCATCTGGCTCATGATTTTGCCATCTTCGCATACTTGTTGGCCAGATCCTGGGTTTTTTTCGTGTTTGAATGATGTAGTAATGTGGTAACACACTGAAGCAGTCAATTAAACCTGGTTTCGATCAATATTTTAGAGGATAACACCGGTTAGGTCTGGGTTAGGTCTGGGTTATGCCCGCTTCTGGCTCATGATTTTGCCTTCTTCGCATACTTGTTGTCCAGATCCTGGGTTTTTTTCGTATTTGAATCACGTAGTAATGTTGTACCACACTGAGGCAGTCAATTAAACCTGGATTCGATCAATATTTCAGAGGATAACACCGGTTAGGTCTGGGTTAGGTCCGGGATATGCACGCACCTGGCTCATGATTTCGCCTTTTTCGCAAACTTGTTGGCCAGATCCTGGGTTTTTTCCGTGTTTGAATCACGTAGTAATGTGGTAATACACTGAAGCAGTCAATTAAACCTGGTTTCGATCAATATTTTAGAGGATAACACCGGTTAGGTCTGGGTTAGGTCTGGGATACGCGCGCATCTGGCTTATACTTTCGCCTTTTTCGCAAACTTGTTGGCCAGATCCTGGGTTTTTTCCGTGTTTGTATCACGTAGTAATGTGGTAACATAACGAAGCAGTCAATTAACCCTGGTTTCGATCAATATTTTGGAGGATGACACCGGTTAGGTCTGGGTTAGGTCTGGGTTATGCCCGCATCTGGCTCATGATTTTGCCTTCTTCGCATACTAGTTGGCCAGATCCTGGCTTTTTTTCGTGTTTGAATCACGTAGTAATGTGGTAACACACTGAAGCAGTCAATTAAACCTGGTTTCGATCAATATTTTAGAGGATGACACCGGTTAGGTCTGGGTTAGGTCTGGGATATGCGCGCATCTGGCTTATACTTTCTCCTTTTTCACAAACTTGTTGGCTAGATCCTGGGTTTTTTCGGGTTCGAATCACGTAGTAATGTGGTAACACACTGAAGCAGTCATTTAAACCTGGTTTCGATCAATATTTTAGAGGATAACACCGGTTAGGTCTGGGTTAGGTCTGGGATATGCGCGCATCTGGCTTATACTTTCGCCTTTTTCGCAAACTTTTTGGACAGATCCTGGGGTTTTTCCGTGTTTGAATCACGTAGTCATGTGGTACCACACTGAGGTAGTCAATTAAACCTGGTTTCGATCAATATTTTAGAGGATAACACCGGTTAGGTCTGGGTTAGGTCTGGGTTATGCCCGCATCTGGCTCATGATTTTGCCTTCTTCGCATACTTGTTGGCCAGATCCTTGGTTTTTTTCGTGTTTGAATCACGTAGTAATGTGGTAACACACTGAAGCAGTCAATTAAACCTGGTTTCGATCAATATTTTAGAGGATAACACCGGTTAGGTCTGGGTTAGGTCTGGGTTATGCCCGCATCTGGCTCATGATTTTGCCTTCCTCGCATACTTGTTGGCCAGATCCTGGGTTTTTTTCGTGTTTGAATCATGTAGTAATGTGGTAACACGCAGAAGCAGTCAATTAAACCTGGTTTCGATCAATATTTTAGAGGATAACACCGGTTAGGTCTGGGTTAGGTCTGGGTTATGCCCGCATCTGGCTCATGATTTTGCCTTCTTCGCATACTTGTTGGCCAGATCCTGGGTTTTTTTCGTGTTTGAATCACGTAGTAAGGTGGTAACACACTGAAGCAGTCAATTAAACCTGGTTTCGATCAATTTTTTTAGGGGATGACACCGGTTAGGTCTGGGTTAGGTCTGGGTTATGCCCGCATCTGGCTCATGATTTTGCCTTCTTCGCATACTTGTTGGTCAGATCCTGGATTTTTTTCGTGTTTGAATCACGTAGTAATGTGGTAACACACTGAGGCAGTCAATTTAACCTGGTTTCGATCAATATTTTAGAGGATAACACCGGTTAGGTCTGGGTTAGGTCTGGGATACGCGCGCATCTGGCTTATACTTTCGCCTTTTTCGCAAACTTGTTGGCCAGATCCTGGGTTTTTTCCGTGTTTGTATCACGTAGTAATGTGGTAATTCACTGAAACACTCAATTAAACTGGTTTCGATCAATATTTTAGAGGATAACACCGGTTAGGTCTGGGTTAGGTCTGGGATATGCGCGCATCTGGCTTATACTTTCGCCTTTTTCGCAAACTTGTTGGCCAGATCCTGGGTTTTCTCCGTGTTTGAATCACGTAGTAATGTGGTTCCACACTGAGGCAGTCAATTAAACCTGGTTTCGATCAATATTTTAGAGGATAACACCGGTTAGGTCTGGGTTAGGTCTGGGTTATGCCCGCATCTGGCTCATGATTTTGCCTTCCTCGCATACTTGTTGGCCAGATCCTGGGTTTTTTTCGTGTTTGAATCATGTAGTAATGTGGTAACACACTGAAGCAGTCAATTAAACCTGGTTTCGATCAATTTTTTTAGGGGATGACACCGGTTAGGTCTGGGTTAGGTCTGGGTTATGCCCGCATCTGGCTCATGATTTTGCCTTCTTCGCATACTTGTTGGTCAGATCCTGGATTTTTTTCGTGTTTGAATCACGTAGTAATGTGGTAACACACTGAAGCAGTCAATTTAACCTGGTTTCGATCAATATTTTGGAGGATGACACCGGTTAGGTCTGGGTTAGGTCTGGGTTATGCCCGCATCTGGCTCATGATTTTGCCTTCTTCGCATACTTGTTGGTCAGATCCTGGATTTTTTTCGTGTTTGAATCACGTAGTAATGTGGTAACACACTGAAGCAGTCAATTTAACCTGGTTTCGATCAATATTTTGGAGGATGACACCGGTTAGGTCTGGGTTAGGTCTGGGTTATGCCCGCATCTGGCTCATGATTTTGCCTTCTTCGCATACTTGTTGGTCAGATCCTGGATTTTTTTCGTGTTTGAATCACGTAGTAATGTGGTAACACACTGAAGCAGTCAATTTAACCTGGTTTCGATCAATATTTTAGAGGATAACACCGGTTAGGTCTGGGTTAGGTCTGGGTTATGCCCGCATCTGGCTCATGATTTTGCCTTCTTCGCATACTTGTTGGCCAGATCCTGGGTTTTTTTCGTGTTTGAATCACGTAGTAATGTGGTAACACACTGAAGCAGTCAATTAAACCTGGTTTCGATCAATTCTTTTAGGGGATGACACCGGTTAGGTCTGGGTTAGGTCTGGGTTATGCCCGCATCTGGCTCATGATTTTGCCTTCTTCGCATACTTGTTGGTCAGATCCTGGATTTTTTTCGTGTTTGAATCACGTAGTAATGTGGTAACACACTGAAGCAGTCAATTTAACCTGGTTTCGATCAATATTTTAGAGGATAACACCGGTTAGGTCTGCGTTAGGTCTGGGATACGCGCGCATCTGGCTTATACTTTCGCCTTTTTCGCAAACTTGTTGGCCAGATCCTGGGTTTTTTCCGTGTTTGTATCACGTAGTAATGTGGTAACATAACGAAGCAGTCAATTAACCCTGGTTTCGATCAATATTTTGGAGGATGACACCGGTTAGGTCTGGGTTAGGTCTGGGTTATGCCCGCATCTGGCTCATGATTTTGACTTCTTCGCATACTTGTTGGCCAGATCCTGGGTTTTTTTCGTGTTTGAATCACGTAGTAATGTGGTAACACACTGAAGCCGTCAATTAAACCTGGTTTCGATCAATATTTTAGAGGATGACACCGGTTAGGTCTGGGTTAGGTCTGGGATATGCGCGCATCTGGCTCATGATTTTGCCTTCCTCGCATACTTGTTGGCCAGATCCTGGGTTTTTTCCGTGTTTGAATCACGTAGAAAAGTGGTACCACACTGAGGCAGTCAATTAAACCTGGTTTCGATCAATATTTTAGAGGATAACACCGGTTAGGTCTGGGTTAGGTCTGGGTTAGGTCTGGGTTATGCCCGCATCTGGCTCATGATTTTGCCTTCCTCGCATACTTGTTGGCCAGATCCTGGGTTTTTTTCGTGTTTGAATCATGTAGTAATGTGGTAACACACAGAAGCAGTCAATTAAACCTGGTTTCGATCAATATTTTAGAGGATAACACCGGTTAGGTCTGGGTTAGGTCTGGGATATGCGCGCATCTGGCTTATACTTTCGCCTTTTTCGCAAACTTGTTGGCCAGATGCTGGGTTTTTTCCGTGTTTGAATCACGTAGTAATGTGGTACCACACTGAGGCAGTCAATTAAACCTGGTTTCGATCAATATTTTAGAGGATAACACCGGTTAGGTCTGGGTTAGGTCTGGGTTAGGTCTGGGATATGCGCGCATCTGGCTTATACTTTCGCCTTTTTCGCAAACTTGTTGGCCAGATCCAGGGTTTTTTCCGTGTTTGAATCGCGTAGTAATGTGGTAATTCACTGAAGCAGTCAATTAAACCTGGTTTCGATCAATATTTTAGAGGATTTCACTGGTTAGGTCTGGGTTAGGTCTGGGTTATGCCCGCATCTGGCTCATGATTTTGCCTTCTTCGCATACTTGTTGGCCAGATCCGGTTTTTTTTGTGTTTGAATCACGTAGTAATGTGGTAACACACTGAAGCAGTCAACTAAACCTGGTTTCGTTCAATATTTTAGAGGATAACACCGGTTAGGTCTGGGTTAGGTCTGGGATATGCGCGCATCTGGCTTATACTTTCGCCTTTTTCGCAAACTTGTTGGCCAGATCCTGGGTTTTTTCCGTGTTTGAATCACGTAGTAAAGTGGTACCACACTGAGGCAGTCAATTAAACCTGGTTTCGATCAATATTTTAGAGGATAACACCGGTTAGGTCTGGGTTAGGTCTGGGTTAGGTCTGGGTTATGCCCGCATCTGGCTCATGATTTTGCCTTCCTCGCATACTTGTTGGCCAGATCCTGGGTTTTTTTCGTGTTTGAATCATGTAGTAATGTGGTAACACACAGAAGCAGTCAATTAAACCTGGTTTCGATCAATATTTTAGAGGATAACACCGGTTAGGTCTGGGTTAGGTCTGGGATATGCCTGCATCTGGCTCATGATTTCGCCTTTTTCGCAAACTTGTTGGCCAGATCCTGGGTTTTTTCCGTGTTTGAATCACGTAGTAATGTGGTACCACACTGAGGCAGTCAATTAAACCTGGTTTCGATCAATATTTTAGAGGATAACACCGGTTAGGTCTGGGTTAGGTCTGGGTTATGCCCGCATCTGGCTCATGATTTTGCCTTCCTCGCATACTTGTTGGCCAGATCCTGGGTTTTTTTCGTGTTTGAATCATGTAGTAATGTGGTAACACACAGAAGCAGTCAATTAAACCTGGTTTCGATCAATATTTTAGAGGATAACACCGGTTAGGTCTGGGTTAGGTCTGGGTTATGCCCGCATCTGGCTCATGATTTTGCCTTCTTCGCATACTTGTTGGCCAGATCCTGGGTTTTTTTCGTGTTTGAATCACGTAGTAATGTGGTAACACACTGAAGCAGTCAATTAAACCTGGTTTCGATCAATTTTTTTAGGGGATGACACCGGTTAGGTCTGGGTTAGGTCTGGGTTATGCCCGCATCTGGCTCATGATTTTGCCTTCTTCGCATACTTGTTGGTCAGATCCTGGATTTTTTTCGTGTTTGAATCACGTAGTAATGTGGTAACACACTGAAGCAGTCAATTTAACCTGGTTTCGATCAATATTTTAGAGGATAACACCGGTTAGGTCTGGGTTAGGTCTGGGTTATGCCCGCATCTGGCTCATGATTTTGCCTTCTTCGCATACTTGTTGGCCAGATCCTGGGTTTTTTTCGTGTTTGAATCACGTAGTAATGTGGTAACACACTGAAGCAGTCAATTAAACCTGGTTTCGATCAATTCTTTTAGGGGATGACACCGGTTAGGTCTGGGTTAGGTCTGGGTTATGCCCGCATCTGGCTCATGATTTTGCCTTCTTCGCATACTTGTTGGTCAGATCCTGGATTTTTTTCGTGTTTGAATCACGTAGTAATGTGGTAACACACTGAAGCAGTCAATTTAACCTGGTTTCGATCAATATTTTAGAGGATAACACCGGTTAGGTCTGGGTTAGGTCTGGGTTATGCCCACATCTGGCTCATGATTTTGCCTTCTTCGCATACTTGTTGGCCAGATCCTGGGTTTTTTTCGTGTTTGAATCACGTAGTAATGTGGTAACACACTGAAGCAGTCAATTTAACCTGGTTTCGATCAATATTTTAGAGGATAACACCGGTTAGGTCTGGGTTAGGTCTGGGATACGCGCGCATCTGGCTTATACTTTCGCCTTTTTCGCAAACTTGTTGGCCAGATCCTGGGTTTTTTCCGTGTTTGTATCACGTAGTAATGTGGTAACATAACGAAGCAGTCAATTAACCCTGGTTTCGATCAATATTTTGGAGGATGACACCGGTTAGCTCTGGGTTAGGTCTGGGTTATGCCCGCATCTGGCTCATGATTTTGCCTTCT
The DNA here is from genome assembly GCF_051014445.1 of Colletes latitarsis. Taxonomy (NCBI): domain Eukaryota; kingdom Metazoa; phylum Arthropoda; class Insecta; order Hymenoptera; family Colletidae; genus Colletes; species Colletes latitarsis. Next base: position 1,900,746 of record NC_135145.1, on the reverse strand, counting down.
TCGCATACTTGTTGGCCAGATCCTGGGTTTTTTTCGTGTTTGAATCACGTAGTAATGTGGTAACACACTGAAGCCGTCAATTAAACCTGGTTTCGATCAATATTTTAGAGGATGACACCGGTTAGGTCTGGGTTAGGTCTGGGATATGCGCGCATCTGGCTTATACTTTCTCCTTTTTCGCAAACTTGTTGGCTAGATCCTGGGTTTTTTCGGGGTTCGAATCACGTAGTAATGTGGTAACACACTCAAGCAGTCATTTATACCTGGTTTCGATCAATATTTTAGAGGATAACACAGGTTAGGTCTGGGTTAGGTCTGGGATATGCGCGCATCTGGCTTATACTTTCGCCTTTTTCGCAAACTTTTTGGCCAGATCCTGGGTTTTTTCCGTGTTTGAATCACGTAGTAATGTGGTACCACACTGAGGTAGTCAATTAAACCTGGTTTCGATCAATATTTCAGAGGATAACACCGGTTAGGTCTGGGTTAGGTCTGGGTTATGCCCGCATCTGGCTCATGATTTTGCCTTCTTCGCATACTTGTTGGCCAGATCCTTGGTTTTTTTCGTGTTTGAATCACGTAGTAATGTGGTAACACACTGAAGCAGTCAATTAAACCTGGTTTCGATCAATATTTTAGAGGATAACACCGGTTAGGTCTGGGTTAGGTCTGGGATATGCGCGCATCTGGCTTATACTTTCTCCTTTTTCGCAAACTTGTTGGCTAGATCCTGGGTTTTTTCGGGTTCGAATCACGTAGTAATGTGGTAACACACTGAAGCAGTCATTTAAACCTGGTTTCGATCAATATTTTAGAGGATAACACCGGTTAGGTCTGGGTTAGGTCTGGGATATGCGCGCATCTGGCTTATACTTTCGCCTTTTTCGCAAACTTTTTGGACAGATCCTGGGTTTTTTCCGTGTTTGAATCACGTAGTCATGTGGTACCACACTGAGGTAGTCAATTAAACCTGGTTTCGATCAATATTTTAGAGGATAACACCGGTTAGGTCTGGGTTAGGTCTGGGTTATGCCCGCATCTGGCTCATGATTTTGCCTTCTTCGCATACTTGTTGGCCAGATCCTTGGTTTTTTTCGTGTTTGAATCACGTAGTAATGTGGTAACACACTGAAGCAGTCAATTAAACCTGGTTTCGATCAATATCTTAGAGGATAACACCGGTTAGGTCTGGGTTAGGTCTGGGTTACGCCCGCATCTGGCTCATGATTTTGCCATCTTCGCATACTTGTTGGCCAGATCCTGGGTTTTTTTCGTGTTTGAATGATGTAGTAATGTGGTAACACACTGAAGCAGTCAATTAAACCTGGTTTCGATCAATATTTTAGAGGATAACACCGGTTAGGTCTGGGTTAGGTCTGGGTTATGCCCGCTTCTGGCTCATGATTTTGCCTTCTTCGCATACTTGTTGGCCAGATCCTGGGTTTTTTTCGTATTTGAATCACGTAGTAATGTTGTACCACACTGAGGCAGTCAATTAAACCTGGTTTCGATCAATATTTCAGAGGATAACACCGGTTAGGTCTGGGTTAGGTCCGGGATATGCACGCACCTGGCTCATGATTTTGCCTTCTTCGCATACTTGTTGGCCAGATCCTTGGTTTTTTTCGTGTTTGAATCACGTAGTAATGTGGTAACACACTGAAGCAGTCAATTAAACCTGGTTTCGATCAATATTTTAGAGGATAACACCGGTTAGGTCTGGGTTAGGTCTGGGTTACGCCCGCATCTGGCTCATGATTTTGCCATCTTCGCATACTTGTTGGCCAGATTCTGGGTTTTTTTCGTGTTTGAATGATGTAGTAAAGTGGTAACACACTGAAGCAGTCAATTAAACCTGGTTTCGATCAATATTTTAGAGGATAACACCGGTTAGGTCTGGGTTAGGTCTGGGTTATGCCCGCTTCTGGCTCATGATTTTGCCTTCTTCGCATACTTGTTGGCCAGATCCTGGGTTTTTTTCGTATTTGAATCACGTAGTAATGTTGTACCACACAGAGGCAGTCAATTAAACCTGGTTTCGATCAATATTTCAGAGGATAACACCGGTTAGGTCTGGGTTAGGTCCGGGATATGCACGCACCTGGCTCATGATTTCGCCTTTTTCGCAAACTTGTTGGCCAGATCCTGGGTTTTTTCCGTGTTTGAATCACGTAGTAATATGGTAATACACTGAAGCAGTCAATTAAACCTGGTTTCGATCAATATTTTAGAGGATAACACCGGTTAGGTCTGGGTTAGGTCTGGGATATGCGCGCATCTGGCTTATACTTCTTCTTTTTCGCAAACTTGTTGGCCAGATCCTGGGTTTTTTCCGTGTTTGTATCACGTAGTAATGTGGTAATTCACTGAAACACTCAATTAAACCTGGTTTCGATCAATATTTTAGAGGATAACACCGGTTAGGTCTGGGTTAGGTCTGGGATATGCGCGCATCTGGCTTATACTTTCGCCTTTTTCGCAAACTTGTTGGCCAGATCCTGGGTTTTTTCCGTGTTTGAATCACGTAGTAATGTGGTACCACACTGAGGCAGTCAATTAAACCTGGTTTCGATCAATATTTTAGAGGATAACACCGGTTAGGTCTGGGTTAGGTCTGGGTTAGGTCTGGGTTATGCCCGCATCTGGCTCATGATTTTGCCTTCCTCGCATACTTGTTGGCCAGATCCTGGGTTTTTTCCGTGTTTGAATCACGTAGTAAAGTGGTACCACACTGAGGCAGTCAATTAAACCTGGTTTCGATCAATATTTTAGAGGATAACACCGGTTAGGTCTGGGTTAGGTCTGGGTTAGGTCTGGGTTATGCCCGCATCTGGCTCATGATTTTGCCTTCCTCGCATACTTGTTGGCCAGATCCTGGGTTTTTTTCGTGTTTGAATCATGTAGTAATGTGGTAACACACAGAAGCAGTCAATTAAACCTGGTTTCGATCAATATTTTAGAGGATAACACCGGTTAGGTCTGGGTTAGGTCTGGGATATGCGCGCATCTGGCTTATACTTTCGCCTTTTTCGCAAACTTGTTGGCCAGATCCTGGGTTTTTTCCGTGTTTGAATCACGTAGTAATGTGGTACCACACTGAGGCAGTCAATTAAACCTGGTTTCGATCAATATTTTAGAGGATAACACCGGTTAGGTCTGGGTTAGGTCTGGGTTAGGTCAGGGATATGCGCGCATCTGGCTTATACTTTCGCCTTTTTCGCAAACTTGTTGGCCAGATCCAGGGTTTTTTCCGTGTTTGAATCGCGTAGTAATGTGGTAATTCACTGAAGCAGTCAATGAAACCTGGTTTCGATCAATATTTTAGAGGATTTCACTGGTTAGGTCTGGGTTAGGTCTGGGTTATGCCCGCACCTGGCTCATGATATTGCCTTCTTCGCATACTTGTTGGCCAGATCCGGTTTTTTTTGTGTTTGAATCAAGTAGTAATGTGGTAACACACTGAAGCAGTCAACTAAACCTGGTTTCGATCAATATTTTAGAGGATAACACCGGTTAGGTCTGGGTTAGGTCTGGGATATGCGCGCATCTGGCTTATACTTTCGCCTTTTTCGCAAACTTGTTGACCAGATCCTGGGTTTTTTCCGTGTTTGAATAACGTAGTAATGTGGTACCACACTGAGGCAGTCAATTAAACCTGGTTTCGATCAATATTTTAGAGGATAACACCGGTTAGGTCTGGGTTAGGTCTGGGTTAGGTCTGGGATATGCGCGCATCTGGCTTATACTTTCGCCTTTTTCGCAAACTTGTTGGCCAGTTCCTGGGTTTTCTCCGTGTTTGAATCACGTAGTAATGTGGTAACACAATGAAGCAGTCAATTAACCCTGGTTTCGATCAATATTTTGGAGGATAACACCGGTTAGGTCTGGGTTAGGTCTGGGTTATGCCCGCATCTGGCTCATGATTTTGCCTTCTTCGCAAACTTGTTGGCCAGATCCTGGGTTTTTTCCGTGTTTGAATCACGTAGTAATGTGGTAATACACTGAAGCAGTCAATTAAACCTGGTTTCGATCAATATTTTAGAGGATAACACAGGTTAGGTCTGGGTTAGGTCTGGGTTATGCCTGCATCTGGCTCATGATTTTGCCTTCTTCGCATACTTGTTGGCCAGATCCTGGGTTTTTTTCGTGTTTGAATCACGTACTAATGTGGTAACACACTGAAGCAGTCAATTAAACCTGGTTTCGATCAATATTTTAGAGGATAACACCGGTTAGGTCTGGGTTAGGTCCGGGAAATGCACGCATCTGGCTTATGATTTCGCCTTTTTCGCAAACTTGTTGACCAGATCCTGGGTTTTTTCCGTGTTTGAATCACGTAGTAATGTGGTACCACACTGAGGCAGTCAATTAAACCTGGTTTCGATCAATATTTTAGAGGATAACACCGGTTAGGTCTGGGTTAGGTCTGGGATATGCGCGCATCTGGCTTACACTTTCGCCATTTTCGCAAACTTGTTGGCCAGATCCTGGGTTTTTTTCGTGTTTGAATCACGTAGTAATGTTGTACCAGACTGAGGCAGTCAATTAAACCTGGTTTCGATCATTATTTCAGAGGATAACACCGGTTAGGGCTGGGTTAGGTCCGGGAAATGCACGCATCTGGCTCATGATTTCGCCTTTTTCGCAAACTTGTTGGCCAGATCCTGGGTTTTTTCCGTGTTTGAATCACGTTGTAATGTGGTAATTCACTGAAGCAGTCAATTAAACCTGGTTTCGATCAATATTTTAGAGGATAACACCGGTTAGGTCTGGGTTAGGTCTGGGCTATGCCCGCATCTGGCTCATGATTTCGCCTTTTTCGCAAACTTGTTGGCCAGATCCTGGGTTTTTTCCGTGTTTGAATCACGTAGTAATGTGGTAATTCACTGAAACACTCAATTAAACCTGGTTTCGATCAATATTTTAGAGGATAACACCGGTTAGGTCTGGGTTAGGTCTGGGATATGCGCGGATCTGGCTTATACTTTCGCCTTTTTCGCAAACTTGTTCGCCAGATCCTGGGTTTTTTCCGTGTTTGAATCACGTAGTAATGTGGTAATACACTGAAGCAGTCAATTAAACCTGGTTTCGATCAATATTTTAGAGGATAACACCGGTAAGGTCTGGGTTAGGTCCGGGAAATGCACGCATCTGGCTTATGATTTCGCCTTTTTCGCAAACTTGTTGACCAGATCCTGGGTTTTTCCGTGTTTGAATCACGTAGTAATGTGGTACCACACTGTGGCAGTCAATTAAACCTGGTTTCGATCAATATTTTAGAGGATAACACCAGTTAGGTCTGGGTTAGGTCTGGGATATGCGCGCATCTGGCTTTCACTTTTGTCATTTTCGCAAACTTGTTGGCCAGATCCTGGGTTTTTTTCGTGTGTGAATCACGTAGTAATGTTGTACCAGACTGAGGCAGTCAATTAAACCTGGTTTCGATCAATATTTCAGAGGATAACACCGGCTAGGTCTGGGTTAGGTACGGGAAATGCACGCATCTGGCTCATGATTTCGCCTTTTTCGCAAACTTGTTGGCCAGATCCTGGGTTTTTTCCGTGTTTGAATCACGTAGTAATGTGGTAACACACTGAAGCAGTCAATTAAACCTGGTTTCGATCAATTTTTTTAGAGGATAACACCGGTTAGGTCTGGGTTAGGTCTGGGTTATGCCCGCATCTGGCTCATGATTTTGCCTTCTTCGTATACTTGTTCGCCAGATACTGGGTTTTTTTCGTGTTTGAATCACGTAGTAATGTGGTAACACACTGAAGCAGTCAATTTAACCTGGTTTCGATCAATATTTTAGAGGATAACACCGGTTATGTCTGGGTTAGGTCTGGGATACGCGCGCATCTGGCTTATACTTTCGCCTTTTTCGCAAACTTGTTGGCCAGTTCCTGGGTTTTCTCCGTGTTTGAATCACGTAGTAATGTGGTAACACAATGAAGCAGTCAATTAACCCTGGTTTCGATCAATATTTTGGAGGATAACACCGGTTAGGTCTGGGTTAGGTCTGGGTTATGCCCGCATCTGGCTCATGATTTTGCCTTTTTCGCAAACTTGTTGGCCAGATCCTGGGTTTTTTCCGTGTTTGAATCACGTAGTAATGTGGTAATACACTGAAGCAGTCAATTAAACCTGGTTTCGATCAATATTTTAGAGGATTACACCGGTTAGGTCTGGGTTAGGTCCGGGAAATGCACGCATCTGGCTTATGATTTCGCCTTTTTCGCAAACTTGTTGGCCAGATCCTGGGGGTTTTTCGTGTTTGAATCACGTAGTAATGTGGTAACACACTGAAGCAGTCAATTAAATCTGGTTCCGATCAATATTTTAGAGGATAACACCGGTTAGGTCTGGGTTAGGTCTGGGTTAGGTCTGGGTTATGCCCGCATCTGGCTCATGATTTTGCCTTCTTCGCATACTTGTTGGCCAGATCCTGGGGTTTTTTCGTGTTTGAATCACGTAGTAATGTGGTAACACACTGAAGCAGTCAATTAAACCTGGTTCCGATCAATATTTTAGAGGATAACACCGGTTAGGTCTGGGTTAGGTCTGGGTTATGCCCGCATCTGGCTCATGATTTTGCCTTCTTCGCATACTTGTTGGCCAGATCCTGGGTTTTTTTCGTGTTTGAATCACGTAGTAATGTGGTAACACACCGAAGCAGTCAATTAAACCTGGTTTCGATCAATATTTTAGAGGATAACACCGGTTAGGTCTGGGTTAGGTCTGGGATATGCGCGCATCTGGCTTATACTTTCGCCTTTTTCGCAAACTTGTTGGCCAGATCCTCGGTTTTTTCCGTGTTTGAATCACGTAGTAATGTGGTAACACACTGAAGCAGTCAATTAAACCTGGTTTCGATCAATATTTTAGAGGATAACACCGGTTAGGTCTGGGTTAGGTCCGGGAAATGCACGCATCTGGCTTATGATTTCGCCTTTTTCGCAAACTTGTTGACCAGATCCTGGGTTTTTTCCGTGTTTGAATCACGTAGTAATGTGGTACCACACTGAGGCAGTCAATTAAACCTGGTTTCGATCAATATTTTAGAGGATAACACCGGTTAGGTCTGGGTTAGGTCCGGGAAATTCACGCATCTGGCTTATACTTTCGCCTTTTTCGCAAACTTGTTGGCCAGATCCTCGGTTTTTTCCGTGTTTGAATCACGTAGCAATGTGGTAACACACTGAAGCAGTCAATTAAACCTGGTTTCGATCAATATTTTAGAGGATAACACCGGATAGGTCTGGGTTAGGTCTGAGTTATGCCCGCATCTGGCTCATGATTTTGCCTTTTTCGCAAACTTGTTGGCCAGATCCTGGGTTTTTTCCGTGTTTGAATCACGTAGTAATGTGGTAACACACTGAAGCAGTCAATTAAACCTGGTTCCGATCAATATTTTAGAGGATAACACCGGTTAGGTCTGGGTTAGGTCTGGGTTATGCCCGCATCTGGCTCATGATTTTGCCTTCTTCGCAAACTTGTTGGCCAGATCCTGGGTTTTTTTCGTGTTTGAATCACGTAGTAATGTTGTACCACACTGAGGCAGTCAATTAAACCTGGTTTCGATGAATATTTCAGAGGATAACACCGGTTAGGTCTGGGTTAGGTCCGGGAAATGCACGCATCTGGTTCATGATTTCGCCATCTTCGCATACTTGTTGGCCAGATCCTGGGTTTTTTCCGTGTTTGAATCACGTTTAATGTGGTAACACACTGAAGCAGTCAATTAAACCTGGTTTCGATCAATATTTTAGAGGATAACACCGGTTAGGTCTGGGCTAGGTCTGAGTTATGCCCGCATCTGGCTCATGATTTTGCCTTCTTCGCATACTTGTTGGCCAGATCCGGGGTTTTTTTCGTGTTTGAATCACGTAGTAATGTGGAAACACACTGAAGCAGTCAATTAAATCTGGTTCCGATCAATATTTTAGAGGATAACACCGGTTAGGTCTGGGTTAGGTCTGGGTTATGCCCGCATCTGGCTCATGATTTTGCCTTCTTCGCATACTTGATGGCCAGATCCTGGGTTTTTTTCGTGTTTGAATCACGTAGTAATGTGGTAACACACCGAAGCAGTCAATTAAACCTGGCTTCGATCAATATTTTAGAGGATAACACCGGTTAGGTCTGGGTTAGGTCTGGGATATGCGCGCATCTGGCTTATACTTTCGCCTTTTTCGCAAACTTGTTGGCCAGATCCTGGGTTTTTTCCGTGTTTGAATCACGAAGTAATGTGGTAATTCACTGAAGCAGTCAATTAAACCTGGTTTCGATCAATATTTTAGAGGATAACACCGGTTAGGTCTGGGCTAGGTCTGAGTTATGCCCGCATCTGGCTCATGATTTTGCCTTCTTCGCATACTTGTTGGCCAGATCCGGGGTTTTTTTCGTGTTTGAATCACGTAGTAATGTGGAAACACACTGAAGCAGTCAATTAAATCTGGTTCCGATCAATATTTTAGAGGATAACACCGGTTAGGTCTGGGTTAGGTCTGGGTTAGGTCTGGGTTATGCCCGCATCTGGCTCATGATTTTGCCTTCTTCGCATACTTGTTGGCCAGATCCTTGGGTTTTTTCGTGTTTGAATCACGTAGTAATGTGGTAACACACTGAAGCAGTCAATTAAACCTGGTTCCGATCAATATTTTAGAGGATAACACCGGTTAGGTCTGGGTTAGGTCTGGGTTATGCCCGCATCTGGCTCATGATTTTGCCTTCTTCGCATACTTGATGGCCAGATCCTGGGTTTTTTTCGTGTTTGAATCACGTAGTAATGTGGTAACACACCGAAGCAGTCAATTAAACCTGGCTTCGATCAATATTTTAGAGGATAACACCGGTTAGGTCTGGGTTAGGTCTGGGATATGCGCGCATCTGGCTTATACTTTCGCCTTTTTCGCAAACTTGTTGGCCAGATCCTGGGTTTTTTCCGTGTTTGAATCACGAAGTAATGTGGTAATTCACTGAACCAGTCAATTAAACCTGGTTTCGATCAATATTTTAGAGGATAACACCGGTTAGGTCCGGGTTAGGTCTGGGTTATGCCCGCATCTGGCTCATGATTTTGCCTTCTTCGCATACCTGTTGGCCAGATCCTGGGTTTTTTTCGTGTTTGAATCACGTAGTAATGTGGTAACACACTGAAGCAGTCAATTAAACCTGGTTTCGATGAATATTTTAGAGGATAACACCGGTTAGGTCTGGGTTAGGTCTGAGTTATGCCCGCATCTGGCTCATGATTTTGCCTTCTTCGCATACTTGTTGGCCAGATCCTGGGTTTTTTTCGTGTTTGAATCACGTAGTAATGTGGTAACACACTGAAGCAGTCAATTAAACCTGGTTTCGATCAATTTTTTTAGGGGATGACACCGGTTAGGTCTGGGTTAGGTCTGGGTTATGCCCGCATCTGGCTCATGATTTAGCCTTCTTCGCATACTTGTTGGCCAGATCCGGGGTTTTTTTCGTGTTTGAATCACGTTGTAATTTGGTAACACACTGAAGCAGTCAATTAAACCTGGTTTCGATCAATATTTTAGAGGGTAACACCGGTAAGGTCTGGGTTAGGTCCGGGAAATGCTCGCATCTGGCTTATGATTTCGCCTTTTTCGCAAACTTGTTGACCAGATCCTGGGTTTTTCCGTGTTTGAATCACGTAGTAATGTGGTACCACACTGTGGCAGTCAATTAAACCTGGTTTCGATCAATATTTTAGAGGATAACACCAGTTAGGTCTGGGTTAGGTCTGGGATATGCGCGCATCTGGCTTACACTTTTGTCATTTTCGCAAACTTGTTGGCCAGATCCTGGGTTTTTTTTGTGTTTGAATCACGTAGTAATGTTGTACCACACAGAGGCAGTCAATTAAACCTGGTTTCGATCAATATTTCAGAGGATAACACCGGTTAGGTCTGGGTTAGGTCCGGGAAATGCACGCATCAGGCTCATGATTTCGCCTTTTTCGCAAACTTGTTGGCCAGATCCTGGGGTTTTTTCGTGTTTGAATCACGTAGTAATGTGGTAACACACTGAAGCAGTCAATTAAACCTGGTTCCGATCAATATTTTAGAGGATAACACCGGTTAGGTCTGGGTTAGGTCTGGGTTATGCCCGCATCTGGCTCATGATTTTGCCTTCTTCGCATACTTGTTGGCCAGATCCTGGGTTTTTTTCGAGTTTGAATCACGTAGTAATGTGGTAACACACCGAAGCAGTCAATTAAACCTGGTTTCGATCAATATTTTAGAGGATAACACCGGTTAGGTCTGGGTTAGGTCTGGGATATGCGCGCATCTGGCTTATACTTTCGCCTTTTTCGCAAACTTGTTGGCCAGATCCTCGGTTTTTTCCGTGTTTGAATCACGTAGTAATGTGGTAACACACTGAAGCAGTCAATTAAACCTGGTTTCGATCAATATTTTAGAGGATAACACCGGTTAGGTCTGGGTTAGGTCCGGGAAATGCACGCATCTGGCTTATGATTTCGCCTTTTTCGCAAACTTGTTGACCAGATCCTGGGTTTTTTCCGTGTTTGAATCAGGTAGTAATGTGGTACCACACTGAGGCAGTCAATTAAACCTGGTTTCGATCAACATTTTAGAGGATAACACCGGTTAGGTCTGGGTTAGGTCTGGGATATGCGCGCATCTGGCTCATGAGTTTGCCTTTTTCGCAAACTTGTTGACCAGATCCTGGGTTTTTTCCGTGTTTGAATCAGGTAGTAATGTGGTACCACACTGAGGCAGTCAATTAAACCTGGTTTCGATCAACATTTTAGAGGATAACACCGGTTAGGTCTGGGTTAGGTCCGGGAAATGCACGCATCTGGTTCATGATTTCGCCTTTTTCGCAAACTTGTTGGCCAGATCCTGGGTTTTTTCCGTGTCTGAATCACGAAGTAATGTGGTAATTCACTGAACCAGTCAATTAAACCTGGTTTCGATCAATATTTTAGAGGATAACACCGGTTAGGTCCGGGTTAGGTCTGGGTTATGCCCGCATCTGGCTCATGAGTTTGCCTTCTTCGCATACCTGTTGGCCAGATCCTGGGTTTTTTTCGTGTTTGAATCACGTAGTAATGTGGTAACACACTGAAGCAGTCAATTAAACCTGGTTTCGATCAATTTTTTTAGGGGATGACACCAGTTAGGTCTGGGTTAGGTCTGGGATATGCGCGCATCTGGCTTACACTTTTGTCATTTTCGCAAACTTGTTGGCCAGATCCTGGGTTTTTTTTGTGTTTGAATCACGTAGTAATGTTGTACCACACAGAGGCAGTCAATTAAACCTGGTTTCGATCAATATTTCAGAGGATAACACCGGTTAGGTCTGGGTTAGGTCCGGGAAATGCACGCATCTGGCTCATGATTTCGCCTTTTTCGCAAACTTGTTGGCCAGATCCTGGGTTTTTTCCGTGTTTGAATCACGTAGTAATGTGGTAACACACTGAAGCAGTCAATTAAACCTGGTTTCGATCAATATTTTAGAGGATAACACCGGTTAGGTCTGGGTTAGGTCTGGGATATGCGCGCATCTGGCTTACACTTTCGCCATTTTCGCAAACTTGTTGGCCAGATCCTGGGTTTTTTTCGTGTTTGAATCACGTAGTAATGTTGTACCAGACTGAGGCAGTCAATTAAACCTGGTTTCGATCAATATTTCGGAGGATAACACCGGTTAGGTCTGGGTTAGGTCCGGGAAATGCACGCATCTGGCTCATGATTTCGCCTTTTTCGCAAACTTGTTGGCCAGATCCTGGGTTTTTTCCGTGTTTGAATCACGTTGTAATGTGGTAATTCACTGAAGCAGTCAATTAAACCTGGTTTCGATCAATATTTTAGAGGATAACGCCGGTTAGGTCTGGGTTAGGTCTGGGTTATGCCCGCATCTGGCTCATGATTTTGCCTTCTTCGCATACTTGTTGGACAGATCCTGGGTTTTTTTCGTGTTTGAATCACGTAGTAAAGTGGTAACACACTGAAGCAGTCAATTAAACCTGGTTTCGATCAATATTTTAGAGGATAACACCGGTTAGGTCTGGGCTAGGTCTGAGTTATGCCCGCATCTGGCTCATGATTTTGCCTTCTTCGCATACTTGTTGGCCAGAGCCGGGGTTTTTTTCGTGTTTGAATCACGTAGTAATGTGGTAACACACTGAAGCAGTCAATTAAACCTGGTTTCGATCAATTTTTTTAGAGGAAAACACCGGTTAGGTCTGGGTTAGGTCTGGGTTATGCCCGCATCTGGCTCATGAGTTTGCCTTCTTCGCATACTTGTTCGCCAGATACTGGGTTTTTTTCGTGTTTGAATCACGTAGTAATGTGGTAACACACTGAAGCAGTCAATTTAACCTGGTTTCGATCAATATTTTAGAGGATAACACCGGTTATGTCTGGGTTAGGTCTGGGATACGCGCGCATCTGGCTCATGATTTCGCCTTTTTCGCAAACTTGTTGGCCAGATCCTGGGTTTTTTCCGTGTTTGAATCACGTAGTAATGTGGTAACACACTGAAGCAGTCAATTAAACCTGGTTTCGATCAATATTTTAGAGGATAACACCGGTTAGGTCTGGGTTAGGTCTGGGATATGCGCGCATCTGGCTTACACTTTCGCCATTTTCGCAAACTTGTTGGCCAGATCCTGGGTTTTTCCGTGTTTGAATCACGTAGTAATGTGGTAATACACTGTGGCAGTAAATTAAACCTGGTTTCGATCAATATTTTAGAGGATAACACCAGTTAGGTCTGGGTTAGGTCTGGGATATGCGCGCATCTGGCTTACACTTTTGTCATTTTCGCAAACTTGTTGGCCAGATCCTGGGTTTTTTTTGTGTTTGAATCACGTAGTAATGTTGTACCACACTGAGGCAGTCAATTAAACCTGGTTTCGATCAATATTTCAGAGGATAACACCGGTTAGGTCTGGGTTAGGTCCGGGAAATGCACGCATCTGGCTCATGATTTCGCCTTTTTCACAAACTTGTTGGCCAGATCCTGGGTTTTTTCCGTGTTTGAATCACGTAGTAATGTGGTAACACAATGAAGCAGTCAATTAAACCTGGTTTCGATCAATATTTTAGAGGATAACACCGGTTAGGTCTGGGTTAGGTCTGGGATATGCGCGCATCTGGCTTACACTTTCGCCATTTTCGCAAACTTGTTGGCCAGATCCTGGGTTTTTTTCGTGTTTGAATCACGTAGTAATGTTGTACCAGACTGAGGCAGTCAATTAAACCTGGTTTCGATCAATATTTCAGAGGATAACACCGGTTAGGTCTGGGTTAGGTCCGGGAAATGCACGCATCTGGCTCATGATTTCGCCTTTTTCGCAAACTTGTTGGCCAGATCCTGGGTTTTTTCCGTGTTTGAATCACGTAGTAATGTGGTAACACACTGAAGCAGTCAATTAAACCTGGTTTCGATCAATATTTTAGAGGATAACACCGGTTAGGTCTGGGTTAGGTCTGGGATATGCGCGCATCTGGCTTACACTTTTGTCATTTTCGCAAACTTGTTGGCCAGATCCTGGGTTTTTTTGTGTTTGAATCACGTAGTAATGTTGTACCACACTGAGGCAGTCAATTAAACCTGGTTTCGATCAATATTTCAGAGGATAACACCGGTTAGGTCTGGGTTAGGTCCGGGAAATGCACGCATCTGGCTCATGATTTCGCCTTTTTCGCAAACTTGTTGGCCAGATCCTGGGTTTTTTCCGTGTTTGAATCACGTAGTAATGTGGTAACACACTGAAGCAGTCAATTAAACCTGGTTTCGATCAATGTTTTAGAGGATAACACCGGTTAGGTCTGGGTTAGGTCTGGGTTATGCGTCCGGTCCATGGCGCTTTATGGCGCGCCGATATGGGCCGGCGGTCTGATGGCCAATCGGCGGGGTGCATTTGTACTCCGTCGGTTACAGAGGTTGGTCGCCATCAGAGTCGTGCGGGGTTATCGCACGATCTCCTACACAGCCGCCACCTTGCTAGCGGGTTCCGCACCATTTCACCTGCTGGCGAAAATGGACGCAGAGGTGTATCAAAGCCTCTGCAACCTTCGCCAGCGGGGCGTGGACCCGCATGGCGAGGAGGCCGCCAGGGCCCGGAGCCAGGCGCGGCGACGCGTCTATAGTCGGTGGCTGGTCTGGTTATCGAAGCCAGACCAGCAGGATGATCGCGTCGCCGCGGCGGTCCGCCCAGTGTTTTATGCCTGGGTGGGCCGTAGCTGGGGTACGCCCACCTACCGCCTGACACAGGTACTGACCGGACACGGTTGCTTCGGTCGGTACCTGCATCGGATAGGGCGGGAGGCGACGGCTGCGTGCCATCATTGCAGGGGAAGGGAGGACACCGCGCAGCACACGTTGGAAATTTGTCCGGCGTGGGCAGCTCAGCGCGGTGTCCTCGTTAGAGCGATTGGAGCGGACCTCTCGCTGCCGGCCGTCATACGGGCAATGGTCGGCAGCGAGGAGGCGTGGGCGGCCATGGCCTTGTTTTGTGAAGAGGTCATGGCCGCCAAGGAAGACGCCGAGAGGGCGCGTGAGGAGGTGGGGGGCAGGCGGCGACGCCGACCGTAAGACCTTCCACCGCTCCCCGTGGCAGGGGGAGCGCGAAGGGGTCGGTGATGGTGTTTGTGGTGCGAGGTGAGGGACTTTATTCCCTCATTCCCTCTCGCACCCAGCCCATCACCGGACCGGGGGCCCGTGACAGGGGCCCCATTTAGCGGGGGCGGCAGTGTTAGCCGGCCCCGCAGCCGTGGTCGCGATCGGGTGGGGGCCCGGTCGCGGCTAGTAGCAACGGCACGAGTGGGGCGACGTCGCGTGTGACCGCGCGGCGTCGCCGGGGGGCAATCAATCATGGTTGCCCCCCATCGGGGGAGGAGGATCACATCTCCTCCCCCGGGAAGGGCCCGTAGTAGGGCGTTGCGCCAACGGGGAGAGTCACGGTAGTATCGCTAGTTTGGTTCCCGTGACTCTCCCCAGATAAAGGGCGCAGGCGGTCACCGTGGTGTTTTAGCCGGTAAGAGTCCGGCACTACCCCGGCCTCCCCCCCCAGGGAGCCGGGGTGTCCATGAGGATATCACCACGATAAAAAAAAAAAAAAAAAAAAAAAAAAAAAAAAGGTCTGGGTTATGCCCGCATCTGGCTCATGATTTTGCCATCTTCGCATACTTGTTGGCCAGATCCTGGGTTTTTTTCGTGTTTGAATCATGTAGTAATGTGGTAACACACTGAAGCAGTCAATTAAACCTGGTTTCGATCAATATTTTAGAGGATAACACCGGTTAGGTCTGGGCTAGGTCTGAGTTATGCCCGCATCTGGCTCATGATTTTGCCTTCTTCGCATACTTGTTGGCCAGATCCGGGGTTTTTTTCGTGTTTGAATCACGTAGTAATGTGGTAACACACTGAAGCAGTCAATTAAACCTGGTTTCGATCAATTTTTTTAGAGGATAACACCGGTTAGGTCTGGGTTAGGTCTGGGTTATGCCCGCATCTGGCTCATGATTTTGCCTTCTTCGTATACTTGTTCGCCAGATACTGGGTTTTTTTCGTGTTTGAATCACGTAGTAATGTGGTAACACACTGAAGCAGTCAATTTAACCTGGTTTCGATCAATATTTTAGAGGATAACACCGGTTATGTCTGGGTTAGGTCTGGGATACGCGCGCATCTGGCTTATACTTTCGCCTTTTTCGCAAACATGTTGGCCAGTTCCTGGGTTTTCTCCGTGTTTGAATCACGTAGTAATGTGGTAACACAATGAAGCAGTCAATTAACCCTGGTTTCGATCAATATTTTGGAGGATAACACCGGTTAGGTCTGGGTTAGGTCTGGGTTATGCCCGCATCTGGCTCATGATTTTGCCTTTTTCGCAAACTTGTTGGCCAGATCCTGGGTTTTTTCCGTGTTTGAATCACGTAGTAATGTGGTAATACACTGAAGCAGTCAATTAAACCTGGTTTCGATCAATATTTTAGAGGATTACACCGGTTAGGTCTGGGTTAGGTCCGGGAAATGCACGCATCTGGCTTATGATTTCGCCTTTTTCGCAAACTTGTTGGCCAGATCCTGGGGGTTTTTCGTGTTTGAATCACGTAGTAATGTGGAAACACACTGAAGCAGTCAATTAAATCTGGTTCCGATCAATATTTTAGAGGATAACACCGGTTAGGTCTGGGTTAGGTCTGGGTTAGGTCTGGGTTATGCCCGCATCTGGCTCATGATTTTGCCTTCTTCGCATACTTGTTGGCCAGATCCTGGGGTTTTTTCGTGTTTGAATCACGTAGTAATGTGGTAACACACTGAAGCAGTCAATTAAACCTGGTTCCGATCAATATTTTAGAGGATAACACCGGTTAGGTCTGGGTTAGGTCTGGGTTATGCCCGCATCTGGCTCATGATTTTGCCTTCTTCGCATACTTGTTGGCCAGATCCTGGGTTTTTTTCGTGTTTGAATCACGTAGTAATGTGGTAACACACCGAAGCAGTCAATTAAACCTGGTTTCGATCAATATTTTAGAGGATAACACCGGTTAGGTCTGGGTTAGGTCTGGGATATGCGCGCATCTGGCTTATACTTTCGCCTTTTTCGCAAACTTGTTGGCCAGATCCTCGGTTTTTTCCGTGTTTGAATCACGTAGTAATGTGGTAACACACTGAAGCAGTCAATTAAACCTGGTTTCGATCAATATTTTAGAGGATAACACCGGTTAGGTCTGGGTTAGGTCCGGGAAATGCACGCATCTGGCTTATGATTTTGCCTTTTTCGCAAACTTGTTGACCAGATCCTGGGTTTTTTCCGTGTTTGAATCACGTAGTAATGTGGTACCACACTGAGGCAGTCAATTAAACCTGGTTTCGATCAATATTTTAGAGGATAACACCGGTTAGGTCTGGGTTAGGTCTGGGATATGCGCGCATCTGGCTTACACTTTCGCCATTTTCGCAAACTTGTTGGCCAGATCCTGGGTTTTTTCCGTGTTTGAATCACGAAGTAATGTGGTAATTCACTGAACCAGTCAATTAAACCTGGTTTCGATCAATATTTTAGAGGATAACACCGGTTAGGTCCGGGTTAGGTCTGGGTTATGCCCGCATCTGGCTCATGATTTTGCCTTCTTCGCATACCTGTTGGCCAGATCCTGGGTTTTTTTCGTGTTTGAATCACGTAGTAATGTGGTAACACACTGAAGCAGTCAATTAAGCCTGGTTTCGATGAATATTTTAGAGGATAACACCGGTTAGGTCTGGGTTAGGTCTGAGTTATGCCCGCATCTGGCTCATGATTTTGCCTTCTTCGCATACTTGTTGGCCAGATCCTGGGTTTTTTTCGTGTTTGAATCACGTAGTAATGTGGTAACACACTGAAGCAGTCAATTAAACCTGGTTTCGATCAATTTTTTTAGGGGATGACACCGGTTAGGTCTGGGTTAGGTCTGGGTTATGCCCGCATCTGGCTCATGATTTAGCCTTCTTCGCATACTTGTTGGCCAGATCCGGGGTTTTTTTCGTGTTTGAATCACGTTGTAATTTGGTAACACACTGAAGCAGTCAATTAAACCTGGTTTCGATCAATATTTTAGAGGGTAACACCGGTAAGGTCTGGGTTAGGTCCGGGAAATGCTCGCATCTGGCTTATGATTTCGCCTTTTTCGCAAACTTGTTGACCAGATCCTGGGTTTTTCCGTGTTTGAATCACGTAGTAATGTGGTACCACACTGTGGCAGTCAATTAAACCTGGTTTCGATCAATATTTTAGAGGATAACACCAGTTAGGTCTGGGTTAGGTCTGGGATATGCGCGCATCTGGCTTACACTTTTGTCATTTTCGCAAACTTGTTGGCCAGATCCTGGGTTTTTTTTGTGTTTGAATCACGTAGTAATGTTGTACCACACAGAGGCAGTCAATTAAACCTGGTTTCGATCAATATTTCAGAGGATAACACCGGTTAGGTCTGGGTTAGGTCCGGGAAATGCACGCATCAGGCTCATGATTTCGCCTTTTTCGCAAACTTGTTGGCCAGATCCTGGGGTTTTTTCGTGTTTGAATCACGTAGTAATGTGGTAACACACTGAAGCAGTCAATTAAACCTGGTTCCGATCAATATTTTAGAGGATAACACCGGTTAGGTCTGGGTTAGGTCTGGGTTATGCCCGCATCTGGCTCATGATTTTGCCTTCTTCGCATACTTGTTGGCCAGATCCTGGGTTTTTTTCGTGTTTGAATCACGTAGTAATGTGGTAACACACCGAAGCAGTCAATTAAACCTGGTTTCGATCAATATTTTAGAGGATAACACCGGTTAGGTCTGGGTTAGGTCTGGGATATGCGCGCATCTGGCTTATACTTTCGCCTTTTTCGCAAACTTGTTGGCCAGATCCTCGGTTTTTTCCGTGTTTGAATCACGTAGTAATGTGGTAACACACTGAAGCAGTCAATTAAACCTGGTTTCGATCAATATTTTAGAGGATAACACCGGTTAGGTCTGGGTTAGGTCCGGGAAATGCACGCATCTGGCTTATGATTTCGCCTTTTTCGCAAACTTGTTGACCAGATCCTGGGTTTTTTCCGTGTTTGAATCAGGTAGTAATGTGGTACCACACTGAGGCAGTCAATTAAACCTGGTTTCGATCAACATTTTAGAGGATAACACCGGTTAGGTCTGGGTTAGGTCTGGGATATGCGCGCATCTGGCTTACACTTTCGCCATTTTCGCAAACTTGTTGGCCAGATCCTGGGTTTTTTTCGTGTTTGAATCACGTAGTAATGTGGTAACACACTGAAGCAGTCAATTAAACCTGGTTTCGATCAATATTTTAGAGGATAACACCGGATAGGTCTGGGTTAAGTCTGGGATATGCGCGCATCTGGCTCATACTTTCGCCTTTTTCGCAAACTTGTTGGCCAGATCCTGGGTTTTTTTCGTGTTTGAATCACGTAGTAATGTTGTACCACACTGAGGCAGTCAATTAAACCTGGTTTCGATGAATATTTCAGAGGATAACACCGGTTAGGTCTGGGTTAGGTCCGGGAAATGCACGCATCTGGTTCATGATTTCGCCTTTTTCGCAAACTTGTTGGCCAGATCCTGGGTTTTTTCCGTGTTTGAATCACGAAGTAATGTGGTAATTCACTGAACCAGTCAATTAAACCTGGTTTCGATCAATATTTTAGAGGATAACACCGGTTAGGTCCGGGTTAGGTCTGGGTTATGCCCGCATCTGGCTCATGATTTTGCCTTCTTCGCATACCTGTTGGCCAGATCCTGGGTTCTTTTCGTGTTTGAATCACGTAGTAATGTGGTAACACACTGAAGCAGTCAATTAAACCTGGTTTCGATCAATTTTTTTAGGGGATGACACCAGTTAGGTCTGGGTTAGGTCTGGGATATGCGCGCATCTGGCTTACACTTTTGTCATTTTCGCAAACTTGTTGGCCAGATCCTGGGTTTTTTTTGTGTTTGAATCACGTAGTAATGTTGTACCACACAGAGGCAGTCAATTAAACCTGGTTTCGATCAATATTTCAGAGGATAACACCGGTTAGGTCTGGGTTAGGTCCGGGAAATGCACGCATCTGGCTCATGATTTCGCCTTTTTCGCAAACTTGTTGGCCAGATCCTGGGTTTTTTCCGTGTTTGAATCACGTAGTAATGTGGTAACACACTGAAGCAGTCAATTAAACCTGGTTTCGATCAATTTTTTTAGAGGAAAACACCGGTTAGGTCTGGGTTAGGTCTGGGTTATGCCCGCATCTGGCTCATGAGTTTGCCTTCTTCGCATACTTGTTCGCCAGATACTGGGTTTTTTTCGTGTTTGAATCACGTAGTAATGTGGTAACACACTGAAGCAGTCAATTTAACCTGGTTTCGATCAATATTTTAGAGGATAACACCGGTTATGTCTGGGTTAGGTCTGGGATACGCGCGCATCTGGCTTATACTTTCGCCTTTTTCGCAAACTTGTTGGCCAGTTCCTGGGTTTTCTCCGTGTTTGAATCACGTAGTAATGTGGTAACACAATGAAGCAGTCAATTAACCCTGGTTTCGATCAATATTTTGGAGGATAACACCGGTTAGGTCTGGGTTAGGTCTGGGTTATGCCCGCATCTGGCACATGATTTTGCCTTTTTCGCAAACTTGTTGGCCAGATCCTGGGTTTTTTCCGTGTTTGAATCACGTAGTAATGTGGTAATACACTGAAGCAGTCAATTAAACCTGGTTTCGATCAATATTTTAGAGGATTACACCGGTTAGGTCTGGGTTAGGTCCGGGAAATGCACGCATCTGGCTTATGATTTCGCCTTTTTCGCAAACTTGTTGGCCAGATCCTGGGGGTTTTTCGTGTTTGAATCACGTAGTAATGTGGTAACACACTGAAGCAGTCAATTAAATCTGGTTCCGATCAATATTTTAGAGGATAACACCGGTTAGGTCTGGGTTAGGTCTGGGTTATGCCCGCATCTGGCTCATGATTTTGCCTTCTTCGCATACTTGTTGGCCAGATCCTGGGGTTTTTTCGTGTTTGAATCACGTAGTAATGTGGTAACACACTGAAGCAGTCAATTAAACCTGGTTCCGATCAATATTTTAGAGAATAACACCGGTTAGGTCTGGGTTAGGTCTGGGTTATGCCCGCATCTGGCTCATGATTTTGCCTTCTTCGCATACTTGTTGGCCAGATCCTGGGTTTTTTTCGTGTTTGAATCACGTAGTAATGTGGTAACACACTGAAGCAGTCAATTAAACCTGGTTTCGATCAATATTTTAGAGGATAACACCGGTTAGGTCTGGGTTAGGTCTGGGATATGCGCGCATCTGGCTTATACTTTCGCCTTTTTCGCAAACTTGTTGGCCAGATCCTCGGTTTTTTCCGTGTTTGAATCACGTAGTAATGTGGTAACACACTGAAGCAGTCAATTAAACCTGGTTCCGATCAATATTTTAGAGGATAACACCAGTTAGGTCTGGGTTAGGTCTGGGATATGCGCGCATCTGGCTTACACTTTTGTCATTTTCGCAAACTTGTTGGCCAGATCCTGGGTTTTTTTTGTGTTTGAATCACGTAGTAATGTTGTACCACACAGAGGCAGTCAATTAAACCTGGTTTCGATCAATATTTCAGAGGATAACACCGGTTAGGTCTGGGTTAGGTCCGGGAAATGCACGCATCTGGCTCATGATTTCGCCTTTTTCGCAAACTTGTTGGCCAGATCCTGGGTTTTTTCCGTGTTTGAATCACGTTTAAAGTGGTAACACACTGAAGCAGTCAATTAAACCTGGTTTCGATCAATATTTTAGAGGATAACACCGGTTAGGTCTGGGCTAGGTCTGAGTTATGCCCGCATCTGGCTCATGATTTTGCCTTCTTCGCATACTTGTTGGCCAGATCCGGGGTTTTTTTCGTGTTTGAATCACGTAGTAATGTGGTAACACACTGAAGCAGTCAATTAAACCTGGTTTCGATCAATATTTTAGAGGATAACACCGGTAAGGTCTGGGTTAGGTCCGGGAAATGCACGCATCTGGCTCATGATTTCGCCTTTTTCGCAAACTTGTTGGCCAGATCCTGGGTTTTTTCCGTGTTTGAATCACGTAGTAATGTGGTAACACACTGAAGCAGTCAATTAAACCTGGTTTCGATCAATATTTTAGAGGATAACACCGGTTAGGTCTGGGTTAGGTCTGGGATATGCGCGCATCTGGCTTACACTTTCGCCATTTTCGCAAACTTGTTGGCCAGATCCTGGGTTTTTCCGTGTTTGAATCACGTAGTAATGTGGTACCACACTGTGGCAGTAAATTAAACCTGGTTTCGATCAATATTTTAGAGGATAACACCAGTTAGGTCTGGGTTAGGTCTGGGTTTGCGCGCATATGGCTTACACTTTTGTCATTTTCGCAAACTTGTTGGCCAGATCCTGGGTTTTTTTTGTGTTTGAATCACGTAGTAATGTTGTACCACACTGAGGCAGTCAATTAAACCTGGTTTCGATCAATATTTCAGTGGATAACACCGGTTAGGTCTGGGTTAGGTCCGGGAAATGCACGCATCTGGCTCATGATTTCGCCTTTTTCGCAAACTTGTTGGCCAGATCCTGGGTTTTTTCCGTGTTTGAATCACGTAGTAATGTGGTAACACACTGAAGCAGTCAATTAAACCTGGTTTCGATCAATATTTTAGAGGATAACACCGGTTAGGTCTGGGTGAGGTCTGGGATATGCGCGCATCTGGCTTACACTTTCGCCATTTTCGCAAACTTGTTGGCCAGATCCTGGGTTTTTTTCGTGTTTGAATCACGTAGTAATGTTGTACCAGACTGAGGCAGTCAATTAAACCTGGTTTCGATCAATATTTCAGAGGATAACACCGGTTAGGTCTGGGTTAGGTCCGGGAAATGCACGCATCTGGCTCATGATTTCGCATTTTTCGCAAACTTGTTGGCCAGATCCTGGGTTTTTTCCGTGTTTGAATCACGTTGTAATGTGGTAATTCACTGAAGCAGTCAATTAAACCTGGTTTCGATCAATATTTTAGAGGATAACACCGGTTAGGTCTGGGTTAGGTCTGGGTTATGCCCGCATCTGGCTCATGATTTTGCCATCTTCGCATACTTGTTGGCCAGATCCTGGGTTTTTTTCGTGTTTGAATCATGTAGTAATGTGGTAACACACTGAAGCAGTCAATTAAACCTGGTTTCGATCAATATTTTAGAGGATAACACCGGTTAGGTCTGGGCTAGGTCTGAGTTATGCCCGCATCTGGCTCATGATTTTGCCTTCTTCGCATACTTGTTGGCCAGATCCGGGGTTTTTTTCGTGTTTGAATCACGTAGCAATGTGGTAACACACTGAAGCAGTCAATTAAACCTGGTTTCGATCAATTTTTTTAGAGGATAACACCGGTTAGGTCTGGGTTAGGTCTGGGTTATGCCCGCATCTGGCTCATGATTTTGCCTTCTTCGTATACTTGTTCGCCAGATACTGGGTTTTTTTCGTGTTTGAATCACGTAGTAATGTGGTAACACACTGAAGCAGTCAATTTAACCTGGTTTCGATCAATATTTTAGAGGATAACACCGGTTATGTCTGGGTTAGGTCTGGGATACGCGCGCATCTGGCTTATACTTTCGCCTTTTTCGCAAACTTGTTGGCCAGTTCCTGGGTTTTCTCCGTGTTTGAATCACGTAGTAATGTGGTAACACAATGAAGCAGTCAATTAACCCTGGTTTCGATCAATATTTTGGAGGATAACACCGGTTAGGTCTGGGTTAGGTCTGGGTTATGCCCGCATCTGGCTCATGATTTTGCCTTTTTCGCAAACTTGTTGGCCAGATCCTGGGTTTTTTCCGTGTTTGAATCACGTAGTAATGTGGTAATACACTGAAGCAGTCAATTAAACCTGGTTTCGATCAATATTTTAGAGGATTACACCGGTTAGGTCTGGGTTAGGTCCGGGAAATGCACGCATCTGGCTTATGATTTCGCCTTTTTCGCAAACTTGTTGGCCAGATCCTGGGGGTTTTTCGTGTTTGAATCACGTAGTAATGTGGAAACACACTGAAGCAGTCAATTAAATCTGGTTCCGATCAATATTTTGGAGGATAACACCGGTTAGGTCTGGGTTAGGTCTGGGTTAGGTCTGGGTTATGCCCGCATCTGGCTCATGATTTTGCCTTCTTCGCATACTTGTTGGCCAGATCCTGGGGTTTTTTCGTGTTTGAATCACGTAGTAATGTGGTAACACACTGAAGCAGTCAATTAAACCTGGTTCCGATCAATATTTTAGAGGATAACACCGGTTAGGTCTGGGTTAGGTCTGGGTTATGCCCGCATCTGGCTCATGATTTTGCCTTCTTCGCATACTTGTTGGCCAGATCCTGGGTTTTTTTCGTGTTTGAATCACGTAGTAATGTGGTAACACACCGAAGCAGTCAATTAAACCTGGTTTCGATCAATATTTTAGAGGATAACACCGGTTAGGTCTGGGTTAGGTCTGGGATATGCGCGCATCTGGCTTATACTTTCGCCTTTTTCGCAAACTTGTTGGCCAGATCCTCGGTTTTTTCCGTGTTTGAATCACGTAGTAATGTGGTAACACACTGAAGCAGTCAATTAAACCTGGTTTCGATCAATATTTTAGAGGATAACACCGGTTAGGTCTGGGTTAGGTCCGGGAAATGCACGCATCTGGCTTATGATTTCGCCTTTTTCGCAAACTTGTTGACCAGATCCTGGGTTTTTTCCGTGTTTGAATCACGTAGTAATGTGGTACCACACTGAGGCAGTCAATTAAACCTGGTTTCGATCAATATTTTAGAGGATAACACCGGTTAGGTCTGGGTTAGGTCTGGGATATGCGGCTGGTCCGCCAAGAGGCTGGAGCCGGACGCCCTTGCGATGGCAGCCTCCGTTGTGGCATGGCAGGAGATGCCACGCCGGACCCTCGGCAATCCATCTGCCGGGGCGCGTTGGTTCCGGGAGACTATGACGTCGTTGTGTGACGCAGTCATGCCCCGGGCCACCGCCCCGAGCCGAGGGGGGTCCGTGTACTGGTGGTCGGGCGAGATCGAGGATTTACGCACTCGGTGCGTTGTCGCCCGACGCCGGTACACCCGCGCCAGGAGACGGCGCGGGGCGACGGAGGCAGAGGTGGTGGGGTTGCGCGGGGAATTTTCCCTGGCGCGAAGAACCCTCCGCCGGGCCATCGCGACCGCGAAAGCCCAGGCATGGACGGAGCTCCTCGGGTCTCTGGATGCAAATCCATGGGGGCGCCCTTATCATATGGTCGTAGGGAAGATGCGATCATGGGCGCCCCCGATCACAGAGAGCCTCGACCCCCAGCTGCTCGGGGAAACTATGCGCGTCCTCTTCCCCGCTGGGGGAGAGGCGTTCCTGCATCCCCCCGAGCCACAGCCGGATCACCCGCCTTGGTGGTCCGACGAACTGGGGGTCTCCGAGGAGGAGCTAGCTAGGGCCGTCCGGAGAATGGCTGCCAAGAAGACGGCGCCAGGACCGGACGGCATACCCGGCAAGGCCTGGGCAGTAGCGGTGGGCGTTTTGGGTGGCGGGTTGATACGCGTCTTCGACGCGTGCCTCCAGACCGGTCAGTTCCCCCCCATATGGAAGGTGGCGAGGTTGGTCCTCCTCCACAAGCCAGGGAAGCCCGCGGATTCTCCATCCGCGTTCCGACCCATTTGTCTGTTGGACGAGGCTGGGAAACTCCTCGAGCGGGTCATTGTATCCCGTCTCGAGGGGCATCTGTCCCGCGTCGGCCCTGATCTGGCCGACCGACAGTTCGGCTTTCGCCGGGGCCGCTCCACTGTCGACGCCATAGCGACCGTGCGGACCCTGGCGGAATCGGCAATCTCCCGGGGGGGTGTGGCATTGGCAGTCTCGTTGGACATAGCCAACGCCTTTAACACCGTCTCCTGGGGGGCGATAGGTCGGGCACTCCAGTACCACCGGGTGCCCGCCTATCTGTGTCGACTGATCGGGGACTATCTGCGGGGCAGGGTAGTCCAATATCCGGGTCGGAACGGGATGGAGCAGAGAGCGGTGCACAGCGGCGTTCCACAGGGGTCGGTCCTCGGGCCGCTCCTGTGGAACTTGGCGTATGACGCGGTGCTGCGGGCTGACCTCCCCGTCGGCGTGTCGTTGGTTTGTTATGCCGACGACACCCTGGTGATAGCCGGCGGGGATACGTGGTGGAGGGCCGTGGCCCTCGCGGAGGAAGGGACGGCACGAGTCGTCGCCGAGGTAGAGCGTCTGGGGTTGCGCGTGGCACCCCAAAAGACCGAGGCCATCTGGCTGTGTAACGTCAGTGGTCGAGGGGTGCCGCGCCAGGCGTCTCTACGGGTGGGTGGAGCCCAAGTCGGGGTGGGGCGCCGGATGAAGTACCTGGGCCTCACCCTCGACAGCTACTGGCGGTTCGGGCATCATTTGGAAGGGTTGGGTCCCCGTATTGAAAGGGCAGCGGCCGCGTTAGGTCGCATAATGCCCAATCTCGGGGGACCCAACATGGCGGCACGGCGGCTGTATTTGGGAGTCGTCCGGTCCATGGCGCTTTATGGCGCGCCTATATGGGCCGGCGGTCTGATGGCCAATCGGCGGGGTGCATCTGTACTCCGTCGGTTACAGAGGTTGGTCGCCATCAGAGTCGTGCGGGGTTATCGCACGATCTCCTACACAGCCGCCACCTTGCTGGCGGGTTCCGCACCGTTTCACCTGCTGGCGAAAATGGACGCAGAGGTCTATCAAAACCTCTGCGACCTTCGCCAGCGGGGTGTGGAACCGCACGGCGAGGAGGCCGCCAGGGCCCGAAGTCAGGCGCGGCGACGCGTCTATAGTCGGTGGCTGGTCTGGTTATCCAAGCCAGACCAGCGGGATGATCGCGTCGCCGCGGCGGTCCGCCCAGAGTTTTATGCCTGGGTGGGCCGTAGCTGGGGTACGCCCACCTACCGCCTGACACAGGTACTGACCGGACACGGTTGCTTCGGTCGGTACCTGCATCGGATAGGGCGGGAGGCGACGGCTGCGTGCCATCATTGCAGGGGAAGGGAGGACACCGCGCAGCACACGCTGCAGTTTTGCCCGGCGTGGGCAGCGCAGCGCGGTGTCCTTATTAGAGCGATTGGAGCGGACCTCTCGCTGCCGGCCGTCATTCGTGCGATGGTCGGCAGTAAGGAGGCGTGGGCGGCCATGGCCTTGTTTTGTGAAGAGGTCATGGCCGCGAAGGAGGACGCCGAAAGGGCGCGAGAGGAGGTGGGGGGCAGGCGGCGACGCCGACCGTAAGACCCTCCACCGCTCCCCGTGCCAGGGGGAGCGCGAAGGGGTCAGTGATGGTGTTTGTGGTGCGAGGTGAGGGACTTTATCCCCTCATTCCCCCTCGCACCCAGCCTATCACCGGACCGGGGGCCCGTGGTAGGGGCCCCGTCTAGCGGGGGCGGCAGAGTTAGCCGGCCCCGCAGCCGTGGTCGCGATCGGGTGGGGGCCCGGTCGCGGCTAGTAGCAACGGCGCGAGTGGGGGCGACGTCGCGTGTGACCGCGCGGCGTCGCCGGGGGGCAATCAGTTTAGTTTGCCCCCCATTGGGGAAGGAGGATCGCTTCCCCTCCCCCGGGAAGGGCCCGTAGTAGGGTGTTGCGCCAACGGGGAGAGTCACGGTAGTATCGCTAGTTTGGTTCCCGTGACTCTCCCCAGATAAAGGGCGCAGGCGGTCACCGTGGTGTTTTAGCCGGTAAGAGTCCGGCACTACCCCGGCCTCCCCCCCCAGGGAGCCGGGGTGTCCATGAGGATTTCACCACGTTAAAAAAAAAAAAAAAAAAAAAAAAAAAAAAAAAAAAAAAAGGTCTGGGATATGCGCGCATCTGGCTTACACTTTCGCCATTTTCGCAAACTTGTTGGCCAGATCCTGGGTTTTTTTCGTGTTTGAATCACGTAGTAATGTGGTAACACACTGAAGCAGTCAATTAAACCTGGTTTCGATCAATATTTTAGAGGATAACACCGGATAGGTCTGGGTTAAGTCTGGTATATGCGCGCATCTGGCTCATACTTTCGCCTTTTTCGCAAACTTGTTGGCCAGATCCTGGGTTTTTTTCGTGTTTGAATCACGTAGTAATGTTGTACCACACTGAGGCAGTCAATTAAACATGGTTTCGATGAATATTTCAGAGGATAACACCGGTTAGGTCTGGGTTAGGTCCGGGAAATGCACGCATCTGGTTCATGATTTCGCCTTTTTCGCAAACTTGTTGGCCAGATCCTGGGTTTTTTCCGTGTTTGAATCACGAAGTAATGTGGTAATTCACTGAACCAGTCAATTAAACCTGGTTTCGATCAATATTTTAGAGGATAACACCGGTTAGGTCCGGGTTAGGTCTGGGTTATGCCCGCATCTGGCTCATGATTTTGCCTTCTTCGCATACCTGTTGGCCAGATCCTGGGTTTTTTTCGTGTTTGAATCACGTAGTAATGTGGTAACACACTGAAGCAGTCAATTAAACCTGGTTTCGATGAATATTTTAGAGGATAACACCGGTTAGGTCTGGGTTAGGTCTGAGTTATGCCCGCATCTGGCTCATGATTTTGCCTTCTTCGCATACTTGTTGGCCAGATCCTGGGTTTTTTTCGTGTTTGAATCACGTAGTAATGTGGTAACACACTGAAGCAGTCAATTAAACCTGGTTTCGATCAATTTTTTTAGGGGATGACACCGGTTAGGTCTGGGTTAGGTCTGGGTTATGCCAGCATCTGGCTCATGATTTTGCCATCTTCGCATACTTGTTAGCCAGATCCTGGGTTTTTTTCGTGTTTGAATCATGTAGTAATGTGGTAACACACTGAAGCAGTCAATTAAACCTGGTTTCGATCAATATTTTAGAGGATAACACCGGTTAGGTCTGGGCTAGGTCTGAGTTATGCCCGCATCTGGCTCATGATTTTGCCTTCTTCGCATACTTGTTGGCCAGATCCGGGGTTTTTTTCGTGTTTGAATCACGTAGTAATGTGGTAACACACTGAAGCAGTCAATTAAACCTGGTTTCGATCAATTTTTTTAGAGGATAACACCGGTTAGGTCTGGGTTAGGTCTGGGTTATGCCCGCATCTGGCTCATGATTTTGCCTTCTTCGTATACTTGTTCGCCAGATACTGGGTTTTTTTCGTGTTTGAATCACGTAGTAATGTGGTAACACACTGAAGCAGTCAATTTAACCTGGTTTCGATCAATATTTTAGAGGATAACACCGGTTATGTCTGGGTTAGGTCTGGGATACGCGCGCATCTGGCTTATACTTTCGCCTTTTTCGCAAACTTGTTGGCCAGTTCCTGGGTTTTCTCCGTGTTTGAATCACGTAGTAATGTGGTAACACAATGAAGCAGTCAATTAACCCTGGTTTCGATCAATATTTTGGAGGATAACACCGGTTAGGTCTGGGTTAGGTCTGGGTTATGCCCGCATCTGGCTCATGATTTTGCCTTTTTCGCAAACTTGTTGGCCAGATCCTGGGTTTTTTCCGTGTTTGAATCACGTAGTAATGTGGTAATACACTGAAGCAGTCAATTAAACCTGGTTTCGATCAATATTTTAGAGGATTACACCGGTTAGGTCTGGGTTAGGTCCGGGAAATGCACGCATCTGGCTTATGATTTCGCCTTTTTCGCAAACTTGTTGGCCAGATCCTGGGGGTTTTTCGTGTTTGAATCACGTAGTAATGTGGAAACACACTGAAGCAGTCAATTAAATCTGGTTCCGATCAATATTTTGGAGGATAACACCGGTTAGGTCTGGGTTAGGTCTGGGTTAGGTCTGGGTTATGCCCGCATCTGGCTCATGATTTTGCATTCTTCGCATACTTGTTGGCCAGATCCTGGGGTTTTTTCGTGTTTGAATCACGTAGTAATGTGGTAACACACTGAAGCAGTCAATTAAACCTGGTTCCGATCAATATTTTAGAGGATAACACCAGTTAGGTCTGGGTTAGGTCTGGGATATGCGCGCATCTGGCTTACACTTTTGTCATTTTCGCAAACTTGTTGGCCAGATCCTGGGTTTTTTTCGTGTTTGAATCACGTAGTAATGTGGTAACACACCGAAGCAGTCAATTAAACCTGGTTTCGATCAATATTTTAGAGGATAACACCGGTTAGGTCTGGGTTAGGTCTGGGATATGCGCGCATCTGGCTTATACTTTCGCCTTTTTCGCAAACTTGTTGGCCAGATCCTCGGTTTTTTCCGTGTTTGAATCACGTAGTAATGTGGTAACACACTGAAGCAGTCAATTAAACCTGGTTTCGAACAATATTTTAGAGGATAACACCGGTTAGGTCTGGGTTAGGTCCGGGAAATGCACGCATCTGGCTTATGATTTCGCCTTTTTCGCAAACTTGTTGACCAGATCCTGGGTTTTTTCCGTGTTTGAATCACGTAGTAATGTGGTACCACACTGAGGCAGTCAATTAAACCTGGTTTCGATCAATATTTTAGAGGATAACACCGGTTAGGTCTGGGTTAGGTCTGGGATATGCGCGCATCTGGCTTACACTTTCGCCATTTTCGCAAACTTGTTGGCCAGATCCTGGGTTTTTTTCGTGTTTGAATCACGTAGTAATGTGGTAACACACTGAAGCAGTCAATTAAACCTGGTTTCGATCAATATTTTAGAGGATAACACCGGATAGGTCTGGGTTAAGTCTGGTATATGCGCGCATCTGGCTCATACTTTCGCCTTTTTCGCAAACTTGTTGGCCAGATCCTGGGTTTTTTTCGTGTTTGAATCACGTAGTAATGTTGTACCACACTGAGGCAGTCAATTAAACATGGTTTCGATGAATATTTCAGAGGATAACACCGGTTAGGTCTGGGTTAGGTCCGGGAAATGCACGCATCTGGTTCATGATTTCGCCTTTTTCGCAAACTTGTTGGCCAGATCCTGGGTTTTTTCCGTGTTTGAATCACGAAGTAATGTGGTAATTCACTGAACCAGTCAATTAAACCTGGTTTCGATCAATATTTTAGAGGATAACACCGGTTAGGTCCGGGTTAGGTCTGGGTTATGCCCGCATCTGGCTCATGATTTTGCCTTCTTCGCATACTTGTTCGCCAGATACTGGGTTTTTTTCGTGTTTGAATCACGTAGTAATGTGGTAACACACTGAAGCAGTCAATTTAACCTGGTTTCGATCAATATTTTAGAGGATAACACCGGTTATGTCTGGGTTAGGTCTGGGATACGCGCGCATCTGGCTTATACTTTCGCCTTTTTCGCAAACTTGTTGGCCAGTTCCTGGGTTTTCTCCGTGTTTGAATCACGTAGTAATGTGGTAACACACTGAAGCAGTCAATTAAACCTGGTTTCGATCAATTTTTTTAGGGGATGACACCGGTTAGGTCTGGGTTAGGTCTGGGTTATGCCCGCATCTGGCTCATGATTTAGCCTTCTTCGCATACTTGTTGGCCAGATCCGGGGTTTTTTTCGTGTTTGAATCACGTTGTAATTTGGTAACACACTGAAGCAGTCAATTAAACCTGGTTTCGATCAATATTTTAGAGGGTAACACCGGTAAGGTCTGGGTTAGGTCCGGGAAATGCTCGCATCTGGCTTATGATTTCGCCTTTTTCGCAAACTTGTTGACCAGATCCTGGGTTTTTCCGTGTTTGAATCACGTAGTAATGTGGTACCACACTGTGGCAGTCAATTAAACCTGGTTTCGATCAATATTTTAGAGGATAACACCAGTTAGGTCTGGGTTAGGTCTGGGATATGCGCGCATCTGGCTTACACTTTTGTCATTTTCGCAAACTTGTTGGCCAGATCCTGGGTTTTTTTTGTGTTTGAATCACGTAGTAATGTTGTACCACACAGAGGCAGTCAATTAAACCTGGTTTCGATCAATATTTCAGAGGATAACACCGGTTAGGTCTGGGTTAGGTCCGGGAAATGCACGCATCAGGCTCATGATTTCGCCTTTTTCGCAAACTTGTTGGCCAGATCCTGGGGTTTTTTCGTGTTTGAATCACGTAGTAATGTGGTAACACACTGAAGCAGTCAATTAAACCTGGTTCCGATCAATATTTTAGAGGATAACACCGGTTAGGTCTGAGTTAGGTCTGGGTTATGCCCGCATCTGGCTCATGATTTTGCCTTCTTCGCATACTTGTTGGCCAGATCCTGGGTTTTTTTCGTGTTTGAATCACGTAGTAATGTGGTAACACACCGAAGCAGTCAATTAAACCTGGTTTCGATCAATATTTTAGAGGATAACACCGGTTAGGTCTGGGTTAGGTCTGGGATATGCGCGCATCTGGCTTATACTTTCGCCTTTTTCGCAAACTTGTTGGCCAGATCCTCGGTTTTTTCCGTGTTTGAATCACGTAGTAATGTGGTAACACACTGAAGCAGTCAATTAAACCTGGTTTCGATCAATATTTTAGAGGATAACACCGGTTAGGTCTGGGTTAGGTCCGGGAAATGCACGCATCTGGCTTATGATTTCGCCTTTTTCGCAAACTTGTTGACCAGATCCTGGGTTTTTTCCGTGTTTGAATCAGGTAGTAATGTGGTACCACACTGAGGCAGTCAATTAAACCTGGTTTCGATCAACATTTTAGAGGATAACACCGGTTAGGTCTGGGTTAGGTCTGGGATATGCGCGCATCTGGCTTACACTTTCGCCATTTTCGCAAACTTGTTGGCCAGATCCTGGGTTTTTTTCGTGTTTGAATCACGTAGTAATGTGGTAACACACTGAAGCAGTCAATTAAACCTGGTTTCGATCAATATTTTAGAGGATAACACCGGATAGGTCTGGGTTAAGTCTGGGATATGCGCGCATCTGGCTCATACTTTCGCCTTTTTCGCAAACTTGTTGGCCAGATCCTGGGTTTTTTTCGTGTTTGAATCACGTAGTAATGTTGTACCACACTGAGGCAGTCAATTAAACCTGGTTTCGATGAATATTTCAGAGGATAACACCGGTTAGGTCTGGGTTAGGTCCGGGAAATGCACGCATCTGGTTCATGATTTCGCCTTTTTCGCAAACTAGTTGGCCAGATCCTGGGTTTTTTCCGTGTTTGAATCACGAAGTAATGTGGTAATTCACTGAACCAGTCAATTAAACCTGGTTTCGATCAATATTTTAGAGGATAACACCGGTTAGGTCCGGGTTAGGTCTGGGTTATGCCCGCATCTGGCTCATGATTTTGCCTTCTTCGCATACCTGTTGGCCAGATCCTGGGTTTTTTTCGTGTTTGAATCACGTAGTAATGTGGTAACACACTGAAGCAGTCAATTAAACCTGGTTTCGATCAATTTTTTTAGGGGATGACACCAGTTAGGTCTGGGTTAGGTCTGGGATATGCGCGCATCTGGCTTACACTTTTGTCATTTTCGCAAACTTGTTGGCCAGATCCTGGGTTTTTTTTGTGTTTCAATCACGTAGTAATGTTGTACCACACAGAGGCAGTCAATTAAACCTGGTTTCGAT
Source organism: Colletes latitarsis (assembly GCF_051014445.1). NCBI lineage: Eukaryota > Metazoa > Arthropoda > Insecta > Hymenoptera > Colletidae > Colletes > Colletes latitarsis. The sequence continues at coordinate 1,867,752 of NC_135145.1, read as the reverse complement.
CAATATTTCAGAGGATAACACCGGTTAGGTCTGGGTTAGGTCCGGGAAATGCACGCATCTGGCTCATGATTTCGCCTTTTTCGCAAACTTGTTGGCCAGATCCTGGGGTTTTTCCGTGTTTGAATCACGTAGTAATGTGGTAACACACTGAAGCAGTCAATTAAACCTGGTTTCGATCAATATTTTAGAGGATAACACCGGTTAGGTCTGGGTTAGGTCTGGGATATGCGCGCATCTGGCTTACACTTTCGCCATTTTCGCAAAATTGTTGGCCAGATCCTGGGTTTTTTTCGTGTTTGAATCACGTAGTAATGTTGTACCAGACTGAGGCAGTCAATTAAACCTGGTTTCGATCAATATTTCAGAGGATAACACCGGTTAGGTCTGGGTTAGGTCCGGGAAATGCACGCATCTGGCTCATGATTTAGCCTTTTTCGCAAACTTGTTGGCCAGATCCTGGGTTTTTTCCGTGTTTGAATCACGTTGTAATGTGGTAATTCACTGAAGCAGTCAATTAAACCTGGTTTCGATCAATATTTTAGAGGATAACACCGGTTAGGTCTGGGTTAGGTCTGGGTTATGCCCGCATCTGGCTCATGATTTTGCCTTCTTCGCATACTTGTTGGACAGATCCTGGGTTTTTTTCGTGTTTGAATCACGTAGTAATGTGGTAACACACTGAAGCAGTCAATTAAACCTGGTTTCGATCAATATTTTAGAGGATAACACCGGTTAGGTCTGGGTTAGGTCTGGGTTATGCCCGCATCTGGCTCATGAGTTTGCCTTCTTCGCATACTTGTTCGCCAGATACTGGGTTTTTTTCGTGTTTGAATCACGTAGTAATGTGGTAACACACTGAAGCAGTCAATTTAACCTGGTTACGATCAATATTTTAGAGGATAACACCGGTTATGTCTGGGTTAGGTCTGGGATACGCGCGCATCTGGCTTATACTTTCGCCTTTTTCGCAAACTTGTTGGCCAGTTCCTGGGTTTTCTCCGTGTTTGAATCACGTAGTAATGTGGTAACACAATGAAGCAGTCAATTAACCCTGGTTTCGATCAATATTTTGGAGGATAACACCGGTTAGGTCTGGGTTAGGTCTGGGTTATGCCCGCATCTGGCACATGATTTTGCCTTTTTCGCAAACTTGTTGGCCAGATCCTGGGTTTTTTCCGTGTTTGAATCACGTAGTAATGTGGTAATACACTGAAGCAGTCAATTAAACCTGGTTTCGATCAATATTTTAGAGGATTACACCGGTTAGGTCTGGGTTAGGTCCGGGAAATGCACGCATCTGGCTTATGATTTCGCCTTTTTCGCAAACTTGTTGGCCAGATCCTGGGGGTTTTTCGTGTTTGAATCACGTAGTAATGTGGTAACACACTGAAGCAGTCAATTAAATCTGGTTCCGATCAATATTTTAGAGGATAACACCGGTTAGGTCTGGGTTAGGTCTGGGTTATGCCCGCATCTGGCTCATGATTTTGCCTTCTTCGCATACTTGTTGGCCAGATCCTGGGGTTTTTTCGTGTTTGAATCACGTAGTAATGTGGTAACACACTGAAGCAGTCAATTAAACCTGGTTCCGATCAATATTTTAGAGAATAACACCGGTTAGGTCTGGGTTAGGTCTGGGTTATGCCCGCATCTGGCTCATGATTTTGCCTTCTTCGCATACTTGTTGGCCAGATCCTGGGTTTTTTTCGTGTTTGAATCACGTAGTAATGTGGTAACACACTGAAGCAGTCAATTAAACCTGGTTTCGATCAATATTTTAGAGGATAACACCGGTTAGGTCTGGGTTAGGTCTGGGATATGCGCGCATCTGGCTTATACTTTCGCCTTTTTCGCAAACTTGTTGGCCAGATCCTCGGTTTTTTCCGTGTTTGAATCACGTAGTAATGTGGTAACACACTGAAGCAGTCAATTAAACCTGGTTCCGATCAATATTTTAGAGGATAACACCGGTTAGGTCTGGGTTAGGTCCGGGAAATGCACGCATCTGGCTTATGATTTCGCCTTTTTCGCAAACTTGTTGACCAGATCCTGGGTTTTTTCCGTGTTTGAATCACGTAGTAATGTGGTACCACACTGAGGCAGTCAATTAAACCTGGTTTCGATCAATATTTTAGAGGATAACACCGGCTAGGACTGGGTTCGGTCCGGGAAATGCACGCATCTGGCTTATGATTTCGCCTTTTTCGCAAACTTGTTAACCAGATCCTGGGTTTTTTCCGTGTTTGAATCACGTAGTAATGTGGTACCACACTGAGGCAGTCAATTAAACCTGGTTTCGATCAATATTTTAGAGGATAACACCGGTTAGGTCTGGGTTAGGTCTGGGATATGCGCGCATCTGGCTTATACTTTCGCCTTTTTCGCAAACTTGTTGGCCAGATCCTGGGTTTTTTCCGTGTTTGAATCACGTAGTAATGTGGTAATACACTGAAGCAGTCAATTAAACCTGGTTTCGATCAATATTTTAGAGGATAACACCGGTTAGGTCTGGGTTAGGTCTGGGTTACGCCCGCATCTGGCTCATGATTTTGCCATCTTCGCATACTTGTTGGCCAGATCCTGGGTTTTTTTCGTGTTTGAATGATGTAGTAATGTGGTAACACACTGAAGCAGTCAATTTAACCTGGTTTCGATCAATATTTTAGAGGATAACACCGGTTAGGTCTGGGTTAGGTCTGGGTTATGCGCGCATCTGGCTCATGATTTTGCCTTCCTCGCATGCTTGTTGGCCAGATCCTGGGTTTTTTTCGTGTTTGAATCATGTAGTAATGTGGTAACACACAGAAGCAGTCAATTAAACCTCGTTTCGATCAATATTTTAGAGGATAACTCCGGTTAGGTCTGGGTTAGGTCTGGGTTATGCCCGCATCTGGCTCATGATTTTGCCTTCTTCGCATACTTGTTGGCCAGATCCTGGGTTTTTTCCGTGTTCGTATCACGTAGTAACGTGGTAATTCACTGAAACACTCAATTAAGCCTGGTTTCGATCAATATTTTAGAGGATAACACCGGTTAGGTCTGGGTTAGGTCTGGGATATGCGCGCATCTGGCTTATACTTTCGCCTTTTTCGCAAACTTTTTGGACAGATCCTGGGGTTTTTCCGTGTTTGAATCACGTAGTAATGTGGTAATACATTGAAGCAGTCAATTAAACCTGGTTTCGATCAATATTTTAGAGGATAACACCGGCTAGGACTGGGTTCGGTCCGGGAAATGCACGCATCTGGCTTATGATTTCGCCTTTTTCGCAAACTTGTTAACCAGATCCTGGGTTTTTTCCGTAATTGAATCACGTAGTAATGTGGTACCACACTGAGGCAGTCAATTAAACCTGGTTTCGATCAATATTTTAGAGGATAACACCGGTTAGGTCTGGGTTAGGTCTGGGATATGCGCGCATCTGGCTTATACTTTCGCCTTTTTCGCAAACTTGTTGGCCAGATCCTGGGTTTTCTCCGTGTTTGAATCACGTAGTAATGTGGTAATACACTGAAGCAGTCAATTAAACCTGGTTTCGATCAATATTTTAGAGGATAACACCGGTTAGGTCTGGGTTAGGTCTGGGTTACGCCCGCATCTGGCTCATGATTTTGCCATCTTCGCATACTTGTTGGCCAGATCCTGGGTTTTTTTCGTGTTTGAATGATGTAGTAATGTGGTAACACACTGAAGCAGTCAATTAAACCTGGTTTCGATCAATATTTTAGAGGATAACACCGGTTAGGTCTGGGTTAGGTCTGGGTTATGCCGGTTCTGGCTCATGATTTTGCCTTCTTCGCATACTTGTTGGCCAGATCCTGGGTTTTTTTCGTATTTGAATCAAGTAGTAATGTTGTACCACACTGAGGCAGTCAATTAAACCTGGTTTCGATCAATATTTCAGAGGATAACACCGGTTAGGTCTGGGTTAGGTCCGGGATATGCACGCACCTGGCTCATGATTTCGCCTTTTTCGCAAACTTGTTGGCCAGATCCTGGGTTTTTTCCGTGTTTGAATCACGTAGTAATGTGGTAATACACTGAAGCAGTCAATTAAACCTGGTTTCGATCAATATTTTAGAGGATAACACCGGTTAGGTCTGGGTTAGGTCTGGGATATGCGCGCATCTGGCTTATACTTTCGCCTTTTTCGCAAACTTGTTGGCCAGATCCTGGGTTTTTTCCGTGTTTGTATCACGTAGTAATGTGGTAATTCACTGAAACACTCAATTAAACCTGGTTACGATCAATATTTTAGAGGATAACACCGGTTAGGTCTGGGTTAGGTCCGGGAAATGCACGCATCTGGCTTATGATTTCGCCTTTTTCGCAAACTTGTTAACCAGATCCTGGGTTTTTTCCGTGTATGAATCACGTAGTAATGTGGTACCACACTGAGGCAGTCAATTAAACCTGGTTTCGATCAATATTTTAGAGGATAACACCGGTTAGGTCTGGGTTAGGTCTGGGATATGCGCGCATCTGGCTTATACTTTCGCCTTTTTCGCAAACTTGTTGGCCAGATCCTGGGTTTTTTCCGTGTTTGAATCACGTAGTAATGTGGTAATACACTGAAGCAGTCATTTAAACCTGGTTTCGATCAATATTTTAGAGGATAACACCGGTTAGGTCTGGGTTAGGTCTGGGATACGCGCGCATCTGGCTTATACTTTCGCCTTTTTCGCAAACTTGTTGGCCAGATCCTGGGTTTTTTCCGTGTTTGTATCACGTAGTAATGTGGTAACATAACGAAGCAGTCAATTAACCCTGGTTTCGATCAATATTTTGGAGGATGACACCGGTTAGGTCTGGGTTAGGTCTGGGTTATGCCCGCATCTGGCTCATGATTTTGCCTTCTTCGCATACTTGTTGGCCAGATCCTGTGTTTTTTTCGTGTTTGAATCACGTAGTAATGTGGTAACACACTGAAGCAGTCAATTAAACCTGGTTTCGATCAATATTTTAGAGGATGACACCGGTTAGGTCTGGGTTAGGTCTGGGATATGCGCGCATCTGGCTTATACTTTCTCCTTTTTCACAAACTTGTTGGCTAGATCCTGGGTTTTTTCGGGTTCGAATCACGTAGTAATGTGGTAACACACTGAAGCAGTCATTTAAACCTGGTTTCGATCAATATTTTAGAGGATAACACCGGTTAGGTCTGGGTTAGGTCTGGGATATGCGCGCATCTGGCTTATACTTTCGCCTTTTTCGCAAACTTTCTGGACAGATCCTGGGGTTTTTCCGTGTTTGAATCACGTAGTCATGTGGTACCACACTGAAGCAGTCAATTAAACCTGGTTTCGATCAATTTTTTTAGGGGATGACACCGGTTAGGTCTGGGTTAGGTCTGGGTTATGCTCCCTCAGGGGCTGTGTCCGGCCAGGTGTCCGGCGCAGTACGGGGCGTAGCGACCCCGAGGTACCTGATGCTAATCACACTGTAAGCCTCCTGTTGGTCGTCGCAACGACCCATTCACAACTCCAGTTTTGGTTTTGTGAATGGTACGTGGCGGCAGGAGGACCGGGGGCCTTGGCTTAACCGCCTGGGCCACGAGGATGGTAACTCTATAAATTACCCTCTAATCCTAAGTTATGGTGCGCGGCGATGGGATGCATGGTTGGGAGAGAAGGCCCAATCCCTAGCGACCACCTCCGGGGGCACCTGCCGAACCCCCGGAGTATTAGGCTTCCCCAGGCATGGCGGCTCTGCCTGGGGTGACCTCCATTCCGACCACACTCGTGGGAACAGTAATGGACATTAATGACTCTCAAATTAGCAACCGGACTGGAAATTTGGAAAACGGAATGGCACGTGTATCGGCAGACAAGATTGGTTTATTGAACAATAATATGGATGGACCACTTCCTGGTGGGGTTAAACCCACGGTCAGGAGTGTGCAGGTGGTGAATCCCCCGTTGGGGGTCCACCTGGAGGGTGATGTTGACCTGGTCAGGGTCGGTCCCGCTCCTGTTGTCAGCCTAGAGCGGCTAAATGTCACGGAGTGGCGTAAGGCGGGGAGGGAGTCACCTCCCCGCAAGAGGCATGATGCCGTGGGATCGCTGCCTTCGATGGGCGGCGCAGCCCAGAGGAAAGATGAGGGGACGGTATGCGTTGGGAAGACCATCTCCCACACCCTCGACGACGACGACTCGCAGGATGGCGACGAGTGGGCGCCGAATCCTTGCACCGGTGACGAAGCTGAGAGTGGCGACTCCAGCGAGGGTTATGGTCCCGGTAAGAGAAAGAGGAAGGGCCCCGGGGCTGGAAGACCCAGGGGTATCTTCGTGGACCCCAGAAAGTTGGGTCCCGGGATGAAGGCCCTGCCGAAGCAGGCAGACCTCCGCAACATTGCGGAGGTCATGAAATCGGACGAGCTCCTGGGTCGGCTCAAGGAGCAACTAGAGTCCGTCGTCAAGGTGGCAGACACCGCAAGCCACCTTAAGACGACGGACATCCGTGGGCTCCGCTTAGCAGCGAGGGTGGCTATGGTCAGCGCCGAAGAACTTCACGGCAGAGCTGACCGTGCCGAAAATCCCAATAGGCCGGCCCGGGAGGTAGTCATTCGCCAGAGCGAGTGGGAGAGGAGGGCCAAGGCCCTCGAGAAGAGGTTGGAGGTGGCGGACAAGACCGCCACAACCCTGTCCGAGACCGTGAGAGTTAAGGACAGGGAGCTGGAGCACCTCAGGCGGGAAGTGGGCCGCCTGAGGTATAAGCAGGAGCAGCGGAGGCTGCTTCGGGAGGGGGAGGAGTTGGCCAGCGAGACGCTACCGGACCATGAATTGCCGTGTGTCCCTCGACCCCGGCGGAAGGATCTCCTTCCGTCAACATTTGCCGGGGAGGACACCGGCATGGAGGTCGAGACGTCGGTCGCAGGACCGTCGTCTGCAGCACGGCCTGCCCCGATTGAGGAGGAGAGTCCCGCGTCCGGAAACCCTTTGATGGTCATGATGACCGAAGTCGTCAAAAGGGTTTCCGAGATGGCGGGACACATATCGGCTGTCGAGAGCCGTTTCGACGCCCGTTTTGAGGCGGTGTGGCGGGCAGTGTCTCGCCCGCCACTCGGGAATGTTCCGCTGCCCCCTTCCGCATCCGTGAGAGCGGCTCCGCCGGCTATGGCGAAAGTGCTGGAGGCGCCAAAAGGGAAGGCGAAGGGAACTGCGGTGACGAAATCGGGCAGCAACCCCAAGAAAAGAGATGCCGCCAAGGCCCAAGGAGGTACAGCAGCGGCCGGTGGGGCGGGCGTGGCGAATTCACCCGCCCCGAAATCTACGATGCCGCCGAAGGCAACGCATCGTCCCCCTCCACCACCTCCCAAGGCGGATAGCGGCAGGTCCGCACCGCCAGCCAACTCCAAGGCAAAGTCCACCCCTGCTCCTGCCAACGATGGGCAGGGCTCCTGGGCTGAGGTGGTGAGGAGGGGGAAGAAGAGGGGTAGTGAAAAGGGTGCGGCACCTTCCGCGGCTTCCTCTAAGGGCGGCAAGATACCCGCTGCCAGTCGGCTAGCCGCCACTACGGCTGCGGGCAGTAAAAAGAAGGGTGGTGTCCAGGTTCCGGCGGCCAAACTGCCGAGGCTGCCGAAGAATGCGGCAGTCTCGGTGACCGCCGCCTCCGGACGAGAAGGAGATTTGGGCCCCCTCCTCAATAGGGTGATGCCCGAGATTTGCAAAGATCTCGGGCTCACCGGGATGCGCCCCACCAGGGCAGTTACCGGGGCGCTATTGCTAGCGATCCCCGGTGAGAAGGGGAAAGAAAAGGCGACGGCCCTGAGGGCGCGTCTTGAGGGGGCCCTCCAGGTCGAGGGTGTTCGGGTGGCTTGCCCCCAAAAACAGGCCGAGTTAAGGGTGTCCGGCCTGTCGGAGGCAGCCACCCAGCAGGCTGTCAGGGAGGCCCTTGCCACAGCCGGGGGTTGCGGCGCTGCGGAGGTAAACGTTGGTGACCTCCGCCGGGACAGCTCGGGCATGTTTACTGCCTGGGCCCGCTGTCCCCTTCGCGCCGCAACCAAGCTCGCGAAATCCGGCCGATTAATGGTCGGCTTCTTCGAGGCCCGGCTGGCAGTACTCGCAGCGAGGCCGCTGCAGTGCCACCGCTGCCTGGAGTTCGGACATGTCCGGCAGCGGTGCACCAGCACTGTCGATCGCAGCGGCCTCTGTTACCGCTGCGGAGGGGCCTCCCACACCGCACGGGAGTGCACGGCCGCCCCTAAATGCCCCCTTTGTGTGGGCTTGGGGCGGCCAGCGGATCACCGCATGGGTGGGGCGGCGTGCCGTCCCCCCAAACGCAAGGGGAAGAAGGCGAAAGGATCGAGTGTGACCCCACCCACGGTGCCGGCTGGTGTTGAGCCGGCGCCGGTGCCCGTCGCGATGGAGGTCCAAGGGGCGGCTTGTACCCAGCCGTCCCCAGCTGTGGTGTCGGGTGCTATACCCGCCCCAGCCTCTGTTGTGACGGGAGGGGTGGTGGTGGCGGGAGTGACCGCCCCGCAGACAGTGACGGAGATGATGGAGGTGGATGTGGCGCCTTGCGACTCGGCGCCCACCACCTCCACGAAGTCGGAATGCATTTTGTCCGGGGGTGGCCCTGCAGAGTCCCCACTCCAATCGACATCCCAGCCGCCGTGCGGGTCAGAGCCCCTTAGTCGGGGGGTGATGGCCTCGTACGGCGGCAAAGATCCGGGGCGCACAGAGGCGTCCATAAGCACTGGAAGGGGAGGCCTGGAGGAGGCCGCGGGTGAGACCCGATAATGTCTCAACGCCTCCTCCAGGTAAATTTGAACCACTGCCGGGGGGCTCAAGATCTCATGCTCCAAACCCTCCGGCAGTGGAACATCGGGATGGCCGTGATCGCCGAGCCCTACCGTGTCCCCAAACACCCCGCTTGGGTGGGGGACCTTAACGGGGTCTCGGCGATCACCTGGCAGTACGGGCGCGGCACGTTGCCGTGCCCCGTAGTGGGGAGGGGCCACGGTTTTGTGGCGGTGAAGTGGGGGGAACTCGTGGTTGCCGGGTGTTACGCGTCGCCCGCTATGGGCCTCAGCGAATTTGAGGCGTACCTCGACGAGGTGGGGAGATGCATCTCCCCACATCTCGCCAGTGGGGTACTCGTCCTGGGCGATTTTAATGCCCACGCTGCAGCCTGGGGCTGCCCCAGGACGACCGTGAAGGGCGACGCGATGCTCGAATGGGCGGCGGGTCACGGCCTCGTAGTTTTGAATCAAGGGGCCGTGAGCACGTGCGTGCACGCGCGGGGCGAGTCGATCGTCGACATATCGTTGGGGAGCCCCGCCATAGCACGCCGTGTGTCCGACTGGAGGGTCGCGGAAGAGGTGGCCACGTTAAGCGACCACCTCTACATTACGTTTTCCGTATCCGCGACCCCCGGCTTAAATGGACCCCGCCAACCGGGCAGGGATGCACACCCGGCGCCACGCTGGTCCGCCAAGAGGCTGGACCCGGACGCCCTTGCGATGGCAGCCTCCGTTGTGGCATGGCAGGAGATGCCACGCCGGACCCTCGGCAATCCATCTGCCGGGGCGCGTTGGTTCCGGGAGACTATGACGTCGTTGTGTGACGCAGTCATGCCCCGGGCCACCGCCCCGAGCCGAGGGGGGTCCGTGTACTGGTGGTCGGGCGAGATCGAGGATTTACGCACTCGGTGCGTTGTCGCCCGACGCCGGTACACCCGCGCCAGGAGACGGCGCGGGGCGACGGAGGCAGAGGTGGTGGGGTTGCGCGGGGAATTTTCCCTGGCGCGAAGAACCCTCCGCCGGGCCATCGCGACCGCGAAAGCCCAGGCATGGACGGAGCTCCTCGGGTCTCTGGATGCAAATCCATGGGGGCGCCCTTATCATATGGTCGTAGGGAAGATGCGATCATGGGCGCCCCCGATCACAGAGAGCCTCGACCCCCAGCTGCTCGGGGAAACTATGCGCGTCCTCTTCCCCGCTGGGGGAGAGGCGTTCCTGCATCCCCCCGAGCCACAGCCGGATCACCCGCCTTGGTGGTCCGACGAACTGGGGGTCTCCGAGGAGGAGCTAGCTAGGGCCGTCCGGAGAATGGCTGCCAAGAAGACGGCGCCAGGACCGGACGGCATACCCGGCAAGGCCTGGGCAGTAGCGGTGGGCGTTTTGGGTGGCGGGTTGATACGCGTCTTCGACGCGTGCCTCCAGACCGGTCAGTTCCCCCCCATATGGAAGGTGGCGAGGTTGGTCCTCCTCCACAAGCCAGGGAAGCCCGCGGATTCTCCATCCGCGTTCCGACCCATTTGTCTGTTGGACGAGGCTGGGAAACTCCTCGAGCGGGTCATTGTATCCCGTCTCGAGGGGCATCTGTCCCGCGTCGGCCCTGATCTGGCCGACCGACAGTTCGGCTTTCGCCGGGGCCGCTCCACTGTCGACGCCATAGCGACCGTGCGGACCCTGGCGGAATCGGCAATCTCCCGGGGGGGTGTGGCATTGGCAGTCTCGTTGGGCATAGCCAACGCCTTTAACACCGTCTCCTGGGGGGCGATAGGTCGGGCACTCCAGTACCACCGGGTGCCCGCCTATCTGTGTCGACTGATCGGGGACTATCTGCGGGGCAGGGTAGTCCAATATCCGGGTCGGAACGGGATGGAGCAGAGAGCGGTGCACAGCGGCGTTCCACAGGGGTCGGTCCTCGGGCCGCTCCTGTGGAACTTGGCGTATGACGCGGTGCTGCGGGCTGACCTCCCCGTCGGCGTGTCGTTGGTTTGTTATGCCGACGACACCCTGGTGATAGCCGGCGGGGATACGTGGTGGAGGGCCGTGGCCCTCGCGGAGGAAGGGACGGCACGAGTCGTCGCCGAGGTAGAGCGTCTGGGGTTGCGCGTGGCACCCCAAAAGACCGAGGCCATCTGGCTGTGTAACGTCAGTGGTCGAGGGGTGCCGCGCCAGGCGTCTCTACGGGTGGGTGGAGCCCAAGTCGGGGTGGGGCGCCGGATGAAGTACCTGGGCCTCACCCTCGACAGCTACTGGCGGTTCGGGCATTATTTGGAAGGGTTGGGTCCCCGTATTGAAAGGGCAGCGGCCGCGTTAGGTCGCATAATGCCCAATCTCGGGGGACCCAACATGGCGGCACGGCGGCTGTATTTGGGAGTCGTCCGGTCCATGGCGCTTTATGGCGCGCCTATATGGGCCGGCGGTCTGATGGCCAATCGGCGGGGTGCATTTGTACTCCGTCGGTTACAGAGGTTGGTCGCCATCAGAGTCGTGCGGGGTTATCGCACGATCTCCTACACAGCCGCCACCTTGCTGGCGGGTTCCGCACCGTTTCACCTGCTGGTGAAAATGGACGCAGAGGTCTATCAAAACCTCTGCGACCTTCGCCAGCGGGGTGTGGACCCGCACGGCGAGGAGGCCGCCAGGGCCCGAAGTCAGGCGCGGCGACGCGTCTATAGTCGGTGGCTGGTCTGGTTATCCAAGCCAGACCAGCGGGATGATCGCGTCGCCGCGGCGGTCCGCCCAGAGTTTTATGCCTGGGTGGGCCGTAGCTGGGGTACGCCCACCTACCGCCTGACACAGGTACTGACCGGACACGGTTGCTTCGGTCGGTACCTGCATCGGATAGGGCGGGAGGCGACGGCTGCGTGCCATCATTGCAGGGGAAGGGAGGACACCGCGCAGCACACGCTGCAGTTTTGCCCGGCGTGGGCAGCGCAGCGCGGTGTCCTTATTAGAGCGATTGGAGCGGACCTCTCGCTGCCGGCCGTCATTCGTGCGATGGTCGGCAGTAAGGAGGCGTGGGCGGCCATGGCCTTGTTTTGTGAAGAGGTCATGGCCGCGAAGGAGGACGCCGAAAGGGCGCGAGAGGAGGTGGGGGGCAGGCGGCGACGCCGACCGTAAGACCCTCCACCGCTCCCCGTGCCAGGGGGAGCGCGAAGGGGTCGGTGATGGTGTTTGTGGTGCGAGGTGAGGGACTTTATCCCCTCATTCCCCCTCGCACCCAGCCTATCACCGGACCGGGGGCCCGTGGTAGGGGCCCCGTCTAGCGGGGGCGGCAGTGTTAGCCGGCCCCGCAGCCGTGGTCGCGATCGGGTGGGGGCCCGGTCGCGGCTAGTAGCAACGGCGCGAGTGGGGGCGACGTCGCGTGTGACCGCGCGGCGTCGCCGGGGGGCAATCAGTTTAGTTTGCCCCCCATTGGGGAAGGAGGATCGCTTCTCCTCCCCCGGGAAGGGCCCGTAGTAGGGTGTTGCGCCAACGGGGAGAGTCACGGTAGTATCGCTAGTTTGGTTCCCGTGACTCTCCCCAGATAAAGGGCGCAGGCGGTCACCGTGGTGTTTTAGCCGGTAAGAGTCCGGCACTACCCCGGCCTCCCCCCCCCCCCAGGGAGCCGGGGTGTCCATGAGGATTTCACCACGTTAAAAAAAAAAAAAAAAAAAAAAAGGTCTGGGAAATGCGCGCATCTGGCTTATTCTTTCGCCTTCTTCGCATACTTCTTGGCCAGATCCTGGGTTTTTTTCGTGTTTGAATCACGTAGGAATGTGGTAACACACTGAAGCAGTCAATTAAACCTGGTTTCGATCAATATTTTAGAGGATAACACCGGTTAGGTCTGGGTTAGGTCTGGGATACGCGCACATCTGGCTTATACTTTCGCCTTTTTCGCAAACTTGTTGGCCAGATCCTGGGTTTTTTCCGTGTTTGTATCACGTAGTAATGTGGTAACATAACGAAGCAGTCAATTAACCCTGGTTTCGATCAATATTTTGGAGGATGACACCGGTCAGGTCTGGGTTAGGTCTGGGTTATGCCCGCATCTGGCTCATGATTTTGCCTTCTTCGCATACTTGTTGGCCAGATCCTGGGTTTTTTTCGTGTTTGAATCACGTAGTAATGTGGTAACACACTGAAGCCGTCAATTAAACCTGGTTTCGATCAATATTTTAGAGGATGACACCGGTTAGGTCTGGGTTAGGTCTGGGATATGCGCGCATCTGGCTTATTCTTTCTCCTTTTTCGCAAACTTGTTGGCTAGATCCTGGGTTTTTTCGGGTTCGAATCACGTAGTAATGTGGTAACACACTGAAGCAGTCATTTATACCTGGTTTCGATCAATATTTTAGAGGATAACACAGGTTAGGTCTGGGTTAGGTCTGGGATATGCGCGCATCTGGCTTATACTTTCGCCTTTTTCGCAAACTTTTTGGCCAGATCCTGGGTTTTTTCCGTGTTTGAATCACGTAGTAATGTGGTACCACACTGAGGTAGTCAATTAAACCTGGTTTCGATCAATATTTTAGAGGATAACACCGGTTAGGTCTGGGTTAGGTCTGGGTTATGCCCGCATCTGGCTCATGATTTTGCCTTCTTCGCATACTTGTTGGCCAGATCCTTGGTTTTTTTCGTGTTTGAATCACGTAGTAATGTGGTAACACACTGAAGCAGTCAATTAAACCTGGTTTGATAAATATTTTAGAGGATAACACCGGTTAGGTCTGGGTTAGGTCTGGGATATGCGCGCATCTGGCTTATACTTTCTCCTTTTTCGCAAACTTGTTGGCTAGATCCTGGGTTTTTTCGGGTTCGAATCACGTAGTAATGTGGTAACACACTGAAGCAGTCATTTAAACCTGGTTTCGATCAATATTTTAGAGGATAACACCGGTTAGGTCTGGGTTAGGTCTGGGATATGCGCGCATCTGGCTGATACTTTCGCCTTTTTCGCAAACTTTTTGGACAGATCCTGGGTTTTTTCCGTGTTTGAATCACGTAGTCATGTGGTACCACACTGAGGTAGTCAATTAAACCTGGTTTCGATCAATATTTTAGAGGATAACACCGGTTAGGTCTGGGTTAGGTCTGGGTTATGCCCGCATCTGGCTCATGATTTTGCCTTCTTCGCATACTTGTTGGTCAGATCCTTGGTTTTTTTCGTGTTTGAATCACGTAGTAATGTGGTAACACACTGAAGCAGTCAATTAAACCTGGTTTCGATCAATATTTTAGAGGATAACACCGGTTAGGTCTGCGTTAGGTCTGGGTTACGCCCGCATCTGGCTCATGATTTTGCCATCTTCGCATACTTGTTGGCCAGATCCTGGGTTTTTTTCGTGTTTGAATGATGTAGTAATGTGGTAACACACTGAAGCAGTCAATTAAACCTGGTTTCGATCAATATTTTAGAGGATAACACCGGTTAGGTCTGGGTTAGGTCTGGGTTATGCCCGCTTCTGGCTCATGATTTTGCCTTCTTCGCATACTTGTTGGCCAGATCCTGGGTTTTTTTCGTATTTGAATCACGTAGTAATGTTGTACCACACTGAGGCAGTCAATTAAACCTGGTTTCGATCAATATTTCAGAGGATAACACCGGTTAGGTCTGGGTTAGGTCCGGGATATGCACGCACCTGGCTCATGATTTCGCCTTTTTCGCAAACTTGTTGGCCAGATACTGGGTTTTTTCCGTGTTTGAATCACGTAGTAATGTGGTAATACACTGAAGCAGTCAATTAAACCTGGTTTCGATCAATATTTTAGAGGATAACACCGGTTAGGTCTGGGTTAGGTCTGGGATATGCGCGCATCTGGCTTATACTTTCGCCTTTTTCGCAAACTTGTTGGCCAGATCCTGGGTTTTTTCCGTGTTTGTATCACGTAGTAATGTGGTAATTCACTGAAACACTCAATTAAACCCGGTTTCGATGAATATTTTAGAGGATAACACCGGTTAGGTCTGGGTTAGGTCTGGGATATGCGCGCATCTGGCTTATACTTTCGCCTTTTTCGCAAACTTGTTGGCCAGATCCTGGGTTTTTTCCGTGTTTGAATCACGTAGTAATGTGGTACCACACTGAGGCAGTCAATTAAACCTGGTTTCGATCAATATTTTAGAGGATAACACCGGTTAGGTCTGGGTTAGGTCTGGGTTATGCCCGCATCTGGCTCATGATTTTGCCTTCCTCGCATACTTGTTGGCCAGATCCTGGGTTTTTTCCGTGTTTGAATCATGTAGTAATGTGGTAACACACAGAAGCAGTCAATTAAACCTGGTTTCGATCAATATTTTAGAGGATAACACCGGTTAGGTCTGGGTTAGGTCTGGGTTATGCCCGCATCTGGCTCATGATTTTGCCTTCTTCGCATACTTGTTGGCCAGATCCTGGGTTTTTTTCGTGTTTGAATCACGTAGTAATGTGGTAACACACTGAAGCAGTCAATTAAACCTGGTTTCGATCAATTTTTTTAGGGGATGACACCGGTTAGGTCTGGGTTAGGTCTGGGTTATGCCCGCATCTGGCTCATGATTTTGCCTTCTTCGCATACTTGTTGGCCAGATCCTGGGTTTTTTTCGTGTTTGAATCACGTAGTAATGTGGTAACACACTGAAGCAGTCAATTAAACCTGGTTTCGATCAATTCTTTTAGGGGATGACACCGGTTAGGTCTGGGTTAGGTCTGGGTTATGCCCGCATCTGGCTCATGATTTTGCCTTCTTCGCATACTTGTTGGCCAGATCCTGGGTTTTTTTCGTGTTTGAATCACGTAGTAATGTGGTAACACACTGAAGCCGTAAATTAAACCTGGTTTCGATCAATATTTTAGAGGATGACACCGGTTAGGTCTGGGTTAGGTCTGGGATATGCGGGCATCTGGCTTATACTTTCTCCTTTTTCGCAAACTTGTTGGCTAGATCCTGGGTTTTTTCGGGTTCGAATCACGTAGTAATGTGGTAACACACTGAAGCAGTCATTTAAACCTGGTTTCGATCAATATTTTAGAGGATAACACCGGTTAGGTCTGGGTTAGGTCTGGGATATGCGCGCATCTGGCTTATACTTTCGCCTTTTTCGCAAACTTTTTCGACAGATCCTGGGTTTTTTCCGTGTTTGAATCACGTAGTCATGTGGTACCACACTGAGGTAGTCAATTAAACCTGGTTTCGATCAATATTTTAGAGGATAACTCCGGTTAGGTCTGGGTTAGGTCTGGGTTATGCCCGCATCTGGCTCATGATTTTGCCTTCTTCGCATACTTGTTGGCCAGATCCTTGGTTTTTTTCGTGTTTGAATCACGTAGTAATGTGGTAACACACTGAAGCAGTCAATTAAACCTGGTTTCGATCAATATCTTAGAGGATAACACCGGTTAGGTCTGGGTTAGGTCTGGGTTACGCCCGCATCTGGCTCATGATTTTGCCATCTTCGCATACTTGTTGGCCAGATCCTGGGCTTTTTTCGTGTTTGAATCACGTAGTAATGTGGTAATACACTGAAGCAGTCAATTAAACCTGGTTTCGATCAATATTTTAGAGGATAACACCGGTTAGGTCTGGGTTAGGTCTGGGATATGCGCGCATCTGGCTTATACTTTCGCCTTTTTCGCAAACTTGTTGGCCAGATCCTGGGTTTTTTCCGTGTTTGTATCACGTAGTAATGTGGTAATTCACTGAAACACTCAATTAAACCTGGTTTCGATCAATATTTTAGAGGATAACACCGGTTAGGTCTGGGTTAGGTCCGGAAAATGCACGCATCTGGCTTATGATTTCGCCTTTTTCGCAAACTTGTTAACCAGATCCTGGGTTTTTTCCGTGTATGAATCACGTAGTAATGTGGTACCACACTGAGGCAGTCAATTAAACCTGGTTTCGATCAATATTTTAGAGGATAACACCGGTTAGGTCTGGGTTAGGTCTGGGATATGCGCGCATCTGGCTTATACTTTCGCCTTTTTCGCAAACTTGTTGGCCAGATCCTGGGTTTTTTCCGTGTTTGAATCACGTAGTAATGTGGTAATACACTGAAGCAGTCAATTAAACCTGGTTTCGATCAATATTTTAGAGGATAACACCGGTTAGGTCTGGGTTAGGTCTGGGATACGCGCGCATCTGGCTTATACTTTCGCCTTTTTCGCAAACTTGTTGGCCAGATCCTGGGTTTTTTCCGTGTTTGTATCACGTAGTAATGTGGTAACATAACGAAGCAGTCAATTAACCCTGGTTTCGATCAATATTTTGGAGGATGACACCGGTTAGGTCTGGGTTAGGTCTGGGTTATGCCCGCATCTGGCTCATGATTTTGCCTTCTTCGCATACTTGTTGGCCAGATCCTGTGTTTTTTTCGTGTTTGAATCACGTAGTAATGTGGTAACACAC
The DNA here is from genome assembly GCF_051014445.1 of Colletes latitarsis. Classification (NCBI taxonomy): domain Eukaryota; kingdom Metazoa; phylum Arthropoda; class Insecta; order Hymenoptera; family Colletidae; genus Colletes; species Colletes latitarsis. Next base: position 1,850,645 of record NC_135145.1, on the reverse strand, counting down.
TGAAGCAGTCAATTAAACCTGGTTTCGATCAATATTTTAGAGGATGACACCGGTTAGGTCTGGGTTAGGTCTGGGATATGCGCGCATCTGGCTTATACTTTCTCCTTTTTCACAAACTTGTTGGCTAGATCCTGGGTTTTTTCGGGTTCGAATCACGTAGTAATGTGGTAACACACTGAAGCAGTCATTTAAACCTGGTTTCGATCAATATTTTAGAGGATAACACCGGTTAGGTCTGGGTTAGGTCTGGGATATGCGCGCATCTGGCTTATACTTTCGCCTTTTTCGCAAACTTTTTGGCCAGATCCTGGGTTTTTTCCGTGTTTGAATCACGTAGTAATGTGGTACCACACTGAGGTAGTCAATTAAACCTGGTTTCGATCAATATTTTAGAGGATAACACCGGTTAGGTCTGGGTTAGGTCTGGGTTATGCCCGCATCTGGCTCATGATTTTGCCTTCTTCGCATACTTGTTGGCCAGATCCTTGGTTTTTTTCGTGTTTGAATCACGTAGTAATGTGGTAACACACTGAAGCAGTCAATTAAACCTGGTTTCGATAAATATTTTAGAGGATAACACCGGTTAGGTCTGGGTTAGGTCTGGGATATGCGCGCATCTGGCTTATACTTTCTCCTTTTTCGCAAACTTGTTGGCTAGATCCTGGGTTTTTTCGGGTTCGAATCACGTAGTAATGTGGTAACACACTGAAGCAGTCATTTAAACCTGGTTTCGATCAATATTTTAGAGGATAACACCGGTTAGGTCTGGGTTAGGTCTGGGATATGCGCGCATCTGGCTGATACTTTCGCCTTTTTCGCAAACTTTTTGGACAGATCCTGGGTTTTTTCCGTGTTTGAATCACGTAGTCATGTGGTACCACACTGAGGTAGTCAATTAAACCTGGTTTCGATCAATATTTTAGAGGATAACACCGGTTAGGTCTGGGTTAGGTCTGGGTTATGCCCGCATCTGGCTCATGATTTTGCCTTCTTCGCATACTTGTTGGCCAGATCCTTGGTTTTTTTCGTGTTTGAATCACGTAGTAATGTGGTAACACACTGAAGCAGTCAATTAAACCTGGTTTCGATCAATATTTTAGAGGATAACACCGGTTAGGTCTGGGTTAGGTCTGGGATATGCGCGCATCTGGCTTATACTTTCTCCTTTTTCGCAAACTTGTTGGCTAGATCCTGGGTTTTTTCGGGTTCGAATCACGTAGTAATGTGGTAACACACTGAAGCAGTCATTTAAACCTGGTTTCGATCAATATTTTAGAGGATAACACCGGTTAGGTCTGGGTTAGGTCTGGGATATGCGCGCATCTGGCTTATACTTTCGCCTTTTTCGCAAACTTTTTGGACAGATCCTGGGTTTTTTCCGTGTTTGAATCACGTAGTCATGTGGTACCACACTGAGGTAGTCAATTAAACCTGGTTTCGATCAATATTTTAGAGGATAACTCCGGTTAGGTCTGGGTTAGGTCTGGGTTATGCCCGCATCTGGCTCATGATTTTGCCTTCTTCGCATACTTGTTGGCCAGATCCTTGGTTTTTTTCGTGTTTGAATCACGTAGTAATGTGGTAACACACTGAAGCAGTCAATTAAACCTGGTTTCGATCAATATCTTAGAGGATAACACCGGTTAGGTCTGGGTTAGGTCTGGGTTACGCCCGCATCTGGCTCATGATTTTGCCATCTTCGCATACTTGTTGGCCAGATCCTGGGCTTTTTTCGTGTTTGAATCACGTAGTAATGTGGTAATACACTGAAGCAGTCAATTAAACCTGGTTTCGATCAATATTTTAGAGGATAACACCGGTTAGGTCTGGGTTAGGTCTGGGATATGCGCGCATCTGGCTTATACTTTCGCCTTTTTCGCAAACTTGTTGGCCAGATCCTGGGTTTTTTCCGTGTTTGTATCACGTAGTAATGTGGTAATTCACTGAAACACTCAATTAAACCTGGTTTCGATCAATATTTTAGAGGATAACACCGGTTAGGTCTGGGTTAGGTCCGGAAAATGCACGCATCTGGCTTATGATTTCGCCTTTTTCGCAAACTTGTTAACCAGATCCTGGGTTTTTTCCGTGTATGAATCACGTAGTAATGTGGTACCACACTGAGGCAGTCAATTAAACCTGGTTTCGATCAATATTTTAGAGGATAACACCGGTTAGGTCTGGGATATGCGCGCATCTGGCTTATACTTTCGCCTTTTTCGCAAACTTGTTGGCCAGATCCTGGGTTTTTTCCGTGTTTGAATCACGTAGTAATGTGGTAATACACTGAAGCAGTCAATTAAACCTGGTTTCGATCATTATTTTAGAGGATAACACCGGTTAGGTCTGGGTTAGGTCTGGGATACGCGCGCATCTGGCTTATACTTTCGCCTTTTTCGCAAACTTGTTGGCCAGATCCTGGGTTTTTTCCGTGTTTGTATCACGTAGTAATGTGGTAACATAACGAAGCAGTCAATTAACCCTGGTTTCGATCAATATTTTGGAGGATGACACCGGTTAGGTCTGGGTTAGGTCTGGGTTATGCCCGCATCTGGCTCATGATTTTGCCTTCTTCGCATACTTGTTGGCCAGATCCTGTGTTTTTTTCGTGTTTGAATCACGTAGTAATGTGGTAACACACTGAAGCAGTCAATTAAACCTGGTTTCGATCAATATTTTAGAGGATGACACCGGTTAGGTCTGGGTTAGGTCTGGGATATGCGCGCATCTGGCTTATACTTTCTCCTTTTTCACAAACTTGTTGGCTAGATCCTGGGTTTTTTCGGGTTCGAATCACGTAGTAATGTGGTAACACACTGAAGCAGTCATTTAAACCTGGTTTCGATCAATATTTTAGAGGATAACACCGGTTAGGTCTGGGTTAGGTCTGGGATATGCGCGCATCTGGCTTATACTTTCGCCTTTTTCGCAAACTTTTTGGCCAGATCCTGGGTTTTTTCCGTGTTTGAATCACGTAGTAATGTGGTACCACACTGAGGTAGTCAATTAAACCTGGTTTCGATCAATATTTTAGAGGATAACACCGGTTAGGTCTGGGTTAGGTCTGGGTTATGCCCGCATCTGGCTCATGATTTTGCCTTCTTCGCATACTTGTTGGCCAGATCCTTGGTTTTTTTCGTGTTTGAATCACGTAGTAATGTGGTAACACACTGAAGCAGTCAATTAAACCTGGTTTCGATAAATATTTTAGAGGATAACACCGGTTAGGTCTGGGTTAGGTCTGGGATATGCGCGCATCTGGCTTATACTTTCTCCTTTTTCGCAAACTTGTTGGCTAGATCCTGGGTTTTTTCGGGTTCGAATCACGTAGTAATGTGGTAACACACTGAAGCAGTCATTTAAACCTGGTTTCGATCAATATTTTAGAGGATAACACCGGTTAGGTCTGGGTTAGGTCTGGGATATGCGCGCATCTGGCTGATACTTTCGCCTTTTTCGCAAACTTTTTGGACAGATCCTGGGTTTTTTCCGTGTTTGAATCACGTAGTCATGTGGTACCACACTGAGGTAGTCAATTAAACCTGGTTTCGATCAATATTTTAGAGGATAACACCGGTTAGGTCTGGGTTAGGTCTGGGTTATGCCCGCATCTGGCTCATGATTTTGCCTTCTTCGCATACTTGTTGGCCAGATCCTTGGTTTTTTTCGTGTTTGAATCACGTAGTAATGTGGTAACACACTGAAGCAGTCAATTAAACCTGGTTTCGATCAATATTTTAGAGGATAACACCGGTTAGGTCTGGGTTAGGTCTGGGTTACGCCCGCATCTGGCTCATGATTTTGCCATCTTCGCATACTTGTTGGCCAGATCCTGGGTTTTTTTCGTGTTTGAATGATGTAGTAATGTGGTAACACACTGAAGCAGTCAATTAAACCTGGTTTCGATCAATATTTTAGAGGATAACACCGGTTAGGTCTGGGTTAGGTCTGGGTTATGCCCGCTTCTGGCTCATGATTTTGCCTTCTTCGCATACTTGTTGGCCAGATCCTGGGTTTTTTTCGTATTTGAATCACGTAGTAATGTTGTACCACACTGAGGCAGTCAATTAAACCTGGTTTCGATCAATATTTCAGAGGATAACACCGGTTAGGTCTGGGTTAGGTCCGGGATATGCACGCACCTGGCTCATGATTTCGCCTTTTTCGCAAACTTGTTGGCCAGATACTGGGTTTTTTCCGTGTTTGAATCACGTAGTAATGTGGTAATACACTGAAGCAGTCAATTAAACCTGGTTTCGATCAATATTTTAGAGGATAACACCGGTTAGGTCTGGGTTAGGTCTGGGATATGCGCGCATCTGGCTTATACTTTCGCCTTTTTCGCAAACTTGTTGGCCAGATCCTGGGTTTTTTCCGTGTTTGTATCACGTAGTAATGTGGTAATTCACTGAAACACTCAATTAAACCCGGTTTCGATCAATATTTTAGAGGATAACACCGGTTAGGTCTGGGTTAGGTCTGGGATATGCGCGCATCTGGCTTATACTTTCGCCTTTTTCGCAAACTTGTTGGCCAGATCCTGGGTTTTTTCCGTGTTTGAATCACGTAGTAATGTGGTACCACACTGAGGCAGTCAATTAAACCTGGTTTCGATCAATATTTTAGAGGATAACACCGGTTAGGTCTGGGTTAGGTCTGGGTTATGCCCGCATCTGGCTCATGATTTTGCCTTCCTCGCATACTTGTTGGCCAGATCCTGGGTTTTTTCCGTGTTTGAATCATGTAGTAATGTGGTAACACACAGAAGCAGTCAATTAAACCTGGTTTCGATCAATATTTTAGAGGATAACACCGGTTAGGTCTGGGTTAGGTCTGGGTTATGCCCGCATCTGGCTCATGATTTTGCCTTCTTCGCATACTTGTTGGCCAGATCCTGGGTTTTTTTCGTGTTTGAATCACGTAGTAATGTGGTAACACACTGAAGCAGTCAATTAAACCTGGTTTCGATCAATTTTTTTAGGGGATGACACCGGTTAGGTCTGGGTTAGGTCTGGGTTATGCCCGCATCTGGCTCATGATTTTGCCTTCTTCGCATACTTGTTGGTCAGATCCTGGATTTTTTTCGTGTTTGAATCACGTAGTAATGTGGTAACACACTGAAGCAGTCAATTTAACCTGGTTTCGATCAATATTTTAGAGGATAACACCGGTTAGGTCTGGGTTAGGTCTGGGTTATGCCCGCATCTGGCTCATGATTTTGCCTTCTTCGCATACTTGTTGGCCAGATCCTGGGTTTTTTTCGTGTTTGAATCACGTAGTAATGTGGTAACACACTGAAGCAGTCAATTAAACCTGGTTTCGATCAATTCTTTTAGGGGATGACACCGGTTAGGTCTGGGTTAGGTCTGGGTTATGCCCGCATCTGGCTCATGATTTTGCCTTCTTCGCATACTTGTTGGCCAGATCCTGGGTTTTTTTCGTGTTTGAATCACGTAGTAATGTGGTAACACACTGAAGCCGTCAATTAAACCTGGTTTCGATCAATATTTTAGAGGATGACACCGGTTAGGTCTGGGTTAGGTCTGGGATATGCGCGCATCTGGCTTATACTTTCTCCTTTTTCGCAAACTTGTTGGCTAGATCCTGGGTTTTTTCGGGTTCGAATCACGTAGTAATGTGGTAACACACTGAAGCAGTCATTTATACCTGGTTTCGATCAATATTTTAGAGGATAACACAGGTTAGGTCTGGGTTAGGTCTGGGATATGCGCGCATCTGGCTTATACTTTCGCCTTTTTCGCAAACTTTTTGGCCAGATCCTGGGTTTTTTCCGTGTTTGAATCACGTAGTAATGTGGTACCACACTGAGGTAGTCAATTAAACCTGGTTTCGATCAATATTTTAGAGGATAACGCCGGTTAGGTCTGGGTTAGGTCTGGGTTATGCCCGCATCTGGCTCATGATTTTGCCTTCTTCGCATACTTGTTGACCAGATCCTTGGTTTTTTTCGTGTTTGAATCACGTAGTAATGTGGTAACACACTGAAGCAGTCAATTAAACCTGGTTTCGATCAATATTTTAGAGGATAACACCGGTTAGGTCTGGGTTAGGTCTGGGATATGCGCGCATCTGGCTTATACTTTCTCCTTTTTCGCAAACTTGTTGGCTAGATCCTGGGTTTTTTCGGGTTCGAATCACGTAGTAATGTGGTAACACACTGAAGCAGTCATTTAAACCTGGTTTCGATCAATATTTTAGAGGATAACACCGGTTAGGTCTGGGTTAGGTCTGGGATATGCGCGCATCTGGCTTATACTTTCGCCTTTTTCGCAAACTTTTTGGACAGATCCTGGGTTTTTTCCGTGTTTGAATCACGTAGTCATGTGGTACCACACTGAGGTAGTCAATTAAACCTGGTTTCGATCAATATTTTAGAGGATAACTCCGGTTAGGTCTGGGTTAGGTCTGGGTTATGCCCGCATCTGGCTCATGATTTTGCCTTCTTCGCATACTTGTTGGCCAGATCCTTGGTTTTTTTCGTGTTTGAATCACGTAGTAATGTGGTAACACACTGAAGCAGTCAATTAAACCTGGTTTCGATCAATATCTTAGAGGATAACACCGGTTAGGTCTGGGTTAGGTCTGGGTTACGCCCGCATCTGGCTCATGATTTTGCCATCTTCGCATACTTGTTGGCCAGATCCTGGGTTTTTTTCGTGTTTGAATGATGTAGTAATGTGGTAACACACTGAAGCAGTCAATTAAACCTGGTTTCGATCAATATTTTAGAGGATAACACCGGTTAGGTCTGGGTTAGGTCTGGGTTATGCCCGCTTCTGGCTCATGATTTTGCCTTCTTCGCATACTTGTTGGCCAGATCCTGGGTTTTTTTCGTATTTGAATCACGTAGTAATGTTGTACCACACTGAGGCAGTCAATTAAACCTGGTTTCGATCAATATTTCAGAGGATAACACCGGTTAGGTCTGGGTTAGGTCCGGGATATGCACGCACCTGGCTCATGATTTTGCCTTCTTCGCATACTTGTTGGCCAGATCCTTGGTTTTTTTCGTGTTTGAATCACGTAGTAATGTGGTAACACACTGAAGCAGTCAATTAAACCTGGTTTCGATCAATATTTTAGAGGATAACACCGGTTAGGTCTGAGTTAGGTCTGGGTTACGCCCGCATCTGGCTCATGATTTTGCCATCATCGCATACTTGTTGGCCAGATTCTGGGTTTTTTTCGTGTTTGAATGATGTAGTAATGTGGTAACACACTGAAGCAGTCAATTAAACCTGGTTCCGATCAATATTTTAGAGGATAACACCGGTTAGGTCTGGGTTAGGTCTGGGTTATGCCCGCTTCTGGCTCATGATTTTGCCTTCTTCGCATACTTGTTGGCCAGATCCTGGGTTTTTTTCGTATTTGAATCACGTAGTAATGTTGTACCACACTGAGGCAGTCAATTAAACCTGGTTTCGATCAATATTTCAGAGGATAACACCGGTTAGGTCTGGGTTAGGTCCGGGATATGCACGCACCTGGCTCATGATTTCGCCTTTTTCGCAAACTTGTTGGCCAGATCCTGGGTTTTTTCCGTGTTTGAATCACGTAGTAATGTGGTAATACACTGAAGCAGTCAATTAAACCTGGTTTCGATCAATATTTTAGAGGATAACACCGGTTAGGTCTGGGTTAGGTCTGGGATATGCGCGCATCTGGCTTATACTTCTCCTTTTTCGCAAACTTGTTGGCCAGATCCTGGGTTTTTTCCGTGTTTGTATCACGTAGTAATGTGGTAATTCACTGAAACACTCAATTAAACCTGGTTTCGATCAATATTTTAGAGGATAACACCGGTTAGGTCTGGGTTAGGTCTGGGATATGCGCGCATCTGGCTTATACTTTCGCCTTTTTCGCAAACTTGTTGGCCAGATCCTGGGTTTTTTCCGTGTTTGAATCACGTAGTAATGTGGTACCACACTGAGGCAGTCAATTAAACCTGGTTTCGATCAATATTTTAGAGGATAACACCGGTTAGGTCTGGGTTAGGTCTGGGTTATGCCCGCATCTGGCTCATGATTTTGCCTTCCTCGCATAATTGTTGGCCAGATCCTGGGTTTTTTTCGTGTTTGAATCATGTAGTAATGTGGTAACACACAGAAGCAGTCAATTAAACCTGGTTTCGATCAATATTTTAGGGGATAACACCGGTTAGGTCTGGGTTAGGTCTGGGTTATGCCCGCATCTGGCTCATGATTTTGCCTTCTTCGCATACTTGTTGGCCAGATCCTGGGTTTTTTTCGTGTTTGAATCACGTAGTAATGTGGTAACACACTGAAGCAGTCAATTAAACCTGGTTTCGATCAATTTTTTTAGGGGATGACACCGGTTAGGTCTGGGTTAGGTCTGGGTTATGCCCGCATCTGGCTCATGATTTTGCCTTCTTCGCATACTTGTTGGTCAGATCCTGGATTTTTTTCGTGTTTGAATCACGTAGTAATGTGGTAACACACTGAAGCAGTCAATTTAACCTGGTTTCGATCAATATTTTAGAGGATAACACCGGTTAGGTCTGGGTTAGGTCTGGGATACGCGCGCATCTGGCTTATACTTTCGCCTTTTTCGCAAACTTGTTGGCCAGATCCTGGGTTTTTTCCGTGTTTGTATCACGTAGTAATGTGTAAACATAACGAAGCAGTCAATTAACCCTGGTTTCGATCAATATTTTGGAGGATGACACCGGTTAGGTCTGGGTTAGGTCTGGGTTATGCCCGCATCTGGCTCATGATTTTGCCTTCTTCGCATACTTGTTGGCCAGATCCTGGGTTTTTTGCGTGTTTGAATCACGTAGTAATGTGGTAACACACTGAAGCCGTCAATTAAACCTGGTTTCGATCAATATTTTAGAGGATGACACCGGTTAGGTCTGGGTTAGGTCTGGGATATGCGCGCATCTGGCTTATACTTTCTCCTTTTTCGCAAACTTGTTGGCTAGATCCTGTGTTTTTTCGGGTTCGAATCACGTAGTAATGTGGTAACACACTGAAGCAGTCATTTATACCTGGTTTCGATCAATATTTTAGAGGATAACACCGGTTAGGTCTGGGTTAGGTCTGGGATATGCTCGCATCTGGCTTATACTTTCGCCTTTTTCGCAAACTTTTTGGCCAGATCCTGGGTTTTTTCCGTGTTTGAATCACGTAGTAATGTGGTACCACACTGAGGTAGTCAATTAAACCTGGTTTCGATCAATATTTTAGAGGATAACACCGGTTACGTCTGGGTTAGGTCTGGGTTATGCCCGCATCTGGCTCATGATTCTGCCTTCTTCGCATACTTGTTGGCCAGATCCTTGGTTTTTTTCGTGTTTGAATCACGTAGTAATGTGGTAACACACTGAAGCAGTCAATTAAACCTGGTTTCGATCAATATTTTAGAGGATAACACCGGTTAGGTCTGGGTTAGGTCTGGGATATGCGCGCCTCTGGCTTATACTTTCTCCTTTTTCGCAAACTTGTTGGCTAGATCCTGGGTTTTTTCGGGTTCGAATCACGTAGTAATGTGGTAACACACTGAAGCAGTCATTTAAACCTGGTTTCGATCAATATTTTAGAGGATAACACCGGTTAGGTCTGGGTTAGGTCTGGGATATGCGCGCATCTGGCTTATACTTTCGCCTTTTTCGCAAACTTTTTGGACAGATCCTGGGTTTTTTCCGTGTTTGAATCACGTAGTCATGTGGTACCACACTGAGGTAGTCAATTAAACCTGGTTTCGATCAATATTTTAGAGGATAACACCGGTTAGGTCTGGGTTAGGTCTGGGTTATGCCCGCATCTGGCTCATGATTTTGCCTTCTTCGCATACTTGTTGGCCAGATCCTTGGTTTTTTTCGTGTTTAAATCACGTAGTAATGTGGTAACACACTGAAGCAGTCAATTAAACCTGGTTTCGATCAATATTTTAGAGGATAACACCGGTTAGGTCTGGGTTAGGTCTGGGTTACGCCCGCATCTGGCTCATGATTTTGCCATCTTCGCATACTTGTTGGCCAGATCCTGGGTTTTTTTCGTGTTTGAATGATGTAGTAATGTGGTAACACACTGAAGCAGTCAATTAAACCTGGTTTCGATCAATATTTTAGAGGATAACACCGGTTAGGTCTGGGTTAGGTCTGGGTTATGCCCGATTCTGGCTCATGATTTTGCCTTCTTCGCATACTTGTTGGCCAGATCCTGGGTTTTTTTCGTATTTGAATCACGTAGTAATGTTGTACCACACTGAGGCAGTCAATTAAACCTGGTTTCGATCAATATTTCAGAGGATAACACCGGTTAGGTCTGGGTTAGGTCCGGGATATGCACGCACCTGGCTCATGATTTCGCCTTTTTCGCAAACTTGTTGGCCAGATCCTGGGTTTTTTCCGTGTTTGAATCACGTAGTAATGTGGTAATACACTGAAGCAGTCAATTAAACCTGGTTTCGATCAATATTTTAGAGGATAACACCGGTTAGGTCTGGGTTAGATCTGGGATATGCGCGCATCTGGCTTATACTTTCGCCTTTTTCGCAAACTTGTTGGCCAGATCCTGGGTTTTTTCCGTGTTTGAATCACGTAGTAATCTGGTACCACACTGAGGCAGTCAATTAAACCTGGTTTCGATCAATATTTTAGAGGATAACACCGGTTAGGTCTGGGTTAGGTCTGGGTTAGGTCTGGGTTATGCCCGCATCTGGCTCATGATTTTGCCTTCCTCGCATCCTTGTTGGCCAGATCCTGGGTTTTTTTCGTGTTTGAATCATGTAGTAATGTGGTAACACACAGAAGCAGTCAATTAAACCTGGTTTCGATCAATATTTTAGAGGATAACACCGGTTAGGTCTGGGTTAGGTCTGGGTTATGCCCGCATCTGGCTCATGATTTTGCCTTCTTCGCATACTTGTTGGCCAGATCCTGGGTTTTTTTCGTATTTGAATCACGTAGTAATGTTGTACCACACTGAGGCAGTCAATTAAACCTGGTTTCGATCAATATTTCAGAGGATAACACCGGTTAGGTCTGGGTTAGGTCCGGGATATGCACGCACCTGGCTCATGATTTCGCCTTTTTCGCAAACTTGTTGGCCAGATCCTGGGTTTTTTCCGTGTTTGAATCACGTAGTAATGTGGTAATACACTGAAGCAGTCAATTAAACCTGGTTTCGATCAATATTTTAGAGGATAACACCGGTTAGGTCTGGGTTAGGTCTGGGATATGCGCGCATCTGGCTTATACTTTCGCCTTTTTCGCAAACTTGTTGGCCAGATCCTGTGTTTTTTCCGTGTTTGTATCACGTAGTAATGTGGTAATTCACTGAAACACTCAATTAAACCTGGTTTCGATCAATATTTTAGAGGATAACACCGGTTAGGTCTGGGTTAGGTCTGGGATATGCGCGCATCTGGCTTATACTTTCGCCTTTTTCGCAAACTTGTTGGCCAGATCCTGGGTTTTTTCCGTGTTTGAATCACGTAGTAATGTGGTACCACACTGAGGCAGTCAATTAAACCTGGTTTCGATCAATATTTTAGTGGATAACACCGGTTAGGTCTGGGTTAGGTCTGGGTTATGCCCGCATCTGGCTCATGATTTTGCCTTCTTCGCATACTTGTTGGCCAGATCCTTGGTTTTTTTCGTGTTTGAATCACGTAGTAATGTGGTAACACACTGAAGCAGTCAATTAAACCTGGTTTCGATCAATATTTTAGAGGATAACACCGGTTAGGTCTGGGTTAGGTCTGGGATATGCGCGCATCTGGCTTATACTTTCTCCTTTTTCGCAAACATGTTGGCTAGATCCTGGGTTTTTTCGGGTTCGAATCACGTAGTAATGTGGTAACGCACTAAAGCAGTCATTTAAACCTGGTTTCGATCAATATTTTAGAGGATAACACCGGTTAGGTCTGGGTTAGGTCTGGGATATGCGCGCATCTGGCTTATACTTTCGCCTTTTTCGCAAACTTTTTGGACAGATCCTGGGTTTTTTCCGTGTTTGAATCACGTAGTCATGTGGTACCACACTGAGGTAGTCAATTAAACCTGGTTTCGATCAATATTTTAGAGGATAACACCGGATAGGTCTGGGTTAGGTCTGGGTTATGCCCGCATCTGGCTCATGATTTTGCCTTCTTCGCATACTTGTTGGCCAGATCCTTGGTTTTTTTCGTGTTTGAATCACGTAGTAATGTGGTAACACACTGAAGCAGTCAATTAAACCTGGTTTCGATCAATATTTTAGAGGTTAGGTCTGGGTTAGGTCTGGGTTACGCCCGCATCTGGCTCATGATTTTGCCATCTTCGCATACTTGTTGGCCAGATCCTGGGTTTTTTTCGTGTTTGAATGATGTAGTAATGTGGTAACACACTGAAGCAGTCAATTAAACCTGGTTTCGATCAATATGTTAGAGGATAACACCGGTTAGGTCTGGGTTAGGTCTGGGTTATGCCCGCTTCTGGCTCATGATTTTGCCTTCTTCGCATACTTGTTGGCCAGATCCTGGGTTTTTTTCGTATTTGAATCACGTAGTAATGTTGTACCACACTGAGGCAGTCAATTAAACCTGGTTTCGATCAATATTTCAGAGGATAACACCGGTTAGGTCTGGGTTAGGTCCGGGATATGCACGCACCTGGCTCATGATTTCGCCTTTTTCGCAAACTTGTTGGCCAGATCCTGGGTTTTTTCCATGTTTGAATCACGTAGTAATGTGGTAATCCACTGAAGCAGTCAATTAAACCTGGTTTCGATCAATATTTTAGAGGATAACACCGGTTAGGTCTGGGTTAGGTCTGGGATATGCGCGCATCTGGCTTATACTTTCGCCTTTTTCGCAAACTTGTTGGCCAGATCCTGGGTTTTTTCCGTGTTTGTATCACGTAGTAATGTGGTAATTCACTGAAACACTCAATTAAACCTGGTTTCGATCAATATTTTAGAGGATAACACCGGTTAGGTCTGGGTTAGGTCTGGGATATGCGCGCATCTGGCTTATACTTTCGCCTTTTTCGCAAACTTGTTGGCCAGATCCTGGGTTTTTTCCGTGTTTGAATCACGTAGTAATGTGGTACCACACTGAGGCAGTCAATTAAACCTGGTTTCGATCAATATTTTAGAGGATAACACCGGTTAGGTCTGGGTTAGGTCTGGGTTATGCCCGCATCTGGCTCATGATTTTGCCTTCCTCGCATACTTGTTGGCCAGATCCTGGGTTTTTTTCGTGTTTGAATCATGTAGTAATGTGGTAACACACAGAAGCAGTCAATTAAACCTGGTTTCGATCAATATTTTAGAGGATAACATCGGTTAGGTCTGGGTTAGGTCTGGGTTATGCCCGCATCTGGCTCATGATTTTGCCTTCTTCGCATACTTATTGGCCAGATCCTGGGTTTTTTTCGTGTTTGAATCACGTAGTAATGTGGTAACACACTGAAGCAGTCAATTAAACCTGGTTTCGATCAATTTTTTTAGGGGATAACACCGGTTAGGTCTGGGTTAGGTCTGGGTTATGCCCGCATCTGGCTCATGATTTTGCCTTCTTCGCATACTTGTTGGTCAGATCCTGGATTTTTTTCGTGTTTGAATCACGTAGTAATGTGGTAACACACTGAAGCAGTCAATTTAACCTGGTTTCGATCAATATTTTAGAGGATAACACCGGTTAGGTCTGGGTTAGGTCTGGGATACGCGCGCATCTGGCTTATACTTTCGCCTTTTTCGCAAACTTGTTGGCCAGATCCTGGGTTTTTTCCGTGTTTGTATCACGTAGTAATGTGGTAACATAACGAAGCAGTCAATTAACCCTGGTTACGATCAATATTTTGGAGGATGACTCCGGTTAGGTCTGGGTTAGGTCTGGGTTATGCCCGCATCTGGCTCATGATTTTGCCTTCTTCGCATACTTGTTGGCCAGATCCTGGGTTTTTTTCGTATTTGAATCACGTAGTAATGTTGTACCACACTGAGGCAGTCAATTAAACCTGGTTTCGATCAATATTTTAGAGGATAACACCGGTTAGGTCTGGGTTAGGTCTGAGTTATGCCCGCATCTGGCTCATGATTTTGCCTTTTTCGCAAACTTGTAGGCCAGATCCTGGGTTTTTTCCGAGTTTGAATCACGTAGTATGTTGTAGCACACTGAAGCAGTCAATTAAACCTGGTTTCGATCAATATTTTAGAGGATAACACCGGTTAGGTCTGGGTTAGGTCTGGGATATGCGCGCATCTGGCTTATACTTTCGCCTTTTTCGCAAACTTGTTGGCCAGATCCTGGGTTTTTTCCGTGTTTGAATCACGTAGTAATGTGGTAATACACTGAAGCAGTCAATTAAACCTGGTTTCGATCAATATTTTGGAGGATGACACCGGTTAGGTCTGGGTTAGGTCTGGGTTATGCCCGCATCTGGCTCATGATTTTGCCTTCTTCGCATACTTGTTGGCCAGATCCTGGGTTTTTTTCGTGTTTGAATCACGTAGTAATGTGGTAACACACTGAAGCAGTCATTTATACCTGGTTTCGATCAATATTTTAGAGGATAACACAGGTTAGGTCTGGGTTAGGTCTGGGATATGCGCGCATCTGGCTTATACTTTCGCCTTTTTCGCAAACTTTTTGGCCAGATCCTGGGTTTTTTCCGTGTTTGAATCACGTAGTAATGTGGTACCACACTGAGGTAGTCAATTAAACCTGGTTTTGATCAATATTTTAGAGGATAACACCGGTTAGGTCTGGGTTAGGTCTGGGTTATGCCCGCATCTGGCTCATGATTTTGCCTTCTTCGCATACTTGTTGGCCAGATCCTGGGATTTTTTCGTGTTTGAATCACGTAGTAATGTGGTAACACACTGAAGCAGTCATTTAAACCTGGTTTCGATCAATATTTTAGAGGATAACACCGGTTAGGTCTGGATTAGGTCTGGGTTATGCCCGCATCTGGCTCATGATTTTGCCTTCTTCGCATACTTGTTGGCCAGATCCTGGGTTTTTTCGTGTTTGAATCACGTAGTAATGTGGTAACACACTGAAGCAGTCAATTAAACCTGGTTTCGATCAATTTTTTTAGGGGATGACACCGGTTAGGTCTGGGTTAGGTCTGGGTTACGCCCGCATCTGGCTCATGATTTTGCCATCTTCGCATACTTGTTGGCCAGATCCTGGGTTTTTTTCGTGTTTGAATGATGTAGTAATGTGGTAACACACTGAAGCAGTCAATTAAACCTGGTTTCGATCAATATTTTAGAGGATAACACCGGTTAGGTCTGGGTTAGGTCTGGGTTATGCCCGATTCTGGCTCATGATTTTGCCTTCTTCGCATACTTGTTGGCCAGATCCTGGGTTTTTTTCGTATTTGAATCACGTAGTAATGTTGTACCACACTGAGGCAGTCAATTAAACCTGGTTTCGATCAATATTTCAGAGGATAACACCGGTTAGGTCTGGGTTAGGTCCGGGATATGCACGCACCTGGCTCATGATTTCGCCTTTTTCGCAAACTTGTTGGCCAGATCCTGGGTTTTTTCCGTGTTTGAATCACGTAGTAATGTGGTAATACACTGAAGCAGTCAATTAAACCTGGTTTCGATCAATATTTTAGAGGATAACACCGGTTAGGTCTGGGTTAGATCTGGGATATGCGCGCATCTGGCTTATACTTTCGCCTTTTTCGCAAACTTGTTGGCCAGATCCTGGGTTTTTTCCGTGTTTGAATCACGTAGTAATCTGGTACCACACTGAGGCAGTCAATTAAACCTGGTTTCGATCAATATTTTAGAGGATAACACCGGTTAGGTCTGGGTTAGGTCTGGGTTAGGTCTGGGTTATGCCCGCATCTGGCTCATGATTTTGCCTTCCTCGCATCCTTGTTGGCCAGATCCTGGGTTTTTTTCGTGTTTGAATCATGTAGTAATGTGGTAACACACAGAAGCAGTCAATTAAACCTGGTTTCGATCAATATTTTAGAGGATAACACCGGTTAGGTCTGGGTTAGGTCTGGGTTATGCCCGCATCTGGCTCATGATTTTGCCTTCTTCGCATACTTGTTGGCCAGATCCTGGGTTTTTTTCGTATTTGAATCACGTAGTAATGTTGTACCACACTGAGGCAGTCAATTAAACCTGGTTTCGATCAATATTTCAGAGGATAACACCGGTTAGGTCTGGGTTAGGTCCGGGATATGCACGCACCTGGCTCATGATTTCGCCTTTTTCGCAAACTTGTTGGCCAGATCCTGGGTTTTTTCCGTGTTTGAATCACGTAGTAATGTGGTAATACACTGAAGCAGTCAATTAAACCTGGTTTCGATCAATATTTTAGAGGATAACACCGGTTAGGTCTGGGTTAGGTCTGGGATATGCGCGCATCTGGCTTATACTTTCGCCTTTTTCGCAAACTTGTTGGCCAGATCCTGTGTTTTTTCCGTGTTTGTATCACGTAGTAATGTGGTAATTCACTGAAACACTCAATTAAACCTGGTTTCGATCAATATTTTAGAGGATAACACCGGTTAGGTCTGGGTTAGGTCTGGGATATGCGCGCATCTGGCTTATACTTTCGCCTTTTTCGCAAACTTGTTGGCCAGATCCTGGGTTTTTTCCGTGTTTGAATCACGTAGTAATGTGGTACCACACTGAGGCAGTCAATTAAACCTGGTTTCGATCAATATTTTAGTGGATAACACCGGTTAGGTCTGGGTTAGGTCTGGGTTATGCCCGCATCTGGCTCATGATTTTGCCTTCTTCGCATACTTGTTGGCCAGATCCTTGGTTTTTTTCGTGTTTGAATCACGTAGTAATGTGGTAACACACTGAAGCAGTCAATTAAACCTGGTTTCGATCAATATTTTAGAGGATAACACCGGTTAGGTCTGGGTTAGGTCTGGGATATGCGCGCATCTGGCTTATACTTTCTCCTTTTTCGCAAACATGTTGGCTAGATCCTGGGTTTTTTCGGGTTCGAATCACGTAGTAATGTGGTAACGCACTAAAGCAGTCATTTAAACCTGGTTTCGATCAATATTTTAGAGGATAACACCGGTTAGGTCTGGGTTAGGTCTGGGATATGCGCGCATCTGGCTTATACTTTCGCCTTTTTCGCAAACTTTTTGGACAGATCCTGGGTTTTTTCCGTGTTTGAATCACGTAGTCATGTGGTACCACACTGAGGTAGTCAATTAAACCTGGTTTCGATCAATATTTTAGAGGATAACACCGGATAGGTCTGGGTTAGGTCTGGGTTATGCCCGCATCTGGCTCATGATTTTGCCTTCTTCGCATACTTGTTGGCCAGATCCTTGGTTTTTTTCGTGTTTGAATCACGTAGTAATGTGGTAACACACTGAAGCAGTCAATTAAACCTGGTTTCGATCAATATTTTAGAGGTTAGGTCTGGGTTAGGTCTGGGTTACGCCCGCATCTGGCTCATGATTTTGCCATCTTCGCATACTTGTTGGCCAGATCCTGGGTTTTTTTCGTGTTTGAATGATGTAGTAATGTGGTAACACACTGAAGCAGTCAATTAAACCTGGTTTCGATCAATATGTTAGAGGATAACACCGGTTAGGTCTGGGTTAGGTCTGGGTTATGCCCGCTTCTGGCTCATGATTTTGCCTTCTTCGCATACTTGTTGGCCAGATCCTGGGTTTTTTTCGTATTTGAATCACGTAGTAATGTTGTACCACACTGAGGCAGTCAATTAAACCTGGTTTCGATCAATATTTCAGAGGATAACACCGGTTAGGTCTGGGTTAGGTCCGGGATATGCACGCACCTGGCTCATGATTTCGCCTTTTTCGCAAACTTGTTGGCCAGATCCTGGGTTTTTTCCATGTTTGAATCACGTAGTAATGTGGTAATCCACTGAAGCAGTCAATTAAACCTGGTTTCGATCAATATTTTAGAGGATAACACCGGTTAGGTCTGGGTTAGGTCTGGGATATGCGCGCATCTGGCTTATACTTTCGCCTTTTTCGCAAACTTGTTGGCCAGATCCTGGGTTTTTTCCGTGTTTGTATCACGTAGTAATGTGGTAATTCACTGAAACACTCAATTAAACCTGGTTTCGATCAATATTTTAGAGGATAACACCGGTTAGGTCTGGGTTAGGTCTGGGATATGCGCGCATCTGGCTTATACTTTCGCCTTTTTCGCAAACTTGTTGGCCAGATCCTGGGTTTTTTCCGTGTTTGAATCACGTAGTAATGTGGTACCACACTGAGGCAGTCAATTAAACCTGGTTTCGATCAATATTTTAGAGGATAACACCGGTTAGGTCTGGGTTAGGTCTGGGTTATGCCCGCATCTGGCTCATGATTTTGCCTTCCTCGCATACTTGTTGGCCAGATCCTGGGTTTTTTTCGTGTTTGAATCATGTAGTAATGTGGTAACACACAGAAGCAGTCAATTAAACCTGGTTTCGATCAATATTTTAGAGGATAACATCGGTTAGGTCTGGGTTAGGTCTGGGTTATGCCCGCATCTGGCTCATGATTTTGCCTTCTTCGCATACTTATTGGCCAGATCCTGGGTTTTTTTCGTGTTTGAATCACGTAGTAATGTGGTAACACACTGAAGCAGTCAATTAAACCTGGTTTCGATCAATTTTTTTAGGGGATAACACCGGTTAGGTCTGGGTTAGGTCTGGGTTATGCCCGCATCTGGCTCATGATTTTGCCTTCTTCGCATACTTGTTGGTCAGATCCTGGATTTTTTTCGTGTTTGAATCACGTAGTAATGTGGTAACACACTGAAGCAGTCAATTTAACCTGGTTTCGATCAATATTTTAGAGGATAACACCGGTTAGGTCTGGGTTAGGTCTGGGATACGCGCGCATCTGGCTTATACTTTCGCCTTTTTCGCAAACTTGTTGGCCAGATCCTGGGTTTTTTCCGTGTTTGTATCACGTAGTAATGTGGTAACATAACGAAGCAGTCAATTAACCCTGGTTACGATCAATATTTTGGAGGATGACTCCGGTTAGGTCTGGGTTAGGTCTGGGTTATGCCCGCATCTGGCTCATGATTTTGCCTTCTTCGCATACTTGTTGGCCAGATCCTGGGTTTTTTTCGTATTTGAATCACGTAGTAATGTTGTACCACACTGAGGCAGTCAATTAAACCTGGTTTCGATCAATATTTTAGAGGATAACACCGGTTAGGTCTGGGTTAGGTCTGAGTTATGCCCGCATCTGGCTCATGATTTTGCCTTTTTCGCAAACTTGTAGGCCAGATCCTGGGTTTTTTCCGAGTTTGAATCACGTAGTATGTTGTAGCACACTGAAGCAGTCAATTAAACCTGGTTTCGATCAATATTTTAGAGGATAACACCGGTTAGGTCTGGGTTAGGTCTGGGATATGCGCGCATCTGGCTTATACTTTCGCCTTTTTCGCAAACTTGTTGGCCAGATCCTGGGTTTTTTCCGTGTTTGAATCACGTAGTAATGTGGTAATACACTGAAGCAGTCAATTAAACCTGGTTTCGATCAATATTTTGGAGGATGACACCGGTTAGGTCTGGGTTAGGTCTGGGTTATGCCCGCATCTGGCTCATGATTTTGCCTTCTTCGCATACTTGTTGGCCAGATCCTGGGTTTTTTTCGTGTTTGAATCACGTAGTAATGTGGTAACACACTGAAGCAGTCATTTATACCTGGTTTCGATCAATATTTTAGAGGATAACACAGGTTAGGTCTGGGTTAGGTCTGGGATATGCGCGCATCTGGCTTATACTTTCGCCTTTTTCGCAAACTTTTTGGCCAGATCCTGGGTTTTTTCCGTGTTTGAATCACGTAGTAATGTGGTACCACACTGAGGTAGTCAATTAAACCTGGTTTTGATCAATATTTTAGAGGATAACACCGGTTAGGTCTGGGTTAGGTCTGGGTTATGCCCGCATCTGGCTCATGATTTTGCCTTCTTCGCATACTTGTTGGCCAGATCCTGGGATTTTTTCGTGTTTGAATCACGTAGTAATGTGGTAACACACTGAAGCAGTCATTTAAACCTGGTTTCGATCAATATTTTAGAGGATAACACCGGTTAGGTCTGGATTAGGTCTGGGTTATGCCCGCATCTGGCTCATGATTTTGCCTTCTTCGCATACTTGTTGGCCAGATCCTGGGTTTTTTCGTGTTTGAATCACGTAGTAATGTGGTAACACACTGAAGCAGTCAATTAAACCTGGTTTCGATCAATTTTTTTAGGGGATGACACCGGTTAGGTCTGGGTTAGGTCTGGGTTACGCCCGCATCTGGCTCATGATTTTGCCTTCTTCGCATACTTGTTGGTCAGATCCTAGATTTTTCGTGTTTGAATCACGTAGTAATGTGGTAACACACTGAAGCAGTCAATTAAACCTGGTTTCGATCAATATTTTAGAGGATAACACCGGTTAGATCTGGGTTAGGTCTGAGTTATGCCCGCATCTGGCTCATGATTTTGCCTTCTTCGCATACTTGTTGGCCAGATCCTGGGTTTTTTTCGTGTTTGAATCACGTAGTAATGTGGTAACACACTGAAGCAGTCAATTAAACCTGGTTTCGATCAATATTTTAGAGGATAACACCGGTTAGGTCTGGGTTAGGTCTGGGATATGCGCGCATCTGGCTTATACTATCGCCTTTTTCGCAAACTTGTTGGCCAGATCCTGGGTTTTTTCCGTGTTTGAATCTCGTAGTAATGTGGTAATTCACTGAAGCAGTCAATTAAACCTGGTTTCGATCAATATTTTAGAGGATAACACCGGTTAGGTCTGGGTTAGGTCTGGGGTATGCCCGCATCTGGCTCATGATTTTGCCTTCTTCGCATACTTGTTGGCCAGATCCGGTTTTTTTTGTGTTTGAATCACGTAGTAATGTGGTAACACACTGAGGCAGTCAATTAAACCTGGTTTCGATCAATATTTTAGAGGATAACACCGGTTAGGTCTGGGTTAGGTCTGGGTTATGCCCGCATCTGGCTCATGATTTTGCCTTCTTCGCATACTTGTTGGCCAGATCCTGGGTTTTTTTCGTGTTTGAATCACGTAGTAATGTGGTAACACACTGAAGCAGTCAATTAAACCTGGTTTCGATCCATATTTTAGAGGATAACACCGGTTAGGTCTGGGTTAGGTCTGGGTTATGCCCGCATCTGGCTCATGATTTTGCCTTCTTCGCATACTTGTTGGCCAGATCCTGGGTTTTTTTCGTATTTGTATCACGTAGTAATGTGGTAATTCACTGAAACACTCAATTAAACCTGGTTTCGATCAATATTTTAGAGGATAACACCGGTTAGGTCTGGGTTAGGTCTGGGATATGCGCGCATCTGGCTTATACTTTCGCCTTTTTCGCAAACTTGTTGGGCAGATCCTGGGTTTTTTCCGTGTTTGAATCACGTAGTAATGTGGTAATACACTGAAGCAGTTAATTAAACCTGGTCTCGATCAATATTTTAGAGGGTAACACCGGTTAGGACTGGGTTCGGTCCGGGAAATGCACGCATCTGGCTTATGATTTCGCCTTTTTCGCAAACTTGTTAACCAGATCCTGGGTTTTTTCCGTGTTTGAATCACGTAGTAATGTGGTACCACACTGAGGCAGTCAATTAAACCTGGTTTCGATCAATATTTCAGAGGATAACGCCGGTTAGGTCTGGGTTAGGTCCGGGAAATGCACGCACCTGGCTCATGATTTCGCCTTTTTCGCAAACTTGTTGGCCAGATCCTGGGTTTTTTTCGTGTTTGAATCACGTAGTAATGTGGTAACACACTGAAGCAGTCAATTAAACCTGGTTTCGATCAATATTTTAGAGGATAACACCGGTTAGGTCTGGGTTAGGTCTGGGATATGCGCGCATCTGGCTTATACTTTCGCCTTTTTCGCAAACTTGTTGGCCAGATCCTGGGTTTTTTCCGTGTTTGAATCACGTAGTAATGTGGTAATACACTGAAGCAGTTAATTAAACCTGGTTTCGATCAATATTTTAGAGGGTAACACCGGTTAGGACTGGGTTCGGTCCGGGAAATGCACGCATCTGGCTTATGATTTCGCCTTTTTCGCAAACTTGTTAACCAGATCCTGGGTTTTTTCCGTGTTTGAATCACGTAGTAATGTGGTACCACACTGAGGCAGTCAATTAAACCTGGTTTCGATCAATATTTCAGAGGATAACACCGGTTAGGTCTGGGTTAGGTCCGGGAAATGCACGCACCTGGCTCATGATTTCGCCTTTTTCGCAAACTTGTTGGCCAGATCCTGGGTTTTTTTCGTGTTTGAATCACGTAGTAATGTGGTAACACACTGAAGCAGTCAATTAAACCTGGTTTCGATCAATATTTTAGAGGATAACACCGGTTAGGTCTGGGTTAGGTCTGGGATATGCGCGCATCTTGCTTATACTTTCGCCTTTTTCGCAAACTTTTTGGCCAGATCCTGGGTTTTTTCCGTGTTTGAATCACGTAGTAATGTGGTAATTCACTGAAGCAGTCAATTAAACCTGGTTTCAATCAATATTTTAGAGGATAACACCGGTTAGGTCTAGGTTAGGTCTGGGTTATGCCCGCATCTGGCTCATGATTTTGCCTTCTTCGCATACTTGTTGGCCAGATCCGGTTTTTTTTGTGTTTGAATCACGTAGTAATGTGGTAACACACTGAGGCAGTCAATTAAACCTGGTTTCGATCAATATTTTAGAGGATAACACCGGTTAGGTCTGGGTTAGGTCTGGGTTATGCCCGCACCTGGCTCATGATTTCGCCTTTTTCGCAAACTTGTTGGCCAGATCCTGGGTTTTTTCCGTGTTTGTATCACGTAGTAATGTGGTAATTCACTGAAACACTCAATTAAACCTGGTTTCGATCAATATTTTAGAGGATAACACCGGTTAGGTCTGGGTTAGGTCTGGGATATGCGCGCATCTGGCTTAAACTTTCGCCTTTTTCGCAAACTTGTTGGCCAGATCCTGGGTTTTTTCCGTGTTTGAATCACGTAGTAATGTGGTAATACACTGAAGCAGTCAATTAAACCTGGTTTCGATCAATATTTTAGAGGGTAACACCGGTTAGGACTGGGTTCGGTCCGGGAAATGCACGCATCTGGCTTATGATTTCGCCTTTTTCGCAAACTTGTTAACCAGATCCTGGGTTTTTTCCGTGTTTGAATCACGTAGTAATGTGGTACCACACTGAGGCAGTCAATTAAACCTGGTTTCGATCAATATTTTAGAGGATAACACCGGTTAGGTCTGGGTTAGGTCTGAGTTATGCCCGCATCTGGCTCATGATTTTGCCTTCTTCGCATACTTGTTGGCCAGATCCTGGGTTTTTTTCGTGTTTGAATCACGTAGTAATGTGGTAACACACTGAAGCAGTCAATTAAACCTGGTTTCGATCAATATTTTAGAGGATAACACCGGTTAGGTCTGGGTTAGGTCTGGGATATGCGCGCATCTTGCTTATACTTTCGCCTTTTTCGCAAACTTGTTGGCCAGATCCTGGGTTTTTTCCGTGTTTGAATCACGTAGTAATGTGGTAATTCACTGAAGCAGTCAATTAAACCTGGTTTCGATCAATATTTTAGAGGATAACACCGGTTAGGTCTGGGTTAGGTCTGGGTTATGCCCGCATCTGGCTCATGATTTTGCCTTCTTCGCATACTTGTTGGCCAGATCCGGTTTTTTTTGTGTTTGAATCACGTAGTAATGTGGTAACACACTGAGGCAGTCAATTAAACCTGGTTTCGATCAATATTTTAGAGGATAACACCGGTTAGGTCTGGGTTAGGTCTGGGTTATGCCCGCATCAGGCTCATGATTTTGCCTTCTTCGCATACTTGTTGGCCAGATTCTGGGTTTTTTTCGTGTTTGAATCACGTAGTAATGTGGTAACACACTGAAGCAGTCAATTAAACCTGGTTTCGATCAATATTTTAGAGGATAACACCGGTTAGGTCTGGGTTAGGTCTGGGTTATGCCCGCATCTGGCTCATGATTTTGCCTTCTTCGCATACTTGTTGGCCAGATCCTGGGTTTTTTTCGTATTTGAATCACGTAGTAATGTTGTACCACACTGAGGCAGTCAATTAAACCTGGTTTCGATCAATATTTCAGAGGATAACACCGGTTAGGTCTGGGTTAGGTCCGGGAAATGCACGCACCTGGCTCATGATTTCGCCTTTTTCGCAAACTTGTTGGCCAGATCCTGGGTTTCTTCCGTGTTTGTATCACGTAGTAATGTGGTAATTCACTGAAACACTCAATTAAACCTGGTTTCGATCAATATTTTAGAGGATAACACCGGTTAGGTCTGGGTTAGGTCTGGGATATGCGCGCATCTGGCTTATACTTTCGCCTTTTTCGCAAACTTTTTGGCCAGATCCTGGGTTTTTTCCGTGTTTGAATCACGTAGTAATGTGGTACCACACTGAGGTAGTCAATTAAACCTGGTTTCGATCAATATTTTAGAGGATAACACCGGTTAGGTCTGGGTTAGGTCTGGGTTATGCCCGCATCTGGCTCATGATTTTGCCTTCTTCGCATACTTGTTGGCCAGATCCTTGGTTTTTTTCGTGTTTGAATCACGTAGTAATGTGGTAACACACTGAAGCAGTCAATTAAACCTGGTTTCGATCAATATTTTAGAGGATAACACCGGTTAGGTCTGGGTTAGGTCTGGGTTACGCCCGCATCTGGCTCATGATTTTGCCATCTTCGCATACTTGATGGCCAGATCCTGGGTTTTTTTCGTGTTTGAATCACGTAGTAATGTGGTAACACACAGAAGCAGTCAATTAAACCTGGTTTCGATCAATATTTTAGAGGATAACACCGGTTAGGTCTGGGTTAGGTCAGGGTTATGCCCGCATCTGGCTCATGATTTTGCCTTCTTCGCATACTTGTTGGCCAGATCATGGGTTTTTTTCGTGTTTGAATCACGTAGTAATGTGGTAATTCACTGAAGCAGTCAATTAAACCTGGTTCCGATCAATATTTTATAGGATAACACCGGTTAGGTCTGGGTTAGGTCTGGGTTATGCCCGCATCTGGCTCATGACTTTGCCTTCCTCGCATACTTGTTGGCCAGATCCTGGGTTTTTTTCGTGTTTGAATCACGTAGTAATGTGGTAACACACAGAAGCAGTCAATTAAACCTGGTTTCGATCAATATTTTAGAGGATAACACCGGTTAGGTCTGGGTTAGGTCAGGGTTATGCCCGCATCTGGCTTATACTTTCGCCTTTTTCGCAAACTTGTTGGCCAGATCCTGGGTTTTTTCCGTGTTTGAATCACGTAGTAATGTGGTAATACACTGAAGCAGTCAATTAAACCCGGTTTCGATCAATATTTTAGAGGATAACACCGGTTAGGTCTGGGTTAGGTCTGGGTTATGCCCGCATCTGGCTCATGACTTTGCCTTCCTCGCATACTTGTTGGCCAGATCCTGGGATTTTTTTTCGTGTTTGAATCATGTAGTAATGTGGTAACACACAGAAGCAGTCAATTAAACCTGGTTTCGATCAATACTTTAGAGGATAACACCGGTTAGGTCTGGTTTAGGTCTGGGTAATGCCCGCATCTGGCTCATGATTTTGCCTTCTTCGCATACTTGTTGGCCAGATCCTGGGTTTTTTCCGTGTTTGAATCACGTAGTAATGTGGTAATTCACTGAAGCAGTCAATTAAACCTGGTTTCGATCAATATTTTAGAGGATAACACCGGTTAGGTCTGGGTTAGGTCTGAGTTATGCCCGCATCTGGCTCATGATTTTGCCTTTTTCGCAAACTTGTTGGCCAGATCCTGGGTTTTTCCGTGTTTGAATCACGTAGTAATGTTGTAGCACACTGAAGCAGTCAATTAAACCTGGTTTCGATCAATAATATAGAGGATAACACCGGTTAGGTCTGGGTTAGGTCTGGGATATGTGCGCATCTGGCTTATACTTTCGCCTTTTTCGCAAACTTGTTGGCCAGATCCTGGGTTTTTTCCGTGTTTGAATCACGTAGTAATGTGGTAATACACTGAAGCAGTCAATTAAACCTGGTGTCGATCAATATTTTAGAGGATAACACCGGTTAGGTCTGGGTTAGGTCTGGGTTATGCCCGCATCTGGCTCATGATTTTGCCTTCTTCGCATACTTGTTGGCCAGATCCTGGGTTTTTTCGTGTTTGAATCACGTAGTAATGTGGTAACACACTGAAGCAGTCAATTAAACCTGGTTTCGATCAATTTTTTTAGGGGATGACACCGGTTAGGTCTGGGTTAGGTCTGGGTTACGCCCGCATCTGGCTCATGATTTTGCCTTCTTCGCATACTTGTTGGTCAGATCCTGGATTTTTTTCGTGTTTGAATCACGTAGTAATGTGGTAACACACTGAAGCAGTCAATTAAACCTGGTTTCGATCAATATTTTAGAGGATAACACCGGTTAGGTCTGGGTTAGGTCTGGGTTATGCCCGCATCTGGCTCATGATTTTGCCTTCTTCGCATACTTGTTGGCCAGATCCGGTTTTTTTTGTGTTTGAATCACGTAGTAATGTGGTAACACACTGAGGCAGTCAATTAAACCTGGTTTCGATCAATATTTTAGAGGATAACACCGGTTAGGTCTGGGTTAGGTCTGGGTTATGCCCGCATCTGGCTCATGATTTTGCCTTCTTCGCATACTTGTTGGCCAGATCCTGGGTTTTTTCGTGTTTGAATCACGTAGTAATGTGGTAACACACTGAAGCAGTCAATTAAACCTGGTTTCGATCAATTTTTTTAGGGGATGACACCGGTTAGGTCTGGGTTAGGTCTGGGTTACGCCCGCATCTGGCTCATGATTTTGCCTTCTTCGCATACTTGTTGGCCAGATCCGGTTTTTTTTGTGTTTGAATCACGTAGTCATGTGGTAACACACTGAGGCAGTCAATTAAACCTGGTTTCGATCAATATTTTAGAGGATAACACCGGTTAGGTCTGGGTTAGGTCTGGGTTATGCCCGCATCTGGCTCATGATTTTGCCTTCTTCGCATACTTGTTGGCCAGATCCTGGGTTTTTTCGTGTTTGAATCACGTAGTAATGTGGTAACACACTGAAGCAGTCAATTAAACCTGGTTTCGATCAATTTTTTTAGGGGATGACACCGGTTAGGTCTGGGTTGGGTCTGGGTTACGCCCGTATCTGGCTCATGATTTTGCCTTCTTCGCATACTTGTTGGTCAGATCCTGGATTTTTTTCGTGTTTGAATCACGTAGTAATGTGGTAACACACTGAAGCAGTCAATTAAACCTGGTTTCGATCAATATTTTAGAGGATAACACCGGTTAGGTCTGGGTTAGGTCTGAGTTATGCCCGCATCTGGCTCATGATTTTGCCTTCTTCGCATACTTGATGGCCAGATCCTGGGTTTTTTTCGTGTTTGAATCACGTAGTAATGTGGTAACACACTGAAGCAGTCAATTAAACCTGGTTTCGATCAATATTTTAGAGGATAACACCGGTTAGGTCTGGGTTAGGTCTGGGATATGCGCGCATCTGGCTTATACTTTCGCCTTTTTCGCAAACTTGTTGGCCAGATCCTGGGTTTTTTCCGTGTTTGAATCACGTAGTAATGTGGTAATTCACTGAAGCAGTCAATTAAACCTGGTTTCGATCAATATTTTAGAGGATAACACCGGTTAGGTCTGGGTTAGGTCTGGGTTATGCCCGCATCTGGCTCATGATTTTGCCTTCTTCGCATACTTGTTGGCCAGATCCGGTTTTTTTTGTGTTTGAATCACGTAGTAATGTGGTAACACACTGAGGCAGTCAATTAAACCTGGTTTCGATCAATATTTTAGAGGATAACACCGTTTAGGTCTGGGTTAGGTCTGGGTTATGCCCGCATCTGGCTCATGATTTTGCCTTCTTCGCATACTTGTTGGCCAGATCCTGGGTTTTTTTCGTGTTTGAATCACGTAGTAATGTGGTAACACACTGAAGCAGTCAATTAAACCTGGTTTCGATCAATATTTTAGAGGATAACACCGGTTAGGTGTGGGTTAGGTCTGGGTTATGCCCGCATCTGGCTCATGATTTTGCCTTCTTCGCATACTTGTTGGACAGATCCTGGGTTTTTTTCGTATTTGAATCACGTAGTAATGTTGTACCACACTGAGGCAGTCAATTAAACCTGGTTTCGATCAATATTTCAGAGGATAACACCGGTTAGGTCTGGGTTAGGTCCGGGAAATGCACGCACCTGGCTCATGATTTCGCCTTTTTCGCAAACTTGTTAGCCAGATCCTGGGTTTTTTCCGTGTTTGTATCACGTAGTAATGTGGTAATTCACTGAAACACTCAATTAAACCTGGTTTCGATCAATATTTTAGAGGATAACACCGGTTAGGTCTGGGTTAGGTCTGGGATATGCGCGCATCTGGCTTATACTTTCGCCTTTTTCGCAAACTTGTTGGCCAGATCCTGGGTTTTTTCCGTGTTTGAATCACGTAGTAATGTGGTAATACACTGAAGCAGTCAATTAAACCTGGTTTCGATCAATATTTTAGAGGGTAACACCTGTTAGGACTGGGTTCGGTCCGGGAAATGCACGCATCTGGCTTATGATTTCGCCTTTTTCGCAAACTTGTTAACCAGATCCTGGGTTTTTTCCGTGTTTGAATCACGTAGTAATGTGGTACCACACTGAGGCAGTCAATTAAACCTGGTTTCGATCAATATTTTAGAGGATAACACCGGTTAGGTCTGGGTTAGGTCTGAGTTATGCCCGCATCTGGCTCATGATTTTGCCTTCTTCGCATACTTGTTGGCCAGATCCTGGGTTTTTTTCGTGTTTGAATCACGTAGTAATGTGGTAACACACTGAAGCAGTCAATTAAACCTGGTTTCGATCAATATTTTAGAGGATAACACCGGTTAGGTCTGGGTTAGGTCTGGGATATGCGCGCATCTGCCTTATACTTTCGCCTTTTTCGCAAACTTGTTGGCCAGATCCTGGGTTTTTTCCGTGTTTGAATCACGTAGTAATGTGGTAATTCACTGAAGCAGTCAATTAAACCTGGTTTCGATCAATATTTTACAGGATAACACCGGTTAGGTCTGGGTTAGGTCTGAGTTATGCCCGCATCTGGCTCATGATTTTGCCTTCTTCGCATACTTGTTGGCCAGATCCGGTTTTTTTTGTGTTTGAATCACGTAGTAATGTGGTAACACACTGAGGCAGTCAATTAAACCTGGTTTCGATCAATATTTTAGAGGATAACACCGGTTAGGTCTGGGTTAGGTCTGGGTTATGCCCGCATCTGGCTCATGATTTTGCCTTCTTCGCATACTTGTTGGCCAGATCCTGGGTTTTTTTCGTGTTTGAATCACGTAGTAATGTGGTAACACACTGAAGCAGTCAATTAAACCTGGTTTCGATCAATATTTTAGAGGATAACACCGGTTAGGTCTGGGTTAGGTCTGGGTTATGCCCGCATCTGGCTCATGATTTTGCCATCTTCGCATACTTGTTGGCCAGATCCTGGGTTTTTTTCGTATTTGAATCACGTAGTAATGTTGTACCACACTGAGGCAGTCAATTAAACCTGGTTTCGATCAATATTTCAGAGGATAACACCGGTTAGGTCTGGGTTAGGTCCGGGAAATGCACGCACCTGGCTCATGATTTCGCCTTTTTCGCAAACTTGTTGGCCAGATCCTTGGTTTTTTCCGTGTTTGTATCACGTAGTAATGTGGTAATTCACTGAAACGCTCAATTAAACCTGGTTTCGATCAATATTTTAGAGGATAACACCGGTTAGGTCTGGGTTAGGTCTGGGATATGCGCGCATCTGGCTTATACTTTCGCCTTTTTCGCAAACTTGTGGGCCAGATCCTGGGTTTTTTCCGTGTTTGAATCACGTAGTAATGTGGTAATACACTGAAGCAGTCAATTAAACCTGGTTTCGATCAATATTTTAGAGGGTAACACCGGTTAGGACTGGGTTCGGTCCGGGAAATGCACGCATCTGGCTTATGATTTCGCCTTTTTCGCAAACTTGTTAACCAGATCCTGGGTTTTTCCGTGTTTGAATCAGGTAGTAATGTGGTAATTCACTGAAGCAGTCAATTAAACCTGGTTTCGATCAATATTTTAGAGGATAACACCGGTTAGGTCTGGGTTAGGTCTGGGTTATGCCCGCATCTGGCTCATGATTTTGCCTTCTTCGCATACTTGTTGGCCAGATCCGGTTTTTTTTGTGTTTGAATCACGTAGTAATGTGGTAACACACTGAGGCAGTCAATTAAACCTGGTTTCGATCAATATTTTAGAGGATAACACCGGTTAGGTCTGGGTTAGGTCTGGGTTATGCCCGCATCTGGCTCATGATTTTGCCTTCTTCGCATACTTGTTGGCCAGATCCTGGGTTTTTTCGTGTTTGAATCACGTAGTAATGTGGTAACACACTGAAGCAGTCAATTAAACCTGGTTTCGATCAATTTTTTTAGGGGATGACACCGGTTAGGTCTGGGTTAGGTCTGGGTTACGCCCGCATCTGGCTCATGATTTTGCCTTCTTCGCATACTTGTTGGTCAGATCCTGGACTTTTTTCGTGTTTGAATCACGTAGTAATGTGGTAACACACTGAAGCAGTCAACTAAACCTGGTTTCGATCAATATTTTAGAGGATAACACCGGTTAGGTCTGGGTTAGGTCTGAGTTATGCCCGCATCTGGCTCATGATTTTGCCTTCTTCGCATACTTGTTGGCCAGATCCTGGGTTTTTTTCGTGTTTGAATCACGTAGTAATGTGGTAACACACTGAGGCAGTCAATTAAACCTGGTTTCGATCAATATTTTAGAGGATAACACCGGTTAGGTCTGGGTTTGGTCTGGGATATGCGCGCATCTGGCTTATACTTTCGCCTTTTTCGCAAACTTGTTGGCCAGATCCTGGGTTTTTTCCGTGTTTGAATCACGTAGTAATGTGGTAATTCACTGAAGCAGTCAATTAAACCTGGTTTCGATCAATATTTTAGAGGATAACACCGGTTTGGTCTGGGTTAGGTCTGGGTTATGCCCGCATCTGGCTCATGATTTTGCCTTCTTCGCATACTTGTTGGCCAGATCCGGTTTTTTTTGTGTTTGAATCACGTAGTAATGTGGTAACACACTGAGGCAGTCAATTAAACCTGGTTTCGATCAATATTTTAGAGGATAACACCGGTTAGGTCTGGGATAGGTCTGGGTTATGCCCGCATCTGGCTCATGATTTTGCCTTCTTCGCATACTTGTTGGCCAGATCCTGGGTTTTTTTCGTGTTTGAATCACGTAGTAATGTGGTAACACACTGAAGCAGTCAATTAAACCTGGTTTCGATCAATATTTTAGAGGATAACACCGGTTAGGTCTGGGTTAGGTCTGGGTTATGCCCGCATCTGGCTCATGATTTTGCCTTCTTCGCATACTTGTTGGCCAGATCCTGGGTTTTTTTCGTATTTGAATCACGTAGTAATGTTGTACCACACTGAGGCAGTCAATTAAACCTGGTTTCGATCAATATTTCAGAGGATAACACCGGTTAGGTCTGGGTTAGGTCCGGGAAATGCACGCACCTGGCTCATGATTTCGCCTTTTTCGCAAACTTGTTGGCCAGATCCTGGGTTTTTTCCGTGTTTGTATCACGTAGTAATGTGGTAATTCACTGAAACACTCAATTAAACCTGGTTTCGATCAATATTTTAGAGGATAACACCGGTTAGGTCTGGGTTAGGTCTGGGATATGCCCGCATCTGGCTCATGATTTTGCCTTCTTCGCATACTTGTTGGCCAGATCCTGGGTTTTTTTCGTGTTTGAATCACGTAGTAATGTGGTAACACACTGAAGCAGTCAATTAAACCTGGTTTCGATCAATATTTTAGAGGATAACACCGGTTAGGTCTGGGTTAGGTCTGGGTTATGCCCGCATCTGGCTCATGATTTTGCCATCTTCGCATACTTGTTGGCCAGATCCTGGGTTTTTTTCGTATTTGAATCACGTAGTAATGTTGTACCACACTGAGGCAGTCAATTAAACCTGGTTTCGATCAATATTTCAGAGGATAACACCGGTTAGGTCTGGGTTAGGTCCGGGAAATGCACGCACCTGGCTCATGATTT
Organism: Colletes latitarsis; assembly: GCF_051014445.1. Classification (NCBI taxonomy): domain Eukaryota; kingdom Metazoa; phylum Arthropoda; class Insecta; order Hymenoptera; family Colletidae; genus Colletes; species Colletes latitarsis. The sequence continues at coordinate 1,818,545 of NC_135145.1, read as the reverse complement.
CGCCTTTTTCGCAAACTTGTTGGCCAGATCCTTGGTTTTTTCCGTGTTTGTATCACGTAGTAATGTGGTAATTCACTGAAACACTCAATTAAACCTGGTTTCGATCAATATTTTAGAGGATAACTCCGGTTAGGTCTGGGTTAGGTCTGGGATATGCGCGCATCTGGCTTATACTTTCGCCTTTTTCGCAAACTTGTTGGCCAGATCCTGGGTTTTTTCCGTGTTTGAATCACGTAGTAATGTGGTAATACACTGAAGCAGTCAATTAAACCTGGTTTCGATCAATATTTTAGAGGGTAACACCGGTTAGGACTGGGTTCGGCCCGGGAAATGCACGCATCTGGCTTATGATTTCGCCTTTTTCGCAAACTTGTTAACCAGATCCTGGGTTTTTTCCGTGTTTGAATCACGTAGTAATGTGGTACCACACTGAGGCAGTCAATTAAACCTGGTTTCGATCAATATTTTAGAGGATAACACCGGTTAGGTCTGGGTTAGGTCTGGGTTATGCCCGCATCTGGCTCATGATTTTGCCTTCTTCGCATACTTGTTGGCCAGATCCTGGGTTTTTTTCGTGTTTGAATCACGCAGTAATGTGGTAACACACTGAAGCAGTCAATTAAACCTGGTTTCGATCAATTTCTTTAGGGGATGACACCGGTTAGGTCTGGGTTAGGTCTGGGTTATGCCCGCATCTGGCTCATGATTTTGCCTTCTTCGCATACTTGTTGGTCAGATCCTGGATTTTTTCGTGTTTGAATCACGTAGTAATGTGGTAACACACTGAAGCAGTCAATTTAACCTGGTTTCGATCAATATTTTAGAGGATAACACCGGTTAGGTCTGGGTTAGGTCTGAGTTATGCCCGCATCTGGCTCATGATTTTGCCTTCTTCGCATACTTGTTGGCCAGATCCTGGGTTTTTTTCATGTTTGAATCACGTAGTAATGTGGTAACACACTGAAGCAGTCAATTAAACCTGGTTTCGATCAATATTTTAGAGGATAACACCGGTTAGGTCTGGGTTAGGTCTGGGATATGCGCGCATCTGGCTTACACTTTCGCCATTTTCGCAAACTTGTTGGCCAGATCCTGGGTTTTTTTCGTGTTTGAATCACGCAGTAATGTGGTAACACACTGATGCAGTCAATTAAACCTGGTTTCGATCAATTTTTTTAGGGGATGACACCGGTTAGGTCTGGGTTAGGTCCGGGTTATGCCCGCATCTGGCTCATGATTTTGCCTTCTTCGCATACTTGTTGGTCAGATCCTGGATTTTTTTCGTGTTTGAATCACGTAGTAATGTGGTAACACACTGAAGCAGTCAATTAAACCTGGTTTCGATCAATATTTTAGAGGATAACACCGGTTAGGTCTGGGTTAGGTCTGGGTTATGCCCGCATCTGGCTCATGATTTTGCCTTCTTCGCATACTTGTTGGCCAGATCCTGGGTTTTTTTCGTATTTGAATCACGTAGTAATGTTGTACCACACTGAGGCAGTCAATTAAACCTGGTTTCGATCAATATTTCAGAGGATAACAACGGTTAGGTCTGGGTTAGGTCTGGGTTATGCCCGCATCTGGCTCATGATTTTGCCTTCTTCGCATACTTGTTGGCCAGATCCTGGGTTTTTTTCGTATTTGAATCACGTAGTAATGTTGTACCACACTGAGGCAGTCAATTAAACCTGGTTTCGATCAATATTTCAGAGGATAACACCGGTTAGGTCTGGGTTAGGTCCGGGAAATGCACGCACCTGGCTCATGATTTCGCCTTTTTCGCAAACTTGTTGGCCAGATCCTGGGTTTTTTCCGTGTTTGTATCACGTAGTAATGTGGTAATTCACTGAAACACTCAATTAAACCTGGTTTCGATCAATATTTTAGAGGATAACACCGGTTAGGTCTGGGTTAGGTCTGGGATATGCGCGCATCTGGCTTATACTTTCGCCTTTTTCGCAAACTTGTTGGCCAGATCCTGGGTTTTTTCCGTGTTTGAATCACGTAGTAATGTGGTAATACACTGAAGCAGTCAATTAAACCTGGTTTCGATCAATATTTTAGAGGGTAACACCGGTTAGGACTGGGTTCGGTCCGGGAAATGCACGCATCTGGCTTATGATTTCGCCTTTTTCGCAAACTTGTTAACCAGATCCTGGGTTTTTTCCGTGTTTGAATCACGTAGTAATGTGGTACCACACTGAGGCAGTCAATTAAACCTGGTTTCGATCAATATTTTTGAGGATAACACCGGTTAGGTCTGGGTTAGGTCTGGGTTATGCCCGCATCTGGCTCATGATTTTGCCTTCCTCGCATACTTGTTGGCCAGATCCTGGGTTTTTTTCGTGTTTGAATCATGTAGTAATGTGGTAACACACAGAAGCAGTCAATTAACCCTGGTTTCGATCAATATTTTAGAGGATAACACCGGTTAGGTCTGGGTTAGGTCTGGGTTATGCCCGCATCTGGCTCATGATTTTGCCTTCTTCGCATACTTGTTGGCCAGATCCTGGGTTTTTTTCGTGTTTGAATCACGCAGTAATGTGGTAACACACTGAAGCAGTCAATTAAACCTGGTTTCGATCAATTTTTTTAGGGGATGACACCGGTTAGGTCTGGGTTAGGTCTGGGTTATGCCCGCATCTGGCTCATGATTTTGCCTTCTTCGCATACTTGTTGGTCAGATCCTGGATTTTTTTCGTGTTTGAATCACGTAGTAATGTGGTAACACACTGAAGCAGTCAATTTAACCTGGTTTCGATCAATATTTTAGAGGATAACACCGGTTAGGTCTGGGTTAGGTCTGAGTTATGCCCGCATCTGGCTCATGATTTTGCCTTCTTCGCATACTTGTTGGCCAGATCCTGGGTTTTTTTCGTGTTTGAATCACGTAGTAATGTGGTAACACACTGAAGCAGTCAATTAAACCTGGTTTCGATCAATATTTTAGAGGATAACACCGGTTAGGTCTGGGTTAGGTCTGGGATATGCGCGCATCTGGCTCATGATTTCGCCTTTTTCGCAAACTTGTTGGCCAGATCCTGGGTTTTTTCCGTGATTGAATCACGTAGTAATGTGGTAATTCACTGAAGCAGTCAATTAAACCTGGTTTCGATCAATATTTTAGAGGATAACACCGGTTAGGTCTGGGTTAGGTCTGAGTTATGCCCGCATCTGGCTCATGATTTTGCCTTTTTCGCAAACTTGTTGGCCAGATCCTGGGTTTTTTCCGTGTTTGAATCACGTAGTAATGTGGTAATACACTGAAGCAGTCAATTAAACCTGGTTTCGATCAATATTTTAGAGGATAACACCGGTTAGGTCTGGGTTAGGTCTGGGATATGCGCGCATCTGGCTTACACTTTCGCCATTTTCGCAAACTTGTTGGCCAGATCCTGGGTTTTGTTTCGTGTTTGAATCACGCAGTAATGTGGTAACACACTGATGCAGTCAATTAAACCTGGTTTCGATCAATTTTTTTAGGGGATGACACCGATTAGGTCTGGGTTAGGTCCGGGTTATGCCCGCATCTGGCTCATGATTTTGCCTTCTTCGCATACTTGTTGGTCAGATCCTGGATTTTTTTCGTGTTTGAATCACGTAGTAATGTGGTAACACACTGAAGCAGTCAATTAAACCTGGTTTCGATCAATATTTTAGAGGATAACACCGGTTAGGTCTGGGTTAGGTCTGGGTTATGCCCGCATCTGGCTCATGATTTTGCCTTCTTCGCATACTTGTTGGCCAGATCCTGGGTTTTTTTCGTATTTGAATCACGTAGTAATGTTGTACCACACTGAGGCAGTCAATTAAACCTGGTTTCGATCAATATTTCAGAGGATAACAACGGTTAGGTCTGGGTTAGGTCTGGGTTATGCCCGCATCTGGCTCATGATTTTGCCTTCTTCGCATACTTGTTGGCCAGATCCTGGGTTTTTTTCGTATTTGAATCACGTAGTAATGTTGTACCACACTGAGGCAGTCAATTAAACCTGGTTTCGATCAATATTTTAGAGGATAACACCGGTTAGGTCTGGGTTAGGTCTGGGATATGCGCGCATCTGGCTTATACTTTCGCCTTTTTCGCAAACTTGTTGGCCAGATCCTGGGTTTTTTCCGTGTTTGAATCACGTAGTAATGTGGTAATACACTGAAACACTCAATTAAACCTGGTTTCGATCAATATTTTAGAGGATAACACCGGTTAGGTCTGGGTTAGGTCCGGGAAATGCACGCACCTGGCTCATGATTTCGCCTTTTTCGCAAACTTGTTGGCCAGATCCTGGGTTTTTTCCGTGTTTGTATCACGTAGTAATGTGGTAATTCACTGAAACACTCAATTAAACCTGGTTTCGATCAATATTTTAGAGGATAACACCGGTTAGGTCTGGGTTAGGTCTGGGATATGCGCGCATCTGGCTTATACTTTCGCCTTTTTCGCAAACTTGTTGGCCAGATCCTGGGTTTTTTCCGTGTTTGAATCACGTAGTAATGTGGTAACACACAGAAGCAGTCAATTAACCCTGGTTTCGATCAATATTTTAGAGGATAACACCGGTTAGGTCTGGGTTAGGTCTGGGTTATGCCCGCATCTGGCTCATGATTTTGCCTTCTTCGCATACTTGTTGGCCAGATCCTGGGTTTTTTTCGTGTTTGAATCACGCAGTAATGTGGTAACACACTGAAGCAGTCAATTAAACCTGGTTTCGATCAATTTTTTTAGGGGATGACACCGGTTAGGTCTGGGTTAGGTCTGGGTTATGCCCGCATCTGGCTCATGATTTTGCCTTCTTCGCATACTTGTTGGTCAGATCCTGGATTTTTTTCGTGTTTGAATCACGTAGTAATGTGGTAACACACTGTAGCAGTCAATTTAACCTGGTTTCGATCAATATTTTAGAGGATAACACCGGTTAGGTCTGGGTTAGGTCTGAGTTATGCCCGCATCTGGCTCATGATTTTGCCTTCTTCGCATACTTGTTGGCCAGATCCTGGGTTTTTTTCGTGTTTGAATCACGTAGTAATGTGGTAACACACTGAAGCAGTCAATTAAACCTGGTTTCGATCAATATTTTAGAGGATAACACCGGTTAGGTCTGGGTTAGGTCTGGGATATGCGCGCATCTGGCTCATGATTTCGCCTTTTTCGCAAACTTGTTGGCCAGATCCTGGGTTTTTTCCGTGATTGAATCACGTAGTAATGTGGTAATTCACTGAAGCAGTCAATTAAACCTGGTTTCGATCAATATTTTAGAGGATAACACCGGTTAGGTCTGGGTTAGGTCTGAGTTATGCCCGCATCTGGCTCATGATTTTGCCTTTTTCGCAAACTTGTTGGCCAGATCCTGGGTTTTTTTCGTATTTGAATCACGTAGTAATGTTGTACCACACTGAGGCAGTCAATTAAACCTGGTTTCGATCAATATTTCAGAGGATAACACCGGTTAGGTCTGGGTTAGGTCCGGGAAATGCACGCACCTGGCTCATGATTTCGCCTTTTTCGCAAACTTGTTGGCCAGATGCTGGGTTTTTTCCGTGTTTGTATCACGTAGTAATGTGGTAATTCACTGAACCACTCAATTACACCTGGTTTCGATCAATATTTTAGAGGATAACACCGGTTAGGTCTGGGTTAGGTCTGGGATATGCGTGCATCTGGCTTATACTTTCGCCTTTTTCGCAAACTTGTTGGCCAGATCCTGGGTTTTTTCCGTGTTTGAATCACGTAGTAATGTGGTAATACACTGAAGCAGTCAATTAAACCTGGTTTCGATCAATATTTTAGAGGATAACACCGGTTAGGTCTGGGTTAGGTCTGGGATATGCGCGCATCTGGCTTACACTTTCGCCATTTTCGCAAACTTGTTGGCCAGATCCTGGGTTTTTTCGTGTTTGAATCACGCAGTAATGTGGTAACACACTGATGCAGTCAATTAAACCTGGTTTCGATCAATTTTTTTAGGGGATGACACCGGTTAGGTCTGGGTTAGGTCCGGGTTATGCCCGCATCTGGCTCATGATTTTGCCTTCTTCGCATACTTGTTGGTCAGATCCTGGATTTTTTTCGTGTTTGAATCACGTAGTAATGTGGTAACACACTGAAGCAGTCAATTAAACCTGGTTTCGATCAATATTTTAGAGGATAACACCGGTTAGGTCTGGGTTAGGTCTGGGTTATGCCCGCATCTGGCTCATGATTTTGCCTTCTTCGCATACTTGTTGGCCAGATCCTGGGTTTTTTTCGTATTTGAATCACGTAGTAATGTTGTACCACACTGAGGCAGTCAATTAAACCTGGTTTCGATCAATATTTCAGAGGATAACAACGGTTAGGTCTGGGTTAGGTCTGGGTTATGCCCGCATCTGGCTCATGATTTTGCCTTCTTCGCATACTTGTTGGCCAGATCCTGGGTTTTTTTCGTATTTGAATCACGTAGTAATGTTGTACCACACTGAGGCAGTCAATTAAACCTGGTTTCGATCAATATTTCAGAGGATAACACCGGTTAGGTCTGGGTTAGGTCCGGGAAATGCACGCACCTGGCTCATGATTTCGCCTTTTTCGCAAACTTGTTGGCCAGATCCTGGGTTTTTTCCGTGTTTGTATCACGTAGTAATGTGGTAATTCACTGAAACACTCAATTAAACCTGGTTTCGATCAATATTTTAGAGGATAACACCGGTTAGGTCTGGGTTAGGTCTGGGATATGCGCGCATCTGGCTTATACTTTCGCCTTTTTCGCAAACTTGTTGGCCAGATCCTGGGTTTTTTCCGTGTTTGAATCACGTAGTAATGTGGTAATACACTGAAGCAGTCAATTAAACCTGGTTTCGATCAATATTTTAGAGGGTAACACCGGTTAGGACTGGGTTCGGTCCGGGAAATGCACGCATCTGGCTTATGATTTCGCCTTTTTCGCAAACTTGTTAACCAGATCCTGGGTTTTTTCCGTGTTTGAATCACGTAGTAATGTGGTACCACACTGAGGCAGTCAATTAAACCTGGTTTCGATCAATATTTTAGAGGATAACACCGGTTAGGTCTGGGTTAGGTCTGGGTTATGCCCGCATCTGGCTCATGATTTTGCCTTCCTCGCATACTTGTTGGCCAGATCCTGGGTTTTTTTCGTGTTTGAATCATGTAGTAATGTGGTAACACACAGAAGCAGTCAATTAACCCTGGTTTCGATCAATATTTTAGAGGATAACACCGGTTAGGTCTGGGTTAGGTCTGGGTTATGCCCGCATCTGGCTCATGATTTTGCCTTCTTCGCATACTTGTTGGCCAGATCCTGGGTTTTTTTCGTGTTTGAATCACGCAGTAATGTGGTAACACACTGAAGCAGTCAATTAAACCTGGTTTCGATCAATTTTTTTAGGGGATGACACCGGTTAGGTCTGGGTTAGGTCTGGGTTATGCCCGCATCTGGCTCATGATTTTGCCTTCTTCGCATACTTGTTGGTCAGATCCTGGATTTTTTTCGTGTTTGAATCACGTAGTAATGTGGTAACACACTGAGGCAGTCAATTTAACCTGGTTTCGATCAATATTTTAGAGGATAACACCGGTTAGGTCTGGGTTAGGTCTGAGTTATGCCCGCATCTGGCTCATGATTTTGCCTTCTTCGCATACTTGTTGGCCAGATCCTGGGTTTTTTTCGTGTTTGAATCACGTAGTAATGTGGTAACACACTGAAGCAGTCAATTAAACCTGGTTTCGATCAATATTTTAGAGGATAACACCGGTTAGGTCTGGGTTAGGTCTGGGATATGCGCGCATCTGGCTCATGATTTCGCCTTTTTCGCAAACTTGTTGGCCAGATCCTGGGTTTTTTCCGTGATTGAATCACGTAGTAATGTGGTAATTCACTGAAGCAGTCAATTAAACCTGGTTTCGATCAATATTTTAGAGGATAACACCGGTTAGGTCTGGGTTAGGTCTGAGTTATGCCCGCATCTGGCTCATGATTTTGCCTTTTTCGCAAACTTGTTGGCCAGATCCTGGGTTTTTTTCGTATTTGAATCACGTAGTAATGTTGTACCACACTGAGGCAGTCAATTAAACCTGGTTTCGATCAATATTTCAGAGGATAACACCGGTTAGGTCTGGGTTAGGTCCGGGAAATGCGCGCACCTGGCTCATGATTTCGCCTTTTTCGCAAACTTGTTGGCCAGATGCTGGGTTTTTTCCGTGTTTGTATCACGTAGTAATGTGGTAATTCACTGAACCACTCAATTACACCTGGTTTCGATCAATATTTTAGAGGATAACACCGGTTAGGTCTGGGTTAGGTCTGGGATATGCGCGCATCTGGCTTATACTTTCGCCTTTTTCGCAAACTTGTTGGCCAGATCCTGGGTTTTTTCCGTGTTTGAATCACGTAGTAATGTGGTAATACACTGAAGCAGTCAATTAAACCTGGTTTCGATCAATATTTTAGAGGGTAACACCGGTTAGGACTGGGTTCGGTCCGGGAAATGCACGCATCTGGCTTATGATTTCGCCTTTTTCGCAAACTTGTTAACCAGATCCTGGGTTTTTTCCGTGTTTGAATCACGTAGTAATGTGGTAATTCACTGAAGCAGTCAATTAAACCTGGTTTCGATCAATATTTTAGAGGATAACACCGGTTAGGTCTGGGTTAGGTCTGGGTTATGCCCGCATCTGGCTCATGATTTTGCCTTCTTCGCATACTTGTTGGCCAGATCCGGTTTTTTTTGTGTTTGAATCACGTAGTAATGTGGTAACACACTGAGGCAGTCAATTAAACCTGGTTTCGATCAATATTTTAGAGGATAACACCGGTTAGGTCTGGGTTAGGTCTGGGTTATGCCCGCATCTGGCTCATGATTTTGCCTTCTTCGCATACTTGTTGGCCAGATCCTGGGTTTTTTTCGTGTTTGAATCACGTAGTAATGTGGTAACACACTGAAGCAGTCAATTAAACCTGGTTTCGATCAATATTTTAGAGGATAACACCGGTTAGGTCTGGGTTAGGTCTGGGTTATGCGCGCATCAAGCTCATGATTTTGCCTTCTTCGCATACTTGTTGGCCAGATCCTGGGTTTATTTCGTATTTGAATCACGTAGTAATGTTGTACCACACTGAGGCAGTCAATTAAACCTGGTTTCGATCAATATTTCAGAGGATAACACCGGTTAGGTCTGGGTTAGGGCCGGGAAATGCACGCACCTGGCTCATGATTTCGCCTTTTTCGCAAACTTGTTGGCCAGATGCTGGGTTTTTTCCGTGTTTGTATCACGTAGTAATGTGGTAATTCACTGAAACTCTCAATGAAACCTGGTTTTGATCAATATTTTAGAGGATAACACCGGTTAAGTCTGGGTTAGGTCTGGGACATGCGCGCATCTGGCTTATACTTTCGCCTTTTTCGCAAACTTGTTGGCCAGATCCTGGGTTATTTCCGTGTTTGAATCACGTAGTAATGTGGTAATACACTGAAGCAGTCAATTAAACCTGGTTTCGATCAATATTTTAGAGGGTAACACCGGTTAGGACTGGGTTCGGTCCGGGAAATGCACGCATCTGGCTTATGATTTCGCCTTTTTCGCAAACTTGTTAACCAGATCCTGGGTTTTTTCCGTGTTTGAATCACGTAGTAATGTGGTACCACACTGAGGCAGTCAATTAAACCTGGTTTCGATCAATATTTTAGAGGATAACACCGGTTAGGTCTGGGTTAGGTCTGGGTTATGCCCGCATCTGGCTCATGATTTTGCCTTCCTCGCATACTTGTTGGCCAGATCCTGGGTTTTTTTCGTGTTTGAATCATGTAGTAATGTGGTAACACACAGAAGCAGTCAATTAACCCTGGTTTCGATCAATATTTTAGAGGATAACACCGGTTAGGTCTGGGTTAGGTCTGGGTTATGCCCGCATCTGGCTCATGATTTTGCCTTCTTCGCATACTTGTTGGCCAGATCCTGGGTTTTTTTCGTGTTTGAATCACGCAGTAATGTGGTAACACACTGAAGCAGTCAATTAAACCTGGTTTCGATCAATTTTTTTAGGGGATGACACCGGTTAGGTCTGGGTTAGGTCTGGGTTATGCCCGCATCTGGCTCATGATTTTGCCTTCTTCGCATACTTGTTGGTCAGATCCTGGATTTTTTTCGTGTTTGAATCACGTAGTAATGTGGTAACACACTGAAGCAGTCAATTTAACCTGGTTTCGATCAATATTTTAGAGGATAACACCGGTTAGGTCTGGGTTAGGTCTGAGTTATGCCCGCATCTGGCTCATGATTTTGCCTTCTTCGCATACTTGTTGGCCAGATCCTGGGTTTTTTTCGTGTTTGAATCACGTAGTAATGTGGTAACACACTGAAGCAGTCAATTAAACCTGGTTTCGATCAATATTTTAGAGGATAACACCGGTTAGGTCTGGGTTAGGTCTGGGATATGCGCGCATCTGGCTCATGATTTCGCCTTTTTCGCAAACTTGTTGGCCAGATCCTGGGTTTTTTCCGTGATTGAATCACGTAGTAATGTGGTAATTCACTGAAGCAGTCAATTAAACCTGGTTTCGATCAATATTTTAGAGGATAACACCGGTTAGGTCTGGGTTAGGTCTGAGTTATGCCCGCATCTGGCTCATGATTTTGCCTTTTTCGCAAACTTGTTGGCCAGATCCTGGGTTTTTTTCGTATTTGAATCACGTAGTAATGTTGTACCACACTGAGGCAGTCAATTAAACCTGGTTTCGATCAATATTTCAGAGGATAACACCGGTTAGGTCTGGGTTAGGTCCGGGAAATGCACGCACCTGGCTCATGATTTCGCCTTTTTCGCAAACTTGTTGGCCAGATGCTGGGTTTTTTCCGTGTTTGTATCACGTAGTAATGTGGTAATTCACTGAACCACTCAATTACACCTGGTTTCGATCAATATTTTAGAGGATAACACCGGTTAGGTCTGGGTTAGGTCTGGGATATGCGCGCATCTGGCTTATACTTTCGCCTTTTTCGTAAACTTGTTGGCCAGATCCTGGGTTTTTTCCGTGTTTGAATCACGTAGTAATGTGGTAATACACTGAAGCAGTCAATTAAACCTGGTTTCGATCAATATTTTAGAGGATAACACCGGTTAGGTCTGGGTTAGGTCTGGGATATGCGCGCATCTGGCTTACACTTTCGCCATTTTCGCAAACTTGTTGGCCAGATCCTGGGTTTTTTTCGTGTTTGAATCACGCAGTAATGTGGTAACACACTGATGCAGTCAATTAAACCTGGTTTCGATCAATTTTTTTAGGGGATGACACCGGTTAGGTCTGGGTTAGGTCCGGGTTATGCCCGCATCTGGCTCATGATTTTGCCTTCTTCGCATACTTGTTGGTCAGATCCTGGATTTTTTTCGTGTTTGAATCACGTAGTAATGTGGTAACACACTGAAGCAGTCAATTAAACCTGGTTTCGATCAATATTTTAGAGGATAACACCGGTTAGGTCTGGGTTAGGTCTGGGTTATGCCCGCATCTGGCTCATGATTTTGCCTTCTTCGCATACTTGTTGGCCAGATCCTGGTTTTTTTCGTATTTGAATCACGTAGTAATGTTGTACCACACTGAGGCAGTCAATTAAACCTGGTTTCGATCAATATTTCAGAGGATAACAACGGTTAGGTCTGGGTTAGGTCTGGGTTATGCCCGCATCTGGCTCATGATTTTGCCTTCTTCGCATACTTGTTGGCCAGATCCTGGGTTTTTTTCGTATTTGAATCACGTAGTAATGTTGTACCACACTGAGGCAGTCAATTAAACCTGGTTTCGATCAATATTTCAGAGGATAACACCGGTTAGGTCTGGGTTAGGTCCGGGAAATGCACGCACCTGGCTCATGATTTCGCCTTTTTCGCAAACTTGTTGGCCAGATCCTGGGTTTTTTCCGTGTTTGTATCACGTAGTAATGTGGTAATTCACTGAAACACTCAATTAAACCTGGTTTCGATGAATATTTTAGAGGATAACACCGGTTAGGTCTGGGTTAGGTCTGGGATATGCGCGCATCTGGCTTATACTTTCGCCTTTTTCGCAAACTTGTTGGCCAGATCCTGGGTTTTTTCCGTGTTTGAATCACGTAGTAATGTGGTAATACACTGAAGCAGTCAATTAAACCTGGTTTCGATCAATATTTTAGAGGGTAACACCGGTTAGGACTGGGTTCGGTCCGGGAAATGCACGCATCTGGCTTATGATTTCGCCTTTTTCGCAAACTTGTTAACCAGATCCTGGGTTTTTTCCGTGTTTGAATCACGTAGTAATGTGGTACCACACTGAGGCAGTCAATTAAACCTGGTTTCGATCAATATTTTAGAGGATAACACCGGTTAGGTCTGGGTTAGGTCTGGGTTATGCCCGCATCTGGCTCATGATTTTGCCTTCCTCGCATACTTGTTGGCCAGATCCTGGGTTTTTTTCGTGTTTGAATCATGTAGTAATGTGGTAACACACTGAGGCAGTCAATTAAACCTGGTTTCGATCAATATTTCAGAGGATAACACCGGTTAGGTCTGGGTTAGGTCCGGGAAATGCACGCACCTGGCTCATGATTTCGCCTTTTTCGCAAACTTGTTGGCCAGATCCTGGGTTTTTTCCGTGTTTGTATCACGTAGTAATGTGGTAATTCACTGAAACACTCAATTAAACCTGGTTTCGATCAATATTTTAGAGGATAACACCGGTTAGGTCTGGGTTAGGTCTGGGATATGCGCGCATCTGGCTTATACTTTCGCCTTTTTCGCAAACTTGTTGGCCAGATCCTGGGTTTTTTCCGTGTTTGAATCACGTAGTAATGTGGTAATACACTGAAGCAGTCAATTAAACCTGGTTTCGATCAATATTTTAGAGGGTAACACCGGTTAGGACTGGGTTCGGTCCGGGAAATGCACGCATCTGGCTTATGATTTCGCCTTTTTCGCAAACTTGTTAACCAGATCCTGGGTTTTTTCCGTGTTTGAATCACGTAGTAATGTGGTACCACACTGAGGCAGTCAATTAAACCTGGTTTCGATCAATATTTTAGAGGATAACACCGGTTAGGTCTGGGTTAGGTCTGGGTTATGCCCGCATCTGGCTCATGATTTTGCCTTCCTCGCATACTTGTTGGCCAGATCCTGGGTTTTTTTCGTGTTTGAATCATGTAGTAATGTGGTAACACACAGAAGCAGTCAATTAACCCTGGTTTCGATCAATATTTTAGAGGATAACACCGGTTAGGTCTGGGTTAGGTCTGGGTTATGCCCGCATCTGGCTCATGATTTTGCCTTCTTCGCATACTTGTTGGCCAGATCCTGGGTTTTTTTCGTGTTTGAATCACGCAGTAATGTGGTAACACACTGAAGCAGTCAATTAAACCTGGTTTCGATCAATTTTTTTAGGGGATGACACCGGTTAGGTCTGGGTTAGGTCTGGGTTATGCCCGCATCTGGCTCATGATTTTGCCTTCTTCGCATACTTGTTGGTCAGATCCTGGATTTTTTTCGTGTTTGAATCACGTAGTAATGTGGTAACACACTGAAGCTGTCAATTTAACCTGGTTTCGATCAATATTTTAGAGGATAACACCGGTTAGGTCTGGGTTAGGTCTGAGTTATGCCCGCATCTGGCACATGATTTTGCCTTCTTCGCATACTTGTTGGCCAGATCCTGGGTGTTTTTCGTATTTGAATCACGTAGTAATGTTGTACCACACTGAGGCAGTCAATTAAACCTGGTTTCGATCAATATTTCAGAGGATAACACCGGTTAGGTCTGGGTTAGGTCCGGGAAATGCACGCACCTGGCTCATGATTTCGCCTTTTTCGCAAACTTGTTGGCCAGATCCTGGGTTTTTTCCGTGTTTGAATCACGTAGTAATGTGGTAATACACTGAAGCAGTCAATTAAACCTGGTTTCGATCAATATTTTAGAGGGTAACACCGGTTAGGACTGGGTTCGGTCCGGGAAATGCACGCATCTGGCTTATGATTTCGCCTTTTTCGCAAACTTGTTAACCAGATCCTGGGTTTTTTCCGTGTTTGAATCACGTAGTAATGTGGTACCACACTGAGGCAGTCAATTAAACCTGGTTTCGATCAATATTTTAGAGGATAACACCGGTTAGGTCTGGGTTAGGTCTGGGTTATGCCCGCATCTGGCTCATGATTTTGCCTTCCTCGCATACTTGTTGGCCAGATCCTGGGTTTTTTTCGTGTTTGAATCATGTAGTAATGTGGTAACACACTGAGGCAGTCAATTAAACCTGGTTTCGATCAATATTTCAGAGGATAACACCGGTTAGGTCTGGGTTAGGTCCGGGAAATGCACGCACCTGGCTCATGATTTCGCCTTTTTCGCAAACTTGTTGGCCAGATCCTGGGTTTTTTCCGTGTTTGTATCACGTAGTAATGTGGTAATTCACTGAAACACTCAATTAAACCTGGTTTCGATCAATATTTTAGAGGATAACACCGGTTAGGTCTGGGTTAGGTCTGGGATATGCGCGCATCTGGCTTATACTTTCGCCTTTTTCGCAAACTTGTTGGCCAGATCCTGGGTTTTTTCCGTGTTTGAATCACGTAGTAATGTGGTAATACACTGAAGCAGTCAATTAAACCTGGTTTCGATCAATATTTTAGAGGGTAACACCGGTTAGGACTGGGTTCGGTCCGGGAAATGCACGCATCTGGCTTATGATTTCGCCTTTTTCGCAAACTTGTTAACCAGATCCTGGGTTTTTTCCGTGTTTGAATCACGTAGTAATGTGGTACCACACTGAGGCAGTCAATTAAACCTGGTTTCGATCAATATTTTAGAGGATAACACCGGTTAGGTCTGGGTTAGGTCTGGGTTATGCCCGCATCTGGCTCATGATTTTGCCTTCCTCGCATACTTGTTGGCCAGATCCTGGGTTTTTTTCGTGTTTGAATCATGTAGTAATGTGGTAACACACAGAAGCAGTCAATTAACCCTGGTTTCGATCAATATTTTAGAGGATAACACCGGTTAGGTCTGGGTTAGGTCTGGGTTATGCCCGCATCTGGCTCATGATTTTGCCTTCTTCGCATACTTGTTGGCCAGATCCTGGGTTTTTTTCGTGTTTGAATCACGCAGTAATGTGGTAACACACTGAAGCAGTCAATTAAACCTGGTTTCGATCAATTTTTTTAGGGGATGACACCGGTTAGGTCTGGGTTAGGTCTGGGTTATGCCCGCATCTGGCTCATGATTTTGCCTTCTTCGCATACTTGTTGGTCAGATCCTGGATTTTTTTCGTGTTTGAATCACGTAGTAATGTGGTAACACACTGAAGCAGTCAATTTAACCTGGTTTCGATCAATATTTTAGAGGATAACACCGGTTAGGTCTGGGTTAGGTCTGAGTTATGCCCGCATCTGGCTCATGATTTTGCCTTCTTCGCATACTTGTTGGCCAGATCCTGGGTTTTTTTCGTGTTTGAATCACGTAGTAATGTGGTAACACACTGAAGCAGTCAATTAAACCTGGTTTCGATCAATATTTTAGAGGATAACACCGGTTAGGTCTGGGTTAGGTCTGGGATATGCGCGCATCTGGCTCATGATTTCGCCTTTTTCGCAAACTTGTTGGCCAGATCCTGGGTTTTTTCCGTGATTGAATCACGTAGTAATGTGGTAATTCACTGAAGCAGTCAATTAAACCTGGTTTCGATCAATATTTTAGAGGATAACACCGGTTAGGTCTGGGTTAGGTCTGAGTTATGCCCGCATCTGGCTCATGATTTTGCCTTTTTCGCAAACTTGTTGGCCAGATCCTGGGTTTTTTTCGTATTTGAATCACGTAGTAATGTTGTACCACACTGAGGCAGTCAATTAAACCTGGTTTCGATCAATATTTCAGAGGATAACACCGGTTAGGTCTGGGTTAGGTCCGGGAAATGCACGCACCTGGCTCATGATTTCGCCTTTTTCGCAAACTTGTTGGCCAGATGCTGGGTTTTTTCCGTGTTTGTATCACGTAGTAATGTGGTAATTCACTGAACCACTCAATTACACCTGGTTTCGATCAATATTTTAGAGGATAACACCGGTTAGGTCTGGGTTAGGTCTGGGATATGCGTGCATCTGGCTTATACTTTCGCCTTTTTCGCAAACTTGTTGGCCAGATCCTGGGTTTTTTCCGTGTTTGAATCACGTAGTAATGTGGTAATACACTGAAGCAGTCAATTAAACCTGGTTTCGATCAATATTTTAGAGGATAACACCGGTTAGGTCTGGGTTAGGTCTGGGATATGCGCGCATCTGGCTTACACTTTCGCCATTTTCGCAAACTTGTTGGCCAGATCCTGGGTTTTTTTCGTGTTTGAATCACGCAGTAATGTGGTAACACACTGATGCAGTCAATTAAACCTGGTTTCGATGAATTTTTTTAGGGGATGACACCGGTTAGGTCTGGGTTAGGTCCGGGTTATGCCCGCATCTGGCTCATGATTTTGCCTTCTTCGCATACTTGTTGGTCAGATCCTGGATTTTTTTCGTGTTTGAATCACGTAGTAATGTGGTAACACACTGAAGCAGTCAATTAAACCTGGTTTCGATCAATATTTTAGAGGATAACACCGGTTAGGTCTGGGTTAGGTCTGGGTTATGCCCGCATCTGGCTCATGATTTTGCCTTCTTCGCATACTTGTTGGCCAGATCCTGGGTTTTTTTCGTATTTGAATCACGTAGTAATGTTGTACCACACTGAGGCAGTCAATTAAACCTGGTTTCGATCAATATTTCAGAGGATAACAACGGTTAGGTCTGGGTTAGGTCTGGGTTATGCCCGCATCTGGCTCATGATTTTGCCTTCTTCGCATACTTGTTGGCCAGATCCTGGGTTTTTTTCGTATTTGAATCACGTAGTAATGTTGTACCACACTGAGGCAGTCAATTAAACCTGGTTTCGATCAATATTTCAGAGGATAACACCGGTTAGGTCTGGGTTAGGTCCGGGAAATGCACGCACCTGGCTCATGATTTCGCCTTTTTCGCAAACTTGTTGGCCAGATCCTGGGTTTTTTCCGTGTTTGTATCACGTAGTAATGTGGTAATTCACTGAAACACTCAATTAAACCTGGTTTCGATCAATATTTTAGAGGATAACACCGGTTAGGTCTGGGTTAGGTCTGGGATATGCGCGCATCTGGCTTATACTTTCGCCCTTTTCGCAAACTTGTTGGCCAGATCCTGGGTTTTTTCCGTGTTTGAATCACGTAGTAATGTGGTAATACACTGAAGCAGTCAATTAAACCTGGTTTCGATCAATATTTTAGAGGGAAACACCGGTTAGGACTGGGTTCGGTCCGGGAAATGCACGCATCTGGCTTATGATTTCGCCTTTTTCGCAAACTTGTTAACCAGATCCTGGGTTTTTTCCGTGTTTGAATCACGTAGTAATGTGGTACCACACTGAGGCAGTCAATTAAACCTGGTTTCGATCAATATTTTAGAGGATAACACCGGTTAGGTCTGGGTTAGGTCTGGGTTATGCCCGCATCTGGCTCATGATTTTGCCTTCCTCGCATACTTGTTGGCCAGATCCTGGGTTTTTTTCGTGTTTGAATCATGTAGTAATGTGGTAACACACAGAAGCAGTCAATTAACCCTGGTTTCGATCAATATTTTAGAGGATAACACCGGTTAGGTCTGGGTTAGGTCTGGGTTATGCCCGCATCTGGCTCATGATTTTGCCTTCTTCGCATACTTGTTGGCCAGATCCTGGGTTTTTTTCGTGTTTGAATCACGCAGTAATGTGGTAACACACTGAAGCAGTCAATTAAACCTGGTTTCGATCAATTTTTTTAGGGGATGACACCGGTTAGGTCTGGGTTAGGTCTGGGTTATGCCCGCATCTGGCTCATGATTTTGCCTTCTTCGCATACTTGTTGGTCAGATCCTGGATTTTTTTCGTGTTTGAATCACGTAGTAATGTGGTAACACACTGAAGCAGTCAATTTAACCTGGTTTCGATCAATATTTTAGAGGATAACACCGGTTAGGTCTGGGTTAGGTCTGGGATATGCGCGCATCTGGCTCATGATTTCGCCTTTTTCGCAAACTTGTTGGCCAGATCCTGGGTTTTTTCCGTGATTGAATCACGTAGTAATGTGGTAATTCACTGAAGCAGTCAATTAAACCTGGTTTCGATCAATATTTTAGAGGATAACACCGGTTAGGTCTGGGTTAGGTCTGAGTTATGCCCGCATCTGGCTCATGATTTTGCCTTTTTCGCAAACTTGTTGGCCAGATCCTGGGTTTTTTTCGTATTTGAATCACGTAGTAATGTTGTACCACACTGAGGCAGTCAATTAAACCTGGTTTCGATCAATATTTCAGAGGATAACACCGGTTAGGTCTGGGTTAGGTCCGGGAAATGCGCGCACCTGGCTCATGATTTCGCCTTTTTCGCAAACTTGTTGGCCAGATGCTGGGTTTTTTCCGTGTTTGTATCACGTAGTAATGTGGTAATTCACTGAACCACTCAATTACACCTGGTTTCGATCAATATTTTAGAGGATAACACCGGTTAGGTCTGGGTTAGGTCTGGGATATGCGCGCATCTGGCTTATACTTTCGCCTTTTTCGCAAACTTGTTGGCCAGATCCTGGGTTTTTTCCGTGTTTGAATCACGTAGTAATGTGGTAATACACTGAAGCAGTCAATTAAACCTGGTTTCGATCAATATTTTAGAGGGTAACACCGGTTAGGACTGGGTTCGGTCCGGGAAATGCACGCATCTGGCTTATGATTTCGCCTTTTTCGCAAACTTGTTAACCAGATCCTGGGTTTTTTCCGTGTTTGAATCACGTAGTAATGTGGTAATTCACTGAAGCAGTCAATTAAACCTGGTTTCGATCAATATTTTAGAGGATAACACCGGTTAGGTCTGGGTTAGGTCTGGGTTATGCCCGCATCTGGCTCATGATTTTGCCTTCTTCGCATACTTGTTGGCCAGATCCGGTTTTTTTTGTGTTTGAATCACGTAGTAATGTGGTAACACACTGAGGCAGTCAATTAAACCTGGTTTCGATCAATATTTTAGAGGATAACACCGGTTAGGTCTGGGTTAGGTCTGGGTTATGCCCGCATCTGGCTCATGATTTTGCCTTCTTCGCATACTTGTTGGCCAGATCCTGGGTTTTTTTCGTGTTTGAATCACGTAGTAATGTGGTAACACACTGAAGCAGTCAATTAAACCTGGTTTCGATCAATATTTTAGAGGATAACACCGGTTAGGTCTGGGTTAGGTCTGGGTTATGCGCGCATCAAGCTCATGATTTTGCCTTCTTCGCATACTTGTTGGCCAGATCCTGGGTTTATTTCGTATTTGAATCACGTAGTAATGTTGTACCACACTGAGGCAGTCAATTAAACCTGGTTTCGATCAATATTTCAGAGGATAACACCGGTTAGGTCTGGGTTAGGGCCGGGAAATGCACGCACCTGGCTCATGATTTCGCCTTTTTCGCAAACTTGTTGGCCAGATGCTGGGTTTTTTCCGTGTTTGTATCACGTAGTAATGTGGTAATTCACTGAAACTCTCAATGAAACCTGGTTTTGATCAATATTTTAGAGGATAACACCGGTTAAGTCTGGGTTAGGTCTGGGACATGCGCGCATCTGGCTTATACTTTCGCCTTTTTCGCAAACTTGTTGGCCAGATCCTGGGTTATTTCCGTGTTTGAATCACGTAGTAATGTGGTAATACACTGAAGCAG
This sequence comes from Colletes latitarsis, assembly GCF_051014445.1. Taxonomy (NCBI): domain Eukaryota; kingdom Metazoa; phylum Arthropoda; class Insecta; order Hymenoptera; family Colletidae; genus Colletes; species Colletes latitarsis. The sequence continues at coordinate 1,798,807 of NC_135145.1, read as the reverse complement.
TCAATTAAACCTGGTTTCGATCAATATTTTAGAGGGTAACACCGGTTAGGACTGGGTTCGGTCCGGGAAATGCACGCATCTGGCTTATGATTTCGCCTTTTTCGCAAACTTGTTAACCAGATCCTGGGTTTTTTCCGTGTTTGAATCACGTAGTAATGTGGTACCACACTGAGGCAGTCAATTAAACCTGGTTTCGATCAATATTTTAGAGGATAACACCGGTTAGGTCTGGGTTAGGTCTGGGTTATGCCCGCATCTGGCTCATGATTTTGCCTTCCTCGCATACTTGTTGGCCAGATCCTGGGTTTTTTTCGTGTTTGAATCATGTAGTAATGTGGTAACACACAGAAGCAGTCAATTAACCCTGGTTTCGATCAATATTTTAGAGGATAACACCGGTTAGGTCTGGGTTAGGTCTGGGTTATGCCCGCATCTGGCTCATGATTTTGCCTTCTTCGCATACTTGTTGGCCAGATCCTGGGTTTTTTTCGTGTTTGAATCACGCAGTAATGTGGTAACACACTGAAGCAGTCAATTAAACCTGGTTTCGATCAATTTTTTTAGGGGATGACACCGGTTAGGTCTGGGTTAGGTCTGGGTTATGCCCGCATCTGGCTCATGATTTTGCCTTCTTCGCATACTTGTTGGTCAGATCCTGGATTTTTTTCGTGTTTGAATCACGTAGTAATGTGGTAACACACTGAAGCAGTCAATTTAACCTGGTTTCGATCAATATTTTAGAGGATAACACCGGTTAGGTCTGGGTTAGGTCTGGGATATGCGCGCATCTGGCTCATGATTTCGCCTTTTTCGCAAACTTGTTGGCCAGATCCTGGGTTTTTTCCGTGATTGAATCACGTAGTAATGTGGTAATTCACTGAAGCAGTCAATTAAACCTGGTTTCGATCAATATTTTAGAGGATAACACCGGTTAGGTCTGGGTTAGGTCTGAGTTATGCCCGCATCTGGCTCATGATTTTGCCTTTTTCGCAAACTTGTTGGCCAGATCCTGGGTTTTTTTCGTATTTGAATCACGTAGTAATGTTGTACCACACTGAGGCAGTCAATTAAACCTGGTTTCGATCAATATTTCAGAGGATAACACCGGTTAGGTCTGGGTTAGGTCCGGGAAATGCGCGCACCTGGCTCATGATTTCGCCTTTTTCGCAAACTTGTTGGCCAGATGCTGGGTTTTTTCCGTGTTTGTATCACGTAGTAATGTGGTAATTCACTGAACCACTCAATTACACCTGGTTTCGATCAATATTTTAGAGGATAACACCGGTTAGGTCTGGGTTAGGTCTGGGATATGCGCGCATCTGGCTTATACTTTCGCCTTTTTCGCAAACTTGTTGGCCAGATCCTGGGTTTTTTCCGTGTTTGAATCACGTAGTAATGTGGTAATACACTGAAGCAGTCAATTAAACCTGGTTTCGATCAATATTTTAGAGGGTAACACCGGTTAGGACTGGGTTCGGTCCGGGAAATGCACGCATCTGGCTTATGATTTCGCCTTTTTCGCAAACTTGTTAACCAGATCCTGGGTTTTTTCCGTGTTTGAATCACGTAGTAATGTGGTAATTCACTGAAGCAGTCAATTAAACCTGGTTTCGATCAATATTTTAGAGGATAACACCGGTTAGGTCTGGGTTAGGTCTGGGTTATGCCCGCATCTGGCTCATGATTTTGCCTTCTTCGCATACTTGTTGGCCAGATCCGGTTTTTTTTGTGTTTGAATCACGTAGTAATGTGGTAACACACTGAGGCAGTCAATTAAACCTGGTTTCGATCAATATTTTAGAGGATAACACCGGTTAGGTCTGGGTTAGGTCTGGGTTATGCCCGCATCTGGCTCATGATTTTGCCTTCTTCGCATACTTGTTGGCCAGATCCTGGGTTTTTTTCGTGTTTGAATCACGTAGTAATGTGGTAACACACTGAAGCAGTCAATTAAACCTGGTTTCGATCAATATTTTAGAGGATAACACCGGTTAGGTCTGGGTTAGGTCTGGGTTATGCGCGCATCAAGCTCATGATTTTGCCTTCTTCGCATACTTGTTGGCCAGATCCTGGGTTTATTTCGTATTTGAATCACGTAGTAATGTTGTACCACACTGAGGCAGTCAATTAAACCTGGTTTCGATCAATATTTCAGAGGATAACACCGGTTAGGTCTGGGTTAGGGCCGGGAAATGCACGCACCTGGCTCATGATTTCGCCTTTTTCGCAAACTTGTTGGCCAGATGCTGGGTTTTTTCCGTGTTTGTATCACGTAGTAATGTGGTAATTCACTGAAACTCTCAATGAAACCTGGTTTTGATCAATATTTTAGAGGATAACACCGGTTAAGTCTGGGTTAGGTCTGGGACATGCGCGCATCTGGCTTATACTTTCGCCTTTTTCGCAAACTTGTTGGCCAGATCCTGGGTTATTTCCGTGTTTGAATCACGTAGTAATGTGGTAATACACTGAAGCAGTCAATTAAACCTGGTTTCGATCAATATTTTAGAGGGTAACACCGGTTAGGACTGGGTTCGGTCCGGGAAATGCACGCATCTGGCTTATGATTTCGCCTTTTTCGCAAACTTGTTAACCAGATCCTGGGTTTTTTCCGTGTTTGAATCACGTAGTAATGTGGTACCACACTGAGGCAGTCAATTAAACCTGGTTTCGATCAATATTTTAGAGGATAACACCGGTTAGGTCTGGGTTAGGTCTGGGTTATGCCCGCATCTGGCTCATGATTTTGCCTTCCTCGCATACTTGTTGGCCAGATCCTGGGTTTTTTTCGTGTTTGAATCATGTAGTAATGTGGTAACACACAGAAGCAGTCAATTAAACCTGGTTTCGATCAATATTTTAGAGGATAACACCGGTTAGGTCTGGGTTAGGTCTGGGTTATGCCCGCATCTGGCTCATGATTTTGCCTTCTTCGCATACTTGTTGGCCAGATCCTGGGTTTTTTTCGTGTTTGAATCACGCAGTAATGTGGTAACACACTGAGGCAGTCAATTAAACCTGGTTTCGATCAATTTTTTTAGGGGATGACACCGGTTAGGTCTGGGTTAGGTCTGGGTTATGCCCGCATCTGGCTCATGATTTTGCCTTCTTCGCATAATTGTTGGCCAGATCCGGTTTTTTTTGTGTTTGAATCACGTAGTAATGTGGTAACACACTGAGGCAGTCAATTAAACCTGGTTTCGATCAATATTTTAGAGGATAACACCGGTTAGGTCTGGGTTAGGTCTGGGTTATGCCCGCATCTGGCTCATGATTTTGCCTTCTTCGCATACTTGTTGGCCAGATCCTGGGTTTTTTTCGTGTTTGAATCACGTAGTAATGTGGTAACACACTGAAGCAGTCAATTAAACCTGGTTTCGATCAATATTTTAGAGGATAACACCGGTTAGGTCTGGGTTAGGTCTGGGTTATGCCCGCATCAAGCTCATGATTTTGCCTTCTTCGCATACTTGTTGGCCAGATCCTGGGTTTTTTTCGTATTTGAATCACGTAGTAATGTTGTACCACACTGAGGCAGTCAATTAAACCTGGTTTCGATCAATATTTCAGAGGACAACACCGGTTAGGTCTGGGTTAGGTCCGGGAAATGCACGCACCTGGCTCATGATTTCGCCTTTTTCGCAAACTTGTTGGCCAGATGCTGGGTTTTTTCCGTGTTTGTATCACGTAGTAATGTGGTAATTCACTGAAACACTCAATTAAACCTGGTTTCGATCAATATTTTAGAGGATAACACCGGTTAGGTCTGGGTTAAGTCTGGGATATGCGCGCATCTGGCTTATACTTTCGCCTTTTTCGCATACTTGTTGGCCAGATCCTGGGGTTTTTCCGTGTTTGAATCACGTAGTAATGTGGTAATACACTGAAGCAGTCAATTAAACCTGGTTTCGATCAATATTTTAGAGGGTAACACCGGTTAGGACTGGGTTCGGTCCGGGAAATGCACGCATCTGGCTTATGATTTCGCCTTTTTCGCAAACTTGTTAACCAGATCCTGGGTTTTTTCCGTGTTTGAATCACGTACTAATGTGGTACCACACAGAGGCAGTCAATTAAACCTGGTTTCGATCAATATTTTAGAGGATAACACCGGTTAGGTCTGGGTTAGGTCTGGGTTATGCCCGCATCTGGCTCATGATTTTGCCTTCCTCGCATACTTGTTGGCCAGATCCTGGGTTTTTTTCGTGTTTGAATCATGTAGTAATGTGGTAACACACAGAAGCAGTCAATTAAACCTGGTTTCGATCAATATTTTAGAGGATAACACCGGTTAGGTCTGGGTTAGATCTGGGTTATGCCCGCATCTGGCTCATGATTTTGCCTTCTTCGCATACTTGTTGGCCAGATCCTGGGATTTTTTCGTGTTTGAATCACGCAGTAATGTGGTAACACACTGAGGCAGTCAATTAAACCTGGTTTCGATCAATTTTTTTAGGGGATGACACCGGTTAGGTCTGGGTTATGCCCGCATCTGGATCATGATTTTGCCTTCTTCGCATACTTGTTGGTCAGATCCTGGATTTTTTTCGTGTTTGAATCACGTAGTAATGTGGTAACACACTGAAGCAGTCAATTTAACCTGGTTTCGATCAATATTTTAGAGGATAACACCCGTTAGGTCTGGGTTAGGTCTGGGTTATGCCCGCATCTGGCTCATGATTTTGCCTTCTTCGCATACTTGTTGGCCAGATCCTGGGATTTTTTCGTGTTTGAATCATGTAGTAATGTGGTAACACACAGAAGCAGTCAATTAAACCTGGTTTCGATCAATATTTTAGAGGATAACACCGGTTAGGTCTGGGTTAGGTCTGGGTTATGCCCGCATCTGGCTCATGATTTTGCCTTCTTCGCATACTTGTTGGCCAGATCCTGGGTTTTTTTCGTGTTTGAATCACGTAGTAATGTGGTAACACACTGAAGCAGTCAATTAAACCTGGTTCCGATCAATATTTTAGAGGATAACACCGGTTAGGTCTGGGTTAGGTCTGGGTTATGACCGCTTCTGGCTCATGATTTTACCTTCTTCGCATACTTGTGGGCCAGATCCTGGGTTTTTTTCGTGTTTGAATCACGTTGTAATGTGGTAACACACTGAAGCAGTCAATTAAACCTGGTTTCGATCAATATTTTAGAGGATAACACCGGTTAGGTCTGGGTTAGGTCTGGGTTATGCGCGCATCTGGCTTATACTTTCGCCTTTTTCGCAAACTTGTTGGCCAGATCCTGGGTTTTTTTCGTGTTTGAATCACGTAGTAATACTGTAATTCACTGAAGCAGTCAATTAAACCTGGTTTCGGTCAATATTTTAGAGGATAACACCGGTTAGGTCTGGGTTAGGTCTGAGTTATGCCCGCATCTGGCTCATGATTTTGCCTTTTTCGCAAACTTGTAGGCCAGATCCTGGGTTTTTTCCGTGTTTGAATCACGTAGTAATGTTGTAGCACACTGAAGCAGTCAATTAAACCTGGTTTCGATCAATATTTTAGAGGATAACACCGGTTAGGTCTGGGTTAGGTCTGGGATATGTGCGCATCTGGCTTATACTTTCGCCTTTTTCGCAAACTTGTTGGCCAGATCCTGGGTTTTTTCCATGTTTGAATCACGTAGTAATGTGGTAATTCACTGAAGCAGTCAATTAAACCTGGTTTCGATCAATATTTTAGAGGATAACACCGGTTAGGTCTGGGTTAGGTCTGGGTTATGCCCGCATCTGGCTCATGATTTTGCCTTCTTCGCATACTTGTTGGCCAGATCCGGTTTTTTTTGTGTTTGAATCACGTAGTAATGTGGTAACACACTGAAGCAGTCAATTAAACCTGGTTTCGATCAATATTTTAGAGGATAACACCGGCTAGGTCTGGGTTAGGTCTGAGTTATGCCCGCATCTGGCTCATGATTTTGCCTTCTTCGCATACTTGTTGGCCAGATCCTGGATTTTTTTCGTGTTTGAAACACGTAGTAATGTGGTAACACACGGAAGCAGTCAATTTAACCTGGTTTCGATCAATTTTTTTAGGAAATGACACCGGTTAGGTCTGGGTTAGGTCTGGGTTATGCCCGCATCTGGCTCATGATTTTGCCTTCTTCGCATACTTGTTGGCCAGATCCTGGATTTTTTTCGTGTTTGAAACACGTAGTAATGTGGTAACACACTGAAGCAGTCAATTTAACCTGGTTTCGATCAATATTTTAGAGGATAACACCGGTTAGGTCTGGGTTAGGTCTGGGATACGCGCGCATCTGGCTTATACTTTCGCCTTTTTCGCAAACTTGTTGGCCAGATCCTGGGTTTTTCCGTGTTTGAATCACGTAGTAATGTGGTAACATAATGAAGCAGTCAATTAACCCTGGATTCGATCAATATTTTGGAGGATGACACCGGTTAGGTCTGGGTTAGGTCTGGGTTATGCCCGCATCTGGCTCATGATTTTGCCTTCTTCGCATACTTGTTGGCCAGATCCTGGATTTTTTTCGAGTTTGAATCACGTAGTAATGTGGTAACACACTGAAGCAGTCAATTTAACCTGGTTTCGATCAATATTTTAGAGGATAACACCGGTTAGGTCTGGGTTAGGTCTGGGATACGCGCGCATCTGGCTTATACTTTCGCCTTTTTCGCAAACTTGTTGGCCGGATCCTGGGTTTTTTCCGTGTTTGTATCACGTAGTAATGTGGTAACACACTGAAGCAGTCAATTAAACCTGGTTTCGATCAATATTTTAGAGGATAACACCGGTTAGGTCTGGGTTAGGTCTGGGTTATGCCCGCATCTGGCTCATGATTTTGCCTTCTTCGCATACTTGTTGGCCAGATCCTGGGTTTTTTTCGTGTTTGAATCACGCAGTAATGTGGTAACACACTGAAGCAGTCAATTAAACCTGGTTTCGATCAATTTCTTTAGGGGATGACACCGGTTAGGTCTGTGTTAGGTCTGGGTTATGCCCGCATCTGGCTCATGATTTTGCCTTCTTCGCATACTTGTTGGTCAGATCCTGGATTTTTTTCGTGTTTGAATCACGTAGTAATGTGGTAACACACTGAAGCAGTCAATTTAACCTGGTTTCGATCAATATTTTAGAGGATAACACCGGTTAGGTCTGGGTTAGGTCTGAGTTATGCCCGCATCTGGCTCATGATTTTGCCTTCTTCGCATACTTGTTGGCCAGATCCTGGGTTTTTTTCGTGTTTGAATCACGTAGTAATGTGGTAACACACTGAAGCAGTCAATTAAACCTGGTTTCGATCAATATTTTAGAGGATAACACCGGTTAGGTCTGGGTTAGATCTGGGTTATGCCCGCATCTGGCTCATGATTTTGCCTTCTTCGCATACTTGTTGGCCAGATCCTGGGATTTTTTCGTGTTTGAATCACGCAGTAATGTGGTAACACACTGAGGCAGTCAATTAAACCTGGTTTCGATCAATTTTTTTAGGGGATGACACCGGTTAGGTCTGGGTTATGCCCGCATCTGGCTCATGATTTTGCCTTCTTCGCATACTTGTTGGTCAGATCCTGGATTTTTTTCGTGTTTGAATCACGTAGTAATGTGGTAACACACTGAAGCAGTCAATTTAACCTGGTTTCGATCAATATTTTAGAGGATAACACCGGTTAGGTCTGGGTTAGGTCTAGGATACGCGCGCATGTGGCTTATACTTTCGCCTTTTTCGCAAACTTGTTGGCCAGATCCTGGGTTTTTTCCGTGTTTGAATCACGTAGTAATGTGGTAACTCACAGAAGCAGTCAATTAAACCTGGTTTCGATCAATATTTTAGAGGATAACACCGGTTAGGTCTGGGTTAGGTCTGGGTTATGCCCGCATCTGGCTCATGATTTTGCCTTCCTCGCATACTTGTTGGCCAGATCCTGGGTTTTTTTCGTGTTTGAATCATGTAGTAATTTGGTAACACACAGAAGCAGTCAATTAAACCTGGTTTCGATCAATATTTTAGAGGATAACACCGGTTAGGTCTGGGTTAGGTCTGGGTTATGCCCGCATCTGGCTCATGATTTTGCCTTCTTCGCATACTTGTTGGCCAGATCCTGGGTTTTTTTCGTGTTTGAATCACGTAGTAATGTGGTAACACACTGAAGCAGTCAATTAAACCTGGTTCCGATCAATATTTTAGAGGATAACACCGGTTAGGTCTGGGTTAGGTCTGGGTTATGACCGCTTCTGGCTCATGATTTTGCCTTCTTCGCATACTTGTGGGCCAGATCCTGGGTTTTTTTCGTGTTTGAATCACGTTGTAATGTGGTAACACACTGAAGCAGTCAATTAAACCTGGTTTCGATCAATATTTTAGAGGATAACACCGGTTAGGTCTGAGTTAGGTCTGGGTTATGCGCGCATCTGGCTTATACTTTCGCCTTTTTCGCAAACTTGTTGGCCAGATCCTGGGTTTTTTCCATGTTTGAATCACGTAGTAATGTGGTAATTCACTGAAGCAGTCAATTAAACCTGGTTTCGATCAATATTTTAGAGGATAACACCGGTTAGGTCTGGGTTAGGTCTGGGTTATGCCCGCATCTGGCTCATGATTTTGCCTTCTTCGCATACTTGTTGGCCAGATCCGGTTTTTTTTGTGTTTGAATCACGTAGTAATGTGGTAACACACTGAAGCAGTCAATTAAACCTGGTTTCGATCAATATTTTAGAGGATAACACCGGCTAGGTCTGGGTTAGGTCTGAGTTATGCCCGCATCTGGCTCATGATTTTGCCTTCTTCGCATACTTGTTGGCCAGATCCTGGATTTTTTTCGTGTTTGAAACACGTAGTAATGTGGTAACACACTGAAGCAGTCAATTTAACCTGGTTTCGATCAATTTTTTTAGGAAATGACACCGGTTAGGTCTGGGTTAGGTCCGGGTTATGCCCGCATCTGGCTCATGATTTTGCCTTCTTCGCATACTTGTTGGCCAGATCCTGGGTTTTTTCCGTGTTTGTATCACGTAGTAATGTTGTACCACACTGAGGCAGTCAATTAAACCTGGTTTCGATCAATATTTCAGAGGATAACACCGGTTAGGTCTGGGTTAGGTCCGGGAAATGCACGCACCTGGCTCATGATTTCGCCTTTTTCGCAAACTTGTTGGCCAGATGCTGGGTTTTTTCCGTGTTTGTATCACGTAGTAATGTGGTAATTCACTGAACCACTCAATTACACCTGGTTTCGATCAATATTTTAGAGGATAACACCGGTTAGGTCTGGGTTAGGTCTGGGATATGCGTGCATCTGGCTTATACTTTCGCCTTTTTCGCAAACTTGTTGGCCAGATCCTGGGTTTTTTCCGTGTTTGAATCACGTAGTAATGTGGTAATACACTGAAGCAGTCAATTAAACCTGGTTTCGATCAATATTTTAGAGGATAACACCGGTTAGGTCTGGGTTAGGTCTGGGATATGCGCGCATCTGGCTTACACTTTCGCCATTTTCGCAAACTTGTTGGCCAGATCCTGGGTTTTTTTCGTGTTTGAATCACGCAGTAATGTGGTAACACACTGATGCAGTCAATTAAACCTGGTTTCGATCAATTTTTTTAGGGGATGACACCGGTTAGGTCTGGGTTAGGTCCGGGTTATGCCCGCATCTGGCTCATGATTTTGCCTTCTTCGCATACTTGTTGGTCAGATCCTGGATTTTTTTCGTGTTTGAATCACGTAGTAATGTGGTAACACACTGAAGCAGTCAATTAAACCTGGTTTCGATCAATATTTTAGAGGATAACACCGGTTAGGTCTGGGTTAGGTCTGGGTTATGCCCGCATCTGGCTCATGATTTTGCCTTCTTCGCATACTTGGTGGCCAGATCCTGGGTTTTTTTCGTATTTGAATCACGTAGTAATGTTGTACCACACTGAGGCAGTCAATTAAACCTGGTTTCGATCAATATTTCAGAGGATAACAACGGTTAGGTCTGGGTTAGGTCTGGGTTATGCCCGCATCTGGCTCATGATTTTGCCTTCTTCGCATACTTGTTGGCCAGATCCTGGGTTTTTTTCGTATTTGAATCACGTAGTAATGTTGTACCACACTGAGGCAGTCAATTAAACCTGGTTTCGATCAATATTTCAGAGGATAACACCGGTTAGGTCTGGGTTAGGTCCGGGAAATGCACGCACCTGGCTCATGATTTCGCCTTTTTCGCAAACTTGTTGGCCAGATCCTGGGTTTTTTCCGTGTTTGTATCACGTAGTAATGTGGTAATTCACTGAAACACTCAATTAAACCTGGTTTCGATCAATATTTTAGAGGATAACACCGGTTAGGTCTGGGTTAGGTCTGGGATATGCGCGCATCTGGCTTATACTTTCGCCTTTTTCGCAAACTTGTTGGCCAGATCCTGGGTTTTTTCCGTGTTTGAATCACGTAGTAATGTGGTAATACACTGAAGCAGTCAATTAAACCTGGTTTCGATCAATATTTTAGAGGGTAACACCGGTTAGGACTGGGTTCGGTCCGGGAAATGCACGCATCTGGCTTATGATTTCGCCTTTTTCGCAAACTTGTTAACCAGATCCTGGGTTTTTTCCGTGTTTGAATCACGTAGTAATGTGGTACCACACTGAGGCAGTCAATTAAACCTGGTTTCGATCAATATTTTAGAGGATAACACCGGTTAGGTCTGGGTTAGGTCTGGGTTATGCCCGCATCTGGCTCATGATTTTGCCTTCTTCACATACTTGTTGGCCAGATCCTGGGTTTTTTTCGTGTTTGAATCACGCAGTAATGTGGTAACACACTGAAGCAGTCAATTAAACCTGGTTTCGATCAATTTTTTTAGGGGATGACACCGGTTAGGTCTGGGTTAGGTCTGGGTTATGCCCGCATCTGGCTCATGATTTTGCCTTCTTCGCATACTTGTTGGTCAGATCCTGGATTTTTTTCGTGTTTGAATCACGTAGTAATGTGGTAACACACTGAAGCAGTCAATTTAACCTGGTTTCGATCAATATTTTAGAGGATAACACCGGTTAGGTCTGGGTTAGGTCTGAGTTATGCCCGCATCTGGCTCATGATTTTGCCTTCTTCGCATACTTGTTGGCCAGATCCTGGGTTTTTTTCGTGTTTGAATCACGTAGTAATGTGGTAACACACTGAAGCAGTCAATTAAACCTGGTTTCGATCAATATTTTAGAGGATAACACCGGTTAGGTCTGGGTTAGGTCTGGGATATGCGCGCATCTGGCTCATGATTTCGCCTTTTTCGCAAACTTGTTGGCCAGATCCTGGGTTTTTTCCGTGATTGAATCACGTAGTAATGTGGTAATTCACTGAAGCAGTCAATTAAACCTGGTTTCGATCAATATTTTAGAGGATAACACCGGTTAGGTCTGGGTTAGGTCTGAGTTATGCCCGCATCTGGCTCATGATTTTGCCTTTTTCGCAAACTTGTTGGCCAGATCCTGGGTTTTTTTCGTATTTGAATCACGTAGTAATGTTGTACCACACTGAGGCGGTCAATTAAACCTGGTTTCGATCAATATTTCAGAGGATAACACCGGTTAGGTCTGGGTTAGGTCCGGGAAATGCGCGCACCTGGCTCATGATTTCGCCTTTTTCGCAAACTTGTTGGCCAGATGCTGGGTTTTTTCCGTGTTTGTATCACGTAGTAATGTGGTAATTCACTGAACCACTCAATTACACCTGGTTTCGATCAATATTTTAGAGGATAACACCGGTTAGGTCTGGGTTAGGTCTGGGATATGCGCGCATCTGGCTTATACTTTCGCCTTTTTCGCAAACTTGTTGGCCAGATCCTGGGTTTTTTCCGTGTTTGAATCACGTAGTAATGTGGTAATACACTGAAGCAGTCAATTAAACCTGGTTTCGATCAATATTTTAGAGGGTAACACCGGTTAGGACTGGGTTCGGTCCGGGAAATGCACGCATCTGGCTTATGATTTCGCCTTTTTCGCAAACTTGTTAACCAGATCCTGGGTTTTTTCCGTGTTTGAATCACGTAGTAATGTGGTAATTCACTGAAGCAGTCAATTAAACCTGGTTTCGATCAATATTTTAGAGGATAACACCGGTTAGGTCTGGGTTAGGTCTGGGTTATGCCCGCATCTGGCTCATGATTTTGCCTTCTTCGCATACTTGTTGGCCAGATCCGGTTTTTTTTGTGTTTGAATCACGTAGTAATGTGGTAACACACTGAGGCAGTCAATTAAACCTGGTTTCGATCAATATTTTAGAGGATAACACCGGTTAGGTCTGGGTTAGGTCTGGGTTATGCCCGCATCTGGCTCATGATTTTGCCTTCTTCGCATACTTGTTGGCCAGATCCTGGGTTTTTTTCGTGTTTGAATCACGTAGTAATGTGGTAACACACTGAAGCAGTCAATTAAACCTGGTTTCGATCAATATTTTAGAGGATAACACCGGTTAGGTCTGGGTTAGGTCTGGGTTATGCGCGCATCAAGCTCATGATTTTGCCTTCTTCGCATACTTGTTGGCCAGATCCTGGGTTTATTTCGTATTTGAATCACGTAGTAATGTTGTACCACACTGAGGCAGTCAATTAAACCTGGTTTCGATCAATATTTCAGAGGATAACACCGGTTAGGTCTGGGTTAGGGCCGGGAAATGCACGCACCTGGCTCATGATTTCGCCTTTTTCGCAAACTTGTTGGCCAGATGCTGGGTTTTTTCCGTGTTTGTATCACGTAGTAATGTGGTAATTCACTGAAACTCTCAATGAAACCTGGTTTTGATCAATATTTTAGAGGATAACACCGGTTAAGTCTGGGTTAGGTCTGGGACATGCGCGCATCTGGCTTATACTTTCGCCTTTTTCGCAAACTTGTTGGCCAGATCCTGGGTTATTTCCGTGTTTGAATCACGTAGTAATGTGGTAATACACTGAAGCAGTCAATTAAACCTGGTTTCGATCAATATTTTAGAGGGTAACACCGGTTAGGACTGGGTTCGGTCCGGGAAATGCACGCATCTGGCTTATGATTTCGCCTTTTTCGCAAACTTGTTAACCAGATCCTGGGTTTTTTCCGTGTTTGAATCACGTAGTAATGTGGTACCACACTGAGGCAGTCAATTAAACCTGGTTTCGATCAATATTTTAGAGGATAACACCGGTTAGGTCTGGGTTAGGTCTGGGTTATGCCCGCATCTGGCTCATGATTTTGCCTTCCTCGCATACTTGTTGGCCAGATCCTGGGTTTTTTTCGTGTTTGAATCATGTAGTAATGTGGTAACACACAGAAGCAGTCAATTAAACCTGGTTTCGATCAATATTTTAGAGGATAACACCGGTTAGGTCTGGGTTAGGTCTGGGTTATGCCCGCATCTGGCTCATGATTTTGCCTTCTTCGCATACTTGTTGGCCAGATCCTGGGTTTTTTTCGTGTTTGAATCACGCAGTAATGTGGTAACACACTGAGGCAGTCAATTAAACCTGGTTTCGATCAATTTTTTTAGGGGATGACACCGGTTAGGTCTGGGTTAGGTCTGGGTTATGCCCGCATCTGGCTCATGATTTTGCCTTCTTCGCATAATTGTTGGCCAGATCCGGTTTTTTTTGTGTTTGAATCACGTAGTAATGTGGTAACACACTGAGGCAGTCAATTAAACCTGGTTTCGATCAATATTTTAGAGGATAACACCGGTTAGGTCTGGGTTAGGTCTGGGTTATGCCCGCATCTGGCTCATGATTTTGCCTTCTTCGCATACTTGTTGGCCAGATCCTGGGTTTTTTTCGTGTTTGAATCACGTAGTAATGTGGTAACACACTGAAGCAGTCAATTAAACCTGGTTTCGATCAATATTTTAGAGGATAACACCGGTTAGGTCTGGGTTAGGTCTGGGTTATGCCCGCATCAAGCTCATGATTTTGCCTTCTTCGCATACTTGTTGGCCAGATCCTGGGTTTTTTTCGTATTTGAATCACGTAGTAATGTTGTACCACACTGAGGCAGTCAATTAAACCTGGTTTCGATCAATATTTCAGAGGATAACACCGGTTAGGTCTGGGTTAGGTCCGGGAAATGCACGCACCTGGCTCATGATTTCGCCTTTTTCGCAAACTTGTTGGCCAGATGCTGGGTTTTTTCCGTGTTTGTATCACGTAGTAATGTGGTAATTCACTGAAACACTCAATTAAACCTGGTTTCGATCAATATTTTAGAGGATAACACCGGTTAGGTCTGGGTTAAGTCTGGGATATGCGCGCATCTGGCTTATACTTTCGCCTTTTTCGCATACTTGTTGGCCAGATCCTGGGGTTTTTCCGTGTTTGAATCACGTAGTAATGTGGTAATACACTGAAGCAGTCAATTAAACCTGGTTTCGATCAATATTTTAGAGGGTAACACCGGTTAGGACTGGGTTCGGTCCGGGAAATGCACGCATCTGGCTTATGATTTCGCCTTTTTCGCAAACTTGTTAACCAGATCCTGGGTTTTTTCCGTGTTTGAATCACGTACTAATGTGGTACCACACAGAGGCAGTCAATTAAACCTGGTTTCGATCAATATTTTAGAGGATAACACCGGTTAGGTCTGGGTTAGGTCTGGGTTATGCCCGCATCTGGCTCATGATTTTGCCTTCCTCGCATACTTGTTGGCCAGATCCTGGGTTTTTTTCGTGTTTGAATCATGTAGTAATGTGGTAACACACAGAAGCAGTCAATTAAACCTGGTTTCGATCAATATTTTAGAGGATAACACCGGTTAGGTCTGGGTTAGATCTGGGTTATGCCCGCATCTGGCTCATGATTTTGCCTTCTTCGCATACTTGTTGGCCAGATCCTGGGATTTTTTCGTGTTTGAATCACGCAGTAATGTGGTAACACACTGAGGCAGTCAATTAAACCTGGTTTCGATCAATTTTTTTAGGGGATGACACCGGTTAGGTCTGGGTTATGCCCGCATCTGGATCATGATTTTGCCTTCTTCGCATACTTGTTGGTCAGATCCTGGATTTTTTTCGTGTTTGAATCACGTAGTAATGTGGTAACACACTGAAGCAGTCAATTTAACCTGGTTTCGATCAATATTTTAGAGGATAACACCCGTTAGGTCTGGGTTAGATCTGGGTTATGCCCGCATCTGGCTCATGATTTTGCCTTCTTCGCATACTTGTTGGCCAGATCCTGGGATTTTTTCGTGTTTGAATCATGTAGTAATGTGGTAACACACAGAAGCAGTCAATTAAACCTGGTTTCGATCAATATTTTAGAGGATAACACCGGTTAGGTCTGGGTTAGGTCTGGGCTATGCCCGCATCTGGCTCATGATTTTGCCTTCTTCGCATACTTGTTGGCCAGATCCTGGGTTTTTTTCGTGTTTGAATCACGTAGTAATGTGGTAACACACTGAAGCAGTCAATTAAACCTGGTTCCGGTCAATATTTTAGAGGATAACACCGGTTAGGTCTGGGTTAGGTCTGGGTTATGACCGCTTCTGGCTCATGATTTTGCCTTCTTCGCATACTTGTGGGCCAGATCCTGGGTTTTTTTCGTGTTTGAATCACGTTGTAATGTGGTAACACACTGAAGCAGTCAATTAAACCTGGTTTCGATCAATATTTTAGAGGATAACACCGGTTAGGTCTGGGTTAGGTCTGGGTTATGCGCGCATCTGGCTTATACTTTCGCCTTTTTCGCAAACTTGTTGGCCAGATCCTGGGTTTTTTTCGTGTTTGAATCACGTAGTAATACTGTAATTCACTGAAGCAGTCAATTAAACCTGGTTTCGGTCAATATTTTAGAGGATAACACCGGTTAGGTCTGGGTTAGGTCTGAGTTATGCCCGCATCTGGCTCATGATTTTGCCTTTTTCGCAAACTTGTAGGCCAGATCCTGGGTTTTTTCCGTGTTTGAATCACGTAGTAATGTTGTAGCACACTGAAGCAGTCAATTAAACCTGGTTTCGATCAATATTTTAGAGGATAACACCGGTTAGGTCTGGGTTAGGTCTGGGATATGTGCGCATCTGGCTTATACTTTCGCCTTTTTCGCAAACTTGTTGGCCAGATCCTGGGTTTTTTCCATGTTTGAATCACGTAGTAATGTGGTAATTCACTGAAGCAGTCAATTAAACCTGGTTTCGATCAATATTTTAGAGGATAACACCGGTTAGGTCTGGGTTAGGTCTGGGTTATGCCCGCATCTGGCTCATGATTTTGCCTTCTTCGCATACTTGTTGGCCAGATCCGGTTTTTTTTGTGTTTGAATCACGTAGTAATGTGGTAACACACTGAAGCAGTCAATTAAACCTGGTTTCGATCAATATTTTAGAGGATAACACCGGCTAGGTCTGGGTTAGGTCTGAGTTATGCCCGCATCTGGCTCATGATTTTGCCTTCTTCGCATACTTGTTGGCCAGATCCTGGATTTTTTTCGTGTTTGAAACACGTAGTAATGTGGTAACACACGGAAGCAGTCAATTTAACCTGGTTTCGATCAATTTTTTTAGGAAATGACACCGGTTAGGTCTGGGTTAGGTCTGGGTTATGCCCGCATCTGGCTCATGATTTTGCCTTCTTCGCATACTTGTTGGCCAGATCCTGGATTTTTTTCGTGTTTGAAACACGTAGTAATGTGGTAACACACTGAAGCAGTCAATTTAACCTGGTTTCGATCAATATTTTAGAGGATAACACCGGTTAGGTCTGGGTTAGGTCTGGGATACGCGCGCATCTGGCTTATACTTTCGCCTTTTTCGCAAACTTGTTGGCCAGATCCTGGGTTTTTCCGTGTTTGAATCACGTAGTAATGTGGTAACATAATGAAGCAGTCAATTAACCCTGGATTCGATCAATATTTTGGAGGATGACACCGGTTAGGTCCGGGTTAGGTCTGGGTTATGCCCGCATCTGGCTCATGATTTTGCCTTCTTCGCATACTTGTTGGCCAGATCCTGGATTTTTTTCGAGTTTGAATCACGTAGTAATGTGGTAACACACTGAAGCAGTCAATTTAACCTGGTTTCGATCAATATTTTAGAGGATAACACCGGTTAGGTCTGGGTTAGGTCTGGGATACGCGCGCATCTGGCTTATACTTTCGCCTTTTTCGCAAACTTGTTGGCCGGATCCTGGGTTTTTTCCGTGTTTGTATCACGTACTAATGTGGTAACACACTGAAGCAGTCAATTAAACCTGGTTTCGATCAATATTTTAGAGGATAACACCGGTTAGGTCTGGGTTAGGTCTGGGTTATGCCCGCATCTGGCTCATGATTTTGCCTTCTTCGCATACTTGTTGGCCAGATCCTGGGTTTTTTTCGTGTTTGAATCACGCAGTAATGTGGTAACACACTGAAGCAGTCAATTAAACCTGGTTTCGATCAATTTCTTTAGGGGATGACACCGGTTAGGTCTGGGTTAGGTCTGGGTTATGCCCGCATCTGGCTCATGATTTTGCCTTCTTCGCATACTTGTTGGTCAGATCCTGGATTTTTTTCGTGTTTGAATCACGTAGTAATGTGGTAACACACTGAAGCAGTCAATTTAACCTGGTTTCGATCAATATTTTAGAGGATAACACCGGTTAGGTCTGGGTTAGGTCTGAGTTATGCCCGCATCTGGCTCATGATTTTGCCTTCTTCGCATACTTGTTGGCCAGATCCCGGGTTTTTTTCGTGTTTGAATCACGTAGTAATGTGGTAACACACTGAAGCAGTCAATTAAACCTGGTTTCGATCAATATTTTAGAGGATAACACCGGTTAGGTCTGGGTTAGGTCTGGGATATGCGCGCATCTGGCTTACACTTTCGCCATTTTCGCAAACTTGTTGGCCAGATCCTGGGTTTTTTTCGTGTTTGAATCACGCAGTAATGTGGTAACACACTGAAGCAGTCAATTAAACCTGGTTTCGATCAATATTTTAGAGGATAACACCGGTTAGGTCTGGGTTAGGTCTGAGTTATGCCCGCATCTGGCTCATGATTTTGCCTTCTTCGCATACTTGTTGGTCAGATCCTGGATTTTTTTCGTGTTTGAATCACGTAGTAATGTGGTAACACACTGAAGCAGTCAATTTAACCTGGTTTCGATCAATATTTTAGAGGATAACACCGGTTAGGTCTGGGTTAGGTCTGAGTTATGCCCGCATCTGGCTCATGATTTTGCCTTCTTCGCATACTTGTTGGCCAGATCCTGGGTTTTTTTCGTGTTTGAATCACGTAGTAATGTGGTAACACACTGAAGCAGTCAATTAAACCTGGTTTCGATCAATATTTTAGAGGATAACACCGGTTAGGTCTCGGTTAGGTCTGGGATATGCGCGCATCTGGCTTACACTTTCGCCATTTTCGCAAACTTGTTGGCCAGATCCTGGGTTTTTCTCGTGGGTGAATCACGTAGTAATGTTGTACCAGCCTGAGGCAGTCAATTTAACCTGGTTTCGATCAATATTTCAGAGGATAACACCGGTTAGGTCTGGGTTAGGTCCGGGAAATGCACGCATCTGGCTCATGATTTCGCCTTGTTCGCAAACTTGTTGGCCAGATCCTGGGTTTTTTCCGTGTTTGAATCACGTAGTAATGTGGTAATTCACTGAGGCAGTCAATTAAACCTGGTTTCGATCAATATTTTAGAGGATAACACCGGTTAGGTCTGGGTTAGGTCTGGGTTATGCCCGCATCTGGCTCATGATTTTGCCTTCTTCGCATACTTGTTGGCCAGATCCTGGGTTTTTTTCGTGTTTGAATCACGTAGTAATGTGGTAACACACTGAAGCAGTCAATTAAACCTGGTTTCGATCAATATTTTAGAGGATAACACCGGTTAGGTCTGGGTTAGGTCTGGGTTATGCCCGCATCTGGCTCATGATTTTGCCTTCTTCGCATACTTGTTGGCCAGATCCTGGGGTTTTTCCGTGTTTGAATCACGTAGTAATGTGGTAATACACTGAAGCAGTCAATTAAACCTGGTTTCGATCAATATTTTAGAGGGTAACACCGGTTAGGACTGGGTTCGGTCCGGGAAATGCACGCATCTGGCTTATGATTTCGCCTTTTTCGCAAACTTGTTAACCAGATCCTGGGTTTTTTCCGTGTTTGAATCACGTACTAATGTGGTACCACACTGAGGCAGTCAATTAAACCTGGTTTCGATCAATATTTTAGAGGATAACACCGGTTAGGTCTGGGTTAGGTCTGGGTTATGCCCGCATCTGGCTCATGATTTTGCCTTCCTCGCATACTTGTTGGCCAGATCCTGGGTTTTTTTCGTGTTTGAATCATGTAGTAATGTGGTAACACACAGAAGCAGTCAATTAAACCTGGTTTCGATCAATATTTTAGAGGATAACACCGGTTAGGTCTGGGTTAGATCTGGGTTATGCCCGCATCTGGCTCATGATTTTGCCTTCTTCGCATACTTGTTGGCCAGATCCTGGGATTTTTTCGTGTTTGAATCACGCAGTAATGTGGTAACACACTGAGGCAGTCAATTAAACCTGGTTTCGATCAATTTTTTTAGGGGATGACACCGGTTAGGTCTGGGTTATGCCCGCATCTGGCTCATGATTTTGCCTTCTTCGCATACTTGTTGGTCAGATCCTGGATTTTTTTCGTGTTTGAATCACGTAGTAATGTGGTAACACACTGAAGCAGTCAATTTAACCTGGTTTCGATCAATATTTTAGACGATAACACCGGTTAGGTCTGGGTTAGGTCTAGGATACGCGCGCATGTGGCTTATACTTTCGCCTTTTTCGCAAACTTGTTGGCCAGATCCTGGGTTTTTTCCGTGTTTGAATCACGTAGTAATGTGG
Organism: Colletes latitarsis; assembly: GCF_051014445.1. Classification (NCBI taxonomy): domain Eukaryota; kingdom Metazoa; phylum Arthropoda; class Insecta; order Hymenoptera; family Colletidae; genus Colletes; species Colletes latitarsis. The sequence goes on along the minus strand of NC_135145.1, from coordinate 1,779,045 downwards.
TAACACACTGAAGCAGTCAATTAAACCAGGTTCCGATCAATATTTTAGAGGATAACACCGGTTAGGTCTGGGTTAGATCTGGGTTATGCCCGCATCTGGCTCATGATTTTGCCTTCTTCGCATACTTGTTGGCCAGATCCTGGGATTTTTTCGTGTTTGAATCACGCAGTAATGTGGTACCACACTGAGGCAGTCAATTAAACCTGGTTTCGATCAATATTTTAGAGGATAACACCGGTTAGGTCTGGGTTAGGTCTGGGTTATGCGCGCATCTGGCTTATACTTTCGCCTTTTTCGCAAACTTGTTGGCCAGATCCTGGGTTTTTTTCGTGTTTGAATCACGTAGTAATGAGGTAACACACAGAAGCAGTCAATTAAACCTGGTTTCGATCAATATTTTAGAGGATAACACCGGTTAGGTCTGGGTTAGGTCTGGGTTATGCCCGCATCTGGCTCATGATTTTGCCTTCCTCGCATACTTGTTGGCCAGATCCTGGGTTTTTTTCGTGTTTGAATCATGTTGTAATGTGGTAACACACAGAAGCAGTCAATTAAACCTGGTTTCGATCAATATTTTAGAGGATAACACCGGTTAGGTCTGGGTTAGGTCTGGGTTATGCCCGCATCTGGCTCATGATTTTGCCTTCTTCGCATACTTGTTGGCCAGATCCTGGGTTTTTTTCGTGTTTGAATCACGTAGTAATGTGGTAACACACTGAAGCAGTCAATTAAACTTGGTTCCGATCAATATTTTAGAGGATAACACCGGTTAGGTCTGGGTTAGGTCTGGGTTATGACCGCATCTGGCTCATGATTTTGCCTTCTTCGCATACTTGTGGGCCAGATCCTGGGTTTTTTTCGTGTTTGAATCACGTAGTAATGTGGTAACACACTGAAGCAGTCAATTAAACCTGGTTTCGATCAATATTTTAGAGGATAACACCGGTTAGGTCTGGGTTAGGTCTGGGTTATGCGCGCATCTGGCTTATACTTTCGCCTTTTTCGCAAACTTGTTGGCCAGATCCTGGGTTTTTTTCGTGTTTGAATCACGTAGTAATACTGTAATTCACTGAAGCAGTCAATTAAACCAGGTTTCGGTCAATATTTTAGAGGATAACACCGGTTAGGTCTGGGTTAGGTCTGAGTTATGCCCGCATCTGGCTCATGATTTTGCCTTTTTCGCAAACTTGTAGGCCAGATCCTGGGTTTTTTCCGTGTTTGAATCACGTAGTAATGTTGTAGCACACTGAAGCAGTCAATTAAACCTGGTTTGGATCAATATTTTAGAGGATAACACCGGTTAGGTCTGGGTTAGGTCTGGGATATGTGCGCATCTGGCTTATACTTTCGCCTTTTTCGCAAACTTGTTGGCCAGATCCTGGGTTTTTTCCATGTTTGAATCACGTAGTAATGTGGTAATTCACTGAAGCAGTCAATTAAACCTGGTTTCGATCAATATTTTAGAGGATAACACCGGTTAGGTCTGGGTTAGGTCTGGGTTATGCCCGCATCTGGCTCATGATTTTGCCTTCTTCGCATACTTGTTGGCCAGATCCTGGATTTTTTTCGTTTTTGAAACACGTAGTAATGTGGTAACACACTGAAGCAGTCAATTTAACCTGGTTTCGATCAATTTTTTTAGGAAATGACACCGGTTAGGTCTGGGTTAGGTCTGGGTTATGCCCGCATCTGGCTCATGATTTTGCCTTCTTCGCATACTTGTTGGCCAGATCCTGGACTTTTTTCGTGTTTGAAACACGTAGTAATGTGGTAACACACTGAAGCAGTCAATTTAACCTGGTTTCGATCAATATTTTAGAGGATAACACCGGTTAGGTCTGGGTTAGGTCTGGGATACGCGCGCATCTGGCTTATACTTTCGCCTTTTTCGCAAACTTGTTGGCCAGATCCTGGGTTTTTCCGTGTTTGAATCACGTAGTAATGTGGTAACATAATGAAGCAGTCAATTAACCCTGGATTCGATCAATATTTTGGAGGATGACACCGGTTAGGTCTGGGTTAGGTCTGGGTTATGCCCGCATCTGGCTCATGATTTTGCCTTCTTCGCATACTTGTTGGCCAGATCCTGGATTTTTTTCGAGTTTGAATCACGTAGTAATGTGGTAACACACTGAAGTAGTCAATTAAACCTGGTTCCGATCAATTTCTTTAGGGGATGACACCGGTTAGGTCTCGGTTAGGTCTGGGATATGCGCGCATCTGGCTTACACTTTCGCCATTTTCGCAAACTTGTTGGCCAGATCCTGGGTTTTTCTCGTGGGTGAATCACGTAGTAATGTTGTACCAGCCTGAGGCAGTCAATTTAACCTGGTTTCGATCAATATTTCAGAGGATAACACCGGTTAGGTCTGGGTTAGGTCTGGGTTATGCCCGCATCTGGCTCATGATTTTGCCTTCTTCGCATACTTGTTGGCCAGATCCTGGGGTTTTTCCGTGTTTGAATCACGTAGTAATGTGGTAATACACTGAAGCAGTCAATTAAACCTGGTTTCGATCAATATTTTAGAGGGTAACACCGGTTAGGACTGGGTTCGGTCCGGGAAATGCACGCATCTGGCTTATGATTTCGCCTTTTTCGCAAACTTGTTAACCAGATCCTGGGTTTTTTCCGTGTTTGAATCACGTACTAATGTGGTACCACACTGAGGCAGTCAATTAAACCTGGTTTCGATCAATATTTTAGAGGATAACACCGGTTAGGTCTGGGTTAGGTCTGGGTTATGCCCGCATCTGGCTCATGATTTTGCCTTCTTCGCATACTTGTTGGCCAGATCCTGGGTTTTTTTCGTGTTTGAATCACGCAGTAATGTGGTAACACACTGAAGCAGTCAATTAAACCTGGTTTCGATCAATTTCTTTAGGGGATGACACCGGTTAGGTCTGGGTTAGGTCTGGGTTATGCCCGCATCTGGCTCATGATTTTGCATTCTTCGCATACTTGTTGGTCAGATCCTGGATTTTTTTCGTGTTTGAATCACGTAGTAATGTGGTAACACACTGAAGCAGTCAATTTAACCTGGTTTCGATCAATATTTTAGAGGATAACACCGGTTAGGTCTGGGTTAGGTCTGAGTTATGCCCGCATCTGGCTCATGATTTTGCCTTCTTCGCATACTTGTTGGCCAGATCCTGGGTTTTTTTCGTGTTTGAATCACGTAGTAATGTGGTAACACACTGAAGCAGTCAATTAAACCTGGTTCCGATCAATATTTTAGAGGATAACACCGGTTAGGTCTGGGTTAGGTCTGGGTTATGACCGCATCTGGCTCATGATTTTGCCTTCTTCGCATACTTGTTGGTCAGATCCTGGATTTTTTTCGTGTTTGAATCACGTAGTAATGTGGTAACACACTGAAGCAGTCAATTTAACCTGGTTTCGATCAATATTTTAGAGGATAACACCGGTTAGGTCTGGGTTAGGTCTGGGATACGCGCGCATCTGGCTTATACTTTCGCCTTTTTCGCAAACTTGTTGGCCAGATCCTGGGTTTTTCCGTGTTTGAATCACGTAGTAATGTGGTAACATAATGAAGCAGTCAATTAACACTGGATTCGATCAATATTTTGGAGGATGACACCGGTTAGGTCTGGGTTAGGTCTGGGTTATGCCCGCATCTGGCTCATGATTTTGCCTTCTTCGCATACTTGTTGGCCAGATCCTGGGTTTTTTTCGTGTTTGAATCACGCAGTAATGTGGTAACACACTGAAGCAGTCAATTAAACCTGGTTTCGATCAATTTCTTTAGGGGATGACACCGGTTAGGTCTGGGTTAGGTCTGGGTTATGCCCGCATCTGGCTCATGATTTTGCCTTCTTCGCATACTTGTTGGTCAGATCCTGGATTTTTTTCGTGTTTGAATCACGTAGTAATGTGGTAACACACTGAAGCAGTCAATTAAACCTGGTTCCGATCAATATTTTAGAGGATAACACCGGTTAGGTCTGGGTTAGGTCTGGGTTATGACCGCATCTGACTCATGATTTTGCCTTCTTCGCATACTTGTTGGTCAGATCCTGGATTTTTTTCGTGTTTGAATCACGTAGTAATGTGGTAACACACTGAAGCAGTCAATTTAACCTGGTTTCGATCAATATTTTAGAGGATAACACCGGTTAGGTCTGGGTTAGGTCTGGGATACGCGCGCATCTGGCTTATACTTTCGCCTTTTTCGCAAACTTGTTGGCCAGATCCTGGGTTTTTCCGTGTTTGAATCACGTAGTAATGTGGTAACATAATGAAGCAGTCAATTAACACTGGATTCGATCAATATTTTGGAGGATGACACCGGTTAGGTCTGGGTTAGGTCTGGGTTATGCCCGCATCTGGCTCATGATTTTGCCTTCTTCGCATACTTGTTGGCCAGATCCTGGATTTTTTTCGAGTTTGAATCACGTAGTAATGTGGTAACACACTGAAGCAGTCAATTTAACCTGGTTTCGATCAATATTTTAGAGGATAACACCGGTTATGTCTGGGTTAGATCTGGGATACGCGCGCATCTGGCTTATACTTTCGCCTTTTTCGCAAACTTGTTGGCCAGATCCTGGGTTTTTTCCGTGTTTGTATCACGTAGTAATGTGGTAACACACTGAAGCAGTCAATTAAACCTGGTTTCGATCAATATTTTAGAGGATAACACCGGTTAGGTCTGGGTTAGGTCTGGGTTATGCCCGCATCTGGCTCATGATTTTGCCTTCTTCGCATACTTGTTGGCCAGATCCTGGGTTTTTTTCGTGTTTGAATCACGCAGTAATGTGGTAACACACTGAAGCAGTCAATTAAACCTGGTTTCGATCAATTTCTTTAGGGGATGACACCGGTTAGGTCTGGGTTAGGTCTGGGTTATGCCCGCATCTGGCTCATGATTTTGCCTTCTTCGCATACTTGTTGGTCAGATCCTGGATTTTTTTCGTGTTTGAATCACGTAGTAATGTGGTAACACACTGAAGCAGTCAATTTAACCTGGTTTCGATCAATATTTTAGAGGATAACACCGGTTAGGTCTGGGTTAGGTCTGAGTTATGCCCGCATCTGGCTCATGATTTTGCCTTCTTCGCATACTTGTTGGCCAGATCCTGGATTTTTTTCGTGTTTGAAACACGTAGTAATGTGGTAACACACTGAAGCAGTCAATTTAACCTGGTTTCGATCAATTTTTTTAGGAAATGACACCGGTTAGGTCTGGGTTAGGTCTGGGTTATGCCCGCATCTGGCTCATGATTTTGCCTTCTTCGCATACTTGTTGGCCAGATCCTGGATTTTTTTCGTGTTTGAAACACGTAGTAATGTGGTAACACACTGAAGCAGTCAATTTAACCTGGTTTCGATCAATATTTTAGAGGATAACACCGGTTAGGTCTGGGTTAGGTCTGGGATACGCGCGCATCTGGCTTATACTTTCGCCTTTTTCGCAAACTTGTTGGCCAGATCCTGGGTTTTTTTCGTGTTTGAATCACGTAGTAATACTGTAATTCACTGAAGCAGTCAATTAAACCTGGTTTCGATCAATATTTTAGAGGATAACACCGGTTAGGTCTGGGTTAGGTCTGGGTTATGCCCGCATCTGGCTCATGATTTTGCCTTCTTCGCATACTTGTTGGCCAGATCCGGTTTTTTTTGTGTTTGAATCACGTAGTAATGTGGTAACACACTGAAGCAGTCAATTAAACCTGGTTTCGATCAATATTTTAAAGGATAACACCGGCTAGGTCTGGGTTAGGTCTGAGTTATGCCCGCATCTGGCTCATGATTTTGCCTTCTTCGCATACTTGTTGGCCAGATCCTGGATTTTTTTCGTTTTTGAAACACGTAGTAATGTTGTAGCACACTGAAGCAGTCAATTAAACCTGGTTTGGATCAATATTTTAGAGGATAACACCGGTTAGGTCTGGGTTAGGTCTGGGATATGTGCGCATCTGGCTTATACTTTCGCCTTTTTCGCAAACTTGTTGGCCAGATCCTGGGTTTTTTCCATGTTTGAATCACGTAGTAATGTGGTAATTCACTGAAGCAGTCAATTAAACCTGGTTTCGATCAATATTTTAGAGGATAACACCGGTTAGGTCTGGGTTAGGTCTGGGTTATGCCCGCATCTGGCTCATGATTTTGCCTTCTTCGCATACTTGTTGGCCAGATCCGGTTTTTTTTGTGTTTGAATCACGTAGTAATGTGGTAACACACTGAAGCAGTCAATTAAACCTGGTTTCGATCAATATTTTAAAGGATAACACCGGCTAGGTCTGGGTTAGGTCTGAGTTATGCCCGCATCTGGCTCATGATTTTGCCTTCTTCGCATACTTGTTGGCCAGATCCTGGATTTTTTTCGTTTTTGAAACACGTAGTAATGTGGTAACACACTGAAGCAGTCAATTTAACCTGGTTTCGATCAATTTTTTTAGGAAATGACACCGGTTAGGTCTGGGTTAGGTCTGGGTTATGCCCGCATCTGGCTCATGATTTTGCCTTCTTCGCATACTTGTTGGCCAGATCCTGGACTTTTTTCGTGTTTGAAACACGTAGTAATGTGGTAACACACTGAAGCAGTCAATTTAACCTGGTTTCGATCAATATTTTAGAGGATAACACCGGTTAGGTCTGGGTTAGGTCTGGGATACGCGCGCATCTGGCTTATACTTTCGCCTTTTTCGCAAACTTGTTGGCCAGATCCTGGGTTTTTCCGTGTTTGAATCACGTAGTAATGTGGTAACATAATGAAGCAGTCAATTAACCCTGGATTCGATCAATATTTTGGAGGATGACACCGGTTAGGTCTGGGTTAGGTCTGGGTTATGCCCGCATCTGGCTCATGATTTTGCCTTCTTCGCATACTTGTTGGCCAGATCCTGGATTTTTTTCGAGTTTGAATCACGTAGTAATGTGGTAACACACTGAAGTAGTCAATTAAACCTGGTTCCGATCAATTTCTTTAGGGGATGACACCGGTTAGGTCTCGGTTAGGTCTGGGATATGCGCGCATCTGGCTTACACTTTCGCCATTTTCGCAAACTTGTTGGCCAGATCCTGGGTTTTTCTCGTGGGTGAATCACGTAGTAATGTTGTACCAGCCTGAGGCAGTCAATTTAACCTGGTTTCGATCAATATTTCAGAGGATAACACCGGTTAGGTCTGGGTTAGGTCTGGGTTATGCCCGCATCTGGCTCATGATTTTGCCTTCTTCGCATACTTGTTGGCCAGATCCTGGGGTTTTTCCGTGTTTGAATCACGTAGTAATGTGGTAATACACTGAAGCAGTCAATTAAACCTGGTTTCGATCAATATTTTAGAGGGTAACACCGGTTAGGACTGGGTTCGGTCCGGGAAATGCACGCATCTGGCTTATGATTTCGCCTTTTTCGCAAACTTGTTAACCAGATCCTGGGTTTTTTCCGTGTTTGAATCACGTACTAATGTGGTACCACACTGAGGCAGTCAATTAAACCTGGTTTCGATCAATATTTTAGAGGATAACACCGGTTAGGTCTGGGTTAGGTCTGGGTTATGCCCGCATCTGGCTCATGATTTTGCCTTCTTCGCATACTTGTTGGCCAGATCCTGGGTTTTTTTCGTGTTTGAATCACGCAGTAATGTGGTAACACACTGAAGCAGTCAATTAAACCTGGTTTCGATCAATTTCTTTAGGGGATGACACCGGTTAGGTCTGGGTTAGGTCTGGGTTATGCCCGCATCTGGCTCATGATTTTGCATTCTTCGCATACTTGTTGGTCAGATCCTGGATTTTTTTCGTGTTTGAATCACGTAGTAATGTGGTAACACACTGAAGCAGTCAATTTAACCTGGTTTCGATCAATATTTTAGAGGATAACACCGGTTAGGTCTGGGTTAGGTCTGAGTTATGCCCGCATCTGGCTCATGATTTTGCCTTCTTCGCATACTTGTTGGCCAGATCCTGGGTTTTTTTCGTGTTTGAATCACGTAGTAATGTGGTAACACACTGAAGCAGTCAATTAAACCTGGTTCCGATCAATATTTTAGAGGATAACACCGGTTAGGTCTGGGTTAGGTCTGGGTTATGACCGCATCTGGCTCATGATTTTGCCTTCTTCGCATACTTGTTGGTCAGATCCTGGATTTTTTTCGTGTTTGAATCACGTAGTAATGTGGTAACACACTGAAGCAGTCAATTTAACCTGGTTTCGATCAATATTTTAGAGGATAACACCGGTTAGGTCTGGGTTAGGTCTGGGATACGCGCGCATCTGGCTTATACTTTCGCCTTTTTCGCAAACTTGTTGGCCAGATCCTGGGTTTTTCCGTGTTTGAATCACGTAGTAATGTGGTAACATAATGAAGCAGTCAATTAACACTGGATTCGATCAATATTTTGGAGGATGACACCGGTTAGGTCTGGGTTAGGTCTGGGTTATGCCCGCATCTGGCTCATGATTTTGCCTTCTTCGCATACTTGTTGGCCAGATCCTGGGTTTTTTTCGTGTTTGAATCACGCAGTAATGTGGTAACACACTGAAGCAGTCAATTAAACCTGGTTTCGATCAATTTCTTTAGGGGATGACACCGGTTAGGTCTGGGTTAGGTCTGGGTTATGCCCGCATCTGGCTCATGATTTTGCCTTCTTCGCATACTTGTTGGTCAGATCCTGGATTTTTTTCGTGTTTGAATCACGTAGTAATGTGGTAACACACTGAAGCAGTCAATTAAACCTGGTTCCGATCAATATTTTAGAGGATAACACCGGTTAGGTCTGGGTTAGGTCTGGGTTATGACCGCATCTGACTCATGATTTTGCCTTCTTCGCATACTTGTTGGTCAGATCCTGGATTTTTTTCGTGTTTGAATCACGTAGTAATGTGGTAACACACTGAAGCAGTCAATTTAACCTGGTTTCGATCAATATTTTAGAGGATAACACCGGTTAGGTCTGGGTTAGGTCTGGGATACGCGCGCATCTGGCTTATACTTTCGCCTTTTTCGCAAACTTGTTGGCCAGATCCTGGGTTTTTCCGTGTTTGAATCACGTAGTAATGTGGTAACATAATGAAGCAGTCAATTAACACTGGATTCGATCAATATTTTGGAGGATGACACCGGTTAGGTCTGGGTTAGGTCTGGGTTATGCCCGCATCTGGCTCATGATTTTGCCTTCTTCGCATACTTGTTGGCCAGATCCTGGATTTTTTTCGAGTTTGAATCACGTAGTAATGTGGTAACACACTGAAGCAGTCAATTTAACCTGGTTTCGATCAATATTTTAGAGGATAACACCGGTTATGTCTGGGTTAGATCTGGGATACGCGCGCATCTGGCTTATACTTTCGCCTTTTTCGCAAACTTGTTGGCCAGATCCTGGGTTTTTTCCGTGTTTGTATCACGTAGTAATGTGGTAACACACTGAAGCAGTCAATTAAACCTGGTTTCGATCAATATTTTAGAGGATAACACCGGTTAGGTCTGGGTTAGGTCTGGGTTATGCCCGCATCTGGCTCATGATTTTGCCTTCTTCGCATACTTGTTGGCCAGATCCTGGGTTTTTTTCGTGTTTGAATCACGCAGTAATGTGGTAACACACTGAAGCAGTCAATTAAACCTGGTTTCGATCAATTTCTTTAGGGGATGACACCGGTTAGGTCTGGGTTAGGTCTGGGTTATGCCCGCATCTGGCTCATGATTTTGCCTTCTTCGCATACTTGTTGGTCAGATCCTGGATTTTTTTCGTGTTTGAATCACGTAGTAATGTGGTAACACACTGAAGCAGTCAATTTAACCTGGTTTCGATCAATATTTTAGAGGATAACACCGGTTAGGTCTGGGTTAGGTCTGAGTTATGCCCGCATCTGGCTCATGATTTTGCCTTCTTCGCATACTTGTTGGCCAGATCCTGGATTTTTTTCGTGTTTGAAACACGTAGTAATGTGGTAACACACTGAAGCAGTCAATTTAACCTGGTTTCGATCAATTTTTTTAGGAAATGACACCGGTTAGGTCTGGGTTAGGTCTGGGTTATGCCCGCATCTGGCTCATGATTTTGCCTTCTTCGCATACTTGTTGGCCAGATCCTGGATTTTTTTCGTGTTTGAAACACGTAGTAATGTGGTAACACACTGAAGCAGTCAATTTAACCTGGTTTCGATCAATATTTTAGAGGATAACACCGGTTAGGTCTGGGTTAGGTCTGGGATACGCGCGCATCTGGCTTATACTTTCGCCTTTTTCGCAAACTTGTTGGCCAGATCCTGGGTTTTTTTCGTGTTTGAATCACGTAGTAATACTGTAATTCACTGAAGCAGTCAATTAAACCTGGTTTCGATCAATATTTTAGACGATAACACCGGTTAGGTCTGGGTTAGGTCTGGGTTATGCCCGCATCTGGCTCATGATTTTGCCTTCTTCGCATACTTGTTGGCCAGATCCTGGGTTTTTTTCGTGTTTGAATCACGCAGTAATGTGGTAACACACTGAAGCAGTCAATTAAACCTGGTTTCGATCAATTTCTTTAGGGGATGACACCGGTTAGGTCTGGGTTAGGTCTGGGTTATGCCCGCATCTGGCTCATGATTTTGCCTTCTTCGCATACTTGTTGGTCAGATCCTGGATTTTTTTCGTGTTTGAATCACGTAGTAATGTGGTAACACACTGAAGCAGTCAATTTAACCTGGTTTCGATCAATATTTTAGAGGATAACACCGGTTAGGTCTGGGTTAGGTCTGAGTTATGCCCGCATCTGGCTCATGATTTTGCCTTCTTCGCATACTTGTTGGCCAGATCCAGGGTTTTTTTCGTGTTTGAATCACGTAGTAATGTGGTAACACACTGAAGCAGTCAATTAAACCTGGTTTCGATCAATATTTTAGAGGATAACACCGGTTAGGTCTGGGTTTGGTCTGGGATATGCGCGCATCTGGCTTACACTTTCGCCATTTTCGCAAACTTGTTGGCCAGATCCTGGGTTTTTTTCGTGTTTGAATCACGCAGTAATGTGGTAACACACTGAAGCAGTCAATTAAACCTGGTTTCGATCAATTTTTTTAGGGGATGACACCGGTTAGGTCTGGGTTAGGTCTGGGTTATGCCCGCATCTGGCTCATGATTTTGCCTTCTTCGCATACTTGTTGGCCAGATCCAGGGTTTTTTTCGTGTTTGAATCACGTAGTAATGTGGTAACTCACTGAAGCAGTCAATTAAACCTGGTTTCGATCAATATTTTAGAGGATAACACCGGTTAGGTCTCGGTTAGGTCTGGGATATGCGCGCATCTGGCTTACACTTTCGCCATTTTCGCAAACTTGTTGGCCAGATCCTGGGTTTTTCTCGTGGGTGAATCACGTAGTAATGTTGTACCAGCCTGAGGCAGTCAATTTAACCTGGTTTCGATCAATATTTCAGAGGATAACACCGGTTAGGTCTGGGTTAGGTCCGGGAAATGCACGCATCTGGCTCATGATTTCGCCTTGTTCGCAAACTTGTTGGCCAGATCCTGGGTTTTTTCCGTGTTTGAATCACGTAGTAATGTGGTAATTCACTGAGGCAGTCAATTAAACCTGGTTTCGATCAATATTTTAGAGGATAACACCGGTTAGGTCTGGGTTAGGTCTGGGTTATGCCCGCATCTGGCTGATGATTTTGCCTTCTTCGCATACTTGTTGGCCAGATCCTGGGTTTTTTTCGTGTTTGAATCACGTACTAATGTGGTACCACACTGAGGCAGTCAATTAAACCTGGTTTCGATCAATATTTTAGAGGATAACACCGGTTAGGTCTGGGTTAGGTCTGGGTTATGCCCGCATCTGGCTCATGATTTTGCCTTCTTCGCATACTTGTTGGCCAGATCCTGGGTTTTTTTCGTGTTTGAATCACGCAGTAATGTGGTAATACACTGAAGCAGTCAATTAAACCTGGTTTCGATCAATATTTTAGAGGGTAACACCGGTTAGGACTGGGTTCGGTCCGGGAAATGCACGCATCTGGCTTATGATTTCGCCTTTTTCGCAAACTTGTTAACCAGATCCTGGGTTTTTTCCGTGTTTGAATCACGTACTAATGTGGTACCACACTGAGGCAGTCAATTAAACCTGGTTTCGATCAATATTTTAGAGGATAACACCGGTTAGGTCTGGGTTAGGTCTGGGTTATGCCCGCATCTGGCTCATGATTTTGCCTTCTTCGCATACTTGTTGGCCAGATCCTGGGTTTTTTTCGTGTTTGAATCACGCAGTAATGTGGTAACACACTGAAGCAGTCAATTAAACCTGGTTTCGATCAATTTCTTTAGGGGATGACACCGGTTAGGTCTGGGTTAGGTCTGGGTTATGCCCGCATCTGGCTCATGATTTTGCATTCTTCGCATACTTGTTGGTCAGATCCTGGATTTTTTTCGTGTTTGAATCACGTAGTAATGTGGTAACACACTGAAGCAGTCAATTTAACCTGGTTTCGATCAATATTTTAGAGGATAACACCGGTTAGGTCTGGGTTAGGTCTGAGTTATGCCCGCATCTGGCTCATGATTTTGCCTTCTTCGCATACTTGTTGGCCAGATCCTGGGTTTTTTTCGTGTTTGAATCACGTAGTAATGTGGTAACACACTGAAGCAGTCAATTAAACCTGGTTCCGATCAATATTTTAGAGGATAACACCGGTTAGGTCTGGGTTAGGTCTGGGTTATGACCGCATCTGGCTCATGATTTTGCCTTCTTCGCATACTTGTTGGTCAGATCCTGGATTTTTTTCGTGTTTGAATCACGTAGTAATGTGGTAACACACTGAAGCAGTCAATTTAACCTGGTTTCGATCAATATTTTAGAGGATAACACCGGTTAGGTCTGGGTTAGGTCTGGGATACTCGCGCATCTGGCTTATACTTTCGCCTTTTTCGCAAACTTGTTGGCCAGATCCTGGGTTTTTCCGTGTTTGAATCACGTAGTAATGTGGTAACATAATGAAGCAGTCAATTAACACTGGATTCGATCAATATTTTGGAGGATGACACCGGTTAGGTCTGGGTTAGGTCTGGGTTATGCCCGCATCTGGCTCATGATTTTGCCTTCTTCGCATACTTGTTGGCCAGATCCTGGGTTTTTTTCGTGTTTGAATCACGCAGTAATGTGGTAACACACTGAAGCAGTCAATTAAACCTGGTTTCGATCAATTTCTTTAGGGGATGACACCGGTTAGGTCTGGGTTAGGTCTGGGTTATGCCCGCATCTGGCTCATGATTTTGCCTTCTTCGCATACTTGTTGGTCAGATCCTGGATTTTTTTCGTGTTTGAATCACGTAGTAATGTGGTAACACACTGAAGCAGTCAATTAAACCTGGTTCCGATCAATATTTTAGAGGATAACACCGGTTAGGTCTGGGTTAGGTCTGGGTTATGACCGCATCTGACTCATGATTTTGCCTTCTTTGCATACTTGTTGGTCAGATCCTGGATTTTTTTCGTGTTTGAATCACGTAGTAATGTGGTAACACACTGAAGCAGTCAATTTAACCTGGTTTCGATCAATATTTTAGAGGATAACACCGGTTAGGTCTGGGTTAGGTCTGGGATACGCGCGCATCTGGCTTATACTTTCGCCTTTTTCGCAAACTTGTTGGCCAGATCCTGGGTTTTTCCGTGTTTGAATCACGTAGTAATGTGGTAACATAATGAAGCAGTCAATTAACACTGGATTCGATCAATATTTTGGAGGATGACACCGGTTAGGTCTGGGTTAGGTCTGGGTTATGCCCGCATCTGGCTCATGATTTTGCCTTCTTCGCATACTTGTTGGCCAGATCCTGGATTTTTTTCGAGTTTGAATCACGTAGTAATGTGGTAACACACTGAAGCAGTCAATTTAACCTGGTTTCGATCAATATTTTAGAGGATAACACCGGTTATGTCTGGGTTAGATCTGGGATACGCGCGCATCTGGCTTATACTTTCGCCTTTTTCGCAAACTTGTTGGCCAGATCCTGGGTTTTTTCCGTGTTTGTATCACGTAGTAATGTGGTAACACACTGAAGCAGTCAATTAAACCTGGTTTCGATCAATATTTTAGAGGATAACACCGGTTAGGTCTGGGTTAGGTCTGGGTTATGCCCGCATCTGGCTCATGATTTTGCCTTCTTCGCATACTTGTTGGCCAGATCCTGCGTTTTTTTCGTGTTTGAATCACGCAGTAATGTGGTAACACACTGAAGCAGTCAATTAAACCTGGTTTCGATCAATTTCTTTAGGGGATGACACCGGTTAGGTCTGGGTTAGGTCTGGGTTATGCCCGCATCTGGCTCATGATTTTGCCTTCTTCGCATACTTGTTGGTCAGATCCTGGATTTTTTTCGTGTTTGAATCACGTAGTAATGTGGTAACACACTGAAGCAGTCAATTTAACCTGGTTTCGATCAATATTTTAGAGGATAACACCGGTTAGGTCTGGGTTAGGTCTGAGTTATGCCCGCATCTGGCTCATGATTTTGCCTTCTTCGCATACTTGTTGGCCAGATCCTGGATTTTTTTCGTGTTTGAAACACGTAGCAATGTGGTAACACACTGAAGCAGTCAATTTAACCTGGTTTCGATCAATTTTTTTAGGAAATGACACCGGTTAGGTCTGGGTTAGGTCTGGGTTATGCCCGCATCTGGCTCATGATTTTGCCTTCTTCGCATACTTGTTGGCCAGATCCTGGATTTTTTTCGTGTTTGAAACACGTAGTAATGTGGTAACACACTGAAGCAGTCAATTTAACCTGGTTTCGATCAATATTTTAGAGGATAACACCGGTTAGGTCTGGGTTAGGTCTGGGATACGCGCGCATCTGGCTTATACTTTCGCCTTTTTCGCAAACTTGTTGGCCAGATCCTGGGTTTTTTTCGTGTTTGAATCACGTAGTAATACTGTAATTCACTGAAGCAGTCAATTAAACCTGGTTTCGATCAATATTTTAGACGATAACACCGGTTAGGTCTGGGTTAGGTCTGGGTTATGCCCGCATCTGGCTCATGATTTTGCCTTCTTCGCATACTTGTTGGCCAGATCCTGGGTTTTTTTCGTGTTTGAATCACGCAGTAATGTGGTAACACACTGAAGCAGTCAATTAAACCTGGTTTCGATCAATTTCTTTAGGGGATGACACCGGTTAGGTCTGGGTTAGGTCTGGGTTATGCCCGCATCTGGCTCATGATTTTGCCTTCTTCGCATACTTGTTGGTCAGATCCTGGATTTTTTTCGTGTTTGAATCACGTAGTAATGTGGTAACACACTGAAGCAGTCAATTTAACCTGGTTTCGATCAATATTTTAGAGGATAACACCGGTTAGGTCTGGGTTAGGTCTGAGTTATGCCCGCATCTGGCTCATGATTTTGCCTTCTTCGCATACTTGTTGGCCAGATCCAGGGTTTTTTTCGTGTTTGAATCACGTAGTAATGTGGTAACACACTGAGGCAGTCAATTAAACCTGGTTTCGATCAATATTTTAGAGGATAACACCGGTTAGGTCTGGGTTTGGTCTGGGATATGCGCGCATCTGGCTTACACTTTCGCCATTTTCGCAAACTTGTTGGCCAGATCCTGGGTTTTTTTCGTGTTTGAATCACGCAGTAATGTGGTAACACACTGAAGCAGTCAATTAAACCTGGTTTAGATCAATTTTTTTAGGGGATGACACCGGTTAGGTCTGGGTTAGGTCTGGGTTATGCCCGCATCTGGCTCATGATTTTGCCTTCTTCGCATACTTGTTGGCCAGATCCAGGGTTTTTTTCGTGTTTGAATCACGTAGTAATGTGGTAACACACTGAAGCAGTCAATTAAACCTGGTTTCGATCAATATTTTAGAGGATAACACCGGTTAGGTCTCGGTTAGGTCTGGGATATGCGCGCATCTGGCTTACACTTTCGCCATTTTCGCAAACTTGTTGGCCAGATCCTGGGTTTTTCTCGTGGGTGAATCACGTAGTAATGTTGTACCAGCCTGAGGCAGTCAATTTAACCTGGTTTCGATCAATATTTCAGAGGATAACACCGGTTAGGTCTGGGTTAGGTCCGGGAAATGCACGCATCTGGCTCATGATTTCGCCTTGTTCGCAAACTTGTTGGCCAGATCCTGGGTTTTTTCCGTGTTTGAATCACGTAGTAATGTGGTAATTCACTGAGGCAGTCAATTAAACCTGGTTTCGATCAATATTTTAGAGGATAACACCGGTTAGGTCTGGGTTAGGTCTGGGTTATGCCCGCATCTGGCTCATGATTTTGCCTTCTTCGCATACTTGTTGGCCAGATCCTGGGTTTTTTTCGTGTTTGAATCACGTAGTAATGTGGTAACACACTGAAGCAGTCAATTAAACCTGGTTTCGATCAATATTTTAGAGGATAACACCGGTTAGGTCTGGGTTAGGTCTGGGTTATGCCCGCATCTGGCTCATGATTTTGCCTTCTTCGCATACTTGTTGGCCAGATCCTGGGGTTTTTCCGTGTTTGAATCACGTAGTAATGTGGTAATACACTGAAGCAGTCAATTAAACCTGGTTTCGATCAATATTTTAGAGGGTAACACCGGTTAGGACTGGGTTCGGTCCGGGAAATGCACGCATCTGGCTTATGATTTCGCCTTTTTCGCAAACTTGTTAACCAGATCCTGGGTTTTTTCCGTGTTTGAATCACGTACTAATGTGGTACCACACTGAGGCAGTCAATTAAACCTGGTTTCGATCAATATTTTAGAGGATAACACCGGTTAGGTCTGGGTTAGGTCTGGGTTATGCCCGCATCTGGCTCATGATTTTGCCTTCCTCGCATACTTGTTGGCCAGATCCTGGGTTTTTTTCGTGTTTGAATCATGTAGTAATGTGGTAACACACAGAAGCAGTCAATTAAACCTGGTTTCGATCAATATTTTAGAGGATAACACCGGTTAGGTCTGGGTTAGATCTGGGTTATGCCCGCATCTGGCTCATGATTTTGCCTTCTTCGCATACTTGTTGGCCAGATCCTGGGATTTTTTCGTGTTTGAATCACGCAGTAATGTGGTAACACACTGAGGCAGTCAATTAAACCTGGTTTCGATCAATTTTTTTAGGGGATGACACCGGTTAGGTCTGGGTTATGCCCGCATCTGGCTCATGATTTTGCCTTCTTCGCATACTTGTTGGTCAGATCCTGGATTTTTTTCGTGTTTGAATCACGTAGTAATGTGGTAACACACTGAAGCAGTCAATTTAACCTGGTTTCGATCAATATTTTAGACGATAACACCGGTTAGGTCTGGGTTAGGTCTAGGATACGCGCGCATGTGGCTTATACTTTTTTTTTTTTTTTTTTTTTTTTTTTTTTTTTGTCGTGGGGAAAATCTTCGAAAGACTCCCTCCCACCTCCTTGGGGAGAGGTGGGAGGGGTGTGTGGGATTTCCCGCGCCCGTACAACGACAGGCGCGGGACCTACCCACTAAAAACCCCACGGTGACCCTTCGGCACGCTTTGGGAGGATACCGGGAATCGCTCGAAGCATTCTTCCGGTATCCTCCCCGTGCCCGCGCTTTCGCGCCCATCCCCCGGGGGGACAATCGGTCCCCCCAGTAGACACACTGCCTCATAGCGGCGGGACGGGGCCACTCCATCCTGCCGCTATCCGTCCCGGGGCCGCGTTTAGTGGCGGCTGCGAGCCCCAACTCGCAACCGCCCGCGACCCCGTTTCCACCCCTCGGCGGCCGGGCGTTCATGGCCGCACCAGACCGCCGAGGGTGCCTCCCCTTGCGTCGGACCGGTAGAGGGAGGCACTCCTACCCCCAACCGGTCCGACCCGGCGCCGCCTGGCGGGAGGAGGGTCCCCTCAGGACCCCCCTCCCAGCCTAGGTCATCCGCCACGCCGAGGCGGCCGCCCGCGACGCCTCGCGACCGGGCGACGACCTCGGGCCACCGCACGAGCGCGAGCTTCAGCGCGCCGCTGAAGCTCGCGCTCCCTCCCCGCGGCCTCCTTCTGCAACATTACGTTCTCGCAGAAGGAGGCCACGGCCCTCCACTTCTCCTCGCTGCCGAGCATGGCGCGCACCACGCCCGGCAGCGAGACATCCCGCCCGACGACGCCGACCAGGACACGGCGCTCCCCCTCCCACGCGGGGCATACCTCCAGGGTATGATCCGCCGTGTCCTGCTCAGCGTCGCAGTGGCAGCAACGCGCCGTCGGCTCCTTCCCTATCCGGCACAGGTATCTTCCGAAGCTGCCATGCCCGGAAAATACCTGTGCCAGCCGGTAGGTGAGGCTGCCATGGCCTCTGTCCAGCCACTCCTTCAGGAGTGGCCGAACAGCCCCGACAGTCCGGTGCCCCGCGGTTGGCAGAGCCAGCCGCTCCTGCCACGCGAGCAACACGGACTGCCGGGCCTGGCGCTTCAAATCGCCCCAAGCAGGTTCCTGCCCGCCCGGGACCGCCCCCACCCCCGCGCGACGGTCGACGCGGTGCCGGTACATCACCGCGTGCGACCGCGCGAGCAGGTCCATGGGCGGCATCCCCGCTAGAACCGTCGCCGCCTCATGTGACACGGTCCGATACCCGCGGACGACCCTGAGCGCCATGCGCCTCTGCACCCGACGCAGCATAGTCATGCTGCGCCGGGAGGCAGCCAGGTCGTCCGCCCAGACGGGGGCCCCGTATAGGGCCACCGACTGGACCATTGCCACATAGAGGCGACGAACTCGGCCCGCCGGGCCCCCCAGGTTGGGCAGGATCCGGCCCAGAGCCGCAACCATCCTTTCCAACCGGGGGACCAGGCAGCGGAAATGCTTCTCGAAACGCCAGTGGCTATCGAGGATCAGCCCCAGATACCTGATCTGGGGCTTCACCTCGATGTCAGCCCCACCCACCCGAATCAGAGGGGGTGGCGGATCCTGCCGAGGTGAATGAAACGCAATCACCTCGGTCTTATGGACCGCCACCGTCATGTGGCTTATACTTTCGCCTTTTTCGCAAACTTGTTGGCCAGATCCTGGGTTTTTTCCGTGTTTGAATCACGTAGTAATGTGGTAACACACTGAAGCAGTCAATTAAACCAGGTTCCGATCAATATTTTAGAGGATAACACCGGTTAGGTCTGGGTTAGATCTGGGTTATGCCCGCATCTGGCTCATGATTTTGCCTTCTTCGCATACTTGTTGGCCAGATCCTGGGATTTTTTCGTGTTTGAATCACGCAGTAATGTGGTACCACACTGAGGCAGTCAATTAAACCTGGTTTCGATCAATATTTTAGAGGATAACACCGGTTAGGTCTGGGTTAGGTCTGGGTTATGCGCGCATCTGGCTTATACTTTCGCCTTTTTCGCAAACTTGTTGGCCAGATCCTGGGTTTTTTTCGTGTTTGAATCACGTAGTAATGTGGTAACACACAGAAGCAGTCAATTAAACCTGGTTTCGATCAATATTTTAGAGGATAACACCGGTTAGGTCTGGGTTAGGTCTGGGTTATGCCCGCATCTGGCTCATGATTTTGCCTTCCTCGCATACTTGTTGGCCAGATCCTGGGTTTTTTTCGTGTTTGAATCATGTTGTAATGTGGTAACACACAGAAGCAGTCAATTAAACCTGGTTTCGATCAATATTTTAGAGGATAACACCGGTTAGGTCTGGGTTAGGTCTGGGTTATGCCCGCATCTGGCTCATGATTTTGCCTTCTTCGCATACTTGTTGGCCAGATCCTGGGTTTTTTTCGTGTTTGAATCACGTAGTAATGTGGTAACACACTGAAGCAGTCAATTAAACTTGGTTCCGATCAATATTTTAGAGGATAACACCGGTTAGGTCTGGGTTAGGTCTGGGTTATGACCGCATCTGGCTCATGATTTTGCCTTCTTCGCATACTTGTGGGCCAGATCCTGGGTTTTTTTCGTGTTTGAATCACGTAGTAATGTGGTAACACACTGAAGCAGTCAATTAAACCTGGTTTCGATCAATATTTTAGAGGATAACACCGGTTAGGTCTGGGTTAGGTCTGGGTTATGCGCGCATCTGGCTTATACTTTCGCCTTTTTCGCAAACTTGTTGGCCAGATCCTGGGTTTTTTTCGTGTTTGAATCACGTAGTAATACTGTAATTCACTGAAGCAGTCAATTAAACCAGGTTTCGGTCAATATTTTAGAGGATAACACCGGTTAGGTCTGGGTTAGGTCTGAGTTATGCCCGCATCTGGCTCATGATTTTGCCTTTTTCGCAAACTTGTAGGCCAGATCCTGGGTTTTTTCCGTGTTTGAATCACGTAGTAATGTTGTAGCACACTGAAGCAGTCAATTAAACCTGGTTTGGATCAATATTTTAGAGGATAACACCGGTTAGGTCTGGGTTAGGTCTGGGATATGTGCGCATCTGGCTTATACTTTCGCCTTTTTCGCAAACTTGTTGGCCAGATCCTGGGTTTTTTCCATGTTTGAATCACGTAGTAATGTGGTAATTCACTGAAGCAGTCAATTAAACCTGGTTTCGATCAATATTTTAGAGGATAACACCGGTTAGGTCTGGGTTAGGTCTGGGTTATGCCCGCATCTGGCTCATGATTTTGCCTTCTTCGCATACTTGTTGGCCAGATCCGGTTTTTTTTGTGTTTGAATCACGTAGTAATGTGGTAACACACTGAAGCAGTCAATTAAACCTGGTTTCGATCAATTTTTTTAGGAAATGACACCGGTTAGGTCTGGGTTAGGTCTGGGTTATGCCCGCATCTGGCTCATGATTTTGCCTTCTTCGCATACTTGTTGGCCAGATCCTGGACTTTTTTCGTGTTTGAAACACGTAGTAATGTGGTAACACACTGAAGCAGTCAATTTAACCTGGTTTCGATCAATATTTTAGAGGATAACACCGGTTAGGTCTGGGTTAGGTCTGGGATACGCGCGCATCTGGCTTATACTTTCGCCTTTTTCGCAAACTTGTTGGCCAGATCCTGGGTTTTTCCGTGTTTGAATCACGTAGTAATGTGGTAACATAATGAAGCAGTCAATTAACCCTGGATTCGATCAATATTTTGGAGGATGACACCGGTTAGGTCTGGGTTAGGTCTGGGTTATGCCCGCATCTGGCTCATGATTTTGCCTTCTTCGCATACTTGTTGGCCAGATCCTGGATTTTTTTCGAGTTTGAATCACGTAGTAATGTGGTAACACACTGAAGTAGTCAATTAAACCTGGTTCCGATCAATTTCTTTAGGGGATGACACCGGTTAGGTCTGGGTTAGGTCTGGGATATGCGCGCATCTGGCTTACACTTTCGCCATTTTCGCAAACTTGTTGGCCAGATCCTGGGTTTTTTTCGTGGGTGAATCACGTAGTAATGTTGTACCAGCCTGAGGCAGTCAATTAAACCTGGTTTCGATCAATATTTCAGAGGATAACACCGGTTAGGTCTGGGTTAGGTCTGGGTTATGCCCGCATCTGGCTCATGATTTTGCCTTCTTCGCATACTTGTTGGCCAGATCCTGGGGTTTTTCCGTGTTTGAATCACGTAGTAATGTGGTAATACACTGAAGCAGTCAATTAAACCTGGTTTCGATCAATATTTTAGAGGGTAACACCGGTTAGGACTGGGTTCGGTCCGGGAAATGCACGCATCTGGCTTATGATTTCGCCTTTTTCGCAAACTTGTTAACCAGATCCTGGGTTTTTTCCGTGTTTGAATCACGTACTAATGTGGTACCACACTGAGGCAGTCAATTAAACCTGGTTTCGATCAATATTTTAGAGGATAACACCGGTTAGGTCTGGGTTAGGTCTGGGTTATGCCCGCATCTGGCTCATGATTTTGCCTTCTTCGCATACTTGTTGGCCAGATCCTGGGTTTTTTTCGTGTTTGAATCACGCAGTAATGTGGTAACACACTGAAGCAGTCAATTAAACCTGGTTTCGATCAATTTCTTTAGGGGATGACACCGGTTAGGTCTGGGTTAGGTCTGGGTTATGCCCGCATCTGGCTCATGATTTTGCATTCTTCGCATACTTGTTGGTCAGATCCTGGATTTTTTTCGTGTTTGAATCACGTAGTAATGTGGTAACACACTGAAGCAGTCAATTTAACCTGGTTTCGATCAATATTTTAGAGGATAACACCGGTTAGGTCTGGGTTAGGTCTGAGTTATGCCCGCATCTGGCTCATGATTTTGCCTTCTTCGCATACTTGTTGGCCAGATCCTGGGTTTTTTTCGTGTTTGAATCACGTAGTAATGTGGTAACACACTGAAGCAGTCAATTAAACCTGGTTCCGATCAATATTTTAGAGGATAACACCGGTTAGGTCTGGGTTAGGTCTGGGTTATGACCGCATCTGGCTCATGATTTTGCCTTCTTCGCATACTTGTTGGTCAGATCCTGGATTTTTTTCGTGTTTGAATCACGTAGTAATGTGGTAACACACTGAAGCAGTCAATTTAACCTGGTTTCGATCAATATTTTAGAGGATAACACCGGTTAGGTCTGGGTTAGGTCTGGGATACGCGCGCATCTGGCTTATACTTTCGCCTTTTTCGCAAACTTGTTGGCCAGATCCTGGGTTTTTCCGTGTTTGAATCACGTAGTAATGTGGTAACATAATGAAGCAGTCAATTAACACTGGATTCGATCAATATTTTGGAGGATGACACCGGTTAGGTCTGGGTTAGGTCTGGGTTATGCCCGCATCTGGCTCATGATTTTGCCTTCTTCGCATACTTGTTGGCCAGATCCTGGGTTTTTTTCGTGTTTGAATCACGCAGTAATGTGGTAACACACTGAAGCAGTCAATTAAACCTGGTTTCGATCAATTTCTTTAGGGGATGACACCGGTTAGGTCTGGGTTAGGTCTGGGTTATGCCCGCATCTGGCTCATGATTTTGCCTTCTTCGCATACTTGTTGGTCAGATCCTGGATTTTTTTCGTGTTTGAATCACGTAGTAATGTGGTAACACACTGAAGCAGTCAATTAAACCTGGTTCCGATCAATATTTTAGAGGATAACACCGGTTAGGTCTGGGTTAGGTCTGGGTTATGACCGCATCTGACTCATGATTTTGCCTTCTTCGCATACTTGTTGGTCAGATCCTGGATTTTTTTCGTGTTTGAATCACGTAGTAATGTGGTAACACACTGAAGCAGTCAATTTAACCTGGTTTCGATCAATATTTTAGAGGATAACACCGGTTAGGTCTGGGTTAGGTCTGGGATACGCGCGCATCTGGCTTATACTTTCGCCTTTTTCGCAAACTTGTTGGCCAGATCCTGGGTTTTTCCGTGTTTGAATCACGTAGTAATGTGGTAACATAATGAAGCAGTCAATTAACACTGGATTCGATCAATATTTTGGAGGATGACACCGGTTAGGTCTGGGTTAGGTCTGGGTTATGCCCGCATCTGGCTCATGATTTTGCCTTCTTCGCATACTTGTTGGCCAGATCCTGGATTTTTTTCGAGTTTGAATCACGTAGTAATGTGGTAACACACTGAAGCAGTCAATTTAACCTGGTTTCGATCAATATTTTAGAGGATAACACCGGTTATGTCTGGGTTAGATCTGGGATACGCGCGCATCTGGCTTATACTTTCGCCTTTTTCGCAAACTTGTTGGCCAGATCCTGGGTTTTTTCCGTGTTTGTATCACGTAGTAATGTGGTAACACACTGAAGCAGTCAATTAAACCTGGTTTCGATCAATATTTTAGAGGATAACACCGGTTAGGTCTGGGTTAGGTCTGGGTTATGCCCGCATCTGGCTCATGATTTTGCCTTCTTCGCATACTTGTTGGCCAGATCCTGGGTTTTTTTCGTGTTTGAATCACGCAGTAATGTGGTAACACACTGAAGCAGTCAATTAAACCTGGTTTCGATCAATTTCTTTAGGGGATGACACCGGTTAGGTCTGGGTTAGGTCTGGGTTATGCCCGCATCTGGCTCATGATTTTGCCTTCTTCGCATACTTGTTGGTCAGATCCTGGATTTTTTTCGTGTTTGAATCACGTAGTAATGTGGTAACACACTGAAGCAGTCAATTTAACCTGGTTTCGATCAATATTTTAGAGGATAACACCGGTTAGGTCTGGGTTAGGTCTGAGTTATGCCCGCATCTGGCTCATGATTTTGCCTTCTTCGCATACTTGTTGGCCAGATCCTGGATTTTTTTCGTGTTTGAAACACGTAGTAATGTGGTAACACACTGAAGCAGTCAATTTAACCTGGTTTCGATCAATTTTTTTAGGAAATGACACCGGTTAGGTCTGGGTTAGGTCTGGGTTATGCCCGCATCTGGCTCATGATTTTGCCTTCTTCGCATACTTGTTGGCCAGATCCTGGATTTTTTTCGTGTTTGAAACACGTAGTAATGTGGTAACACACTGAAGCAGTCAATTTAACCTGGTTTCGATCAATATTTTAGAGGATAACACCGGTTAGGTCTGGGTTAGGTCTGGGATACGCGCGCATCTGGCTTATACTTTCGCCTTTTTCGCAAACTTGTTGGCCAGATCCTGGGTTTTTTTCGTGTTTGAATCACGTAGTAATACTGTAATTCACTGAAGCAGTCAATTAAACCTGGTTTCGATCAATATTTTAGACGATAACACCGGTTAGGTCTGGGTTAGGTCTGGGTTATGCCCGCATCTGGCTCATGATTTTGCCTTCTTCGCATACTTGTTGGCCAGATCCTGGGTTTTTTTCGTGTTTGAATCACGCAGTAATGTGGTAACACACTGAAGCAGTCAATTAAACCTGGTTTCGATCAATTTCTTTAGGGGATGACACCGGTTAGGTCTGGGTTAGGTCTGGGTTATGCCCGCATCTGGCTCATGATTTTGCCTTCTTCGCATACTTGTTGGTCAGATCCTGGATTTTTTTCGTGTTTGAATCACGTAGTAATGTGGTAACACACTGAAGCAGTCAATTTAACCTGGTTTCGATCAATATTTTAGAGGATAACACCGGTTAGGTCTGGGTTAGGTCTGAGTTATGCCCGCATCTGGCTCATGATTTTGCCTTCTTCGCATACTTGTTGGCCAGATCCAGGGTTTTTTTCGTGTTTGAATCACGTAGTAATGTGGTAACACACTGAAGCAGTCAATTAAACCTGGTTTCGATCAATATTTTAGAGGATAACACCGGTTAGGTCTGGGTTTGGTCTGGGATATGCGCGCATCTGGCTTACACTTTCGCCATTTTCGCAAACTTGTTGGCCAGATCCTGGGTTTTTTTCGTGTTTGAATCACGCAGTAATGTGGTAACACACTGAAGCAGTCAATTAAACCTGGTTTCGATCAATTTTTTTAGGGGATGACACCGGTTAGGTCTGGGTTAGGTCTGGGTTATGCCCGCATCTGGCTCATGATTTTGCCTTCTTCGCATACTTGTTGGTCAGATCCTGGATTTTTTTCGTGTTTGAATCACGTAGTAATGTGGTAACACACTGAAGCAGTCAATTTAACCTGGTTTCGATCAATATTTTAGAGGATAACACCGGTTAGGTCTGGGTTAGGTCTGAGTTATGCCCGCATCTGGCTCATGATTTTGCCTTCTTCGCATACTTGTTGGCCAGATCCTGGGTTTTTTTCGTGTTTGAATCACGTAGTAATGTGGTAACACACTGAAGCAGTCAATTAAACCTGGTTTCGATCAATATTTTAGAGGATAACACCGGTTAGGTCTGGGTTAGGTCTGGGATATGCGCGCATCTGGCTTACACTTTCGCCATTTTCGCAAACTTGTTGGCCAGATCCTGGGTTTTTTTCGTGGGTGAATCACGTAGTAATGTTGTACCAGCCTGAGGCAGTCAATTAAACCTGGTTTCGATCAATATTTCAGAGGATAACACCGGTTAGGTCTGGGTTAGGTCTGGGCTATGCCCGCATCTGGCTCATGATTTTGCCTTCTTCGCATACTTGTTGGCCAGATCCTGGGGTTTTTCCGTGTTTGAATCACGTAGTAATGTGGTAATACACTGAAGCAGTCAATTAAACCTGGTTTCGATCAATATTTTAGAGGGTAACACCGGTTAGGACTGGGTTCGGTCCGGGAAATGCACGCATCTGGCTTATGATTTCGCCTTTTTCGCAAACTTGTTAACCAGATCCTGGGTTTTTTCCGTGTTTGAATCACGTACTAATGTGGTACCACACTGAGGCAGTCAATTAAACCTGGTTTCGATCAATATTTTAGAGGATAACACCGGTTAGGTCTGGGTTAGGTCTGGGTTATGCCCGCATCTGGCTCATGATTTTGCCTTCCTCGCATACTTGTTGGCCAGATCCTGGGTTTTTTTCGTGTTTGAATCACGTAGTAATGTGGTACCACACTGAGGCAGTCAATTAAACCTGGTTTCGATCAATATTTTAGAGGATAACACCGGTTAGGTCTGGGTTTGGTCTGGGTTATGCCCGCATCTGGCTCATGATTTTGCCTTCCTCGCATACTTGTTGGCCAGATCCTGGGTTTTTTTCGTGTTTGAATCATGTAGTAATGTGGTAACACACAGAAGCAGTCAATTAAACCTGGTTTCGATCAATATTTTAGAGGATAACACCGGTTAGGTCTGGGTTAGGTCTGGGTTATGCCCGCATCTGGCTCATGATTTTGCCTTCATCGCATACTTGTTGGCCAGATCCTGGGTTTTTTTCGTGTTTGAATCACGTAGTAATGTGGTAACACACTGAAGCAGTCAATTAAACCTGGTTCCGATCAATATTTTAGAGGATAACATCGGTTAGGTCTGGGTTAGGTCTGGGTTATGACCGCATCTGGATCATGATTTTGCCTTCTTCGCATACTTGTGGGCCAGATCCTGGGTTTTTTTCGTGTTTGAATCACGTAGTAATGTGGTAACACACTGAAGCAGTCAATTAAACCTGGTTTCGATCAATATTTTAGAGGATAACACCGGTTAGGTCTGGGTTAGGTCTGGGTTATGCGCGCATCTGGCTTATACTTTCGCCTTTTTCGCAAACTTGTTGGCCAGATCCTGGGTTTTTTTCGTGTTTGAATCACGTAGTAATTCTGTAATTCACTGAAGCAGTCAATTAAACCTGGTTTCGGTCAATATTTTAGAGGATAACACCGGTTAGGTCTGGGTTAGGTCTGAGTTATGCCCGCATCTGGCTCATGATTTTGCCTTTTTCGCAAACTTGTAGGCCAGATCCTGGGTTTTTTCCGTGTTTGAATCACGTAGTAATGTTGTAGCACACTGAAGCAGTCAATTAAACCTGGTTTCGATCAATATTTTAGAGGATAACACCGGTTAGGTCTGGGTTAGGTCTGGGATATGTGCGCATCTGGCTTATACTTTCGCCTTTTTCGCAAACTTGTTGGCCAGATCCTGGGTTTTTTCCATGTTTGAATCACGTAGTAATGTGGTAATTCACTGAAGCAGTCAATTAAACCTGGTTTCGATCAATATTTTAGAGGATAACACCGGTTAGGTCTGGGTTAGGTCTGGGTTATGCCCGCATCTGGCTCATGATTTTGCCTTCTTCGCATACTTGTTGGCCAGATCCGGTTTTTTTTGTGTTTGAATCACGTAGTAATGTGGTAACACACTGAAGCAGTCAATTAAACCTGGTTTCGATCAATATTTTAGAGGATAACACCGGCTAGGTCTGGGTTAGGTCTGAGTTATGCCCGCATCTGGCTCATGATTTTGCCTTCTTCGCATACTTGTTGGCCAGATCCTGGATTTTTTTCGTGTTTGAAACACGTAGTAATGTGGTAACACACTGAAGCAGTCAATTTAACCTGGTTTCGATCAATTTTTTTAGGAAATGACACCGGTTAGGTCTGGGTTAGGTCTGGGTTATGACCGCATCTGGCTCATGATTTTGCCTTCTTCGCATACTTGTGGGCCAGATCCTGGGTTTTTTTCGTGTTTGAATCACGTAGTAATGTGGTAACACACTGAAGCAGTCAATTAAACCTGGTTTCGATCAATATTTTAGAGGATAACACCGGTTAGGTCTGGGTTAGGTCTGGGTTATGCGCGCATCTGGCGTATACTTTCGCCTTTTTCGCAAACTTGTTGGCCAGATCCTGGGTTTTTTTCGTGTTTGAATCACGTAGTAATTCTGTAATTCACTGAAGCAGTCAATTAAACCTGGTTTCGGTCAATATTTTAGAGGATAACACCGGTTAGGTCTGGGTTAGGTCTGAGTTATGCCCGCATCTGGCTCATGATTTTGCCTTTTTCGCAAACTTGTAGGCCAGATCCTGGGTTTTTTCCGTGTTTGAATCACGTAGTAATGTTGTAGCACACTGAAGCAGTCAATTAAACCTGGTTTCGATCAATATTTTAGAGGATAACACCGGTTAGGTCTGGGTTAGGTCTGGGATATGTGCGCATCTGGCTTATACTTTCGCCTTTTTCGCAAACTTGTTGGCCAGATCCTGGGTTTTTTCCATGTTTGAATCACGTAGTAATGTGGTAATTCACTGAAGCAGTCAATTAAACCTGGTTTCGATCAATATTTTAGAGGATAACACCGGTTAGGTCTGGGTTAGGTCTGGGTTATGCCCGCATCTGGCTCATGATTTTGCCTTCTTCGCATACTTGTTGGCCAGATCCGGTTTTTTTTGTGTTTGAATCACGTAGTAATGTGGTAACACACTGAAGCAGTCAATTAAACCTGGTTTCGATCAATATTTTAGAGGATAACACCGGCTAGGTCTGGGTTAGGTCTGAGTTATGCCCGCATCTGGCTCATGATTTTGCCTTCTTCGCATACTTGTTGGCCAGATCCTGGATTTTTTTCGTGTTTGAAACACGTAGTAATGTGGTAACACACTGAAGCAGTCAATTTAACCTGGTTTCGATCAATTTTTTTAGGAAATGACACCGGTTAGGTCTGGGTTAGGTCTGGGTTATGACCGCATCTGGCTCATGATTTTGCCTTCTTCGCATACTTGTGGGCCAGATCCTGGGTTTTTTTCGTGTTTGAATCACGTAGTAATGTGGTAACACACTGAAGCAGTCAATTAAACCTGGTTTCGATCAATATTTTAGAGGATAACACCGGTTAGGTCTGGGTTAGGTCTGGGTTATGCGCGCATCTGGCGTATACTTTCGCCTTTTTCGCAAACTTGTTGGCCAGATCCTGGGTTTTTTTCGTGTTTGAATCACGTAGTAATTCTGTAATTCACTGGAGAAGTCAATTAAACCTGGTTTCGGTCAATATTTTAGAGGATAACACCGGTTAGGTCTGGGTTAGGTCTGAGTTATGCCCGCATCTGGCTCATGATTTTGCCTTTTTCGCAAACTTGTAGGCCAGATCCTGGGTTATTTCCGTGTTTGAATCACGTAGTAATGTTGTAGCACACTGAAGCAGTCAATTAAACCTGGTTTCGATCAATATTTTAGAGGATAACACCGGTTAGGTCTGGGTTAGGTCTGGGATATGTGCGCATCTGGCTTATACTTTCGCCTTTTTCGCAAACTTGTTGGCCAGATCCTGGGTTTTTTCCATGTTTGAATCACGTAGTAATGTGGTAATTCACTGAAGCAGTCAATTAAACCTGGTTTCGATCAATATTTTAGAGGATAACACCGGTTAGGTCTGGGTTAGGTCTGGGTTATGCCCGCATCTGGCTCATGATTTTGCCTTCTTCGCATACTTGTTGGCCAGATCCGGTTTTTTTTGTGTTTGAATCACGTAGTAATGTGGTAACACACTGAAGCAGTCAATTAAACCTGGTTTCGATCAATATTTTAGAGGATAACACCGGCTAGGTCTGGGTTAGGTCTGAGTTATGCCCGCATCTGGCTCATGATTTTGCCTTCTTCGCATACTTGTTGGCCAGATCCTGGATTTTTTTCGTGTTTGAAACACGTAGTAATGTGGTAACACACTCAAGCAGTCAATTTAACCTGGTTTCGATCAATTTTTTTAGGAAATGACACCGGTTAGGTCTGGGTTAGGTCTGGGTTATGCCCGCATCTGGCTCATGATTTTGCCTTCTTCGCATACTTGTTGGCCAGATCCTGGATTTTTTTCGTGTTTGAAACACGTAGTAATGTGGTAACACACTGAAGCAGTCAATTTAACCTGGTTTCGATCAATATTTTAGAGGATAACACCGGTTAGGTCTGGGTTAGGTCTGGGATACGCGCGCATCTGGCTTATACTTTCGCCTTCTTCGCATACTTGTTGGCCAGATCCTGGGTTTTTCCGTGTTTGAATCACGTAGTAATGTGGTAACATAATGAAGCAGTCAATTAACCCTGGATTCGATCAATATTTTGGAGGATGACACCGGTTAGGTCTGGGTTAGGTCTGGGTTATGCCCGCATCTGGCTCATGATTTTGCCTTCTTCGCATACTTGTTGGCCAGATCCTGGATTTTTTCCGACTTTGAATCACGTAGTAATGTGGTAACACACTGAAGCAGTCAATTTAACCTGGTTTCGATCAATATTTTAGAGGATAACACCGGTTAGGTCTGGGTTAGGTCTGGGATACGCGCGCATCTGGCTTATACTTTCGCCTTCTTCGCATACTTGTTGGCCAGATCCTGGGTTTTTTTCGTGTTTGAATCACGCAGTAATGTGGTAACACACTGAAGCAGTCAATTAAACCTGGTTTCGATCAATTTCTTTAGGGGATGACACCGGTTAGGTCTGGGTTAGGTCTGGGTTATGCCCGCATCTGGCTCATGATTTTGCGTTCTTCGCATACTTGTTGGTCAGATCCTGGATTTTTTTCGTGTTTGAATCACGTAGTAATGTGGTAACACACTGAAGCAGTCAATTTAACCTGGTTTCGATCAATATTTTAGAGGATAACACCGGTTAGGTCTGGGTTAGGTCTGAGTTATGCCCGCATCTGGCTCATGATTTTGCCTTCTTCGCATACTTGTTGGCCAGATCCTGGGTTTTTTTCGTGTTTGAATCACTTAGTAATGTGGTAACACACTGACGCAGTCAATTAAACCTGGTTTCGATCAATATTTTAGAGGATAACACCGGTTAGGTCTGGGATAGGTCTGGGATATGCGCGCATCTGGCTTACACTTTCGCCATTTTCGCAAACTTGTTGGCCAGATCCTGGGTTTTTTTCGTGTTTGAATCACGCAGTAATGTGGTAACACACAGAAGCAGTCAATTAAACCTGGTTTCGATCAATTTTTTTAGGGGATGACAACGGTTAGGTCTGGGTTAGGTCTGGGTTATGCCCGCATCTGGCTCATGATTTTGCCTTCTTCGCAAACTTGTTGGCCAGATCCTGGGTTTTTTTCGTGGGTGAATCACGTAGTAATGTTGTACCAGCCTGAGGCAGTCAATTAAACCTGGTTTCGATCAATATTTCAGAGGATAACACCGGTTAGGTCTGGGTTAGGTCCGGGAAATGCACGCATCTGGCTCATGATTTCGCCTTTTTCGCAAACTTGTTGGCCAGATCCTGGGTTTTTTCCGTGTTTGAATCACGTAGTAATGTGGTAATCCACTGAGGCAGTCAATTAAACCTGGTTTCGATCAATATTTTAGAGGATAACACCGGTTAGGTCTGGGTTAGGTCTGGGTTATGCCCGCATCTGGCTCATGATTTTGCCTTCTTCGCATACTTGTTGGCCAGATCCTGGGTTTTTTTCGTGTTTGAATCACGTAGTAATGTGGTAACACACTGAAGCAGTCAATTAAACCTGGTTTCGATCAATATTTTAGAGGATAACACCGGTTAGGTCTGGGTTAGGTCTGGGTTATGGCCGCATCTGGCTCATGATTTTGCCTTCTTCGCATACTTGTTGGCCAGATCCTGGGTTTTTTTCGTATTTGAATCACGTAGTAATGTTGTACCACACTGAAGCAGTCAATTAAACCTGGTTTCGATCAATATTTCAGAGGATAACACCGGTTAGGTCTGGGTTAGGTCCGGGAAATGCACGCACCTGGCTCATGATTTCGCCTTTTTCGCAAACTTGTTGGCCAGATCCTGGGTTTTTTCCGTGTTTGTATCACGTAGTAATGTGGTAATTCACTGAAACACTCAATTAAACCTGGTTTCGATCAATATTTTAGAGGATAACACCGGTTAGGTCTGGGTTAGGTCTGGGATATGCGCGCATCTGGCTTATACTTTCGCCTTTTTCGCAAACTTGTTGGCCAGATCCTGGGTTTTTTCCGTGTTTGAATCACGTAGTAATGTGGTAATACACTGAAGCAGTCAATTAAACCTGGTTTCGATCAATATTTTAGAGGGTAACACCGGTTAGGACTGGGTTCGGTCCGGGAAATGCACGCATCTGGCTTATGATTTCGCCTTTTTCGCAAACTTGTTAACCAGATCCTGGGTTTTTTCCGTGTTTGAATCACGTCGTAATGTGGTACCACACTGAGGCAGTCAATTAAACCTGGTTTCGATCAATATTTTAGAGGATAACACCGGTTAGGTCTGGGTTAGGTCTGGGTTATGCCCGCATCTGGCTCATGATTTTGCCTTCCTCGCATACTTGTTGGCCAGATCCTGGGTTTTTTTCGTGTTTGAATCATGTAGTAATGTGGTAACACACAGAAGCAGTCAATTAACCCTGGTTTCGATCAATATTTTAGAGGATAACACCGGTTAGGTCTGGGTTAGGTCTGGGTTATGCCCGCATCTGGCTCATGATTTTGCCTTCTTCGCATACTTGTTGGCCAGATCCTGGGTTTTTTTCGTGTTTGAATCACGCAGTAATGTGGTAACACACTGAAGCAGTGAATTAAACCTGGTTTCGATCAATTTTTTTAGGGGATGACACCGGTTAGGTCTGGGTTAGGTCTGGGTTATGCCCGCATCTGGCTCATGATTTTGCCTTCTTCGCATACTTGTTGGTCAGATCCTGGATTTTTTTCGTGTTTGAATCACGTAGTAATGTGGTAACACACTGAAGCAGTCAATTTAACCTGGTTTCGATCAATATTTTAGAGGATAACACCGGTTAGGTCTGGGTTAGGTCTGAGTTATGCCCGCATCTGGCTCATGATTTTGCCTTCTTCGCATACTTGTTGGCCAGATCCTGGGCTTTTTCGTGTTTGAATCACGTAGTAATGTGGTAACACACTGAAGCAGTCAATTAAACCTGGTTTCGATCAATATTTTAGAGGATAACACCGGTTAGGTCTGGGTTAGGTCTGGGATATGCGCGCATCTGGCTTACACTTTCGCCATTTTCGCAAACTTGTTGGCCAGATCCTGGGTTTTTTTCGTGGGTGAATCACGTAGTAATGTTGTACCAGCCTGAGGCAGTCAATTAAACCTGGTTTCGATCAATATTTCAGAGGATAACACCGGTTAGGTCTGGGTTAGGTCCGGGAAATGCACGCATCTGGCTCATGATTTCGCCTTTTTCGCAAACTTGTTGGCCAGATCCTGGGTTTTTTCCGTTTTTGAATCACGTAGTAATGTGGTAATTCACTGAAGCAGTCAATTAAACCTGGTTTCGATCAATATTTTAGAGGATAACACCGGTTAGGTCTGGGTTAGGTCTGAGTTATGCCCGCATCTGGCTCATGATTTTGCCTTTTTCGCAAACTTGTTGGCCAGATCCTGGGTTTTTTTCGTATTTGAATCACGTAGTAATGTTGTACCACACTGAGGCAGTCAATTAAACCTGGTTTCGATCAATATTTCAGAGGATAACACCGGTTAGGTCTGGGTTAGGTCCGGGAAATGCACGCACCTGGCTCATGATTTCGCCTTTTTCGCAAACTTGTTGGCCAGATGCTGGGTTTTTTCCGTGTTTATATCATGTAGTAATGTGGTAATTCACTGAACCACTCAATTAAACCTGGTTTCGATCGATATTTTAGAGGATAACACCGGTTAGGTCTGGGTTAGGTCTGGGATATGCGCGCATCTGGCTTATACTTTCGCCTTTTTCGCAAACTTGTTGGCCAGATCCTGGGTTTTTTCCGTGTTTGAATCACGTAGTAATGTGGTAATACACTGAAGCAGTCAATTAAACCTGGTTTCGATCAATATTTTAGAGGGTAACACCGGTTAGGACTGGGTTCGGTCCGGGAAATGCACGCATCTGGCTTATGATTTCGCCTTTTTCGCAAACTTGTTAACCAGATCCTGGGTTTTTTCCGTGTTTGAATCACGTAGTAATGTGGTAATTCACTGAAGCAGTCAATTAAACCTGGTTTCGATCAATATTTTAGAGGATAACACCGGTTAGGTCTGGGTTAGGTCTGGGTTATGCCCGCATCTGGCTCATGATTTTGCCTTCTTCGCATACTTGTTGGCCAGATCCGGTTTTTTTTGTGTTTGAATCACGTAGTAATGTGGTAACACACTGAGGCAGTCAATTAAACCTGGTTTCGATCAATATTTTAGAGGATAACACCGGTTAGGTCTGGGTTAGGTCTGGGTTATGCCCGCATCTGGCTCATGATTTTGCCTTCTTCGCATACTTGTTGGCCAGATCCTGGGTTTTTTTCGTGTTTGAATCACGTAGTAATGTGGTAACACACTGAAGCAGTCAATTAAACCTGGTTTCGATCAATATTTTAGAGGATAACACCGGTTAGGTCTGGGTTAGGTCTGGGTTATGCCCGCATCAAGCTCATGATTTTGCCTTCTTCGCATACTTGTTGGCCAGATCCTGGGTCTATTTCGTATTTGAATCACGTAGTAATGTTGTACCACACTGAGGCAGTCAATTAAACCTGGTTTCGATCAATATTTCAGAGGATAACACCGGTTAGGTCTGGGTTAGGGCCGGGATATGCACGCACCTGGCTCATGATTTCGCCTTTTTCGCAAACTTGTTGGCCAGATGCTGGGTTTTTTCCGTGTTTGCATCACGTAGTAAAGTGGTAATTCACTGAAACTCTCAATTAAACCTGGTTTCGATCAATATTTTAGAGGATAACACCGGTTAGGTCTGGGTTAGGTCTGGGATATGCGCGCATCTGGCTTATACTTTCGCCTTTTTCGCAAACTTGTTGGCCAGATCCTGGGTTTTTTCCGTGTTTGAATCACGTAGTAATGTGGTAATACACTGAAGCAGTCAATTAAACCTGGTTTCGATCAATATTTTAGAGGGTAACACCGGTTAGGACTGGGTTCGGTCCGGGAAATGCACGCAT
Organism: Colletes latitarsis; assembly: GCF_051014445.1. Classification (NCBI taxonomy): domain Eukaryota; kingdom Metazoa; phylum Arthropoda; class Insecta; order Hymenoptera; family Colletidae; genus Colletes; species Colletes latitarsis. Next base: position 1,744,034 of record NC_135145.1, on the reverse strand, counting down.
CTGGCTTATGATTTCGCCTTTTTCGCAAACTTGTTAACCAGATCCTGGGTTTTTTCCGTGTTTGAATCACGTAGTAATGTGGTACCACACTGAGGCAGTCAATTAAACCTGGTTTCGATCAATATTTTAGAGGATAACACCGGTTAGGTCTGGGTTAGGTCTGGGTTATGCCCGCATCTGGCTCATGATTTTGCCTTCCTCGCATACTTGTTGGCCAGATCCTGGGTTTTTTTCGTGTTTGAATCATGTAGTAATGTGGTAACACACAGAAGCAGTCAATTAAACCTGGTTTCGATCAATATTTTAGAGGATAACACCGGTTAGGTCTGGGTTAGGTCTGGGTTATGCCCGCATCTGGCTCATGATTTTGCCTTCTTCGCATACTTGTTGGCCAGATCCTGGGTTTTTTTCGTGTTTGAATCACGCAGTAATGTGGTAACACACTGAGGCAGTCAATTAAACCTGGTTTCGATCAATTTTTTTAGGGGATGACACCGGTTAGGTCTGGGTTAGGTCTGGGTTATGCCCGCATCTGGCTCATGATTTTGCCTTCTTCGCATACTTGTTGGCCAGATCCTGGGTTTTTTTCGTGTTTGAATCACGTAGTAATGTGGTAACACACTGAAGCAGTCAATTTAACCTGGTTTCGATCAATATTTTAGAGGATAACACCGGTTAGGTCTGGGTTAGGTCTGGGATACGCGCGCATCTGGCTTATACTTTCGCCTTTTTCGCAAACTTGTTGGCCAGATCCTGGGTTTTTCCGTGTTTGAATCACGTAGTAATGTGGTAACATAATGAAGCAGTCAATTAACCCTGGATTCGATCAATATTTTGGAGGATGACACCGGTTAGGTCTGGGTTAGGTCTGGGTTATGCCCGCATCTGGCTCATGATTTTGCCTTCTTCGCATACTTGTTGGCCAGATCCGGTTTTTTTTGTGTTTGAATCACGTAGTAATGTGGTAACACACTGAGGCAGTCAATTAAACCTGGTTTCGATCAATATTTTAGAGGATAACACCGGTTAGGTCTGGGTTAGGTCTGGGTTATGCCCGCATCTGGCTCATGATTTTGCCTTCTTCGCATACTTGTTGGCCAGATCCTGGGTTTTTTTCGTGTTTGAATCACGTAGTAATGTGGTAACACACTGAAGCAGTCAATTAAACCTGGTTTCGATCAATATTTTAGAGGATAACACCGGTTAGGTCTGGGTTAGGTCTGGGTTATGCCCGCATCAAGCTCATGATTTTGCCTTCTTCGCATACTTGTTGGCCAGATCCTGGGTTTTTTTCGTATTTGAATCACGTAGTAATGTTGTACCACACTGAGGCAGTCAATTAAACCTGGTTTCGATCAATATTTCAGAGGATAACACCGGTTAGGTCTGGGTTAGGTCCGGGAAATGCACGCACCTGGCTCATGATTTCGCCTTTTTCGCAAACTTGTTGGCCAGATGCTGGGTTTTTTCCGTGTTTGTATCACGTAGTAATGTGGTAATTCACTGAAACACTCAATTAAACCTGGTTTCGATCAATATTTTAGAGGATAACACCGGTTAGGTCTGGGTTAAGTCTGGGATATGCGCGCATCTGGCTTATACTTTCGCCTTTTTCGCAAACTTGTTGGCCAGATCCTGGGGTTTTTCCGTGTTTGAATCACGTAGTAATGTGGTAATACACTGAAGCAGTCAATTAAACCTGGTTTCGATCAATATTTTAGAGGATAACACCGGTTAGGTCTGGGTTAGGTCTGGGTTATGCCCGCATCTGGCTCATGATTTTGCCTTCCTCGCATACTTGTTGGCCAGATCCTGGGTTTTTTTCGTGTTTGAATCATGTAGTAATGTGGTAACACACAGAAGCAGTCAATTAAACCTGGTTTCGATCAATATTTTAGAGGATAACACCGGTTAGGTCTGGGTTAGATCTGGGTTACGCCCGCATCTGGCTCATGATTTTGCCTTCTTCGCATACTTGTTGGCCAGATCCTGGGATTTTTTCGTGTTTGAATCACGCAGTAATGTGGTAACACACTGAGGGAGTCAATTAAACCTGGTTTCGATCAATTTTTTTAGGGGATGACACCGGTTAGGTCTGGGTTATGCCCGCATCTGGCTCATGATTTTGCCTTCTTCGCATACTTGTTGGTCAGATCCTGGATTTTTTTCGTGTTTGAATCACGTAGTAATGTGGTAACACACTGAAGCAGTCAATTTAACCTGGTTTCGATCAATATTTTAGAGGATAACACCGGTTAGGTCTGGGTTAGGTCTAGGATACGCGCGCATGTGGCTTATACTTTCGCCTTTTTCGCAAACTTGTTGGCCAGATCCTGGGTTTTTTCCGTGTTTGAATCACGTAGTAATGTGGTAACACACTGAAGCAGTCAATTAAACCTGGTTCCGATCAATATTTTAGAGGATAACACCGGTTAGGTCTGGGTTAGATCTGGGTTATGCCCGCATCTGGCTCATGATTTTGCCTTCTTCGCATACTTGTTGGCCAGATCCTGGGATTTTTTCGTGTTTGAATCACGCAGTAATGTGGTACCACACTGAGGCAGTCAATTAAACCTGGTTTCGATCAATATTTTAGAGGATAACACCGGTTAGGTCTGGGTTAGGTCTGGGTTATGCGCGCATCTGGCTTATACTTTCGCCTTTTTCGCAAACTTGTTGGCCAGATCCTGGGTTTTTTTCGTGTTTGAATCACGTAGTAATGTGGTAACACACAGAAGCAGTCAATTAAACCTGGTTTCGATCAATATTTTAGAGGATAACACCGGTTAGGTCTGGGTTAGGTCTGGGTTATGCCCGCATCTGGCTCATGATTTTGCCTTCCTCGCATACTTGTTGGCCAGATCCTGGGTTTTTTTCGTGTTTGAATCATGTAGTAATGTGGTAACACACAGAAGCAGTCAATTAAACCTGGTTTCGATCAATATTTTAGAGGATAACACCGGTTAGGTCTGGGTTAGGTCTGGGTTATGCCCGCATCTGGCTCATGATTTTGCCTTCTTCGCATACTTGTTGGCCAGATCCTGGGTTTTTTTCGTGTTTGAATCACGTAGTAATGTGGTAACACACTGAAGCAGTCAATTAAACCTGGTTCCGATCAATATTTTAGAGGATAACACCGGTTAGGTCTGGGTTAGATCTGGGTTATGCCCGCATCTGGCTCATGATTTTGCCTTCTTCGCATACTTGTTGGCCAGATCCTGGGATTTTTTCGTGTTTGAATCACGTAGTAATGTGGTAACACACTGAAGCAGTCAATTAAACCTGGTTTCGATCAATATTTTAGAGGATAACACCGGTTAGGTCTGGGTTAGGTCTGGGTTATGCGCGCATCTGGCTTATACTTTCGCCTTTTTCGCAAACTTGTTGGCCAGATCCTGGGTTTTTTTCGTGTTTGAATCACGTAGTAATACTGTAATTCACTGAAGCAGTCAATTAAACCTGGTTTCGGTCAATATTTTAGAGGATAACACCGGTTAGGTCTGGGTTAGGTCTGGGTTATGCCCGCATCTGGCTCATGATTTTGCCTTTTTCGCTAACTTGTAGGCCAGATCCTGGGTTTTTTCCGTGTTTGAATCACGTAGTAATGTTGTAGCACACTGAAGCAGTCAATTAAACCTGGTTTCGATCAATATTTTAGAGGATAACACCGGTTAGGTCTGGGTTAGGTCTGGGATATGTCCCCTCAGGGGCTGTGTCCGGCCAGGTGTCCGGCGCAGTACGGGGCGTAGCGACCCCGAGGTACCTGATGCTAATCACACCGTAAGCCTCCTGTTGGTCGTCGCAACGACTCATTCGCAATTCCAGTCTTGGTTTTGTGAATGGTACGTGACGGCAGGAGGACCGGGGGCCTTGGCTTAACCGCCTGGGCTGCGAGGATGGTAACTCTATAAATTACCCTCTAATCCTAAGTTATGGTGCGCGGCGATGGGATGCATGGTTGGGAGAGAAGGCCCAATCCCTAGCGACCACCTCCGGGGGCACCTGCCGAACCCCCGGAGTATTAGGCTTCCCCAGGCAAGGCGGCTCTGCCTGGGGTGACCTTCCTTCCGACCACACTCGTGGGAACAACAATGGAGCATGATCAAATTAAAACAAACAGGACTGGATATTTTGATAACGGATTGGAACTCGAAACGGCAAACGGCATGGCAACGAATGGACCACTTCCTGGTGGGGTGAAACCCATGGTCAGGAGTGTGGAGGTGGTTAATCCCCAGCTCGGGATCCACCTTGGAGGTGATTTGGACCTCCTTAGGGTCGGCGCCGGCCCAGTGGTCAGCCTGGAGCGGTTGAATGCCTCTGAGTGGCGGAAAGCGGGGAGGGAATCACCTCCCCGCAAAAGGCATGATGCCGAGGAGGCGACGTCGAGCATCGTGGAGGCTGTCGCACTTCTCGACGATGAGTCCCAAGACGGCGACGATTGGGCGCCGGATCGTTCAACTGCCGACGACGTTGAGTGCGTCGATTCAAGCGAGGAGGATATTGAACCCGGGAAGAGGAAGCGGAAGGGCCCAGGGGCGGGGAGACCCCGGGGTATTTTCGTAGACCCTAGAAAGTTGGGGCCCGGTATGAAGCACCTGCCGAAGCAGGCGGACCTCCGTAATATTGCGGAGGTCATGAAGTCAGACGAACTCTTGGGCCGGCTGAAAGAGCAGTTGGAGTCCGTCGTCAGGGTGGCAGATACCGCGAGCCACTTAAAGACGACGGACATTCGCGGCCTACGTTTGGCTGCACGGGTGGCGTTGGTCAGCGCCGAAGAGCTGCACGGCAGAGCTGACCGCGCCGAAAACCCGAACAGGCCGGCCAGGGAAGTCGTCATTCGTCAGGGCGAATGGGAGAGGAGGTCCAAGGCACTAGAGAAGAGGCTGGAGGTGGCGGATAAGACCGCCACCACCCTTTCCGAGACCGTGAGGGTCAAAGACAGGGAGTTGGAGCACCTCAGGCGGGAAGTTGGCCGCCTGAGGTACAAAGAGGAGCAGCGGAGGCTCCAGAGAGCAGGAGACGAGCCGGCCGGCGAGACACCACCGGACCATCTGCTGCCCTGTGTCCCTCGACCGCGGCGGAGGGACCTCCTCCCGTCCACCTTTGACGGGGGGGATCCCGGCATGGAGATCGACACGGCGGTCCCTGGACCGTCATGTCCAGCTAGGCCCGTCCAGCAAGTAGAAGAGTGCCCCGAGTCTGGAAACCCTTTGGTGGCCATGATGGCAGAAGTCGTCAAAAGGGTTTCTGACATGGCCGGGCATATATCGGCCCTGGAGGACCGGTTCCAGGCGCGTTTTGATGCGGTGTGGCGGGCTGTGTCCCGCCCGCCACTGGGGAAGGGTGCCATGACCCTTTCTGCATCCGCGGGAGCGGCCCCGCCGATTAACGCGAAAGGGGCAGATATGCCAAAGGGAAAGGCGAAGGGGACCGTGGCGACGAAACCGGGGGGCACGCGTGCTCCAGTCAAAGCCGCCGTGACAACCCCCAAGGCTACAAACAAAAAGATAGGTGCCACCAAGCCCCATGGTGGCACCTCTACAGCCGGAGTGGCGGATAAATCAAAGCCACCCGCCGCGAAATCCAAAGTGTCGGAAAAGGCTGCGCCACTTCTCCCTCCACCACCACCCAAGGCGAAGTCCACCCCTACCCCCACCAGCGAGGGGCAGGGTACTTGGGCTGAGGTGGTTAGGCGTGGCAAAAAGAAGGGGTGTGGAAAGGAGGCGACTGCAGTCACACCCACCACCAAGGCAGGTAAGACCTCCGCGGCAAGTCGGCCAGCCGCCACTACTGCGGCTGGCGGCAGCAAGAAAGGCGGTGCTCAGACTGCGGCGGTCAAATTGCCGAGGTTGCCTAAAAAGGCAGCAGTCTCGGTGACCGCCGCCGTAGGACGCGAAGGAGAACTGGGCCCCCTCCTCAACAGGGTGATGCCGGGTATCTGTAAGGATCTCGGGATCACCGGGATGCAGCCCACCAGAGCGGTCACCGGGGCGCTCCTGTTAGCGATCCCTGGTGAGAAAGGTAAGGAGAAGGCGACCGCTCTGCGTGCGCGTCTTGAGGGGGTCCTCCAGGACGAGGGTGTTCGGGTGGCTTGCCCCCAGAAACAGGCCGAGTTAAGGGTGTCCGGCCTGTCGGAGGCAGCCACCCAGGACGCAGTTAGGGAGGCCCTTGCCACCGCCGGGGGTTGCGGCGCTACGGAGGTCAACGTTGGTGACCTCCGCAGGGACAGCTCAGGCATGTTTACTGCCTGGGCTCGCTGTCCCCTTCGCGCCGCAACCAAGCTCGCGAAGTCCGGCCGCCTAATGGTCGGCTTCTTCGAGGCCCGGCTGGCGGTGCTTGCCGCGAGGCCGCTGCAGTGCCACCGCTGCCTGGAGTTCGGTCACGTTCGGCAGCGGTGCACCAGCACCGTAGATCGCAGCGGCCTCTGCTACCGCTGCGGAGGGGCCTCCCACACAGCCAGGGAGTGTACGGCCGCCCCAAAATGCCCCCTTTGTGTGGGCCTGGGGCGGCCAGCGAATCACCGAATGGGTGGGGCGGCGTGCCGTCCCCCCAAACGGAAGGGGAAGAAGGCAAAGGGTATGGTTGTGCCCCCATCCACGGTGCCGGCTGGTGTTGAGCCGGCGCCGGTGCCCGTCGCGATGGAGATCCAGGGGGCGGCTTGTTCCCAGCCGTCCCCAGCTGTGGTGTCGGGTGTTACACCCGCCCCAGCCTCTGTCGCGACGGCAGTGAGGGGGGTGGCATGCGTACCCGCCCCGCAACCCATGACGGAGATGATGGAGGTGGATGTGGCGCCTTGCGACTCGGTGCCCTCCACCTCCACGAAATCGGAAGGAGTTTTGTCCGGTGGGGGAGCTGCAGAGCCCCCACCACGGGCGGCAGACCAGACGCCGTGCGGGTCAGAGCCCCTTATTAGGGGGGTGATGGCCTCGTACGGCGGCAATGATCCGGGGCGCGCAGAGGCGCCCCTAAGCGCTGGAAGTGGAGGCCTGGAGGAGGCCGCGGGTGAGATCCGATAATGTCTCAACGCCTCCTCCAGGTCAATTTGAACCACTGCCGGGGGGCTCAGGATCTCATGCTCCAAACCCTCCGGCAGTGGAACATCGGGATGGCCGTGATCGCCGAGCCCTATCGTGTCCCCAAACACCCCGCTTGGGTGGGGGACCTTAACGGGGTCTCGGCGATCACCTGGCAGTACGGGCGCGGCACGTTGCCGTGCTCTGTAGTGGGGCGGGGCCACGGGTTTGTGGCGGTTAAGTGGGGGGAAGTAGTGGTTGCCGGGTGTTATGCGTCGCCCGCCAAGGGCCTCAGCGATTTTGAGGCGTACCTCGACGAGGTGGGGAGATGCATCTCCCCACATCTCGCCAGTGGGGTACTCGTCCTGGGAGATTTTAATGCCCACGCTGCAGCGTGGGGCTGCCCCAGGACGACCGTGAAGGGCGACGCGATGCTCGAATGGGCGGCGGGTCACGGCCTCATAGTTTTGAATGAAGGGGCCGTGAGCACGTGCGTGCACGCGCGGGGCGAGTCGATCGTCGACATATCGTTGGCGAGCCCCGCCATAGCGCGCCGTGTGTCCGACTGGAGGGTCGCGGAAGAGGTGGCCACGTTAAGCGACCACCTCTATATTACGTTTTCCGTATCCGCGACCCCTGGCGTAAATGGACCCCGTCAACCGGGCAGGGAAGCACACCCGGCGCCACGCTGGTCCGCCAAGAGGCTGGACCCGGACGCCCTTGCGATGGCAGCCTCCGTTGTGGCATGGCAGGAGATGCCACGCCGGACCCTCGGCAATCCTTCTGCCGGGGCGCGTTGGTTCCGCGACACTATGACGTCCTTGTGCGACGCAGTCATGCCGCGGGCCACCGCCCCGAGCCGAGGGGGGTCCGTGTACTGGTGGTCGGGCGAGATCGAGGACTTACGCACTCGTTGCGTTGTCGCCCGACGCCGGTACACCCGCGCCAGGAGACGGCGCGGGGCGACGGAGGCAGAGGTGGTGGGGTTGCGCGGGGAATTTTCCCTAGCGCGAAGAACCCTCCGCCGGGCCATCGCGACCGCGAAAGCCCATGCATGGGCGGAGCTCCTCGGCTCTCTGGATGCAAATCCGTGGGGGCGCCCCTATCATATGGTCGTAGGGAAGATGCGATCATGGGCGCCCCCGGTCACAGAGAGCCTCGACCCCCAGCTGCTCGGGGAAACTATGCGCGTCCTCTTCCCAGTTGGGGGAGAGGCGTTCCTGCATCCCCCCGAGCCACAGCCGGATCACCCGCCTTGGTGGTCCGACGAACTGGGGGTCTCCGAGGAGGAGCTGGCCAGGGCCGTCCGGAGAATGGCTGCCAAAAAGACGGCGCCAGGACCGGACGGCATACCTGGCAGGGCCTGGGCTATAGCGGTGGGTGCTCTGGGGGCTGGCTTGATACGCGTCTTTGACGCGTGCCTGCGGACCGGTCAGTTCCCCCACATATGGAAGGTGGCGAGGTTGGTCCTCCTCCACAAGCCAGGGAAGCCCGCAGATTCTCCATCTGCGTTCCGACCCATTTGTCTGTTGGACGAGGCTGGAAAGCTCCTCGAGCGGGTCATTGTATCCAGGCTCGAGGGGCACCTGTCCCGCGTCGGCCCTGATCTGGCCGACCGACAGTTCGGCTTTCGCCGGGGCCGCTCCACGGTCGACGCCATAGCGACAGTGCGGACCCTAGCGGAATCGGCAATCTCCCGGGGGGGTGTGGCGTTGGCAGTATCTCTCGACATAGCCAACGCCTTTAACACCGTCTCCTGGGGGGCGATAGGTCGGGCACTCCAGTACCACCGGGTGCCCGCCTATCTATGCCGACTGATCGGGGATTATCTGCGGGGCAGGGTAGTCCAATATCCGGGTCGGAACGGGATGGAGCAGAGAGCGGTGCACCGCGGAGTCCCACAGGGGTCGGTCCTCGGGCCGCTCCTGTGGAGCTTGGCGTATGATGCGGTGCTGCGGGCTGACCTACCCGTCGGCGTGTCGTTGGTTTGTTATGCCGACGACACCCTGGTGATTGCCGGCGGGGATACTTGGAGGAGGGCCGTGGCCCTCGCGGAGGAAGGGACGGCACGAGTCGTTGCCGAGGTAGAGCGTCTGGGGTTGCGCGTGGCACCCCAGAAGACCGAGGCCATCTGGCTGTGCAACGTCAGTGGTCGAGGGGTGCCGCGCCAGGCGTCTCTACGAGTGGGCGGAGCCCAAGTCGGGGTGGGGCGCCGGATGAAGTATTTGGGCCTCACCCTCGACAGCTACTGGCGGTTCGGGCATCATTTGGAAGGGTTGGGTCCCCGTATTGAAAGGGCAGCGGCCGCGTTAGGCCGCATAATGCCCAATCTCGGGGGGCCCAACATGGCGGCACGGCGGCTGTATTTGGGAGTCGTCCGGTCCATGGCGCTTTATGGCGCGCCAATATGGGCCGGCGGTCTGATGGTCAATCGGCGGGGTACATTTGTACTCCGTCGGTTACAGAGGTTGGTCGCCATCAGAGTCGTGCGGGGTTATCGCACGATCTCCTACACAGCCGCCACCTTGCTGGCGGGTTCCGCACCGTTTCACCTGCTGGCGAAAATGGACGCAGAGGTGTATCAAAGCCTCTGCGACCTTCGCCAGCGGGGCGTGGACCCGCAAGGCGAGGAGGCCGCCAGGGCCCGAAGCCAGGCGCGGCGACGCGTCTATAGTCGGTGGCTGGTCTGGTTATCGAAGCCAGACCAGCGGGATGATCGCGTCGCCGCGGCGGTCCGCCCAGTGTTTTATGCCTGGGTGGGCCGTAGCTGGGGTACGCCCACCTACCGCCTGACACAGGTACTGACCGGACACGGTTGCTTCGGTCGGTACCTGCATCGGATAGGGCGGGAGGCGACGGCTGCGTGCCGTCACTGCAGGGGACGAGAGGACACCGCGCAGCACACGCTGCAGTTTTGCCCAGCGTGGGCAACGCAGCGCGGTGTCCTCGTTAGAGCGATTGGAGCGGACCTCTCGCTGCCGGCCGTCATTCGTGCGATGGTCGGCAGTGAGGAGGCTTGGGCGGCCATGGCCTTGTTTTGTGAAGAGGTCATGGCCGCCAAGGAGGACGCCGAAAGGGCGCGTGAGGAGGTGGGGGGCAGGCGGCGACGCCGACCGTAAGACCCTCCACCGCTCCCCGTGGCAGGGGGAGCGCGAAGGGGTCGGTGATGGTGTTTGGGTGCGAGGTGAGGGTCACTATTCCCTCATTCCCCCTCGTATCCAGCCCATCACCGTACCAGGGGCCCGTGGCAGAGGCCCCGTCCAGCGGGGGCGGCAGTGCTAGCCGGCCCCGCAGCCGTGGTCGCGATCGGGTGGGGGCCCGGTCGCGGCTAGTAGCAACGGCACGAGTGGGGGCGACGTCGCGTGTGACCGCGTGGCGTCGCCGGGGGGCAATCAATTATGTTTGCCCCCCATTGGGGGAGGAGGATAACATCTCCTCCCCCGGGAAGGGCCCGTAATAGGGCGTTGCGCCAACGGGGAGAGTCACGGTAGTATCGCTAGTTTGGTTCCCGTGACTCTCCCCAGATAAAGGGCGCAGGCGGTCACCGTGGTGTTTTAGCCGGTAAGAGTCCGGCACTACCCCGGCCTCCCCCCCAGGGAGCCGGGGTGTCCATGAGGATTTCACCACGTTAAAAAAAAAAAAAAAAAAAAAAAGGTCTGGGATATGTGCGCATCTGGCTTATACTTTCGCCTTTTTCGCAAACTTGTTGGCCAGATCCTGGGTTTTTTCCATGTTTGAATCACGTAGTAATGTGGTAATTCACTGAAGCAGTCAATTAAACCTGGTTTCGATCAATATTTTAGAGGATAACACCGGTTAGGTCTGGGTTAGGTCTGGGTTATGCCCGCATCTGGCTCATGATTTTGCCTTCTTCGCGTACTTGTTGGCCAGATCCGGTTTTTTTTGTGTTTGAATCACGTAGTAATGTGGTAACACACTGAAGCAGTCAATTAAACCTGGTTTCGATCAATATTTTAGAGGATAACACCGGCTAGGTCTGGGTTAGGTCTGAGTTATGCCCGCATCTGGCTCATGATTTTGCCTTCTTCGCAAACTTGTTGGCCAGATCCTGGATTTTTTTCGTGTTTGAAACACGTAGTAATGTGGTAACACACTGAAGCAGTCAATTTAACCTGATTTCGATCAATTTTTTTAGGAAATGACACCGGTTAGGTCTGGGTTAGGTCTGGGTTATGCCCGCATCTGGCTCATGATTTTGCCTTCTTCGCATACTTGTTGGCCAGATCCTGGATTTTTTTCGTGTTTGAAACACGTAGTAATGTGGTAACACACTGAAGCAGTCAATTTAACCTGGTTTCGATCAATATTTTAGAGGATAACACCGGTTAGGTCTGGGTTAGGTCTGGGATACGCGCGCATCTGGCTTATACTTTCGCCTTTTTCGCAAACTTGTTGGCCAGATCCTGGGTTTTTCCGTGTTTGAATCACGTAGTAATGTGGTAACATAATGAAGCAGTCAATTAACCCTGGATTCGATCAATATTTTAGAGGATAACACCGGTTAGGTCTGGGTTAGGTCTGGGATACGCGCGCATCTGGCTTATACTTTCGCCTTTTTCGCAAACTTGTAGGCCAGATCCTGGGTTTTTTCCGTGTTTGAATCACGTAGTAATGTTGTAGCACACTGAAGCAGTCAATTATACCTGGTTTCGATCAATATTTTAGAGGATAACACCGGTTAGGTCTGGGTTAGGTCTGGGATATGTGCGCATCTGGCTAATACTTTCGCCTTTTTCGCAAACTTGTTGGCCAGATCCTGGGTTTTTTCCATGTTTGAATCACGTAGTAATGTGGTAACACACTGAAGCAGTCAATTTAACCTGGTTTCGATCAATATTTTAGAGGATAACACCGGTTAGGTCTGGGTTAGGTCTGGGATACGCGCGCATCTGGCTTATACTTTCGCCTTTTTCGCAAACTTGTTAACCAGATCCTGGGTTTTTTCCGTGTTTGAATCACGTAGTAATGTGGTACCACACTGAGGCAGTCAATTAAACCTGGCTTCGATCAATATTTTAGAGGATAACACCGGTTAGGTCTGGGTTAGGTCTGGGTTATGCCCGCATCTGGCTCATGATTTTGCCTTCTTCGCATACTTGTTGGCCAGATCCGGTTTTTTTTGTGTTTGAATGACGTAGTAATGTGGTAACACACTGAAGCAGTCAATTAAACCTGGTTTCGATCAATTTTTTTAGGAAATGACACCGGTTAGGTCTGGGATAGATCTGGGTTATGCCCGCATCTGGCTCATGATTTTGCCTTCTTCGCATACTTGTTGGCCAGATCCTGGGTTTTTTTCGTGTTTGAATCACGTAGTAATGTGGTAACACACTGAAGCAGTCAATTAAACCTGGTTTCGATCAATATTTTAGAGGATAACACCGGTTAGGTCTGGGTTAGGTCTGGGATATGCGCGCATCTGGCTTACACTTTCGCCATTTTCGCAAACTTGTTGGCCAGATCCTGGGTTTTTTTCGTGGGTGAATCACGTAGTAATGTTGTACCAGCCTGAGGCAGTCAATTAAACCTGGTTTCGATCAATATTTCAGAGGATAACACCGGTTAGGTCTGGGTTAGGTCTGAGTTATGCCCGCATCTGGCTCATGATTTTGCCTTTTTCGCAAACTTGTAGGCCAGATCCTCGGTTTTTTCCGTGTTTGAATCACGTAGTAATGTTGCAGCACACTGAAGCAGTCAATTAAACCTGGTTTCGATCAATATTTTAGAGGATAACACCGGTTAGGTCTGGGTTAGGTCTGGGATATGTGCGCATCTGGCTTATACTTTCGCCTTTTTCGCAAACTTGTTGGCCAGATCCTGGGTTTTTTCCATGTTTGAATCACGTAGTAATGTGGTAATTCACTGAAGCAGTCAATTAAACCTGGTTTCGATCAATATTTTAGAGGATAACATCGGTTAGGTCTGGGTTAGGTCTGGGTTATGCCCGCATCTGGCTCATGATTTTGCCTTCTTCGCATACTTGTTGGCCAGATCCGGTTTTTTTTGTGTTTGAATCACGTAGTAATGTGGTAACACACTGAAGCAGTCAATTAAACCTGGTTTCGATCAATATTTTAGAGGATAACACCGGCTAGGTCTGGGTTAGGTCTGTGTTATGCCCGCATCTGGCTCATGATTTTGCCTTCTTCGCATACTTGTTGGCCAGATCCTGGATTTTTTTCGTGTTTGAAACACGTAGTAATGTGGTAACACACTGAAGCAGTCAATTTAACCTGGTTTCGATCAATTTTTTTAGGAAATGACACCGGTTAGGTCTGGGTTAGGTCTGGGTTATGCCCGCATCTGGCTCATGATTTTGCCTTCTTCGCATACTTGTTGGCCAGATCCTGGATTTTTTTCGTGTTTGAAACACGTAGTAATGTGGTAACACACTGAAGCAGTCAATTTAACCTGGTTTCGATCAATATTTTAGAGGATAACACCGGTTAGGTCTGGGTTAGGTCTGGGATACGCGCGCATCTGGCTTATACTTTCGCCTTTTTCGCAAACTTGTTGGCCAGATCCTGGGTTTTTCCGTGTTTGAATCACGTAGTAATGTGGTAACACACTGAAGCAGTCAATTAAACCTGGTTTCGATCAATATTTTAGAGGATAACACCGGTTAGGTCTGGGTTAGGTCTGGGATATGCGCGCATGCGGCTTACACTTTCGCCATTTTCGCAAACTTGTTGGCCAGATCCTGGGTTTTTTTCGTGGGTGAATCACGTAGTAATGTTGTACCAGCCTGAGGCAGTCAATTAAACCTGGTTTCGATCAATATTTCAGAGGATAACACCGGTTAGGTCTGGGTTAGGTCTGAGTTATGCCCGCATCTGGCTCATGATTTTGCCTTTTTCGCAAACTTGTAGGCCAGATCCTCGGTTTTTTCCGTGTTTGAATCACGTAGTAATGTTGCAGCACACTGAAGCAGTCAATTAAACCTGGTTTCGATCAATATTTTAGAGGATAACACCGGTTAGGTCTGGGTTAGGTCTTGGGATATGTGCGCATCTGGCTTATACTTTCGCCTTTTTCGCAAACTTGTTGGCCAGATCCTGGGTTTTTTCCATGTTTGAATCACGTAGTAATGTGGTAATTCACTGAAGCAGTCAATTAAACCTGGTTTCGATCAATATTTTAGAGGATAACATCGGTTAGGTCTGGGTTAGGTCTGGGTTATGCCCGCATCTGGCTCATGATTTTGCCTTCTTCGCATACTTGTTGGCCAGATCCGGTTTTTTTTGTGTTTGAATCACGTAGTAATGTGGTAACACACTGAAGCAGTCAATTAAACCTGGTTTCGATCAATATTTTAGAGGATAACACCGGCTAGGTCTGGGTTAGGTCTGAGTTATGCCCGCATCTGGCTCATGATTTTGCCTTCTTCGCATACTTGTTGGCCAGATCCTGGATTTTTTTCGTGTTTGAAACACGTAGTAATGTGGTTACACACTGAAGCAGTCAATTTAACCTGGTTTCGATCAATTTTTTTAGGAAATGACACCGGTTAGGTCTGGGTTAGGTCTGGGTTATGCCCGCATCTGGCTCATGATTTTGCCTTCTTCGCATACTTGTTGGCCAGATCCTGGATTTTTTTCGTGTTTGAAACACGTAGTAATGTGGTAACACACTGAAGCAGTCAATTTAACCTGGTTTCGATCAATATTTTAGAGGATAACACCGGTTAGGTCTGGGTTAGGTCTGGGATACGCGCGCATCTGGCTTATACTTTCGCCTTTTTCGCAAACTTGTTGGCCAGATCCTGGGTTTTTCCGTGTTTGAATCACGTAGTAATGTGGTAACATAATGAAGCAGTCAATTAACCCTGGATTCGATCAATATTTTGGAGGATGACACCGGTTAGGTCTGGGTTAGGTCTGGGTTATGCCCGCATCTGGCTCATGATTTTGCCTTCTTCGCATACTTGTTGGCCAGATCCTGGATTTTTTTCGAGTTTGAATCACGTAGTAATGTGGTAACACACTGAAGCAGTCAATTTAACCTGGTTTCGATCAATATTTTAGAGGATAACACCGGTTAGGTCTGGGTTAGGTCTGGGATACGCGCGCATCTGGCTTATACTTTCGCCTTTTTCGCAAACTTGTTGGCCAGATCCTGGGTTTTTTCCGTGTTTGTATCACGTAGTAATGTGGTAACACACTGAAGCAGTCAATTAAACCTGGTTTCGATCAATATTTTAGAGGATAACACCGGTTAGGTCTGGGTTAGGTCTGGGATATGCGCGCATCTGGCTTACACTTTCGCCATTTTCGCAAACTTGTTGGCCAGATCCTGGGTTTTTTTCGTGGGTGAATCACGTAGTAATGTTGTACCAGCCTGAGGCAGTCAATTAAACCTGGTTTCGATCAATATTTCAGAGGATAACACCGGTTAGGTCTGGGTTAGGTCTGGGATACGCGCGCATCTGGCTTATACTTTCGCCTTTTTCGCAAACTTGTTGGCCAGATCCTGGGTTTTTCCGTGTTTGAATCACGTAGTAATGTGGTAACACACTGAAGCAGTCAATTAAACCTGGTTTCGATCAATTTTTTTAGGAAATGACACCGGTTAGGTCTGGGTTAGGTCTGGGTTATGCCCGCATCTGGCTCATGATTTTGCCTTCTTCGCATACTTGTTGGCCAGATCCTGGATTTTTTTCGAGTTTGAATCACGTAGTAATGTGGTAACACACTGAAGCAGTCAATTTAACCTGGTTTCGATGAATATTTTAGAGGATAACACCGGTTAGGTCTGGGTTAGGTCTGGGATACGCGCGCATCTGGCTTATACTTTCGCCTTTTTCGCAAACTTGTAGGCCAGATCCTGGGTTTTTTCCGTGTTTGAATCACGTAGTAATGTTGTAGCACACTGAAGCAGTCAATTAAACCTGGTTTCGATCAATATTTTAGAGGATAACACCGGTTAGGTCTGGGTTAGGTCTGGGATATGTGCGCATCTGGCTTATACTTTCGCCTTTTTCGCAAACTTGTTGGCCAGATCCTGGGTTTTTTCCATGTTTGAATCACGTAGTAATGTGGTAACACACTGAAGCAGTCAATTTAACCTGGTTTCGATCAATATTTTAGAGGATAACACCGGTTAGGTCTGGGTTAGGTCTGGGATATGTGCGCATCTGGCTTATACTTTCGCCTTTTTCGCAAACTTGTTGGCCAGATCCTGGGTTTTTTCCATGTTTGAATCACGTAGTAATGTGGTAATTCACTGAAGCAGTCAATGAAACCTGGTTTCGATCAATATTTTAGAGGATAACACCGGTTAGGTCTGGGTTAGGTCTGGGTTATGCCCGCATCTGGCTCATGATTTTGCCTTCCTCGCATACTTGTTGGCCAGATCCTGGGTTTTTTTCGTGTTTGAATCATGTAGTAATGTGGTAACACACAGAAGCAGTCAATTAAACCTGGTTTCGATCAATATTTTAGAGGATAACACCGGTTAGGTCTGGGTTAGGTCTGGGTTATGCCCGCATCTGGCTCATGATTTTGCCATCTTCGCATACTTGTTGGCCAGATCCTGGGTTTTTTTCGTGTTTGAATCACGCAGTAATGTGGTAACACACTGAAGCAGTCAATTAAACCTGGTTTCGATCAATTTTTTTAGGAAATGACACCGGTTAGGTCTGGGTTAGGTCTGGGTTATGCCCGCATCTGGCTCATGATTTTGCCTTCTTCGCCTACTTGTTGGCCAGATCCTGGGTTTTTTTCGTGTTTGAATCACGTAGTAATGTGGTAACACACTGAAGCAGTCAATTAAACCTGGTTTCGATCAATATTTTAGAGGATAACACCGGTTAGGTCTGGGTTAGGTCTGGGATATGCGCGCATCTGGCTTACACTTTCGCCATTTTCGCAAACTTGTTGGCCAGATCCTGGGTTTTTTTCGTGGGTGAATCACGTAGTAATGTTGTACCAGCCTGAGGCAGTCAATTAAACCTGGTTTCGATCAATATTACAGAGGATAACACCGGTTAGGTCTGGGTTAGGTCCGGGAAATGCACGCATCTGGCTCATGATTTCGCCTTTTTCGCAAACTTGTTGGCCAGATCCTGGGTTTTTTCCGTGTTTGAATCACGTAGTAATGTGGTAATTCACTGAAGCAGTCAATTAAACCTGGTTTCGATCAATATTTTAGAGGATAACACCGGTTAGGTCTGGGTTAGGTCTGAGTTATGCCCGCATCTGGCTCATGATTTTGCCTTTTTCGCAAACTTGTTGGCCAGATCCTGGGTTTTTTTCGTATTTGAATCACGTAGTAATGTTGTACCACACTGAGGCAGTCAATTAAACCTGGTTTCGATCAATATTTCAGAGGATAACACCGGTTAGGTCTGGGTTAGGTCCGGGAAATGCACGCACCTGGCTCATGATTTCGCCTTTTTCGCAAACTTGTTGGCCAGATGCTGGGTTTTTTCCGTGTTTGTATCACGTAGTAATGTGGTAATTCACTGAACCACTCAATTAAACCTGGTTTCGATCAATATTTTAGAGGATAACACCGGTTAGGTCTGGGTTAGGTCTGGGTTATGCCCGCATCTGGCTCATGATTTTGCCTTCTTCGCATACTTGTTGGCCAGATCCTGGATTTTTTTCGAGTTTGAATCACGTAGTAATGTGGTAACACACTGAAGCAGTCAATTAAACCTGGTTTCGATCAATATTTTAGAGGATAACACCGGTTAGGTCTGGGTTAGGTCTGGGATATGCGCGCATCTGGCTTACACTTTCGCCATTTTCGCAAACTTGTTGGCCAGATCCTGGGTTTTTTTCGTGGGTGAATCACGTAGTAATGTTGTACCAGCCTGAGGCAGTCAATTAAACCTGGTTTCGATCAATATTTCAGAGGATAACACCGGTTAGGTCTGGGTTAGGTCTGGGATACGCGCGCATCTGGCTTATACTTTCGCCTTTTTCGCAAACTTGTTGGCCAGATCCTGGGTTTTTCCGTGTTTGAATCACGTAGTAATGTGGTAACACACTGAAGCAGTCAATTAAACCTGGTTTCGATCAATTTTTTTAGGAAATGACACCGGTTAGGTCTGGGTTAGGTCTGGGTTATGCCCGCATCTGGCTCATGATTTTGCCTTCTTCGCATACTTGTTGGCCAGATCCTGGATTTTTTTCGAGTTTGAATCACGTAGTAATGTGGTAACACACTGAAGCAGTCAATTTAACCTGGTTTCGATGAATATTTTAGAGGATAACACCGGTTAGGTCTGGGTTAGGTCTGGGATACGCGCGCATCTGGCTTATACTTTCGCCTTTTTCGCAAACTTGTAGGCCAGATCCTGGGTTTTTTCCGTGTTTGAATCACGTAGTAATGTTGTAGCACACTGAAGCAGTCAATTAAACCTGGTTTCGATCAATATTTTAGAGGATAACACCGGTTAGGTCTGGGTTAGGTCTGGGATATGTGCGCATCTGGCTTATACTTTCGCCTTTTTCGCAAACTTGTTGGCCAGATCCTGGGTTTTTTCCATGTTTGAATCGCGTAGTAATGTGGTAACACACTGAAGCAGTCAATTTAACCTGGTTTCGATCAATATTTTAGAGGATAACACCGGTTAGGTCTGGGTTAGGTCTGGGATATGTGCGCATCTGGCTTATACTTTCGCCTTTTTCGCAAACTTGTTGGCCAGATCCTGGGTTTTTTCCATGTTTGAATCACGTAGTAATGTGGTAATTCACTGAAGCAGTCAATGAAACCTGGTTTCGATCAATATTTTAGAGGATAACACCGGTTAGGTCTGGGTTAGGTCTGGGTTATGCCCGCATCTGGCTCATGATTTTGCCTTCCTCGCATACTTGTTGGCCAGATCCTGGGTTTTTTTCGTGTTTGAATCATGTAGTAATGTGGTAACACACAGAAGCAGTCAATTAAACCTGGTTTCGATCAATATTTTAGAGGATAACACCGGTTAGGTCTGGGTTAGGTCTGGGTTATGCCCGCATCTGGCTCATGATTTTGCCATCTTCGCATACTTGTTGGCCAGATCCTGGGTTTTTTTCGTGTTTGAATCACGCAGTAATGTGGTAACACACTGAAGCAGTCAATTAAACCTGGTTTCGATCAATTTTTTTAGGAAATGACACCGGTTAGGTCTGGGTTAGGTCTGGGTTATGCCCGCATCTGGCTCATGATTTTGCCTTCTTCGCATACTTGTTGGCCAGATCCTGGGTTTTTTTCGTGTTTGAATCACGTAGTAATGTGGTAACACACTGAAGCAGTCAATTAAACCTGGTTTCGATCAATATTTTAGAGGATAACACCGGTTAGGTCTGGGTTAGGTCTGGGATATGCGCGCATCTGGCTTACACTTTCGCCATTTTCGCAAACTTGTTGGCCAGATCCTGGGTTTTTTTCGTGGGTGAATCACGTAGTAATGTTGTACCAGCCTGAGGCAGTCAATTAAACCTGGTTTCGATCAATATTACAGAGGATAACACCGGTTAGGTCTGGGTTAGGTCCGGGAAATGCACGCATCTGGCTCATGATTTCGCCTTTTTCGCAAACTTGTTGGCCAGATCCTGGGTTTTTTCCGTGTTTGAATCACGTAGTAATGTGGTAATTCACTGAAGCAGTCAATTAAACCTGGTTTCGATCAATATTTTAGAGGATAACACCGGTTAGGTCTGGGTTAGGTCTGAGTTATGCCCGCATCTGGCTCATGATTTTGCCTTTTTCGCAAACTTGTTGGCCAGATCCTGGGTTTTTTTCGTATTTGAATCACGTAGTAATGTTGTACCACACTGAGGCAGTCAATTAAACCTGGTTTCGATCAATATTTCAGAGGATAACACCGGTTAGGTCTGGGTTAGGTCCGGGAAATGCACGCACCTGGCTCATGATTTCGCCTTTTTCGCAAACTTGTTGGCCAGATGCTGGGTTTTTTCCGTGTTTGTATCACGTAGTAATGTGGTAATTCACTGTACCACTCAATTAAACCTGGTTTCGATCAATATTTTAGAGGATAACACCGGTTAGGTCTGGGTTAGGTCTGGGATATGCGCGCATCTGGCTTATACTTTCGCCTTTTTCGCAAACTTGTTGGCCAGATCCTGGGTTTTTTCCGTGTTTGAATCACGTAGTAATGTGGTAATACACTGGAGCAGTCAATTAAACCTGGTTTCGATCAATATTTTAGAGGGTAACACCGGTTAGGACTGGGTTCGGTCCGGGAAATGCACGCATCTGGCTTATGATTTCGCCTTTTTCGCAAACTTGTTAACCAGATCCTGGGTTTTTTCCGTGTTTGAATCACGTAGTAATGTGGTAATTCACTGAAGCAGTCAATTAAACCTGGTTTCGATCAATATTTTAGAGGATAACACCGGTTAGGTCTGGGTTAGGTCTGGGTTATGCCCGCATCTGGCTCATGATTTTGCCTTCTTCGCATACTTGTTGGCCAGATCCTGGATTTTTTTCGTGTTTGAAACACGTAGTAATGTGGTAACACACTGAAGCAGTCAATTTAACCTGGTTTCGATCAATATTTTAGAGGATAACACCGGTTAGGTCTGGGTTAGGTCTGGGATACGCGCGCATCTGGCTTATACTTTCGCCTTTTTCGCAGACTTGTTGGCCAGATCCTGGGTTTTTCCGTGTTTGAATCACGTAGTAATGTGGTAACATAATGAAGCAGTCAATTAACCCTGGATTCGATCAATATTTTGGAGGATGACACCGGTTAGGTCTGGGTTAGGTCTGGGTTATGCCCGCATCTGGCTCATGATTTTGCCTTCTTCGCATACTTGTTGGCCAGATCCTGGATTTTTTTCGAGTTTGAATCACGTAGTAATGTGGTAACACACTGAAGCAGTCAATTTAACCTGGTTTCGATCAATATTTTAGAGGATAACACCGGTTAGGTCTGGGTTAGGTCTGGGATACGCGCGCATCTGGCTTATACTTTCGCCTTTTTCGCAAACTTGTTGGCCAGATCCTGGGTTTTTTCCGTGTTTGTATCACGTAGTAATGTGGTAACACACTGAAGCAGTCAATTAAACCTGGTTTCGATCAATATTTTAGAGGATAACACCGGTTAGGTCTGGGTTAGGTCTGGGATATGCGCGCATCTGGCTTACACTTTCGCCATTTTCGCAAACTTGTTGGCCAGATCCTGGGTTTTTTTCGTGGGTGAATCACGTAGTAATGTTGTACCAGCCTGAGGCAGTCAATTAAACCTGGTTTCGATCAATATTTCAGAGGATAACACCGGTTAGGTCTGGGTTAGGTCTGGGATACGCGCGCATCTGGCTTATACTTTCGCCTTTTTCGCAAACTTGTTGGCCAGATCCTGGGTTTTTCCGTGTTTGAATCACGTAGTAATGTGGTAACACACTGAAGCAGTCAATTAAACCTGGTTTCGATCAATTTTTTTAGGAAATGACACCGGTTAGGTCTGGGTTAGGTCTGGGTTATGCCCGCATCTGGCTCATGATTTTGCCTTCTTCGCATACTTGTTGGCCAGATCCTGGATTTTTTTCGAGTTTGAATCACGTAGTAATGTGGTAACACACTGAAGCAGTCAATTTAACCTGGTTTCGATCAATATTTTAGAGGATAACACCGGTTAGGTCTGGGTTAGGTCTGGGATACGCGCGCATCTGGCTTATACTTTCGCCTTTTTCGCAAACTTGTAGGCCAGATCCTGGGTTTTTTCCGTGTTTGAATCACGTAGTAATGTTGTAGCACACTGAAGCAGTCAATTAAACCTGGTTTCGATCAATATTTTAGAGGATAACACCGGTTAGGTCTGGGTTAGGTCTGGGATATGTGCGCATCTGGCTTATACTTTCGCCTTTTTCGCAAACTTGTTGGCCAGATCCTGGGTTTTTTCCATGTTTGAATCACGTAGTAATGTGGTAACACACTGAAGCAGTCAATTTAACCTGGTTTCGATCAATATTTTAGAGGATAACACCGGTTAGGTCTGGGTTAGGTCTGGGATATGTGCGCATCTGGCTTATACTTTCGCCTTTTTCGCAAACTTGTTGGCCAGATCCTGGGTTTTTTCCATGTTTGAATCACGTAGTAATGTGGTAATTCACTGAAGCAGTCAATGAAACCTGGTTTCGATCAATATTTTAGAGGATAACACCGGTTAGGTCTGGGTTAGGTCTGGGTTATGCCCGCATCTGGCTCATGATTTTGCCTTCCTCGCATACTTGTTGGCCAGATCCTGGGTTTTTTTCGTGTTTGAATCATGTAGTAATGTGGTAACACACAGAAGCAGTCAATTAAACCTGGTTTCGATCAATATTTTAGAGGATAACACCGGTTAGGTCTGGGTTAGGTCTGGGTTATGCCCGCATCTGGCTCATGATTTTGCCATCTTCGCATACTTGTTGGCCAGATCCTGGGTTTTTTTCGTGTTTGAATCACGCAGTAATGTGGTAACACACTGAAGCAGTCAATTAAACCTGGTTTCGATCAATATTTTAGAGGATAACACCGGTTAGGTCTGGGTTAGGTCTGGGATATGCGCGCATCTGGCTTACACTTTCGCCATTTTCGCTAACTTGTTGGCCAGATCCTGGGTTTTTTTCGTGGGTGAATCACGTAGTAATGTTGTACCAGCCTGAGGCAGTCAATTAAACCTGGTTTCGATCAATATTTCAGAGGATAACACCGGTTAGGTCTGGGTTAGGTCCGGGAAATGCACGCATCTGGCTCATGATTTCGCCTTTTTCGCAAACTTGTTGGCCAGATCCTGGGTTTTTTCCGTGTTTGAATCACGTAGTAATGTGGTAATTCACTGAAGCAGTCAATTAAACCTGGTTTCGATCAATATTTTAGAGGATAACACCGGTTAGGTCTGGGTTAGGTCTGAGTTATGCCCGCATCTGGCTCATGATTTTGCCTTCTTCGCATACTTGTTGGCCAGATCCTGGATTTTTTTCGAGTTTGAATCACGTAGTAATGTGGTAACACACTGAAGCAGTCAATTTAACCTGGTTTCGATCAATATTTTAGAGGATAACACCGGTTAGGTCTGGGTTAGGTCTGGGATACGCGCGCATCTGGCTTATACTTTCGCCTTTTTCGCAAACTTGTAGGCCAGATCCTGGGTTTTTTCCGTGTTTGAATCACGTAGTAATGTGGTAGTACACTGGAGCAGTCAATTAAACCTGGTTTCGATCAATATTTTAGAGGGTAACACCGGTTAGGACTGGGTTCGGTCCGGGAAATGCACGCATCTGGCTTATGATTTCGCCTTTTTCGCAAACTTGTTAACCAGATCCTGGGTTTTTTCCGTGTTTGAATCACGTAGTAATGTGGTAATTCACTGAAGCAGTCAATTAAACCTGGTTTCGATCAATATTTTAGAGGATAACACCGGTTAGGTCTGGGTTAGGTCTGGGTTATGCCCGCATCTCGCTCATGATTTTGCCTTCTTCGCATACTTGTTGGCCAGATCCGGTTTTTTTTGTGTTTGAATCACGTAGTAATGTGGTAACACACTGAGGCAGTCAATTAAACCTGGTTTCGATCAATATTTTAGAGGATAACACCGGTTAGGTCTGGGTTAGGTCTGGGTTATGCCCGCATCTGGCTCATGATTTTGCCTTCTTCGCATACTTGTTGGCCAGATCCTGGGTTTTTTTCGTGTTTGAATCACGTAGTAATGTGGTAACACACTGAAGCAGTCAATTAAACCTGGTTTCGATCAATATTTTAGAGGATAACACCGGTTAGGTCTGGGTTAGGTCTGGGTTATGCCCGCATCAACCTCATGATTTTGCCTTCTTCGCATACTTGTTGGCCAGATCCTGGGTTTATTTCGTATTTGAATCACGTAGTAATGTTGTACCACACTGAGGCAGTCAATTAAACCTGGTTTCGATCAATATTTCAGAGGATAACACCGGTTAGGTCTGGGTTAGGGCCGGGAAATGCACGCACCTGGCTCATGATTTCGCCTTTTTCGCAAACTTGTTGGCCAGATGCTGGGTTTTTTCCGTGTTTGTATCACGTAGTAATGTGGTAATTCACGGAAACACTCAATTAAACCTGGTTTCGATCAATATTTTAGAGGATAACACCGGTTAGGTCTGGGTTAGGTCTGGGATATGCGCGCATCTGGCTTATACTTTCGCCTTTTTCGCAAACTTGTTGGCCAGATCCTGGGTTTTTTCCGTGTTTGAATCACGTAGTAATGTGGTAATACACTGAAGCAGTCAATTAAACCTGGTTTCGATCAATATTTTAGAGGGTAACACCGGTTAGGACTGGGTTCGGTCCGGGAAATGCACGCATCTGGCTTATGATTTCGCCTTTTTCGCATACTTGTTGGCCAGATCCTGGGTTTTTTTCGTGTTTGAATCATGTAGTAATGTGGTAACACATAGAAGCAGTCAATTAAACCTGGTTTCGATCAATATTTTAGAGGATAACACCGGTTAGGTCTGGGTTAGGTCTGGGTTATGCCCGCATCTGGCTCATGATTTTGCCTTCTTCGCATACTTGTTGGCCAGATCCTGGGTTTTTTTCGTGTTTGAATCACGCAGTAATGTGGTAACACACTGAGGCAGTCAATTAAACCTGGTTTCGATCAATTTTTTTAGGGGATGACACCGGTTAGGTCTGGGTTAGGTCTGGGTTATGCCCGCATCTGGCTCATGATTTTGCCTTCTTCGCATACTTGTTGGCCAGATCCTGGGTTTTTTTCGTGTTTGAATCACGTAGTAATGTGGTAACACACTGAAGCAGTCAATTTAACCTGGTTTCGATCAATATTTTAGAGGATAACACCGGTTAGGTCTGGGTTAGGTCTGGGATACGCGCGCATCTGGCTTATACTTTCGCCTTTTTCGCAAACTTGTTGGCCAGATCCTGGGTTTTTCCGTGTTTGAATCACGTAGTAATGTGGTAACATAATGAAGCAGTCAATTAACCCTGGATTCGATCAATATTTTGGAGGATGACACCGGTTAGGTCTGGGTTAGGTCTGGGTTATGCCCGCATCTGGCTCATGATTTTGCCTTCTTCGCATACTTGTTGGCCAGATCCTGGGTTTTTTTCGTGTTTGAATCACGTAGTAATGTGGTAACACACTGAAGCAGTCAATTTAACCTGGTTTCGATCAATATTTTAGAGGATAACACCGGTTAGGTCTGGGTTAGGTCTGGGATACGCGCGCATCTGGCTTATACTTTCGCCTTTTTCGCAAACTTGTTGGCCAGATCCTGGGTTTTTCCGTGTTTGAATCACGTAGTAATGTGGTAACATAATGAAGCAGTCAATTAACCCTGGATTCGATCAATATTTTGGAGGATGACACCGGTTAGGTCTGGGTTAGGTCTGGGTTATGCCCGCATCTGGCTCATGATTTTGCCTTCTTCGCATACTTGTTGGCCAGATCCGGTTTTTCTGGTGTTTGAATCACGTAGTAATGTGGTAACACACTGAGGCAGTCAATTAAACCTGGTTTCGATCAATATTTTAGAGGATAACACCGGTTAGGTCTGGGTTAGGTCTGGGTTATGCCCGCATCTGGCTCATGATTTTGCCTTCTTCGCATACTTGTTGGCCAGATCCTGGGTTTATTTCGTATTTGAATCACGTAGTAATGTTGTACCACACTGAGGCAGTCAATTAAACCTGGTTTCGATCAATATTTCAGAGGATAACACCGGTTAGGTCTGGGTTAGGTCCGGGAAATGCACGCACCTGGCTCATGATTTCGCCTTTTTCGCAAACTTGTTGGCCAGATGCTGGGTTTTTTCCGTGTTTGTATCACGTAGTAATGTGGTAATTCACTGAAACACTCAATTAAACCTGGTTTCGATCAATATTTTAGAGGATAACACCGGTTAGGTCTGGGTTAAGTCTGGGATATGCGCGCATCTGGCTTATACTTTCGCCTTTTTCGCAAACTTGATGGCCAGATCGTGGGGTTTTTCCGTGTTTGAATCACGTAGTAATGTGGTAATACACTGAAGCAGTCAATTAAACCTGGTTTCGATCAATATTTTAGAGGGTAACACCGGTTAGGACTGGGTTCGGTCCGGGAAATGCACGCATCTGGCTTATGATTTCGCCTTTTTCGCAAACTTGTTAACCAGATCCTGGGTTTTTTCCGTGTTTGAATCACGTACTAATGTGGTACCACACTGAGGCAGTCAATTAAACCTGGTTTCGATCAATATTTTAGAGGATAACACCGGTTAGGTCTGGGTTAGGTCTGGGTTATGCCCGCATCTGGCTCATGATTTTGCCTTCCTCGCATACTTGTTGGCCAGATCCTGGGTTTTTTTCGTGTTTGAATCATGTAGTAATGTGGTAACACACAGAAGCAGTCAATTAAACCTGGTTTCGATCAATATTTTAGAGGATAACACCGGTTAGGTCTGGGTTAGGTCTGGGATATGCGCGCATCTGGCTTACACTTTCGCCATTTTCGCAAACTTGTTGGCCAGATCCTGGGTTTTTTTCGTGGGTGAATCACGTAGTAATGTTGTACCAGCCTGAGGCAGTCAATTAAACCTGGTTTCGATCAATATTTCAGAGGATAACACCGGTTAGGTCTGGGTTAGGTCCGGGAAATGCACGCATCTGGCTCATGATTTCGCCTTTTTCGCAAACTTGTTGGCCAGATCCTGGGTTTTTTCCGTGTTTGAATCACGTAGTAATGTGGTAATTCACTGAAGCAGTCAATTAAACCTGGTTTCGATCAATATTTTAGAGGATAACACCGGTTAGGTCTGGGTTAGGTCTGAGTTATGCCCGCATCTGGCTCATGATTTTGCCTTTTTCGCAAACTTGTTGGCCAGATCCTGGGTTTTTTTCGTATTTGAATCACGTAGTAATGTTGTACCACACTGAGGCAGTCAATTAAACCTGGTTTCGATCAATATTTCAGAGGATAACACCGGTTAGGTCTGGGTTAGGTCCGGGAAATGCACGCACCTGGCTCATGATTTCGCCTTTTTCGCAAACTTGTTGGCCAGATGCTGGGTTTTTTCCGTGTTTGTATCACGTAGTAATGTGGTAATTCACTGAACCACTCAATTAAACCTGGTTTCGATCAATATTTTAGAGGATAACACCGGTTAGGTCTGGGTTAGGTCTGGGATATGCGCGCATCTGGCTTATACTTTCGCCTTTTTCGCAAACTTGTTGGCCAGATCCTGGGTTTTTTCCGTGTTTGAATCACGTAGTAATGTGGTAATACACTGGAGCAGTCAATTAAACCTGGTTTCGATCAATATTTTAGAGGGTAACACCGGTTAGGACTGGGTTCGGTCCGGGAAATGCACGCATCTGGCTTATGATTTCGCCTTTTTCGCAAACTTGTTAACCAGATCCTGGGTTTTTTCCGTGTTTGAATCACGTAGTAATGTGGTAATTCACTGAAGCAGTCAATTAAACCTGGTTTCGATCAATATTTTAGAGGATAACACCGGTTAGGTCTGGGTTAGGTCTGGGTTATGCCCGCATCTGGCTCATGATTTTGCCTTCTTCGCATACTTGTTGGCCAGATCCGGTTTTTTTTGTGTTTGAATCACGTAGTAATGTGGTAACACACTGAGGCAGTCAATTAAACCTGGTTTCGATCAATATTTTAGAGGATAACACCGGTTAGGTCTGGGTTAGGTCTGGGTTATGCCCGCATCTGGCTCATGATTTTGCCTTCTTCGCATACTTGTTGGCCAGATCCTGGGTTTTTTTCGTGTTTGAATCACGTAGTAATGTGGTAACACACTGAAGCAGTCAATTAAACCTGGTTTCGATCAATATTTTAGAGGATAACACCGGTTAGGTCTGGGTTAGGTCTGGGTTATGCCCGCATCAAGCTCATGATTTTGCCTTCTTCGCATACTTGTTGGCCAGATCCTGGGTTTATTTCGTATTTGAATCACGTAGTAATGTTGTACCACACTGAGGCAGTCAATTAAACCTGGTTTCGATCAATATTTCAGAGGATAACACCGGTTAGGTCTGGGTTAGGGCCGGGAAATGCACGCACCTGGCTCATGATTTCGCCTTTTTCGCAAACTTGTTGGCCAGATGCTGGGTTTTTTCCGTGTTTGTATCACGTAGTAATGTGGTAATTCACGGAAACACTCAATTAAACCTGGTTTCGATCAATATTTTAGAGGATAACACCGGTTAGGTCTGGGTTAGGTCTGGGATATGCGCGCATCTGGCTTATACTTTCGCCTTTTTCGCAAACTTGTTGGCCAGATCCTGGGTTTTTTCCGTGTTTGAATCACGTAGTAATGTGGTAATACACTGAAGAAGTCAATTAAACCTGGTTTCGATCAATATTTTAGAGGGTAACACCGGTTAGGACTGGGTTCGGTCCGGGAAATGCACGCATCTGGCTTATGATTTCGCCTTTTTCGCAAACTTGTTAACCAGATCCTGGGTTTTTTCCGTGTTTGAATCACGTAGTAATGTGGTACCACACTGAGGCAGTCAATTAAACCTGGTTTCGATCAATATTTTAGAGGATAACACCGGTTAGGTCTGGGTTAGGTCTGGGTTATGCCCGCATCTGGCTCATGATTTTGCCTTCCTCGCATACTTGTTGGCCAGATCCTGGGTTTTTTTCGTGTTTGAATCACGCAGTAATGTGGTAACACACTGAGGCAGTCAATTAAACCTGGTTTCGATCAATTTTTTTAGGGGATGACACCGGTTAGGTCTGGGTTAGGTCTGGGTTATGTCCGCATCTGGCTCATGATTTTGCCTTCTTCGCATACTTGTTGGTCAGATCCTGGATTTTTTTCGTGTTTGAATCACGTAGTAATGTGGTAACACACTGAAGCAGTCAATTTAACCTGGTTTCGATCAATATTTTAGAGGATAACACCGGTTAGGTCTGGGTTAGGTCTAGGATACGCGCGCATGTGGCTTATACTTTCGCCTTTTTCGCAAACTTGTTGGCCAGATCCTGGGTTTTTTCCGTGTTTGAATCACGTAGTAATGTGGTAACACACTGAAGCAGTCAATTAAACCTGGTTCCGATCAATATTTTAGAGGATAACACCGGTTAGGTCTGGGTTAGATCTGGGTTATGCCCGCATCTGGCTCATGATTTTGCCTTCTTCGCATACTTGTTGGCCAGATCCTGGGATTTTTTCGTGTTTGAATCACGCAGTAATGTGGTACCACACTGAGGCAGTCAATTAAACCTGGTTTCGATCAATATTTTAGAGGATAACACCGGTTAGGTCTGGGTTAGGTCTGGGTTATGCGCGCATCTGGCTTATACTTTCGCCTTTTTCGCAAACTTGTTGGCCAGATCCTGGGTTTTTTTCGTGTTTGAATCACGTAGTAATGTGGTAACACACAGAAGCAGTCAATTAAACCTGGTTTCGATCAATATTTTAGAGGATAACACCGGTTAGGTCTGGGTTAGGTCTGGGTTATGCCCGCATCTGGCTCATGATTTTGCCTTCCTCGCATACTTGTTGGCCAGATCCTGGGTTTTTTTCGTGTTTGGATCATGTAGTAATGTGGTAACACACAGAAGCAGTCAATTAAACCTGGTTTCGATCAATATTTTAGAGGATAACACCGGTTAGGTCTGGGTTAGGTCTGGGATACGCGCGCATCTGGCTTATACTTTCGCCTTTTTCGCAAACTTGTTGGCCAGATCCTGGGTTTTTCCGTGTTTGAATCACGTAGTAATGTGGTAACATAATGAAGCAGTCAATTAACCCTGGATTCGATCAATATTTTGGAGGATGACACCGGTTAGGTCTGGGTTAGGTCTGGGTTATGCCCGCATCTGGCTCATGATTTTGCCTTCTTCGCATACTTGTTGGCCAGATCCTGGATTTTTTTCGAGTTTGAATCACGTAGTAATGTGGTAACACACTGAAGCAGTCAATTTAACCTGGTTTCGATCAATATTTTAGAGGATAACACCGGCTAGGTCTGGGTTAGGTCTGGGATACGCGCGCATCTGGCTTATACTTTCGCCTTTTTCGCAAACTTGTTGGCCAGATCCTGGGTTTTTTCCGTGTTTGTATCACGTAGTAATGTGGTAACATAATGAAGCAGTCAATTAACCCTGTTTTCGATCAATATTTTGGAGGATGACACCGGTTAGGTCTGGGTTAGGTCTGGGTTATGCCCGCATCTGGCTCATGATTTTGCCTTCTTCGCATACTTGTTGGCCAGATCCTGGGCTTTTTTCGTGTTTCAATCACGTAGTAATGTGGTAACACACTGAAGGAGTCAATTAAACCTGGTTTCGATCAATATTTTAGAGGATAACACCGGTTAGGTCTGGGTTAGGCCTGGGTTATGCCCGCATCTGGCTCATGATTTTGCCTTCTTCGCATACTTGTTGGCCAGATCCTGGGTTTTTTTCGTGTTTGAATCACGTAGTAATGTGGTAACACACTGAAGCAGTCAATTAAACCTGGTTTCGATCAATATTTTTAGAGGATGACACCGGTTAGGTCTGGGTTAGGTCTGGGATATGCGCGCATCTGGCTTATACTTTCTCCTTTTTCGCAAACTTGTTGGCTAGATCCTGGGTTTTTTCGTGTTCGAATCACGTAGTAATGTGGTAATGCACTGAGGCAGTCAATTAAACCTGGTTTCGATCAATATTTCAGAGGATAACACCGGTTAGGTCTGGGTTAGGTCTGGGATATGCGCGCATCTGGCTTATACTTTCGCCTTTTTCGCAAACCTTTTGGCCAGATCCTGGGTTTTTTTCGTGTTTGAATCACGTAGTAATGTGGTAACACACTGAAGCAGTCAATTAAACCTGGTTTCGATCAATATTTTAGAGGATAACACCGGTTAGGTCTGGGATATGCGCGCATCTGGCTTATACTTTCGCCTTTTTCGCAAACTTGTTGGCTAGATCCTGGGTTTTTTCGTGTTCGAATCACGTAGTAATGTGGTAATGCACTGAGGCAGTCAATTAAACCTGGTTTCGATCAATATTTCAGAGGATAACACCGGTTAGGTCTGGGTTAGGTCTGGGATATGCGCGCATCTGGCTTATACTTTCGCCTTTTTCGCAAACCTTTTGGCCAGATCCTGGGTTTTTTTCGTGTTTGAATCACGTAGTAATGTGGTAACACACTGAAGCAGTCAATTAAACCTGGTTTCGATCAATATTTTAGAGGATAACACCGGTTAGGTCTGGGATATGCGCGCATCTGGCTTATACTTTCGCCTTTTTCGCAAACTTTTTGGCCAGATCCTGGGTTTTTTCGTGTTTGAATCACGTAGTAATGTGGTAACACACTGAAGCAGTCAATTAAACCTGGTTTCAATCAATATTTTAGAGGATAACACCGGTTAGGTCTGGGTTAGGTTTGGGTTATTCCCGCATCTGGCTCATGATTTTGCCTTCTTCGCATACTTGTTGGCCAGATCCTGGGTTTTTTTCGTGTTTGAATCACGTAGTAATGTGGTAACACACTGAAGCAGTCAATTAAACCTGGTTTCGATCAATATTTTAGAGGATAACACCGGTTAGGTCTGGGTTAGGTCTGGGTTATGCTCCTTCAGGGGCTGTGTCCGGCCAGGTGTCCGGCGCAGTACGGGGCGTAGCGACCCCGAGGTACCTGATGCTAATCACGCCGTAAGCCTCCTGTTGGTCGTCGCAACGACCCATTCACAACTCCAGTTTTGGTTTTGTGAATGGTACGTGGCGGCAGGAGGACCGGGGGCCTTGGCTTAACCGCCTGGGCCGCGAGGATGGTAACTCTATAAATTACCCTCTAATCCTAAGTTATGGTGCGCGGCGATGGGATGCATGGTTGGGAGAGAAGGCCCAATCCCTAGCGACCACCTCCGGGGGCACCTGCCGAACCCCCGGAGTATTAGGCTTCCCCAGGCATGGCGGCTCTGCCTGGGGTGACCTCCATTCCGACCACACTCGTGGGAACAGTAATGGACATTAATGACTCTCAAATTAGCAACCGGACTGGAAATTTGGAAAACGGAATGGCACGTGTATCGGCAGACGAGATTGGTTTATTGAACAATAATATGGATGGACCACTTCCTGGTGGGGTTAAACCCACGGTCAGGAGTGTGCAGGTGGTGAATCCCCCGTTGGGGGTCCACCTGGAGGGTGATGTTGACCTGGTCAGGGTCGGTCCCGCTCCTGTTGTCAGCCTAGAGCGGCTAAATGTCACGGAGTGGCGTAAGGCGGGGAGGGAGTCACCTCCCCGCAAGAGGCATGATGCCGTGGGATCGCTGCCTTCGATGGGCGGCGCAGCCCAGAGGAAAGATGAGGGGACGGTATGCGTTGGGAAGACCATCTCCCACACCCTCGACGACGACGACTCGCAGGATGGCGACGAGTGGGCGCCGAATCCTTGCACCGGTGACGAAGCTGAGAGTGGCGACTCCAGCGAGGGTTATGGTCCCGGTAAGAGAAAGAGGAAGGGCCCCGGGGCTGGAAGACCCAGGGGTATCTTCGTGGACCCCAAAAAGTTGGGTCCCGGGATGAAGGCCCTGCCGAAGCAGGCAGACCTCCGCAACATTGCGGAGGTCATGAAATCGGACGAGCTCCTGGGTCGGCTCAAGGAGCAACTAGAGTCCGTCGTCAAGGTGGCAGACACCGCAAGCCACCTTAAGACGACGGACATCCGTGGGCTCCGCTTGGCAGCGAGGGTGGCTATGGTCAGCGCCGAAGAACTTCACGGCAGAGCTGACCGTGCCGAAAATCCCAATAGGCCGGCCCGGGAGGTAGTCATTCGCCAGGGCGAGTGGGAGAGGAGGGCCAAGGCCCTCGAGAAGAGGTTGGAGGTGGCGGACAAGACCGCCACAACCCTGTCCGAGACCGTGAGAGTTAAGGACAGGGAGCTGGAGCACCTCAGGCGGGAAGTGGGCCGCCTGAGGTATAAGCAGGAGCAGCGGAGGCTGCTTCGGGAGGGGGAGGAGTTGGCCAGCGAGACGCCACCGGACCATGAATTGCCGTGTGTCCCTCGACCCCGGCGAAAGGATCTCCTTCCGTCAACATTTGCCGGGGAGGACACCGGCATGGAGGTCGAGACGTCGGTCGCAGGACCGTCGTCTGCAGCACGGCCTGCCCCGATTGAGGAGGAGAGTCCCGCGTCCGGAAACCCTTTGATGGTCATGATGACCGAAGTCGTCAAAAGGGTTTCCGAGATGGCGGGACACATATCGGCTGTCGAGAGCCGTTTCGACGCCCGTTTTGAGGCGGTGTGGCGGGCAGTGTCTCGCCCGCCGCTCGGGAATGTTCCGCTGCCCCCTTCCGCATCCGTGAGAGCGGCTCCGCCGGCTATGGCGAAAGTGCTGGAGGCGCCAAAAGGGAAGGCGAAGGGAACTGCGGTGACGAACTCGGGCAGCACCCCCAAGAAGAGAGATGCCGCCAAGGCCCAAGGAGGTACAGCAGCGGCCGGTGGGGCGGGCGTGGCGAATTCACCCGTCCCGAAATCTACGATGCCGCCGAAGGCAACGCATCGTCTCCCTCCACCACCTCCCAAGGCGGATAGTGGCAGGTCCGCACCGCCAGCCAACTCCAAGGCAAAGTCCACCCCTGCTCGTGCCAACGATGGGCAGGGCTCCTGGGCTGAGGTGGTGAGGAGGGGAAAGAAGAGGGGTAGTGAAAAGGGTGCGGCACCTTCCGCGGCTTTTTTTTTTTTTTTTTTTTTTTTTTTTTTGTCGTGGGGAAAATCTTCGAAAGACTCCCTCCCACCTCCTTGGGGAGAGGTGGGAGGGGTGTGTGGGATTCCCCGCGCCCGTACAACGACAGGCGCGGGACCTACCCACTAAAAACCCCACGGTGACCCTTCGGCACGCTTTGGGAGGATACCGGGAATCGCTCGAAGCATTCTTCCGGTATCCTCCCCGTGCCCGCGCTTTCGCGCCCATCCCCCGGGGGGACAATCGGTCCCCCCAGTAGACACACTGCCTCATAGCGGCGGGACGGGGCCACTCCATCCCGCCGCTATCTGTCCCGGGGCCGCGTTTAGTGGCGGCTGCGAGCCCCAACTCGCAACCGCCCGCGACCCCGTTTCCACCCCTCGGCGGCCGGGCGTTCATGGCCGCACCAGACCGCCGAGGGTGCCTCCCCTTGCGTCGGACCGGTAGGGGGAGGCACTCCTACCCCCAACCGGTCCGACCCGGCGCCGCCTGGCGGGAGGAGGGTCCCCTCAGGACCCCCCTCCCAGCCTAGGTCATCCGCCACGCCGAGGCGGCCGCCCGCGACGCCTCGCGACCGGGCGACGACCTCGGGCCACCGCACGAGCGCGAGCTTCAGCGCGCCGCTGAAGCTCGCGCTCCCTCCCCGCGGCCTCCTTCTGCAACACTACGTTCTCGCAGAAGGAGGCCACGGCCCTCCACTTCTCCTCGCTGCCGAGCATGGCGCGCACCACGCCCGGCAGCGAGACATCCCGCCCGACGACGCCGACCAGGACACGGCGCTCCCCCTCCCACGCGGGGCATACCTCCAGGGTATGATCCGCCGTGTCCTGCTCAGCGTCGCAGTGGCAGCAACGCGCCGTCGGCTCCTTCCCTAACCGGCACAGGTATCTTCCGAAGCTGCCATGCCCGGAAAATACCTGTGCCAGCCGGTAGGTGAGGCTGCCATGGCCTCTGTCCAGCCACTCCTTCAGGAGTGGCCGAACCGCCCCGACAGTCCGGTGCCCCGCGGTTGGCAGAGCCAGCCGCTCCTGCCACGCGAGCAACACGGACTGCCGGGCCTGGCGCTTCAAATCGCCCCAAGCAGGTTCCTGCCCGCCCGGGACCGCCCCCACCCCCGCGCGACGGTCGACGCGGTGCCGGTACATCACCGCGTGCGACCGCGCGAGCAGGTCCATGGGCGGCATCCCCGCTAGAACCGTCGCCGCCTCATGTGACATGGTCCGATACCCGCGGACGACCCTGAGCGCCATGCGCCTCTGCACCCGACGCAGCATAGTCATGCTGCGCCACCTTCCGCGGCTTCCTCTAAGGGCGGCAAGATACCCGCTGCCAGTCGGCTAGCCGCCACTACGGCTGCGGGCAGTAAAAAGAAGGGTGGTGTCCAGGTTCCGGCGGCCAAACTGCCGAGGCTGCCGAAGAATGCGGCAGTCTCGGTGACCGCCGCCTCCGGACGAGAAGGAGATTTGGGCCCCCTCCTCAATAGGGTGATGCCCGAGATTTGCAAAGATCTCGGGCTCACCGGGATGCGCCCCACCAGGGCAGTTACCGGGGCGCTATTGCTAGCGATCCCCGGTGAGAAGGGGAAAGAAAAGGCGACCGCCCTGAGGGCGCGTCTTGAGGGGGCCCTCCAGGTCGAGGGTGTTCGGGTGGCTTGCCCCCAAAAACAGGCCGAGTTAAGGGTGTCCGGCCTGTCGGAGGCAGCCACCCAGCAGGCTGTCAGGGAGGCCCTTGCCACAGCCGGGGGTTGCGGCGCTGCGGAGGTAAACGTTGGTGACCTCCGCCGGGACAGCTCGGGCATGTTTACTGCCTGGGCCCGCTGTCCCCTTCGCGCCGCAACCAAGCTCGCGAAGTCCGGCCGATTAATGGTCGGCTTCTTCGAGGCCCGGCTGGCAGTACTCGCAGCGAGGCCGCTGCAGTGCCACCGCTGCCTGGAGTTCGGACATGTCCGGCAGCGGTGCACCAGCACTGTCGATCGCAGCGGCCTCTGTTAGCGCTGCGGAGGGGCCTCCCACACCGCACGGGAGTGCACGGCCGCCCCTAAATGCCCCCTTTGTGTGGGCTTGGGGCGGCCAGCGGATCACCGCATGGGTGCGGCGGCGTGCCGTCCCCCCAAACGCAAGGGGAAGAAGGCGAATGGTTCGAGTGTGACCCCACCCACGGTGCCGACTGGTGTTGAGCCGGCGCCGGTGCCCGTCGCGATGGAGGTCCAAACGGCGGCTTGTACCCAGCCGTCCCCAGCTGTGGTGTCGGGTGCTATACCCGCCCCAGCCTCTGTTGTGACGGGAGGGGTGGTGGTGGCGGGAGTGACCGCCCCGCAGACAGTGACGGAGATGATGGAGGTGGATGTGGCGCCTTGCGACTCGGCGCCCACCACCTCCACGAAGTCGGAATGCATTTTGTCCGGGGGTGGCCCTGCAGAGTCCCCACTCCAATCGACATCCCAGCCGCCGTGCGGGTCAGAGCCCCTTAGTCGGGGGGTGATGGCCTCGTACGGCGGCAAAGATCTGGGGCGCACAGAGGCGTCCATAAGCACTGGAAGGGGAGGCCTGGAGGAGGCCGCGGGTGAGACCCGATAATGTCTCAACGCCTCCTCCAGGTAAATTTGAACCACTGTCGGGGGGCTCAGGATCTCATGCTCCAAACCCTCCGGCAGTGGAACATCGGGATGGCCGTGATCGCCGAGTCCTACCGTGTCCCCAAACACCCCGCTTGGGTGGGGGACCTTAACGGGGTCTCGGCGATCACCTGGCAGTACGGGCGCGGCACGTTGCCGTGCCCCGTAGTGGGGAGGGGCCACGGTTTTGTGGCGGTGAAGTGGGGGGAACTCGTTGTTGCCGGGTGTTACGCGTCGCCCGCTATGGGCCTCAGCGAATTTGAGGCGTACCTCGACGAGGTGGGGAGATGCATCTCCCCACATCTCGCCAGTGGGGTACTCGTCCTGGGCGATTTTAATGCCCACGCTGCAGCCTGGGGCTGCCCCAGGACGACCGTGAAGGGCGACGCGATGCTCGAATGGGCGGCGGGTCACGGCCTCGTAGTTTTGAATCAAGGGGCCGTGAGCACGTGCGTGCACGCGCGGGGCGAGTCGATCGTCGACATATCGTTGGGGAGCCCCGCCATAGCACGCCGTGTGTCCGACTGGAGGGTCGCGGAAGAGGTGGCCACGTTAAGCGACCACCTCTACATTACGTTTTCCGTATCCGCGACCCCCGGCTTAAATGGACCCCGCCAACCGGGCAGGGATGCACACCCGGCGCCACGCTGGTCCGCCAAGAGGCTGGACCCGGACGCCCTTGCGATGGCAGCCTCCGTTGTGGCATGGCAGGAGATGCCACACCGGACCCTCGGCAATCCATCTGCCAGGGCGCGTTAGTTCCGGGAGACTATGACGTCGTTGTGTGACGCAGTCATGCCCCGGGCCACCGCCCCGAGCCGAGGGGGTCCGTGTACTGGTGGTCGGGCGAGATCGAGGATTTACGCACTCGGTGCGTTGTCGCCCGACGCCGGTACACCCGCGCCAGGAGACGGTGCGGGGCGACGGAGGCAGAGGTGGTGGGGTTGCGCGGGGAATTTTCCCTGGCGCGAAGAACCCTCCGCCGGGCCATCGCGACCGCGAAAGCCCAGGCATGGACGGAGCTCCTCGGGTCTCTGGATGCAAATCCATGGGGGCGCCCTTATCATATGGTCGTAGGGAAGATGCGATCATGGGCGCCCCCGATCACAGAGAGCCTCGACCCCCAGCTGCTCGGGGAAACTATGCGCGTCCTCTTCCCCGCTGGGGGAGAGGCGTTCCTGCATCCCCCCGAGCCACAGCCGGATCACCCGCCTTGGTGGTCCGATGAACTGGGGGTCTCCGAGGAGGAGCTAGCTAGGGCCGTCCGGAGAATGGCTGCCAAGAAGACGGCGCCAGGACCGGACGGCATACCCGGCAAGGCCTGGGCAGTAGCGGTGGGCGTTTTGGGTGGCGGGTTGATACGCGTCTTCGACGCGTGCCTCCAGACCGGTCAGTTCCCCCCCATATGGAAGGTGGCGAGGTTGGTCCTCCTCCACAAGCCAGGGAAGCCCGCGGATTCTCCATCCGCGTTCCGACCCATTTGTCTGTTGGACGAGGCTGGGAAACTCCTCGAGCGGGTCATTGTATCCCGTCTCGAGGGGCATCTGTCCCGCGTCGGCCCTGATCTGGCCGACCGACAGTTCGGCTTTCGCCGGGGCCGCTCCACTGTCGACGCCATAGCGACCGTGCGGACCCTGGCGGAATCGGCAGTCTCCCGGGGGGGTGTGGCGTTGGCAGTCTCGTTGGACATAGCCAACGCCTTTAACACCGTCTCCTGGGGGGCGATAGGTCGGGCACTCCAGTACCACCGGGTGCCCGCCTATCTGTGTCGACTGATCGGGGACTATCTGCGGGGCAGGGTAGTCCAATATCCGGGTCGGAACGGGATGGAGCAGAGAGCGGTGCACCGCGGCGTTCCACAGG
Organism: Colletes latitarsis; assembly: GCF_051014445.1. Classification (NCBI taxonomy): domain Eukaryota; kingdom Metazoa; phylum Arthropoda; class Insecta; order Hymenoptera; family Colletidae; genus Colletes; species Colletes latitarsis. The sequence goes on along the minus strand of NC_135145.1, from coordinate 1,705,907 downwards.
GGTCGGTCCTCGGGCCGCTCCTGTGGAACTTGGCGTATGACGCGGAGCTGCGGGCTGACCTCCCCGTCGGCGTATCGTTGGTTTGTTATGCCGACGACACCCTGGTGATAGTCGGCGGGGATACGTGGTGGAGGGCCGTGGCCCTCGTGGAGGAAGGGACGGCACGAGTCGTCGCCGAGGTAGAGCGTCTGGGGTTGCGCGTGGCACCCCAAAAGACCGAGGCCATCTGGCTGTGTAACGTCAGTGGTCGAGGGGTGCCGCGCCAGGCGTCTCTACGGGTGGGTGGAGCCCAAGTCGGGGTGGGGCGCCGGATGAAGTACCTGGGCCTCACCCTCGACAGCTACTAGCGGTTCGGGCATCATTTGGAAGGGTTGGGTCCCCGTATTGAAAGGGCAGCGGCCGCGTTAGGTCGCATAATGCCCAATCTCGGGGGACCCAACATGGCGGCACGGCGGCTGTATTTGGGAGTCGTCCGGTCCATGGCGCTTTATGGCGCGCCTATATGGGCCGGCGGTCTGATGGCCAATCGGCGGGGTGCATTTGTACTCCGTCGGTTACAGAGGTTGGTCGCCATCAGAGTCGTGCGGGGTTATCGCACGATCTCCTACACAGCCGCCACCTTGCTGGCGGGTTCCGCACCGTTTCAGCTGCTGGCGAAAATGGACGCAGAGGTCTATCAAAACCTGCGGGGCGTGGACCCGCACGGCGAGGAGGCCGCCAGGGCCCGAAGCCAGGCGCGGCGACGCGTCTATAGTCGGTGGCTGGTCTGGTTATCCAAGCCAGACCAGCGGGATGATCGCGTCGCCGGGGCGGTCCGCCCAGTGTTTTATGCCTGGGTGGGCCGTAGCTGGGGTACGCCCACCTACCGCCTGACACAGGTACTGACCGGACACGGTTGCTTCGGTCGGTACCTGCATCGCATAAGCGGGAGGCGACGGCTGCGTGCCGTCACTGCAGGGGAAGGGAGGACACCGCGCAGCACACGCTGGAGTTTTGTCCGGCGTGGGCAGCGCAGCGCGGTGTCCTCGTTAGAGCGATTGGAGCGGACCTCTCGCTGCCGGCCGTCATACGTGCGATGGTCGGCAGTGAGGAGGCCTGGGCGGCCATGGCCTTATTTTGTGAAGAGGTCATGGCCGCCAAGGAGGACGCCGAAAGGGCGCGTGAGGAGGTGGGGGGCAGGCGGCGACGCCGACCGTAAGACCCTCCACCGCTCCCCGTGACAGGGGGAGCGCGATGGGGTCGGTGATGGTGTTTGTGGTGCGAGGTGAGGGACTTTATCCCCTCATTCCCCCTCGCGCTCAGCCCATCACCGGACCGTGGGCCCGTGGCAGGGGCCCCGTCCAGCGGGGGCGGCAGTGTTAGCCGGCCCCGCAGCCGTGGTCGCGATCGGGTGGGGGCCCGGTCGCGGCTAGTAGCAACGGCACGAGTGGGGGCGACGTAGCGTGTGACCGCGCCGCGTCGCCGGGGGGCAATCAGATTAGTTTGCCCCCCATTGGGGGAGGACGATAACATCTCCTCCCCCGGGAAGAGCCCGTAGTAGGGCGTTGCGCCAACGGGGAGAGTCACGGTAGTATCGCTAGTTTGGTTCCCGTGACTCTCCCCAGATAAAGGGCGCAGGCGGTCACCGTGGTGTTTTAGCCGGTAAGAGTCCGGCACTACCCCGGCCTCCCCCCCAGGGAGCCGGGGTGTCCATGAGGATTTCACCACGTTAAAAAAAAAAAAAAAAAAAAAAAGGTCTGGGTTATGCCCGCATCTGGCTCATGATTTTGCCTTCTTCGCAAACTTGTTGGCCAGATCCTCGGTTTTTTCCGTGTTTGAATCACGTAGTAATGTGGTAACACACTGAAGCAGTCAATTAAACCTGGTTTCGATCAGTATTTTAGAGGATAACACCGGTTAAGTCTGGGTTAGGTCCGGGAAATGCACGCATCTGGCTTATGATTTCGCCTTTTTCGCAAACTTGTTGACCAGATCCTGGGTTTTTTCCGTGTTTGAATCACGTAGTAATGTGGTACCACACTGAGGCAGTCAATTAAACCTGGTTTCGATCAATATCTTAGAGGATAACACCGGTTAGGTCTGGGTTAGGTTTGGGTTATGCCCGCATCTGGCTCATGATTTTGCCTTCTTCGCATACTTGTTGGCCAGATCCTGGATTTTTTTCGTGTTTGAATCACGTAGTAATGTGGTACCACACTGAGGCAGTCAATTAAACCTGGTTTCGATCAATATCTTAGAGGATAACACCGGTTAGGTCTGGGTTAGGTTTGGGTTATGCCCGCATCTGGCTCATGATTTTGCCTTCTTCGCATACTTGTTGGCCAGATCCTGGGTTTTTTTCGTGTTTGAATCACGTAGTAACGTGGTAACACACTGAAGCAGTCAATTAAACCTGGTATCGATCAATATCTTAGAGGGTAACACCGGTTAGGTCTGGGTTAGGTCTGGGATATGCGCGCATCTGGCTTACACTTTCGCCATTTTCGCAAACTTGTTGGCCAGATCCTGGGTTTTTTTCGTGTTTGAATCACGTAGTAATGTTGTACCAGCCTGAGGCAGTCAATTAAACCTGGTTTCGATCAATATTTTAGAGGATAACACCGGTTAGGTCTGGGTTAGGTCTGGGATATGCGCGCATCTGGCTTACACTTTCGCCATTTTCGCAAACTTGTTGGCCAGATCCTGGGTTTTTTTCGTGTTTGAATCACGTAGTAATGTGGTAACACACTGAAGCAGTCAATTAAACCTGGTTTCGATCAATATTTTAGAGGATAACACCGGTTAGGTCTGGGTTAGGTCCGGGAAATGCACGCATCTGGCTCATGATTTCGCCTTTTTCGCAAACTTGTTGGCCAGATCCTGGGTTTTTTCCGTGTTTGAATCACGTAGTAATGTGGTAATTCACTGAAGCAGTCAATTAAACCTGGTTTCGATCAATATTTTAGAGGATAACACCGGTTAGGTCTGGGTTAGGTCTGGGATATGCGCGCATCTGGCTTATTCTTTCGCCTTTTTCGCAATCTTGTTGGCCAGATCCTGGGTTTTTTTCGTGTTTGAATCACGTAGTAATGTTGTACCCAACTGAGGCAGTCAATTAAACCTGGTTTCGATCAATATTTCAGAGGATAACACCGGTTAGGTCTGGGTTAGGTCCGGGAAATGCACGCATCTGGTTCATGATTTCGCCTTTTTCGCAAACTTGTTGGCCAGATCCTGGGTTTTTTTCGTGTTTGAATCACGTAGTAATATTGTACCCCACTGAGGCAGTCAATTAAACCTGGTTTCGATCAATATTTCAGAGGATAACACCGGTTAGGTCTGGGTTAGGTCCGGGAAATGCACGCATCTGGTTCATGATTTCGCCTTTTTCGCAAACTTGTTGGCCAGATCCTGGGTGTTTTCCGTGTTTGAATCACGTAGTAATGTGGTAATTCACTGAAGCAGTCAATTAAACCTGGTTTCGATCAATATTTTAGGGGATAACACCGGTTAGGTCTGGGTTAGGTCTGGGTTATGCCCGCATCTGGCTCATGATTTTGCCTTCTTCGCATACTTGTTGGCCAGATCCTGGGTTTTTTTCGTGTTTGAATCACGTAGTAATGTGGTAACACACTGAAGCAGTCAATTAAACCTGGTTTCGATCAATATTTTAGAGGATAACACCGGTTAGGTCTGGGTTAGGTCTGAGTTATGCCCGCATCTGGCTCATGATTTTGCCTTCTTCGCATACTTGTTGGCCAGATCCTGGGTTTTTTTCGTGCTTGAATCACGTAGTGATGTGGTAACACACAGAAGCAGTCAATTAAACCTGGATTCGATCAATATTTTAGAGGATAACACCGGTTAGGTCTGGGTTAGGTCCGGGAAATGCACGCATCTGGTTCATGATTACGCCTTTTTCGCAAACTTGTTGGCCAGATCCTGGGTTTTTTTCGTGTTTGAATCACGTAGTAATATTGTACCCCACTGAGGCAGTCAATTAAACCTGGTTTCGATCAATATTTCAGAGGATAACACCGGTTAGGTCTGGGTTAGGTCCGGGAAATGCACGCATCTGGTTCATGATTTCGCCTTTTTCGCAAACTTGTTGGCCAGATCCTGGGTTTTTTTCGTGTTTGAATCACGTAGTAATATTGTACCCCACTGAGGCAGTCAATTAAACCTGGTTTCGATCAATATTTCAGAGGATAACACCGGTTAGGTCTGGGTTAGGTCTGGGTTATGCCCGCATCTGGCTCATGATTTTGCCTTCTTCGCATACTTGTTGGCCAGATCCTGGATTTTTTTCGTGTTTGAATCACGTAGTAATGTGGTAACACACTGAAGCAGTCAATTTAACCTGGTTTCGATCAATATTTTGGAGGATGACACCGGTTATGTCTGGGTTAGGTCTGGGTTATGCCCGCATCTGGCTCATTATTTTGCCTTCTTCGCATACTTGTTGGCCAGATCCTGGGTTTTTTTGGTGTTTGAATCACGTAGTAATGTGGTAACACGCTGAAGCAGCCAATTAAACCTGGTTTCGATCAATTTTTTTAGAGGATGACACCGGTTAGGTCTGGGTTAGGTCTGGGTTATGCCCGCATCTGGCTCATGATTTTGCCTTCTTCGCATACTTGTTGGCCAGATCCTGGGTTTTTTTCGTGTTTGAATCACGTAGTAACGTGGTAACACACTGAAGCAGTCAATTAAACCTGGTATCGATCAATATCTTAGAGGATAACACCGGTTAGGTCTGGGTTAGGTCTGGGATATACGCGCATCTGGCTTACACTTTCGCCATTTTCGCAAACTTGTTGGCCAGATCCTGGGTTTTTTTCGTGTTTGAATCACGTAGTAATGTGGTAACACACTGAAGCAGTCAATTAAACCTGGTTTCGATCAATATTTCAGAGGATAACACCGGTTAGGTCTGGGTTAGGTCTGGGATATGCGCGCATCTGGCTTATACTTTCGCCTTTTTCGCAAACTTGTTGGCCAGATCCTCGGTTTTTTCCGTGTTTGAATCACGTAGTAATGTGGTAACACACTGAAGCAGTCAATTAAACCTGGTTTCGATCAGTATTTTACAGGATAACACCGGTTAAGTCTGGGTTAGGTCCGGGAAATGCACGCATCTGGCTTATGATTTCGTCTTTTTCGCAAACTTGTTGACCAGATCCTGGGTTTTTTCCGTGTTTGAATCACGTAGTAATGTGGTACCACACTGAGGCAGTCAATTAAACCTGGTTTCGATCAATATCTTAGAGGATAACACCGGTTAGGTCTGGGTTAGGTCTGGGTTAGGTCTGGGTTATGCCCGCATCTGGCTCATGATTTTGCCTTCTTCGCATACTTGTTGGCCAGATCCTGGGTTTTTTTCGTGTTTGAATCACGTAGTAATGTGGTAACACATAGAAGCAGCCAATTAAACCTGGTTTCGATCAATTTTTTTAGAGGATGACACCGGTTAGGTCTGGGTTAGGTCTGGGTTATGCCCGCATCTGGCTCATGATTTTGCCTTCTTCGCATACTGGTTGGCCAGATCCTGGGTTTTTTTCGTGTTTGAATCACGTAGTAATGTGGTAACACACTGAAGCAGTCAATTAAACCTGGTTTCGATCAATATTTTAGAGGATAACACCGGTTAGGTCTGGGTTAGGTCTGAGTTATGCCCGCATCTGGCTCATGATTTTGCCTTCTTCGCATACTTGTTGGCCAGATCCTGGGTTTTTTTTGTGCTTCAATCACGTAGTGATGTGGTAACACACAGAAGCAGTCAATTAAACCTGGATTCGATCAATATTTTAGAGGATAACACCGGTTAGGTCTGGGTTAGGTCCGGGAAATGCACGCATCTGGCTTATGATTTCGCCTTTTTCGCAAACTTGTTGACCAGATCCTGGGTTTTTTCCGTGGTTGAATCACGTAGTAATGTGGTACCACACTGAGGTAGTCAATTAAACCTGGTTTCGATCAATATTTTAGAGGATAACACCGGTTAGGTCTGGGTTAGGTCTGGGTTAGGTCTGGGTTATGCCCGCATCTGGCTCATGATTTTGCCTTCTTCGCATACTTGTTGGCCAGATCCTGGGTTTTTTTCGTGTTTGAATCACGTAGTAATGTGGTAACACATAGAAGCAGTCAATTAAACCTGGTTTCGATCAATATTTCAGAGGATAACACCGGTTAGGTCTGGGTTAGGTCCGGGAAATGCACGCATCTGGCTTATGATTTCGCCTTTTTCGCAAACTTGTTGACCAGATCCTGGGTTTTTTTCGTGTTTGAATCACGTAGTAATGTGGTAACACACTGAAGCAGTCAATTAAACCTGGTTTCGATCAATATTTTAGAGGATAACACCGGTTAGGTCTGGGTTAGGTCTGGGATATGCGCGCATCTGGCTTATTCTTTCGCCTTTTTCGCAATCTTGTTGGCCAGATCCTGGGTTTTTTTCGTGTTTGAATCACGTAGTAATGTTGTACCCAACTGAGGCAGTCAATTAAACCTGGTTTCGATCAATATTTCAGAGGATAACACCGGTTAGGTCTGGGTTAGGTCCGGGAAATGCACGCATCTGGTTCATGATTTCGCCTTTTTCGCAAACTTGTTGGCCAGATCCTGGGTTTTTTTCGTGTTTGAATCACGTAGTGATATTGTACCCCACTGAGGCAGTCAATTAAACCTGGTTTCGATCAATATTTCAGAGGATAACACCGGTTAGGTCTGGGTTAGGTCTGGGTTATGCCCGCATCTGGCTCATGATTTTGCCTTCTTCGCATACTTGTTGGCCAGATCCTGGATTTTTTTCGTGTTTGAATCACGTAGTAATGTGGTAACACACTGAAGCAGTCAATTTAACCTGGTTTCGATCAATATTTTGGAGGATGACACCGGTTATGTCTGGGTTAGGTCTGGGTTATGCCCGCATCTGGCTCATTATTTTGCCTTCTTCGCATACTTGTTGGCCAGATCCTGGGTTTTTTTCGTGTTTGAATCACGTAGTAATGTGGTAACACACTGAAGCAGTCAATTAAACCTGGTATCGATCAATATCTTAGAGGATAACACCGGTTAGGTCTGGGTTAGGTCTGGGATATGCGCGCATCTGGCTTACACTTTCGCCATTTTCGCAAACTTGTTGGCCAGATCCTGGGTTTTTTTCGTGTTTGAATCACGTAGTAATGTTGAACCAGCCTGAGGCAGTCAATTAAACCTGGTTTCGATCAATATTTTAGAGGATAACACCGGTTAGGTCTGGGTTAGGTCTGGGATATGCGCGCATCTGGCTTACACTTTCGCCATTTTCGCAAACTTGTTGGCCAGATCCTGGGTTTTTTTCGTGTTTGAATCACGTAGTAATGTGGTAACACACTGAAGCAGCCAATTAAACCTGGTTTCGATCAATTTTTTTAGAGGATGACACCGGTTAGGTCTGGGTTAGGTCTGGGTTATGCCCGCATCTGGCTCATGATTTTGCCTTCTTCGCATACTTGTTGGCCAGATCCTGGGTTTTTTTCGTGTTTGAATCACGTAGTAACGTGGTAACACACTGAAGCAGTCAATTAAACCTGGTATCGATCAATATCTTAGAGGATAACACCGGTTAGGTCTGGGTTAGGTCTGGGATATGCGCGCATCTGGCTTACACTTTCGCCATTTTCGCAAACTTGTTGGCCAGATCCTGGGTTTTTTTCGTGTTTGAATCACGTAGTAATGTTGAACCAGCCTGAGGCAGTCAATTAAACCTGGTTTCGATCAATATTTTAGAGGATAACACCGGTTAGGTCTGGGTTAGGTCTGGGATATGCGCGCATCTGGCTTACACTTTCGCCATTTTCGCAAACTTGTTGGCCAGATCCTGGGTTTTTTTCGTGTTTGAATCACGTAGTAATGTGGTAACACACTGAAGCAGTCAATTAAACCTGGTTTCGATCAATATTTTAGAGGATAACACCGGTTAGGTCTGGGTTAGGTCCGGGAAATGCACGCATCTGGCTCATGATTTCGCCTTTTTCGCAAACTTGTTGGCCAGATCCTGGGTTTTTTCCGTGTTTGAATCACGTAGTAATGTGGTAATTCACTGAAGCAGTCAATTAAACCTGGTTTCGATCAATATTTTAAAGGATAACACCGGTTAGGTCTGGGTTAGGTCTGGGATATGCGCGCATCTGGCTTATTCTTTCGCCTTTTTCGCAATCTTGTTGGCCAGATCCTGGGTTTTTTTCGTGTTTGAATCACGTAGTAATGTTGTACCCAACTGAGGCAGTCAATTAAACCTGGTTTCGATCAATATTTCAGAGGATAACACCGGTTAGGTCTGGGTTAGGTCCGGGAAATGCACGCATCTGGTTCATGATTTCGCCTTTTTCGCAAACTTGTTGGCCAGATCCTGGGTTTTTTTCGTGTTTGAATCACGTAGTAATATTGTACCCCACTGAGGCAGTCAATTAAACCTGGTTTCGATCAATATTTCAGAGGATAACACCGGTTAGGTCTGGGTTAGGTCCGGGAAATGCACGCATCTGGTTCATGATTTCGCCTTTTTCGCAAACTTGTTGGCCAGATCCTGGGTGTTTTCCGTGTTTGAATCACGTAGTAATGTGGTAATTCACTGAAGCAGTCAATTAAACCTGGTTTCGATCAATATTTTAGGGGATAACACCGGTTAGGTCTGGGTTAGGTCTGGGTTATGCCCGCATCTGGCTCATGATTTTGCCTTCTTCGCATACTTGTTGGCCAGATCCTGGGTTTTTTTCGTGTTTGAATCACGTAGTAATGTGGTAACACACTGAAGCAGTCAATTAAACCTGGTTTCGATCAATATTTTAGAGGATAACACCGGTTAGGTCTGGGTTAGGTCTGAGTTATGCCCACATCTGGCTCATGATTTTGCCTTCTTCGCATACTTGTTGGCCAGATCCTGGGTTTTTTTCGTGCTTGAATCACGTAGTGATGTGGTAACACACAGAAGCAGTCAATTAAACCTGGATTCGATCAATATTTTAGAGGATAACACCGGTTAGGTCTGGGTTAGGTCCGGGAAATGCACGCATCTGGTTCATGATTTCGCCTTTTTCGCAAACTTGTTGGCCAGATCCTGGGTTTTTTTCGTGTTTGAATCACGTAGTAATATTGTACCCCACTGAGGCAGTCAATTAAACCTGGTTTCGATCAATATTTCAGAGGATAACACCGGTTAGGTCTGGGTTAGGTCCGGGATATGCACGCATCTGGTTCATGATTTCGCCTTTTTCGCAAACTTGTTGGCCAGATCCTGGGTGTTTTCCGTGTTTGAATCACGTAGTAATGTGGTAGTTCACTGAAGCAGTCAATTAAACCTGGTTTCGATCAATATTTTAGGGGATAACACCGGTTAGGTCTGGGTTAGGTCTGGGTTATGCCCGCATCTGGCTCATGATTTTGCCTTCTTCGCATACTTGTTGGCCAGATCCTGGGTTTTTTTCGTGTTTGAATCACGTAGTAATGTGGTAACACACTGAAGCAGTCAATTAAACCTGGTTTCGATCAATATTTTAGAGGATAACACCGGTTAGGTCTGGGTTAGGTCTGAGTTATGCCCGCATCTGGCTCATGATTTTGCCTTCTTCGCATACTTGTTGGCCAGATCCTGGGTTTTTTTCGTGCTTGAATCACGTAGTGATGTGGTAACACACAGAAGCAGTCAATTAAACCTGGATTCGATCAATATTTTAGAGGATAACACCGGTTAGGTCTGGGTTAGGTCCGGGAAATGCACGCATCTGGCTTATGATTTCGCCTTTTCCGCAAACTTGTTGACCAGATCCTGGGTTTTTTCCGTGGTTGAATCACGTAGTAATGTGGTACCACACTGAGGTAGTCAATTAAACCTGGTTTCGATCAATATTTTAGAGGATAACACCGGTTAGGTCTGGGTTAGGTCTGGGTTAGGTCTGGGTTATGCCCGCATCTGGCTCATGATTTTGCCTTCTTCGCATACTTGTTGGCCAGATCCTGGGTTTTTTTCGTGTTTGAATCACGTAGTAATGTGGTAACACATAGAAGCAGTCAATTAAACCTGGTTTCGATCAATATTTTAGAGGATAACACCGGTTAGGTCTGGGTTAGGTCCGGGAAATGCACGCATCTGGCTTATGATTTCGCCTTTTTCGCAAACTTGTTGACCAGATCCTGGGTTTTTTTCGTGTTTGAATCACGTAGTAATGTGGTAACACACTGAAGCAGTCAATTAAACCTGGTTTCGATCAATATTTTAGAGGATAACACCGGTTAGGTCTGGGTTAGGTCTGGGATATGCGCGCATCTGGCTTATTCTTTCGCCTTTTTCGCAATCTTGTTGGCCAGATCCTGGGTTTTTTTCGTGTTTGAATCACGTAGTAATGTTGTACCCAACTGAGGCAGTCAATTAAACCTGGTTTCGATCAATATTTCAGAGGATAACACCGGTTAGGTCTGGGTTAGGTCCGGGAAATGCACGCATCTGGTTCATGATTTCGCCTTTTTCGCAAACTTGTTGGCCAGATCCTGGGTTTTTTTCGTGTTTGAATCACGTAGTAATATTGTACCCCACTGAGGCAGTCAATTAAACCTGGTTTCGATCAATATTTCAGAGGATAACACCGGTTAGGTCTGGGTTAGGTCCGGGAAATGCACGCATCTGGTTCATGATTTCGCCTTTTTCGCAAACTTGTTGGCCAGATCCTGGGTTTTTTTCGTGTTTGAATCACGTAGTAATGTGGTACCACACTGAGGCAGTCAATTAAACCTGGTTTCGATCAATATTTCAGAGGATAACACCGGTTAGGTCTGGGTTAGGTCTGGGATATGCGCGCATCTGGCTTATACTTTCGCCTTTTTCGCAAACTTTTTGGCCAGATCCTGGGTTTTTTTCATGTTTGAATCACGTAGTAATGTGGTACCACACTGAGGCAGTCAATTAAACCTGGTTTCGATCAATATTTTAGAGGATAACACCGGTTAGGTCTGGGTTAGGTCCGGGAAATGCACGCATCTGGCTCATGATTTCGCCTTTTTCGCAAACTTGTTGGCCAGATCCTGGGTTTTTTCCGTGTTTGAATCACGTAGTAATGTGGTAATTCACTGAAGCAGTCAATTAAACCTGGTTTCGATCAATATTTTAGAGGATAACACCGGTTAGGTCTGGGTTAGGTCTGGGATATGCGCGCATCTGGCTTATTCTTTCGCCTTTTTCGCAATCTTGTTGGCCAGATCCTGGGTTTTTTTCGTGTTTGAATCACGTAGTAATGTTGTACCCAACTGAGGCAGTCAATTAAACCTGGTTTCGATCAATATTTCAGAGGATAACACCGGTTAGGTCTGGGTTAGGTCCGGGAAATGCACGCATCTGGTTCATGATTTCGCCTTTTTCGCAAACTTGTTGGCCAGATCCTGGGTTTTTTTCGTGTTTGAATCACGTAGTAATATTGTACCCCACTGAGGCAGTCAATTAAACCTGGTTTCGATCAATATTTCAGAGGATAACACCGGTTAGGTCTGGGTTAGGTCCGGGAAATGCACGCATCTGGTTCATGATTTCGCCTTTTTCGCAAACTTGTTGGCCAGATCCTGGGTGTTTTCCGTGTTTGAATCACGTAGTAATGTGGTAATTCACTGAAGCAGTCAATTAAACCTGGTTTCGATCAATATTTTAGGGGATAACACCGGTTAGGTCTGGGTTAGGTCTGGGTTATGCCCGCATCTGGCTCATGATTTTGCCTTCTTCGCATACTTGTTGGCCAGATCCTGGGTTTTTTTCGTGTTTGAATCACGTAGTAATGTGGTAACACACTGAAGCAGTCAATTAAACCTGGTTTCGATCAATATTTTAGAGGATAACACCGGTTAGGTCTGGGTTAGGTCTGAGTTATGCCCGCATCTGGCTCATGATTTTGCCTTCTTCGCATACTTGTTGGCCAGATCCTGGGTTTTTTTCGTGCTTGAATCACGTAGTGATGTGGTAACACACAGAAGCAGTCAATTAAACCTGGATTCGATCAATATTTTAGAGGATAACACCGGTTAGGTCTGGGTTAGGTCCGGGAAATGCACGCATCTGGTTCATGATTACGCCTTTTTCGCAAACTTGTTGGCCAGATCCTGGGTTTTTTTCGTGTTTGAATCACGTAGTAATATTGTACCCCACTGAGGCAGTCAATTAAACCTGGTTTCGATCAATATTTCAGAGGATAACACCGGTTAGGTCTGGGTTAGGTCCGGGAAATGCACGCATCTGGTTCATGATTTCGCCTTTTTCGCAAACTTGTTGGCCAGATCCTGGGTTTTTTTCGTGTTTGAATCACGTAGTAATATTGTACCCCACTGAGGCAGTCAATTAAACCTGGTTTCGATCAATATTTCAGAGGATAACACCGGTTAGGTCTGGGTTAGGTCTGGGTTATGCCCGCATCTGGCTCATGATTTTGCCTTCTTCGCATACTTGTTGGCCAGATCCTGGATTTTTTTCGTGTTTGAATCACGTAGTAATGTGGTAACACACTGAAGCAGTCAATTTAACCTGGTTTCGATCAATATTTTGGAGGATGACACCGGTTATGTCTGGGTTAGGTCTGGGTTATGCCCGCATCTGGCTCATTATTTTGCCTTCTTCGCATACTTGTTGGCCAGATCCTGGGTTTTTTTGGTGTTTGAATCACGTAGTAATGTGGTAACACGCTGAAGCAGCCAATTAAACCTGGTTTCGATCAATTTTTTTAGAGGATGACACCGGTTAGGTCTGGGTTAGGTCTGGGTTATGCCCGCATCTGGCTCATGATTTTGCCTTCTTCGCATACTTGTTGGCCAGATCCTGGGTTTTTTTCGTGTTTGAATCACGTAGTAACGTGGTAACACACTGAAGCAGTCAATTAAACCTGGTATCGATCAATATCTTAGAGGATAACACCGGTTAGGTCTGGGTTAGGTCTGGGATATACGCGCATCTGGCTTACACTTTCGCCATTTTCGCAAACTTGTTGGCCAGATCCTGGGTTTTTTTCGTGTTTGAATCACGTAGTAATGTGGTAACACACTGAAGCAGTCAATTAAACCTGGTTTCGATCAATATTTCAGAGGATAACACCGGTTAGGTCTGGGTTAGGTCTGGGATATGCGCGCATCTGGCTTATACTTTCGCCTTTTTCGCAAACTTGTTGGCCAGATCCTCGGTTTTTTCCGTGTTTGAATCACGTAGTAATGTGGTAACACACTGAAGCAGTCAATTAAACCTGGTTTCGATCAGTATTTTACAGGATAACACCGGTTAAGTCTGGGTTAGGTCCGGGAAATGCACGCATCTGGCTTATGATTTCGTCTTTTTCGCAAACTTGTTGACCAGATCCTGGGTTTTTTCCGTGTTTGAATCACGTAGTAATGTGGTACCACACTGAGGCAGTCAATTAAACCTGGTTTCGATCAATATCTTAGAGGATAACACCGGTTAGGTCTGGGTTAGGTCTGGGTTAGGTCTGGGTTATGCCCGCATCTGGCTCATGATTTTGCCTTCTTCGCATACTTGTTGGCCAGATCCTGGGTTTTTTTCGTGTTTGAATCACGTAGTAATGTGGTAACACATAGAAGCAGCCAATTAAACCTGGTTTCGATCAATTTTTTTAGAGGATGACACCGGTTAGGTCTGGGTTAGGTCTGGGTTATGCCCGCATCTGGCTCATGATTTTGCCTTCTTCGCATACTGGTTGGCCAGATCCTGGGTTTTTTTCGTGTTTGAATCACGTAGTAATGTGGTAACACACTGAAGCAGTCAATTAAACCTGGTTTCGATCAATATTTTAGAGGATAACACCGGTTAGGTCTGGGTTAGGTCTGAGTTATGCCCGCATCTGGCTCATGATTTTGCCTTCTTCGCATACTTGTTGGCCAGATCCTGGGTTTTTTTTGTGCTTCAATCACGTAGTGATGTGGTAACACACAGAAGCAGTCAATTAAACCTGGATTCGATCAATATTTTAGAGGATAACACCGGTTAGGTCTGGGTTAGGTCCGGGAAATGCACGCATCTGGCTTATGATTTCGCCTTTTTCGCAAACTTGTTGACCAGATCCTGGGTTTTTTCCGTGGTTGAATCACGTAGTAATGTGGTACCACACTGAGGTAGTCAATTAAACCTGGTTTCGATCAATATTTTAGAGGATAACACCGGTTAGGTCTGGGTTAGGTCTGGGTTAGGTCTGGGTTATGCCCGCATCTGGCTCATGATTTTGCCTTCTTCGCATACTTGTTGGCCAGATCCTGGGTTTTTTTCGTGTTTGAATCACGTAGTAATGTGGTAACACATAGAAGCAGTCAATTAAACCTGGTTTCGATCAATATTTCAGAGGATAACACCGGTTAGGTCTGGGTTAGGTCCGGGAAATGCACGCATCTGGCTTATGATTTCGCCTTTTTCGCAAACTTGTTGACCAGATCCTGGGTTTTTTTCGTGTTTGAATCACGTAGTAATGTGGTAACACACTGAAGCAGTCAATTAAACCTGGTTTCGATCAATATTTTAGAGGATAACACCGGTTAGGTCTGGGTTAGGTCTGGGATATGCGCGCATCTGGCTTATTCTTTCGCCTTTTTCGCAATCTTGTTGGCCAGATCCTGGGTTTTTTTCGTGTTTGAATCACGTAGTAATGTTGTACCCAACTGAGGCAGTCAATTAAACCTGGTTTCGATCAATATTTCAGAGGATAACACCGGTTAGGTCTGGGTTAGGTCCGGGAAATGCACGCATCTGGTTCATGATTTCGCCTTTTTCGCAAACTTGTTGGCCAGATCCTGGGTTTTTTTCGTGTTTGAATCACGTAGTGATATTGTACCCCACTGAGGCAGTCAATTAAACCTGGTTTCGATCAATATTTCAGAGGATAACACCGGTTAGGTCTGGGTTAGGTCTGGGTTATGCCCGCATCTGGCTCATGATTTTGCCTTCTTCGCATACTTGTTGGCCAGATCCTGGATTTTTTTCGTGTTTGAATCACGTAGTAATGTGGTAACACACTGAAGCAGTCAATTTAACCTGGTTTCGATCAATATTTTGGAGGATGACACCGGTTATGTCTGGGTTAGGTCTGGGTTATGCCCGCATCTGGCTCATTATTTTGCCTTCTTCGCATACTTGTTGGCCAGATCCTGGGTTTTTTTCGTGTTTGAATCACGTAGTAATGTGGTAACACACTGAAGCAGTCAATTAAACCTGGTATCGATCAATATCTTAGAGGATAACACCGGTTAGGTCTGGGTTAGGTCTGGGATATGCGCGCATCTGGCTTACACTTTCGCCATTTTCGCAAACTTGTTGGCCAGATCCTGGGTTTTTTTCGTGTTTGAATCACGTAGTAATGTTGAACCAGCCTGAGGCAGTCAATTAAACCTGGTTTCGATCAATATTTTAGAGGATAACACCGGTTAGGTCTGGGTTAGGTCTGGGATATGCGCGCATCTGGCTTACACTTTCGCCATTTTCGCAAACTTGTTGGCCAGATCCTGGGTTTTTTTCGTGTTTGAATCACGTAGTAATGTGGTAACACACTGAAGCAGCCAATTAAACCTGGTTTCGATCAATTTTTTTAGAGGATGACACCGGTTAGGTCTGGGTTAGGTCTGGGTTATGCCCGCATCTGGCTCATGATTTTGCCTTCTTCGCATACTTGTTGGCCAGATCCTGGGTTTTTTTCGTGTTTGAATCACGTAGTAACGTGGTAACACACTGAAGCAGTCAATTAAACCTGGTATCGATCAATATCTTAGAGGATAACACCGGTTAGGTCTGGGTTAGGTCTGGGATATGCGCGCATCTGGCTTACACTTTCGCCATTTTCGCAAACTTGTTGGCCAGATCCTGGGTTTTTTTCGTGTTTGAATCACGTAGTAATGTTGAACCAGCCTGAGGCAGTCAATTAAACCTGGTTTCGATCAATATTTTAGAGGATAACACCGGTTAGGTCTGGGTTAGGTCTGGGATATGCGCGCATCTGGCTTACACTTTCGCCATTTTCGCAAACTTGTTGGCCAGATCCTGGGTTTTTTTCGTGTTTGAATCACGTAGTAATGTGGTAACACACTGAAGCAGTCAATTAAACCTGGTTTCGATCAATATTTTAGAGGATAACACCGGTTAGGTCTGGGTTAGGTCCGGGAAATGCACGCATCTGGCTCATGATTTCGCCTTTTTCGCAAACTTGTTGGCCAGATCCTGGGTTTTTTCCGTGTTTGAATCACGTAGTAATGTGGTAATTCACTGAAGCAGTCAATTAAACCTGGTTTCGATCAATATTTTAAAGGATAACACCGGTTAGGTCTGGGTTAGGTCTGGGATATGCGCGCATCTGGCTTATTCTTTCGCCTTTTTCGCAATCTTGTTGGCCAGATCCTGGGTTTTTTTCGTGTTTGAATCACGTAGTAATGTTGTACCCAACTGAGGCAGTCAATTAAACCTGGTTTCGATCAATATTTCAGAGGATAACACCGGTTAGGTCTGGGTTAGGTCCGGGAAATGCACGCATCTGGTTCATGATTTCGCCTTTTTCGCAAACTTGTTGGCCAGATCCTGGGTTTTTTTCGTGTTTGAATCACGTAGTAATATTGTACCCCACTGAGGCAGTCAATTAAACCTGGTTTCGATCAATATTTCAGAGGATAACACCGGTTAGGTCTGGGTTAGGTCCGGGAAATGCACGCATCTGGTTCATGATTTCGCCTTTTTCGCAAACTTGTTGGCCAGATCCTGGGTGTTTTCCGTGTTTGAATCACGTAGTAATGTGGTAATTCACTGAAGCAGTCAATTAAACCTGGTTTCGATCAATATTTTAGGGGATAACACCGGTTAGGTCTGGGTTAGGTCTGGGTTATGCCCGCATCTGGCTCATGATTTTGCCTTCTTCGCATACTTGTTGGCCAGATCCTGGGTTTTTTTCGTGTTTGAATCACGTAGTAATGTGGTAACACACTGAAGCAGTCAATTAAACCTGGTTTCGATCAATATTTTAGAGGATAACACCGGTTAGGTCTGGGTTAGGTCTGAGTTATGCCCACATCTGGCTCATGATTTTGCCTTCTTCGCATACTTGTTGGCCAGATCCTGGGTTTTTTTCGTGCTTGAATCACGTAGTGATGTGGTAACACACAGAAGCAGTCAATTAAACCTGGATTCGATCAATATTTTAGAGGATAACACCGGTTAGGTCTGGGTTAGGTCCGGGAAATGCACGCATCTGGTTCATGATTTCGCCTTTTTCGCAAACTTGTTGGCCAGATCCTGGGTTTTTTTCGTGTTTGAATCACGTAGTAATATTGTACCCCACTGAGGCAGTCAATTAAACCTGGTTTCGATCAATATTTCAGAGGATAACACCGGTTAGGTCTGGGTTAGGTCCGGGATATGCACGCATCTGGTTCATGATTTCGCCTTTTTCGCAAACTTGTTGGCCAGATCCTGGGTGTTTTCCGTGTTTGAATCACGTAGTAATGTGGTAGTTCACTGAAGCAGTCAATTAAACCTGGTTTCGATCAATATTATAGGGGATAACACCGGTTAGGTCTGGGTTAGGTCTGGGTTATGCCCGCATCTGGCTCATGATTTTGCCTTCTTCGCATACTTGTTGGCCAGATCCTGGGTTTTTTTCGTGTTTGAATCACGTAGTAATGTGGTAACACACTGAAGCAGTCAATTAAACCTGGTTTCGATCAATATTTTAGAGGATAACACCGGTTAGGTCTGGGTTAGGTCTGAGTTATGCCCGCATCTGGCTCATGATTTTGCCTTCTTCGCATACTTGTTGGCCAGATCCTGGGTTTTTTTCGTGCTTGAATCACGTAGTGATGTGGTAACACACAGAAGCAGTCAATTAAACCTGGATTCGATCAATATTTTAGAGGATAACACCGGTTAGGTCTGGGTTAGGTCCGGGAAATGCACGCATCTGGCTTATGATTTCGCCTTTTTCGCAAACTTGTTGACCAGATCCTGGGTTTTTTCCGTGGTTGAATCACGTAGTAATGTGGTACCACACTGAGGTAGTCAATTAAACCTGGTTTCGATCAATATTTTAGAGGATAACACCGGTTAGGTCTGGGTTAGGTCTGGGTTAGGTCTGGGTTATGCCCGCATCTGGCTCATGATTTTGCCTTCTTCGCATACTTGTTGGCCAGATCCTGGGTTTTTTTCGTGTTTGAATCACGTAGTAATGTGGTAACACATAGAAGCAGTCAATTAAACCTGGTTTCGATCAATATTTTAGAGGATAACACCGGTTAGGTCTGGGTTAGGTCCGGGAAATGCACGCATCTGGCTTATGATTTCGCCTTTTTCGCAAACTTGTTGACCAGATCCTGGGTTTTTTTCGTGTTTGAATCACGTAGTAATGTGGTAACACACTGAAGCAGTCAATTAAACCTGGTTTCGATCAATATTTTAGAGGATAACACCGGTTAGGTCTGGGTTAGGTCTGGGATATGCGCGCATCTGGCTTATTCTTTCGCCTTTTTCGCAATCTTGTTGGCCAGATCCTGGGTTTTTTTCGTGTTTGAATCACGTAGTAATGTTGTACCCAACTGAGGCAGTCAATTAAACCTGGTTTCGATCAATATTTCAGAGGATAACACCGGTTAGGTCTGGGTTAGGTCCGGGAAATGCACGCATCTGGTTCATGATTTCGCCTTTTTCGCAAACTTGTTGGCCAGATCCTGGGTTTTTTTCGTGTTTGAATCACGTAGTAATATTGTACCCCACTGAGGCAGTCAATTAAACCTGGTTTCGATCAATATTTCAGAGGATAACACCGGTTAGGTCTGGGTTAGGTCCGGGAAATGCACGCATCTGGTTCATGATTTCGCCTTTTTCGCAAACTTGTTGGCCAGATCCTGGGTTTTTTTCGTGTTTGAATCACGTAGTAATGTGGTACCACACTGAGGCAGTCAATTAAACCTGGTTTCGATCAATATTTCAGAGGATAACACCGGTTAGGTCTGGGTTAGGTCTGGGATATGCGCGCATCTGGCTTATACTTTCGCCTTTTTCGCAAACTTTTTGGCCAGATCCTGGGTTTTTTTCATGTTTGAATCACGTAGTAATGTGGTACCACACTGAGGCAGTCAATTAAACCTGGTTTCGATCAATATTTTAGAGGATAACACCGGTTAGGTCTGGGTTAGGTCAGGGATATGCGCGCATCTGGCTTACAGTTTCGCCATTTTCGCAAACTTGTTGGCCAGATCCTGGGTTTTTTTCGTGTTTGAATCACGTAGTAATGTGGTAACACACTGAAGCAGTCAATTAAACCTGGTTTCGATCAATATTTTAGAGGATAACACCGGTTAGGTCTGGGTTAGGTCTGGGATATGCGCGCATCTGGCTTACACTTTCGCCATTTTCGCAAACTTGTTGGTCAGATCCTGGGTTTTTTTCGTGTTTGAATCACGTAGTAATGTTCTACCACACTGAGGCAGTCAATTAAACCTGGTTTCGATCAATATTTTAGAGGATAACACCGGTTAGGTCTGGGTTAGGTCTGGGTTATGCCCGCATCTGGCTCGTGATTTTGCCTTCTTCGCATACTTGTGGGCCAGATCCTGGGTTGTTTTCGTGTTTGAATCACGTAGTAATGTGGCAACACACTGAAGCAGTCAATTAAACCTGGTTTCGATCAATATTTTAGAGGATAACACCGGTTAGGTCTGGGATAGGTCTGGGATATGCGCGCATCTGGCTTATTCTTTCGCCTTTTTCGCAATCTTGTTGGCCAGATCCTGGGTTTTTTTCGTGTTTGAATCACGTAGTAATGTTCTACCACACTGAGGCAGTCAATTAAACCTGGTTTCGATCAATATTTCAGAGGATAACACCGGTTAGGTCTGGGTTAGGTCCGGGAAATGCACGCATCTGGCTCATGATTTCGCCTTTTTCGCAAACTTGTTGGCCAGATCCTGGGTTTTTTCCGTGTTTGAATCACGTAGTAATGTGGTAATTCACTGAAGCAGTCAATTAAACCTGGTTTCGATCAATATTTTAGAGGATAACACCGGTTAGGTCTGTGTTAGGTTTGGGTTATGCCCGCATCTGGCTCATGATTTTGCCTTCTTCGCATACTTGTTGGCCAGATCCTGGGTTTTTTTCGTGTTTGAATCACGTAGTAATGTGGTAACACACTGAAGCAGTCAATTAAACCTGGTTTCGATCAATATTTTAGAGGATAACACCGGTTAGGTCTGGGTTAGGTCTGGGTTATGCCCGCATCTGGCTCATGATTTTGCCTTCTTCGCATACTTGTTGGCCAGATCCTGGGTTTTTTTCGTGTTTGAATCACGTAGTAATGTGGTAACACACTGAAGCAGTCAATTAAACCTGGTTTCGATCAATATTTTAGAGGATGACACCGGTTAGGTCTGGGTTAGGTCTGGGATATGCGCGCATCTGGCTTTAACTTTCTCCTTTTTCGCCAACTTGTTGGCTATATCCTGGGTTTTTTCGGGTTCGAATCACGTAGTAATGTGGTAATTCACTGAAACACTCAATTAAACCTGGTTTCGATCAGTATTTTAGAGGATAACACCGGGTAGGTCTGGGTTAGGTCCGGGAAATGCACGCATCTGGCTTATACTTTCTCCTTTTTCGCAAACTTGTTGGCTATATCCTGGGTTTTTTCGGGTTCGAATCACGTAGTAATGTGGTAATTCACTGAAACACTCAATTAAACCTGGTTTCGATCAGTATTTTAGAGGATAACACCGGTTAGGACTGGGTTCGGTCCGGGAAATGCACGCATCTGGCTTATGATTTCGCCTTTTTCGCAAACTTGTTGGCCAGATCCTGGGTTTTTTTCGTGTTTGAATCACGTAGTAATGTTGTACCCAACTGAGGCAGTCAATTAAACCTGGTTTCGATCAATATTTCAGAGGATAACACCGGTTAGGTCTGGGTTAGGTCCGGGAAATGCACGCATCTGGTTCATGATTTCGCCTTTTTCGCAAACTTGTTGGCCAGATCCTGGGTTTTTTTCGTGTTTGAATCACGTAGTAATATTGTACCCCACTGAGGCAGTCAATTAAACCTGGTTTCGATCAATATTTCAGAGGATAACACCGGTTAGGTCTGGGTTAGGTCCGGGAAATGCACGCATCTGGTTCATGATTTCGCCTTTTTCGCAAACTTGTTGGCCAGATCCTGGGTTTTTTTCGTGTTTGAATCACGTAGTAATGTGGTACCACACTGAGGCAGTCAATTAAACCTGGTTTCGATCAATATTTCAGAGGATAACACCGGTTAGGTCTGGGTTAGGTCTGGGATATGCGCGCATCTGGCTTATACTTTCGCCTTTTTCGCAAACTTTTTGGCCAGATCCTGGGTTTTTTTCATGTTTGAATCACGTAGTAATGTGGTACCACACTGAGGCAGTCAATTAAACCTGGTTTCGATCAATATTTTAGAGGATAACACCGGTTAGGTCTGGGTTAGGTCAGGGATATGCGCCCATCTGGCTTACACTTTCGCCATTTTCGCAAACTTGTTGGCCAGATCCTGGGTTTTTTTCGTGTTTGAATCACGTAGTAATGTGGTAACACACTGAAGCAGTCAATTAAACCTGGTTTCGATCAATATTTTAGAGGATAACACCGGTTAGGTCTGGGTTAGGTCTGGGATATGCGCGCATCTGGCTTACACTTTCGCCATTTTCGCAAACTTGTTGGTCAGATCCTGGGTTTTTTTCGTGTTTGAATCACGTAGTAATGTTCTACCACACTGAGGCAGTCAATTAAACCTGGTTTCGATCAATATTTCAGAGGATAACACCGGTTAGGTCTGGGTTAGGTCCGGGAAATGCACGCATCTGGCTCATGATTTCGCCTTTTTCGCAAACTTGTTGGCCAGATCCTGGGTTTTTTCCGTGTTTGAATCACGTAGTAATGTGGTAATTCACTGAAGCAGTCAATTAAACCTGGTTTCGATCAATATTTTAGAGGATAACACCGGTTAGGTCTGGGTTAGGTCTGGGTTATGCCCGCATCTGGCTCATGATTTTGCCTTCTTCGCATACTCGTTGGCCAGATCCTGGGTTTTTTTCGTGTTTGAATCACGTAGTAATGTGGTAACACACTGAAGCAGTCAATTAAACCTGGTTTCGATCAATACTTTAGAGGATGACACCGGTTAGGTCTGGGTTAGGTCTGGGATATGCGCGCATCTGGCTTATACTTTCTCCTTTTTCGCAAACTTGTTGGCTAGATCCTGGGTTTTTTCGGGTTCGAATCACGTAGTAATGTGGTAATTCACTGAAACACTCAATTAAACCTGGTTTCGGTCAGTATTTTAGAGGATAACACCGGTTAGGACTGGGTTCGGTCTGGGAAATGCACGCATCTGGCTTATGATTTCGCCTTTTTCGCAAACTTGTTGACCAGATCCTGGGTTTTTTCCGTGTTTGAATCATGCAGTAATGTGGTACCACACTGAGGCAGTCAATTAAACCTGGTTTCGATCAATATTTTAGAGGATAACACCGGTTAGGTCTGGGTTAGGTCTGGGTTATGCCCGCATCTGGCTCATGATTTTGCCTTCTTCGCATACTTGTGGGCCAGATCCTGGGTTGTTCTCGTGTTTGAATCACGTAGTAATGTGGTAACACACTGAAGCAGTCAATTAAACCTGGTTTCGATCAATATTTTAGAGGATAACACCGGTTAGGTCTGGGTTAGGTCTGGGATATGCGCGCATCTGGCTTATTCTTTCGCCTTTTTCGCAATCTTGTTGGCCAGATCCTGGGTTTTTTTCGTGTTTGAATCACGTAGTAATGTTGTACCCCACTGAGGCAGTCAATTAAACCTGGTTTCGATCAATATTTCAGAGGATAACACCGGTTAGGTCTGGGTTAGGTCTGAGTTATGCCCGCATCTGGCTCATGATTATTTGCCTTCTTCGCATACTTGTTGGCCAGATCCTGGGTTTTTTTCGTGTTTGAATCACGTAGTAATGTGGTAACACACTGAAGCAGTCAATTAAACCTGGTTTCGATCAATTTTTTTAGGGGATGACACCGGTTAGGTCTGGGTTAGGTCTGGGTTATGCCCGCATCTGGCTCATGATTTTGCCTTCTTCGCATACTTGTTGGCCAGATCCTGGATTTTTTTCGTGTTTGAATCACGTAGTAATGTGGTAACACACTGAAGCAGTCAATTTAACCTGGTTTCGATCAATATTTCAGAGGATAACACCGGTTCGGTCTGGGTTAGGTCCGGGAAATGCACGCATCTGGCTCATGATTTCGCCTTTTTCGCAAACTTGTTGGCCAGATCCTGGGTTTTTTCCGTGTTTGAATCACGTAGTAATGTGGTAACACACTGAAGCAGTCAATTAAACCTGGTTTCGATCAATACTTTAGAGGATGACACCGGTTAGGTCTGGGTTAGGTCTGGGATATGCGCGCATCTGGCTTATACTTTCTCCTTTTTCGCAAACTTGTTGGCTAGATCCTGGGTTTTTTCGGGTTCGAATCACGTAGTAATGTGGTAATTCACTGAAACACTCAATTAAACCTGGTTTCGGTCAGTATTTTAGAGGATAACACCGGTTAGGACTGGGTTCGGTCTGGGAAATGCACGCATCTGGCTTATGATTTCGCCTTTTTCGCAAACTTGTTGACCAGATCCTGGGTTTTTTCCGTGTTTGAATCATGCAGTAATGTGGTACCACACTGAGGCAGTCAATTAAACCTGGTTTCGATCAATATTTTAGAGGATAACACCGGTTAGGTCTGGGTTAGGTCTGGGTTATGCCCGCATCTGGCTCATGATTTTGCCTTCTTCGCATACTTGTGGGCCAGATCCTGGGTTGTTCTCGTGTTTGAATCACGTAGTAATGTGGTAACACACTGAAGCAGTCAATTAAACCTGGTTTCGATCAATATTTTAGAGGATAACACCGGTTAGGTCTGGGTTAGGTCTGGGATATGCGCGCATCTGGCTTATTCTTTCGCCTTTTTCGCAATCTTGTTGGCCAGATCCTGGGTTTTTTTCGTGTTTGAATCACGTAGTAATGTTGTACCCCACTGAGGCAGTCAATTAAACCTGGTTTCGATCAATATTTCAGAGGATAACACCGGTTAGGTCTGGGTTAGGTCTGAGTTATGCCCGCATCTGGCTCATGATATTGCCTTTTTTGCAAACTTGTTGGCCAGATCCTGGGTTTTTTTCGTGTTTGAATCACGTAGTAATGTTGTACCCCACTGAGGCAGTCAATTAAACCTGGTTTCGATCAATATTTCAGAGGATAACACCGGTTAGGTCTGGGTTAGGTCCGGGAAATGCACGCATCTGGCTCATGATTTCGCCTTTTTCGCAAACTTGTTGGCCAGATCCTGGGTTTTTTCCGTGTTTGAATCACGTAGTAATGTGGTAATTCACTGAAGCAGTCAATTAAACCTGGTTTCGATCAATATTTTAGAGGATAACACCGGTTAGGTCTGGGTTAGGTCTGGGATATGCGCGCATCTGGCTTATTCTTTCGCCTTTTTCGCAATCTTGTTGGCCAGATCCTGGGTTTTTTTCGTGTTTGAATCACGTAGTAATGTTGTACCCAACTGAGGCAGTCAATTAAACCTGGTTTCGATCAATATTTCAGAGGATAACACCGGTTAGGTCTGGGTTAGGTCCGGGAAATGCACGCATCTGGTTCATGATTTCGCCTTTTTCGCAAACTTGTTGGCCAGATCCTGGGTTTTTTTCGTGTTTGAATCACGTAGTAATATTGTACCCCACTGAGGCAGTCAATTAAACCTGGTTTCGATCAATATTTCAGAGGATAACACCGGTTAGGTCTGGGTTAGGTCCGGGAAATGCACGCATCTGGTTCATGATTTCGCCTTTTTCGCAAACTTGTTGGCCAGATCCTGGGTGTTTTCCGTGTTTGAATCACGTAGTAATGTGGTAATTCACTGAAGCAGTCAATTAAACCTGGTTTCGATCAATATTTTAGGGGATAACACCGGTTAGGTCTCGGTTAGGTCTGGGTTATGCCCGCATCTGGCTCATGATTTTGCCTTCTTCGCATACTTGTTGGCCAGATCCTGGGTTTTTTTCGTGTTTGAATCACGTAGTAATGTGGTAACACACTGAAGCAGTCAATTAAACCTGGTTTCGATCAATATTTTAGAGGATAACACCGGTTAGGTCTGGGTTAGGTCTGAGTTATGCCCGCATCTGGCTCATGATTTTGCCTTCTTCGCATACTTGTTGGCCAGATCCTGGGTTTTTTTCGTGCTTGAATCACGTAGTGATGTGGTAACACACAGAAGCAGTCAATTAAACCTGGATTCGATCAATATTTTAGAGGATAACACCGGTTAGGTCTGGGTTAGGCCCGGGAAATGCACGCATCTGGTTCATGATTTCGCCTTTTTCGCAAACTTATTGGCCAGATCCTGGGTTTTTTTCGTGTTTGAATCACGTAGTAATATTGTACCCCACTGAGGCAGTCAATTAAACCTGGTTTCGATCAATATTTCAGAGGATAACACCGGTTAGGTCTGGGTTAGGCCCGGGATATGCACGCATCTGGTTCATGATTTCGCCTTTTTCGCAAACTTGTTGGCCAGATCCTGGGTGTTTTCCGTGTTTGAATCACGTAGTAATGTGGTAGTTCACTGAAGCAGTCAATTAAACCTGGTTTCGATCAATATTTTAGGGGATAACACCGGTTAGGTCTGGGTTAGGTCTGGGTTATGCCCGCATCTGGCTCATGATTTTGCCTTCTTCGCATACTTGTTGGCCAGATCCTGGGTTTTTTTCGTGTTTGAATCACGTAGTAATGTGGTAACACACTGAAGCAGTCAATTAAACCTGGTTTCGATCAATATTTTAGAGGATAACACCGGTTAGGTCTGGGTTAGGTCTGAGTTATGCCCGCATCTGGCTCATGATTTTGCCTTCTTCGCATACTTGTTGGCCAGATCCTGGGTTTTTTTCGTGCTTGAATCACGTAGTGATGTGGTAACACACAGAAGCAGTCAATTAAACCTGGATTCGATCAATATTTTAGAGGATAACACCGGTTAGGTCTGGGTTAGGTCCGGGAAATGCACGCATCTGGCTTATGATTTCGCCTTTTTCGCAAACTTGTTGACCAGATCCTGGGTTTTTTCCGTGGTTGAATCACGTAGTAATGTGGTACCACACTGAGGTAGTCAATTAAACCTGGTTTCGATCAATATTTTAGAGGATCACACCGGTTAGGTCTGGGTTAGGTCTGGGTTAGGTCTGGGTTATGCCCGCATCTGGCTCATGATTTTGCCTTCTTCGCATACTTGTTGGCCAGATCCTGGGTTTTTTTCGTGTTTGAATCACGTAGTAATGTGGTAACACATAGAAGCAGTCAATTAAACCTGGTTTCGATCAATATTTTAGAGGATAACACCGGTTAGGTCTGGGTTAGGTCCGGGAAATGCACGCATCTGGCTTATGATTTCGCCTTTTTCGCAAACTTGTTGACCAGATCCTGGGTTTTTTTCGTGTTTGAATCACGTAGTAATGTGGTAACACACTGAAGCAGTCAATTAAACCTGGTTTCGATCAATATTTTAGAGGATAACACCGGTTAGGTCTGGGTTAGGTCTGGGATATGCGCGCATCTGGCTTATTCTTTCGCCTTTTTCGCAATCTTGTTGGCCAGATCCTGGGTTTTTTTCGTGTTTGAATCACGTAGTAATGTTGTACCCAACTGAGGCAGTCAATTAAACCTGGTTTCGATCAATATTTCAGAGGATAACACCGGTTAGGTCTGGGTTAGGTCCGGGAAATGCACGCATCTGGTTCATGATTTCGCCTTTTTCGCAAACTTGTTGGCCAGATCCTGGGTTTTTTTCGTGTTTGAATCACGTAGTAATATTGTACCCCACTGAGGCAGTCAATTAAACCTGGTTTCGATCAATATTTCAGAGGATAACACCGGTTAGGTCTGGGTTAGGTCCGGGAAATGCACGCATCTGGTTCATGATTTCGCCTTTTTCGCAAACTTGTTGGCCAGATCCTGGGTTTTTTTCGTGTTTGAATCACGTAGTAATGTGGTACCACACTGAGGCAGTCAATTAAACCTGGTTTCGATCAATATTTCAGAGGATAACACCGGTTAGGTCTGGGTTAGGTCTGGGATATGCGCGCATCTGGCTTATACTTTCGCCTTTTTCGCAAACTTTTTGGCCAGATCCTGGGTTTTTTTCATGTTTGAATCACGTAGTAATGTGGTACCACACTGAGGCAGTCAATTAAACCTGGTTTCGATCAATATTTTAGAGGATAACACCGGTTAGGTCTGGGTTAGGTCAGGGATATGCGCGCATCTGGCTTACAGTTTCGCCATTTTCGCAAACTTGTTGGCCAGATCCTGGGTTTTTTTCGTGTTTGAATCACGTAGTAATGTGGTAACACACTGAAGCAGTCAATTAAACCTGGTTTCGATCAATATTTTAGAGGATAACACCGGTTAGGTCTGGGTTAGGTCTGGGATATGCGCGCATCTGGCTTACACTTTCGCCATTTTCGCAAACTTGTTGGTCAGATCCTGGGTTTTTTTCGTGTTTGAATCACGTAGTAATGTTCTACCACACTGAGGCAGTCAATTAAACCTGGTTTCGATCAATATTTTAGAGGATAACACCGGTTAGGTCTGGGTTAGGTTTGGGTTATGCCCGCATCTGGCTCATGATTTTGCCTTCTTCGCATACTTGTTGGCCAGATCCTGGGTTTTTTTCGTGTTTGAATCACGTAGTAATGTGGTAACACACTGAAGCAGTCAATTAAACCTGGTTTCGATCAATATTTTAGAGGATAACACCGGTTAGGTCTGGGTTAGGTCTGGGTTATGCCCGCATCTGGCTCATGATTTTGCCTTTTTGCATACTTGTTGGCCAGATCCTGGGTTTTTTTCGTGTTTGAATCACGTAGTAATGTGGTAACACACTGAAGCAGTCAATTAAACCTGGTTTCGATCAATATTTTAGAGGATGACACCGGTTAGGTCTGGGTTAGGTCTGGGATATGCGCGCATCTGGCTTTAACTTTCTCCTTTTTCGCCAACTTGTTGGCTATATCCTGGGTTTTTTCGGGTTCGAATCACGTAGTAATGTGATAATTCACTGAAACACTCAATTAAACCTGGTTTCGATCAGTATTTTAGAGGATAACACCGGTTAGGTCTGGGTTAGGTCCGGGAAATGCACGCATCTGGCTTATACTTTCTCCTTTTTCGCAAACTTGTTGGCTATATCCTGGGTTTTTTCGGGTTCGAATCACGTAGTAATGTGGTAATTCACTGAAACACTCAATTAAACCTGGTTTCGATCAGTATTTTAGAGGATAACACCGGTTAGGACTGGGTTCGGTCCGGGAAATGCACGCATCTGGCTTATGATTTCGCCTTTTTCGCAAACTTGTTGGCCAGATCCTGGGTTTTTTTCGTGTTTGAATCACGTAGTAATGTTGTACCCAACTGAGGCAGTCAATTAAACCTGGTTTCGATCAATATTTCAGAGGATAACACCGGTTAGGTCTGGGTTAGGTCCGGGAAATGCACGCATCTGGTTCATGATTTCGCCTTTTTCGCAAACTTGTTGGCCAGATCCTGGGTTTTTTTCGTGTTTGAATCACGTAGTAATGTGGTACCACACTGAGGCAGTCAATTAAACCTGGTTTCGATCAATATTTCAGAGGATAACACCGGTTAGGTCTGGGTTAGGTCTGGGATATGCGCGCATCTGGCTTATACTTTCGCCTTTTTCGCAATCTTTTTGGCCAGATCCTGGGTTTTTTTCATGTTTGAATCACGTAGTAATGTGGTACCACACTGAGGCAGTCAATTAAACCTGGTTTCGATCAATATTTTAGAGGATAACACCGGTTAGGTCTGGGTTAGGTCTGGGATATGCGCGCATCTGGCTTACACTTTCGCCATTTTCGCAAACTTGTTGGTCAGATCCTGGGTTTTTTTCGTGTTTGAATCACGTAGTAATGTTCTACCACACTGAGGCAGTCAATTAAACCTGGTTTCGATCAATATTTCAGAGGATAACACCGGTTAGGTCTGGGTTAGGTCCGGGAAATGCACGCATCTGGCTCATGATTTCGCCTTTTTCGCAAACTTGTTGGCCAGATCCTGGGTTTTTTCCGTGTTTGAATCACGTAGTAATGTGGTAATTCACTGAAGCAGTCAATTAAACCTGGTTTCGATCAATATTTTAGAGGATAACACCGGTTAGGTCTGGGTTAGGTCTGGGTTATGCCCGCATCTGGCTCATGATTTTGCCTTCTTCGCATACTCGTTGGCCAGATCCTGGGTTTTTTTCGTGTTTGAATCACGTAGTAATGTGGTAACACACTGAAGCAGTCAATTAAACCTGGTTTCGATCAATACTTTAGAGGATGACACCGGTTAGGTCTGGGTTAGGTCTGGGATATGCGCGCATCTGGCTTATACTTTCTCCTTTTTCGCAAACTTGTTGGCTAGATCCTGGGTTTTTTCGGGTTCGAATCACGTAGTAATGTGGTAATTCACTGAAACACTCAATTAAACCTGGTTTCGGTCAGTATTTTAGAGGATAACACCGGTTAGGACTGGGTTCGGTCTGGGAAATGCACGCATCTGGCTTATGATTTCGCCTTTTTCGCAAACTTGTTGACCAGATCCTGGGTTTTTTCCGTGTTTGAATCATGCAGTAATGTGGTACCACACTGAGGCAGTCAATTAAACCTGGTTTCGATCAATATTTTAGAGGATAACACCGGTTAGGTCTGGGTTAGGTCTGGGATATGCGCGCATCTGGCTTATTCTTTCGCATTTTTCGCAATCTTGTTGGCCAGATCCTGGGTTTTTTTCGTGTTTGAATCACGTAGTAATGTTGTACCCCACTGAGGCAGTCAATTAAACCTGGTTTCGATCAATATTTCAGAGGATAACACCGGTTAGGTCTGGGTTAGGTCTGAGTTATGCCCGCATCTGGCTCATGATATTGCCTTTTTTGCAAACTTGTTGGCCATATCCTGGGTTTTTTTCGTGTTTGAATCACGTAGTAATGTTGTACCCCACTGAGGCAGTCAATTAAACCTGGTTTCGATCAATATTTCAGAGGATAACACCGGTTAGGTCTGGGTTAGGTCTGAGTTATGCCCGCATCTGGCTCATGATTATTTGCCTTCTTCGCATACTTGTTGGCCAGATCCTGGGTTTTTTTCGTGTTTGAATCACGTAGTAATGTGGTAACACACTGAAGCAGTCAATTAAACCTGGTTTCGATCAATTTTTTTAGGGGATGACACCGGTTAGGTCTGGGTTAGGTCTGGGTTATGCCCGCATCTGGCTCATGATTTTGCCTTCTTCGCATACTTGTTGGCCAGATCCTGGATTTTTTTCGTGTTTGAATCACGTAGTAATGTGGTAACACACTGAAGCAGTCAATTTAACCTGGTTTCGATCAATATTTCAGAGGATAACACCGGTTCGGTCTGGGTTAGGTCCGGGAAATGCACGCATCTGGCTCATGATTTCGCCTTTTTCGCAAACTTGTTGGCCAGATCCTGGGTTTTTTCCGTGTTTGAATCACGTAGTAATGTGGTAACACACTGAAGCAGTCAATTAAACCTGGTTTCGATCAATACTTTAGAGGATGACACCGGTTAGGTCTGGGTTAGGTCTGGGATATGCGCGCATCTGGCTTATACTTTCTCCTTTTTCGCAAACTTGTTGGCTATATCCTGGGTTTTTTCGGGTTCGAATCACGTAGTAATGTGGTAATTCACTGAAACACTCAATTAAACCTGGTTTCGATCAGTATTTTAGAGGATAACACCGGTTAGGACTGGGTTCGGTCCGGGAAATGCACGCATCTGGCTTATGATTTCGCCTTTTTCGCAAACTTGTTGGCCAGATCCTGGGTTTTTTTCGTGTTTGAATCACGTAGTAATGTTGTACCCAACTGAGGCAGTCAATTAAACCTGGTTTCGATCAATATTTCAGAGGATAACACCGGTTAGGTCTGGGTTAGGTCCGGGAAATGCACGCATCTGGTTCATGATTTCGCCTTTTTCGCAAACTTGTTGGCCAGATCCTGGGTTTTTTTCGTGTTTGAATCACGTAGTAATATTGTACCCCACTGAGGCAGTCAATTAAACCTGGTTTCGATCAATATTTCAGAGGATAACACCGGTTAGGTCTGGGTTAGGTCCGGGAAATGCACGCATCTGGTTCATGATTTCGCCTTTTTCGCAAACTTGTTGGCCAGATCCTGGGTTTTTTTCGTGTTTGAATCACGTAGTAATGTGGTACCACACTGAGGCAGTCAATTAAACCTGGTTTCGATCAATATTTCAGAGGATAACACCGGTTAGGTCTGGGTTAGGTCTGGGATATGCGCGCATCTGGCTTATACTTTCGCCTTTTTCGCAAACTTTTTGGCCAGATCCTGGGTTTTTTTCATGTTTGAATCACGTAGTAATGTGGTACCACACTGAGGCAGTCAATTAAACCTGGTTTCGATCAATATTTTAGAGGATAACACCGGTTAGGTCTGGGTTAGGTCTGGGATATGCGCGCATCTGGCTTACACTTTCGCCATTTTCGCAAACTTGTTGGTCAGATCCTGGGTTTTTTTCGTGTTTGAATCACGTAGTAATGTTCTACCACACTGAGGCAGTCAATTAAACCTGGTTTCGATCAATATTTCAGAGGATAACACCGGTTAGGTCTGGGTTAGGTCCGGGAAATGCACGCATCTGGCTCATGATTTCGCCTTTTTCGCAAACTTGTTGGCCAGATCCTGGGTTTTTTCCGTGTTTGAATCACGTAGTAATGTGGTAATTCACTGAAGCAGTCAATTAAACCTGGTTTCGATCAATATTTTAGAGGATAACACCGGTTAGGTCTGGGTTAGGTCTGGGTTATGCCCGCATCTGGCTCATGATTTTGCCTTCTTCGCATACTCGTTGGCCAGATCCTGGGTTTTTTTCGTGTTTGAATCACGTAGTAATGTGGTAACACACTGAAGCAGTCAATTAAACCTGGTTGCGATCAATACTTTAGAGGATGACACCGGTTAGGTCTGGGTTAGGTCTGGGATATGCGCGCATCTGGCTTATACTTTCTCCTTTTTCGCAAACTTGTTGGCTAGATCCTGGGTTTTTTCGGGTTCGAATCACGTAGTAATGTGGTAATTCACTGAAACACTCAATTAAACCTGGTTTCGGTCAGTATTTTAGAGGATAACACCGGTTAGGACTGGGTTCGGTCTGGGAAATGCACGCATCTGGCTTATGATTTCGCCTTTTTCGCAAACTTGTTGACCAGATCCTGGGTTTTTTCCGTGTTTGAATCATGCAGTAATGTGGTACCACACTGAGGCAGTCAATTAAACCTGGTTTCGATCAATATTTTAGAGGATAACACCGGTTAGGTCTGGGTTAGGTCTGGGTTATGCCCGCATCTGGCTCATGATTTTGCCTTCTTCGCATACTTGTGGGCCAGATCCTGGGTTGTTCTCGTGTTTGAATCACGTAGTAATGTGGTAACACACTGAAGCAGTCAATTAAACCTGGTTTCGATCTATATTTTAGAGGATAACACCGGTTAGGTCTGGGTTAGGTCTGGGATATGCGCGCATCTGGCTTATTCTTTCGCCTTTTTCGCAATCTTGTTGGCCAGATCCTGGGTTTTTTTCGTGTTTGAATCACGTAGTAATGTTGTACCCCACTGAGGCAGTCAATTAAACCTGGTTTCGATCAATATTTCAGAGGATAACACCGGTTAGGTCTGGGTTAGGTCTGAGTTATGCCCGCATCTGGCTCATGATATTGCCTTTTTTGCAAACTTGTTGGCCAGATCCTGGGTTTTTTTCGTGTTTGAATCACGTAGTAATGTTGTACCCCACTGAGGCAGTCAATTAAACCTGGTTTCGATCAATATTTCAGAGGATAACACCGGTTAGGTCTGGGTTAGGTCTGAGTTATGCCCGCATCTGGCTCATGATTATTTGCCTTCTTCGCATACTTGTTGGCCAGATCCTGGGTTTTTTTCGTGTTTGAATCACGTAGTAATGTGGTAACACACTGAAGCAGTCAATTAAACCTGGTTTCGATCAATTTTTTTAGGGGATGACACCGGTTAGGTCTGGGTTAGGTCTGGGTTATGCCCGCATCTGGCTCATGATTTTGCCTTCTTCGCATACTTGTTGGCCAGATCCTGGATTTTTTTCGTGTTTGAATCACGTAGTAATGTGGTAACACACTGAAGCAGTCAATTTAACCTGGTTTCGATCAATATTTTAGAGGATAACACCGGTTAGGTCTGGGTTAGGTCTGAGTTATGCCCGCATCTGGCTCATGATTTTGCCTTTTTTGCAAACTTGTTGGCCAGATCCTGGGTTTTTTCCGTGTTTGAATCAGGCAGTAATGTGGTAACACACTGAAGCAGCCAATTAAACCTGGTTTCGATCAATATTTTAGAGGATAACACCGGTTAGGTCTGGGTTAGGTCTGGGATATGCGCGCATCTGGCTTACACTTTCGCCATTTTCGCAAACTTGTTGGCCAGATCCTGGGTTTTTTTCGTGTTTGAATCACGTAGTAATGTTCTACCACACGGAGGCAGTCAATTAAACCTGGTTTCGATCAATATTTCAGAGGATAACACCGGTTCGGTCTGGGATAGGTCCGGGAAATGCACGCATCTGGCTCATGATTTCGCCTTTTTCGCAAACTTGTTGGCCAGATCCTGGGTTTTTTCCGTGTTTGAATCACGTAGTAATGTGGTAATTCACTGAAGCAGTCAATTAAACCTGGTTTCGATCAATATTTTAGAGGATAACACCGGTTAGGTCTGGGTTAGGTTTGGGTTATGCCCGCATCTGGCTCATGATTTTGCCTTCTTCGCATACTTGTTGGCCAGATCCTGGGTTTTTTTCGTGTTTGAATCACGTAGTAATGTGGTAACACACTGAAGCAGTCAATTAAACCTGGTTTCGATCAATATTTTAGAGGATAACACCGGTTAGGTCTGGGTTAGGTCTGGGTTATGCCCGCATCTGGCTCATGATTTTGCCTTCTTCGCATACTTGTTGGCCAGATCCTGGGTTTTTTTCGTGTTTGAATCACGTAGTAATGTGGTAACACACTGAAGCAGTCAATTAAACCTGGTTTCGATCAATATTTTAGAGGATGACACCGGTTAGGTCTGGGTTAGGTCTGGGATATGCGCGCATCTGTCTTTAACTTTCTCCTTTTTCGCAAACTTGTGGCTAGATCCTGGGTTTTTTCGGATTCGAATCACGTAGTAATGTGGTAATTCACTGAAACACTCAATTAAACCTGGTTTCGGTCAGTATTTTAGAGGATAACACCGGTTAGGACTGGGTTCGGTCCGGGAAATGCACGCATCTGGCTTATGATTTCGCCTTTTTCGCAAACTTGTTGACCAGATCCTGGGTTTTTTCCGTGTTTGAATCATGCAGTAATGTGGTACCACACTGAGGCAGTCAATTAAACCTGGTTTCGATCAATATTTTAGAGGATAACACCGGTTAGGTCTGGGTTAGGTCTGGGTTATGCCCGCATCTGGCTCATGATTTTGCCTTCTTCGCATACTTGTGGGCCAGATCCTGGGTTGTTTTCGTGTTTGAATCACGTAGTAATGTGGCAACACACTGAAGCAGTCAATTAAACCTGGTTTCGATCAATATTTTAGAGGATAACACCGGTTAGGTCTGGGATAGGTCTGCGATACGCGCGCATCTGGCTTATTCTTTCGCCTTTTTCGCAATCTTGTTGGCCAGATCCTGGGTTTTTTTCGTGTATGAATCACGTAGTAATGTTCTACCACACTGAGGCAGTCAATTAAACCCGGTTTCGATCAATATTTCAGAGGATAACACCGGTTAGGTCTGGGTTAGGTCCGGGAAATGCACGCATCTGGCTCATGATTTCGCCTTTTTCGCAAACTTGTTGGCCAGATCCTGGGTTTTTTCCGTGTTTGAATCACGTAGTAATGTGGTAATTCACTGAAGCAGTCAATTAAACCTGGTTTCGATCAATATTTTACAGGATAACACCGGTTAGGTCTGTGTTAGGTTTCGGTTATGCCCGCATCTGGCTCATGATTTTGCCTTCTTCGCATACTTGTTGGCCAGATCCTGGGTTTTTTTCGTGTTTGAATCACGTAGTAATGTGGTAACACACTGAAGCAGTCAATTAAACCTGGTTTCGATCAATATTTTAGAGGATAACACCGGTTAGGTCTGGGTTAGGTCTGGGTTATGCCCGCATCTGGCTCATGATTTTGCCTTCTTCGCATACTTGTTGGCCAGATCCTGGGTTTTTTTCGTGTTTGAATCACGTAGTAATGTGGTAACACACTGAAGCAGTCAATTAAACCTGGTTTCGATCAATATTTTAGAGGATGACACCGGTTAGGTCTGGGTTAGGTCTGGGATATGCGCGCATCTGGCTTATACTTTCTCCTTTTTCACAAACTTGTTGGCTAGATCCTGGGTTTTTTTCGGGTTCGAATCACGTAGTGATGTGGTAATTCACTGAAACACTCAATTAAACCTGGTTTCGATCAGTATTTTAGAGGATAACACCGGTTAGGACTGGGTTCGGTCCGGGAAATGCACGTATCTGGCTTATGATTTCGCCTTTTTCGCAAACTTGTTGACCAGATCCTGGGTTTTTTCCGTGTTTGAATCACGTAGTAATGTGGTACCACACTGAGGCAGTCAATTAAACCTGGTTTCGATCAATATTTTAGAGGATAACACCGGTTAGGTCTGGGTTAGGTCTGGGTTATGCCCGCATCTGGCTCATGATTTTGCCTTCTTCGCATACTTGTTGGCCAGATCCTGGGTTTTTTTCGTGTTTGAATCACGTAGTAATGGGGTAACACACAGAAGCAGTCAATTAAACCTGGTTTCGATCAATATTTTAGAGGGTAACACCGGTTAGGTCTGGGTTAGGTCTGGGATATGCGCGCATCTGGCTTATACTTTCGCCGTTTTCGCAAACTAGTTGGCCAGATCCTGGGGTTTTTCCGTGTTTGAATCACGTAGTAATGTGGTAATACACTGAAGCAGTCAATTAAACCTGGTTTCGATCAATATTTTAGAGGATAACACCGGTTAGGACTGGGTTCGGTCTGGGATATGCGCGCATCTGGCTTACACTTTCGCCATTTTCGCAAACTTGTTGGCCAGATCCTCGGTTTTTTCCGTGTTTGAATCAGGTAGTAATGTGGTAACACACTGAAGCAGTCATTTAAACCTGGTTTCGATCAATATTTTAGAGGATAACACCGGTTAGGTCTGGGTTAGGTCTGGGATATGCGCGCATCTGGCTTATACTTTCGCCTTTTTCGCAAACTTTTTGGCCAGATCCTGGGTTTTTTTCGTGTTTGAATCACGTAGTAATGTGGTAACACACTGAAGCAGTCAATTAAACCTGGTTTCGATCAATATTTTAGAGGATAACACCGGTTAGGTCTGGGTTAGTTCCGGGAAATGCACGCATCTGGCTTATGATTACGCCTTTTTCGCAAACTTGGTGACCAGATCCTGGGTCTTTTCTGTGTTTGAATCACGTAGTAATGTGGTACCACACTGAGACAGTCAATTAAACCTGGTTTCGATCAATATTTTAGAGGATAACACCGGTTAGGTCTGGGTTAGGTCTGGGATATGCGCGCATCTGGCTTACACTTTCGCCATTTTCGCATACTTGTTGGCCAGATCCTGGGTTTTTTTCGTGTTTGAATCACGTAGTAATGTTGTACCACACTGAGGCAGTCAATTAAACCTGGTTTCGATCAATATTTCAGTGGATAACACCGGTTAGGTCTGGGTTAGGTCCGGGAAATGCACGCATCTGGCTCATGATTTCGCCTTTTTCGCAAACTTGTTGGCCAGATCCTGGGTTTTTTCCGTGTTTGAATCAAGTAGTAATGTGGTACCACACTGAGGCAGTCAATTAAACCTGGTTTCGATCAATATTTTAGAGGATAACACCGGTTAGGTCTGGGTTAGGTTTGGGTTATGCCCGCATCTGGCTCATGATTTTGCCTTCTTCGCATACTTGTTGGCCAGATCCTGGGTTTTTTTCGTGTTTGAATCACGTAGTAATGTGGTAACACACTGAAGCAGTCAATTAAACCTGGTTTCGGTCAATATTTTAGGGGATAACACCGGTTAGGTCTGGGTTAGGTCTGAGTTATGCCCGCATCTGGCTCATGATTTTGCCTTCTTCGCATACTTGTTGGCCAGATCCTGGGTTTTTTTCGTGTTTGAATCACGTAGTAATGTGGTAACACACTGAAGCAGTCAATTAAACCTGGTTTCGATCAATTTTTTTAGGGGATGACACCGGTTAGGTCTGGGTTAGGTCTGGGTTATGCCCGCATCTGGCTCATGATTTTGCCTTCTTCGCATACTTGTTGGCCAGATCCTGGATTTTTTTCGTGTTTGAATCACGTAGTAATGTTGTACCACACTGAGGCAGTCAATTAAACCTGGTTTCGATCAATATTTCAGAGGATAACACCGGTTAGGTCTGGGTTAGGTCCGGGAAATGCACGCATCTGGCTCATGATTTCGCCCTTTTCGCAAACTTGTTGGCCAGATCCTGGGTTTTTTCCGTGTTTGAATCACGTAGTAATGTGGTAATTGACTGAAGCAGTCAATTAAACCTGGTTTCGATCAATATCTTAGAGGATAACACTGGTTAGGTCTGGGTTAGGTTTGGGTTATGCCCGCATCTGGCTCATGATTTTGCCTTCTTCGCATACTTGTTGGCCAGATCCTGGGTTTTTTTCGTGTTTGAATCACGTAGTAATGTGGTAACACACTGAAGCAGTCAATTAAACCTGGTTTCGATCAATATTTTAGAGGATAACACCGGTTAGGCCTGGGTTAGGTCTGGGTTATGCCCGCATCTGGCTCATGATTTTGCCTTTTTCGCAAACTTTTTGGCCAGATCCTGGGTTTTTTTCGTGTTTGAATCACGTAGTAATGTGGTAACACACTGAAGCAGTCAATTAAACCTGGTTTCGATCAATATTTTAGAGGATAACACCGGTTAGGTCTGGGTTAGGTCCGGGAAATGCACGCATCTGGCTTATGATTACGCCTTTTTCGCAAACTTGGTGACCAGATCCTGGGTCTTTTCCGTGTTTGAATCACGTAGTAATGTGGTACCACATTGAGACAGTCAATTAAACCTGGTTTCGATCAATATTTTAGAGGTTAACACCGGTTAGGTCTGGGTTAGGTCTGGGATATGCGCGCATCTGGCTTACACTTTCGCCATTTTCGCATACTTGTTGGCCAGATCCTGGGTTTTTTTCGTGTTTGAATCACGTAGTAATGTTGTACCACACTGAGGCAGTCAATGAAACCTGGTTTCGATCAATATTTCAGTGGATAACACCGGTTAGGTCTGGGTTAGGTCCGGGAAATGCACGCATCTGGCTCATGATTTCGCCTCTTTCGCAAACTTGTTGGCCAGATCCTGGGTTTTTTCCGTGTTTGAATCACGTAGTAATGTGGTAACACACTGAAGCAGTCAATTAAACCTGGTTTCGATCAATTTTTTTAGGGGATGACACCGGTTAGGTCTGGGTTAGGTCTGGGTTATGCCTGCATCTGGCTCATGATTTTGCCTTTTTCGCAAACTTTTTGGCCAGATCCTGGGTTTTTTTCGTGTTTGAATCACGTAGTAATGTGGTAACAGACTGAAGCAGTCAATTAAACCTGGTTTCGATCAATTTTTTTAGGGGATAACACCGGTTAGGTCTGGGTTAGGTCTGAGTTATGCCCGCATCTGGCTCATGATTTTGCCTTCTTCGCATACTTGTTGGCCAGATCCTGGGTTTTTTTCGTGTTTGAATCACGTAGTAATGTGGTAACACACTGAAGCAGTCAATTAAACCTGGTTTCGATCAATTTTTTTAGGGGATGACACCGGTTAGGTCTGGGTTAGGTCTGGGATATGCGCGCATCTGGCTTACACTTTCGCCTTCTTCGCATACTTGTTGGCCAGATCCTGGGTTTTTTTCGTGTTTGAATCACGTAGTAATGTGGTAACACACTGAAGCAGTCAATTAAACCTGGTTTCGATCAATATTTTAGAGGATAACACCGGTTAGGCCTGGGTTAGGTCTGGGTTATGCCCGCATCTGGCTCATGATTTTGCCTTTTTCGCAAACTTTTTGGCCAGATCCTGGGTTTTTTTCGTGTTTGAATCACGTAGTAATGTGGTAACACACTGAAGCAGTCAATTAAACCTGGTTTCGATCAATATTTTAGAGGATAACACCGGTTAGGTCTGGGTTAGGTCCGGGAAATGCACGCATCTGGCTCATGATTTCGCCCTTTTCGCAAACTTGTTGGCCAGATCCTGGGTTTTTTCCGTGTTTGAATCACGTAGTAATGTGGTAATTCACTGAAGCAGTCAATTAAACCTGGTTTCGATCAATATTTTAGAGGATAACACCGGTTAGGTCTGGGTTAGTTCCGGGAAATGCACGCATCTGGCTTATGATTACGCCTTTTTCGCAAACTTGGTGACCAGATCCTGGGTCTTTTCCGTGTTTGAATCACGTAGTAATGTGGTACCACACTGAGACAGTCAATTAAACCTGGTTTCGATCAATATTTTAGAGGATAACACCGGTTAGGTCTGGGTTAGGTCTGGGATATGCGCGCATCTGGCTTACACTTTCGCCATTTTCGCATACTTGTTGGCCAGATCCTGGGTTTTTTTCGTGTTTGAATCACGTAGTAATGTTGTACCACACTGAGGCAGTCCATTAAACCTGGTTTCGATCAATATTTCAGTGGATAACACCGGTTAGGTCTGGGTGAGGTCCGGGAAATGCACGCATCTGGCTCATGATTTCGCCTTTTTCGCAAACTTGTTGGCCAGATCCTGGGTTTTTTCCGTGTTTGAATCAAGTAGTAATGTGGTACCACACTGAGGCAGTCAATTAAACCTGGTTTCGATCAATATTTTAGAGGATAACACCGGTTAGGTCTGGGTTAGGTTTGGGTTATGCCCGCATCTGGCTCATGATTTTGCCTTCTTCGCATACTTGTTGGCCAGATCCTGGGTTTTTTTCGTGTTTGAATCACGTAGTAATGTGGTAACACACTGAAGCAGTCAATTAAACCTGGTTTCGATCATTATTTTAGGGGATAACACCGGTAAGGTCTGGGTTAGGTCTGAGTTATGCCCGCATCTGGCTCATGATTTTGCCTTCTTCGCATACTTGTTGGCCAGATCCTGGGCTTTTTTCGTGTTTGAATCACGTAGTAATGTGGTAACACACTGAAGCAGTCAATTAAACCTGGTTTCGATCAATTTTTTTAGGGGATGACACCGGTTAGGTCTGGGTTAGGTCTGGGTTATGCCCGCATCTGGCTCATGATTTTGCCTTCTTCGCATACTTGTTGGCCAGATCCTGGATTTTTTTCGTGTTTGAATCACGTAGTAATGTTGTACCACACTGAGGCAGTCAATTAAACCTGGTTTCGATCAATATTTCAGAGGATAACACCGGTTAGGTCTGGGTTAGGTCCGGGAAATGCACGCATCTGGCTTATGATTTCGCCCTTTTCGCAAACTTGTTGGCCAGATCCTGGGTTTTTTCCGTGTTTGAATCACGTAGTAATGTGGTAATTGACTGAAGCAGTCAATTAAACCTGGTTTCGATCAATATCTTAGAGGATAACACTGGTTAGGTCTGGGTTAGGTTTGGGTTATGCCCGCATCTGGCTCATGATTTTGCCTTCTTCGCATACTTGTTGGCCAGATCCTGAGTTTTTTTCGTGTTTGAATCACGTAGTAATGTGGTAACACACTGAAGCAGTCAATTAAACCTGGTTTCGATCAATATTTTAGAGGATAACACCGGTTAGGTCTGGGTTAGGTCTGGGATATGCGCGCATCTGGCTTACACTTTCGCCATTTTCGCAAACTTGTTGGCCAGATCCTGGGTTTTTTTCGTGTTTGAATCACGTAGTAATGTTCTACCACCCTGAGGCAGTCAATTAAACCCGGTTTTGATCAATATTTCAGAGGATAACACCGGTTAGGTCTGGGTTAGGTCCGGGAAATGCACGCATCTGGCTCATGATTTCGCCTTTTTCGCAAACTTGTTGGCCAGATCCTGGGTTTTTTCCGTGTTTGAATCACGTAGTAATGTGGTAATTCACTGAAGCAGTCAATTAAACCTGGTTTCGATCAATATTTTAGAGGATAACACCGGTTAGGTCTGGGTTAGGTTAGGGTTATGCCCGCATCTGGCTCATGATTTTGCCTTCTTCGCATACTTGTTGGCCAGATCCTGGGTTTTTTTCGTGTTTGAATCACGTAGTAATGTGGTAACACACTGAAGCAGTCAATTAAACCTGGTTTCGATCAATATTTTAGAGGATAACACCGGTTAGGCCTGGGTTAGGTCTGGGTTATGCCCGCATCTGGCTCATGATTTAGCCTTTTTCGCAAACTTTTTGGCCAGATCCTGGGGTTTTTTTCGTGTTTGAATCACGTAGTAATGTGGTAACACACTGAAGCAGTCAATTAAACCTGGTTTCGATCAATATTTTAGAGGATAACACCGGTTAGGTCTGGGTTAGGTCCGGGAAATGCACGCATCTGGCTTATGATTACGCCTTTTTCGCAAACTTGGTGACCAGATCCTGGGTCTTTTCCGTGTTTGAATCACGTAGTAATGTGGTACCACACTGAGACAGTCAATTAAACCTGGTTTCGATCAATATTTTAGAGGTTAACACCGGTTAGGTCTGGGTTAGGTCTGGGATATGCGCGCATCTGGCTTACACTTTCGCCATTTTCGCATACTTGTTGGCCAGATCCTGGGTTTTTTTCGTGTTTGAATCACGTAGTAATGTTGTACCACACTGAGGCAGTCAATTAAACCTGGTTTCGATCAATATTTCAGTGGATAACACCGGTTAGGTCTGGGTTAGGTCCGGGAAATGCACGCATCTGGCTCATGATTTCGCCTTTTTCGCAAACTTGTTGGCCAGATCCTGGGTTTTTTCCGTGTTTGAATCACGTAGTAATGTGGTACCACACTGAGGCAGTCAATTAAACCTGGTTTCGATCAATATTTTAGAGGATAACACCGGTTAGGTCTGGGTTAGGTCTGGGATACGCGCGCATCTGGCTTATACTTTCGGCTTTTTCGCAAACTTGTTGGCCAGATCCTCGGTTTTTTCCGTGTTTGAATCAGGTAGTAATGTGGTAACACACTGAAGCAGTCAATTAAACCTGGTTTCGATCAATATTTTAGGGGATAACACCGGTTAGGTCTGGGTTAGGTCTGAGTTATGCCCGCATCTGGCTCATGATTTTGCCTTCTTCGCATACTTGTTGGCCAGATCCTGGGTTTTTTTCGTGTTTGAATCACGTAGTAATGAGGTAACACACTGAAGCAGTCAATTAAACCTGGTTTCGATCAATTTTTTTAGGGGATGACACCGGTTAGGTCTGGGTTAGGTCTGGGTTATGCCCGCATCTGGCTCATGATTTTGCCTTCTTCGCATACTTGTTGGCCAGATCCTGGATTTCTTTCGTGTTTGAATCACGTAGTAATGTGGTAACACACTGAAGCAGTCAATTTAACCTGGTTTCGATCAATATTTTAGTGGATAACACCGGTTAGGTCTGGGTTAGGTCTGGGATACGCGCGCATCTGGCTTATACTTTCGCCTTTTCCGCAAACTTGTTGGCCAGATCCTCGGTTTTTTCCGTGTTTGAATCAGGTAGTAATGTGGTAACACACTGAAGCAGTCAATTAAACCTGGTTTCGATCAATATTTTAGACGATGACACCGGTTAG
This sequence comes from Colletes latitarsis, assembly GCF_051014445.1. Taxonomy (NCBI): domain Eukaryota; kingdom Metazoa; phylum Arthropoda; class Insecta; order Hymenoptera; family Colletidae; genus Colletes; species Colletes latitarsis. The sequence continues at coordinate 1,663,033 of NC_135145.1, read as the reverse complement.
GTCTGGGTTAGGTCTGGGATATGCGCGCATCTGGCTTACACTTTCGCCATTTTCGCAAACTTGTTGGCCAGATCCTGGGTTTTTTTCGTGTTTGAATCACGTAGTAATGTTCTACCACCCTGAGGCAGTCAATTAAACCCGGTTTTGATCAATATTTCAGAGGATAACACCGGTTAGGTCTGGGTTAGGTCCGGGAAATGCACGCATCTGGCTCATGATTTCGCCTTTTTCGCAAACTTGTTGGCCAGATCCTGGGTTTTTTCCGTGTTTGAATCACGTAGTAATGTGGTAATTCACTGAAGCAGTCAATTAAACCTGGTTTCGATCAATATTTTAGAGGATAACACCGGTTAGGTCTGGGTTAGGTTAGGGTTATGCCCGCATCTGGCTCATGATTTTGCCTTCTTCGCATACTTGTTGGCCAGATCCTGGGTTTTTTTCGTGTTTGAATCACGTAGTAATGTGGTAACACACTGAAGCAGTCAATTAAACCTGGTTTCGATCAATATTTTAGAGGATAACACCGGTTAGGCCTGGGTTAGGTCTGGGTTATGCCCGCATCTGGCTCATGATTTTGCCTTTTTCGCAAACTTTTTGGCCAGATCCTGGGTTTTTTTCGTGTTTGAATCACGTAGTAATGTGGTAACACACTGAAGCAGTCAATTAAACCTGGTTTCGATCAATATTTTAGAGGATAACACCGGTTAGGTCTGGGTTAGGTCCGGGAAATGCACGCATCTGGCTTATGATTACGCCTTTTTCGCAAACTTGGTGACCAGATCCTGGGTCTTTTCCGTGTTTGAATCACGTAGTAATGTGGTACCACACTGAGACAGTCAATTAAACCTGGTTTCGATCAATATTTTAGAGGTTAACACCGGTTAGGTCTGGGTTAGGTCTGGGATATGCGCGCATCTGGCTTACACTTTCGCCATTTTCGCATACTTGTTGGCCAGATCCTGGGTTTTTTTCGTGTTTGAATCACGTAGTAATGTTGTACCACACTGAGGCAGTCAATTAAACCTGGTTTCGATCAATATTTCAGTGGATAACACCGGTTAGGTCTGGGTTAGGTCCGGGAAATGCACGCATCTGGCTCATGATTTCGCCTTTTTCGCAAACTTGTTGGCCAGATCCTGGGTTTTTTCCGTGTTTGAATCACGTAGTAATGTGGTACCACACTGAGGCAGTCAATTAAACCTGGTTTCGATCAATATTTTAGAGGATAACACCGGTTAGGTCTGGGTTAGGTCTGGGATACGCGCGCATCTGGCTTATACTTTCGGCTTTTTCGCAAACTTGTTGGCCAGATCCTCGGTTTTTTCCGTGTTTGAATCAGGTAGTAATGTGGTAACACACTGAAGCAGTCAATTAAACCTGGTTTCGATCAATATTTTAGGGGATAACACCGGTTAGGTCTGGGTTAGGTCTGAGTTATGCCCGCATCTGGCTCATGATTTTGCCTTCTTCGCATACTTGTTGGCCAGATCCTGGGTTTTTTTCGTGTTTGAATCACGTAGTAATGAGGTAACACACTGAAGCAGTCAATTAAACCTGGTTTCGATCAATTTTTTTAGGGGATGACACCGGTTAGGTCTGGGTTAGGTCTGGGTTATGCCCGCATCTGGCTCATGATTTTGCCTTCTTCGCATACTTGTTGGCCAGATCCTGGATTTCTTTCGTGTTTGAATCACGTAGTAATGTGGTAACACACTGAAGCAGTCAATTTAACCTGGTTTCGATCAATATTTTAGTGGATAACACCGGTTAGGTCTGGGTTAGGTCTGGGATACGCGCGCATCTGGCTTATACTTTCGCCTTTTCCGCAAACTTGTTGGCCAGATCCTCGGTTTTTTCCGTGTTTGAATCAGGTAGTAATGTGGTAACACACTGAAGCAGTCAATTAAACCTGGTTTCGATCAATATTTTAGACGATGACACCGGTTAGGTCTGGGTTAGGTCTGGGATATGCGCGCATCTGGCTTATACTTTCGCCTTTTTCGCAAACTTTTTGGCCATATCCTGGGTTTTTTTCGCGTTTGAATCACGTAGTAATGTGGTACCACACTGAGGCAGTCAATTAAACCTGGTTTCGATCAATATTTTAGAGGATAACACCGGTTAGGTCTGGGTTAGGTCTGGGATATGCGCGCATCTGGCTTACACTTTCGCCATTTTCGCAAACTTGTTGGACAGATCCTGGGTTTTTTTCGTGTTTGAATCACGTAGTAATGTTGTACCACACTGAGGCAGTCAATTAAACCTGGTTTCGATCAATATTTCAGAGGATAACACCGGTTAGGTCTGGGTTAGGTCCGGGAAATGCACGCATCTGGCTCATGATTTCGCCTTTTTCGCAAACTTGTTGGCCAGATCCTGGGTTTTTTCCGTGTTTGAATCACGTAGTAATGTGGTAATTGACTGAAGCAGTCAATTAAACCTGGTTTCGATCAATATCTTAGAGGATAACACTGGTTAGGTCTGGGTTAGGTTTGGGTTATGCCCGCATCTGGCTCATGATTTTGCCTTCTTCGCATACTTGTTGGCCAGATCCTGGGTTTTTTTCGTGTTTGAATCACGTAGTAATGTGGTAACACACTGAAGCAGTCAATTAAACCTGGTTTCGATCAATATTTTAGAGGATAACACCGGTTAGGTCTGGGTTAGGTCTGGGATATGCGCGCAACTGGCTTACACTTTCGCCATTTTCGCAAACTTGTTGGCCAGATCCTGGGTTTTTTTCGTGTTTGAATCACGTAGTAATGTTCTACCACCCTGAGGCAGTCAATTAAACCTGGTTTCGATCAATATTTCAGAGGATAACACCGGTTAGGTCTGGGTTAGGTCCGGGAAATGCACGCATCTGGCTCATGATTTCGCCTTTTTCGCAAACTTGTTGGCCAGATCCTGGGTTTTTTCCGTGTTTGAATCACGTAGTAATGTGGTAATTCACTGAAGCAGTCAATTAAACCTGGTTTCGATCAATATTTTAGAGGATAACACCGGTTAGGTCTGGGTTAGGTTTGGGTTATGCCCGCATCTGGCTCTTGATTTTGCCTTCTTCGCATACTTGTTGGCCAGATCCTGGGTTTTTTTCGTGTTTGAATCACGTAGTAATGTGGTAATTCACTGAAGCAGTCAATTAAACCTGGTTTCGATCAATATTTTAGAGGATGACACCGGTTAGGTCTGGGTTAGGTCTGGGATATGCGCGCATCTGGCTTATACTTTCTCCTTTTTCGCAAACTTGTTGGCTAGATCCTGGGTTTTTTCGGGTTCGAATCACGTAGTAATGTGGTAATTCACTGAAACACTCAACTAAACCTGGCTTCGATCAATATTTTAGAGGATAACACCGGTTAGGACTGGGTTCGGTCCGGGAAATGCACGCATCTGCCTTATGATTTCGCCTTTTTCGCAAACTTGTTGACCAGATCCTGGGTTTTTTGCGTGTTTGAATCACGTAGTAATGTGGTACCACACTGAGGCAGTCAATTAAACCTGGTTTCGATCAATATTTTAGAGGATAACACCGGTTAGGTCTGGGTTAGGTCTGGGTTATGCCCGCATCTGGCTCATGATTTTGCCTTCTTCGCATACTTGTTGGCCAGATCCTGGGTTTTTTTCGTGTTTGAATCACGTAGTAACGGGGTAACACACAGAAGCAGTGAATTAAACCTGGTTTCGCTCAATATTTTAGAGGATAACACCGGTTAGGTCTGGGTTAGGTCTGGGATATGCGCGCATCTTGCTTATACTTTCGCCTTTTTCGCAAACTTGATGGCCAGATCCTGGGTTTTTTTCGTGTTTGAATCACGTAGTAATGTGGTAACACACAGAAGCAGTCAATTAAACCTGGTTTCGATCAATATTTTAGAGGATAACACCGGTTAGGTCTGGGTTAGGTCTAAGTTATGCCCGCATCTGGCTCATGATTTTGCCTTCTTCGCATACTTGTTGGCCAGATCCTGGGTTTTTTTCGTGTTTGAATCACGTAGTAATGTGGTAACACACTGAAGCAGTCAATTAAACCTGGTTTCGATCAATTTTTTTAGGGGATGACACCGGTTAGGTCTGGGTTAGGTCCGGGAAATGCACGCATCTGGCTCATGATTTCGCCTTTTTCGCAAACTTGTTGGCCAGATCCTGGGGTTTTTCCGTGTTTGAATCACGTAGTAATGTGGTAATTCACTGAAGCAGTCAATTAAACCTGGTTTCGATCAATATTTTAGAGGATAACACCGGTTAGGTCTGGGTTAGGTTTGAGTTATGCCCGCATCTGGCTCATGATTTTGCCTTCTTCGCATACTTGTTGGCCAGATCCTGTGTTTTTTCCGTGTTTGAATCACGTAGTAATGTGGTACCACACTGAGACAGTCAATTAAACCTGGTTTCGATCAATATTTTAGAGGATAACACCGGTTAGGTCTTGGTTAGGTCTGGGATATGCGCGCATCTGGCTTACACTTTCGCCATTTTCGCAAACTTGTTGGCCAGATCCTGGGTTTTTTTCGTGTTTGAATCACGTAGTAATGTTGTACCACACTGAGGCAGTCAATTAAACCTGGTTTCGATCAATATTTCAGAGGATAACACCGGTTAGGTCTGGGTTAGGTCCGGGAAATGCACGCATCTCGCTCATGATTTCGCCTTTTTCGCAAACTTGTTGGCCAGATCCTGGGTTTTTTCCGTGTTTGAATCACGTAGTAATGTGGTAATTCACTGAAGCAGTCAATTAAACCTGGTTTCGATCAATATTTTAGAGGATAACACCGGTTAGGTCTGGGTTAGGTTTGAGTTATGCCCGCATCTGGCTCATGATTTTGCCTTCTTCGCATACTTGTTGGCCAGATCCTGGGTTTTTTCCGTGTTTGAATCACGTAGTAATGTGGTACCACACTGAGACAGTCAATTAAACCTGGTTTCGATCAATATTTTAGAGGATAACACCGGTTAGGTCTGGGTTAGCTCTGGGATATGCGCGCATCTGGCTTACACTTTCGCCATTTTCGCAAACTTGCTGGCCAGATCCTGGGTTTTTTTCGTGTTTGAATCACGTAGTAATGTTGTACCACACTGAGGCAGTCAATTAAACCTGGTTACGATCAATATTTCAGAGGATAACACCGGTTAGGTCTGGGTTAGGTCCGGGAAATGCACGCATCTGGCTCATGTTTTCGCCTTTTTCGCAAACTTGTTGGCCAGATCCTCGGTTTTTTCCGTGTTTGAATCACGTAGTAATGTGGTACCACACTGAGGCAGTCAATTAAACCTGGTTTCGATCAATATATTAGAGGATAACACCGGTTAGGTCTGGGTTAGGTTTGAGTTATGCCCGCATCTGGCTCATGATTTTGCCTTCTTCGCATAATTGTTGGCCAGATCCTGGGTTTTTTTCGTGTTTGAATCACGTAGTAATGTGGTAACACACTGAAGCAGTCAATTAAACCTGGTTTCGATCAATTTTTTTAGGGGATGACACCGGTTAGGTCTGGGTTAGGTCTGGGTTATGCCCGCATCTGGCTCATGATTTTGCCTTCTTCGCATACTTGTTGGCCAGATCCTGGGTTTTTTTCGTGTTTGAATCACGTAGTAAAGTGGTAACACACTGAAGCAGTCAATTAAACCTGGTTTCGATCAATTTTTTTAGGGGATGACACCGGTTAGGTCTGGGTTAGGTCCGGGAAATGCACGCATCTGGCTCATGATTTCGCCTTTTTCGCAAACTTGTTGGCCAGATCCTGGGTTTTTTCCGTGTTTGAATCACGTAGTAATGAGGTAATTCACTGAAGCAGTCAATTAAACCTGGTTTCGATCAATATTTTAGAGGATAACACCGGTTAGGTCTGGGTTAGGTCTGGGATATGCGCGCATCTGGCTTACACTTTCGCCCTTTTCGCAAACTTGTTGGCCAGATCCTGGGTTTTTTTCGTGTTCGAATCACGTAGTAATGTGGTAACACACTGAAGCAGTCAATTAAACCTGGTTTCGATCAATTTTTTTAGGGGATGACACCGGTTAGGTCTGGGTTAGGTCTGGGTTATGCCCGCATCTGGCTCATGATTTTGCCTTCTTCGCATACTTGTTGGCCAGATCCTGGGTTTTTTTCGTGTTTGAATCACGTAGTAATGTGGTAACACACTGAAGCAGTCAATTAAACCTGGTTTCGATCAATTTTTTTAGGGGATGACACCGGTTAGGTCTGGGTTAGGTCCGGGAAATGCACGCATCTGGCTCATGATTTCGCCTTTTTCGCAAACTTGTTGGCCAGATCCTGGGTTTTTTCCGTGTTTGAATCACGTAGTAATGTGGTAATTGACTGAAGCAGTCAATTAAACCTGGTTTCGATCAATATCTTAGAGGATAACACTGGTTAGGTCTGGGTTAGGTTTGGGTTATGCCCGCATCTGGCTCATGATTGTGCCTTCTTCGCATACTTGTTGGCCAGATCCTGGGTTTTTTTCGTGTTTGAATCACGTAGTAATGTGGTAACACACTGAAGCAGTCAATTAAACCTGGTTTCGATCAATATTTTAGAGGATAACACCGGTTAGGTCTGGGTTAGGTCTGGGATATGCGCGCATCTGGCTTACACTTTCGCCATTTTCGCAAACTTGTTGGCCAGATCCTGGGTTTTTTTCGTGTTGGAATCACGTAGTAATGTTCTACCACCCTGAGGCAGTCAATTAAACCTGGTTTCGATCAATATGTCAGAGGATAACACCGGTTAGGTCTGGGTTAGGTCCGGGAAATGCACGCATCTGGCTCATGATTTCGCCTTTTTCGCAAACTTGTTGGCCAGATCCTGGGTTTTTTCCGAGTTTGAATCACGTAGTAATGTGGTAACATAATGAAGCAGTCAATTAACCCTGGATTCGATCAATATTTTGGAGGATGACACCGGTTAGGTCTGGGTTAGGTCTGGGTTATGCCCGCATCTGGCTCATGATTTTGCCTTCTTCGCATACTTGTTGGCCAGATCCTGGGTTTTTTTCGTGTTTGAATCACGTAGTAATGTGGTAACACACTGAAGCAGTCAATTAAACCTGGTTTCGATCAATATTTCAGAGGATAACACCGGTTAGGTCTGGGTTAGGTCCGGGAAATGCACGCATCTGGCTCATGATTTCGCCTTTATCGCAAACTTGTTGGCCAGATCCTCGGTTTTTTCCGTGTTTGAATCACGTAGTAATGTGGTACCACACTGAGGCAGTCAATTAAACCTGGTTTCGATCAATATATTAGAGGATAACACCGGTAAGGTCTGGGTTAGGTTTGAGTTATGCCCGCATCTGGCTCATGATTTTGCCTTCTTCGCATAATTGTTGGCCAGATCCTGGGTTTTTTTCGTGTTTGAATCACGTAGTAATGTGGTAACACACTGAAGCAGTCAATTAAACCTGGTTTCGATCAATTTTTTTAGGGGATGACACCGGTTAGGTCTGGGTTAGGTCTGGGTTATGCCCGCATCTGGCTCATGATTTTGCCTTCTTCGCATACTAGTTGGCCAGATCCTGGGTTTTTTTCGTGTTTGAATCACGTAGTAATGTGGTAACACACTGAAGCAGTCAATTAAACCTGGTTTCGATCAATATTTTAGAGGATGACACCGGTTAGGTCTGGGTTAGGTCTGCGATATGCGCGCATCTGGCATATACTTTCTCCTTTTTCGCAAACTTGTTGGCTAGATCCTGGGTTTTTTCGGGTTCGAATCACGTAGTAATGTGGTAATTCACTGAAACACTCAACTAAACCTGGCTTCGATCAATATTTTAGAGGATAACACCGGTTAGGACTGGGTTCGGTCCGGGAAATGCACGCATCTGGCTTATGATTTCGCCTTTTTCGCAAACTTGTTGACCAGATCCTGGGTTTTTTTCGTGTTTGAATCACGTAGTAATGTGGTAACACACAGAAGCAGTCAATTAAACCTGGTTTCGATCAATATTTTAGAGGATAACACAGGTTAGGTCTGGGTTAGGTCTAAGTTATGCCCGCATCTGGCTCATGATTTTGCCTTCTTCGCATACTTGTTGGCCAGATCCTGGGTTTTTTTCGTGTTTGAATCACGTAGTAATGTGGTAACACACAGAAGCAGTCAATTAAACCTGGTTTCGATCAATATTTTAGAGGATAACACCGGTTAGGTCTGGGTTAGGTCTAAGTTATGCCCGCATCTGGCTCATGATTTTGCCTTCTTCGCATACTTGTTGGCCAGATCCTGGGTTTTTTTCGTGTTTGAATCACGTAGTAATGTGGTAACACACTGAAGCAGTCAATTAAACCTGGTTTCGATCAATTTTTTTAGGGGATGACACCGGTTAGGTCTGGGTTAGGTCTGGGTTATGCCCGCATCTGGCTCATGATTTTGCCTTCTTCGCATACTAGTTGGCCAGATCCTGGGTTTTTTTCGTGTTTGAATCACGTAGTAATGTGGTAACACACTGAAGCAGTCAATTAAACCTGGTTTCGATCAATATTTTAGAGGATGACACCGGTTAGGTCTGGGTTAGGTCTGCGATATGCGCGCATCTGGCATATACTTTCTCCTTTTTCGCAAACTTGTTGGCTAGATCCTGGGTTTTTTCGGGTTCGAATCACGTAGTAATGTGGTAATTCACTGAAACACTCAACTAAACCTGGCTTCGATCAATATTTTAGAGGATAACACCGGTTAGGACTGGGTTCGGTCCGGGAAATGCACGCATCTGGCTTATGATTTCGCCTTTTTCGCAAACTTGTTGACCAGATCCTGGGTTTTTTTCGTGTTTGAATCACGTAGTAATGTGGTAACACACAGAAGCAGTCAATTAAACCTGGTTTCGATCAATATTTTAGAGGATAACACCGGTTAGGTCTGGGTTAGGTCTAAGTTATGCCCGCATCTGGCTCATGATTTTGCCTTCTTCGCATACTTGTTGGCCAGATCCTGGGTTTTTTTCGTGTTTGAATCACGTAGTAATGTGGTAACACACTGAAGCAGTCAATTAAACCTGGTTTCGATCAATTTTTTTAGGGGATGACACCGGTTAGGTCTGGGTTAGGTCCGGGAAATGCACGGATCTGGCTCATGATTTCGCCTTTTTCGCAAACTTGTTGGCCAGATCCTGGGGTTTTTCCGTGTTTGAATCACGTAGTAATGTGGTAATTCACTGAAGCAGTCAATTAAACCTGGTTTCGATCAATATCTTAGAGGATAACACCGGTTAGGTCTGGGTTAGGTTTGGGTTATGCCCGCATCTGGCTCATGATTTTGCCTTCTTCGCATACTAGTTGGCCAGATCCTGGGTTTTTTTCGTGTTTGAATCACGTAGTAATGTGGTAACACACAGAAGCAGTCAATTAAACCTGGTTTCGATCAATATTTTAGAGGATAACACCGGTTAGGTCTGGGTTAGGTCTAAGTTATGCCCGCATCTGGCTCATGATTTTGCCTTCTTCGCATACTTGTTGGCCAGATCCTGGGTTTTTTTCGTGTTTGAATCACGTAGTAATGTGGTAACACACTGAAGCAGTCAATTAAACCTGGTTTCGATCAATTTTTTTAGGGGATGACACCGGTTAGGTCTGGGTTAGGTCCGGGAAATGCACGCATCTGGCTCATGATTTCGCCTTTTTCGCAAACTTGTTGGCCAGATCCTGGGGTTTTTCGTGTTTGAATCACGTAGTAATGTGGTAATTCACTGAAGCAGTCAATTAAACCTGGTTTCGATCAATATCTTAGAGGATAACACCGGTTAGGTCTGGGTTAGGTTTGGGTTATGCCCGCATCTGGCTCATGATTTTGCCTTCTTCGCATACTTGTTGGCCAGATCCTGGGTTTTTTTCGTGTTTGAATCACGTAGTAATGTGGTAACACACTGAAGCAGTCAATTAAACCTGGTTTCGATCAATATTTTAGAGGATAACACCGGTTAGGTCTGGGTTAGGTCTGGGATATGCGCGCATCTGGCTTACACTTTCGCCATTTTCGCAAACTTGTTGGCCAGATCCTGGGTTTTTTTCGTGGTTGAATCACGTAGTAATGTTCTACCACCCTGAGGCAGTCAATTAAACCTGGTTTCGATCAATATTTCAGAGGATAACACCGGTTAGGTCTGGGTTCGGTCCGGGAAATGCACGCATCTGGCTTATGATTTCGCCTTTTTCGCAAACTTGTTGACCAGATCCTGGGTTTTTTGCGTGTTTGAATCACGTAGTAATGTGGTACCACACTGAGGCAGTCAATTAAACCTGGTTTCGATCAATATTTTAGAGGATAACACCGGTTAGGTCTGGGTTAGGTCTGGGTTATGCCCGCATCTGGCTCATGATTTTGCCTTCTTCGCATACTTGTTGGCCAGATCCTGGGTTTTTTTCGTGTTTGAATCACGTAGTAACGGGGTAACACACAGAAGCAGTCAATTAAACCTGGTTTCGATCAATGTTTTAGAGGATAACACCGGTTAGGTCTGGGTTAGGTTTGGGATATGCGCGCATCTTGCTTATACTTTCGCCATTTTCGCAAACTTGATGGCCAGATCCTGGGTTTTTTCCGTGTTTGAATCACGCAGTAATGTGGTACCACACTGAGGCAGTCAATTAGACCTGGTTTCGATCAATATTTTAGAGGATAACACCGGTTAGGTCTGGGTTATGCCCGCATCTGGCTCATGATTTTGCCTTCTTCGCATACTTGTTGGCCAGATCCTGGGTTTTTTTCGTGTTTGAATCACGTAGTAATGTGGTAACACACAGAAGCAGTCAATTAAACCTGGTTTCGATCAATATTTTAGAGGATAACACCGGTTAGGTCTGGGTTAGGTCTAAGTTATGCCCGCATCTGGCTCATGATTTTGCCTTCTTCGCATACTTGTTGGCCAGATCCTGGGTTTTTTTCGTGTTTGAATCACGTAGTAAAGTGGTAACACACTGAAGCAGTCAATTAAACCTGGTTTCGATCAATTTTTTTAGGGGATGACACCGGTTAGGTCTGGGTTAGGTCCGGGAAATGCACGCATCTGGCTCATGATTTCGCCTTTTTCGCAAACTTGTTGGCCAGATCCTGGGGTTTTTCCGTGTTTGAATCACGTAGTAATGTGGTAATTCACTGAAGCAGTCAATTAAACCTGGTTTCGATCAATATCTTAGAGGATAACACCGGTTAGGTCTGGGTTAGGTTTGGGTTATGCCCGCATCTGGCTCATGATTTTGCCTTCTTGGCATACTTGTTGGCCAGATCCTGGGTTTTTTTCGTGTTTGAATCACGTAGTAATGTGGTAACACACTGAAGCAGTCAATTAAACCTGGTTTCGATCAATATTTTAGAGGATAACACCGGTTAGGTCTGGGTTAGGTCTGGGATATGCGCGCATCTGGCTTACACTTTCGCCATTTTCGCAAACTTGTTGGCCAGATCCTGGGTTTTTTTCGTGTTTGAATCACGTAGTAATGTTGTACCACACTGAGGCAGTCAATTAAACCTGGTTTCGATCAATATTTCAGAGGATAACACCGGTTTGGTCTGGGTTAGATCCGGGAAATGCACGCATCTGGCTCATGATTTCGCCTTTTTCGCAAACTTGTTGGCCAGATCCTGGGTTTTTTTCGTGTTTGAATCACGTAGTAATGTGGTAATTCACTGAAGCAGTCAATTAAACCTGGTTTCGATCAATATTTTAGAGGATAACACCGGTTAGGTCTGGGTTAGGTTTGAGTTATGCCCGCATCTGGCTCATGATTTTGCCTTCTTCGCATACTTGTTGGCCAGATCCTGGGTTTTTTTCGTGTTTGAATCACGTAGTAATGTGGTAATTCACTGAAGCAGTCAATTAAACCTGGTTTCGATCAATATTTTAGAGGATAACACCGGTTAGGTCTGGGTTAGGTTTGAGTTATGCCCGCATCTGGCTCATGATTTTGCCTTCTTCGCATACTTGTTGGCCAGATCCTGGGTTTTTTCCGTGTTTGAATCACGTAGTAATGTGGTACCACACTGAGACAGTCAATTAAACCTGGTTTCGATCAATATTTTAGAGGATAACACCGGTTAGGTCTGGGTTAGGTCTGGGATATGCGCGCATCTGGCTTACACTTTCGCCATTTTCGCAAACTTGCTGGCCAGATCCTGGGTTTTTTTCGTGTTTGAATCACGTAGTAATGTTGTACCACACTGAGGCAGTCAATTAAACCTGGTTTCGATCAATATTTCAGAGGATAACACCGGTTAGGTCTGGGTTAGGTCCGGGAAATGCACGCATCTGTCTCATGATTTCGCCTTTTTCGCAAACTTGTTGGCCAGATCCGGGGTTTTTTCCGTGTTTGAATCACGTAGTAATGTGGTACCACACTGAGGCAGTCAATTAAACCTGGTTTCGATCAATATTTTAGAGGATAACACCGGTTAGGTCTGGGTTAGGTCTGGGATACGCGCGCATCTGGCTTATACTTTCGCCTTTTTCGCAAACTTGTTGGCCAGATCCTCGGTTTTTTCCGTGCTTGAATCAGGTAGTAATGTGGTAACACACTGAAGCAGTCAATTAAACCTGGTTTCGATCAATATTTTAGAGGATAACACCGGTTAGGTCTGGGTTAGGTCTGAGTTATGCCCGCAACTGGCTCATGATTTTGCCTTCTTCGCATACTTGTTGGCCAGATCCTGGGTTTTTTTCGTGTTTGAATCACGTAGTAATGTGGTAACACACTGAAGCAGTCAATTAAACCTGGTTTCGATCAATATTTCAGAGGATAACACCGGTTAGGTCTGGGTTAGGTCCGGGAAATGCACGCATCTGGCTCATGATTTCGCCTTTTTCGCAAACTTGTTGGCCAGATCCTGGGTTTTTTCCGTATTTGAATCACGTAGTAATGTGGTAATTCACTGAAGCAGTCAATTAAACCTGGTTTCGATCAATATTTTAGAGGATAACACCGGTTAGGTCTGGGTTAGGTCTGGGATATGCGCGCATCTGGCTTACACTTTCGCCATTTTCGCAAACTTGTTGGCCAGATCCTGGGTTTTTTTCGTGTTTGAATCACGTAGTAATGTGGTAACACACTGAAGCAGTCAATTAAACCTGGTTTCGATCAATATTTCAGAGGATAACACCGGTTAGGTCTGGGTTAGGTCCGGGAAATGCACGCATCTGGCTCATGATTTCGCCTTTTTCGCAAACTTGTTGGCCAGATCCTGGGTTTTTTCCGTATTTGAATCACGTAGTAATGTGGTAATTCACTGAAGCAGTCAATTAAACCTGGTTTCGATCAATATTTTAGAGGATAACACCGGTTAGGTCTGGGTTAGGTCTGGGATATGCGCGCATCTGGCTTACACTTTCGCCATTTTCGCAAACTTGTTGGCCAGATCCTGGGTTTTTTTCGTGTTTGAATCACGTAGTAATGTTGTACCACACTGAGGCAGTCAATTAAACCTGGTTTCGATCAATATTTCAGAGGATAACACCGGTTAGGTCTGGGTTAGGTCCGGGAAATGCACGCATCTGGCTCATGATTTCGCCTTTTTCGCAAACTTGTTGGCCAGATCCTGGGTTTTTTTCGTGTTTGAATCACGTAGTAATGTTGTACCACACTGAGGCAGTCAATTAAACCTGGTTTCGATCAATATTTCAGAGGATAACACCGGTTAGGTCTGGGTTAGGTCCGGGAAATGCACGCATCTGGCTCATGATTTCGCCTTTTTCGCAAACTTGTTGGCCAGATCCTGGGTTTTTTCCGTATTTGAATCACGTAGTAATGTGGTAATTCACTGAAGCAGTCAATTAAACCTGGTTTCGATCAATATTTTAGAGGATAACACCGGTTAGGTCTGGGTTAGGTCTGGGATACGCGCGCATCTGGCTTATACTTTCGCCTTTTTCGCAAACTTGTTGGCCAGATCCTCGGTTTTATCCGTGTTTGAATCAGGTAGTAATGTGGTAACACACTGAAGCAGTCAATTAAACCTGGTTTCGATCAATATTTTAGAGGATAACACCGGTTAGGTCTGGGTTAGGTCTGAGTTATGCCCGCATCTGGCTCATGATTTTGCCTTCTTCGCATACTTGTTGGCCAGATCCTGGGTTTTTTTCGTGCTTGAATCACGTAGTAATGTGGTAACACACTGAAGCAGTCAATTAAACCTGGTTTCGATCAATTTTTTTAGGGGATGACACCGGTTAGGTCTGGGTTAGGTCTGGGTTATGCCCGCATCTGGCTCATGATTTTGCCTTCTTCGCATACTTGTTGGCCAAATCCTGGATTTTTTTCGTGTTTGAATCACGTAGTAATGTGGTAACACACTGAAGCAGTCAATTTAACCTGGTTTCGATCAATATTTCAGAGGATAACACCGGTTAGGTCTGGGTTAGGTCCGGGAAATGCACGCATCTGGCTCATGATTTCGCCTTTTTCGCAAACTTGTTGGCCAGATCCTGTGTTTTTTCCGTGTTTGAATCACGTAGTAATGTGGTAATTCACTGAAGCAGTCAATTAAACCTGGTTTCGATCAATATTTTAGAGGATAACACCGGTTAGATCTGGATTAGGTCTGAGTTATGCCCGCATCTGGCACATGATTTTGCCTTTTTCGCAAACTTGTTGGCCAGATCCTGGGTTTTTTCCGTGTTTGAATGACGTAGTAATGTGGTAATTCACTGAAACACTCAATTAAACCTGGTTTCGATCAATATTTTAGAGGATAACACCGGTTAGGTCTGTGTTAGGTCTGGGTTATGCCCGCATCTGGCTCATGATTTTGCCTTCTTCGCATACTTGTTGGCCAGATCCTGGGTTTTTTCCGTGTTTGAATCACGTAGTAATGTGGTAATACACTGAAGCAGTCAATTAAACCTGGTTTCGATCAATATTTTAGAGGATAACACCGGTTAGGACTGGGTTCGGTCCGGGAAATGCACGCATCTGGCTTATGATTTCGCCTTTTTCGCAAACTTGTTGACCAGATCCTGGGTTTTTTCCGTGTTTGAATCACGTAGTAATGTGGTACCACACTGAGGCAGTCAATTAAACCTGGTTTCGATCAATATTTTAGAGGATAACACCGGTTAGGTCTGGGTTAGGTCTGGGTTATGCCCGCATCTGGCTCATGATTTTGCCTTCTTCGCATACTTGTTGGCCAGATCCTGGGTTTTTTTCGTGTTTGAATCACGTAGTAATGTGGTAACACACAGAAGCAGTCAATTAAACCTGGTTTCGATCAATATTTTAGAGGATAACACCGGTTAGGTCTGGGTTAGGTCTGGGTTATGCCCGCATCTGGCTCATGATTTTGCCTTCTTCGCATACTTGTTGGCCAGATCCTGGGTTTTTTTCGTGTTTGAATCACGTAGTAATGTGGTAACACACTGAAGCAGTCAATTAAACCTGGTTCCGATCAATATCTTAGAGGATAACACCGGTTAGGTCTTGGTTAGGTCTGGGTTATGCCCGCATCTGGCTCATGATTTTGCCTTCTTCGCATACTTGTGGGCCAGATCCTGGGTTTTTTTCGTGTTTGAATCACGTAGTAATGTGGTAACACACTGAAGCAGTCAATTAAACCTGGTTTCGATCAATATTTTAGAGGATAACACCGGTTAGGTCTGGGTTAGGTCTGGGATATGCGCGCATCTGGCTTATACTTTTGCCCTTTTCGGAAACTTGTTGGCCAGATCCTGGGTTTTTTTTCGTGTTTGAATCACGTAGTAATGTTGTACCACACTGAGGCAGTCAATTAAACCTGGTTTCGATCAATATTTCAGAGGATAACACCGGTTAGGTCTGGGTTAGGTCCGGGAAATGCACGCATCTGGCTCATGATTTCGCCTTTTTCGCAAACTTGTTGGCCAAATCCTGGGTTTTTTCCGTGTTTGAATCACGTAGTAATGTGGTAATTCACTGAAGCAGTCAATTAAACCTGGTTTCGATCAATATTTTAGAGGATAACACCGGTTAGGTCTGGGTTAGGTCTGGGATATGCGCGCATCTGGCTCATGATTTTGCCTTCTTCGCATACTTGTGGGCCAGATCCTGGGTTTTTTTCGTGTTTGAATCACGTAGTAATGTGGTAACACACTGAAGCAGTCAATTAAACCTGGTTTCGATCAATATTTTAGAGGAAAACACCGGTTAGGTCTGGGTTAGGTCTGAGTTATGCCCGCATCTGGCTCATGATTTTGCCTTCTTCGCATACTTGTGGGCCAGATCCTGGGTTTTTTTCGTGTTTGAATCACGTAGTAATGTGGTAACACACTGAAGCAGTCAATTAAACCTGGTTTCGATCAATATTTTAGAGGATAACACCGGTTAGGTCTGGGTTAGGTCTGGGATATGCGCGCATCTGGCTTATACTTTTGCCCTTTTCGCAAACTTGTTGGCCAGATCCTGGGTTTTTTTTCGTGTTTGAATCACGTAGTAATGTTGTACCACACTGAGGCAGTCAATTAAACCTGGTTTCGATCAATATTTCAGAGGATAACACCGGTTAGGTCTGGGTTAGGTCCGGGAAATGCACGCATCTGGCTCATGATTTCGCCTTTTTCGCAAACTTGTTGGCCAAATCCTGGGCTTTTTCCGTGTTTGAATCACGTAGTAATGTGGTAATTCACTGAAGCAGTCAATTAAACCTGGTTTCGATCAATATTTTAGAGGATAACACCGGTTAGGTCTGGGTTAGGTCTGGGTTATGCCCGCATCTGGCTCATGATTTTGCCTTCTTCGCATACTTGTTGGCCAGATCCTGGGTTTTTTTCGTGTTTGAATCACGTAGTAATGTGGTAACACACTGAAGCAGTCAATTAAACCTGGTTTCGATCAATATTTTAGAGGAAAACACCGGTTAGGTCTGGGTTAGGTCTGAGTTATGCCCGCATCTGGCTCATGATTTTGCCTTCTTCGCATACTTGTTGGCCAGATCCTGGGTTTTTTTCGTGTTTGAATCACGTAGTAATGTGGTAACACACTGAAGCAGTCAATTAAACCTGGTTTCGATCAATATTTTAGAGGATAACACCGGTTAGGACTGGGTTCGGTCCGGGAAATGCACGCATCTGGCTTATGATTTCGCCTTTTTCGCAAACTTGTTGACCAGATCCTGGGTTTTTTCCGTGTTTGAATCACGTAGTAATGTGGTACCACACTGAGGCAGTCAATTAAACCTGGTTTCGATCAATATTTTAGAGGATAACACCGGTTAGGTCTGGGTTAGGTCTGGGTTATGCCCGCATCTGGCTCATGATTTTGCCTTCTTCGCATACTTGTTGGCCAGATCCTGGGTTTTTTTCGTGTTTGAATCACGTAGTAATGTGGTAACACACAGAAGCAGTCAATTAAACCGGGTTTCGATCAATATTTTACAGGATAACACCGGTTAGGTCTGGGTTAGGTCTGGGTTATGCCCGCATCTGGCTCATGATTTTGCCTTCTTCGCATACTTGTTGGCCAGATCCTGGGTTTTTTTCGTGTTTGAATCACGTAGTAATGTGGTAACACACTGAAGCAGTCAATTAAACCTGGTTTCGATCAATATTTTAGAGGATAACACCGGTTAGGACTGGGTTCGGTCCGGGAAATGCACGCATCTGGCTTATGATTTCGCCTTTTTCGCAAACTTGTTGACCAGATCCTGGGTTTTTTCCGTGTTTGAATCACGTAGTAATGTGGTACCACACTGAGGCAGTCAATTAAACCTGGTTTCGATCAATATTTTAGAGGATAACACCGGTTAGGTCTGGGTTAGGTCTGGGTTATGCCCGCATCTGGCTCATGATTTTGCCTTCTTCGCATACTTGTTGGCCAGATCCTGGGTTTTTTTCGTGTTTGAATCACGTAGTAATGTGGTAACACACAGAAGCAGTCAATTAAACCGGGTTTCGATCAATATTTTACAGGATAACACCGGTTAGGTCTGGGTTAGGTCTGGGTTATGCCCGCATCTGGCTCATGATTTTGCCTTCTTCGCATACTTGTTGGCCAGATCCTGGGTTTTTTTCGTGTTTGAATCACGTAGTAATGTGGTAACACACTGAAGCAGTCAATTAAACCTGGTTCCGATCAATATCTTAGAGGATAACACCGGTTAGGTCTTGGTTAGGTCTGGGTTATGCCCGCATCTGGCTCATGATTTTGCCTTCTTCGCATACTTGTGGGCCAGATCCTGGGTTTTTTTCGTGTTTGAATCACGTAGTAATGTGGTAACACACTGAAGCAGTCAATTAAACCTGGTTTCGATCAATATTTTAGAGGATAACACCGGTTAGGTCTGGGTTAGGTCTGGGATATGCGCGCATCTGGCTTATACTTTTGCCATTTTCGCAAACTTGTTGGCCAGATCCTGGGTTTTTTTTCGTGTTTGAATCACGTAGTAATGTTGTACCACACTGAGGCAGTCAATTAAACCTGGTTTCGATCAATATTTCAGAGGATAACACCGGTTAGGTCTGGGTTAGGTCCGGGAAATGCACGCATCTGGCTCATGATTTCGCCTTTTTCGCAAACTTGTTGGCCAAATCCTGGGTTTTTTCCGTGTTTGAATCACGTAGTAATGTGGTAATTCACTGAAGCAGTCAATTAAACCTGGTTTCGATCAATATTTTAGAGGATAACACCGGTTAGGTCTGGGTTAGGTCTGGGTTATGCCCGCATCTGGCTCATGATTTTGCCTTCTTCGCATACTTGTTGGCCAGATCCTGGGTTTTTTTCGTGTTTGAATCACGTAGTAATGTGGTAACACACTGAAGCAGTCAATTAAACCTGGTTTCGATCAATATTTTACAGGAAAACACCGGTTAGGTCTGGGCTAGGTCTGAGTTATGCCCGCATCTGGCTCATGATTTTGCCTTCTTCGCATACTTGTTGGCCAGATCCTGGGTTTTTTTCGTGTTTGAATCACGTAGTAATGTGGTAACACACTGAAGCAGTCAATTAAACCTGGTTTCGATCAATATTTTAGAGGATAACACCGGTTAGGACTGGGTTCGGTCCGGGAAATGCACGCATCTGGCTTATGATTTCGCCTTTTTCGCAAACTTGTTGACCAGATCCTGGGTTTTTTCCGTGTTTGAATCACGTAGTAATGTGGTACCACACTGAGGCAGTCAATTAAACCTGGTTTCGATCAATATTTTAGAGGATAACACCGGTTAGGTCTGGGTTAGGTCTGGGTTATGCCCGCATCTGGCTCATGATTTTGCCTTCTTCGCATACTTGTTGGCCAGATCCTGGGTTTTTTTCGTGTTTGAATCACGTAGTAATGTGGTAACACACAGAAGCAGTCAATTAAACCTGGTTTCGATCAATATTTTACAGGATAACACCGGTTAGGTCTGGGTTAGGTCTGGGTTATGCCCGCATCTGGCTCATGATTTTGCCTTCTTCGCATACTTGTTGGCCAGATCCTGGGTTTTTTTCGTGTTTGAATCACGTAGTAATGTGGTAACACACTGAAGCAGTCAATTATACCTGGTTCCGATCAATATCTTAGAGGATAACACCGGTTAGGTCTTGGTTAGGTCTGGGTTATGCCCGCATCTGGCTCATGATTTTGCCTTCTTCGCATACTTGTGGGCCAGATCCTGGGTTTTTTTCGTGTTTGAATCACGTAGTAATGTGGTAACACACTGAAGCAGTCAATTAAACCTGGTTTCGATCAATATTTTAGAGGATAACACCGGTTAGGTCTGGGTTAGGTCTGGGATATGCGCGCATCTGGCTTATACTTTTGCCCTTTTCGCAAACTTGTTGGCCAGATCCTGGGTTTTTTTTCGTGTTTGAATCACGTAGTAATGTTGTACCACACTGAGGCAGTCAATTAAACCTGGTTTCGATCAATATTTCAGAGGATAACACCGGTTAGGTCTGGGTTAGGTCCGGGAAATGCACGCATCTGGCTCATGATTTCGCCTTTTTCGCAAACTTGTTGGCCAGATCCTGGGGTTTTTCCGTGTTTGAATCACGTAGTAATGTGGTAATTCACTGAAGCAGTCAATTAAACCTGGTTTCGATCAATATCTTAGAGGATAACACCGGTTAGGTCTGGGTTAGGTTTGGGTTATGCCCGCATCTGGCTCATGATTTTGCCTTCTTGGCATACTTGTTGGCCAGATCCTGGGTTTTTTTCGTGTTTGAATCACGTAGTAATGTGGTAACACACTGAAGCAGTCAATTAAACCTGGTTTCGATCAATATTTTAGAGGATAACACCGGTTAGGTCTGGGTTAGGTCTGGGATATGCGCGCATCTGGCTTACACTTTCGCCATTTTCGCAAACTTGTTGGCCAGATCCTGGGTTTTTTTCGTGTTTGAATCACGTAGTAATGTTGTACCACACTGAGGCAGTCAATTAAACCTGGTTTCGATCAATATTTCAGAGGATAACACCGGTTTGGTCTGGGTTAGATCCGGGAAATGCACGCATCTGGCTCATGATTTCGCCTTTTTCGCAAACTTGTTGGCCAGATCCTGGGTTTTTTTCGTGTTTGAATCACGTAGTAATGTGGTAATTCACTGAAGCAGTCAATTAAACCTGGTTTCGATCAATATTTTAGAGGATAACACCGGTTAGGTCTGGGTTAGGTTTGAGTTATGCCCGCATCTGGCTCATGATTTTGCCTTCTTCGCATACTTGTTGGCCAGATCCTGGGTTTTTTTCGTGTTTGAATCACGTAGTAATGTGGTAATTCACTGAAGCAGTCAATTAAACCTGGTTTCGATCAATATTTTAGAGGATAACACCGGTTAGGTCTGGGTTAGGTTTGAGTTATGCCCGCATCTGGCTCATGATTTTGCCTTCTTCGCATACTTGTTGGCCAGATCCTGGGTTTTTTCCGTGTTTGAATCACGTAGTAATGTGGTACCACACTGAGACAGTCAATTAAACCTGGTTTCGATCAATATTTTAGAGGATAACACCGGTTAGGTCTGGGTTAGGTCTGGGATATGCGCGCATCTGGCTTACACTTTCGCCATTTTCGCAAACTTGCTGGCCAGATCCTGGGTTTTTTTCGTGTTTGAATCACGTAGTAATGTTGTACCACACTGAGGCAGTCAATTAAACCTGGTTTCGATCAATATTTCAGAGGATAACACCGGTTAGGTCTGGGTTAGGTCCGGGAAATGCACGCATCTGTCTCATGATTTCGCCTTTTTCGCAAACTTGTTGGCCAGATCCGGGGTTTTTTCCGTGTTTGAATCACGTAGTAATGTGGTACCACACTGAGGCAGTCAATTAAACCTGGTTTCGATCAATATTTTAGAGGATAACACCGGTTAGGTCTGGGTTAGGTCTGGGATACGCGCGCATCTGGCTTATACTTTCGCCTTTTTCGCAAACTTGTTGGCCAGATCCTCGGTTTTTTCCGTGCTTGAATCAGGTAGTAATGTGGTAACACACTGAAGCAGTCAATTAAACCTGGTTTCGATCAATATTTTAGAGGATAACACCGGTTAGGTCTGGGTTAGGTCTGAGTTATGCCCGCAACTGGCTCATGATTTTGCCTTCTTCGCATACTTGTTGGCCAGATCCTGGGTTTTTTTCGTGTTTGAATCACGTAGTAATGTGGTAACACACTGAAGCAGTCAATTAAACCTGGTTTCGATCAATATTTCAGAGGATAACACCGGTTAGGTCTGGGTTAGGTCCGGGAAATGCACGCATCTGGCTCATGATTTCGCCTTTTTCGCAAACTTGTTGGCCAGATCCTGGGTTTTTTCCGTATTTGAATCACGTAGTAATGTGGTAATTCACTGAAGCAGTCAATTAAACCTGGTTTCGATCAATATTTTAGAGGATAACACCGGTTAGGTCTGGGTTAGGTCTGGGATATGCGCGCATCTGGCTTACACTTTCGCCATTTTCGCAAACTTGTTGGCCAGATCCTGGGTTTTTTTCGTGTTTGAATCACGTAGTAATGTGGTAACACACTGAAGCAGTCAATTAAACCTGGTTTCGATCAATATTTCAGAGGATAACACCGGTTAGGTCTGGGTTAGGTCCGGGAAATGCACGCATCTGGCTCATGATTTCGCCTTTTTCGCAAACTTGTTGGCCAGATCCTGGGTTTTTTCCGTATTTGAATCACGTAGTAATGTGGTAATTCACTGAAGCAGTCAATTAAACCTGGTTTCGATCAATATTTTAGAGGATAACACCGGTTAGGTCTGGGTTAGGTCTGGGATATGCGCGCATCTGGCTTACACTTTCGCCATTTTCGCAAACTTGTTGGCCAGATCCTGGGTTTTTTTCGTGTTTGAATCACGTAGTAATGTTGTACCACACTGAGGCAGTCAATTAAACCTGGTTTCGATCAATATTTCAGAGGATAACACCGGTTAGGTCTGGGTTAGGTCCGGGAAATGCACGCATCTGGCTCATGATTTCGCCTTTTTCGCAAACTTGTTGGCCAGATCCTGGGTTTTTTTCGTGTTTGAATCACGTAGTAATGTTGTACCACACTGAGGCAGTCAATTAAACCTGGTTTCGATCAATATTTCAGAGGATAACACCGGTTAGGTCTGGGTTAGGTCCGGGAAATGCACGCATCTGGCTCATGATTTCGCCTTTTTCGCAAACTTGTTGGCCAGATCCTGGGTTTTTTCCGTATTTGAATCACGTAGTAATGTGGTAATTCACTGAAGCAGTCAATTAAACCTGGTTTCGATCAATATTTTAGAGGATAACACCGGTTAGGTCTGGGTTAGGTCTGGGATACGCGCGCATCTGGCTTATACTTTCGCCTTTTTCGCAAACTTGTTGGCCAGATCCTCGGTTTTATCCGTGTTTGAATCAGGTAGTAATGTGGTAACACACTGAAGCAGTCAATTAAACCTGGTTTCGATCAATATTTTAGAGGATAACACCGGTTAGGTCTGGGTTAGGTCTGAGTTATGCCCGCATCTGGCTCATGATTTTGCCTTCTTCGCATACTTGTTGGCCAGATCCTGGGTTTTTTTCGTGCTTGAATCACGTAGTAATGTGGTAACACACTGAAGCAGTCAATTAAACCTGGTTTCGATCAATTTTTTTAGGGGATGACACCGGTTAGGTCTGGGTTAGGTCTGGGTTATGCCCGCATCTGGCTCATGATTTTGCCTTCTTCGCATACTTGTTGGCCAAATCCTGGATTTTTTTCGTGTTTGAATCACGTAGTAATGTGGTAACACACTGAAGCAGTCAATTTAACCTGGTTTCGATCAATATTTCAGAGGATAACACCGGTTAGGTCTGGGTTAGGTCCGGGAAATGCACGCATCTGGCTCATGATTTCGCCTTTTTCGCAAACTTGTTGGCCAGATCCTGTGTTTTTTCCGTGTTTGAATCACGTAGTAATGTGGTAATTCACTGAAGCAGTCAATTAAACCTGGTTTCGATCAATATTTTAGAGGATAACACCGGTTAGATCTGGATTAGGTCTGAGTTATGCCCGCATCTGGCACATGATTTTGCCTTTTTCGCAAACTTGTTGGCCAGATCCTGGGTTTTTTCCGTGTTTGAATGACGTAGTAATGTGGTAATTCACTGAAACACTCAATTAAACCTGGTTTCGATCAATATTTTAGAGGATAACACCGGTTAGGTCTGTGTTAGGTCTGGGTTATGCCCGCATCTGGCTCATGATTTTGCCTTCTTCGCATACTTGTTGGCCAGATCCTGGGTTTTTTCCGTGTTTGAATCACGTAGTAATGTGGTAATACACTGAAGCAGTCAATTAAACCTGGTTTCGATCAATATTTTAGAGGATAACACCGGTTAGGACTGGGTTCGGTCCGGGAAATGCACGCATCTGGCTTATGATTTCGCCTTTTTCGCAAACTTGTTGACCAGATCCTGGGTTTTTTCCGTGTTTGAATCACGTAGTAATGTGGTACCACACTGAGGCAGTCAATTAAACCTGGTTTCGATCAATATTTTAGAGGATAACACCGGTTAGGTCTGGGTTAGGTCTGGGTTATGCCCGCATCTGGCTCATGATTTTGCCTTCTTCGCATACTTGTTGGCCAGATCCTGGGTTTTTTTCGTGTTTGAATCACGTAGTAATGTGGTAACACACAGAAGCAGTCAATTAAACCTGGTTTCGATCAATATTTTAGAGGATAACACCGGTTAGGTCTGGGTTAGGTCTGGGTTATGCCCGCATCTGGCTCATGATTTTGCCTTCTTCGCATACTTGTTGGCCAGATCCTGGGTTTTTTTCGTGTTTGAATCACGTAGTAATGTGGTAACACACTGAAGCAGTCAATTAAACCTGGTTCCGATCAATATCTTAGAGGATAACACCGGTTAGGTCTTGGTTAGGTCTGGGTTATGCCCGCATCTGGCTCATGATTTTGCCTTCTTCGCATACTTGTGGGCCAGATCCTGGGTTTTTTTCGTGTTTGAATCACGTAGTAATGTGGTAACACACTGAAGCAGTCAATTAAACCTGGTTTCGATCAATATTTTAGAGGATAACACCGGTTAGGTCTGGGTTAGGTCTGGGATATGCGCGCATCTGGCTTATACTTTTGCCCTTTTCGGAAACTTGTTGGCCAGATCCTGGGTTTTTTTTCGTGTTTGAATCACGTAGTAATGTTGTACCACACTGAGGCAGTCAATTAAACCTGGTTTCGATCAATATTTCAGAGGATAACACCGGTTAGGTCTGGGTTAGGTCCGGGAAATGCACGCATCTGGCTCATGATTTCGCCTTTTTCGCAAACTTGTTGGCCAAATCCTGGGTTTTTTCCGTGTTTGAATCACGTAGTAATGTGGTAATTCACTGAAGCAGTCAATTAAACCTGGTTTCGATCAATATTTTAGAGGATAACACCGGTTAGGTCTGGGTTAGGTCTGGGATATGCGCGCATCTGGCTCATGATTTTGCCTTCTTCGCATACTTGTGGGCCAGATCCTGGGTTTTTTTCGTGTTTGAATCACGTAGTAATGTGGTAACACACTGAAGCAGTCAATTAAACCTGGTTTCGATCAATATTTTAGAGGAAAACACCGGTTAGGTCTGGGTTAGGTCTGAGTTATGCCCGCATCTGGCTCATGATTTTGCCTTCTTCGCATACTTGTGGGCCAGATCCTGGGTTTTTTTCGTGTTTGAATCACGTAGTAATGTGGTAACACACTGAAGCAGTCAATTAAACCTGGTTTCGATCAATATTTTAGAGGATAACACCGGTTAGGTCTGGGTTAGGTCTGGGATATGCGCGCATCTGGCTTATACTTTTGCCCTTTTCGCAAACTTGTTGGCCAGATCCTGGGTTTTTTTTCGTGTTTGAATCACGTAGTAATGTTGTACCACACTGAGGCAGTCAATTAAACCTGGTTTCGATCAATATTTCAGAGGATAACACCGGTTAGGTCTGGGTTAGGTCCGGGAAATGCACGCATCTGGCTCATGATTTCGCCTTTTTCGCAAACTTGTTGGCCAAATCCTGGGCTTTTTCCGTGTTTGAATCACGTAGTAATGTGGTAATTCACTGAAGCAGTCAATTAAACCTGGTTTCGATCAATATTTTAGAGGATAACACCGGTTAGGTCTGGGTTAGGTCTGGGTTATGCCCGCATCTGGCTCATGATTTTGCCTTCTTCGCATACTTGTTGGCCAGATCCTGGGTTTTTTTCGTGTTTGAATCACGTAGTAATGTGGTAACACACTGAAGCAGTCAATTAAACCTGGTTTCGATCAATATTTTAGAGGAAAACACCGGTTAGGTCTGGGTTAGGTCTGAGTTATGCCCGCATCTGGCTCATGATTTTGCCTTCTTCGCATACTTGTTGGCCAGATCCTGGGTTTTTTTCGTGTTTGAATCACGTAGTAATGTGGTAACACACTGAAGCAGTCAATTAAACCTGGTTTCGATCAATATTTTAGAGGATAACACCGGTTAGGACTGGGTTCGGTCCGGGAAATGCACGCATCTGGCTTATGATTTCGCCTTTTTCGCAAACTTGTTGACCAGATCCTGGGTTTTTTCCGTGTTTGAATCACGTAGTAATGTGGTACCACACTGAGGCAGTCAATTAAACCTGGTTTCGATCAATATTTTAGAGGATAACACCGGTTAGGTCTGGGTTAGGTCTGGGTTATGCCCGCATCTGGCTCATGATTTTGCCTTCTTCGCATACTTGTTGGCCAGATCCTGGGTTTTTTTCGTGTTTGAATCACGTAGTAATGTGGTAACACACAGAAGCAGTCAATTAAACCGGGTTTCGATCAATATTTTACAGGATAACACCGGTTAGGTCTGGGTTAGGTCTGGGTTATGCCCGCATCTGGCTCATGATTTTGCCTTCTTCGCATACTTGTTGGCCAGATCCTGGGTTTTTTTCGTGTTTGAATCACGTAGTAATGTGGTAACACACTGAAGCAGTCAATTAAACCTGGTTTCGATCAATATTTTAGAGGATAACACCGGTTAGGACTGGGTTCGGTCCGGGAAATGCACGCATCTGGCTTATGATTTCGCCTTTTTCGCAAACTTGTTGACCAGATCCTGGGTTTTTTCCGTGTTTGAATCACGTAGTAATGTGGTACCACACTGAGGCAGTCAATTAAACCTGGTTTCGATCAATATTTTAGAGGATAACACCGGTTAGGTCTGGGTTAGGTCTGGGTTATGCCCGCATCTGGCTCATGATTTTGCCTTCTTCGCATACTTGTTGGCCAGATCCTGGGTTTTTTTCGTGTTTGAATCACGTAGTAATGTGGTAACACACAGAAGCAGTCAATTAAACCGGGTTTCGATCAATATTTTACAGGATAACACCGGTTAGGTCTGGGTTAGGTCTGGGTTATGCCCGCATCTGGCTCATGATTTTGCCTTCTTCGCATACTTGTTGGCCAGATCCTGGGTTTTTTTCGTGTTTGAATCACGTAGTAATGTGGTAACACACTGAAGCAGTCAATTAAACCTGGTTCCGATCAATATCTTAGAGGATAACACCGGTTAGGTCTTGGTTAGGTCTGGGTTATGCCCGCATCTGGCTCATGATTTTGCCTTCTTCGCATACTTGTGGGCCAGATCCTGGGTTTTTTTCGTGTTTGAATCACGTAGTAATGTGGTAACACACTGAAGCAGTCAATTAAACCTGGTTTCGATCAATATTTTAGAGGATAACACCGGTTAGGTCTGGGTTAGGTCTGGGATATGCGCGCATCTGGCTTATACTTTTGCCATTTTCGCAAACTTGTTGGCCAGATCCTGGGTTTTTTTTCGTGTTTGAATCACGTAGTAATGTTGTACCACACTGAGGCAGTCAATTAAACCTGGTTTCGATCAATATTTCAGAGGATAACACCGGTTAGGTCTGGGTTAGGTCCGGGAAATGCACGCATCTGGCTCATGATTTCGCCTTTTTCGCAAACTTGTTGGCCAAATCCTGGGTTTTTTCCGTGTTTGAATCACGTAGTAATGTGGTAATTCACTGAAGCAGTCAATTAAACCTGGTTTCGATCAATATTTTAGAGGATAACACCGGTTAGGTCTGGGTTAGGTCTGGGTTATGCCCGCATCTGGCTCATGATTTTGCCTTCTTCGCATACTTGTTGGCCAGATCCTGGGTTTTTTTCGTGTTTGAATCACGTAGTAATGTGGTAACACACTGAAGCAGTCAATTAAACCTGGTTTCGATCAATATTTTACAGGAAAACACCGGTTAGGTCTGGGCTAGGTCTGAGTTATGCCCGCATCTGGCTCATGATTTTGCCTTCTTCGCATACTTGTTGGCCAGATCCTGGGTTTTTTTCGTGTTTGAATCACGTAGTAATGTGGTAACACACTGAAGCAGTCAATTAAACCTGGTTTCGATCAATATTTTAGAGGATAACACCGGTTAGGACTGGGTTCGGTCCGGGAAATGCACGCATCTGGCTTATGATTTCGCCTTTTTCGCAAACTTGTTGACCAGATCCTGGGTTTTTTCCGTGTTTGAATCACGTAGTAATGTGGTACCACACTGAGGCAGTCAATTAAACCTGGTTTCGATCAATATTTTAGAGGATAACACCGGTTAGGTCTGGGTTAGGTCTGGGTTATGCCCGCATCTGGCTCATGATTTTGCCTTCTTCGCATACTTGTTGGCCAGATCCTGGGTTTTTTTCGTGTTTGAATCACGTAGTAATGTGGTAACACACAGAAGCAGTCAATTAAACCTGGTTTCGATCAATATTTTACAGGATAACACCGGTTAGGTCTGGGTTAGGTCTGGGTTATGCCCGCATCTGGCTCATGATTTTGCCTTCTTCGCATACTTGTTGGCCAGATCCTGGGTTTTTTTCGTGTTTGAATCACGTAGTAATGTGGTAACACACTGAAGCAGTCAATTATACCTGGTTCCGATCAATATCTTAGAGGATAACACCGGTTAGGTCTTGGTTAGGTCTGGGTTATGCCCGCATCTGGCTCATGATTTTGCCTTCTTCGCATACTTGTGGGCCAGATCCTGGGTTTTTTTCGTGTTTGAATCACGTAGTAATGTGGTAACACACTGAAGCAGTCAATTAAACCTGGTTTCGATCAATATTTTAGAGGATAACACCGGTTAGGTCTGGGTTAGGTCTGGGATATGCGCGCATCTGGCTTATACTTTTGCCCTTTTCGCAAACTTGTTGGCCAGATCCTGGGTTTTTTTTCGTGTTTGAATCACGTAGTAATGTTGTACCACACTGAGGCAGTCAATTAAACCTGGTTTCGATCAATATTTCAGAGGATAACACCGGTTAGGTCTGGGTTAGGTCCGGGAAATGCACGCATCTGGCTCATGATTTCGCCTTTTTCGCAAACTTGTTGGCCAAATCCTGGGTTTTTTCCGTGTTTGAATCACGTAGTAATGTGGTAATTCACTGAAGCAGTCAATTAAACCTGGTTTCGATCAATATTTTAGAGGATAACACCGGTTAGGTCTGGGTTAGGTCTGGGTTATGCCCGCATCTGGCTCATGATTTTGCCTTCTTCGCATACTTGTTGGCCAGATCCTGGGTTTTTTTCGTGTTTCAATCACGTAGTAATGTGGTAACACACTGAAGCAGTCAATTAAACCTGGTTCCGATCAATATCTTAGAGGATAACACCGGTTAGGTCTTGGTTAGGTCTGGGTTATGCCCGCATCTGGCTCATGATTTTGCCTTCTTCGCATACTTGTGGGCCAGATCCTGGGTTTTTTTCGTGTTTGAATCACGTAGTAATGTGGTAACACACTGAAGCAGTCAATTAAACCTGGTTTCGATCAATATTTTAGAGGATAACACCGGTTAGGTCTGGGTTAGGTCTGGGATATGCGCGCATCTGGCTTATACTTTTGCCCTTTTCGCAAACTTGTTGGCCAGATCCTGGGTTTTTTTTCGTGTTTGAATCACGTAGTAATGTTGTACCACACTGAGGCAGTCAATTAAACCTGGTTTCGATCAATATTTCAGAGGATAACACCGGTTAGGTCTGGGTTAGGTCCGGGATATGCACGCATCTGGCTCATGATTTCGCCTTTTTCGCAAACTTGTTGGCCAAATCCTGGGTTTTTTCCGTGTTTGAATCACGTAGTAATGTGGTAATTCACTGAAGCAGTCAATTAAACCTGGTTTCGATCAATATTTTAGAGGATAACACCGGTTAGGTCTGGGTTAGGTCTGGGTTATGCCCGCATCTGGCTCATGATTTTGCCTTCTTCGCATACTTGTGGGCCAGATCCTGGGTTTTTTTCGTGTTTGAATCACGTAGTAATGTGGTAACACACTGAAGCAGTCAATTAAACCTGGTTTCGATCAATATTTTAGAGGATAACACCGGTTAGGTCTGGGTTAGGTCTGGGATATGCGCGCATCTGGCTTATACTTTTGCCCTTTTCGCAAACTTGTTGGCCAGATCCTGGGTTTTTTTTCGTGTTTGAATCACGTAGTAATGTTGTACCACACTGAGGCAGTCAATTAAACCTGGTTTCGATCAATATTTCAGAGGATAACACCGGTTAGGTCTGGGTTAGGTCCGGGAAATGCACGCATCTGGCTCATGATTTCGCCTTTTTCGCAAACTTGTTGGCCAAATCCTGGGTTTTTTCCGTGTTTGAATCACGTAGTAATGTGGTAATTCACTGAAGCAGTCAATTAAACCTGGTTTCGATCAATATTTTAGAGGATAACACCGGTTAGGTCTGGGTTAGGTCCGGGAAATGCACGCATCTGGCTCATGATTTCGCCTTTTTCGCAAACTTGTTGGCCAAATCCTGGGTTTTTTCCGTGTTTGAATCACGTAGTAATGTGGTAATTCACTGAAGCAGTCAATTAAACCTGGTTTCGATCAATATTTTAGAGGATAACACCGGTTAGGTCTGGGTTAGGTCTGGGTTATGCCCGCATCTGGCTCATGATTTTGCCTTCTTCGCATACTTGTTGGCCAGATCCTGGGTTTTTTTCGTGTTTGAATCACGTAGTAATGTGGTAACACACTGAAGCAGTCAATTAAACCTGGTTTCGATCAATATTTTAGAGGATAACACCGGTTAGGTCTGGGTTAGGTCTGGGATATGCGCGCATCTGGCTTATACTTTTGCCCTTTTCGCAAACTTGTTGGCCAGATCCTGGGTTTTTTTCGTGCTTGAATCACGTAGTAATGTGGTAACACACTGAAGCAGTCAATTAAACCTGGTTTCGATCAATTTTTTTAGGGGATGACACCGGTTAGGTCTGGGTTAGGTCTGGGTTATGCCCGCATCTGGCTCATGATTTTGCCTTCTTCGCATACTTGTTGGCCAAATCCTGGATTTTTTTCGTGTTTGAATCACGTAGTAATGTGGTAACACACTGAAGCAGTCAATTTAACCTGGTTTCGATCAATATTTCAGAGGATAACACCGGTTAGGTCTGGGTTAGGTCTGGGAAATGCACGCATCTGGCTCATGATTTCGCCTTTTTCGCAAACTTGTTGGCCAGATCCTGTGTTTTTTCCGTGTTTGAATCACGTAGTAATGTGGTAATTCACTGAAGCAGTCAATTAAACCTGGTTTCGATCAATATTTTAGAGGATAACACCGGTTAGATCTGGATTAGGTCTGAGTTATGCCCGCATCTGGCACATGATTTTGCCTTTTTCGCAAACTTGTTGGCCAGATCCTTGGTTTTTTCCGTGTTGGAATCACGTAGTAATGTTGTAGCACACTGAAGCAGTCAATTAAACCTGGTTTCGATCAATATTTTAGAGGATAACACCGGTTAGGTCTGGGTTAGGTCTGGGATATGTGCGCATCTGGCTTATACTTTCGCCTTTTTCGCAAACTTGTTGGCCAGATCTTGGGTTTTTTCCGTGCTTGAATCACGTAGTAATGTGGTAATTCACTGAAGCAGTCAATTAAACTTGGTATCGATCAATATTTTAGAGGACAACACCGGTTAGGTCTGGGTTTGGTCTGGGTTATGCCCGCATCTGGGTCATGATTTTGCGTTCTTCGCATACTTGTTGGCCAGATACGGTTTTTTTTGTGTTTGAATCACGTAGTAATGTGGTAACACACTGAAGCAGGCAATTAAACCTGGTTTCGATCAATATTTTAGAGGATAACACCGGTTAGGTCAGGGTTAGGTCTGGGTTATGCCCGCATCTGGCTCATGATTTTGCAATCTTCGCATACTTGTTGGCCAGATCCTGGGTTTTTTTCGTATTTGAATCACGTAGTAATGTTGTACCACACCGAGGCAGTCAATTAAACCTGGTTTCGATCAATATTTCAGAGGATAACACCGGTTAGGTTTGGGTTAGGTCCGAGAAATGCACGCACCTGGCTCATGATTTCGCCTTTTTCGCAAACTTGTTGGCCAGATCCTGGGTTTTTTCCGTGTTTGAATGACGTAGTAATGTGGTAATTCACTGAAACACTCAATTAAACCTGGTTTCGATCAATATTTTAGAGGATAACACCGGTTAGGTCTGGGTTAGGTCTGGGTTATGCCCGCATCTGGCTCATGATTTTGCCTTCTTCGCATACTTGTTGGCCAGATCCTGGGTTTTTTCCGTGTTTGAATCACGTAGTAATGTGGTAATACACTGAAGCAGTCAATTAAACCTGGTTTCGATCAATATTTTAGAGGATAACACCGGTTAGGACTGGGTTCGGTCCGGGAAATGCACGCATCTGGCTTATGATTTCGCCTTTTTCGCAAACTTGTTGACCAGATCCTGAGTTTTTTCCGTGTTTGAATCACGTAGTAATGTGGTACCACACTGAGGCAGTCAATTAAACCTGGTTTCGATCAATATTTTAGAGGATAACACCGGTTAGGTCTGGGTTAGGTCTGGGTTATGCCCGCATCTGGCTCATGATTTTGCCTTCTTCGCATACTTGTTGGCCAGATCCTGGGTTTTTTTCGTGTTTGAATCACGTGGTAATGTGGTAACACACAGAAGCAGTCAATTAAACCTGGTTTCGATCAATATTTTACAGGATAACACCGGTTAGGTCTGGGTTAGGTCTGGGTTATGCCCGCATCTGGCTCATGATTTTGCCTTCTTCGCATACTTGTTGGCCAGATCCTGGGTTTTTTTCGTGTTTGAATCACGTAGTAATGTGGTAACACACTGAAGCAGTCAATTAAACCTGGTTCCGATCAATATCTTAGAGGATAACACCGGTTAGGTCTTGGTTAGGTCTGGGTTATGCCCGCATCTGGCTCATGATTTTGCTTCTTCGCATACTTGTGGGCCAGATCCTGGGTTTTTTTCGTGTTTGAATCACGTAGTAATGTGGTAACACACTGAAGCAGTCAATTAAACCTGGTTTCGATCAATATTTTAGAGGATAACACCGGTTAGGTCTGGGTTAGGTCTGGGTTATGCCCGCATCTGGGTCATGATTTTGCCTTCTTCGCATACTTGTTGGCCAAATCCTGGATTTTTTTCGTGTTTGAATCACGTAGTAATGTGGTAACACACTGAAGCAGTCAATTTAACCTGGTTTCGATCAATATTTCAGAGGATAACACCGGTTAGGTCTGGGTTAGGTCTGGGAAATGCACGCATCTGGCTCATGATTTCGCCTTTTTCGCAAACTTGTTGGCCAGATCCTGTGTTTTTTCCGTGTTTGAATCACGTAGTAATGTGGTAATTCACTGAAGCAGTCAATTAAACCTGGTTTCGATCAATATTTTAGAGGATAACACCGGTTAGATCTGGATTAGGTCTGAGTTATGCCCGCATCTGGCACATGATTTTGCCTTTTTCGCAAACTTGTTGGCCAGATCCTTGGTTTTTTCCGTGTTGGAATCACGTAGTAATGTTGTAGCACACTGAAGCAGTCAATTAAACCTGGTTTCGATCAATATTTTAGAGGATAACACCGGTTAGGTCTGGGTTAGGTCTGGGATATGCGCGCATCTGGCTTATACTTTTGCCCTTTTCGCAAACTTGTTGGCCAGATCCTGGGTTTTTTTCGTGCTTGAATCACGTAGTAATGTGGTAACACACTGAAGCAGTCAATTAAACCTGGTTTCGATCAATTTTTTTAGGGGATGACACCGGTTAGGTCTGGGTTAGGTCTGGGTTATGCCCGCATCTGGCTCATGATTTTGCCTTCTTCGCATACTTGTTGGCCAAATCCTGGATTTTTTTCGTGTTTGAATCACGTAGTAATGTGGTAACACACTGAAGCAGTCAATTTAACCTGGTTTCGATCAATATTTCAGAGGATAACACCGGTTAGGTCTGGGTTAGGTCTGGGAAATGCACGCATCTGGCTCATGATTTCGCCTTTTTCGCAAACTTGTTGGCCAGATCCTGTGTTTTTTCGGTGTTTGAATCACGTAGTAATGTGGTAATTCACTGAAGCAGTCAATTAAACCTGGTTTCGATCAATATTTTAGAGGATAACACCGGTTAGATCTGGATTAGGTCTGAGTTATGCCCGCATCCGGCACATGATTTTGCCTTTTTCGCAAACTTGTTGGCCAGATCCTTGGTTTTTTCCGTGTTGGAATCACGTAGTAATGTTGTAGCACACTGAAGCAGTCAATTAAACCTGGTTTCGATCAATATTTTAGAGGATAACACCGGTTAGGTCTGGGTTAGGTCTGGGATATGTGCGCATCTGGCTTATACTTTCGCCTTTTTCGCAAACTTGTTGGCCAGATCTTGGGTTTTTTCCGTGCTTGAATCACGTAGTAATGTGGTAATTCACTGAAGCAGTCAATTAAACTTGGTATCGATCAATATTTTAGAGGACAACACCGGTTAGGTCTGGGTTTGGTCTGGGTTATGCCCGCATCTGGGTCATGATTTTGCGTTCTTCGCATACTTGTTGGCCAGATCCGGTTTTTTTTGTGTTTGAATCACGTAGTAATGTGGTAACACACTGAAGCAGGCAATTAAACCTGGTTTCGATCAATATTTTAGAGGATAACACCGGTTAGGTCAGGGTTAGGTCTGGGTTATGCCCGCATCTGGCTCATGATTTTGCAATCTTCGCATACTTGTTGGCCAGATCCTGGGTTTTTTTCGTATTTGAATCACGTAGTAATGTTGTACCACACCGAGGCAGTCAATTAAACCTGGTTTCGATCAATATTTCAGAGGATAACACCGGTTAGGTTTGGGTTAGGTCCGGGAAATGCACGCACCTGGCTCATGATTTCGCCTTTTTCGCAAACTTGTTGGCCAGATCCTGGGTTTTTTCCGTGTTTGAATGACGTAGTAATGTGGTAATTCACTGAAACACTCAATTAAACCTGGTTTCGATCAATATTTTAGAGGATAACACCGGTTAGGTCTGGGTTAGGTCTGGGTTATGCCCGCATCTGGCTCATGATTTTGCCTTCTTCGCATACTTGTTGGCCAGATCCTGGGTTTTTTTCGTGTTTGAATCACGTAGTAATGTGGTAACACACTGAAGCAGTCAATTAAACCTGGTTTCGATCAATATTTTAGAGGTTAACACCGGTTTGGTCTGGGTTAGGTCTGGGTTATGCCCGCATCTGGCTCATGATTTTGCCTTCTTCGCATACTTGTTGGCCAGATCCTGGGTTTTTTCGTGTTTGAATCACGTAGTAATGTGGTAACACACTGAAGCAGTCAATTAAACCTAGTTTCGATCAATATTTTAGAGGATAACACCGGTTAGGTCTGGGTTAGGTCTGGGATTTGCGCGCATCTGGCTTATACTTTCGCCTTTTTCGCAAACTTGTTGGCCAGATCCTGGGTATTTTCCGTGTTTGAATCACGTAGTAATGTGGTAACACACTGAAGCAGTCAATTAAACCAGGTTTCGATCAATATTTCAGAGGATAACACCGGTTAGGTCTGGGTTAGGTCTGGGTTATGCCCGCATCTGGCTCATGATTTTGCCTTCTTCGCATACTTGTTGGCCAGATCCTGGGGTTTTTTCGTGTTTGAATCACGTAGTAATGTGGTAACACACTGAAGCTGTCAATGAAACCTGGTTTCGATCAATATTTTAGAGGATAACACCGGTTAGGTCTGGGTTAGGTCTGGGTTATGCCCGCATCTGGCTCATGATTTTGCCTTCTTCGCATACTTGTTGGCCAGATCCTGGGTTTTTTTCGTGTTTGAATCACGTAGTAATGTGGTAATACACTGAAGCAGTCAATTAAACCTGGTTTCGATCAATATTTCAGAGTATAACACCGGTTAGGTCTGGGTTAGGTCTGGGATATGCGCGCATCTGGCTTATACATTCGCCTTTTTCGCAAACTTGTTGGCCAGATCCTGGGTATTTTCCGTGTTTGAAACACGTAGTAATGTGGTAACACACTGAAGCTGTCAATGAAACCTGGTTTCGATCAATATTTTAGAGGATAACACCGGTTAGGTCTGGGTTAGGTCTGGGTTATGACCGCATCTGGCTCATGATTTTGCCTTCTTCGCATACTTGTTGGCCAGATCCTGGATTTTTTTTGTGTTTGAATCACGTAGTAATGTGGTAACACACTGAAGCAGTCAATTTAACCTGGTTTCGATCAATATTTCAGAGGATAACACCGGTTAGGTCTGGGTTAGGTCCGGGAAATGCACGCATCTGGCTCATGATTTCGCCTTTTTCGCAAACTTGTTGGCCAGATCCTGGGTTTTTTCCGTGTTTGAATCACGTAGTAATGTGGTAATTCACTGAAGCAGCCAATTAAACCTGGTTTCGATCAATATTTTAGAGGATAACACCGGTTAGGTCTGGATTAGGTCTGAGTTATGCCCGCTTCTGGTACATGATTTTGCCTTTTTCGCAAACTTGTTGGCCAGATCCTGGGTTTTTTTCGTATTTGAATAACGTAGTAATGTTGTACCACACTGAGGCAGTCAATTAAACCTGGTTTCCATCAATTTTTTTAGGGGATGACACCGGTTAGGTCTGGGTTAGGTCCGGGAAATGCACGCATCTGGCTCATGATTTCGCCTTTTTCGCAAACTTGTTGGCCAGATCCTGGGCTTTTTCTGTGTTTGAATCACGTAGTAATGTGGTACCACACTGAGGCAGTCAATTAAACCTGGTTTCGATCAATATTTTAGAGGATAACACCGGTTAGGTCTGGGTTAGGTCTGGGATACCCGCGCATCTGGCTTATACTTTCACCTTTTTCGCAAACTTGTTGGCCAGATCCTCGGTTTTTTCCGTGTTTGAATCAGGTAGTCATGTGGTAACACACTGAAGCAGTCAATTAAACCTGGTTTCGATCAATATTTTAGAGGATAACACCGGTTAGGTCTGGGTTAGGTCTGAGTTATGCCCGCATCTGGCTCATGATTTTGCCTTCTTCGCATACTTGTTGGCCAGATCCTGGGTTTTTTTCGTGTTTGAATCACGTAGTAATGTGGTAACACACTGAAGCAGTCAATTAAAACTGGTTTCGATCAATTTTTTTAGGGGATGACACCGGTTAGGTCTGGGTTAGGTCTGGGTTATGCCCGCATCTGGCTCATGATTTTGCCTTCTTCGCATACTTCTTGGCCAGATCCTGGATTTTTTTCGTGTTTGAATCACGTAGTAATGTGGTAACACACTGAAGCAGTCAATTTAACCTGGTTTCGATCAATATTTCAGAGGATAACACCGGTTAGGTCTGGGATAGGTCCGGGAAATGCACGCATCTGGCTCATGATTTCGCCTTTTTCGCAAACTTGTTGGCCAGATCCTGGGTTTTTTCCGTGTTTGAATCACGTAGTAATGTGGTAATTCACTGAAGCAGTCAATTAAACCTGGTTTCGATCAATATTTTAGAGGATAACACCGGTTAGGTCTGGATTAGGTCTGAGTTATGCCCGCATCTGGCACATGATTTTGCCTTTTTCGCAAACTTGTTGGCCAGATCCTTGGTTTTTTCCGTGTTGGAATCAC
Source organism: Colletes latitarsis (assembly GCF_051014445.1). Lineage (NCBI taxonomy): Eukaryota > Metazoa > Arthropoda > Insecta > Hymenoptera > Colletidae > Colletes > Colletes latitarsis. The sequence goes on along the minus strand of NC_135145.1, from coordinate 1,625,757 downwards.
GTAGTAATGTTGTAGCACACTGAAGCAGTCAATTAAACCTGGTTTCGATCATTATTTAAGAGGATAACACCGGTTAGGTCTGGGTTAGGTCTGGGATATGTGCGCATCTGGCTTATACTTTCGCCTTTTTCGCAGACTTGTTGGCCAGATCCTGGGTTTTTTCCGTGTTTGAATCACGTAGTAATGTGGTAATTCACTGAAGCAGTCAATTAAACTTGGTTTCGATCAATATTTTAGAGGACAACACCGGTTAGGTCTGGGTTTGGTCTGGGTTATGCCCGCATATGGCTCATGATTTTGCGTTCTTCGCATACTTGTTGGCCAGATCCGGTTTTTTTTGTGTTTGAATCACGTAGTAATGTGGTAACACACTGAAGCAGTCAATTAAACCTGGTTTCGATCAATATTTTAGAGGATAACACCGGTTAGGTCTGGGTTATGCCCGCATCTGGCTCATGATTTTGCAATCTTCGCATATTTGTTGGCCAGATCCTGGGTTTTTTTCGTATCTGAATAACGTAGTAATGTTGTACCACACTGAGGCAGTCAATTAAACCTGGTTTCGATCAATATTTCAGAGGATAACACCGGTTAGGTCTGGGTTAGGTCCGGGAAATGCACGCACCTGGCTCATGATTTCGCCTTTTTCGCAAACTTGTTGGCCAGATCCTGGGTTTTTTCCGTGTTTGAATGACGTAGTAATGTGGTAATTCACTGAAACACTCAATTAAACCTGGTTTCGATCAATATTTTAGAGGATAACACCGGTTAGGTCTGGGTTAGGTCTGGGTTATGCCCGCTTCTGGCTCATGATTTTGCCTTCTTCGCATACTTGTTGGCCTGATCCTGGGTTTTTTCGGTGTTTGAATCACGTAGTAATGTGGTATCACACTGAAGCAGTCAATTAAACCTGGTTTCGATCAATATTTTAGAGGATAACACCGGTTAGGTCTGGGTTTCGTCAGGGATATGCCCGCATCTGGCTCATGATTTTGCCTTCATCGCATACTTGTTGGCCAGATCCTGGGTTTTTTCCGTGTTTGAATCACGTAGTAATGTGGTAATACACTGAAGCAGTCAATTAAACCTGGTTTCGATCAATATTTCAGAGGATAACACCGGTTAGGTCTGGGTTAGGTCCGGGAAATGCACGCATCTGGCTCATGATTTCGCCTTTTTCGCAAACTTGTTGGCCAGATCCTGGGTTTTTTCCGTGTTTGAATCACGTAGTAATGTGGTAATTCACTGAAGCAGTCAATTAAACCTGGTTTCGATCAATATTTTAGAGGATAACACCGGTTAGGTCTGGATTATGTCTGAGTTATGCCCGCTTCTGGCACATGATTTTGCCTTTTTCGCAAACTTGTTGGCCAGATCCTGGGTTTTTTTCGTATTTGAATAACGTAGTAATGTTGTACCACACTGAGGCAGTCAATTAAACCTGGTTTCCATCAATTTTTTTAGGGGATGACACCGGTTAGGTCTGGGTTAGGTCCGGGAAATGCACGCATCTGGCTCATGATTTCGCCTTTTTCGCAAACTTGTTGGCCAGATCCTGGGCTTTTTCTGTGTTTGAATCACGTAGTAATGTGGTACCACACTGAGGCAGTCAATTAAACCTGGTTTCGATCAATATTTTAGAGGATAACACCGGTTAGGTCTGGGTTAGGTCTGGGATACCCGCGCATCTGGCTTATACTTTCACCTTTTTCGCAAACTTGTTGGCCAGATCCTCGGTTTTTTCCGTGTTTGAATCAGGTAGTCATGTGGTAACACACTGAAGCAGTCAATTAAACCTGGTTTCGATCAATATTTTAGAGGATAACACCGGTTAGGTCTGGGTTAGGTCTGAGTTATGCCCGCATCTGGCTCATGATTTTGCCTTCTTCGCATACTTGTTGGCCAGATCCTGGGTTTTTTTCGTGTTTGAATCACGTAGTAATGTGGTAACACACTAAAGCAGTCAATTAAAACTGGTTTCGATCAATTTTTTTAGGGGATGACACCGGTTAGGTCTGGGTTAGGTCTGGGTTATGCCCGCATCTGGCTCATGATTTTGCCTTCTTCGCATACTTCTTGGCCAGATCCTGGATTTTTTTCGTGTTTGAATCACGTAGTAATGTGGTAACACACTGAAGCAGTCAATTTAACCTGGTTTCGATCAATATTTCAGAGGATAACACCGGTTAGGTCTGGGATAGGTCCGGGAAATGCACGCATCTGGCTCATGATTTCGCCTTTTTCGCAAACTTGTTGGCCAGATCCTGGGTTTTTTCCGTGTTTGAATCACGTAGTAATGTGGTAATTCACTGAAGCAGTCAATTAAACCTGGTTTCGATCAATATTTTAGAGGATAACACCGGTTAGGTCTGGATTAGGTCTGAGTTATGCCCGCATCTGGCACATGATTTTGCCTTTTTCGCAAACTTGTTGGCCAGATCCTTGGTTTTTTCCGTGTTGGAATCACGTATTAATGTTGTAGCACACTGAAGCAGTCAATTAAACCTGGTTTCGATCATTATTTAAGAGGATAACACCGGTTAGGTCTGGGTTAGGTCTGGGATATGTGCGCATCTGGCTTATACTTTCGCCTTTTTCGCAAACTTGTTGGCCAGATCCTGGGTTTTTTCCGTGTTTGAATCACGTAGTAATGTGGTAATTCACTGAAGCAGTCAATTAAACTTCGTTTCGATCAATATTTTAGAGGACAACACCGGTCAGGTCTGGGTTTGGTCTGGGTTATGCCCGCATATGGCTCATGATTTTGCGTTCTTCGCATACTTGTTGGCCAGATCCGGTTTTTTTTGTGTTTGAATCACGTAGTAATGTGGTAACACACTGAAGCAGTCAATTAAACCTGGTTTCGATCAATATTTTAGAGGATAACACCGGTTAGGTCTGGGTTAGGTCTGGGTTATGCCCGCATCTGGCTCATGATTTTGCAATCTTCGCATATTTGTTGGCCAGATCCTGGGTTTTTTTCGTATCTGAATAACGTAGTAATGTTGTACCACACTGAGGCAGTCAATTAAACCTGGTTTCGATCAATATTTCAGAGGATAACACCGGTTAGGTCTGGGTTAGGTCCGGGAAATGCACGCACCTGGCTCATGATTTCGCCTTTTTCGCAAACTTGTTGGCCAGATCCTGGGTTTTTTCCGTGTTTGAATGACGTAGTAATGTGGTAATTCACTGAAACACTCAATTAAACCTGGTTTCGATCAATATTTTAGAGGATAACACCGGTTAGGTCTGGGTTAGGTCTGGGATATGCGCGCATCTGGCTTATACTTTCGCCTTTTTCGCAAACTTGTTGGCCAGATCCTGGGTTTTTTCCGTGTTTGAATCACGTAGTAATGTGGTAATACACTGAAGCAGTCAATTAAACCTGGTTTCGATCAATATTTTAGAGGATAACACCGGTTAGGTCTGGGTTAGGTCTGGGATATGCGCGCATCTGGCTTATACTTTCGCCTTTTTCGCAAACTTGTTGGCCAGATCCTGGGTTTTTTCCGTGTTTGAATCACGTAGTAATGTGGTAATTCACTGAAGCAGTCAATTAAACTTGGTTTCGATCAATATTTTAGAGGACAACACCGGTTAGGTCTGGGTTTGGTCTGGGTTATGCCCGCATATGGCTCATGATTTTGCGTTCTTCGCATACTTGTTGGCCAGATCCGGTTTTTTTTGTGTTTGAATCACGTAGTAATGTGGTAACACACTGAAGCAGTCAATTAAACCTGGTTTCGATCAATATTTTAGAGGATAACACCGGTTAGGTCTGGGTTAGGTCTGGGTTATGCCCGCATCTGGCTCATGATTTTGCCTTCTTCGCATACTTGTGGGCCAGATCCTGGGTTTTTCTCGTGTTTGAATCACGTAGTAATGTGGTAACACACTGAAGCAGTCAATTAAACCTGGTTTCGATCAATATTTTAGAGGATAACACCGGTTAGGTCTGGGTTAGGTCTGAGTTATGCCCGCATCTGGCTCATGATTTTGCCTTCTTCGCATACTTGTTGGCCAGATCCTGGGTTTTTTTCGTGTTTGAATCACGTAGTAATGTGGTAACACACTGAAGCAGTCAATTAAACCTGGTTTCGATCAATATTTTAGAGGATAACACCGGTTAGGTCTGGGTTAGGTCTGAGTTATGCCCGCATCTGGCTCATGATTTTGCCTTCTTCGCATACTTGTTGGCCAGATCCGGTTTTTTTTGTGTTTGAATCACGTAGTAATGTGGTAACACACTGAAGCAGTCAATTAAACCTGGTTTCGATCAATATTTTAGACGATAACACCGGTTAGGTCTGGGTTAGGTCTGGGTTATGCCCGCATCTGGCTCATGATTTTGCCTTCTTCGCATACTTGTTGGCCAGATCCTGGGTTTTTTTCGTGTTTGAATCACGTAGTAATGTGGTAACACACTGAAGCAGTCAATTAAACCTGGTTTCGATCAATATTTTAGAGGTTAACACCGGTGTGGTCTGGGTTAGGTCTGGGTTATGCCCGCATCTGGCTCATGATTTTGCCTTCTTCGCATACTTGTTGGCCAGATCCTGGGTTTTTTTCGTGTTGAATCACGTAGGAATGTGGTAACACACTGAAGCAGTCAATTAAACCTGGTTTCGATCAATATTTTAGAGGATAACACCGGTTAGGTCTGGGTTAGGTCCGGGATATGCGCGCATCTGGCTTATACTTTCGCCTTTTTCGCAAACTTGTTGGCCAGATCCTGGATTTTTCCCGTGTTTGAATCACGTGGTAATGTTGTACCACACTGAGGCAGTCAATTAAACCTGGATTCGGATATTATTTTAGAGGATAACACCGGTTAGGTCTGGGTTAGGTCTGCGTTATGCCCGCATCTGGCTCATGATTTTGCCTTCTTCGCATACTTGTTGGTCAGATCCTGGGCTTTTTTCGTGTTTGAATCACGTAGGAATGTGGTAACACACTGAAGCAGTCAATTAAACCTGGTTTCGATCAATATTTTAGAGGATAACACCGGTTAGGTCTGGGTTAGGTCTGGGATACCCGCGCATCTGGCTTATACTTTCACCTTTTTCGCAAACTTGTTGGCCAGATCCTCGGTTTTTTCCGTGTTTGAATCAGGTAGTCATGTGGTAACACACTGAAGCAGTCAATTAAACCTGGTTTCGATCAATATTTTAGAGGATAACACCGGTTGGGTCTGGGTTAGGTCTGGGTTATGCCCGCATCTGGCTCATGATTTTGCCTTCTTCGCATACTTGTTGGCCAGATCCTGGGTTTTTTTCGTGTTTGAATCACGTAGTAATGTGGTAACACCCTGAAGCAGTCAATTAAACCTGGTTTCGATCAATTTTTTTAGGGGATGACACCGGTTAGGTCTGGGTTAGGTCTGGGTTATGCCCGCTTCTGGCTCATGATTTTGCCTTCTTCGCATACTTCTTGGCCAGATCCTGGATTTTTTTCGTGTTTGAATCACGTAGTAATGTGGTAACACACTGAAGCAGTCAATTTAACCTGGTTTCGATCAATATTTCAGAGGATAACACCGGTTAGGTCTGGGTTAGGTCCGGGAAATGCACGCATCTGGCTCATGATTTCGCCTTTTTCGCAAACTTGTTGGCCAGATCCTGGGTTTTTTCCGTGTTTGAATCACGTAGTAATGTGGTAATTCACTGGAGCAGTCAATTAAACCTGGTTTCGATCAATATTTTAGAGGATAACACCGGTTAGGTCTGGATTAGGTCTGAGTTATGCCCGCATCTGGCACATGATTTTGCCTTTTTCGCAAACTTGTTGGCCAGATCCTTGGTTTTTTCCGTGTTGGAATCACGTAGTAATGTTGTAGCACACTGAAGCAGTCAATTAAACCTGGTTTCGATCATTATTTAAGAGGATAACACCGGTTAGGTCTGGGTTAGGTCTGGGATATGTGCGCATCTGGCTTATACTTTCGCCTTTTTCGCAAACTTGTTGGCCAGATCCTGGGTTTTTTCCGTGTTTGAATCAGGTAGTAATGTGGTAATTCACTGAAGCAGTCAATTAAACTTGGTTTCGATCAATATTTTAGAGGACAACACCGGTTAGGTCTGGGTTTGGTCTGGGTTATGCCCGCATCTGGCTCATGATTTTGCGTTCTTCGCATACTTGTTGGCCAGATCCGGTCTTTTTTGTGTTTGAATCACGTAGTAATGTGGTAACACACTGAAGCAGTCAATTAAACCTGGTTTCGATGAATATTTTAGAGGATAACACCGGTTAGGTCTGGGTTAGGTCTGGGTTATGCCCGCATCTGGCTCATGATTTTGCAATCTTCGCATACTTGTTGGCCAGATCCTGGGTTTTTTTCGTATTTGAATAACGTAGTAATGTTGTACCACACTGAGGCAGTCAATTAAACCTGGTTTCGATCAATATTTCAGAGGATAACACTGGTTAGGTCTGGGTTAGGTCCGGGAAATGCACGCACCTAGCTCATGATTTCGCCTTTTTCGCAAACTTGTTGGCCAGATCCTGGGTTTTTTCCGTGTTTGAATGACGTAGTAATGTGGTAATTCACTGAAACACTCAATTAAACCTGGTTTCGATCAATATTTTAGAGGATAACACCGGTTAGGTCTGGGTTAGGTCTGGGATATGCGCGCATCTGGCTTATACTTTCGCCTTTTTCGCAAACTTGTTGGCCAGATCCTGGGTTTTTTCCGTGTTTGAATCACGTAGTAATGTGGTAATACACTGAAGCAGTCAATTAAACCTGGTTTCGATCAATATTTTAGAGGATAACACCGGTTAGGTCTGGGTTAGGTCCGGGAAATGCACGCACCTGGCTCATGATTTCGCCTTTTTCGCAAACTTCTTGACCAGATCCTGGGTTTTTTCCGTGTTTGAATCACGTAGTAATGTGGTACCACACTGAGGCAGTCAATTAAACCTGGTTTCGATCAATATTTTAGAGGATAACGCCGGTTAGGTCTGGGTTAGGTCTGGGTTATGCCCGCATCTGGCTCATGATTTTGCCTTCTTCGCATACTTGTTGGCCAGATCCGGTTTTTTTTGTGTTTGAATCACGTAGTAATGTGGTAACACACTGAAGCAGTCAATTAAACCTGGTTTCGATCAATATTTTAGACGATAACACCGGTTAGGTCTGGGTTAGGTCTGGGTTATGCCCGCATCTGGCTCATGATTTTGCCTTCTTCGCATACTTGTTGGCCAGATCCTGGGTTTTTTTCGTGTTTGAATCACGTAGTAATGTGGTAACACACTGAAGCAGTCAATTAAACCTGGTTTCGATCAATATTTTAGAGGTTAACACCGGTTTGGTCTGGGTTAGGTCTGGGTTATGCCCGCATCTGGCTCATGATTTTGCCTTCTTCGCATACTTGTTGGCCAGATCCTGGGTTTTTTTCGTGTTTGAATCACGTAGGAATGTGGTAACACACTGAAGCAGTCAATTAAACCTGGTTTCGATCAATATTTTAGAGGATAACACCGGTTAGGTCTGGGTTAGGTCCGGGATATGCGCGCATCTGGCTTATACTTTCGCCTTTTTCGCAAACTTGTTGGCCAGATCCTGGATTTTTCCCATGTTTGAATCACGTGGTAATGTTGTACCACACTGAGGCAGTCAATTAAACCTGGATTCGGATATTATTTTAGAGGATAACACCGGTTAGGTCTGGGTTAGGTCTTGGATTTGCGCGCATCTGGCTTATACTTTCGCCTTTTTAGCAAACTTGTTGGCCAGATACTGGGTATTTTCCGTGTTTGAATCACGTAGTAATGTGGTAACACACTGAAGCAGTCAATTAAACCTGGTTTCGATCAATATTTTAGAGGATAACACCGGTTAGGTCTGGGTTAGGTCTGGGATTTGCGCGCATCTGGCTTATACTTTCGCCTTCTTCGCAAACTTGTTGGCCAGATCCTGGGTATTTTCCGTGTTTGAATCACGTAGTAATGTGGTAACACACTGAAGCAGTCAATTAAACCTGGTTTCGATCAATATTTTACAGGATAACACCGGTTAGGTCTGGGTTAGGTCTGGGTTATGCCCGCTTCTGGCTCATGATTTTGCCTTCTTCGCATACTTGTTGGCCTGATCCTGGGTTTTTTCCGTGTTTGAATCACGTAGTAATGTGGTAATACACTGAAGCAGTCAATTAAACCTGGTTTCGATCAATATTTCAGAGGATAACACCGGTTAGGTCTGGGTTAGGTCCGGGATATGCCCGCATCTGGCTCATGATTTTGCCTTCTTCGCATACTTGTTGGCCAGATCCTGGGTTTTTTTCGTGTTTGAATCACGTAGTAATGTGGTAACACACTGAAGCTGTCAATTAAACCTGGTTTCGATCAATATTTTAGAGGATAACACCGGTTAGGTCTGGGTTAGGTCTGGGTTATGCCCGCATCTGGCTCATGATTTTGCCTTCATCGCATACTTGTTGGCCAGATCCTGGGTTTTTTCCGTGTTTGAATCACGTAGTAATGTGGTATCACACAGAAGCAGTCAATTAAACCTGGTTTCGATCAATATTTTAGAGGATAACACCGGTTAGGTCTGGGTTTCTTCTGGGATATGCCCGCATCTGGCTCATGATTTTGCCTTCTTCGCAAACTTGTTGGCCAGATCCTGGGTCTTTTCCGTGTTTGAAACACGTAGTAATGTGGTAACACACTGAAGCAGTCAAATAAACCTGGTTTCGATCAATATTTCAGAGTATAACACCGGTTAGGTCTGGTTTAGGTCTGGGATATGCGCGCATCTGGCTTATTCTTTCGCCTTTTTCGCAAACTTGTTGGCCAGATCCTGGGTATTTTCCGTGTTTGAAACACGTAGTAATGTGGTAACACACTGAAGCTGTCAATTAAACCTGGTTTCGATCAATATTTTAGAGGATAACACCGGTTAGGTCTGGGTTAGGTCTGGGTTATGCCCGCATCTGGCTCATGAGTTTGCCTTCTTCGCAAACTTGTTGGCCAGATCCTGGATTTTTTTTGTGTTTGAATCACGTAGTAATGTGGTAACACACTGAAGCAGTCAATTTAACCTGGTTTCGATCAATATTTCAGAGGATAACACCGGTTAGGTCTGCGTTAGGTCCACGAAATGCACGCATCTGGCTCATGATTTCGCCTTTTTCGCAAACTTGTTGGCCAGATCCTGGGTTTTTTCCGTGTTTGAATCACGTAGTAATGTGGTAATTCACTGAAGCAGTCAATTAAACCTGGTTTCGATCAATATTCTAGAGGATAACACCGGTTAGGTCTGGATTAGGTCTGAGTTATGCCCGCATCTGGCACATGATTTTGCCTTTTTCGCAAACTTGTTGGCCAGATCCTTGGTTTTTTCCGTGTTGGAATCACGTAGTAATGTTGTAGCACACTGAAGCAGTCAATTAAACCTGGTTTCGATCAATATTTTAGAGGATAACACCGGTTAGGTCTGGGTTAGGTCTAAGTTATGCCCGCATCTGGCTCATGATTTTGCCATCATCGCATACTTGTTGGCCAGATCCTGGGTTTTTTCCGTTTTTGAATCACGTAGTAATGTGGTAATACACTGAAGCAGTCAATTAAACCTGGTTTCGATCAATATTTCAGAGGATAACACCGGTTAGGTCTGGGTTAGGTCTGGGTTATGCCCGCATCTGGCTCATGATTTTGCCTTCTTCGCACACTTGTTGGCCAGATCCTGGGTTTTTTTTGTGTTTGAATCACGTAGTAATGTGGTAGCACACTGAAGCAGTCAATTAAACCTGGTTTCGATCAATATTTTAGAGGATAACGCCGGTTAGGTCTGGGTTAGGTCTGGGAAATGCGCGCATCTGGCTTATACTTTCGCCTTCTTCGCATACTTGTTGGCCAGATCCTGGGTTTTTTTCGTGTTTGAATCACGTAGTAATGTTGTAATACACTGAAGCAGTCAATAAAACCTGGTTTCGATCAATATTTTAGAGGATAACACCGGTTAGGTCTGGGTTAGGTCTGGGTTATGCCCGCATCTGGCTCATGATTTTGCCTTCTTCGGATACTTGTTGGCCAGATCCTGGGTTTTTTTCGTGTTTGAATCATGTAGTAATGTGGTAACACACTGAAGCAGTCAATTAAACCTGGTTTCGATCAATATTTTAGAGGTTAACACCGGTTTGGTCTGGGTTAGGTCTGGGTTATGCCCGCATCTGGCTCATGATTTTGCCTTCTTCGCATACTTGTTGGCCAGATCCTGGGTTTTTTTCGTGTTTGAATCACGTAGGAATGTGGTAACACACTGAAGCAGTCAATTAAACCTGGTTTCGATCAATATTTTAGAGGATAACACCGGTTAGGTCTGGGTTAGGTCCGGGATATGCGCGCATCTGGCTTATACTTTCGCCTTTTTCGCAAACTTGTTGGCCAGATCCTGGATTTTTTCCGTGTTTGAATCACTTAGTAATGTTGTACCACACTGAGGCAGTCAATTAAACCTGGATTCGGATATTATTTTAGAGGATAACACCAGTTAGGACTGGGTTCGGTCCGGGAAATGCACGCATCTGGCTTATGATTTCGCCTTTTTCACAAACTTGTTGACCAGATCCTGGGTTTTTTCCGTGTTTTGAATCACGTAGTAATGTGGTACCACACTGAGGCAGTCAATTAAACCTGGTTTCGATCAATATTTTAGAGGATAACACCGGTTAGGTCTGGGTTAGGTCTGGGTTATGCCCGCATCTGGCTCATGATTTTGCCTTCTTCGCATACTTGTTGGCCAGATCCTGGGTTTTTTTCGTGTTTGAATCACGTAGGAATGTGGTAACACACAGAAGCAGTCAATGAAACCTGGTTTCGGTCAATATTTTAGAGGATAACACCGGTTAGGTCTGGGTTAGGTCTGGGTTATGCCCGCATCTGGCTCATGATTTTGCCTTCTTCGCATACTTGTGGGCCAGATCCTGGGTTTTTTTCGTGTTTGAATCACGTAGTAATGTGGTAACACACTGAAGCAGTCAATTAAACCTGGTTCCGATCAATCTTTTAGAGGATAACACCGGTTAGGTCTTGGTTAGGTCTGGGTTATGCCCGCATCTGGCTCATGATTTTGCCTTCTTCGCATACTTGTGGGCCAGATCCTGGGTTTTTCTCGTGTTTGAATCACGTAGTAATGTGGTAACACACTGAAGCAGTCAATTAAACCTGGTTTCGATCAATATTTTAGAGGATAACACCGGTTAGGTCTGGGTTAGGTCTGGGATATGCGCGCATCTGGCTTATACTTTTGCCCTTTTCGCAAACTTGTTGGCCAGATCCTGGGTTTTTTTTCGTGTTTGAATCACGTAGTAATGTTGTACCACACTGAGGCAGTCAATTAAACCTGGTTTCGATCAATATTTCAGAGGATAACACCGGTTAGGTCTGGGTTAGGTCCGGGAAATGCACGCATCTGGCTCATGATTTCGCCTTTTTCGCAAACTTGTTGGCCAGATCCTGGGTTTTTTTCGTGTTTGAATCACGTAGTAATGTGGTAACACACTGAAGCAGTCAATTAAACCTGGTTTCGATCAATATTTTAGAGGATAACACCGGTTAGGTCTGGGTTAGGTCTGAGTTATGCCCGCATCTGGCTCATGATTTTGCCTTCTTCGCATACTTGTTGGCCAGATCCTGGGTTTTTTTCGTGTTTGAATCACGTAGTAATGTGGTAACACACTGAAGCAGTCAATTAAACCTGGTTTCGATCAATATTTTAGAGGATAAGACCGGTTAGGTCTGGGTTAGGTACCTGAGTTATGCCCGCATCTGGCTCATGATTATGCCTTCTTCGCATACTTGTTGGCCAGATCCGGTTTTTTTTGTGTTTGAATCACGTAGTAATGTGGTAACACACTGAAGCAGTCAATTAAACCTGGTTTCGATCAATATTTTAGAGGATAACACCGGTTAGGTCTGGGTTAGGTCTGGGTTATGCCCGCATCTGGCTCATGATTTTGCCTTCCTCGCATACTTGTTGGCCAGATCCTGGGTTTTTTCCGTGTTTGAATCACGTAGTAATGTGGTAACACACTGAAGCAGTCAATTAAACCTGGTTTCGATCAATATTTTAGAGGATAACACCGGTTAGGTCTGGGTTAGGTCTGAGTTATGCCCGCATCTGGCTCATGATTTTGCCTTCTTCGCATACTTGTTGGCCAGATCCTGGGTTTTTTTTGTGTTTGAATCACGTAGTAATGTGGTAACACACTGAAGCAGTCAATTAAACCTGGTTTCGATCAATATTTTAGAGGATAACGGCGGTTAGGTCTGGGTTAGGTCTGGGAAATGCGCGCATCTGGCTTATACTTTCGCCTTCTTCGCATACTTGTTGGCCAGATCCTGGGTTTTTTTCGTGTTTGAATCACGTAGTAATGTGGTAATACACTGAAGCAGTCAATAAAACCTGGTTTCGATCAATATTTTAGAGGATAACACCGGTTAGGTCTGGGTTAGGTCTGGGTTATGCCCGCATCTGGCTCATGATTTTGCCTTCTTCGCATTCTTGTTGGCCAGATCCTGGGTTTTTTTCGTGTTTGAATCACGTAGGAATGTGGTAACACACTGAAGCAGTCAATTAAACCTGGTTTCGATCAATATTTTAGAGGATAACACCGGTTAGGTCTGGGTTAGGTCCGGGATATGCGCGCATCTGGCTTATACTTTCGCCTTTTTCGCAAACTTGTTGGCCAGATCCTGGATTTTTCCCGTGTTTGAATCACGTAGTAATGTTGTACCACACTGAGGCAGTCAATTAAACCTGGATTCGGATATTATTTTAGAGGATAACACCGGTTAGGTCTGGGTTAGGTCTGCGTTATGCCCGCATCTGGCTCATGATTTTGCCTTCTTCGCATACTTGTTGGTCAGATCCTGGGCTTTTTCGTGTTTGAATCACGTAGGAATGTGGTAACACACTGAAGCAGTCAATTAAACCTGGTTTCGATCAATATTTTAGAGGATAACACCGGTTAGGTCTGGGTTAGGTCTGGGATTTGCGCGCATCTGGCTTATACTTTCGCCTTTTTCGCAAACTTGTTGGCCAGATACTGGGTATTTTCCGTGTTTGAATCACGTAGTAATGTGGTAACACACTGAAGCAGTCAATTAAACCTGGTTTCGATCAATATTTCAGAGGATAACACCGGTTAGGTCTGGGTTAGGTCTGGGTTTTGCCCGCATCTGGCACATGATTTTGCCTTCTTCGCATACTTGTTGGCCAGATCCTGGGTTTTTTTCGTGTTTGAATCATGTAGTAATGTGGTCACACACTGAAGCAGACAATTAAACCTGGTTTCGATCAATATTTTAGAGGATAACTCAGGTTAGGTCTGGGTTAGGTCTGGGTTATGCCCGCATCTGGCTCATGATTTTGCCTTCATCGCATACTTGTTGGCCAGATCCTGGGTTTTTTTCGTGTTTGAATCACGTAGTAATGTGGTAATACACTGAAGCAGTCAATAAAACCAGGTTTCGATCAATATTTTAGAGGATAACACCGGTTAGGTTTGGGTTAGGTCTGGGTTATGCCCGCATCTGGCTCATGATTTTGCCTTCTTCGCATACTTGTTGGCCAGATCCTGGGTTTTTTTCGTGTTTGAATCACGTAGTAATGTGGTAACACACTGAAGCTGTCAATTAAACCTGGTTTCGATCAATACTTTAGAGGATAACACCGGTTAGGTCTGGGTTAGGTCTGGGTTATGCCCGCATCTGGCTCATGATTTTGCCTTCTTCGCATACTTGTTGGCCAGATCCTGGGTTTTTTTCATGTTTGAATCACGTAGTAATGTGGTAACACACTGAAGCAGTCAATTAAACCTGGTTTCGATCAATATTTTAGAGGATAACACCGGTTAGGTCTGGGTTTCGTCTGGGATATGCCCGCATCTGGCTCATGATTTTGCCTTCTTCGCATACTTGTTGGCCAGATCCTGGGTTTTTTCGTGTTTGAATCACGTAGTAATGTGGTAACACACTGAAGCAGTCAATTAAACCTAGTTTCGATCAATATTTTAGAGGATAACACCGGTTAGGTCTGGGTTAGGTCTGGGATTTGCGCGCATCTGGCTTATACTTTCGCCTTTTTCGCAAACTTGTTGGCCAGATCCTGGGTATTTTCCGTGTTTGAATCACGTAGTAATGTGGTAACACACTGAAGCAGTCAATTAAACCAGGTTTCGATCAATATTTCAGAGGATAACACCGGTTAGGTCTGGGTTAGGTCTGGGTTATGCCCGCATCTGGCTCATGATTTTGCCTTCTTCGCATACTTGTTGGCCAGATCCTGGGGTTTTTTCGTGTTTGAATCACGTAGTAATGTGGTAACACACTGAAGCTGTCAATTAAACCTGGTTTCGATCAATATTTGAGAGGATAACACCGGTTAGGTCTGGGTTAGGTCTGGGATTTGCGCGCATCTGGCTTATACTTTCGCCTTTTTCGCAAACTTGTTGGCCAGATCCTGGGTATTTTCCGTGTTTGAATCACGTAGTAATGTGGTAACACACTGAAGCAGTCAATTAAACCTGGTTTCGATCAATATTTTACAGGATAACACCGGTTAGGTCTGGGTTAGGTCTGGGTTATGCCCGCTTCTGGCTCATGATTTTGCCTTTTTCGCAAGCTTGTTGGCCAGATCCTTGGTTTTTTCCGTGTTGGAATCACGTAGTAATGTTGTAGCACACTGAAGCAGTCAATTAAACCTGGTTTCGATCAATATTTTAGAGGATAACACCGGTTAGGTCTGGGTTAGGTCTAAGTTATGCCCGCATCTGGCTCATGATTTTGCCTTCTTCGCATACATGTTGGCCAGCTCCTGGGTTTTTTTCGTGTTTGAATCACGTAGTAATGTGGTAACACACTGAAGCAGTCAAGTAAACCTAGTTTCGATCAATATTTTAGAGGATAACACCGGTTAGGTCTGGGTTAGGTCTGGGATTTGCGCGCATCTGGCTTATACTTTCGCCTTTTTCGCAAACTTGTTGGCCAGATCCTGGGTTTTTTTCGTGTTTGAATCACGTAGTAATGTGGTAACACACTGAAGCAGTCAATTAAACCTAGTTTCGATCAATATTTTAGAGGATAACACCGGTTAGGTCTGGGTTAGGTCTGGGATTTGCGCGCATCTGGCTTATACTTTCGCCTTTTTCGCAAACTTGTTGGCCAGATCCTGGGTATTTTCCGTGTCTGAATCACGTAGTAATGTGGTAACACACTGAAGCAGTCAATTAAACCAGGTTTCGATCAATATTTCAGAGGATAACACCGGTTAGGTCTGGGTTAGGTCCGGGAAATGCACACATCTGGCTCATGATTTCGCCTTTTTCGCAAACTTGTTGGCCAGATCCTGGGTTTTTTCCGTGTTTGAATCACGTAGTAATGTGGTACCACACTGAGGCAGTCAATTAAACCTGGTTTCGATCAATATTTTAGAGGATAACACCGGTTAGGTCTGGGTTAGGTCTGGGATACCCGCGCATCTGGCTTATACTTTCGCCTTTTTCGCAAACTTGTTGGCCAGATCCTCGGTTTTTTCCGTATTTGAATCAGGTAGTCATGTGGTAACACACTGAAGCAGTCAATTAAACCTGGTTTCGATCGATATTTTAGAGGATAACACCGGTTAGGTCTGGGTTAGGTCTGAGTTATGCCCGCATCTGGCTCATGATTTTGCCTTCTTCGCATACTTGTTGGCGAGATCCTGGGTTTTTTTCGTGTTTGAATCACGTAGTAATGTGCTAACACACTGAAGCAGTCAATTAAACCTGGTTTCGATCAATATTTTAGAGGATAACACCGGTTAGGTCTGGGTTAGGTCTGGGATATGCGCGCATCTGGCTTATACTTTTGCCCTTTTCGCAAACTTGTTGGCCAGATCCTGGGTTTTTTTTCGTGTTTGAATCACGTAGTAATGTTGTACCACACTGAGGCAGTCAATTAAACCTGGTTTCGATCAATATTTCAGAGGATAACACCGGTTAGGTCTGGGTTAGGTCCGGGAAATGCACGCATCTGGCTCATGATTTCGCCTTTTTCGCAAACTTGTTGGCCAGATCCTGGGTTTTTTCCGTGTTTGAATCACGTAGTAATGTGGTAACACACTGAAGCAGTCAATTAAACCTGGTTTCGATCAATATTTTAGAGGATAACACCGGTTAGGTCTGGGTTAGGTCTGAGTTATGCCCGCATCTGGCTCATGATTTTGCCTTCTTCGCAAACTTGTTGGCCAGATCCTGGGTTTTTTCCGTGTTTGAATCACGTAGTAATGTGGTACCACACTGAGGCAGTCAATTAAACCTGGTTTCGATCAATATTTTAGAGGATAACACCGGTTAGGTCTGGGTTAGGTCTGGGATACCCGCGCATCTGGCTTATACTTTCGCCTTTTTCGCAAACTTGTTGGCCAGATCCTCGGTTTTTTCCGTGTTTGAATCAGGTAGTCATGTGGTAACACACTGAAGCAGTCAATTAAACCTGGTTTCGATCAATATTTTAGAGGATAACACCGGTTAGGTCTGGGTTAGGTCTGAGTTATGCCCGCATCTGGCTCATGATTTTGCCTTCTTCGCTTACTTGTTGGCCAGATCCTGGGTTTTTTTCGTGTTTGAATCACGTAGTAATGTGGTAACACACTGAAGCAGTCAATTAAACCTGGTTTCGATCAATATTTTAGAGGATAACACCGGTTAGGTCTGGGTTAGGTCTGAGTTATGCCCGCATCTGGCTCATGATTTTGCCTTCTTCGCATACTTGTTGGCCAGATCCGGTTTTTTTTGTGTTTGAATCACGTAGTAATGTGGTAACACACTGAAGCAGTCAATTAAACCTGGTTTCGATCAATATTTTAGACGATAACACCGGTTAGGTCTGGGTTAGGTCTGGGTTATGCCCGCATCTGGCTCATGATTTTGCCTTCTTCGCATACTTGTTGGCCAGATCCTGGGTTTTTTTCGTGTTTGAATCACGTAGTAATGTGGTAACACACTGAAGCAGTCAATTAAACCTGGTTTCGATGAATAATTTAGAGGATAACACCGGTTAGGTCTGGGTTAGGTCTGGGTTATGCCCGCATCTGGCTCATGATTTTGCCTTCTTCGCATACTTGTTGGCCAGATCCTGGGTTTTTTCCGTGTTTGAATCACGTAGTAATGTGGTATCACACTGAAGCAGTCAATTAAACCTGGTTTCGATCAATATTTTAGAGGATAACACCGGTTAGGTCTGGGTTTCGTCTGGGATATGCCCGCATCTGGCTCATGATTTTGCCTTCATCGCATACTTGTTGGCCAGATCCTGGGTTTTTTTCGTGTTTGAATCACGTAGTAATGTGGTAACACACTGAAGCAGTCAATTAAACCTGGTTTCGATCAATATTTTAGACGATAACACCGGTTAGGTCTGGGTTAGGTCTGGGTTATGCCCGCATCTGGCTCATGATTTTGCCTTCTTCGCATACTTGTTGGCCAGATCCTGGGTTTTTTTCGTGTTTGAATCACGTAGTAATGTGGTAACACACTGAAGCAGTCAATTAAACCTGGTTTCGATGAATAATTTAGAGGATAACACCGGTTAGGTCTGGGTTAGGTCTGGGTTATGCCCGCATCTGGCTCATGATTTTGCCTTCTTCGCATACTTGTTGGCCAGATCCTGGGTTTTTTTCGTGTTTGAATCACGTAGTAATGTGGTAACACACTGAAGCAGTCAATTAAACCTGGTTTCGATGAATAATTTAGAGGATAACACCGGTTAGGTCTGGGTTAGGTCTGGGTTATGCCCGCATCTGGCTCATGATTTTGCCTTCTTCGCATACTTGTTGGCCAGATCCTGGGTTTTTTCCGTGTTTGAATCACGTAGTAATGTGGTATCACACTGAAGCAGTCAATTAAACCTGGTTTCGATCAATATTTTAGAGGATAACACCGGTTAGGTCTGGGTTTCGTCTGGGATATGCCCGCATCTGGCTCATGATTTTGCCTTCATCGCATACTTGTTGGCCAGATCCTGGGTTTTTTCCGTGTTTGAATCACGTAGTAATGTGGTAATACAATGAAGCAGTCAATTAAACCTGGTTTCGATCAATATTTCAGAGGATAACACCGGTTAGGTCTGGGTTAGGTCTGGGTTATGCCCGCATCTGGCTCATGATTTTGCCTTCTTCGCATACTTGTTGGCCAGATCCTGGGTTTTTTTTGAGTTTGAATCACGTAGTAATGTGGTAACACACTGAAGCAGTCAATTAAACCTGGTTTCGCTCAATATTTTAGAGGATAACGGCGGTTAGGTCTGGGTTAGGTCTGGGAAATGCGCGCATCTGGCTTATACTTTCGCCTTCTTCGCATACTTGTTGGCCAGATCCTGGGTTTTTTTCGTGTTTGAATCACGTAGTAATGTGGTAATACACTGAAGCAGTCAATAAAACCTGGTTTCGATCAATATTTTAGAGGATAACACCGGTTAGGTCTGGGTTAGGTCTGGGTTATGCCCGCATCTGGCTCATGATTTTGCCTTCTTCGCATTCTTGTTGGCCAGATCCTGGGTTTTTTTCGTGTTTGAATCACGTAGGAATGTGGTAACACACTGAAGCAGTCAATTAAACCTGGTTTCGATCAATATTTTAGAGGATAACACCGGTTAGGTCTGGGTTAGGTCCGGGATATGCGCGCATCTGGCTTATACTTTCGCCTTTTTCGCAAACTTGTTGGCCAGATCCTGGATTTTTCCCGAGTTTGAATCACGTAGTAATGTTGTACCACACTGAGGCAGTCAATTAAACCTGGATTTGGATATTATTTTAGAGGATAACACCGGTTAGGTCTGGGTTAGGTCTGCGTTATGCCCGCATCTGGCTCATGATTTTGCCTTCTTCGCATACTTGTTGGTCAGATCCTGGGCTTTTTTCGTGTTTGAATCACGTAGGAATGTGGTAACACACTGAAGCAGTCAATTAAACCTGGTTTCGATCAATATTTTAGAGGATAACACCGCTTTGGTCTGGGTTAGGTCTGGGATTTGCGCGCATCTGGCTTATACTTTCGCCTTTTTCGCAAACTTGTTGGCCAGATACTGGGTATTTTCCGTGTTTGAATCACGTAGTAATGTGGTAACACACTGAAGCAGTCAATTAAACCTGGTTTCGATCAATATTTCAGAGGATAACACCGGTTAGGTCTGGGTTAGGTCTGGGTTTTGCCGCATCTGGCTCATGATTTTGCCTTCTTCGCATACTTGTTGGCCAGATCCTGGGTTTTTTTCGTGTTTGAATCATGTAGTAATGTGGTCACACACTGAAGCAGACAATTAAACCTGGTTTCGATCAATATTTTAGAGGATAACACAGGTTAGGTCTGGGTTAGGTCTGGGTTATGCCCGCATCTGGCTCATGATTTTGCCTTCATCGCATACTTGTTGGCCAGATCCTGGATTTTTTTCGTGTTTGAATCACGTAGTAATGTGGTAATACACTGAAGCAGTCAATAAAACCAGGTTTCGATCAATATTTTAGAGGATAACACCGGTTAGGTTTGGGTTAGGTCTGGGTTATGCCCGCATCTGGCTCATGATTTTGCCTTCTTCGCATACTTGTTGGCCAGATCCTGGGTTTTTTTCGTGTTTGAATCACGTAGTAATGTGGTAACACACTGAAGCTGTCAATTAAACCTGGTTTCGATCAATATTTTAGAGGATAACACCGGTTAGGTCTGGGTTAGGTCTGGGTTATGCCCGCATCTGGCTCATGATTTTGCCTTCTTCGCATACTTGTTGGCCAGATCCTGGGTTTTTTTCATGTTTGAATCACGTAGTAATGTGGTAACACACTGAAGCAGTCAATTAAACCTGGTTTCGATCAATATTTTAGAGGATAACACCGGTTAGGTCTGGGTTTCGTCTGGGATATGCCCGCATCTGGCTCATGATTTTGCCTTCTTCGCATACTTGTTGGCCAGATCCTGGGTTTTTTCGTGTTTGAATCACGTAGTAATGTGGTAACACACTGAAGCAGTCAATTAAACCTAGTTTCGATCAATATTTTAGAGGATAACACCGGTTAGGTCTGGGTTAGGTCTGGGATTTGCGCGCATCTGGCTTATACTTTCGCCTTTTTCGCAAACTTGTTGGCCAGATCCTGGGTATTTTCCGCGTTTGAATCACGTAGTAATGTGGTAACACACTGAAGCAGTCAATTAAACCAGGTTTCGATCAATATTTCAGAGGATAACACCGGTTAGGTCTGGGTTAGGTCTGGGTTATGCACGCATCTGGCTCATGATTTCGCCTTTTTCGCAAACTTGTTGGCCAGATCCTGGGTTTTTTCCGTGTTTGAATCACGTAGGAATGTGGTAACACACTGAAGCAGTCAATTAAACCTCGTTTCGATCAATATTTTACAGGATAACACCGGTTAGGTCTGGGTTAGGTCTGGGTTATGCCCGCTTCTGGCTCATGATTTTGCCTTCTTCGCATACTTGTTGGCCAGATCCTGGGTTTTTTCCGTGTTTGAATCACGTAGTAATGTGGTATCACACTGAAGCAGTCAATTAAACCTGGTTTCGATCAATATTTTAGAGGATAACACCGGTTAGGTCTGGGTTTCGTCTGGGATATGCCCGCATCTGGCTCATGATTTTGCCTTCATCGCATACTTGTTGGCCAGATCCTGGGTATTTTCCGTGTTTGAATCACGTAGTAATGTGGTAATACACTGAAGCAGTCAATTAAACCTGGTTTCGATCAATATTTCAGAGGATAACACCGGTTAGGTCTGGGTTAGGTCTGGGTTATGCCCGCATCTGGCTCATGATTTTGCCTTCTTCGCATACTTGTTGGCCAGATCCTGGGTTTTTTCCGTGTTTGAATCACGTAGTAATGTGGTATCACACAGAAGCAGTCAATTAAACCTGGTTTCGATCAATATTTTAGAGGATAACACCGGTTAGGTCTGGGTTTCTTCTGGGATATGCCCGCATCTGGCTCATGATTTTGCCTTCTTCGCAAACTTGTTGGCCAGATCCTGGGTCTTTTCCGTGTTTGAAACACGTAGTAATGTGGTAACACACTGAAGCAGTCAAATAAACCTGGTTTCGATCAATATTTCAGAGTATAACACCGGTTAGGTCTGGGTTAGGTCTGGTATATGCGCGCATCTGGCTTATACTTTCGCCTTTTTCGCAAACTTGTTGGCCAGATCCTGGGTATTTTCCGTGTTTGAAACACGTAGTAATGTGGTAACACACTGAAGCTGTCAATTAAACCTGGTTTCGATCAATATTTTAGAGGATATCACCGGTTAGGTCTGGGTTAGGTCTGGGTTATGCCCGCATCTGGCTCATGAGTTTGCCTTCTTCGCATACTTGTTGGCCAGATCCTGGATTTTTTTTGTGTTTGAATCACGTAGTAATGTGGTAACACACTGAAGCAGTCAATTTAACCTGGTTTCGATCAATATTTCAGAGGATAACACCGGTTAGGTCTGGGTTAGGTCCGGGAAATGCACGCATCTGGCTCATGATTTCGCCTTTTTCGCAAACTTGTTGGCCAGATCCTGGGTTTTTTCCGTGTTTGAATCACGTAGTAATGTGGTAATTCACTGAAGCAGTCAATTAAACCTGGTTTCGATCAATATTTTAGAGGATAACACCGGTTAGGTCTGGATTAGGTCTGAGTTATGCCCGCATCTGGCACATGATTTTGCCTTTTTCGCAAACTTGTTGGCCAGATCCTTGGTTTTTTCCGTGTTGGAATCACGTAGTAATGTTGTAGCACACTGAAGCAGTCAATTAAACCTGGTTTCGATCAATATTTTAGAGGATAACACCGGTTAGGTCTGGGTTAGGTCTAAGTTATGCCCGCATCTGGCTCATGATTTTGCCTTCTTCGCATACTTGTTGGCCAGATCCTGGGTTTTTTTCGTGTTTGAATCACGTAGTAATGTGGTAACACACTGAAGCAGTCAATTAAACCTGGTTTCCATCAATTTTTTTAGGGGATGACACCGGTTAGGTCTGGGTTAGGTCCGGGAAATGCACGCATCTGGCTCATGATTTCGCCTTTTTCGCAAACTTGTTGGCCAGATCCTGGGCTTTTTCCGTGTTTGAATCACGTAGTAATGTGGTAATTCACTGAAGCAGTCAATTAAACCTGGTTTCGATCAATATTTCAGAGGATAACACCGGTTAGGTCTGGGTTAGGTCCGGGAAATGCACGCATCTGGCTCATGATTTCGCCTTTTTCGCAAACTTGTTGGCCAGATCCTGGGTTTTTTCCGTGTTTGAATCACGTAGTAATGAGGTACCACACTGAGGCAGTCAATTAAACCTGGTTTCGATCAATATTTTAGAGGATAACACCGGTTAGGTCTGGGTTAGGTCTGGGATACCCGCGCATCTGGCTTATACTTTCGCCTTTTTCGCAAACTTGTTGGCCAGATCCTCGGTTTTTTCCGTGTTAAAATCAGGTAGTCATGTGGTAACACACTGAAGCAGTCAATTAAACCTGGTTTCGATCAATATTTTAGAGGATAACACCGGTTAGGTCTGGGTTAGGTCTGAGTTATGCCCGCATCTGGCTCATGATTTTGCCTTCTTCGCATACTTGTTGGCCAGATCCTGGGTTTTTTTCGTGTTTGAATCACGTAGTAATGTGGTAACACACTGAAGCAGTCAATTAAACCTGGTTTCGATCAATTTTTTTAGGGGATGACACCGGTTAGGACTGGGTTAGGTCTGGGTTATGCCCGCATCTGGCTCATGATTTTGCCTTCTTCGCATACTTCTTGGCCAGATCCTGGATTTTGTTCGTGTTTGAATCACGTAGTAATGTGGTAACACACTGAAGCAGTCAATTTAACCTGGTTTCGATCAATATTTCAGAGGATAACACCGGTTAGGTCTGGGTTAGGTCCGGGAAATGCACGCATCTGGCTCATGATTTCGCCTTTTTCGCAAACTTGTTGGCCAGATCCTGGGCTTTTTCCGTGTTTGAATCACGTAGTAATGTGGTAATTCACTGAAGCAATCAATTAAACCTGGTTTGGATCAATATTTTAGAGGATAACACCGGTTAGGTCTGGATTAGGTCTGAGTTATGCCCGCATCTGGCACATGATTTTGCCTTTTTCGCAAACTTGTTGGCCAGATCCTGGGTTTTTTTCGTGTTTGAATCACGTAGTAATGTGGTAACACACTGAAGCAGTCAATTAAACCTGGTTTCCATCAATTTTTTTAGGGGATGACACCGGTTAGGTCTGGGTTAGGTCCGGGAAATGCACGCATCTGGCTCATGATTTCGCCTTTTTCGCAAACTTGTTGGCCAGATCCTGGGTTTTTTCCGTGTTTGAATCACGTAGTAATGTGGTAATTCACTGAAGCAGTCAATTAAACCTGGTTTCGATCAATATTTTAGAGGATAACACCGGTTAGGTCTGGATTAGGTCTGAGTTATGCCCGCATCTGGCACATGATTTTGCCGTTTTCGCAAACTTGTTGGCCAGATCCTTGGTTTTTTCCGTGTTGGAATCACGTAGTAATGTTGTAGCACACTGAAGCAGTCAATTAAACCTGGTTTCGATCAATATTTAAGAGGATAACACCGGTTAGGTCTGGGTTAGGTCTGGGTTAGGTCTGGGATATGTGCGCATCTGGCTTATACTTTCGCCTTTTTCGCAAACTTGTTGGCCAGATCCTGGGTTTTTTCCGTGTTTGAATCACGTAGTAATGTGGTAATTCACTGAAGCAGTCAATTAAACTTGGTTTCGATCAATATTTTAGAGGACAACACCGGTTAGGTCTGGGTTTGGTATGGGTTATGCCCGCATCTGGCTCATGATTTTGCGTTCTTCGCATACTTGTTGGCCAGATCCGGTTTTTTTTGTGTTTGAATCACGTAGTAATGTGGTAACACACTGAAGCAGTCAATTAAACCTGGTTTCGATCAATATTTTAGAGGATAACACCGGTTAGGTCTGGGTTAGGTCTGGGTTATGCCCGCATCTGGCTTATGATTTCGCCTTTTTCGCAAACTTGTTGACCAGATCCTGGGTTTTTTCCGTGTTTGAATCACGTAGTAATGTGGTACCACACTGAGGCAGTCAATTAAACCTGGTTTCGATCAATATTTTAGAGGATAACACCGGTTATGTCTGGGTTAGGTCTGGGTTATGCCCGCATCTGGCTCATGATTTTGCCTTCTTCGCATACTTGTTGGCCAGATCCTGGGTTTTTTTCGTGTTTGAATCACGTAGTAATGTGGTAACACACAGAAGCAGTCAATTAAACCTGGTTTCGGTCAATATTTTAGAGGATAACACCGGTTAGGTCTGGGTTAGGTCTGGGTTATGCCCGCATCTGGCTCATGATTTTGCCTTCTTCGCATACTTGTTGGCCAGATCCTGGGTTTTTTTCGTGTTTGAATCACGTAGTAATGTGGTAACACACTGAAGCAGTCAATTAAACCTGGTTCCGATCAATATTTTAGAGGATAACACCGGTTAGGTCTTGGTTAGGTCTGGGTTATGCCCGCATCTGGCTCATGATTTTGCCTCCTTCGCATACTTGTGGGCCAGATCCTGGGTTTTTTTCGTATTTGAATAACGTAGTAATGTTGTACCACACTGAGGCAGTCAATTAAACCTGGTTTCGATCAATATTTCAGAGGATAACACCGGTTAGGTCTGGGTTAGGTCCGGGAAATGCACGCACCTGGCTCATGATTTCGCCTTTTTCGCAAACTTGTTGGCCAGATCCTGAGTTTTTTCCGTGTTTGAATGACGTAGTAATGTGGTAATTCACTGAAACACTCAATTAAACCTGGTTTCGATCAATATTTTAGAGGATAACACCGGTTAGGTCTGGGTTAGGTCTGGGATATGCGCGCATCTGGCTTATACTTTCGCCTTTTTCGCAAACTTGTTGGCCAGATCCTGGGTTTTTTCCGTGTTTGAATCACGTAGTAATGTGGTAATACACTGAAGCAGTCAATTAAACCTTGTTTCGATCAATATTTTAGAGGATAACACCGGTTAGGACTGGGTTCGGTCCGGGAAATGCACGCATCTGGCTTATGATTTCGCCTTTTTCGCAAACTTGTTGACCAGATCCTGGGTTTTTTCCGTGTTTGAATCACGTAGTAATGTGGTACCACACTGAGGCAGTCAATTAAACCTGGTTTCGATCAATATTTTAGAGGATAACACCGGTTAGGTCTGGGTTAGGTCTGGGTTATGCCCGCATCTGGCTCATGATTTTGCCTTCTTCGCATACTTGTTGGCCAGATCCTGGGTTTTTTTCGTGTTTGAATCACGTAGTAATGTGGTAACACACAGAAGCAGTCAATTAAACCTGGTTTCGATCAATATTTTAGAGGATAACACCGGTTAGGTCTGGGTTCGGTCCGGGAAATGCACGCATCTGGCTTATGATTTCGCCTTTTTCGCAAACTTGTTGACCAGATCCTGGGTTTTTTCCGTGTTTGAATCACGTAGTAATGTTGTACCACACTGAGGCAGTCAATTAAACCTGGATTCGGATATTATTTTAGAGGATAACACCAGTTAGGACTGGGTTCGGTCCGGGAAATGCACGCATCTGGCTTATGATTTCGCCTTTTTCGCAAACTTGTTGACCAGATCCTGGGTTTTTTCCGTGTTTGAATCACGTAGTAATGTGGTACCACACTGAGGCAGTCAATTAAACCTGGTTTCGATCAATATTTTAGAGGATAACACCGGTTAGGTCTGGGTTAGGTCTGGGTTATGCCCGCATCTGGCTCATGATTTTGCCTTCTTCGCATACTTGTTGGCCAGATCCTGGGTTTTTTTCGTGTTTGAATCACGTAGGAATGTGGTAACACACAGAAGCAGTCAATTAAACCTGGTTTCGATCAATATTTTAGAGGATAACACCGGTTAGGTCTGGGTTAGGTCTGGGTTATGCCCGCATCTGGCTCATGATTTTGCCTTCTTCGCATACTTGTTGGCCAGATCCTGGGTTTTTTTCGTGTTTGAATCACGTAGTAACGTGGTAACACACTGAAGCAGTCAATTAAACCTGGTTCCGATCAATATTTTAGAGGATAACACCGGTTAGGTCTTGGTTAGGTCTGGGTTATGCCCGCATCTGGGTCATGATTTTGCCTTCTTCGCATACTTGTGGGCCAGATCCTGGGTTTTTTTCGTGTTTGAATCACGTAGTAATGTGGTAACACACTGAAGCACTCAATTAAACCTGGTTTCGATCAATATTTTAGAGGATAACACCGGTTAGGTCTAGGTTAGGTCTGGGATATGCGCGCATCTGGCTTATACTTTTGCCCTTTTCGCAAACTTGTTGGCCAGATCCTGGGTTTTTTTTCGTGTTTGAATCACGTAGTAATGTTGTACCACACTGAGGCAGTCAATTAAACCTGGTTTCGATCAATATTTCAGAGGATAACACCGGTTAGGTCTGGGTTAGGTCCGGGAAATGCACGCATCTGGCTCATGATTTCGCCTTTTTCGCAAACTTGTTGGCCAGATCCTGGGTTTTTTCCGTGTTTGAATCACGTAGTAATGTGGTAATTCACTGAAGCAGTCAATTAAACCTGGTTTCGATCAATATTTTAGAGGATAACACAGGTTAGGTCTGGGTTAGGTCTGGGTTATGCCCGCATCTGGCTCATGATTTTGCCTTCTTCGCATACTTGTTCGCCAGATCCTGGGTTTTTCTCGTGTTTGAATCACGTAGTAATGTGGTAACACACTGAAGCAGTCAATAAAACCTGGTTTCGATCAATATTTTAGAGGATAACACCGGTTAGGTCTGGGTTAGGTCTGAGTTATGCCCGCATCTGGCTCATGATTTCGCCTTTTTCGCAAACTTGTTGGCCAGATCCTGGGTTTTTTCCGTGTTTGAATGACGTAGTAATGTGGTAATTCACTGAAACACTCAATTAAACCTGGTTTCGATCAATATTTTAGAGGATAACACCGGTTAGGTCTGGGTTAGGTCTGGGATATGCGCGCATCTGGCTTATACTTTCGCCTTTTTCGCAAACTTGTTGGCCAGATCCTGAATTTTCCGGGTTTGAATCACGTAGTAATGTGGTAACATAATGAAGCAGTCAATTAACCCTGGTTTCGATCAATATTTTGGAGGATGACACCGGTTAGGTCTGGGTTAGGTCTGGGTTATGCCCGCATCTGGCTCATGATTTTGCCTTCTTCGCATACTTGTTGGCCAGATCCTGGGTTTTTTTCGTGTTTGAATCACGTAGTAATGTGGTAACACACTGAAGCAGTCAATTAAACCTTGGTTTCGATAAATATTTTAGAGGATAACACCGGTTAGGTCTGGGTTAGGTCTGGGTTACGCCCGCATCTGGCTCATGATTTTGCCTTCTTCGCATACTTGTTGGCCAGATCCTGGGCTTTTTTCGTGTGTGAATCACGTAGTAATGTGGTAACACACAGAAGCAGTCAATTAAACCTGGTTTCGATCAATATTTTAGAGGATAACACCGGTTAGGTCTGGGTTTGGTCTGGGTTATACCCGCATCTGGCTCATGATTTTGCCTTCTTCGCATACTTGTTGGCCAGATCCTGGGTTTTTTTCGTGTTTGAATCACGTAGTAATGTGGTAACACATTGAAGCAGTCAATTAAACCTGGTTTCGATCAATATTTTAGAGGATAACACCGGTTAGGTCTGGGTTAGGTCTGGGTTATGCCCGCATCTGGCTCATGATTTTGCCTTCTTCCCATACTTGTTGGCCAGATCCTGGGTTTTTTCCGTGTTTGAATCACGTAGTAATGTGGTATCACACTGAAGCAGTCAATTAAACCTGGTTTCGATCAATATTTTAGAGGATAACACCGGTTAGGTCTGGGTTTCGTCTGGGATATGCCCGCATCTGGCTCATGATTTTGCCTTCATCGCATACTTGTTGGCCAGATCCTGGGTTTTTTCCGTATTTGAATCACGTAGTAATGTGGTAATACACTGAAGCAGGCAATTAAACCTGGTTTCGATCAATATTTCAGAGGATAACACCGGTTAGGTCTGGGTTAGGTCTGGGTTATGCCCGCATCTGGCTCATGATTTTGCCTTCTTCGCATACTTGTTGGCCAGATCCTGGGTTTTTTTTGTGTTTGAATCACGTAGTAATGTGGTAACACACTGAAGCAGTCAATTAAACCTGGTTTCGATCAATATTTTAGAGGATAACGCCGGTTAGGTCTGGGTTAGGTCTGGGAAATGCGCGCATCTGGCTTATACTTTCGCCTTCTTCGCATACTTGTTGGCCAGATCTTGGGTTTTTTTCGTGTCTGAATCACGTAGTAATGTGGTAATACACTGAAGCAGTCAATAAAACCTGGTTTCGATCAATATTTTAGAGGATAACACCGGTTAGGTCTGGGTTAGGTCTGGGTTATGCCCGCATCTGGCTCATGATTTTGCCTTCTTCGCATTCTTGTTGGCCAGATCCTGGGTTTTTTTCGTGTTTGAATCATGTAGTAATGTGGTAACACACTGAAGCAGTCAATTAAACCTGGTTTCGATCAATATTTTAGAGGTTAACACCGGCTTGGTCTGGGTTAGGTCCGGGATATGCGCGCATCTGGCTTATACTTTCGCCATTTTCGCAAACTTGTTGGCCAGATCCTGGATTTTTTCCGTGTTTGAATCACGTAGTAATGTTGTACCACACTGAGGCAGTCAATTAAACCTGGATTCGGATATTATTTTAGAGGATAACACCGGTTAGGTCTGGGTTAGGTCTGGGTTATGCCCGCATCTGGCTCATGATTTTGCCTTCTTCGCATACTTGTTGGCCAGATCCTGGGTTTTTTTCGTGTTTGAATCATGTAGTAATGTGGTAACACACTGAAGCAGTCAATTAAACCTGGTGTCGATCAATATTTTAGAGGATAACACCGGTTAGGTCTGGGTTAGGTCTGCGTTATGCTCGCATCTGGCTCATGATTTCGCCTTTTTCGCAAACTTGTTGGCCAGATCCTGGGTTTTTTCCGTGTTTGAATGACGTAGTAATGTGGTAATTCACTGAAACACTCAATTAAACCTGGTTTCGATCAATATTTTAGAGGATAACACCGGTTAGGTCTGGGTTAGGTCTGGGATATGCGCGCATCTGGCTTATACTTTCGCCTTTTTCGCAAACTTGTTGGCCAGATCCTGGGTTTTATCCGTGTTTGAATCACGTAGTAATGTTGTACCACACTGAGGCAGTCAATTAAACCTGGTTTCGATCAATATTTCAGAGTATAACACCGGTTAGGACTGGGTTCGGTCCGGGAAATGCACGCATCTGGCTTATGATTTCGCCTTTTTCGCAAACTTGTTGACCAGATCCTGGGTTTTTTTCGTGTTTGAATCACGTAGTAATGTGGTAATACACTGAAGCAGTCAATAAAACCTGGTTTCGATCAATATTTTAGAGGATAACACCGGTTAGGTCTGGGTTAGGTCCGGGATATGCGCGCACCTGGCTTATACTTTCGCCTTTTTCGCAAACTTGTTGGCCAGATCCTGGATTTTTCCCGTGTTTGAATCACGTAGTAATGTTGTACCACACTGAGGCAGTCAATTAAACCTGGATTCGGATATTATTTTAGAGGATAACACCGGTTAGGTCTGGGTTAGGTCTGCGTTATGCCCGCATCTGGCTCATGATTTTGCCTTCTTCGCATACTTGTTGGTCAGATCCTGGGCTTTTTCGTGTTTGAATCACGTAGGAATGTGGTAACACACTGAAGCAGTCAATTAAACCTGGTTTCGATCAATATTTTAGAGGATAACACCGGTTAGGTCTGGGTTAGATCTGGGATTTGCGCGCATCTGGCTTATACTTTCGCCTTTTTCGCAAACTTGTTGGCCAGATACTGGGTATTTTCCGTGTTTGAATCACGTAGTAATGTGGTAACACACTGAAGCAGTCAATTAAACCTGGTTTCGATCAATATTTCAGAGGATAACACCGGTTAGGTCTGGGTTAGGTCTGGGTTTTGCCCGCATCTGGCTCATGATTTTGCCTTCTTCGCATACTTGTTGGCCAGATCCTGGGTTTTTTTCGTGTTTGAATCACGTAGTAATGTGGTAATACACTGAAGCAGTCAATAAAACCTGGTTTCGATCAATATTTTAGAGGATAACACCGGTTAGGTCTGGGTTAGGTCCGGGATATGCGCGCATCTGGCTTATACTTTCGCCTTTTTCGCAAACTTGTTGGCCAGATCCTGGATTTTTCCCGTGTTTGAATCACGTAGTAATGTTGTACCACACTGAGGCAGTCAATTAAACCTGGATTCGGATATTATTTTAGAGGATAACACCGGTTAGGTCTGGGTTAGGTCTGCGTTATGCCCGCATCTGGCTCATGATTTTGCCTTCTTCGCATACTTGTTGGTCAGATCCTGGGCTTTTTCGTGATTGAATCACGTAGGAATGTGGTAACACACTGAAGCAGTCAATTAAACCTGGTTTCGATCAATATTTTAGAGGATAACACCGGTTAGGTCTGGGTTAGGTCTGGGATTTGCGCGCATCTGGCTTATACTTTCGCCTTTTTCGCAAACTTGTTGGCCAGATACTGGGTATTTTCCGTGTTTGAATCACGTAGTAATGTGGTAACACACTGAAGCAGTCAATTAAACCTGGTTTCGATCAATATTTCAGAGGATAACACCGGTTAGGTCTGGGTTAGGTCTGGGTTTTGCCCGCATCTGGCTCATGATTTTGCCTTCTTCGCATACTTGTTGGCCAGATCCTGGGTTTTTTTCGTGTTTGAATCATGTAGTAATGTGGTCACACACTGAAGCAGACAATTAAACCTGGTTTCGATCAATATTTTAGAGGATAACTCAGGTTAGGTCTGGGTTAGGTCTGGGTTATGCCCGCATCTGGCTCATGATTTTGCCTTCATCGCATACTTGTTGGCCAGATCCTGGGTTTTTTTCGTGTTTGAATCACGTAGTAATGTGGTAATACACTGAAGCAGTCAATAAAACCAGGTTTCGATCAATATTTTAGAGGATAACACCGGTTAGGTTTGGGTTAGGTCTGGGTTATGCCCGCATCTGGCTCATGATTTTGCCTTCTTCGCATACTTGTTGGCCAGATCCTGGGTTTTTTTCGTGTTTGAATCACGTAGTAATGTGGTAACACACTGAAGCTGTCAATTAAACCTGGTTTCGATCAATACTTTAGAGGATAACACCGGTTAGGTCTGGGTTAGGTCTGGGTTATGCCCGCATCTGGCTCATGATTTTGCCTTCTTCGCATACTTGTTGGCCAGATCCTGGGTTTTTTTCATGTTTGAATCACGTAGTAATGTGGTAACACACTGAAGCAGTCAATTAAACCTGGTTTCGATCAATATTTTAGAGGATAACACCGGTTAGGTCTGGGTTTCGTCTGGGATATGCCCGCATCTGGCTCATGATTTTGCCTTCTTCGCATACTTGTTGGCCAGATCCAGGGTTTTTTCGTGTTTGAATCACGTAGTAATGTGGTAACACACTGAAGCAGTCAATTAAACCTAGTTTCGATCAATATTTTAGAGGATAACACCGGTTAGGTCTGGGTTAGGTCTGGGATTTGCGCGCATCTGGCTTATACTTTCGCCTTTTTCGCAAACTTGTTGGCCAGATCCTGGGTATTTTCCGTGTTTGAATCACGTAGTAATGTGGTAACACACTGAAGCAGTCAATTAAACCAGGTTTCGATCAATATTTCAGAGGATAACACCGGTTAGGTCTGGGTTAGGTCTGGGTTATGCCCGCATCTGGCTCATGATTTTGCCTTCTTCGCATACTTGTTGGCCAGATCCTGGGGTTTTTTCGTGTTTGAATCACGTAGTAATGTGGTAACACACTGAAGCTGTCAATTAAACCTGGTTTCGATCAATATTTGAGAGGATAACACCGGTTAGGTCTGGGTTAGGTCTGGGATTTGCGCGCATCTGGCTTATACTTTCGCCTTTTTCGCAAACTTGTTGGCCAGATCCTGGGTATTTTCCGTGTTTGAATCACGTAGTAATGTGGTAACACACTGAAGCAGTCAATTAAACCTGGTTTCGATCAATATTTTACAGGATAACACCGGTTAGGTCTGGGTTAGGTCTGGGTTATGCCCGCTTCTGGCTCATGATTTTGCCTTTTTCGCAAACTTGTTGGCCAGATCCTTGGTTTTTTCCGTGTTGGAATCACGTAGTAATGTTGTAGCACACTGAAGCAGTCAATTAAACCTGGTTTCGATCAATATTTTAGAGGATAACACCGGTTAGGTCTGGGTTAGGTCTAAGTTATGCCCGCATCTGGCTCATGATTTTACCTTCTTCGCATACATGTTGGCCAGATCCTGGGTTTTTTTCGTGTTTGAATCACGTAGTAATGTGGTAACACACTGAAGCAGTCAATTAAACCTGGTTTCCATCAATTTTTTTAGGGGATGACACCGGTTAGGTCTGGGTTAGGTCCGGGAAATGCACGCATCTGGCTCATGATTTCGCCTTTTTCGCAAACTTGTTGGCCAGATCCTGGGCTTTTTCCGTGTTTGAATCACGTAGTAATGTGGTAATTCACTGAAGCAGTCAATTAAACCTGGTTTCGATCAATATTTCAGAGGATAACACCGGTTAGGTCTGGGTTAGGTCTGGGATTTGCGCGCATCTGGCTTATAC
Source organism: Colletes latitarsis (assembly GCF_051014445.1). NCBI lineage: Eukaryota > Metazoa > Arthropoda > Insecta > Hymenoptera > Colletidae > Colletes > Colletes latitarsis. The sequence continues at coordinate 1,593,085 of NC_135145.1, read as the reverse complement.
TTTCGCCTTTTTCGCAAACTTGTTGGCCAGATCCTGGGTTTTTTTCGTGTTTGAATCACGTAGTAATGTGGTAACACACTGAAGCAGTCAATTAAACCTAGTTTCGATCAATATTTTAGAGGATAACACCGGTTAGGTCTGGGTTAGGTCTGGGATTTGCGCGCATCTGGCTTATACTTTCGCCTTTTTCGCAAACTTGTTGGTCAGATCCTGGGCTTTTTCGTGTTTGAATCACGTAGGAATGTGGTAACACACTGAAGCAGTCAATTAAACCTGGTTTCGATCAATATTTTAGAGGATAACACCGGTTAGGTCTGGGTTAGGTCTGGGATTTGCGCGCATCTGGCTTATACTTTCGCCTTTTTCGCAAACTTGTTGGCCAGATACTGGGTATTTTCCGTGTTTGAATCACGTAGTAATGTGGTAACACACTGAAGCAGTCAATTAAACCTGGTTTCGATCAATATTTCAGAGGATAACACCGGTTAGGTCTGGGTTAGGTCTGGGTTTTGCCCGCATCTGGCTCATGATTTTGCCTTCTTCGCATACTTGTTGGCCAGATCCTGGGTTTTTTTCGTGTTTGAATCACGTAGTAATGTGGTAATACACTGAAGCAGTCAATAAAACCTGGTTTCGATCAATATTTTAGAGGATAACACCGGTTAGGTCTGGGTTAGGTCCGGGATATGCGCGCATCTGGCTTATACTTTCGCCTTTTTCGCAAACTTGTTGGCCAGATCCTGGATTTTTCCCGTGTTTGAATCACGTAGTAATGTTGTACCACACTGAGGCAGTCAATTAAACCTGGATTCGGATATTATTTTAGAGGATAACACCGGTTAGGTCTGGGTTAGGTCTGCGTTATGCCCGCATCTGGCTCATGATTTTGCCTTCTTCGCATACTTGTTGGTCAGATCCTGGGCTTTTTCGTGATTGAATCACGTAGGAATGTGGTAACACACTGAAGCAGTCAATTAAACCTGGTTTCGATCAATATTTTAGAGGATAACACCGGTTAGGTCTGGGTTAGGTCTGGGATTTGCGCGCATCTGGCTTATACTTTCGCCTTTTTCGCAAACTTGTTGGCCAGATACTGGGTATTTTCCGTGTTTGAATCACGTAGTAATGTGGTAACACACTGAAGCAGTCAATTAAACCTGGTTTCGATCAATATTTCAGAGGATAACACCGGTTAGGTCTGGGTTAGGTCTGGGTTTTGCCCGCATCTGGCTCATGATTTTCCCTTCTTCGCATACTTGTTGGCCAGATCCTGGGTTTTTTTCGTGTTTGAATCATGTAGTAATGTGGTCACACACTGAAGCAGACAATTAAACCTGGTTTCGATCAATATTTTAGAGGATAACTCAGGTTAGGTCTGGGTTAGGTCTGGGTTATGCCCGCATCTGGCTCATGATTTTGCCTTCATCGCATACTTGTTGGCCAGATCCTGGGTTTTTTTCGTGTTTGAATCACGTAGTAATGTGGTAATACACTGAAGCAGTCAATGAAACCAGGTTTCGATCAATATTTTAGAGGATAACACCGGTTAGGTTTGGGTTAGGTCTGGGTTATGCCCGCATCTGGCTCATGATTTTGCCTTCTTCGCATACTTGTTGGCCAGATCCTGGGTTTTTTTCGTGTTTGAATCACGTAGTAATGTGGTAACACACTGAAGCTGTCAATTAAACCAGGTTTCGATCAATACTTTAGAGGATAACACCGGTTAGGTCTGGGTTAGGTCTGGGTTATGCCCGCATCTGGCTCATGATTTTGCCTTCTTCGCATACTTGTTGGCCAGATCCTGGGGTTTTTTCGTGTTTGAATCACGTAATAATGTGGTAACACACTGAAGCTGTCAATTAAACCTGGTTTCGATCAATATTTGAGAGGATAACACCGGTTAGGTCTGGGTTAGGTCTGGGATTTGCGCGCATCTGGCTTATACTTTCGCCTTTTTCGCAAACTTGTTGGCCAGATCCTGGGTATTTTCCGTGTTTGAATCACGTAGTAATGTGGTAACACACTGAAGCAGTCAATTAAACCTGGTTTCGATCAATATTTTACAGGATAACACCGGTTAGGTCTGGGTTAGGTCTGGGTTATGCCCGCTTCTGGCTCATGATTTTGCCTTTTTCGCAAACTTGTTGGCCAGATCCTTGGTTTTTTCCGTGTTGGAATCACGTAGTAATGTTGTAGCACACTGAAGCAGTCAATTAAACCTGGTTTCGATCAATATTTTAGAGGATAACACCGGTTAGGTCTGGGTTAGGTCTAAGTTATGCCCGCATCTGGCTCATGATTTTACCTTCTTCGCATACATGTTGGCCAGATCCTGGGTTTTTTTCGTGTTTGAATCACGTAGTAATGTGGTAACACACTGAAGCAGTCAATTAAACCTGGTTTCCATCAATTTTTTTAGGGGATGACACCGGTTAGGTCTGGGTTAGGTCCGGGAAATGCACGCATCTGGCTCATGATTTCGCCTTTTTCGCAAACTTGTTGGCCAGATCCTGGGCTTTTTCCGTGTTTGAATCACGTAGTAATGTGGTAATTCACTGAAGCAGTCAATTAAACCTGGTTTCGATCAATATTTCAGAGGATAACACCGGTTAGGTCTGGGTTAGGTCTGGGATTTGCGCGCATCTGGCTTATACTTTCGCCTTTTTCGCAAACTTGTTGGCCAGATCCTGGGTTTTTTTCGTGTTTGAATCACGTAGTAATGTGGTAACACACTGAAGCAGTCAATTAAACCTAGTTTCGATCAATATTTTAGAGGATAACACCGGTTAGGTCTGGGTTAGGTCTGGGATTTGCGCGCATCTGGCTTATACTTTCGCCTTTTTCGCAAACTTGTTGGCCAGATCCTCGGTTTTTTCCGTATTTGAATCAGGTAGTCATGTGGTAATACACTGAAGCAGTCAATAAAACCAGGTTTCGATCAATATTTTAGAGGATAACACCGGTTAGGTTTGGGTTAGGTCTGGGTTATGCCCGCATCTGGCTCATGATTTTGCCTTCTTCGCATACTTGTTGGCCAGATCCTGGGTTTTTTTCGTGTTTGAATCACGTAGTAATGTGGTAACACACTGAAGCTGTCAATTAAACCTGGTTTCGATCAATACTTTAGAGGATAACACCGGTTAGGTCTGGGTTAGGTCTGGGTTATGCCCGCATCTGGCTCATGATTTTGCCTTCTTCGCATACTTGTTGGCCAGATCCTGGGTTTTTTTCATGTTTGAATCACGTAGTAATGTGGTAACACACTGAAGCAGTCAATTAAACCTGGTTTCGATCAATATTTTAGAGGATAACACCGGTTAGGTCTGGGTTTCGTCTGGGATATGCCCGCATCTGGCTCATGATTTTGCCTTCTTCGCATACTTGTTGGCCAGATCCAGGGTTTTTTCGTGTTTGAATCACGTAGTAATGTGGTAACACACTGAAGCAGTCAATTAAACCTAGTTTCGATCAATATTTTAGAGGATAACACCGGTTAGGTCTGGGTTAGGTCTGGGATTTGCGCGCATCTGGCTTATACTTTCGCCTTTTTCGCAAACTTGTTGGCCAGATCCTGGGTATTTTCCGTGTTTGAATCACGTAGTAATGTGGTAACACACTGAAGCAGTCAATTAAACCAGGTTTCGATCAATATTTCAGAGGATAACACCGGTTAGGTCTGGGTTAGGTCTGGGTTATGCCCGCATCTGGCTCATGATTTTGCCTTCTTCGCATACTTGTTGGCCAGATCCTGGGGTTTTTTCGTGTTTGAATCACGTAGTAATGTGGTAACACACTGAAGCTGTCAATTAAACCTGGTTTCGATCAATATTTGAGAGGATAACACCGGTTAGGTCTGGGTTAGGTCTGGGATTTGCGCGCATCTGGCTTATACTTTCGCCTTTTTCGCAAACTTGTTGGCCAGATCCTGGGTATTTTCCGTGTTTGAATCACGTAGTAATGTGGTAACACACTGAAGCAGTCAATTAAACCTGGTTTCGATCAATATTTTACAGGATAACACCGGTTAGGTCTGGGTTAGGTCTGGGTTATGCCCGCTTCTGGCTCATGATTTTGCCTTTTTCGCAAACTTGTTGGCCAGATCCTTGGTTTTTTCCGTGTTGGAATCACGTAGTAATGTTGTAGCACACTGAAGCAGTCAATTAAACCTGGTTTCGATCAATATTTTAGAGGATAACACCGGTTAGGTCTGGGTTAGGTCTAAGTTATGCCCGCATCTGGCTCATGATTTTACCTTCTTCGCATACATGTTGGCCAGATCCTGGGTTTTTTTCGTGTTTGAATCACGTAGTAATGTGGTAACACACTGAAGCAGTCAATTAAACCTGGTTTCCATCAATTTTTTTAGGGGATGACACCGGTTAGGTCTGGGTTAGGTCCGGGAAATGCACGCATCTGGCTCATGATTTCGCCTTTTTCGCAAACTTGTTGGCCAGATCCTGGGCTTTTTCCGTGTTTGAATCACGTAGTAATGTGGTAATTCACTGAAGCAGTCAATTAAACCTGGTTTCGATCAATATTTCAGAGGATAACACCGGTTAGGTCTGGGTTAGGTCTGGGATTTGCGCGCATCTGGCTTATACTTTCGCCTTTTTCGCAAACTTGTTGGCCAGATCCTGGGTTTTTTTCGTGTTTGAATCACGTAGTAATGTGGTAACACACTGAAGCAGTCAATTAAACCTAGTTTCGATCAATATTTTAGAGGATAACACCGGTTAGGTCTGGGTTAGGTCTGGGATTTGCGCGCATCTGGCTTATACTTTCGCCTTTTTCGCAAACTTGTTGGTCAGATCCTGGGCTTTTTCGTGTTTGAATCACGTAGGAATGTGGTAACACACTGAAGCAGTCAATTAAACCTGGTTTCGATCAATATTTTAGAGGATAACACCGGTTAGGTCTGGGTTAGGTCTGGGATTTGCGCGCATCTGGCTTATACTTTCGCCTTTTTCGCAAACTTGTTGGCCAGATACTGGGTATTTTCCGTGTTTGAATCACGTAGTAATGTGGTAACACACTGAAGCAGTCAATTAAACCTGGTTTCGATCAATATTTCAGAGGATAACACCGGTTAGGTCTGGGTTAGGTCTGGGTTTTGCCCGCATCTGGCTCATGATTTTGCCTTCTTCGCATACTTGTTGGCCAGATCCTGGGTTTTTTTCGTGTTTGAATCACGTAGTAATGTGGTAATACACTGAAGCAGTCAATAAAACCTGGTTTCGATCAATATTTTAGAGGATAACACCGGTTAGGTCTGGGTTAGGTCCGGGATATGCGCGCATCTGGCTTATACTTTCGCCTTTTTCGCAAACTTGTTGGCCAGATCCTGGATTTTTCCCGTGTTTGAATCACGTAGTAATGTTGTACCACACTGAGGCAGTCAATTAAACCTGGATTCGGATATTATTTTAGAGGATAACACCGGTTAGGTCTGGGTTAGGTCTGCGTTATGCCCGCATCTGGCTCATGATTTTGCCTTCTTCGCATACTTGTTGGTCAGATCCTGGGCTTTTTCGTGATTGAATCACGTAGGAATGTGGTAACACACTGAAGCAGTCAATTAAACCTGGTTTCGATCAATATTTTAGAGGATAACACCGGTTAGGTCTGGGTTAGGTCTGGGATTTGCGCGCATCTGGCTTATACTTTCGCCTTTTTCGCAAACTTGTTGGCCAGATACTGGGTATTTTCCGTGTTTGAATCACGTAGTAATGTGGTAACACACTGAAGCAGTCAATTAAACCTGGTTTCGATCAATATTTCAGAGGATAACACCGGTTAGGTCTGGGTTAGGTCTGGGTTTTGCCCGCATCTGGCTCATGATTTTGCCTTCTTCGCATACTTGTTGGCCAGATCCTGGGTTTTTTTCGTGTTTGAATCATGTAGTAATGTGGTCACACACTGAAGCAGACAATTAAACCTGGTTTCGATCAATATTTTAGAGGATAACTCAGGTTAGGTCTGGGTTAGGTCTGGGTTATGCCCGCATCTGGCTCATGATTTTGCCTTCATCGCATACTTGTTGGCCAGATCCTGGGTTTTTTTCGTGTTTGAATCACGTAGTAATGTGGTAATACACTGAAGCAGTCAATGAAACCAGGTTTCGATCAATATTTTAGAGGATAACACCGGTTAGGTTTGGGTTAGGTCTGGGTTATGCCCGCATCTGGCTCATGATTTTGCCTTCTTCGCATACTTGTTGGCCAGATCCTGGGTTTTTTTCGTGTTTGAATCACGTAGTAATGTGGTAACACACTGAAGCTGTCAATTAAACCAGGTTTCGATCAATACTTTAGAGGATAACACCGGTTAGGTCTGGGTTAGGTCTGGGTTATGCCCGCATCTGGCTCATGATTTTGCCTTCTTCGCATACTTGTTGGCCAGATCCTGGGTTTTTTTCATGTTTGAATCACGTAGTAATGTGGTAACACACTGAAGCAGTCAATTAAACCTGGTTTCGATCAATATTTTAGAGGATAACACCGGTTAGGTCTGGGTTTCGTCTGGGATATGCCCGCATCTGGCTCATGATTTTGCCTTCTTCGCATACTTGTTGGCCAGATCCAGGGTTTTTTCGTGTTTGAATCACGTAGTAATGTGGTAACACACTGAAGCAGTCAATTAAACCTAGTTTCGATCAATATTTTAGAGGATAACACCGGTTAGGTCTGGGTTAGGTCTGGGATTTGCGCGCATCTGGCTTATACTTTCGCCTTTTTCGCAAACTTGTTGGCCAGATCCTGGGTATTTTCCGTGTTTGAATCACGTAGTAATGTGGTAACACACTGAAGCAGTCAATTAAACCAGGTTTCGATCAATATTTCAGAGGATAACACCGGTTAGGTCTGGGTTAGGTCTGGGTTATGCCCGCATCTGGCTCATGATTTTGCCTTCTTCGCATACTTGTTGGCCAGATCCTGGGGTTTTTTCGTGTTTGAATCACGTAATAATGTGGTAACACACTGAAGCTGTCAATTAAACCTGGTTTCGATCAATATTTGAGAGGATAACACCGGTTAGGTCTGGGTTAGGTCTGGGATTTGCGCGCATCTGGCTTATACTTTCGCCTTTTTCGCAAACTTGTTGGCCAGATCCTGGGTATTTTCCGTGTTTGAATCACGTAGTAATGTGGTAACACACTGAAGCAGTCAATTAAACCTGGTTTCGATCAATATTTTACAGGATAACACCGGTTAGGTCTGGGTTAGGTCTGGGTTATGCCCGCTTCTGGCTCATGATTTTGCCTTTTTCGCAAACTTGTTGGCCAGATCCTTGGTTTTTTCCGTGTTGGAATCACGTAGTAATGTTGTAGCACACTGAAGCAGTCAATTAAACCTGGTTTCGATCAATATTTTAGAGGATAACACCGGTTAGGTCTGGGTTAGGTCTAAGTTATGCCCGCATCTGGCTCATGATTTTACCTTCTTCGCATACATGTTGGCCAGATCCTGGGTTTTTTTCGTGTTTGAATCACGTAGTAATGTGGTAACACACTGAAGCAGTCAATTAAACCTGGTTTCCATCAATTTTTTTAGGGGATGACACCGGTTAGGTCTGGGTTAGGTCCGGGAAATGCACGCATCTGGCTCATGATTTCGCCTTTTTCGCAAACTTGTTGGCCAGATCCTGGGCTTTTTCCGTGTTTGAATCACGTAGTAATGTGGTAATTCACTGAAGCAGTCAATTAAACCTGGTTTCGATCAATATTTCAGAGGATAACACCGGTTAGGTCTGGGTTAGGTCTGGGATTTGCGCGCATCTGGCTTATACTTTCGCCTTTTTCGCAAACTTGTTGGCCAGATCCTGGGTTTTTTTCGTGTTTGAATCACGTAGTAATGTGGTAACACACTGAAGCAGTCAATTAAACCTAGTTTCGATCAATATTTTAGAGGATAACACCGGTTAGGTCTGGGTTAGGTCTGGGATTTGCGCGCATCTGGCTTATACTTTCGCCTTTTTCGCAAACTTGTTAGCCAGATCCTGGGTATTTTCCGTGTTTGAATCACGTAGTAATGTGGTAACACACTGAAGCAGTCAATTAAACCAGGTTTCGATCAATATTTCAGAGGATAACACCGGTTAGGTCTGGGTTAGGTCCGGGAAATGCACGCATCTGGCTCATGATTTCGCCTTTTTCGCAAACTTGTTGGCCAGATCCTGGGTTTTTTCCGTGTTTGAATCACGTAGTAATGTGGTACCACACTGAGGCAGTCAATTAAACCTGGTTTCGATCAATATTTTAGAGGATAACACCGGTTAGGTCTGGGTTAGGTCTGGGATACCCGCGCATCTGGCTTATACTTTCGCCTTTTTCGCAAACTTGTTGGCCAGATCCTCGGTTTTTTCCGTATTTGAATCAGGTAGTCATGTGGTAACACACTGAAGCAGTCAATTAAACCTGGTTTCGATCGATATTTTAGAGGATAACACCGGTTAGGTCTGGGTTAGGTCTGAGTTATGCCCGCATCTGGCTCATGATTTTGCCTTCTTCGCATACTTGTTGGCCAGATCCTGGGTTTTTTTCGTGTTTGAATCACGTAGTAATGTGCTAACACACTGGAGCAGTCAATTAAACCTGGTTTCGATCAATATTTTAGAGGATAACACCGGTTAGGTCTGGGTTAGGTCTGGGATATGCGCGCATCTGGCTTATACTTTTGCCCTTTTCGCAAACTTGTTGGCCAGATCCTGGGTTTTTTTTCGTGTTTGAATCACGTAGTAATGTTGTACCACACTGAGGCAGTCAATTAAACCTGGTTTCGATCAATATTTCAGAGGATAACACCGGTTAGGTCTGGGTTAGGTCCGGGAAATGCACGCATCTGGCTCATGATTTCGCCTTTTTCGCAAACTTGTTGGCCAGATCCTGGGTTTTTTCCGTGTTTGAATCACGTAGTAATGTGGTAACACACTGAAGCAGTCAATTAAACCTGGTTTCGATCAATATTTTAGAGGATAACACCGGTTAGGTCTGGGTTAGGTCTGAGTTATGCCCGCATCTGGCTCATGATTTTGCCTTCTTCGCAAACTTGTTGGCCAGATCCTGGGTTTTTTCCGTGTTTGAATCACGTAGTAATGTGGTACCACACTGAGGCAGTCAATTAAACCTGGTTTCGATCAATATTTTAGAGGATAACACCGGTTAGGTCTGGGTTAGGTCTGGGATACCCGCGCATCTGGCTTATACTTTCGCCTTTTTCGCAAACTTGTTGGCCAGATCCTCGGTTTTTTCCGTGTTTGAATCAGGTAGTCATGTGGTAACACACTGAAGCAGTCAATTAAACCTGGTTTCGATCAATATTTTAGAGGATAACACCGGTTAGGTCTGGGTTAGGTCTGAGTTATGCCCGCATCTGGCTCATGATTTTGCCTTCTTCGCTTACTTGTTGGCCAGATCCTGGGTTTTTTTCGTGTTTGAATCACGTAGTAATGTGGTAACACACTGAAGCAGTCAATTAAACCTGGTTTCGATCAATATTTTAGAGGATAACACCGGTTAGGTCTGGGTTAGGTCTGGGATATGCGCGCATCTGGCTTATACTTTTGCCCTTTTCGCAAACTTGTTGGCCAGATCCTGGTTTTTTTTCGTGTTTGAATCACGTAGTAATGTTGTACCACACTGAGGCAGTCAATTAAACCTGGTTTCGATCAATATTTCAGAGGATAACACCGGTTAGGTCTGGGTTAGGACCGGGAAATGCACGCATCTGGCTCATGATTTCGCCTTTTTCGCAAACTTGTTGGCCAGATCCTGGGTTTTTTCCGTGTTTGAATCACGTAGTAATGTGGTAATTCACTGAAGCAGTCAATTAAACCTGGTTTCGATCAATATTTTAGAGGATAACACCGGTTAGGTCTGGGTTAGGTCTGGGTTATGCCCGCATCTGGCTCATGATTTTGCCTTCTTCGCATACTTGTTCGCCAGATCCTGGGTTTTTTTCGTGTTTGAATCACGTAGTAATGTGGTAACACACTGAAGCAGTCAATTAAACCTGGTTTCGATCAATATTTTGGAGGATAACACCGGTTAGGTCTGGGTTAGGTCTGAGTTATGCCCGCATCTGGCTCATGATTTTGCCTTCTTCGCATACCTGTTGGCCAGATCCTGGGTTTTTTTCGTGTTTGAATCACGTAGTAATGTGGTAACACACTGAAGCAGTCAATTAAACCTGGTTTCGATCAATATTTTAGAGGATAACACCGGTTAGGTCTGGGTTAGGTCTGAGTTATGCCCGCATCTGGCTCATGATTTTGCCTTCTTCGCATACTTGTTGGCCAGATCCGGTTTTTTTCGTGTTTGAATCACGTAGTAATGTGGTAACACACTGAAGCAGTCAATTAAACCTGGTTTCGATCAATATTTTAGAGGATAACACCGGTTAGGTCTGGGTTAGGTCTGGGTTACGCCCGCATCTGGCTCATGATTTTGCCTTCTTCGCATACTTGTTGGCCAGATCCTGGGTTTTTTTCGTGTTTGAATCACGTAGTAATGTGGTAATACACAGAAGGAGTCAATAAAACCTGGTTTCGATCAATATTTTAGAGGATAACACCGGTTAGGTCTGGGTTAGGTCCGGGATATGCGCGCATCTGTCTTATACTTTCGCCTTTTTCGCAAACTTGTTGGCCAGATCCTGGATTTTTCCCGTGTTTGAATCACGTAGTAATGTTGTACCACACTGAGGCAGTCAATTAAACCTGGATTCGGATATTATTTTAGAGGATAACACCGGTTAGGTCTGGGTTAGGTCTGCGTTATGCCCGCATCTGGCTCATGATTTTGCCTTCTTCGCATACTTGTTGGTCAGATCCTGGGCTTTTTCGTGATTGAATCACGTAGGAATGTGGTAACACACTGAAGCAGTCAATTAAACCTGGTTTCGATCAATATTTTAGAGGATAACACCGGTTAGGTCTGGGTTAGGTCTGGGATTTGCGCGCATCTGGCTTATACTTTCGCCTTTTTCGCAAACTTGTTGGCCAGATACTGGGTATTTTCCGTGTTTGAATCACGTAGTAATGTGGTAACACACTGAAGCAGTCAATTAAACCTGGTTTCGATCAATATTTCAGAGGATAACACCGGTTAGGTCTGGGTTAGGTCTGGGTTTTGCCCGCATCTGGCTCATGATTTTGCCTTCTTCGCATACTTGTTGGCCAGATCCTGGGTTTTTTTCGTGTTTGAATCATGTAGTAATGTGGTCACACACTGAAGCAGACAATTAAACCTGGTTTCGATCAATATTTTAGAGGATAACTCAGGTTAGGTCTGGGTTAGGTCTGGGTTATGCCCGCATCTGGCTCATGATTTTGCCTTCATCGCATACTTGTTGGCCAGATCCTGGGTTTTTTTCGTGTTTGAATCACGTAGTAATGTGGTAATACACTGAAGCAGTCAATAAAACCAGGTTTCGATCAATATTTTAGAGGATAACACCGGTTAGGTTTGGGTTAGGTCTGGGTTATGCCCGCATCTGGCTCATGATTTTGCCTTCTTCGCATACTTGTTGGCCAGATCCTGGGTTTTTTTCGTGTTTGAATCACGTAGTAATGTGGTAACACACTGAAGCTGTCAATTAAACCTGGTTTCGATCAATACTTTAGAGGATAACACCGGTTAGGTCTGGGTTAGGTCTGGGTTATGCCCGCATCTGGCTCATGATTTTGCCTTCTTCGCATACTTGTTGGCCAGATCCTGGGTTTTTTTCATGTTTGAATCACGTAGTAATGTGGTAACACACTGAAGCAGTCAATTAAACCTGGTTTCGATCAATATTTTAGAGGATAACACCGGTTAGGTCTGGGTTTCGTCTGGGATATGCCCGCATCTGGCTCATGATTTTGCCTTCTTCGCATACTTGTTGGCCAGATCCAGGGTTTTTTCGTGTTTGAATCACGTAGTAATGTGGTAACACACTGAAGCAGTCAATTAAACCTAGTTTCGATCAATATTTTAGAGGATAACACCGGTTAGGTCTGGGTTAGGTCTGGGATTTGCGCGCATCTGGCTTATACTTTCGCCTTTTTCGCAAACTTGTTGGCCAGATCCTGGGTATTTTCCGTGTTTGAATCACGTAGTAATGTGGTAACACACTGAAGCAGTCAATTAAACCAGGTTTCGATCAATATTTCAGAGGATAACACCGGTTAGGTCTGGGTTAGGTCTGGGTTATGCCCGCATCTGGCTCATGATTTTGCCTTCTTCGCATACTTGTTGGCCAGATCCTGGGGTTTTTTCGTGTTTGAATCACGTAGTAATGTGGTAACACACTGAAGCTGTCAATTAAACCTGGTTTCGATCAATATTTGAGAGGATAACACCGGTTAGGTCTGGGTTAGGTCTGGGATTTGCGCGCATCTGGCTTATACTTTCGCCTTTTTCGCAAACTTGTTGGCCAGATCCTGGGTATTTTCCGTGTTTGAATCACGTAGTAATGTGGTAACACACTGAAGCAGTCAATTAAACCTGGTTTCGATCAATATTTTACAGGATAACACCGGTTAGGTCTGGGTTAGGTCTGGGTTATGCCCGCTTCTGGCTCATGATTTTGCCTTTTTCGCAAACCTGTTGGCCAGATCCTTGGTTTTTTCCGTGTTGGAATCACGTAGTAATGTTGTAGCACACTGAAGCAGTCAATTAAACCTGGTTTCGATCAATATTTTAGAGGATAACACCGGTTAGGTCTGGGTTAGGTCTAAGTTATGCCCGCATCTGGCTCATGATTTTACCTTCTTCGCATACATGTTGGCCAGATCCTGGGTTTTTTTCGTGTTTGAATCACGTAGTAATGTGGTAACACACTGAAGCAGTCAATTAAACCTGGTTTCCATCAATTTTTTTAGGGGATGACACCGGTTAGGTCTGGGTTAGGTCCGGGAAATGCACGCATCTGGCTCATGATTTCGCCTTTTTCGCAAACTTGTTGGCCAGATCCTGGGCTTTTTCCGTGTTTGAATCACGTAGTAATGTGGTAATTCACTGAAGCAGTCAATTAAACCTGGTTTCGATCAATATTTCAGAGGATAACACCGGTTAGGTCTGGGTTAGGTCTGGGATTTGCGCGCATCTGGCTTATACTTTCGCCTTTTTCGCAAACTTGTTGGCCAGATCCTGGGTTTTTTTCGTGTTTGAATCACGTAGTAATGTGGTAACACACTGAAGCAGTCAATTAAACCAGGTTTCGATCAATATTTCAGAGGATAACACCGGTTAGGTCTGGGTTAGGTCCGGGAAATGCACGCATCTGGCTCATGATTTCGACCTTTTTCGCAAACTTGTTGGCCAGATCCTGGGTTTTTTCCGTGTTTGAATCACGTAGTAATGTGGTACCACACTGAGGCAGTCAATTAAACCTGGTTTCGATCAATATTTTAGAGGATAACACCGGTTAGGTCTGGGTTAGGTCTGGGATACCCGCGCATCTGGCTTATACTTTCGCCTTTTTCGCAAACTTGTTGGCCAGATCCTCGGTTTTTTCCGTATTTGAATCAGGTAGTCATGTGGTAACACACTGAAGCAGTCAATTAAACCTGGTTTCGATCGATATTTTAGAGGATAACACCGGTTAGGTCTGGGTTAGGTCTGAGTTATGCCCGCATCTGGCTCATGATTTTGCCTTCTTCGCATACTTGTTGGCCAGATCCTGGGTTTTTTTCGTGTTTGAATCACGTAGTAATGTGCTAACACACTGGAGCAGTCAATTAAACCTGGTCTCGATCAATATTTTAGAGGATAACACCGGTTAGGTCTGGGTTAGGTCTGGGATATGCGCGCATCTGGCTTATACTTTTGCCCTTTTCGCAAACTTGTTGGCCAGATCCTGGGTTTTTTTTCGTGTTTGAATCACGTAGTAATGTTGTACCACACTGAGGCAGTCAATTAAACCTGGTTTCGATCAATATTTCAGAGGATAACACCGGTTAGGTCTGGGTTAGGTCCGGGAAATGCACGCATCTGGCTCATGATTTCGCCTTTTTCGCAAACTTGTTGGCCAGATCCTGGGTTTTTTCCGTGTTTGAATCACGTAGTAATGTGGTAACACACTGAAGCAGTCAATTAAACCTGGTTTCGATCAATATTTTAGAGGATAACACCGGTTAGGTCTGGGTTAGGTCTGAGTTATGCCCGCATCTGGCTCATGATTTTGCCTTCTTCGCAAACTTGTTGGCCAGATCCTGGGTTTTTTCCGTGTTTGAATCACGTAGTAATGTGGTACCACACTGAGGCAGTCAATTAAACCTGGTTTCGATCAATATTTTAGAGGATAACACCGGTTAGGTCTGGGTTAGGTCTGGGATACCCGCGCATCTGGCTTATACTTTCGCCTTTTTCGCAAACTTGTTGGCCAGATCCTCGGTTTTTTCCGTGTTTGAATCAGGTAGTCATGTGGTAACACACTGAAGCAGTCAATTAAACCTGGTTTCGATCAATATTTTAGAGGATAACACCGGTTAGGTCTGGGTTAGGTCTGAGTTATGCCCGCATCTGGCTCATGATTTTGCCTTCTTCGCTTACTTGTTGGCCAGATCCTGGGTTTTTTTCGTGTTTGAATCACGTAGTAATGTGGTAACACACTGAAGCAGTCAATTAAACCTGGTTTCGATCAATATTTTAGAGGATAACACCGGTTAGGTCTGGGTTAGGTCTGGGATATGCGCGCATCTGGCTTATACTTTTGCCCTTTTCGCAAACTTGTTGGCCAGATCCTGGTTTTTTTTCGTGTTTGAATCACGTAGTAATGTTGTACCACACTGAGGCAGTCAATTAAACCTGGTTTCGATCAATATTTCAGAGGATAACACCGGTTAGGTCTGGGTTAGGACCGGGAAATGCACGCATCTGGCTCATGATTTCGCCTTTTTCGCAAACTTGTTGGCCAGATCCTGGGTTTTTTCCGTGTTTGAATCACGTAGTAATGTGGTAATTCACTGAAGCAGTCAATTAAACCTGGTTTCGATCAATATTTTAGAGGATAACACCGGTTAGGTCTGGGTTAGGTCTGGGTTATGCCCGCATCTGGCTCATGATTTTGCCTTCTTCGCATACTTGTTCGCCAGATCCTGGGTTTTTTTCGTGTTTGAATCACGTAGTAATGTGGTAACACACTGAAGCAGTCAATTAAACCTGGTTTCGATCAATATTTTGGAGGATAACACCGGTTAGGTCTGGGTTAGGTCTGAGTTATGCCCGCATCTGGCTCATGATTTTGCCTTCTTCGCATACCTGTTGGCCAGATCCTGGGTTTTTTTCGTGTTTGAATCACGTAGTAATGTGGTAACACACTGAAGCAGTCAATTAAACCTGGTTTCGATCATTATTTTAGAGGATAACACCGGTTAGGTCTGGGTTAGGTCTGTGTTATGCCCGCATCTGGCTCATGATTTTGCCTTCTTCGCATACTTGTTGGCCAGATCCGGTTTTTTTTGTGTTTGAATCACGTAGTAATGTGGTAACACACTGAAGCAGTCAATTAAACCTGGTTTCGATCAATATTTTAGACGATAACACCGGTTAGGTCTGGGTTAGGTCTGGGTTATGCCCGCATCTGGCTCATGATTTTGCCTTCTTCGCATACTTGTTGGCCAGATCCTGGGTTTTTTTCGTGTTTGAATCACGTAGTAATGTGGTAACACACTGAAGCAGTCAATTAAACCTGGTTTCGATGAATAATTTAGAGGATAACACCGGTTAGGTCTGGGTTAGGTCTGGGTTATGCCCGCATCTGGCTCATGATTTTGCCTTCTTCGCATACTTGTTGGCCAGATCCTGGGTTTTTTCCGTGTTTGAATCACGTAGTAATGTGGTATCACACTGAAGCAGTCAATTAAACCTGGTTTCGATCAATATTTTAGAGGATAACACCGGTTAGGTCTGGGTTTCGTCTGGGATATGCCCGCATCTGGCTCATGATTTTGCCTTCATCGCATACTTGTTGGCCAGATCCTGGGTTTTTTCCGTGTTTGAATCACGTAGTAATGTGGTAATACAATGAAGCAGTCAATTAAACCTGGTTTCGATCAATATTTCAGAGGATAACACCGGTTAGGTCTGGGTTAGGTCTGGGTTATGCCCGCATCTGGCTCATGATTTTGCCTTCTTCGCATACTTGTTGGCCAGATCCTGGGTTTTTTTTGTGTTTGAATCACGTAGTAATGTGGTAACACACTGAAGCAGTCAATTAAACCTGGTTACGCTCAATATTTTAGAGGATAACGGCGGTTAGGTCTGGGTTAGGTCTGGGAAATGCGCGCATCTGGCTTATACTTTCGCCTTCTTCGCATACTTGTTGGCCAGATCCTGGGTTTTTTTCGTGTTTGAATCACGTAGTAATGTGGTAATACACTGAAGCAGTCAATAAAACCTGGTTTCGATCAATATTTTAGAGGATAACACCGGTTAGGTCTGGGTTAGGTCTGGGTTATGCCCGCATCTGGCTCATGATTTTGCCTTCTTCGCATTCTTGTTGGCCAGATCCTGGGTTTTTTTCGTGTTTGAATCACGTAGGAATGTGGTAACACACTGAAGCAGTCAATTAAACCTGGTTTCGATCAATATTTTAGAGGATAACACCGGTTAGGTCTGGGTTAGGTCCGGGATATGCGCGCATCTGGCTTATACTTTCGCCTTTTTCGCAAACTTGTTGGCCAGATCCTGGATTTTTCCCGTGTTTGAATCACGTAGTAATGTTGTACCACACTGAGGCAGTCAATTAAACCTGGATTTGGATATTATTTTAGAGGATAACACCGGTTAGGTCTGGGTTAGGTCTGCGTTATGCCCGCATCTGGCTCATGATTTTGCCTTCTTCGCATACTTGTTGATCAGATCCTGGGCTTTTTTCGTGTTTGAATCACGTAGGAATGTGGTAACACACTGAAGCAGTCAATTAAACCTGGTTTCGATCAATATTTTAGAGGATAACACCGCTTAGGTCTGGGTTAGGTCTGGGATTTGCGCGCATCTGGCTTATACTTTCGCCTTTTTCGCAAACTTGTTGGCCAGATACTGGGTATTTTCCGTGTTTGAATCACGTAGTAATGTGGTAACACACTGAAGCAGTCAATTAAACCTGGTTTCGATCAATATTTCAGAGGATAACACCGGTTAGGTCTGGGTTAGGTCTGGGTTTTGCCCGCATCTGGCTCATGATTTTGCCTTCTTCGCATACTTGTTGGCCAGATCCTGGGTTTTTTTCGTGTTTGAATCATGTAGTAATGTGGTCACACACTGAAGCAGACAATTAAACCTGGTTTCGATCAATATTTTAGAGGATAACACAGGTTAGGTCTGGGTTAGGTCTGGGTTATGCCCGCATCTGGCTCATGATTTTGCCTTCATCGCATACTTGTTGGCCAGATCCTGGGTTTTTTTCGTGTTTGAATCACGTAGTAATGTGGTAATACACTGAAGCAGTCAATAAAACCAGGTTTCGATCAATATTTTAGAGGATAACACCGGTTAGGTTTGGGTTAGGTCTGGGTTATGCCCGCATCTGGCTCATGATTTTGCCTTCTTCGCATACTTGTTGGCCAGATCCTGGGTTTTTTTCGTGTTTGAATCACGTAGTAATGTGGTAACACACTGAAGCTGTCAATTAAACCTGGTTTCGATCAATATTTTAGAGGATAACACCGGTTAGGTCTGGGTTAGGTCTGGGTTATGCCCGCATCTGGCTCATGATTTTGCCTTCTTCGCATACTTGTTGGCCAGATCCTGGGTTTTTTTCATGTTTGAATCACGTAGTAATGTGGTAACACACTGAAGCAGTCAATTAAACCTGGTTTCGATCAATATTTTAGAGGATAACACCGGTTAGGTCTGGGTTTCGTCTGGGATATGCCCGCATCTGGCTCATGATTTTGCCTTCTTCGCATACTTGTTGGCCAGATCCTGGGTTTTTTTTGTGTTTGAATCACGTAGTAATGTGGTAACACACTGAAGCAGTCAATTAAACCTAGTTTCGATCAATATTTTAGAGGATAACACCGGTTAGGTCTGGGTTAGGTCTGGGATTTGCGCGCATCTGGCTTATACTTTCGCCTTTTTCGCAAACTTGTTGGCCAGATCCTGGGTATTTTCCGTGTTTGAATCACGTAGTAATGTGGTAACACACTGAAGCAGTCAATTAAACCAGGTTTCGATCAATATTTCAGAGGATAACACCGGTTAGGTCTGGGTTAGGTCTGGGTTATGCACGCATCTGGCTCATGATTTCGCCTTTTTCGCAAACTTGTTGGCCAGATCCTGGGTTTTTTCCGTGTTTGAATCACGTAGGAATGTGGTAACACACTGAAGCAGTCAATTAAACCTCGTTTCGATCAATATTTTACAGGATAACACCGGTTAGGTCTGGGTTAGGTCTGGGTTATGCCCGCTTCTGGCTCATGATTTTGCCTTCTTCGCATACTTGTTGGCCAGATCCTGGGTTTTTTCCGTGTTTGAATCACGTAGTAATGTGGTATCACACTGAAGCAGTCAATTAAACCTGGTTTCGATCAATATTTTAGACGATAACACCGGTTAGGTCTGGGTTAGGTCCGGGATATGCGCGCATCTGGCTTATACTTTCGCCTTTTTCGCAAACTTGTTGGCCAGATCCTGGATTTTTTCCGTGTTTGAATCACGTAGTAATGTTGTACCACACTGAGGCAGTCAATTAAACCTGGATTCGGATATTATTTTAGAGGATAACACCAGTTAGGACTGGGTTCGGTCCGGGAAATGCACGCATCTGGCTTATGATTTCGCCTTTTTCGCAAACTTGTTGACCAGATCCTGGGTTTTTTCCGTGTTTGAATCACGTAGTAATGTGGTACCACACTGAGGCAGTCAATTAAACCTGGTTTCGATCAATATTTTAGAGGATAACACCGGTTAGGTCTGGGTTAGGTCTGGGTTATGCCCGCATCTGGCTCATGATTTTGCCTTCTTCGCATACTTGTTGGCCAGATCCTGGGTTTTTTTCGTGTTTGAATCACGTAGGAATGTGGTAACACACAGAAGCAGTCAATTAAACCTGGTTTCGATCAATATTTTAGAGGATAACACCGGTTAGGTCTGGGTTAGGTCTGGGTTATGCCCGCATCTGGCTCATGATTTTGCCTTCTTCGCATACTTGTTGGCCAGATCCTGGGTTTTTTTCGTGTTTGAATCACGTAGTAACGTGGTAACACACTGAAGCAGTCAATTAAACCTGGTTTCGATCAATATTTTAGAGGATAACACCGGTTAGGTCTGGGTTAGGTCTGGGTTATGCCCGCATCTGGCTCATGAGTTTGCCTTCTTCGCATACTTGTTGGCCAGATCCTGGATTTTTTTTGTGTTTGAATCACGTAGTAATGTGGTAACACACTGAGGCAGTCAATTTAACCTGGTTTCGATCAATATTTCAGAGGATAACACCGGTTAGGTCTGGGTTAGGTCCGGGAAATGCACGCATCTGGCTCATGATTTCGCCTTTTTCGCAAACTTGTTGGCCAGATCCTGGGTTTTTTCCGTGTTTGAATCACGTAGTAATGTGGTAATTCACTGAAGCAGTCAATTAAACCTGGTTTCGATCAATATTTTAGAGGATAACACCGGTTAGGTCTGGATTAGGTCTGAGTTATGCCAGCATCTGGCACATGATTTTGCCTTTTTCGCAAACTTGTTGGCCAGATCCTTGGTTTTTTCCGTGTTGGAATCACGTAGTAATGTTGTAGCACACTGAAGCAGTCAATTAAACCTGGTTTCGATCAATATTTTAGAGGATAACACCGGTTAGGTCTGTGTTAGGTCTAAGTTATGCCCGCATCTGGCTCATGATTTTGCCTTCTTCGCATACTTGTTGGCCAGATCCTGGGTTTTTTTCGTGTTTGAATCACGTAGTAATGTGGTAACACACTGAAGCAGTCAATTAAACCTGGTTTCCATCAATTTTTTTAGGGGATGACACCGGTTAGGTCTGGGTTAGGTCCGGGAAATGCACGCATCTGGCTCATGATTTCGCCTTTTTCGCAAACTTGTTGGCCAGATCCTGGGCTTTTTCCGTGTTTGAATCACGTAGTAATGTGGTAATTCACTGAAGCAGTCAATTAAACCTGGTTTCGATCAATATTTCAGAGGATAACACCGGTTAGGTCTGGGTTAGGTCCGGGAAATGCACGCATCTGGCTCATGATTTCGCCTTTTTCGCAAACTTGTTGGCCAGATCCTGGGTTTTTTCCGTGTTTGAATCACGTAGTAATGTGGTACCACACTGAGGCAGTCAATTAAACCTGGTTTCGATCAATATTTTAGAGGATAACACCGGTTAGGTCTGGGTTAGGTCTGGGATACCCGCGCATCTGGCTTATACTTTCGCCTTTTTCGCAAACTTGTTGGCCAGATCCTCGGTTTTTTCCGTGTTAAAATCAGGTAGTCATGTGGTAACACACTGAGGCAGTCAATTAAACCTGGTTTCGATCAATATTTTAGAGGATAACACCGGTTAGGTCTGGGTTAGGTCTGAGTTATGCC
The DNA here is from genome assembly GCF_051014445.1 of Colletes latitarsis. Lineage (NCBI taxonomy): Eukaryota > Metazoa > Arthropoda > Insecta > Hymenoptera > Colletidae > Colletes > Colletes latitarsis. The sequence continues at coordinate 1,572,573 of NC_135145.1, read as the reverse complement.
CGCATCTGGCTCATGATTTTGCCTTCTTCGCATACTTGTTGGCCAGATCCTGGGTTTTTTTCGTGTTTGAATCACGTAGTAATGTGGTAACACACTGAAGCAGTCAATTAAACCTGGTTTCGATCAATTTTTTTAGGGGATGACACCGGTTAGGTCTGGGTTAGGTCTGGGTTATGCCCGCATCTGGCTCATGATTTTGCCTTCTTCGCATACTTCTTGGCCAGATCCTGGATTTTGTTCGTGTTTGAATCACGTAGTAATGTGGTAACACACTGAAGCAGTCAATTTAACCTGGTTTCGAACAATATTTCAGAGGATAACACCGGTTAGGTCTGGGTTAGGTCCGGGAAATGCACGCATCTGGCTCATGATTTCGCCTTTTTCGCAAACTTGTTGGCCAGATCCTGGGTTTTTTCCGTGTTTGAATCACGTAGTAATGTGGTAATTCACTGAAGCAGTCAATTAAACCTGGTTTCGATCAATATTTTAGAGGATAACACCGGTTAGGTCTGGATTAGGTCTGAGTTATGCCCGCATCTGGCACATGATTTTGCCTTTTTCGCAAACTTGTTGGCCAGATCCTGGGTTTTTTTCGTGTTTGAATCACGTAGTAATGTGGTAACACACTGAAGCAGTCAATTAAACCTGGTTTCCATCAATTTTTTTAGGGGATGACACCGGTTAGGTCTGGGTTAGGTCCGGGAAATGCACGCATCTGGCTCATGATTTCGCCTTTTTCGCAAACTTGTTGGCCAGATCCTGGGTTTTTTCCGTGTTTGAATCACGTAGTAATGTGGTAATTCACTGAAGCAGTCAATTAAACCTGGTTTCGATCAATATTTTAGAGGATAACACCGGTTAGGTCTGGATTAGGTCTGAGTTATGCCCGCATCTGGCACATGATTTTGCCTTTTTCGCAAACTTGTTGGCCAGATCCTTGGTTTTTTCCGTGTTGGGATCACGTAGTAATGTTGTAGCACACTGAAGCAGTCAATTAAACCTGGTTTCGATCAATATTTAAGAGGATAACACCGGTTAGGTCTGGGTTAGGTCTGGGTTAGGTCTGGGATATGTGCGCATCTGGCTTATACTTTCGCCTTTTTCGCAAACTTGTTGGCCAGATCCTGGGTTTTTTCCGTGTTTGAATCACGTAGTAATGTGGTAATTCACTGAAGCAGTCAATTAAACTTGGTTTCGATCAATATTTTAGAGGACAACACCGGTTAGGTCTGGGTTTGGTATGGGTTATGCCCGCATCTGGCTCATGATTTTGCGTTCTTCGCATACTTGTTGGCCAGATCCGGTTTTTTTTGTGTTTGAATCACGTAGTAATGTGGTAACACACTGAAGCAGTCAATTAAACCTGGTTTCGATCAATATTTTAGAGGATAACACCGGTTAGGTCTGGGTTAGGTCTGGGTTATGCCCGCATCTGGCTTATGATTTCGCCTTTTTCGCAAACTTGTTGACCAGATCCTGGGTTTTTTCCGTGTTTGAATCACGTAGTAATGTGGTACCACACTGAGGCAGTCAATTAAACCTGGTTTCGATCAATATTTTAGAGGATAACACCGGTTAGGTCTGGGTTAGGTCTGGGTTATGCCCGCATCTGGCTCATGATTTTGCCTTCTTCGCATACTTGTTGGCCAGATCCTGGGTTTTTTTCGTGTTTGAATCACGTAGTAATGTGGTAACACACAGAAGCAGTCAATTAAACCTGGTTTCGGTCAATATTTTAGAGGATAACACCGGTTAGGTCTGGGTTAGGTCTGGGTTATGCCCGCATCTGGCTCATGATTTTGCCTTCTTCGCATACTTGTTGGCCAGATCCTGGGTTTTTTTCGTGTTTGAATCACGTAGTAATGTGGTAACACACTGAAGCAGTCAATTAAACCTGGTTCCGATCAATATTTTAGAGGATAACACCGGTTAGGTCTTGGTTAGGTCTGGGTTATGCCCGCATCTGGCTCATGATTTTGCCTTCTTCGCATACTTGTGGGCCAGATCCTGGGTTTTTTTCGTATTTGAATAACGTAGTAATGTTGTACCACACTGAGGCAGTCAATTCAACCTGGTTTCGATCAATATTTCAGAGGATAACACCGGTTAGGTCTGGGTTAGGTCCGGGAAATGCACGCACCTGGCTCATGATTTCGCCTCTTTCGCAAACTTGTTGGCCAGATCCTGAGTTTTTTCCGTGTTTGAATGACGTAGTAATGTGGTAATTCACTGAAACACTCAATTAAACCTGGTTTCGATCAATATTTTAGAGGATAACACCGGTTAGGTCTGTGTTAGGTCTGGGATATGCGCGCATCTGGCTTATACTTTCGCCTTTTTCGCAAACTTGTTGGCCAGATCCTGGGTTTTTTCCGTGTTTGAATCACGTAGTAATGTGGTAATACACTGAAGCAGTCAATTAAACCTTGTTTCGATCAATATTTTAGAGGATAACACCGGTTAGGACTGGGTTCGGTCCGGGAAATGCACGCATCTGGCTTATGATTTCGCCTTTTTCGCAAACTTGTTGACCAGATCCTGGGTTTTTTCCGTGTTTGAATCACGTAGTAATGTGGTACCACACTGAGGCAGTCAATTAAACCTGGTTTCGATCAATATTTTAGAGGATAACACCGGTTAGGTCTGGGTTAGGTCTGGGTTATGCCCGCATCTGGCTCATGATTTTGCCTTCTTCGCATACTTGTTGGCCAGATCCTGGGTTTTTTTCGTGTTTGAATCACGAAGTAATGTGGTAACACACAGAAGCAGTCAATTAAACCTGGTTTCGATCAATATTTTAGAGGATAACACCGGTTAGGTCTGGGTTCGGTCCGGGAAATGCACGCATCTGGCTTATGATTTCGCCTTTTTCGCAAACTTGTTGACCAGATCCTGGGTTTTTTCCGTGTTTGAATCACGTAGTAATGTGGTACCACACTGAGGCAGTCAATTAAACCTGGTTTCGATCAATATTTTAGAGGATAACGCCGGTTAGGTCTGGGTTAGGTCTGGGAAATGCGCGCATCTGGCTTATACTTTCGCCTTCTTCGCATACTTGTTGGCCAGATCCTGGGTTTTTTCCGTGTTTGAATCACGTAGTAATGTGGTAATACACTGAAGCAGTCAATTAAACCTGGTTTCGATCAATATTTCAGAGGATAACACCGGTTAGGTCTGGGTTAGGTCTGGGTTATGCCCGCATCTGGCTCATGATTTTGCCTTCTTCGCATACTTGTTGGCCAGATCCTGGGTTTTTTTCGTGGTTTGAATCATGTAGTAATGTGGTAACACACTGAAGCAGTCAATTAAACCTGGTTTCGATCAATATTTTAGAGGTTAACACCGGTTTGGTCTGGGTTAGGTCTGGGTTATGCCCGCATCTGGCTCATGATTTTGCCTTCTTCGCATACTTGTTGGCCAGATCCTGGGTTTTTTTCGTGTTTGAATCACGTAGGAATGTGGTAACACACTGAAGCAGTCAATTAAACCTGGTTTCGATCAATATTTTAGACGATAACACCGGTTAGGTCTGGGTTAGGTCCGGGATATGCGCGCATCTGGCTTATACTTTCGCCTTTTTCGCAAACTTGTTGGCCAGATCCTGGATTTTTTCCGTGTTTGAATCACGTAGTAATGTTGTACCACACTGAGGCAGTCAATTAAACCTGGATTCGGATATTATTTTAGAGGATAACACCAGTTAGGACTGGGTTCGGTCCGGGAAATGCACGCATCTGGCTTATGATTTCGCCTTTTTCGCAAACTTGTTGACCAGATCCTGGGTTTTTTCCGTGTTTGAATCACGTAGTAATGTGGTACCACACTGAGGCAGTCAATTAAACCTGGTTTCGATCAATATTTTAGAGGATAACACCGGTTAGGTCTGGGTTAGGTCTGGGTTATGCCCGCATCTGGCTCATGATTTTGCCTTCTTCGCATACTTGTTGGCCAGATCCTGGGTTTTTTTCGTGTTTGAATCACGTAGGAATGTGGTAACACACAGAAGCAGTCAATTAAACCTGGTTTCGATCAATATTTTAGAGGATAACACCGGTTAGGTCTGGGTTAGGTCTGGGTTATGCCCGCATCTGGCTCATGATTTTGCCTTCTTCGCATACTTGTTGGCCAGATCCTGGGTTTTTTTCGTGTTTGAATCACGTAGTAACGTGGTAACACACTGAAGCAGTCAATTAAACGTGGTTCCGATCAATATTTTAGAGGATAACACCGGTTAGGTCTTGGTTAGGTCTGGGTTATGCCCGCATCTGGGTCATGATTTTGCCTTCTTCGCATACTTGTGGGCCAGATCCTGGGTTTTTTTCGTGTTTGAATCACGTAGTAATGTGGTAACACACTGAAGCAGTCAATTAAACCTGGTTTCGATCAATATTTTAGAGGATAACACCGGTTAGGTCTAGGTTAGGTCTGGGATATGCGCGCATCTGGCTTATACTTTTGCCCTTTTCGCAAACTTGTTGGCCAGATCCTGGGTTTTTTTTCGTGTTTGAATCACGTAGTAATGTTGTACCACACTGAGGCAGTCAATTAAACCTGGTTTCGATCAATATTTCAGAGGATAACACCGGTTAGGTCTGGGTTAGGTCCGGGAAATGCACGCATCTGGCTCATGATTTCGCCTTTTTCGCAAACTTGTTGGCCAGATCCTGGGTTTTTTCCGTGTTTGAATCACGTAGTAATGTGGTAATTCACTGAAGCAGTCAATTAAACCTGGTTTCGATCAATATTTTAGAGGATAACACAGGTTAGGTCTGGGTTAGGTCTGGGTTATGCCCGCATCTGGCTCATGATTTTGCCTTCTTCGCATACTTGTTCGCCAGATCCTGGGTTTTTCTCGTGTTTGAATCACGTAGTAATGTGGTAACACACTGAAGCAGTCAATTAAACCTGGTTTCGATCAATATTTTAGAGGATAACACCGGTTAGGTCTGGGTTAGGTCTGAGTTATGCCCGCATCTGGCTCATGATTTCGCCTTTTTCGCAAACTTGTTGGCCAGATCCTGGGTTTTTTCCGTGTTTGAATGACGTAGTAATGTGGTAATTCACTGAAACACTCAATTAAACCTGGTTTCGATCAATATTTTAGAGGATAACACCGGTTAGGTCTAGGTTAGGTCTGGGATATGCGCGCATCTGGCTTATACTTTCGCCTTTTTCGCAAACTTGTTGGCCAGATCCTGAATTTTCCGGGTTTGAATCACGTAGTAATGTGGTAACATAATGAAGCAGTCAATTAACCCTGGTTTCGATCAATATTTTGGAGGATGACACCGGTTAGGTCTGGGTTAGGTCTGGGTTATGCCCGCATCTGGCTCATGATTTTGCCTTCTTCGCATACTTGTGGGCCAGATCCTGGGTTTTTTTCGTGTTTGAATCACGTAGTAATGTGGTAACACACTGAAGCAGTCAATTAAACCTGGTTTCGATCAATATTTTAGAGGATAACAACGGTTAGGTCTGGGTTAGGTCTGGGTTATGCCCGCATCTGGCTCATGATTTTGCCTTCTTCGCATACTTGTTGGCCAGATCCTGGGTTTTTTCCGTGTTTGAATCACGTAGTAATGTGGTATCACACTGAAGCAGTCAATAAAACCTGGTTTCGATCAATATTTTAGAGGATAACACCGGTTAGGTCTGGGTTAGGTCTGCGTTATGCTCGCATCTGGCTCATGATTTCGCCTTTTTCGCAAACTTGTTGGCCAGATCCTGGGTTTTTTCCGTGTTTGAATGACGTAGTAATGTGGTAATTCACTGAAACACTCAATTAAACCTGGTTTCGATCAATATTTTAGAGGATAACACCGGTTAGGTCTGGCTTATACTTTCGCCTTTTTCGCAAACTTGTTGGCCAGATCCTGGGTTTTTTCCGTGTTTGAATCACGTAGTAATGTTGTACCACACTGAGGCAGTCAATTAAACCTGGTTTCGATCAATATTTTAGAGTATAACACCGGTTAGGACTGGGTTCGGTCCGGGAAATGCACGCATCTGGCTTATGATTTCGCCTTTTTCGCAAACTTGTTGACCAGATCCTGGGTTTTTTCCGTGTTTGAATCACGTAGTAATGTGGTACCACACTGAGGCAGTCAATTAAACCTGGTTTCGATCAATATTTTAGAGGATAACACCGGTTAGGTCTGGGTTAGGTCTGGGTTATGCCCGCATCTGGCTCATGATTTTGCCTTCTTCGCATACTTGTTCGCCAGATCCTGGGTTTTTTTCGTGTTTGAATCACGTAGTAATGTGGTAACACACAGAAGCAGTCAATTAAACCTGGTTTCGATCAATATTTTAGAGGATAACACCGGTTAGGTCTGGGTTAGGTCTGGGTTATGCCCGCATCTGGCTCATGATTTTGCCTTCTTCGCATACTTGTTGGCCAGATCCTGGGTTTTTTTCGTGTTTGAATCACGTAGTAATGTGGTAACACACTGAAGCAATCAATTAAACCTGGTTCCGATCAATATTTTAGAGGATAACACCGGTTAGGTCTTGGTTAGGTCTGGGTTATGCCCGCATCTGGCTCATGATTTTGCCTTCTTCGCATACTTGTGGGCCAGATCCTGGGTTTTTTTCGTGTTTGAATCACGTAGTAATGTGGTAACACACTGAAGCAGTCAATTAAACCTGGTTTCGATCAATATTTTAGAGGATAACAACGGTTAGGTCTGGGTTAGGTCTGGGATATGCGCGCATCTGGCTTATATTTTTGCCCTTTTCGCAAACTTGTTAGCCAGATCCTGGGTTTTTTTTCGTGTTTGAATCACGTAGTAATGTTGTACCACACTGAGGTAGTCAATTAAACCTGGTTTCGATCAATATTTCAGAGGATAACACCGGTTAGGTCTGGGTTAGGTCCGGGAAATGCACGCATCTGGCTCATGATTTCGCCTTTTTCGCAAACTTGTTGGCCAGATCCTGGGTTTTTTCCGTGTTTGAATCACGTAGTAATGTGGTAATTCACTGAAGCAGTCAATTAAACCTGGTTTTGATCAATATTTTAGAGGATAACACCGGTTAGGTCTGGGTTAGGTCTGGGTTATGCCCGCATCTGGCTCATGATTTTGCCTTCTTCGCATACTTGTTGGCCAGATCCTGGGTTTTTTCCGTGTTTGAATCACGTAGTAATGTGGTAATTCACTGAAGCAGTCAATTAAACCTGGTTTTGATCAATATTTTAGAGGATAACACCGGTTAGGTCTGGGTTTCGTCTGGGATATGCCCGCATCTGGCTCATGATTTTGCCTTCATCGCATACTTGTTGGCCAGATCCTGGGTTTTTTCCGTATTTGAATCACGTAGTAATGTGGTAATACACTGAAGCAGTCAATTAAACCTGGTTTCGATCAATATTTCTGAGGATAACACCGGTTAGGTCTGGGTTAGGTCTGGGTTATGCCCGCATCTGGCTCATGATTTTGCCTTCTTCGCATACTTGTTGGCCAGATCCTGGGTTTTTTTTGTGTTTGAATCACGTAGTAATGTGGTAACACACTGAAGCAGTCAATTAAACCTGGTTTCGATCAATATTTTAGAGGATAACGCCGGTTAGGTCTGGGTTAGGTCTGGGAAATGCGCGCATCTGGCTTATACTTTCGCCTTCTTCGCATACTTGTTGGCCAGATCTTGGGTTTTTTTCGTGTCTGAATCACGTAGTAATGTGGTAATACACTGAAGCAGTCAATAAAACCTGGTTTCGATCAATATTTTAGAGGATAACACCGGTTAGGTCTGGGTTAGGTCTGGGTTATGCCCGCATCTGGCTTATACTTTCGCCATTTTCGCAAACTTGTTGGCCAGATCCTGGATTTTTTCCGTGTTTGAATCACGTAGTAATGTTGTACCACACTGAGGCAGTCAATTAAACCTGGATTCGGATATTATTTTAGAGGATAACACCGGTTAGGTCTGGGTTAGGTCTGGGTCATGCCCGCATCTGGCTCATGATTTTGCCTTCTTCGCATACTTGTTGGCCAGATCCTGGGTTTTTTTCGTGTTTGAATCATGTAGTAATGTGGTAACACACTGAAGCAGTCAATTAAACCTGGTGTCGATCAATATTTTAGAGGATAACACCGGTTAGGTCTGGGTTAGGTCTGCGTTATGCTCGCATCTGGCTCATGATTTCGCCTTTTTCGCAAACTTGTTGGCCAGATCCTGGGTTTTTTCCGTGTTTGAATGACGTAGTAATGTGGTAATTCACTGAAACACTCAATTAAACCTGGTTTCGATCAATATTTTAGAGGATAACACCGGTTAGGTCTGGGTTAGGTCTGGGATATGCGCGCATCTGGCTTATACTTTCGCCTTTTTCGCAAACTTGTTGGCCAGATCCTGGGTTTTTTCCGTGTTTGAATCACGTAGTAATGTTGTACCACACTGAGGCAGTCAATTAAACCTGGTTTCGATCAATATTTTAGAGTATAACACCGGTTAGGACTGGGTTCGGTCCGGGAAATGCACGCATCTGGCTTATGATTTCGCCTTTTTCGCAAACTTGTTGACCAGATCCTGGGTTTTTTCCGTGTTTGAATCACGTAGTAATGTGGTACCACACTGAGGCAGTCAATTAAACCTGGTTTCGATCAATATTTTAGAGGATAACACCGGTTAGGTCTGGGTTAGGTCTGGGTTATGCCCGCATCTGGCTCATGATTTTGCCTTCTTCGCATACTTGTTGGCCAGATCCTGGGTTTTTTTCGTGTTTGAATCACGTAGTAATGTGGTAACACACAGAAGCAGTCAATTAAACCTGGTTTCGATCAATATTTTAGAGGATAACACCGGTTAGGTCTGGGTTAGGTCTGGGTTATGCCCGCATCTGGCTCATGATTTTGCCTTCTTCGCATACTTGTTGGCCAGATCCTGGGTTTTTTTCGTGTTTGAATCACGTAGTAATGTGGTAACACACTGAAGCAATCAATTAAACGTGGTTCCGATCAATATTTTAGAGGATAACACCGGTTAGGTCTTGGTTAGGTCTGGGTTATGCCCGCATCTGGCTCATGATTTTGCCTTCTTCGCATACTTGTGGGCCAGATCCTGGGTTTTTTTCGTGTTTGAATCACGTAGTAATGTGGTAACACACTGAAGCAGTCAATTAAACCTGGTTTCGATCAATATTTTAGAGGATAACAACGGTTAGGTCTGGGTTAGGTCTGGGATATGCGCGCATCTGGCTTATACTTTTGCCCCTTTCGCAAACTTGTTAGCCAGATCCTGGGTTTTTTTTCGTGTTTGAATCACGTAGTAATGTTGTACCACACTGAGGTAGTCAATTAAACCTGGTTTCGATCAATATTTCAGAGGATAACACCGGTTAGGTCTGGGTTAGGTCCGGGAAATGCACGCATCTGGCTCATGATTTCGCCTTTTTCGCAAACTTGTTGGCCAGATCCTGGGTTTTTTCCGTGTTTGAATCACGTAGTAATGTGGTAATTCACTGAAGCAGTCAATTAAACCTGGTTTTGATCAATATTTTAGAGGATAACACCGGTTAGGTCTGGGTTAGGTCTGGGTTATGCCCGCATCTGGCTCATGATTTTGCCTTCTTCGCATACTTGTTGGCCAGATCCTGGGTTTTTTTCGTGTTTGAATCACGTAGTAATGTGGTAACACACTGAAGCAGTCAATTAAACCTGGTTTCGATCAATATTTTAGAGGATAACACCGGTTAGGTCTGGGTTAGGTCTGAGTTATGCCCGCATCTGGCTCATGATTTTGCCTTCTTCGCATACTTGTTGGCCAGATCCTGGGTTTTTTTCGTGTTTGAATCACGTAGTAATGTGGTAACACACTGAAGCAGTCAATTAAACCTGGTTTCGATCAATATTTTAGAGGATAACACCGGTTAGGTCTGGGTTAGGTCTGAGTTATGCCCGCATCTGGCTCATGATTTTGCCTTCTTCGCATACTTGTTGGCCAGATCCGGTTTTTTTTGTGTTTGAATCACGTAGTAATGTGGTAACACACTGAAGCAGTCAATTAAACCTGGTTTCGATCAATATTTTAGACGATAACACCGGTTAGGTCTGGGTTAGGTCTGGGTTATGCCCGCATCTGGCTCATGATTTTGCCTTCTTCGCATACTTCTTGGCCAGATCCTGGGTTTTTTTCGTGTTTGAATCACGTAGTAATGTGGTAACACACTGAAGCAGTCAATTAAACCTGGTTTCGATCAATATTTTAGAGGATAACACCGGTTAGGTCTGGGTTAGGTCTGGGTTACGCCCGCATCTGGCTCATGATTTTGCCTTCTTCGCATACTTGTTGGCCAGATCCTGGGTTTTTTTCGTGTTTGAATCACGTAGTAATGTGGTAACACACTGAAGCAGTCACTTAAACCTGGTTTCGATTAATATTTTAGAGGATAACACCGGTTAGGTCTGGGTTAGGTCTGGGTTATGCCCGCATCTGGCTCATGATTTTGCCTTCTTCGCATACTTGTTGGCCAGATCCTGGGTTTTTTCCGTGTTTGAATCACGTAGTAATGTGGTATCACACTGAAGCAGTCAATAAAACCTGGTTTCGATCAATATTTTAGAGGATAACACCGGTTAGGTCTGGGTTAGGTCTGCGTTATGCTCGCATCTGGCTCATGATTTCGCCTTTTTCGCAAACTTGTTGGCCAGATCCTGGGTTTTTTCCGTGTTTGAATGACGTAGTAATGTGGTAATTCACTGAAACACTCAATTAAACCTGGTTTCGATCAATATTTTAGAGGATAACACCGGTTAGGTCTGGCTTATACTTTCGCCTTTTTCGCAAACTTGTTGGCCAGATCCTGGGTTTTTTCCGTGTTTGAATCACGTAGTAATGTTGTACCACACTGAGGCAGTCAATTAAACCTGGTTTCGATCAATATTTTAGAGTATAACACCGGTTAGGACTGGGTTCGGTCCGGGAAATGCACGCATCTGGCTTATGATTTCGCCTTTTTCGCAAACTTGTTGACCAGATCCTGGGTTTTTTCCGTGTTTGAATCACGTAGTAATGTGGTACCACACTGAGGCAGTCAATTAAACCTGGTTTCGATCAATATTTTAGAGGATAACACCGGTTAGGTCTGGGTTAGGTCTGGGTTATGCCCGCATCTGGCTCATGATTTTGCCTTCTTCGCATACTTGTTGGCCAGATCCTGGGTTTTTTTCGTGTTTGAATCACGTAGTAATGTGGTAACACACAGAAGCAGTCAATTAAACCTGGTTTCGATCAATATTTTAGAGGATAACACCGGTTAGGTCTGGGTTAGGTCTGGGTTATGCCCGCATCTGGCTCATGATTTTGCCTTCTTCGCATACTTGTTGGCCAGATCCTGGGTTTTTTTCGTGTTTGAATCACGTAGTAATGTGGTAACACACTGAAGCAATCAATTAAACCTGGTTCCGATCAATATTTTAGAGGATAACACCGGTTAGGTCTTGGTTAGGTCTGGGTTATGCCCGCATCTGGCTCATGATTTTGCCTTCTTCGCATACTTGTGGGCCAGATCCTGGGTTTTTTTCGTGTTTGAATCACGTAGTAATGTGGTAACACACTGAAGCAGTCAATTAAACCTGGTTTCGATCAATATTTTAGAGGATAACAACGGTTAGGTCTGGGTTAGGTCTGGGATATGCGCGCATCTGGCTTATACTTTTGCCCTTTTCGCAAACTTGTTAGCCAGATCCTGGGTTTTTTTTCGTGTTTGAATCACGTAGTAATGTTGTACCACACTGAGGTAGTCAATTAAACCTGGTTTCGATCAATATTTCAGAGGATAACACCGGTTAGGTCTGGGTTAGGTCCGGGAAATGCACGCATCTGGCTCATGATTTCGCCTTTTTCGCAAACTTGTTGGCCAGATCCTGGGTTTTTTCCGTGTTTGAATCACGTAGTAATGTGGTAATTCACTGAAGCAGTCAATTAAACCTGGTTTTGATCAATATTTTAGAGGATAACACCGGTTAGGTCTGGGTTAGGTCTGGGTTATGCCCGCATCTGGCTCATGATTTTGCCTTCTTCGCATACTTGTTGGCCAGATCCTGGGTTTTTTTCGTGTTTGAATCACGTAGTAATGTGGTAACACACTGAAGCAGTCAATTAAACCTGGTTTCGATCAATATTTTAGAGGATAACACCGGTTAGGTCTGGGTTAGGTCTGAGTTATGCCCGCATCTGGCTCATGATTTTGCCTTCTTCGCATACTTGTTGGCCAGATCCTGGGTTTTTTTCGTGTTTGAATCACGTAGTAATGTGGTAACACACTGAAGCAGTCAATTAAACCTGGTTTCGATCAATATTTTAGAGGATAACACCGGTTAGGTCTGGGTTAGGTCTGAGTTATGCCCGCATCTGGCTCATGATTTTGCCTTCTTCGCATACTTGTTGGCCAGATCCGGTTTTTTTTGTGTTTGAATCACGTAGTAATGTGGTAACACACTGAAGCAGTCAATTAAACCTGGTTTCGATCAATATTTTAGACGATAACACCGGTTAGGTCTGGGTTAGGTCTGGGTTATGCCCGCATCTGGCTCATGATTTTGCCTTCTTCGCATACTTCTTGGCCAGATCCTGGGTTTTTTTCGTGTTTGAATCACGTAGTAATGTGGTAACACACTGAAGCAGTCAATTAAACCTGGTTTCGATCAATATTTTAGAGGATAACACCGGTTAGGTCTGGGTTAGGTCTGGGTTACGCCCGCATCTGGCTCATGATTTTGCCTTCTTCGCATACTTGTTGGCCAGATCCTGGGTTTTTTTCGTGTTTGAATCACGTAGTAATGTGGTAACACACTGAAGCAGTCACTTAAACCTGGTTTCGATTAATATTTTAGAGGATAACACCGGTTAGGTCTGGGTTAGGTCTGGGTTATGCACGCATCTGGCTCATGATTTTGCCTTCTTCGCATACTTGTTGGCCAGATCCTGGGTTTTTTCCGTGTTTGAATCACGTAGTAATGTGGTATCACACTGAAGCAGTCAATAAAACCTGGTTTCGATCAATATTTTAGAGGATAACACCGGTTAGGTCTGGGTTAGGTCTGCGTTATGCTCGCATCTGGCTCATGATTTCGCCTTTTTCGCAAACTTGTTGGCCAGATCCTGGGTTTTTTCCGTGTTTGAATGACGTAGTAATGTGGTAATTCACTGAAACACTCAATTAAACCTGGTTTCGATCAATATTTTAGAGGATAACACCGGTTAGGTCTGGCTTATACTTTCGCCTTTTTCGCAAACTTGTTGGCCAGATCCTGGGTTTTTTCCGTGTTTGAATCACGTAGTAATGTTGTACCACACTGAGGCAGTCAATTAAACCTGGTTTCGATCAATATTTTAGAGTATAACACCGGTTAGGACTGGGTTCGGTCCGGGAAATGCACGCATCTGGCTTATGATTTCGCCTTTTTCGCAAACTTGTTGACCAGATCCTGGGTTTTTTCCGTGTTTGAATCACGTAGTAATGTGGTACCACACTGAGGCAGTCAATTAAACCTGGTTTCGATCAATATTTTAGAGGATAACACCGGTTAGGTCTGGGTTAGGTCTGGGTTATGCCCGCATCTGGCTCATGATTTTGCCTTCTTCGCATACTTGTTCGCCAGATCCTGGGTTTTTTTCGTGTTTGAATCACGTAGTAATGTGGTAACACACAGAAGCAGTCAATTAAACCTGGTTTCGATCAATATTTTAGAGGATAACACCGGTTAGGTCTGGGTTAGGTCTGGGTTATGCCCGCATCTGGCTCATGATTTTGCCTTCTTCGCATACTTGTTGGCCAGATCCTGGGTTTTTTTCGTGTTTGAATCACGTAGTAATGTGGTAACACACTGAAGCAATCAATTAAACCTGGTTCCGATCAATATTTTAGAGGATAACACCGGTTAGGTCTTGGTTAGGTCTGGGTTATGCCCGCATCTGGCTCATGATTTTGCCTTCTTCGCATACTTGTGGGCCAGATCCTGGGTTTTTTTCGTGTTTGAATCACGTAGTAATGTGGTAACACACTGAAGCAGTCAATTAAACCTGGTTTCGATCAATATTTTAGAGGATAACAACGGTTAGGTCTGGGTTAGGTCTGGGATATGCGCGCATCTGGCTTATACTTTTGCCCTTTTCGCAAACTTGTTAGCCAGATCCTGGGTTTTTTTTCGTGTTTGAATCACGTAGTAATGTTGTACCACACTGAGGTAGTCAATTAAACCTGGTTTCGATCAATATTTCAGAGGATAACACCGGTTAGGTCTGGGTTAGGTCCGGGAAATGCACGCATCTGGCTCATGATTTCGCCTTTTTCGCAAACTTGTTGGCCAGATCCTGGGTTTTTTCCGTGTTTGAATCACGTAGTAATGTGGTAATTCACTGAAGCAGTCAATTAAACCTGGTTTTGATCAATATTTTAGAGGATAACACCGGTTAGGTCTGGGTTAGGTCTGGGTTATGCCCGCATCTGGCTCATGATTTTGCCTTCTTCGCATACTTGTTGGCCAGATCCTGGGTTTTTTTCGTGTTTGAATCACGTAGTAATGTGGTAACACACTGAAGCAGTCAATTAAACCTGGTTTCGATCAATATTTTAGAGGATAACACCGGTTAGGTCTGGGTTAGGTCTGAGTTATGCCCGCATCTGGCTCATGATTTTGCCTTCTTCGCATACTTGTTGGCCAGATCCTGGGTTTTTTTCGTGTTTGAATCACGTAGTAATGTGGTAACACACTGAAGCAGTCAATTAAACCTGGTTTCGATCAATATTTTAGAGGATAACACCGGTTAGGTCTGGGTTAGGTCTGAGTTATGCCCGCATCTGGCTCATGATTTTGCCTTCTTCGCATACTTGTTGGCCAGATCCGGTTTTTTTTGTGTTTGAATCACGTAGTAATGTGGTAACACACTGAAGCAGTCAATTAAACCTGGTTTCGATCAATATTTTAGACGATAACACCGGTTAGGTCTGGGTTAGGTCTGGGTTATGCCCGCATCTGGCTCATGATTTTGCCTTCTTCGCATACTTCTTGGCCAGATCCTGGGTTTTTTTCGTGTTTGAATCACGTAGTAATGTGGTAACACACTGAAGCAGTCAATTAAACCTGGTTTCGATCAATATTTTAGAGGATAACACCGGTTAGGTCTGGGTTAGGTCTGGGTTACGCCCGCATCTGGCTCATGATTTTGCCTTCTTCGCATACTTGTTGGCCAGATCCTGGGTTTTTTTCGTGTTTGAATCACGTAGTAATGTGGTAACACACTGAAGCAGTCACTTAAACCTGGTTTCGATTAATATTTTAGAGGATGACACCGGTTAGGTCTGGGTTAGGTCTGGGTTATGCACGCATCTGGCTCATGATTTTGCCTTCTTCGCATACTTGTTGGCCAGATCCTGGGTTTTTTCCGTGTTTGAATCACGTAGTAATGTGGTATCACACTGAAGCAGTCAATAAAACCTGGTTTCGATCAATATTTTAGAGGATAACACCGGTTAGGTCTGGGTTAGGTCTGCGTTATGCTCGCATCTGGCTCATGATTTCGCCTTTTTCGCAAACTTGTTGGCCAGATCCTGGGTTTTTTCCGTGTTTGAATGACGTAGTAATGTGGTAATTCACTGAAACACTCAATTAAACCTGGTTTCGATCAATATTTTAGAGGATAACACCGGTTAGGTCTGGCTTATACTTTCGCCTTTTTCGCAAACTTGTTGGCCAGATCCTGGGTTTTTTCCGTGTTTGAATCACGTAGTAATGTTGTACCACACTGAGGCAGTCAATTAAACCTGGTTTCGATCAATATTTTAGAGTATAACACCGGTTAGGACTGGGTTCGGTCCGGGAAATGCACGCATCTGGCTTATGATTTCGCCTTTTTCGCAAACTTGTTGACCAGATCCTGGGTTTTTTCCGTGTTTGAATCACGTAGTAATGTGGTACCACACTGAGGCAGTCAATTAAACCTGGTTTCGATCAATATTTTAGAGGATAACACCGGTTAGGTCTGGGTTAGGTCTGGGTTATGCCCGCATCTGGCTCATGATTTTGCCTTCTTCGCATACTTGTTCGCCAGATCCTGGGTTTTTTTCGTGTTTGAATCACGTAGTAATGTGGTAACACACAGAAGCAGTCAATTAAACCTGGTTTCGATCAATATTTTAGAGGATAACACCGGTTAGGTCTGGGTTAGGTCTGGGTTATGCCCGCATCTGGCTCATGATTTTGCCTTCTTCGCATACTTGTTGGCCAGATCCTGGGTTTTTTTCGTGTTTGAATCACGTAGTAATGTGGTAACACACTGAAGCAATCAATTAAACCTGGTTCCGATCAATATTTTAGAGGATAACACCGGTTAGGTCTTGGTTAGGTCTGGGTTATGCCCGCATCTGGCTCATGATTTTGCCTTCTTCGCATACTTGTGGGCCAGATCCTGGGTTTTTTTCGTGTTTGAATCACGTAGTAATGTGGTAACACACTGAAGCAGTCAATTAAACCTGGTTTCGATCAATATTTTAGAGGATAACAACGGTTAGGTCTGGGTTAGGTCTGGGATATGCGCGCATCTGGCTTATACTTTTGCCCTTTTCGCAAACTTGTTAGCCAGATCCTGGGTTTTTTTTCGTGTTTGAATCACGTAGTAATGTTGTACCACACTGAGGTAGTCAATTAAACCTGGTTTCGATCAATATTTCAGAGGATAACACCGGTTAGGTCTGGGTTAGGTCCGGGAAATGCACGCATCTGGCTCATGATTTCGCCTTTTTCGCAAACTTGTTGGCCAGATCCTGGGTTTTTTCCGTGTTTGAATCACGTAGTAATGTGGTAATTCACTGAAGCAGTCAATTAAACCTGGTTTTGATCAATATTTTAGAGGATAACACCGGTTAGGTCTGGGTTAGGTCTGGGTTATGCCCGCATCTGGCTCATGATTTTGCCTTCTTCGCATACTTGTTGGCCAGATCCTGGGTTTTTTTCGTGTTTGAATCACGTAGTAATGTGGTAACGCACTGAAGCAGTCAATTAAACCTGGTTTCGATCAATATTTTAGAGGATAACACCGGTTAGGTCTGGGTTAGGTCTGGGTTATGCCCGCATCTGGCTCATGATTTTGCCTTCTTCGCATACTTGTTCGCCAGATCCTGGGTTTTTTTCGTGTTTGAATCTCGTAGTAATGTGGTAACACACTGAAGCAGTCAATTAAACCTTGTTTCGATCAATATTTTAGAGGATAACACCGGTTAGGTCTGGGTTAGGTCTGAGTTATGCCCGCATCTGGCTTATACTTTTGCCCTTTTCGCAAACTTGTTAGCCAGATCCTGGGTTTTTTTTCGTGTTTGAATCACGTAGTAATGTTGTACCACACTGAGGTAGTCAATTAAACCTGGTTTCGATCAATATTTCAGAGGATAACACCGGTTAGGTCTGGGTTAGGTCCGGGAAATGCACGCATCTGGCTCATGATTTCGCCTTTTTCGCAAACTTGTTGGCCAGATCCTGGGTTTTTTCCGTGTTTGAATCACGTAGTAATGTGGTAATTCACTGAAGCAGTCAATTAAACCTGGTTTTGATCAATATTTTAGAGGATAACACCGGTTAGGTCTGGGTTAGGTCTGGGTTATGCCCGCATCTGGCTCATGATTTTGCCTTCTTCGCATACTTGTTGGCCAGATCCTGGGTTTTTTTCGTGTTTGAATCACGTAGTAATGTGGTAACGCACTGAAGCAGTCAATTAAACCTGGTTTCGATCAATATTTTAGAGGATAACACCGGTTAGGTCTGGGTTAGGTCTGGGTTATGCCCGCATCTGGCTCATGATTTTGCCTTCTTCGCATACTTGTTCGCCAGATCCTGGGTTTTTTTCGTGTTTGAATCTCGTAGTAATGTGGTAACACACTGAAGCAGTCAATTAAACCTTGTTTCGATCAATATTTTAGAGGATAACACCGGTTAGGTCTGGGTTAGGTCTGAGTTATGCCCGCATCTGGCTCATGATTTTGCCTTCTTCGCATACTTGTTGGCCAGATCCGGTTTTTTTTTGTTTGAATCACGTAGTAATGTGGTAACACACAGAAGCAGTCAATTAAACCTGGTTTCGATCAATATTTTAGACGATAACACCGGTTAGGTCTGGGTTTGGTCTGGGTTATACCCGCATCTGGCTCATGATTTTGCCTTCTTCGCATACTTGTTGGCCAGATCCTGGGTTTTTTCCGTGTTTGAATGACGTAGTAATGTGGTAATTCACTGAAACACTCAATTAAACCTGGTTTCGATCAATATTTTAGAGGATAACACCGGTTAGGTCTGGGTTAGGTCTGGGATATGCGCGCATCTGGCTTATACTTTCGCCTTTTTCGCAAACTTGTTGGCCAGATCCTGGGTTTTTTCCGTGTTTGAATCACGTAGTAATGTTGTACCACACTGAGGCAGTCAATTAAACCTGGTTTCGATCAATATTTTAGAGTATAACACCGGTTAGGACTGGGTTCGGTCCGGGAAATGCACGCATCTGGCTTATGATTTCGCCTTTTTCGCAAACTTGTTGACCAGATCCTGGGTTTTTTCCGTGTTTGAATCACGTAGTAATGTGGTACCACACTGAGGCAGTCAATTAAACCTGGTTTCGATCAATATTTTAGAGGATAACACCGGTTAGGTCTGGGTTAGGTCTGGGTTATGCCCGCATCTGGCTTATGATTTTGCCTTCTTCGCATACTTGTTGGCCAGATCCTGGGTTTTTTTCGTGTTTGAATCACGTAGTAATGTGGTAACACACAGAAGCAGTCAATTAAACCTGGTTTCGATCAATATTTTAGAGGATAACACCGGTTAGGTCTGGGTTAGGTCTGGGTTATGCCCGCATCTGGCTCATGATTTTGCCTTCTTCGCATACTTGTTGGCCAGATCCTGGGTTTTTTTCGTGTTTGAATCACGTAGTAATGTGGTAACACACTGAAGCAATCAATTAAACCTGGTTCCGATCAATATTTTAGAGGATAACACCGGTTAGGTCTTGGTTAGGTCTGGGTTATGCCCGCATCTGGCTCATGATTTTGCCTTCTTCACATACTTGTGGGCCAGATCCTGGGTTTTTTTCGTGTTTGAATCACGTAGTAATGTGGTAACACACTGAAGCAGTCAATTAAACCTGGTTTCGATCAATATTTTAGAGGATAACAACGGTTAGGTCTGGGTTAGGTCTGGGATATGCGCGCATCTGGCTTATACTTTTGCCCTTTTCGCAAACTTGTTAGCCAGATCCTGGGTTTTTTTTCGTGTTTGAATCACGTAGTAATGTTGTACCACACTGAGGTAGTCAATTAAACCTGGTTTCGATCAATATTTCAGAGGATAACACCGGTTAGGTCTGGGTTAGGTCCGGGAAATGCACGCATCTGGCTCATGATTTCGCCTTTCTCGCAAACTTGTTGGCCAGATCCTGGGTTTTTTCCGTGTTTGAATCACGTAGTAATGTGGTAATTCACTGAAGCAGTCAATTAAACCTGGTTTTGATCAATATTTTAGAGGATAACACCGGTTAGGTCTGGGTTAGGTCTGGGTTATGCCCGCATCTGGCTCGTGATTTTGCCTTCTTCGCATACTTGTTGGCCAGATCCTGGGTTTTTTTCGTGTTTGAATCACGTAGTAATGTGGTAACACACTGAAGCAGTCAATTAAACCTGGTTTCGATCAATATTTTAGAGGATAACACCGGTTAGGTCTGGGTTAGGTCTGAGTTATGCCCGCATCTGGCTCATGATTTTGCCTTCTTCGCATACTTGTTGGCCAGATCCTGGGTTTTTTTCGTGTTTGAATCACGTAGTAATGTGGTAACACACTGAAGCAGTCAATTAAACCTGGTTTCGATCAATATTTTAGAGGATAACACCGGTTAGGTCTGGGTTAGGTCTGAGTTATGCCCGCATCTGGCTCATGATTTTGCCTTCTTCGCATACTTGTTGGCCAGATCCGGTTTTTTTTGTGTTTGAATCACGTAGTAATGTGGTAACACACTGAAGCAGTCAATTAAACCTGGTTTCGATCAATATTTTAGAGGATAACACCGGTTAGGTCTGGGTTAGGTCTGAGTTATGCCCGCATCTGGCTCATGATTTTGCCTTCTTCGCATACTTGTTGGCCAGATCCTGGGTTTTTTCCGTGTTTGAATCACGTAGTAATGTTGTACCACACTGAGGTAGTCAATTAAACCTGGTTTCGATCAATATTTCAGAGGATAACACCGGTTAGGTCTGGGTTAGGTCCGGGAAATGCACGCATCTGGCTCATGATTTCGCCTTTCTCGCAAACTTGTTGGCCAGATCCTGGGTTTTTTCCGTGTTTGAATCACGTAGTAATGTGGTAATTCACTGAAGCAGTCAATTAAACCTGGTTTTGATCAATATTTTAGAGGATAACACCGGTTAGGTCTGGGTTAGGTCTGGGTTATGCCCGCATCTGGCTCGTGATTTTGCCTTCTTCGCATACTTGTTGGCCAGATCCTGGGTTTTTTTCGTGTTTGAATCACGTAGTAATGTGGTAACACACTGAAGCAGTCAATTAAACCTGGTTTCGATCAATATTTTAGAGGATAACACCGGTTAGGTCTGGGTTAGGTCTGAGTTATGCCCGCATCTGGCTCATGATTTTGCCTTCTTCGCATACTTGTTGGCCAGATCCTGGGTTTTTTTCGTGTTTGAATCACGTAGTAATGTGGTAACACACTGAAGCAGTCAATTAAACCTGGTTTCGATCAATATTTTAGAGGATAACACCGGTTAGGTCTGGGTTAGGTCTGAGTTATGCCCGCATCTGGCTCATGATTTTGCCTTCTTCGCATACTTGTTGGCCAGATCCGGTTTTTTTTGTGTTTGAATCACGTAGTAATGTGGTAACACACTGAAGCAGTCAATTAAACCTGGTTTCGATCAATATTTTAGAGGATAACACCGGTTAGGTCTGGGTTAGGTCTGAGTTATGCCCGCATCTGGCTCATGATTTTGCCTTCTTCGCATACTTGTTGGCCAGATCCTGGGTTTTTTCCGTGTTTGAATCACGTAGTAATGTGGTAATTCACTGAAGCAGTCAATTAAACCTGGTTTCGATCAATATTTTAGAGGATAACACCGGTTAGGTCTGGGTTACGTCTGGGTTATGCCCGCATCTGGCTCATGATTTTGCCTTCTTCGCATACTTGTTCGCCAGATCCTGGGTTTTTTTCGTGTTTGAATCTCGTAGTAATGTGGTAACACACTGAAGCAGTCAATTAAACCTGGTTTCGATCAATATTTTAGAGGATAACACCGGTTAGGTCTGGGTTAGGTCTGAGTTATGCCCGCATCTGGCTCATGATTTTGCCTTCTTCGCATACTTGTTGGCCAGATCCGGTTTTTTTTGTGTTTGAATCACGTAGTAATGTGGTAACACACAGAAGCAGTCAATTAAACCTGGTTTCGATCAATATTTTAGACGATAACACCGGTTAGGTCTGGGTTTGGTCTGGGTTATACCCGCATCTGGCTCATGATTTTGCCTTCTTCGCATACTTGTTGGCCAGATCCTGGGTTTTTTTCGTGTTTGAATCACGTAGTAATGTGGTAACACACTGAAGCAGTCAATTAAACCTGGTTTCGATCAATATTTTAGAGGATAACACCGGTTAGGTCTGGGTTTCGTCTGGGATATGCCCGCATCTGGCTCATGATTTTGCCTTCATCGCATACTTGTTGGCCAGATCCTGGGTTTTTTCCGTGTTTGAATCACGTAGTAATGTGGTAATACACTGAAGCAGTCAATTAAACCTGGTTTCGATCAATATTTCAGAGGATAACACCGGTTAGGTCTGGGTTAGGTCTGGGTTATGCCCGCATCTGGCTCATGATTTTGCCTTCTTCGCATACTTGTTGGCCAGATCCTGGGTTTTTTTTGTGTTTGAATCACGTAGTAATGTGGTAACACACTGAAGCAGTCAATTAAACCTGGTTTCGATCAATATTTTAGAGGATAACGCCGGTTAGGTCTGGGTTAGGTCTGGGAAATGCGCGCATCTGGCTTATACTTTCGCCTTCATCGCATACTTGTTGGCCAGATCCTGGGTTTTTTTCGTGTTTGAATCACGTAGTAATGTGGTAATACACTGAAGCAGTCAATAAAACCTGGTTTCGATCAATATTTTAGAGGATAACACCGGTTAGGTCTGGGTTAGGTCTGGGTTATGCCCGCATCTGGCTCATGATTTTGCCTTCTTCGCATTCTTGTTGGCCAGATCCTGGGTTTTTTTCGTGTTTGAATCATGTAGTAATGTGGTAACACACTGAAGCAGTCAATTAAACCTGGTTTCGATCAATATTTTAGAGGTTAACACCGGTTTGGTGTGGGTTAGGTCTGGGTTATGCCCGCATCTGGCTCATGATTTTGCCTCCTTCGCATACTTGTTGGCCAGATCCTGGGTTTTTTTCGTGTTTGAATCACGTAGGAATGTGGTAACACACTGAAGCAGTCAATTAAACCTGGTTTCGATCAATATTTTAGAGGATAACACCGGTTAGGTCTGGGTTAGGTCCGGGATATGCGCGCATCTGGCTTATACTTTCGCCTTTTTCGCAAACTTGTTGGCCAGATCCTGGATTTTTTCCGTGTTTGAATCACGTAGTAATGTTGTACCACACTGAGGCAGTCAATTAAACCTTGATTCGGATATTATTTTAGAGGATAACACCGGTTAGGTCTGGGTTAGGTCTGGGTTATGCCCGCATCTGGCTCATGATTTTACCTTCTTCGCATACTTGTTGGCCAGATCCTGGGTTTTTTTCGTGTTTGAATCATGTAGTAATGTGGTAACACACTGAAGCAGTCAATTAAACCTGGTTTCGATCAATATTTTAGAGGATAACACCGGTTAGGTCTGGGTTAGGTCTGCGTTATGCCCGCATCTGGCTCATGATTTTGCCTTCTTCGCATACTTGTTGGTCAGATCCTGGGCTTTTTTCGTGTTTGAATCACGTAGGAATGTGGTAACACACTGAAGCAGTCAATTAAACCTGGTTTCGATCAATATTTTAGAGGATAACACCGGTTAGGTCTGGGTTAGGTCTGGGATTTGCGCGCATCTGGCTTATACTTTCGCCTTTTTCGCAAACTTGTTGGCCAGATACTGGGTATTTTCCGTGTTTGAATCACGTAGTAATGTTGTAACACACTGAAGCAGTCAATTAAACCTGGTTTCGATCAATATTTCAGAGGATAACACCGGTTACGTCTGGGTTAGGTCTGGGTTTTGCCCGCATCTGGCTCATGATTTTGCCTTCTTCGCATACTTGTTGGCCAGATCCTGGGTTTTTTTCGTGTTTGAATCACGTAGTAATGTGGTAATACACTGAAGCAGTCAATAAAACCTGGTTTCGATCAATATTTTAGAGGATAACACCGGTTAGGTCTGGGTTAGGTCTGCGTTATGCCCGCATCTGGCTCATGATTTTGCCTTCTTCGCATACTTGTTGGCCAGATCCTGGGTTTTTTTCGTGTTTGAATCACGTTGTAATGTGGTAACACACTGAAGCAGTCAATTAAACCTGGTTTCGATCAATATTTTAGAGGATAACACCGGTTAGGTCTGGGTTAGGTCTGGGATTTGCGCGCATCTGGCTTATACTTTCGCCTTTTTCGCAAACTTGTTGGCCAGATCCTGGGTATTTTCCGTGTTTGAATCACGTAGTAATGTGGTAACACACTGAAGCAGTCAATTAAACCTGGTTTCGATCAATATTTCAGAGGATAACACCGGTTAGGTCTGGGTTAGGTCTGGGTTATGCCCGCATCTAGCTCATGATTTTGCCTTCTTCGCATACTTGTTGGCCAGATCCTGGGTTTTTTTCGTGTTTGAATCATGTAGTAATGTGGTCACACACTGAAGCAGACAATTAAACCTGGTTTCGATCAATATTTTAGAGGATAACACAGGTTAGGTCTGGGTTAGGTCTGGGTTATGCCCGCATCTGGCTCATGATTTTGCCTTCATCGCATACTTGTTGGCCAGATCCTCGGTTTTTTTCGTGTTTGAATCACGTAGTAATGTGGTAATACACTGAAGCAGTCAATAAAACCAGGTTTCGATCAATATTTTAGAGGATAACACCGGTTAGGTTTGGGTTAGGTCTGGGTTATGCCCGCATCTGGCTCATGATTTTGCCTTCTTCGCATACTTGTTGGCCAGATCCTGGGTTTTTTTCGTGTTTGAATCACGTAGTAATGTGGTAACACACTGAAGCTGTCAATTAAACCTGGTTTCGATCAATATTTTAGAGGATAACACCGGTTAGGTCTGGGTTAGGTCTGGGTTATGCCCGCATCTGGCTCATGATTTTGCCTTCTTCGCATACTTGTTGGCCAGATCCTGGGTTTTTTTCATGTTTGAATCACGTAGTAATGTGGTAACACACTGAAGCAGTCAATTAAACCTGGTTTCGATCAATATTTTAGAGGATAACACCGGTTAGGTCTGGGTTTCGTCTGGGATATGCCCGCATCTGGCTCATGATTTTGCCTTCTTCGCATACTTGTTGGCCAGATCCTGGGTTTTTTCGTGTTTGAATCACGTAGTAATGTGGTAACACACTGAAGCAGTCAATTAAACCTGGTTTCGATCAATATTTTAGAGGATAACACCGGTTAGGTCTGGGTTAGGTCTGGGATTTGCGCGCATCTGGCTTATACTTTCGCCTTTTTCGCAAACGTGTTGGCCAGATCCTGGGTATTTTCCGTGTTTGAATCACGTAGTAATGTGGTAACACACTGAAGCAGTCAATTAAACCAGGTTTCGATCAATATTTCAGAGGATAACACCGGTTAGGTCTGGGTTAGGTCTGGGTTATGCCCGCATCTGGCTCATGATTTTGCCTTCTTCGCATACTTGTCGGCCAGATCCTGGGGTTTTTTCGTGTTTGAATCACGTAGTAATGTGGTAACACACTGAAGCTGTCAATTAAGCCTGGTTTCGATCAATATTTTAGAGGATAACACCGGTTAGGTCTGGGTTAGGTCTGGGATTTGCGCGCATCTGGCTTATACTTTCGCCTTTTTCGCAAACTTGGGGCCAGATCCTGGGTATTTTCCGTGTTTGAATCACGTAGTAATGTGGTAACACAGTGAAGCAGTCAATTAAACCTGGTTTCGATCAATATTTTACAGGATAACACCGGTTAGGTCTGGGTTAGGTCTGGGTTATGCCCGCATCTGGCTCATGATTTTGCCTTCTTCGCATACTTGTTGGCCAGATCCTGGGTTTTTTCCGTGTTTGAATCACGTAGTAATGTGGTATCACACTGAAGCAGTCAATTAAACCTGGTTTCGATCAATATTTTAGAGGATAACACCGGTTAGGTCTGGGTTTCGTCTGGGATATGCCCGCATCTGGCTCATGATTTTGCCTTCATCGCATACTTGTTGGCCAGATCCTGGGTTTTTTCCGTGTTTGAATCACGTAGTAATGTGGTAATACACTGAAGCAGTCAATTAAACCTGGTTTCGATCAATATTTCAGAGGATAACACCGGTTAGGTCTGGGTTAGGTCTGGGTTATGCCCGCATCTGGCTCATGATTTTGCCTTCTTCGCATACTTGTTGGCCAGATCCTGGGTTTTTTTCGTGTTTGAATCACGTAGTAATGTGGTAATACACTGAAGCAGTCAATTAAACCTGGTTTCGATCAATATTTCAGAGGATAACACCGGTTAGGTCTGGGTTAGGTCCGGGATATCCCGCAGCTGGCTCATGATTTTGCCTTCTTCGCATACTTGTTGGCCAGATCCTGGGTTTTTTTCGTGTTTGAATCACGTAGTAATGTGGTAACACACTGAAGCTGTCAATTAAACCTGGTTTCGATCAATATTTTAGAGGATAACACCGGTTAGGTCTGGGTTAGGTCTGGGTTATGCCCGCATCTGGCTCATGATTTTGCCTTCATCGCATACTTGTTGGCCAGATCCTGGGTTTTTTCCGTGTTTGAATCACGTAGTAATGTGGTATCACACAGAAGCAGTCAATTAAACCAGGTTTCGATCAATATTTTAGAGGATAACACCGGTTAGGTCTGGGTTAGGTCTGGGTTATGCCCGCATCTGGCTCATGATTTTGCCTTCTTCGCATACTTGTTGGCCAGATCCTGGGTTTTTTTCGTGTTTGAATCACGTAGTAATGAGGTAATACACTGAAGCAGTCAATTAAACCTGGTTTCGATCAATATTTTAGAGGATAACACCGGTTAGGTCTGGGTTAGGTCTGGGATATGCGCGCATCTGGCTTATACTTTCGCCTTTTTCGCAAACTTGTTGGCCAGATCCTGGGTATTTTCCGTGTTTGAAACACGTAGTAATGTGGCAACACACTGAAGCTGTCAATTAAACCTGGTTTCGATCAATATTTTAGAGGATAACACCGGTTAGGTCTGGGTTAGGTCTGGGTTATGCCCGCATCTGGCTCATGATTTTGCCTTCTTCGCATACTTGTTGGCCAGATCCTGGGTTTTTTCCGTGTTTGAATCACGCAGTAATGTGGTAACACACTGAAGCAGTCAATTAAACCTGGTTTCGATCAATATTTCAGAGGATAACACCGGTTAGGTCTGGGTTAGGTCTGGGAAATGCGCGCATCTGGCTTATACTTTCGCCTTTTTCGCAAACTTGTTGGCCAGATCCTGCGTTTTTTTCGTGTTTGAATCACGTAGTAATGTGGTAACACACTGAAGCAGTCAATTAAACCTGGTTTCGATCAATATTTTAGAGGATAACACCGGTTAGGTCTGGGTTAGGTCTGGGTTATGCCCGCATCTGGCTCATGATTTTGCCTTCTTCGCATACTTGTTGGCCAGATCCTGGGTTTTTTTCGTGTTTGAATCACGTAGTAATGAGGTAATACACTGAAGCAGTCAATTAAACCTGGTTTCGATCAATATTTTAGAGGATAACACCGGTTAGGACTGGGTTAGGTCTGGGATATGCGCGCATCTGGCTTATACTTTCGCCTTTTTCGCAAACTTGTTGGCCAGATCCTGGATTTTTTCCGTGTTTGAATCACGTAGTAATGTTGTACCACACTGAGGCAGTCAATTAAACCTGGATTCGGACATTATTTTAGAGGATAACACCGGTTAGGTCTGGGTTAGGTCTGGGTTATGCCCGCATCTGGCTCATGATTTTGCCTTCTTCGCATACTTGTTGGCCAGATCCTGGGTTTTTTTCGTGTTTGAATCATGTAGTAATGTGGTAACACACAGAAGCAGTCAATTAAACCTGGTTTCGATCAATATTTTAGAGGATAACACCGGTTAGGTCTGGGTTAGGTCTGGGTTATGCCCGCATCTGGCTCATGATTTTGCCTTCTTCGCATACTTGTTGGCCAGATCCTGGGTTTTTTCCGTGTTTGAATCACGCAGTAATGTGGTAACACACTGAAGCAGTCAATTAAACCTGGTTTCGATCAATATTTCAGAGGATAACACCGGTTAGGTCTGGGTTAGGTCTGGGAAATGCGCGCATCTGGCTTATACTTTCGCCTTTTTCGCAAACTTGTTGGCCAGATCCTGCGTTTTTTTCGTGTTTGAATCACGTAGTAATGTGGTAACACACTGAAGCAGTCAATTAAACCTGGTTTCGATCAATATTTTAGAGGATAACACCGGTTAGGTCTGGGTTAGGTCTGGGTTATGCCCGCATCTGGCTCATGATTTTGCCTTCTTCGCATACTTGTTGGCCAGATCCTGGGTTTTTTTCGTGTTTGAATCACGTAGTAATGTGGTAATACACTGAAGCAGTCAATTAAACCTGGTTTCGATCAATATTTCAGAGGATAACACCGGTTAGGTCTGGGTTAGGTCTGGGTTATGCCCGCATCTGGCTCATGATTTTGCCTTCTTCGCATACTTGTTGGCCAGATCCTGGGTTTTTTTCGTGTTTGAATCATGTAGTAATGTGGTAACACACAGAAGCAGTCAATTAAACCTGGTTTCGATCAATATTTTAGAGGATAACACCGGTTAGGTCTGGGTTAGGTCTGGGTTATGCCCGCATCTGGCTCATGATTTTGCCTTCTTCGCAAACTTGTTGGCCAGATCCTGGGTATTTTCCGTGTTTGAAACACGTAGTAATGTGGTAACACACTGAAGCTGTCAATTAAACCTGGTTTCGATCAATATTTTAGAGGATAACACCGGTTAGGTCTGGGTTTCTTCTGGGTTATGCCCGCATCTGGCTCATGATTTTGCCTTCTTCGCATACTTGTTGGCCAGATCCTGGGTTTTTTCCGTGTTTGAATCACGCAGTAATGTGGTAACACACTGAAGCAGTCAATTAAACCTGGTTTCGATCAATATTTCAGAGTATAACACCGGTTAGGTCTGGGTTAGGTCTGGGATATGCGCGCATCTGGCTTATACTTTCGCCTTTTTCGCAAACTTGTTGGCCAGATCCTGGGTATTTTCCGTGTTTGAAACACGTAGTAATGTGGTAACACACTGAAGCTGTCAATTAAACCTTGTTTCGATCAATATTTTAGAGGATAACACCGGTTAGGTCCGGGTTAGGTCTGGGTTATGCCCGCATCTGGCTCATGATTTTGCCTTCTTCGCATACTTGTTGGCCAGATCCTGGGTTTTTTCCGTGTTTGAATCACGCAGTAATGTGGTAACACACTGAAGCAGTCAATTAAACCTGGTTTCGATCAATATTTCAGAGGATAACACCGGTTAGGTCTGGGTTAGGTCTGGGTTATGCCCGCATCTGGCTCATGATTTTGCCTTCTTCGCATACTTGTTGGCCAGATCCTGGGTTTTTTTCGTGTTTGAATCACGTAGTAATGTGGTAATACACTGAAGCAGTCAATTAAACCTGGTTTCGATCAATATTTCAGAGGATAACACCGGTTAGGTCTGGGTTAGGTCTGGGTTATGCCCGCATCTGGCTCATGATTTTGCCTTCTTCGCATACTTGTTGGCCATATCCTGGGTTTTTTTCGTGTTTGAATCACGTAGTAATGTGGTAATACACTGAAGCAGTCAATTAAACCTGGTTTCGATGAATATTTTAGAGGATAACACCGGTTAGGTCTGGTTTAGGTCTGGGAAATGCGCGCATCTGGCTTATACTTTCGCCTTTTTCGCAAACTTGTTGGCCAGATCCTGCGTTTTTTTCGTGTTTGAATCACGTAGTAATGTGGTAACACACTGAAGCAGTCAATTAAACCTGGTTTCGATCAATATTTTAGAGGATAACACCGGTTAGGTCTGGGTTAGGTCTGGGTTATGCCCGCATCTGGCTCATGATTTTGCCTTCTTCGCATACAAGTTGGCCAGATCCTGGGTTTTTTCCGTGTTTGAATCACGCAGTAATGTGGTAACACACTGAAGCAGTCAATTAAACCTGGTTTCGATCAATATTTCAGAGGATAACACCGGTTAGGTCTGGGTTAGGTCTGGGTTATGCCCGCATCTGGCTCATGATTTTGCCTTCTTCGCATACTTGTTGGCCAGATCCTGGGTTTTTTTCGTGTTTGAATCACGTAGTAATGTGGTAATACACTGAAGCAGTCAATTAAACCTGGTTTCGATCAATATTTCAGAGGATAACACCGGTTAGGTCTGGGTTAGGTCTGGGTTATGCCCGCATCTGGCTCATGATTTTGCCTTCTTCGCATACTTGTTGGCCAGATCCTGGGTTTTTTCCGTGTTTGAATCACGCAGTAATGTGGTAACACACTGAAGCAGTCAATTAAACCTGGTTTCGATCAATATTTCAGAGGATAACACCGGTTAGGTCTGGGTTAGGTCTGGGAAATGCGCGCATCTGGCTTATACTTTCGCCTTTTTCGCAAACTTGTTGGCCAGATCCTGCGTTTTTTTCGTGTTTGAATCACGTAGTAATGTGGTAACACACTGAAGCAGTCAATTAAACCTGGTTTCGATCAATATTTTAGAGGATAACACCGGTTAGGTCTGGGTTAGGTCTGGGTTATGCCCGCATCTGGCTCATGATTTTGCCTTCTTCGCATACTTGTTGGCCAGATCCTGGGTTTTTTTCGTGTTTGAATCACGTAGTAATGTGGTAATACACTGAAGCAGTCAATTAAACCTGGTTTCGATCAATATTTCAGAGGATAACACCGGTTAGGTCTGGGTTAGGTCTGGGTTATGCCCGCATCTGGCTCATGATTTTGCCTTCTTCGCATACTTGTTGGCCAGATCCTGGGTTTTTTTCGTGTTTGAATCATGTAGTAATGTGGTAACACACAGAAGCAGTCAATTAAACCTGGTTTCGATCAATATTTTAGAGGATAACACCGGTTAGGTCTGGGTTAGGTCTGGGTTATGCCCGCATCTGGCTCATGATTTTGCCTTCTTCGCAAACTTGTTGGCCAGATCCTGGGTATTTTCCGTGTTTGAAACACGTAGTAATGTGGTAACACACTGAAGCTGTCAATTAAACCTGGTTTCGATCAATATTTTAGAGGATAACACCGGTTAGGTCTGGGTTTCTTCTGGGTTATGCCCGCATCTGGCTCATGATTTTGCCTTCTTCGCATACTTGTTGGCCAGATCCTGGGTTTTTTCCGTGTTTGAATCACGCAGTAATGTGGTAACACACTGAAGCAGTCAATTAAACCTGGTTTCGATCAATATTTCAGAGTATAACACCGGTTAGGTCTGGGTTAGGTCTGGGATATGCGCGCATCTGGCTTATACTTTCGCCTTTTTCGCAAACTTGTTGGCCAGATCCTGGGTATTTTCCGTGTTTGAAACACGTAGTAATGTGGTAACACACTGAAGCTGTCAATTAAACCTTGTTTCGATCAATATTTTAGAGGATAACACCGGTTAGGTCCGGGTTAGGTCTGGGTTATGCCGGCATCTGGCTCATGATTTTGCCTTCTTCGCATACTTGTTGGCCAGATCCTGGGTTTTTACCGTGTTTGAATCACGCAGTAATGTGGTAACACACTGAAGCAGTCAATTAAACCTGGTTTCGATCAATATTTCAGAGGATAACACCGGTTAGGTCTGGGTTAGGTCTGGGTTATGCCCGCATCTGGCTCATGATTTTGCCTTCTTCGCATACTTGTTGGCCAGATCCTGGGTTTTTTTCGTGTTTGAATCACGTAGTAATGTGGTAATACACTGAAGCAGTCAATTAAACCTGGTTTCGATCAATATTTCAGAGGATAACACCGGTTAGGTCTGGGTTAGGTCTGGGTTATGCCCGCATCTGGCTCATGATTTTGCCTTCTTCGCATACTTGTTGGCCATATCCTGGGTTTTTTTCGTGTTTGAATCACGTAGTAATGTGGTAATACACTGAAGCAGTCAATTAAACCTGGTTTCGATGAATATTTTAGAGGATAACACCGGTTAGGTCTGGTTTAGGTCTGGGAAATGCGCGCATCTGGCTTATACTTTCGCCTTTTTCGCAAACTTGTTGGCCAGATCCTGCGTTTTTTTCGTGTTTGAATCACGTAGTAATGTGGTAACACACTGAAGCAGTCAATTAAACCTGGTTTCGATCAATATTTTAGAGGATAACACCGGTTAGGTCTGGGTTAGGTCTGGGTTATGCCCGCATCTGGCTCATGATTTTGCCTTCTTCGCATACTTGTTGGCCAGATCCTGGGTTTTTTCCGTGTTTGAATCACGCAGTAATGTGGTAACACACTGAAGCAGTCAATTAAACCTGGTTTCGATCAATATTTCAGAGGATAACACCGGTTAGGTCTGGGTTAGGTCTGGGTTATGCCCGCATCTGGCTCATGATTTTGCCTTCTTCGCATACTTGTTGGCCAGATCCTGGGTTTTTTTCGTGTTTGAATCACGTAGTAATGTGGTAATACACTGAAGCAGTCAATTAAACCTGGTTTCGATCAATATTTCAGAGGATAACACCGGTTAGGTCTGGGTTAGGTCTGGGTTATGCCCGCATCTGGCTCATGATTTTGCCTTCTTCGCATACTTGTTGGCCAGATCCTGGGTTTTTTTCGTGTTTGAATCACGTAGTAATGTGGTAATACATTGAAGCAGTCAATTAAACCTGGTTTCGATGAATATTTTAGAGGATAACACCGGTTAGGTCTGGTTTAGGTCTGGGAAATGCGCGCATCTGGCTTATACTTTCGCCTTTTTCGCAAACTTGTTGGCCAGATCCTGCGTTTTTTTCGTGTTTGAATCACGTAGTAATGTGGTAACACACTGAAGCAGTCAATTAAACCTGGTTTCGATCAATATTTTAGAGGATAACACCGGTTAGGTCTGGGTTAGGTCTGGGTTATGCCCGCATCTGGCTCATGATTTTGCCTTCTTCGCATACTTGTTGGCCAGATCCTGGGTTTTTTTCGTGTTTGAATCACGTAGTAATGAGGTAATACACTGAAGCAGTCAATTAAACCTGGTTTCGATCAATATTTTAGAGGATAACACCGGTTAGGTCTGGGTTAGGTCTGGGATATGCGCGCATCTGGCTTATACTTTCGCCTTTTTCGCAAACTTGTTGGCCAGATCCTGGATTTTTTCCGTGTTTGAATCACGTAGTAATGTTGTACCACACTGAGGCAGTCAATTAAACCTGGATTCGGACATTATTTTAGAGGATAACACCGGTTAGGTCTGGGTTAGGTCTGGGTTATGCCCGCATCTGGCTCATGATTTTGCCTTCTTCGCATACTTGTTGGCCAGATCCTGGGTTTTTTTTGTGTTTGAATCACGTAGTAATGTGGTAATACACTGAAGCAGTCAATTAAACCTGGTTTCGATCAATATTTTAGAGGATAACACCGGTTAGGTCTGGGTTAGGTCTGGGTTATGCCCGCATCTGGCTCATGATTTTGCCTTCTTCGCATACTTGTTGGCCAGATCCTGGGTTTTTTTCGTGTTTGAATCACGTAGTAATGTGGTAACACACTGAAGCAGTCAATTAAACCTGGTTTCGATCAATATTTTAGAGGATAACACCGGTTAGGTCTGGATTAGGTCTGGGTTATGCCCGCATCTGGCTCATGATTTTGCCTTCTTCGCATACTTGTTGGCCAGATCCTGGGTTTTTTTCGTGTTTGAATCACGTAGTAATGTGGTAACACACTGAAGCAGTCAATTAAACCTGGTTTCGATCAATATTTCAGAGGATAACACCGGTTAGGTCTGGGTTAGGTCTGGGTTATGCCCGCATCTGGCTCATGATTTTGCCTTCTTCGCATACTTGTTGGCCAGATCCTGGGTTTTTTTCGTGTTTGAATCACGTAGTAATGTGGTAACACACTGAAGCAGTCAATTAAACCTGGTTTCGATCAATATTTTAGAGGATCACACAGGTTGGGTCTGGGTTAGGTCCGGGATATGCCCGCATCTGGCTCATGGTTTTGCCTTCTTCGCATACTTGTTGGCCAGATCCTGGGTTTTTTTCGTGTTTGAATCACGTAGTAATGTGGTAACACACTGAAGCTGTCAATTAAACCTGGTTTCGATCAATATTTTAGAGGATGACACCGGTTAGGTCAGGGTTAGGTCTGGGATATGCGGGCATCTGGCTTATACTTTCACCTTTTTCGCAAACTTGTTGGCCAGATCCTGGGTTTCTTTCGTGTTTGAATCACGTAGTAATGTGGTAACACACTGAAGCTGTCAATTAAACCTGATTTTGATCAATATTTTAGAGGATAACACCGGTTAGGTCTGGGTTAGGTCTGGGAAATGCGCGCATCTGGCTAATACTTTCGCCTTCTTCGCATACTTGTTGGTCAGATCCTGGGTTTTTTCCGTGTTTGATCACGTAGTAATGTGGTAACACACTGAAGCAGACAATAAAACCTGGTTTCGATCAATATTTTAGAGGATAACACCGGTTAGGTCTGGGTTAGGTCTGGGATTTGCGCGCATCTGGCTTATACATTCGCCTTTTTCGCAAACTTGTTGGCCAGATCCTGGGTATTTTCCGTGCTTGAATCACGTAGTAATGTGGTAACACACTGAAGCAGTCAATTTAACCTGGTTTCGATCAATATTTCAGAGGATAACACCGGTTAGGTCTGGGTTAGGTCTGGGATATGCGCGCATCTGGCTTATACTTTCGCCTTTTTCGCAAACTTTTTGGCTAGATCCTGGGTTTTTTTCGGGTTTGAATAACGCAGTAATGTGGTACCACACGGAAGCAGTCAATTAAACCTGGTTTCGATCAATATTTCAGAGGATAACACCGGTTAGGTCTTGGTTAGGTCCGGGATATGCCCGCATCTGGCTCATGATTTTGCCTTCTTCGCATACTTGTTGGCCAGATCCTGGGTTTTTTTCGTGTTTGAATCAGGTAGTAATGTGGTAACACACAGAAGCAGTCAATTAAACCTGGTTTCGATCAATATTTTAGAGGATAACACCGGTTAGGTCTGGGTTAGGTCTGGGTTATGCCCGCATCTGGCTCATGATTTTGCCTTCTTCGCATACTTGTTGGCCAGATCCTGGGTTTTTTTCGTGTTTGAATCACGTAGTAATGTGGTAACACACTGAAGCAGTCAATTAAACCTGGTTTCGATCAATATTTCAGAGGATAACACCGGTTAGGTCTGGATTAGGTCTGGGTTATGCCCGCATCTGGCTCATGATTTTGCCTTCTTCGCATACTTGTTGGCCAGATCCTGGGTTTTTTTCGTGTTTGAATCACGTAGTAATGTGGTAACACACTGAAGCTGTCAATTAAACCTGGTTTCGATAAATAGTTTAGAGGATAACACCGGTTAGGTCTGGGTTAGGTCTGGGTTATGCCCGCATCTGGCTCATGATTTTACCTTCATCGCATACTTGTTGGCCAAATCCTGGGTTTTTTCCGTGTTTGAATCACGTAGTAATGTGGTAACACACTGAAGCAGTCAATTAAACCTGGTTTCGATCAATATTTCAGAGGATAACACCGGTTAGGTCTGGGTTAGGTCTGGGAAATGCGCGCATCTGGCTTATACTTTCACCTTTTTCGCAAACTTGTTGGCCAGATCCTGGGTTTTTTCCGTGTTTGAATCACGTAGTCATGTGGTAACACACTGAAGCAGTCAATAAAACCTGGTTTCGATCAATATTTTAGAGGATAACACCGGTTAGGTCTGGGATTTGCGCGCATCTGGCTCATACTTTCGCCTTTTTCGCAAACTTGTTGGCCAGATCCTGGGTATTTTCCGTGTTTGAATCACGTAGTAATGTGGTAACACACTGAAGCAGTCAATTAAACCTGGTTTCGATCAATATTTCAGAGGATTACACCGGTAAGGTCTGGGTTAGGTCTGGGTTATGCCCGCATCTGGCTCATGATTTTGCCTTCTTCGCATACTTGTTGGCCAGATCCTGGGTTTTTTTCGTGTTTGAATCACGTAGGAATGTGGTAACACACTGAAGCAGTCAATTAAACCTGGTTTCGATCAATATTTTAGAGGATAACACCGGTTAGGTCTGTGTTAGGTCCGGGATATGCCCGCATCTGACTCATGATTTTGCCTTCTTCGCATACTTGTTGGCCAGATCCTGGGTTTTTTTCGTGTTTGAATCACGTAGTAATGTGGTAACACACTGAAGCTGTCAATTAAACCTGGTTTCGATCAATATTTTAGAGGATAACACCGGTTAGGTCTGGGTTAGGTCCGGGATATGCCCGCATCTGGCTCATGATTTTGCCTTCTTCGCAAAGTTGTTGGCCAGTTCCTGGGTTTTTTTCGTGTTTGAATCACGTAGTAATGTGGTAACACACTGAAGCAGTCAATTAAACCTGGTTTCGATCAATATATCAGAGGATAACACCGGTTAGGTCTGGGTTAGGTCTGGGAAATGCGCGCATCTGGCTTATACTTTCGCCTTCTTCGCATACTTGTTGATCAGATCCTGGGGTTTTTCCGTGTTTGATCACGTAGTAATGTGGTAACACACTGAAGCAGTCAATAAAACCTGGTTTCGATCAATATTTTAGAGGATAACACCGGTTAGGTCTGGGTTAGGTCTGGGATTTGCGCGCATCTGGCTTATACTTTCGCCTTTTTCGCAAACTTGTTGGCCAGATCCTGGGTATTTTCCGTGTTTGAATCACGTAGTAATGTGGTAACACACTGAAGCAGTCAATTAAACCTGGTTTCGATCAATATTTTAGAGGATAACACCGGTTAGGTCTGGGTTAGGTCCGGGATATGCCCGCATCTGGCTCATGATTTTGCCTTCTTCGCATACTTGTTGGCCAGATCCTGGGTTTTTTTCGTGTTTGAATCACGTAGTAATGTGGTAACACACAGAAGCTGTCAATTAAACCTGGTTTCGATAAATATTTTAGAGGATAACACCGGTTAGGTCTGGGTTAGGTCTGGGTTATGCCCGCATCTGGCTCATGATTTTGCCTTCATCGCATACTTGTTGGTCAAATCCTGGGTTTTTCCGTGTTTGAATCACGTAGTAATGTAGTAACACACTGAAGCAGTCAATTAAACCTGGTTTCGATCAATATTTCAGAGGATAACACCGGTTAGGTCTGTGTTAGGTCCGGGATATGCCCGCATCTGGCTCATGATTTTGCCTTCTTCGCATACTTGTTGGCCAGATCCTGGGTTTTTTTCGTGTTTGAATCACGTAGTAATGTGGTAACACACTGAAGCTGTCAATTAAACCCGGTTTCGATCAATATTTTAGAGGATAACACAGGTTGGGTCTGGGTTAGGTCCGGGATATGCCCGCATCTGGCTCATGATTTTGCCTTCTTCGCATACTTGTTGGCCAGATCCTGGGTTTTTTTCGTGTTTGAATCACGTAGTAATGTGGTAACACACTGAAGCAGTCAATTAAACCTGGTTTCGATCAATATTTTAGAGGATCACACAGGTTGGGTCTGGGTTAGGTCCGGGATATGCCCGCATCTGGCTCATGGTTTTGCCTTCTTCGCATACTTGTTGGCCAGATCCTGGGTTTTTTTCGTGTTTGAATCACGTAGCAATGTGGTAACACACTGAAGCTGTCAATTAAACCTGGTTTCGATCAATATTTTAGAGGATGACACCGGTTAGGTCAGGGTTAGGTCTGGGATATGCGGGCATCTGGCTTATACTTTCACCTTTTTCGCAAACTTGTTGGCCAGATCCTGGGTTTTTTTCGTGTTTGAATCACGTAGTAATGTGGTAACACACTGAAGCTGTCAATTAAACCTGATTTTGATCAATATTTTAGAGGATAACACCGGTTAGGTCTGGATTAGGTCTGGGAAATGCGCGCATCTGGCTAATACTTTCGCCTTCTTCGCATACTTGTTGGTCAGATCCTGGGTTTTTTCCGTGTTTGATCACGTAGTAATGTGGTAACACACTGAAGCAGACAATAAAACCTGGTTTCGATCAATATTTTAGAGGATAACACCGGTTAGGTCTGGGTTAGGTCTGGGATTTGCGCGCATCTGGCTTATACATTCGCCTTTTTCGCAAACTTGTTGGCCAGATCCTGGGTATTTTCCGTGCTTGAATCACGTAGTAATGTGGTAACACACTGAAGCAGTCAATTTAACCTGGTTTCGATCAATATTTCAGAGGATAACACCGGTTAGGTCTGGGTTA
The DNA here is from genome assembly GCF_051014445.1 of Colletes latitarsis. Lineage (NCBI taxonomy): Eukaryota > Metazoa > Arthropoda > Insecta > Hymenoptera > Colletidae > Colletes > Colletes latitarsis. The sequence continues at coordinate 1,535,014 of NC_135145.1, read as the reverse complement.
GGTCTGGGATATGCGCGCATCTGGCTTATACTTTCGCCTTTTTCGCAAACTTTTTGGCTAGATCCTGGGTTTTTTTCGGGTTTGAATAACGCAGTAATGTGGTACCACACGGAAGCAGTCAATTAAACCTGGTTTCGATCAATATTTCAGAGGATAACACCGGTTAGGTCTGGGTTAGGTCCGGGATATGCCCGCATCTGGCTCATGATTTTGCCTTCTTCGCATACTTGTTGGCCAGATCCTGGGTTTTTTTCGTGTTTGAATCAGGTAGTAATGTGGTAACACACAGAAGCAGTCAATTAAACCTGGTTTCGATCAATATTTTAGAGGATAACACCGGTTAGGTCTGGGTTAGGTCCGGGATATGCCCGCATCTGGCTCATGATTTTGCCTTCTTCGCATACTTGTTGGCCAGATCCTGGGTTTTTTTCGTGTTTGAATCAGGTAGTAATGTGGTAACACACTGAAGCAGTCAATTAAACCTGGTTTCGATCAATATTTCAGAGGATAACACCGGTTAGGTCTGGGTTAGGTCTGGGTTATGCCCGCATCTGGCTCATGATTTTGCCTTCTTCGCATACTTGTTGGCCAGATCCTGGGTTTTTTTCGTGTTTGAATCACGTAGTAATGTGGTAACACACTGAAGCTGTCAATTAAACCTGGTTTCGATAAATAGTTTAGAGGATAACACCGGTTAGGTCTGGGTTAGGTCTGGGTTATGCCCGCATCTGGCTCATGATTTTACCTTCATCGCATACTTGTTGGCCAAATCCTGGGTTTTTTTCGTGTTTGAATCACGTAGTAATGTGGTAACACACTGAAGCTGTCAATTAAACCTGATTTTGATCAATATTTTAGAGGATAACACCGGTTAGGTCTGGATTAGGTCTGGGAAATGCGCGCATCTGGCTAATACTTTCGCCTTCTTCGCATACTTGTTGGTCAGATCCTGGGTTTTTTCCGTGTTTGATCACGTAGTAATGTGGTAACACACTGAAGCAGACAATAAAACCTGGTTTCGATCAATATTTTAGAGGATAACACCGGTTAGGTCTGGGTTAGGTCTGGGATTTGCGCGCATCTGGCTTATACATTCGCCTTTTTCGCAAACTTGTTGGCCAGATCCTGGGTATTTTCCGTGCTTGAATCACGTAGTAATGTGGTAACACACTGAAGCAGTCAATTTAACCTGGTTTCGATCAATATTTCAGAGGATAACACCGGTTAGGTCTGGGTTAGGTCTGGGATATGCGCGCATCTGGCTTATACTTTCGCCTTTTTCGCAAACTTTTTGGCTAGATCCTGGGTTTTTTTCGGGTTTGAATAACGCAGTAATGTGGTACCACACGGAAGCAGTCAATTAAACCTGGTTTCGATCAATATTTCAGAGGATAACACCGGTTAGGTCTGGGTTAGGTCCGGGATATGCCCGCATCTGGCTCATGATTTTGCCTTCTTCGCATACTTGTTGGCCAGATCCTGGGTTTTTTTCGTGTTTGAATCAGGTAGTAATGTGGTAACACACAGAAGCAGTCAATTAAACCTGGTTTCGATCAATATTTTAGAGGATAACACCGGTTAGGTCTGGGTTAGGTCCGGGATATGCCCGCATCTGGCTCATGATTTTGCCTTCTTCGCATACTTGTTGGCCAGATCCTGGGTTTTTTTCGTGTTTGAATCAGGTAGTAATGTGGTAACACACTGAAGCAGTCAATTAAACCTGGTTTCGATCAATATTTCAGAGGATAACACCGGTTAGGTCTGGGTTAGGTCTGGGTTATGCCCGCATCTGGCTCATGATTTTGCCTTCTTCGCATACTTGTTGGCCAGATCCTGGGTTTTTTTCGTGTTTGAATCACGTAGTAATGTGGTAACACACTGAAGCTGTCAATTAAACCTGGTTTCGATAAATAGTTTAGAGGATAACACCGGTTAGGTCTGGGTTAGGTCTGGGTTATGCCCGCATCTGGCTCATGATTTTACCTTCATCGCATACTTGTTGGCCAAATCCTGGGTTTTTTCCGTGTTTGAATCACGTAGTAATGTGGTAACACACTGAAGCAGTCAATTAAACCTGGTTTCGATCAATATTTCAGAGGATAACACCGGTTAGGTCTGGGTTAGGTCTGGGAAATGCGCGCATCTGGCTTATACTTTCACCTTTTTCGCAAACTTGTTGGCCAGATCCTGGGTTTTTTCCGTGTTTGAATCACGTAGTCATGTGGTAACACACTGAAGCAGTCAATAAAACCTGGTTTCGATCAATATTTTAGAGGATAACACCGGTTAGGTCTGGGTTAGGTCTGGGATTTGCGCGCATCTGGCTCATACTTTCGCCTTTTTCGCAAACTTGTTGGCCAGATCCTGGGTATTTTCCGTGTTTGAATCACGTAGTAATGTGGTAACACACTGAAGCAGTCAATTAAACCTGGTTTCGATCAATATTTCAGAGGATTACACCGGTAAGGTCTGGGTTAGGTCTGGGTTATGCCCGCATCTGGCTCATAATTTTGCCTTCTTCGCATACTTGTTGGCCAGATCCTGGGTTTTTTTCGTGTTTGAATCATGTAGTAATGTGGTAACACACTGAAGCAGTCAATTAAACCTGGTATCGATCAATATTTTGGAGGATAACACCGGTTAGGTCTGGGTTAGGTCTGGGTTATGCCCGCATCTGGATCATGATTTTGCCTTCTTCGCATACTTGTTGGCCAGATCCTGGGTTTTTTTCGTGTTTGAATCACGTAGTAATGTGGTAATACACTGAAGCAGTCAATAAAACCTGGTTTCGATCAATATTTTAGAGGATAACATCGGTTAGGTCTGGGTTAGGTCTGGGTTATGCCCGCATCTGGCTCATGATTTTGCCTTCTTCGCATACTTGTTGGCCAGATCCTGGGGTTTTTTCGTGTTTGAATCACGTAGTAATGTGGTAACACACTGAAGCAGTCAATTAAACCTGGTTTCGAACAATATTTTAGAGGATAACACCGGTTAGGTCTGGGTTATGTCTGGGAAATGACCGCATCTGGCTTATACTTTCGCCTTTTTCGCAAACTTGTTGGCCAGATCCTGGGTTTTTTTCGTGTTTGAATCATGTAGTAATGTGGTAACACACTGAAGCAGTCAATTAAACCTGGTTTCGATCAATATTTTAGAGGATAACACCGGTTAGGTCTGGGTTAGGTCTGGGTTATGCCCGCATCTGGCCCATGATCTTGCCTTCTTCGCATACTTGTTGGCCAGATCCTGAGTTTTTTTCGTGTTTGAATCACGTAGTAATGTGGTAATACACTGAAGCAGTCAATAAAACCTGGTTTCGATCAATATTTTAGAGGATAACACCGGTTAGGTCTGGGGTAGGTCTGGGTTATGCCCGCATCTGGCACATGATTTTGCCTTCTTCGCATACTTGTTGGCCAGATCCTGGGCTTTTTTCGTGTTTGAATCACGTAGTAATGTGGTAATACACTGAAGCAGTCAATAAAACCTGGTTTCGATCAATATTTTAGAGGATAACACCGGTTAGGTCTGGGTTAGGTCTGGGTTATGCCCGCATCTGGCTCATGATTTTGCCTTCCTCGCATACTTGTTGGCCAGATCCTGGGGTTTTTTCGTGTTTGAATCATGTAGTAATGTGGTAACACACTGAAGCAGTCAATTAAACCTGGTTTCGATCAATATTTTAGAGGATAACACCGGTTAGGTCTGGGTTAGGTCTGGGTTATGCCCGCATCTGGCCCATGATCTTGCCTTCTTCGCATACTTGTTGGCCAGATCCTGGGTTTTTTTCGTGTTTGAATCACGTAGTAATGTGGTAATACACTGAAGCAGTCAATAAAACCTGGTTTCGATCAATATTTTAGAGGATAACACCGGTTAGGTCTGGGTTAGGTCTGGGTTATGCCCGCATCTGGCACATGATTTTGCCTTCTTCGCATACTTGTTGGCCAGATCCTGGGCTTTTTTCGTGTTTGAATCACGTAGTAATGTGGTAATACACTGAAGCAGTCAATAAAACCTGGTTTCGATCAATATTTTAGAGGATAACACCGGTTAGGTCTGGGTTAGGTCTGGGTTATGCCCGCATCTGGCTCATGATTTTGCCTTCCTCGCATACTTGTTGGCCAGATCCTGGGGTTTTTTCGTGTTTGAATCACGTAGTAATGTGGTAACACATTGAAGCAGTCAATTAAACCTGGTTTCGATGAATATTTTAGAGGATAACACCGGATAGGTCTGGGATAGGTCCGGGATATGCCCGCATCTGGCTCATGATTTTGCCTTCTTCGCATACTTGTTGGCCAGATCCTGGGTTTTTTTCGTGTTTGAATCACGTAGTAATGTGGTAACACACTGAAGCAGTCAATTACACCTGGTTTCGATCAATATTTCAGAGGATAGCACCGGTTAGGTCTGGGTTAGGTCTGGGATATGCGCGCATCTGGCTTATACTTTCGCCTTTTTCGCAAACTTGTTGACCAGATCCTGGGTTTTTTCCGTGTTTGAATCACGTAGTAATGTGGTAACACACTGAAGCAGTCAATTAAACCTGGTTTCGATCAATATTTCAGAGGATAACACCGGTTAGGTCTGGGTTAGGTCTGTGATATGCGCACATCTGGCTTATACTTTCGCCTTTTTCGCAAACTTCTTGGCTAGATCCTGGGTTTTTTTCGGGTTTGAATAACGCAGTAATGTGGTACCACACGGAAGCAGTCAATTAAACCTGGTTTCGATCAATATTTCAGAGGATAACACCGGTTAGGTCTGGGTTAGGTCCGGGATATGCCCGCATCTGGCTCATGATTTTGCCTTCTTCGCATACTTGTTGGCCAGATCCTGGGTTTTTTTCGTGTTTGAATCAGGTAGTAATGTGGTAACACACTGAAGCAGTCAATTAAACCTGGTTTCGATCAATATTTTAGAGGATAACACCGGTTAGGTCTGGGTTAGGTCCGGGATATGCCCGCATCTGGCTCATGATTTTGCCTTCTTCGCATAATTGTTGGCCAGATCCTGGGTTTTTTTCGTGTTTGAATCAGGTAGTAATGTGGTAACACACTGAAGCAGTCAATTAAACCTGGTTTCGATCAATATTTCAGAGGATAACACCGGTTAGGTCTGGGTTAGGTCTGAGTTATGCCCGCATCTGGCTCATGATTTTGCCTTCTTCGCATACTTGTTGGCCAGATCCCGGGTTTTTTTCGTGTTTGAATCACGTAGTAATGTGGTAACACACTGAAGCAGTCAATTAAACCTGGTTTCGATCAATATTTTAGAGGATAACCCCGGTTAGGTCTGGGTTAGGTCTGGGTTATGCCCGCATCTGGCTCATGATTTTGCCTTCTTCGCATACTTGTTGGCCAGATCCCGGTATTTTTCGTGTTTGAATCACGTAGTAATGTGGTAACACACTGAAGCAGTCAATTAAACCAGGTTGCGATCTATATTTTAGAGGATAACACCGGTTAGGTCTGGGTTAGGTCTGGGTTATGCCCGCATCTGGCTCATGATTTTGCCTTCTTCGCATACTTGTTGGCCAGATACTGGGTTTTTTTCGTGTTTGAATCACGTAGTAATGTGGTAACACACTGTAGCTGTCAATTAAACCTGGTTTCGATCAATATTTTAGAGGATAACACCGGTTAGGTCTGGGTTAGGTTTGGGATATGCGCGCATCTGGCTTATACTTTCACCTTTTTCGCAAACTTGTTGGCCAGATCCTGGGTTTTTTCCGTGTTTGATCACGTAGTAATGTGGTAACACACTGAAGCAGTCAATAAAACCTGGTTTCGATCAATATTTTAGAGGATAACACCGGTTAGGTCTGGGTTAGGTCTGGGTTATGCCCGCATCTGGCTCATGATTTTGCCTTCTTCGCATACTTGTTGGCCAGATCCTGGGTTTTTTTCGTGTTTGAATCACGTAGTAATGTGGTAACACACTGAAGCAGTCAATTAAACCTGGTTTCGATCAATATTTTAGAGGATAACACCGGTTAGGTCTGGGATAGGTCCGGGATATGCCCGCATCTGGCTTATACTTTCGCCTTTTTCGCAAACTTGTTGGCTAGATCCTGGGTTATTTTCCGGTTTGAATAACGCAGTAATGTGGTACCACACTGAAGCAGTCAATTAAACCTGGTTTCGATCAATATTATAGAGGATAACACCGGTTAGGTCTGGGATAGGTCCGGGATATGCCCGCATCTGGCTCATGATTTTGCCTTCTTCGCATACTTGTTGGCCAGATCCTGGGTTTTTTTCGTGTTTGAATCACGTAGTAATGTGGTAACACACTGAAGCTGTCAATTAAACGTGGTTTCGATCAATATTTTAGAGGATAACACCGGTTAGGTCTGGGTTATGCCCGCATCTGGCTCATAATTTTGCCTTCTTCGCATACTTGTTGGCCAGATCCTGGGTTTTTTTCGTGTTTGAATCACGTAGTAATGTGGTAACACACTGAAGCTGTCAATTAAACGTGGTTTCGATCAATATTTTAGAGGATAACACCGGTTAGGTCTGGGTTATGCCCGCATCTGGCTCATAATTTTGCCTTCTTCGCATACTTGTTGGCCAGATCCTGGGTTTTTTTCGTGTTTGAATCACGTAGTAATGTGGTAATACACTGAAGCAGTCAATAAAACCTGGTTTCGATCAATATTTTAGAGGATAACACCGGTTTGGTCTGGGTTAGGTCTGGGTTATGCCCGCATCTGGCTCATGATTTGGTCTTCTTCGCATACTTGTTGGCCAGACCCTGGGTTTCTTTCGTGTTTGAATCACGTAGTAATGTGGTAACACACTGAAGCAGTCAATTAAACCTGGTTTCGATCAATATTTTAGAGGTTAACACCGGTTTGGTCTGGGTTAGGTCTGGGTTATGCCCGCATCTGGCCTATACTTTCGCCTTTTTCGCAAACTTGTTGGCCAGATACTGGGTATTTTCCGTGTTTGAATCACGTAGTAATGTGGTAACACACTGAAGCAGTCAATTAAACCTGGTTTCGATCAATATTTCAGAGGATAACACCGGTTAGGTCTGGGTTAGGTCTGGGTTTTGCCCGCATCTGGCTCATGATTTTGCCTTCTTCGCATACTTGTTGGCCAGATCCTGGGTTTTTTCCGTGTTTGAATCACGTAGTAATGTTGTACCACACTGAGGCAGTCAATAAAACCTGGATTCCGATATTATTTTAGAGGATAACACCGGTTAGGTCTGGGTTAGGTCTGGGTTATGCCCGCATCTGGCTCATAATTTTGCCTTCTTCGCATACTTGTTGGCCAGATCCTGGATTTTTTTCGTGTTTGAATCATGTAGTAATGTGGTAACACACTGAAGCAGTCAATTAAACCTGGTTTCGATCAATATTTTAGAGGATAACACCGGTTAGGTCGGGGTTAGGTCTGGGTTATGCCCGCATCTGGCTCATGATTTTGCCTTCTTCGCATACTTGTTGGCCAGATCCTGGGTTTTTTTCGTGTTTGAATCATGTAGTAATGTGGTAACACACTGAAGCAGTCAATTAAACCTGGTTTCGATCAATATTTTAGAGGATAACACCGGTTTGGTCTGGGTTAGGTCTGGGTTATGCCCGCATCTGGCTCATGATTTTGCCTTCTTCGCATACTTGTTGGCCAGATCCTGGGTTTTTTTCGTGTTTGAATCACGTAGTAATGTGGTAACACACTGAAGCAGTCAATTAAACCTGGTTTCGATCAATATTTTAGAGGATAACGCCGGTTAGGTCTGGGTTAGGTCTGCGAAATGCGCGCATCTGGCTTATACTTTCGCCTTCTTCGCATACTTGTTGGTCAGATCCTGGGCTTTTTTCGTGTTTGAATCCCGTAGGAATGTGGTAACACACTGAAGCAGTCAATTAAACCTGGTTTCGATCAATATTTTAGAGGATAACACCGGTTAGGTCTGGGTTAGGTCTGGGATTTGCGCGCATCTGGCTTATGCTTTCGCCTTTTTCGCAAACTTGTTGGCCAGATACTGGGTATTTTCCGTGTTTGAATCATGTAGTAATGTGGTAACACACTGAAGCAGTCAATTAAACCTGGTTTCGATCAATATTTCAGAGGATAACACCGGTTAGGTCTGGGTTAGGTCTGGGTTATGCCCGCATCTGGCTCATGATTTTGCCTTCTTCGCATACTTGTTGGCCAGATCCTGGGTTTTTTTCGTGTTTGAATCACGTAGTAATGTGGTAATACACTGAAGCAGTCAATAAAACCTGGTTTCGATCAATATTTTAGAGGATAACACCGGTTAGGTCTGGGTTAGGTCTGCGTTATGCCCGCATCTGGCTCATGATTTTGCCTTCTTCGCATACTTGTTGGCCAGATCCTGGGTTTTTTTCGTGTTTGAATCACGTTGTAATGTGGTAACACACTGAAGCAGTCAATTAAACCTGGTTTCGATCAATATTTTAGAGGATAACACCGGTTAGGTCTGGGTTAGGTCTGGGATTTGCGCGCATCTGGCTTATACTTTCGCCTTTTTCGCAAACTTGTTGGCCAGATCCTGGGTATTTTCCGTGTTTGAATCACGTAGTAATGTGGTAACACACTGAAGCTGTCAATTAAACCTGGTTTCGATCAATATTTTAGAGGATAACACCGGTTAGGTCTGGGTTAGGTCTGGGTTATGCCCGCATCTGGCTCATGATTTTGCCTTCTTCGCATACTTGTTGGCCAGATCCTGGGGTTTTTCCGTGTTTGAATCACGCAGTAATGTGGTAACACACTGAAGCAGTCAATTAAACCTGGTTTCGATCAATATTTCAGAGGATAACACCGGTTAGGTCTGGGTTAGGTCTGGGTTATGCCCGCATCTGGCTCATGATTTTGCCTTCTTCGCATACTTGTTGGCCAGATCCTGGGTTTTTTTCGTGTTTGAATCACGTAGTAATGTGGTAATACACTGAAGCAGTCAATTAAACCTGGTTTCGATCAATATTTCAGAGGATAACACCGGTTAGGTCTGGGTTAGGTCTGGGTTATGCCCGCATCTGGCTCATGATTTTGCCTTCTTCGCATACTTGTTGGCCAGATCCTGGGTTTTTTTCGTGTTTGAATCACGTAGTAATGTGGTAATACACTGAAGCAGTCAATTAAACCTGGTTTCAATCTATATTATAGAGGATAACACCGGTTAGGTCTGGGTTAGGTCTGGGAAATGCGCGCATCTGGCTTATACTTTCGCCTTTTTCGCAAACTTGGTGGCCAGATCCTGGATTTTCCCCGTGTTTGAATCACGTAGTAATGTTGTACCACACTGAGGCAGTCAATTAAACCTGGATTCGGACATTATTTTAGAGGATAACACCGGTTAGGTCTGGGTTAGGTCTGGGTTATGCCCGCATCTGGCTCATGATTTTGCCTTCTTCGCATACTTGTTGGCCAGATCCTGGGTTTTTTTCGTGTTTGAGTCATGTAGTAATGTGGTAACACACAGAAGCAGTCAATTAAACCTGGTTTCGATCAATATTTTAGAGGATAACACCGGTTAGGTCTGGGTTAGGTCTGGGTTATGCCCGCATCTGGCTCATGATTTTGCCTTCTTCGCATACTTGTTGGCCAGATCCTGGGTTTTTTTCGTGTTTGAATCACGTAGTAATGTGGTAACACACTGAAGCAGTCAATTAAACCTGGTTTCGATCAATATTTTAAAGGATAACACCGGTTAGGTCTGGGTTAGGTCTGGGTTATGCCCGCATCTGGCTCATGATTTTGCCTTCTTCGCATACTTGTTGGCCAGATCCTGGGTTTTTTTCGTGTTTGAATCACGTAGTAATGAGGTAATACACTGAAGCAGTCAATTAAACCTGGTTTCGATCAATATTTTAGAGGATAACACCGGTTAGGTCTGGGTTAGGTCTGGGATTTGCGCGCATCTGGCTTATACTTTCGCCTTTTTCGCAAACTTGTTGGCCAGATCCTGGATTTTTTCCGTGTTTGAATCACGTAGTAATGTTGTACCACACTGAGGCAGTCAATTAAACCTGGATTCGGACATTATTTTAGAGGATAACACCGGTTAGGTCTGGGTTAGGTCTGGGTTATGCCCGCATCTGGCTCATGATTTTGCCTTCTTCGCATACTTGTTGGCCAGATCCTGGTTTTTTTTCGTGTTTGAATCATGTAGTTATGTGGTAACACACAGAAGCAGTCAATTAAACCTGGTTTCGATCAATATTTTAGAGGATAACACCGGTTAGGTCTGGGTTAGGTCTGGGTTATGCCCGCATCTGGCTCATGATTTTGCCTTCTTCGCATACTTGTTGGCCAGATCCTGGGTTTTTTTCGTGTTTGAATCACGTAGTAATGTGGTAATACACTGAAGCAGTCAATTAAACCTGGTTTCGATCAATATTTCAGAGGATAACACCGGTTAGATCTGGGTTAGGTCTGGGTTATGCCCGCATCTGGCTCATGATTTTGCCTTCTTCGCATACTTGTTGGCCAGATCCTGGGTTTTTTTCGTGTTTGAATCACGTAGTAATGTGGTAATACACTGAAGCAGTCAATTAAACCTGGTTTCGATCTATATTTTAGAGGATAACACCGGTTAGGTCTGGGTTAGGTCTGGGAAATGCGCGCATCTGGCTTATACTTTCGCCTTTTTCGCAAACTTGTTGGCCAGATCCTGCGTTTTTTTCGTGTTTGAATCACGTAGTAATGTGGTAACACACTGAAGCAGTCAATTAAACCTGGTTTCGATCAATATTTTAGAGGATAACACCGGTTAGGTCTGGGTTAGGTCTGGGTTATGCCCGCATCTGGCTCATGATTTTGCCTTCTTCGCATACTTGTTGGCCAGATCCTGGGTTTTTTTCGTGTTTGAATCACGTAGTAATGAGGTAATACACTGAAGCAGTCAATTAAACCTGGTTTCGATCAATATTTTAGAGGAAAACACCGGTTAGGTCTGGGTTAGGTCTGGGATATGCGCGCATCTGGCTTATACTTTCGCCTTTTTCGCAAACTTGTTGGCCAGATCCTGGATTTTCTCCGTGTTTGAATCACGTAGTAATGTTGTACCACACTGAGGCAGTCAATTAAACCAGGATTCGGACATTATTTTAGAGGATAACACCGGTTAGGTCTGGGTTAGGTCTGGGTTATGCCCGCATCTGGCTCATGATTTTGCCTTCTTCGCATACTTGTTGGCCAGATCCTGGGTTTTTTTCGTGTTTGAATCATGTAGTAATGTGGTAACACACAGAAGCAGTCAATTAAACCTGGTTTCGATCAATATTTTAGAGGATAACACCGGTTTGGTCTGGGTTAGGTCGGGGTTATGCCCGCATCTGGCTCATGATTTTGCCTTCTTCGCATACTTGTTGGCCAGATCCTGGGTTTTTTTCGTGTTTGAATCACGTAGTAATGTGGTAATACACTGAAGCAGTCAATTAAACCAGGTTGCGATCTATATTTTAGAGGATAACACCGGTTAGGTCTGGGTTAGGTCTGGGTTATGCCCGCATCTGGCTCATGATTTTGCCTTCTTCGCATACTTGTTGGCCAGATACTGGGTTTTTATCGTAATTGAATCACGTAGTAATGTGGTAACACACTGAAGCAGTCAATTAAACCTGGTTTCGATCAATATTTTAGAGGATAACACCGGTTAGGTCTGGGTTAGGTCTGGGTTATGCCCGCATCTGGATCATGATTTTGCCTTCTTCGCATACTTGTTGGCCAGATCCTGGGTTTTTTTCGTGTTTGAATCACGTAGTAATGTGGTAACACACTGTAGCTGTCAATTAAACCTGGTTTCGATCAATATTTTAGAGGATAACACCGGTTAGGTCTGGGTTAGGTTTGGGATATGCGCGCATCTGGCTTATACTTTCACCTTTTTCGCAAACTTGTTGGCCAGATCCTGGGTTTTTTCCGTGTTTGATCACGTAGTAATGTGGTAACACACTGAAGCAGTCAATAAAACCTGGTTTCGATCAATATTTTAGAGGATAACACCGGTTAGGTCTGGGTTAGGTCTGGGTTATGCCCGCATCTGGCTCATGATTTTGCCTTCTTCGCATACTTGTTGGCCAGATCCTGGGTTTTTTTCGTGTTTGAATCACGTAGTAATGTGGTAACACACTGAAGCAGTCAATTAAACCTGGTTTCGATCAATATTTTAGAGGATAACACCGGTTAGGTCTGGGATAGGTCCGGGATATGCCCGCATCTGGCTTATACTTTCGCCTTTTTCGCAAACTTGTTGGCTAGATCCTGGGTTATTTTCCGGTTTGAATAACGCAGTAATGTGGTACCACACTGAAGCAGTCAATTAAACCTGGTTTCGATCAATATTATAGAGGATAACACCGGTTAGGTCTGGGATAGGTCCGGGATATGCCCGCATCTGGCTCATGATTTTGCCTTCTTCGCATACTTGTTGGCCAGATCCTGGGTTTTTTTCGTGTTTGAATCACGTAGTAATGTGGTAACACACTGAAGCTGTCAATTAAACGTGGTTTCGATCAATATTTTAGAGGATAACACCGGTTAGGTCTGGGTTATGCCCGCATCTGGCTCATAATTTTGCCTTCTTCGCATACTTGTTGGCCAGATCCTGGGTTTTTTTCGTGTTTGAATCACGTAGTAATGTGGTAACACACTGAAGCTGTCAATTAAACGTGGTTTCGATCAATATTTTAGAGGATAACACCGGTTAGGTCTGGGTTATGCCCGCATCTGGCTCATAATTTTGCCTTCTTCGCATACTTGTTGGCCAGATCCTGGGTTTTTTTCGTGTTTGAATCACGTAGTAATGTGGTAACACACTGAAGCAGTCAATTAAACCTGGTTTCGATCAATATTTTAGAGGTTAACACCGGTTTGGTCTGGGTTAGGTCTGGGTTATGCCCGCATCTGGCCTATACTTTCGCCTTTTTCGCAAACTTGTTGGCCAGATACTGGGTATTTTCCGTGTTTGAATCACGTAGTAATGTGGTAACACACTGAAGCAGTCAATTAAACCTGGTTTCGATCAATATTTCAGAGGATAACACCGGTTAGGTCTGGGTTAGGTCTGGGTTTTGCCCGCATCTGGCTCATGATTTTGCCTTCTTCGCATACTTGTTGGCCAGATCCTGGGTTTTTTCCGTGTTTGAATCACGTAGTAATGTTGTACCACACTGAGGCAGTCAATAAAACCTGGATTCCGATATTATTTTAGAGGATAACACCGGTTAGGTCTGGGTTAGGTCTGGGTTATGCCCGCATCTGGCTCATAATTATGCCTTCTTCGCATACTTGTTGGCCAGATCCTGGATTTTTTTCGTGTTTGAATCATGTAGTAATGTGGTAACACACTGAAGCAGTCAATTAAACCTGGTTTCGATCAATATTTTAGAGGATAACACCGGTTAGGTCGGGGTTAGGTCTGGGTTATGCCCGCATCTGGCTCATGATTTTGCCTTCTTCGCATACTTGTTGGCCAGATCCTGGGTTTTTTTCGTGTTTGAATCATGTAGTAATGTGGTAACACACTGAAGCAGTCAATTAAACCTGGTTTCGATCAATATTTTAGAGGATAACACCGGTTTGGTCTGGGTTAGGTCTGGGTTATGCCCGCATCTGGCTCATGATTTTGCCTTCTTCGCATACTTGTTGGCCAGATCCTGGGTTTTTTTCGTGTTTGAATCACGTAGTAATGTGGTAACACACTGAAGCAGTCAATTAAACCTGGTTTCGATCAATATTTTAGAGGATAACGCCGGTTAGGTCTGGGTTAGGTCTGCGAAATGCGCGCATCTGGCTTATACTTTCGCCTTCTTCGCATACTTGTTGGTCAGATCCTGGGCTTTTTTCGTGTTTGAATCCCGTAGGAATGTGGTAACACACTGAAGCAGTCAATTAAACCTGGTTTCGATCAATATTTTAGAGGATAACACCGGTTAGGTCTGGGTTAGGTCTGGGATTTGCGCGCATCTGGCTTATGCTTTCGCCTTTTTCGCAAACTTGTTGGCCAGATACTGGGTATTTTCCGTGTTTGAATCATGTAGTAATGTGGTAACACACTGAAGCAGTCAATTAAACCTGGTTTCGATCAATATTTCAGAGGATAACACCGGTTAGGTCTGGGTTAGGTCTGGGTTATGCCCGCATCTGGCTCATGATTTTGCCTTCTTCGCATACTTGTTGGCCAGATCCTGGGTTTTTTTCGTGTTTGAATCACGTAGTAATGTGGTAATACACTGAAGCAGTCAATAAAACCTGGTTTCGATCAATATTTTAGAGGATAACACCGGTTAGGTCTGGGTTAGGTCTGCGTTATGCCCGCATCTGGCTCATGATTTTGCCTTCTTCGCATACTTGTTGGCCAGATCCTGGGTTTTTTTCGTGTTTGAATCACGTTGTAATGTGGTAACACACTGAAGCAGTCAATTAAACCTGGTTTCGATCAATATTTTAGAGGATAACACCGGTTAGGTCTGGGTTAGGTCTGGGATTTGCGCGCATCTGGCTTATACTTTCGCCTTTTTCGCAAACTTGTTGGCCAGATCCTGGGTATTTTCCGTGTTTGAATCACGTAGTAATGTGGTAACACACTGAAGCTGTCAATTAAACCTGGTTTCGATCAATATTTTAGAGGATAACACCGGTTAGGTCTGGGTTAGGTCTGGGTTATGCCCGCATCTGGCTCATGATTTTGCCTTCTTCGCATACTTGTTGGCCAGATCCTGGGGTTTTTCCGTGTTTGAATCACGCAGTAATGTGGTAACACACTGAAGCAGTCAATTAAACCTGGTTTCGATCAATATTTCAGAGGATAACACCGGTTAGGTCTGGGTTAGGTCTGGGTTATGCCCGCATCTGGCTCATGATTTTGCCTTCTTCGCATACTTGTTGGCCAGATCCTGGGTTTTTTTCGTGTTTGAATCACGTAGTAATGTGGTAATACACTGAAGCAGTCAATTAAACCTGGTTTCGATCAATATTTCAGAGGATAACACCGGTTAGGTCTGGGTTAGGTCTGGGTTATGCCCGCATCTGGCTCATGATTTTGCCTTCTTCGCATACTTGTTGGCCAGATCCTGGGTTTTTTTCGTGTTTGAATCACGTAGTAATGTGGTAATACACTGAAGCAGTCAATTAAACCTGGTTTCAATCTATATTATAGAGGATAACACCGGTTAGGTCTGGGTTAGGTCTGGGAAATGCGCGCATCTGGCTTATACTTTCGCCTTTTTCGCAAACTTGGTGGCCAGATCCTGGATTTTCCCCGTGTTTGAATCACGTAGTAATGTTGTACCACACTGAGGCAGTCAATTAAACCTGGATTCGGACATTATTTTAGAGGATAACACCGGTTAGGTCTGGGTTAGGTCTGGGTTATGCCCGCATCTGGCTCATGATTTTGCCTTCTTCGCATACTTGTTGGCCAGATCCTGGGTTTTTTTCGTGTTTGAATCATGTAGTAATGTGGTAACACACAGAAGCAGTCAATTAAACCTGGTTTCGATCAATATTTTAGAGGATAACACCGGTTAGGTCTGGGTTAGGTCTGGGTTATGCCCGCATCTGGCTCATGATTTTGCCTTCTTCGCATACTTGTTGGCCAGATCCTGGGTTTTTTTCGTGTTTGAATCACGTAGTAATGTGGTAACACACTGAAGCAGTCAATTAAACCTGGTTTCGATCAATATTTTAAAGGATAACACCGGTTAGGTCTGGGTTAGGTCTGGGTTATGCCCGCATCTGGCTCATGATTTTGCCTTCTTCGCATACTTGTTGGCCAGATCCTGGGTTTTTTTCGTGTTTGAATCACGTAGTAATGAGGTAATACACTGAAGCAGTCAATTAAACCTGGTTTCGATCAATATTTTAGAGGATAACACCGGTTAGGTCTGGGTTAGGTCTGGGATTTGCGCGCATCTGGCTTATACTTTCGCCTTTTTCGCAAACTTGTTGGCCAGATCCTGGATTTTTTCCGTGTTTGAATCACGTAGTAATGTTGTACCACACTGAGGCAGTCAATTAAACCTGGATTCGGACATTATTTTAGAGGATAACACCGGTTAGGTCTGGGTTAGGTCTGGGTTATGCCCGCATCTGGCTCATGATTTTGCCTTCTTCGCATACTTGTTGGCCAGATCCTGGTTTTTTTTCGTGTTTGAATCATGTAGTTATGTGGTAACACACAGAAGCAGTCAATTAAACCTGGTTTCGATCAATATTTTAGAGGATAACACCGGTTAGGTCTGGGTTAGGTCTGGGTTATGCCCGCATCTGGCTCATGATTTTGCCTTCTTCGCATACTTGTTGGCCAGATCCTGGGTTTTTTTCGTGTTTGAATCACGTAGTAATGTGGTAATACACTGAAGCAGTCAATTAAACCTGGTTTCGATCAATATTTCAGAGGATAACACCGGTTAGATCTGGGTTAGGTCTGGGTTATGCCCGCATCTGGCTCATGATTTTGCCTTCTTCGCATACTTGTTGGCCAGATCCTGGGTTTTTTTCGTGTTTGAATCACGTAGTAATGTGGTAATACACTGAAGCAGTCAATTAAACCTGGTTTCGATCTATATTTTAGAGGATAACACCGGTTAGGTCTGGGTTAGGTCTGGGAAATGCGCGCATCTGGCTTATACTTTCGCCTTTTTCGCAAACTTGTTGGCCAGATCCTGCGTTTTTTTCGTGTTTGAATCACGTAGTAATGTGGTAACACACTGAAGCAGTCAATTAAACCTGGTTTCGATCAATATTTTAGAGGATAACACCGGTTAGGTCTGGGTTAGGTCTGGGTTATGCCCGCATCTGGCTCATGATTTTGCCTTCTTCGCATACTTGTTGGCCAGATCCTGGGTTTTTTTCGTGTTTGAATCACGTAGTAATGAGGTAATACACTGAAGCAGTCAATTAAACCTGGTTTCGATCAATATTTTAGAGGAAAACACCGGTTAGGTCTGGGTTAGGTCTGGGATATGCGCGCATCTGGCTTATACTTTCGCCTTTTTCGCAAACTTGTTGGCCAGATCCTGGATTTTCTCCGTGTTTGAATCACGTAGTAATGTTGTACCACACTGAGGCAGTCAATTAAACCAGGATTCGGACATTATTTTAGAGGATAACACCGGTTAGGTCTGGGTTAGGTCTGGGTTATGCCCGCATCTGGCTCATGATTTTGCCTTCTTCGCATACTTGTTGGCCAGATCCTGGGTTTTTTTCGTGTTTGAATCATGTAGTAATGTGGTAACACACAGAAGCAGTCAATTAAACCTGGTTTCGATCAATATTTTAGAGGATAACACCGGTTAGGTCTGGGTTAGGTCTGGGTTATGCCCGCATCTGGCTCATGATTTTGCCTTCTTCGCATACTTGTTGGCCAGATCCTGGGTTTTTTTCGTGTTTGAATCACGTAGTAATGTGGTAATACACTGAAGCAGTCAATTAAACCTGGTTTCAATCAATATTTTAGAGGATAACACCGGTTAGGTCTGGGTTAGGTCTGGGTTATGCCCGCATCTGGCTCATGATTTTGCCTTCTTCGCATACTTGTTGGCCAGATCCTGGGTTTTTTTCGTGTTTGAATCACGTAGTAATGTGGTAACACACTGAAGCAGTCAATTAAACCTGGTTTCGATCAATATTTTAGAGGATAACACCGGTTAGGTCTGGGTTAGGTCTGGGTTATGCCCGCATCTGGCTCATGATTTTGCCTTCTTCGCATACTTGTTGGCCAGATCCTGGGTTTTTTTCGTGTTTGAATCACGTAGTAATGAGGTAATACACTGAAGCAGTCAATTAAACCTGGTTTCGATCAATATTTTAGAGGATAAAACCGGTTAGGTCTGGGTTAGGTCTGGGATATGCGCGCATCCGGCTTATACTTTCGCCTTTTTCGCAAACTTGTTGGCCAGATCCTGGATTTTTTCCGTGTTTGAATCACGTAGTAATGTTGTACCACACTGAGGCAGTCAATTAAACCTGGATTCGGACATTATTTTAGAGGATAACACCGGTTAGGTCTGGGTTAGGTCTGGGTTATGCCCGCATCTGGCTCATGATTTTGCCTTCTTCGCATACTTGTTGGCCAGATCCTGGTTTTTTTTCGTGTTTGAATCATGTAGTTATGTGGTAACACACAGAAGCAGTCAATTAAACCTGGTTTCGATCATTATTTTAGAGGATAACACCGGTTAGGTCTGGGTTAGGTCTGGGTTATGCCCGCATCTGGCTCATGATTTTGCCTTCTTCGCATAGTTGTTGGCCAGATCCTGGGTTTTTTTCGTGTTTGAATCACGTAGTAATGTGGTAACACACTGAAGCAGACAATTAAACCTGGTTTCGATCAATATTTTAGAGGATAACACCGGTTAGGTCTGGGTTAGGTCTGGGTTATACCCGCATCTGGCTCATGATTTTGCCTTCTTCGCATACTTGTTGACCAGATCCTGGGTTTTTTTCGTGTTTGAATCACGTAGTAATGTGGTAACACACTGAAGCAGGCAATTAAACCTGGTTTCGATCAATATTTCAGAGGATAACACCGGTTAGGTCTGGGTTAGGTCTGGGTTATGCCCGCATCTGGCTCATGATTTTGCCTTTTTCGCATACTTGTTGGCCAGATCCTGGGTTTTTTTCGTGTTTGAATCATGTAGTAATGTGGTAACACACTGAAGCAGTCAATTAAACCTGGTTTCGATCAATATTTTAGAGGATAACACCGGTTAGGTCTGGGTTAGGTCTGGGATTTGCGCGCATCTGGCTTATACTTTCGCCTTTTTCGCAAACTTGTTGGCCATATCCTGGGTATTTTCCGTGTTTGAATCACGTAGTAATGTGGTAACACACTGAAGCTGTCAATTAAACCTGGTTTCGATCAATATTTTAGAGGATAACACCGGTTAGGTCTGGGTTAGGTCTGGATTATGCCCGCATCTGGCTCATGATTTTGCCTTCTTCGCATACTTGTTGGCCAGATCCTGGGTTTTTTTCGTGTTTGAATCATGTAGTAATGTGGTAACACACAGAAGCAGTCAATTAAACCTGGTTTCGATCAATATTTTAGAGGATAACACCGGTTAGGTCTGGGTTAGGTCTGGGTTATGCCCGCATCTGGCTCATGATTTTGCCTTCTTCGCATACTTGTTGGCCAGATCCTGGGTTTTTTCGTGTTTGAATCACGTAGTAATGTGGTAATACACTGAAGCAGTCATTTAAACCTGGTTTCAATCAATATTTTAGAGGATAACACCGGTTAGGTCTGGGTTAGGTCTGGGTTATGCCCGCATCTGGCTCATGATTTTGCCTTCTTCGCATACTTGTTGGCCAGATCCTGGGTTTTTTTCGTGTTTGAATCACGTAGTAATGTGGTAACACACTGACGCAGTCAATTAAACCTGGTTTCGATCAATATTTTAGAGGATAACACCGGTTAGGTCTGGGTTAGGTCTGGGTTATGCCCGCATCTGGCTCATGATTTTGCCTTCTTCGCATACTTGTTGGCCAGATCCTGGGTTTTTTTCGTGTTTGAATCATGTAGTAATGTGGTAACACACAGAAGCAGTCAATTAAACCTGGTTTCGATCAATATTTTAGAGGATAACACCGGTTAGGTCTGGGTTAGGTCTGGGTTATGCCCGCATCTGGCTCATGATTTTGCCTTCTTCGCATACTTGTTGGCCAGATCCTGGGTTTTTTTCGTGTTTGAATCACGTAGTAATGAGGTAATACACTGAAGCAGTCAATTAAACCTGGTTTCGATCAATATTTTAGAGGAAAACACCGGTTAGGTCTGGGTTAGGTCTGGGATATGCGCGCATCTGGCTTATACTTTCGCCTTTTTCGCAAACTTGTTGGCCAGATCCTGGATTATCTCCGTGTTTGAACCACGTAGTAATGTTGTACCACACTGAGGCAGTCAATAAAACCTGGATTCGGACATTATTTTAGAGGATAACACCGGTTAGGTCTGGGTTAGGTCTGGGTTATGCCCGCATCTGGCTCATGATTTTGCCTTCTTCGCATACTTGTTGGCCAGATCCTGGGTTTTTTTCGTGTTTGAATCATGTAGTAATGTGGTAACACACAGAAGCAGTCAATTAAACCTGGTTTCGATCAATATTTTAGAGGATAACACCGGTTAGGTCTGGGTTAGGTCTGGGTTATGCCCGCATCTGGCTCATGATTTTGCCTTCTTCGCATACTTGTTGGCCAGATCCTGGGTTTTTTCGTGTTTGAATCACGTAGTAATGTGGTAATACACTGAAGCAGTCATTTAAACCTGGTTTCAATCAATATTTTAGAGGATAACACCGGTTAGGTCTGGGTTATGCCCGCATCTGGCTCATGATTTTGCCTTCTTCGCATACTTGTTGGCCAGATCCTGGGTTTTCTCCGTGTTTGAATCACGTAGTAATGTTGTACCACACTGAGGCAGTCAATTAAACCAGGATTCGGACATTATTTTAGAGGATAACACCGGTTAGGTCTGGGTTAGGTCTGGGTTATGCCCGCATCTGGCTCATGATTTTGCCTTCTTCGCATACTTGTTGGCCAGATCCTGGGTTTTTTTCGTGTTTGAATCATGTAGTAATGTGGTAACACACAGAAGCAGTCAATTAAACCTGGTTTCGATCAATATTTTAGAGGATAACACCGGTTAGGTCTGGGTTAGGTCTGGGATTTGCGCGCATCTGGCTCATACTTTCGCCTTTTTCGCAAACTTGTTGGCCAGATCCTGGGTATTTTCCGTGTTTGAATCACGTAGTAATGTGGTAACACACTGAAGCAGTCAATTAAACCTGGTTTCGATCAATATTTCAGAGGATTACACCGGTAAGGTCTGGGTTAGGTCTGGGTTATGCCCGCATCTGGCTCATGATTTTGCCTTCTTCGCATACTTGTTGGCCAGATCCTGGGTTTTTTTCGTGTTTGAATCACGTAGTAATGTGGTAACACACTGAAGCAGTCAATTAAACCTGGTTTCGATCAATATTTTAGAGGATAACACCGGTTAGGTCTGGGTTAGGTCTGGGTTATGCCCGCATCTGACTCATGATTTTGCCTTCTTCGCATACTTGTTGGCCAGATCCTGGGTTTTTTTCGTGTTTGAATCACGTAGTAATGTGGTAACACACTGAAGCAGTCAATTAAACCTGGTTTCGATCAATATTTTAGAGGATAACACCGGTTAGGTCTGGGTTAGGTCTGGGTTATGCCCGCATCTGGCTCATGATTTTGCCTTCTTCGCATACTTGTTGGCCAGATCCTGGGTTTTTTTCGTGTTTGAATCACGTAGTAATGAGGTAATACACTGAAGCAGTCAATTAAACCTGGTTTCGATCAATATTTTAGAGGATAAAACCGGTTAGGTCTGGGTTAGGTCTGGGATATGCGCGCATCCGGCTTATACTTTCGCCTTTTTCGCAAACTTGTTGGCCAGATCCTGGATTTTTTCCGTGTTTGAATCACGTAGTAATGTTGTACCACACTGAGGCAGTCAATTAAACCTGGATTCGGACATTATTTTAGAGGATAACACCGGTTAGGTCTGGGTTAGGTCTGGGTTATGCCCGCATCTGGCTCATGATTTTGCCTTCTTCGCATACTTGTTGGCCAGATCCTGGTTTTTTTTCGTGTTTGAATCATGTAGTTATGTGGTAACACACAGAAGCAGTCAATTAAACCTGGTTTCGATCAATATTTTAGAGGATAACACCGGTTAGGTCTGGGTTAGGTCTGGGTTATGCCCGCATCTGGCTCATGATTTTGCCTTCTTCGCATACTTGTTGGCCAGATCCTGGGTTTTTTTCGTGTTTGAATCACGTAGTAATGTGGTAACACACTGAAGCAGTCAATTAAACCTGGTTTCGATCAATATTTTAGAGGATAACACCGGTTAGGTCTGGGTTAGGTCTGGGTTATGCCCGCATCTGGCTCATGATTTTGCCTTCTTCGCATACTTGTTGACCAGATCCTGGGTTTTTTTCGTGTTTGAATCACGTAGTAATGTGGTAACACACTGAAGCAGGCAATTAAACCTGGTTTCGATCAATATTTTAGAGGATAAAACCGGTTAGGTCTGGGTTAGGTCTGGGATATGCGCGCATCTGGCTTATACTTTCGCCTTTTTCGCATACTTGTTGGCCAGATCCTGGGTTTTTTTCGTGTTTGAATCATGTAGTAATGTGGTAACACACTGAAGCAGTCAATTAAACCTGGTTTCGATCAATATTTTAGAGGATAACACCGGTTAGGTCTGGGTTAGGTCTGGGATTTGCGCGCATCTGGCTTATACTTTCGCCTTTTTCGCAAACTTGTTGGCCAGATCCTGGGTATTTTCCGTGTTTGAATCACGTAGTAATGTGGTAACACACTGAAGCTGTCAATTAAACCCGGTTTCGATCAATATTTTAGAGGATAACACCGGTTAGGTCTGGGTTAGGTGTGGGTTATGCCCGCATCTGGCTCATGATTTTGCCTTCTTCGCATACTTGTTGGCCAGATCCTGGGTTTTTTTCGTGTTTGAATCATGTAGTAATGTGGTAACACACAGAAGCAGTCAATTAAACCTGGTTTCGATCAATATTTTAGAGGATAACACCGGTTAGGTCTGGGTTAGGTCTGGGTTATGCCCGCATCTGGCTCATGATTTTGCCTTCTTCGCATACTTGTTGGCCAGATCCTGGGTTTTTTCGTGTTTGAATCACGTAGTAATGTGGTAATACACTGAAGCAGTCATTTAAACCTGGTTTCAATCAATATTTTAGAGGATAACACCGGTTAGGTCTGGGTTAGGTCTGGGTTATGCCCGCATCTGGCTCATGATTTTGCCTTCTTCGCATACTTGTTGGCCAGATCCTGGGTTTTTTTCGTGTTTGAATCACGTAGTAATGTGGTAACACACTGAAGCAGTCAATTAAACCTGGTTTCGATCAATATTTTAGAGGATAACACCGGTTAGGTCTGGGTTAGGTCTGGGTTATGCCCGCATCTGGCTCATGATTTTGCCTTCTTCGCATACTTGTTGGCCAGATCCTGGGTTTTTTTCGTGTTTGAATCACGTAGTAATGAGGTAATACACTGAAGCAGTCAATTAAACCTGGTTTCGATCAATATTTTAGAGGATAAAACCGGTTAGGTCTGGGTTAGGTCTGGGATATGCGCGCATCTGGCTCATGATTTTGCCTTCTTCGCATACTTGTTGGCCAGATCCTGGTTTTTTTTCGTGTTTGAATCATGTAGTTATGTGGTAACACACAGAAGCAGTCAATTAAACCTGGTTTCGATCAATATTTTAGAGGATAACACCGGTTAGGTCTGGGTTAGGTCTGGGTTATGCCCGCATCTGGCTCATGATTTTGCCTTCTTCGCATACTTGTTGGCCAGATCCTGGGTTTTTTTCGTGTTTGAATCACGTAGTAATGTGGTAATACACTGAAGCAGTCAATTAAACCTGGTTTCGATCAATATTTCAGAGGATAACACCGGTTAGATCTGGGTTAGGTCTGGGTTATGCCCGCATCTGGCTCATGATTTTGCCTTCTTCGCATACTTGTTGGCCAGATCCTGGGTTTTTTTCGTGTTTGAATCACGTAGTAATGTGGTAATACACTGAAGCAGTCAATTAAACCTGGTTTCGATCTATATTTTAGAGAATAACACCGGTTAGGTCTGGGTTAGGTCTGGGAAATGCGCGCATCTGGCTTATACTTTCGCCTTTTTCGCAAACTTGTTGGCCAGATCCTGCGTTTTTTTCGTGTTTGAATCACGTAGTAATGTGGTAACACACTGAAGCAGTCAATTAAACCTGGTTTCGATCAATATTTTAGAGGATAACACCGGTTAGGTCTGGGTTAGGTCTGGGTTATGCCCGCATCTGGCTCATGATTTTGCCTTCTTCGCATACTTGTTGGCCAGATCCTGGGTTTTTTTCGTGTTTGAATCACGTAGTAATGAGGTAATACACTGTAGCAGTCAATTAAACCTGGTTTCGATCAATATTTTAGAGGAAAACACCGGTTAGGTCTGGGTTAGGTCTGGGATATGCGCGCATCTGGCTTATACTTTCGCCTTTTTCGCAAACTTGTTGGCCAGATCCTGGATTTTCTCCGTGTTTGAATCACGTAGTAATGTTGTACCACACTGAGGCAGTCAATTAAACCAGGATTCGGACATTATTTTAGAGGATAACACCGGTTAGGTCTGGGTTAGGTCTGGGTTATGCCCGCATCAGGCTCATGATTTTGCCTTCTTCGCATACTTGTTGGCCAGATCCTGGGTTTTTTTCGTGTTTGAATCATGTAGTAATGTGGTAACACACAGAAGCAGTCAATTAAACCTGGTTTCGATCAATATTTTAGAGGATAACACCGGTTAGGTCTGGGTTAGGTCTGGGTTATGCCCGCATCTGGCTCATGATTTTGCCTTCTTCGCATACTTGTTGGCCAGATCCTGGGTTTTTTTCGTGTTTGAATCACGTAGTAATGTGGTAATACACTGAAGCAGTCAATTAAACCTGGTTTCAATCAATATTTTAGAGGATAACACCGGTTAGGTCTGGGTTA
The DNA here is from genome assembly GCF_051014445.1 of Colletes latitarsis. Classification (NCBI taxonomy): domain Eukaryota; kingdom Metazoa; phylum Arthropoda; class Insecta; order Hymenoptera; family Colletidae; genus Colletes; species Colletes latitarsis. Next base: position 1,510,473 of record NC_135145.1, on the reverse strand, counting down.
GGTCTGGGTTATGCCCGCATCTGGCTCATGATTTTGCCTTCTTCGCATACTTGTTGGCCAGATCCTGGGTTTTTTTCGTGTTTGAATCACGTAGTAATGTGGTAACACACTGAAGCAGTCGATTAAACCTGGTTTCGATCAATATTTTAGAGGATAACACCGGTTAGGTCTGGGTTAGGTCTGGGTTATGCCCGCATCTGGCTCATGATTTTGCCTTCTTCGCATACTTGTTGGCCAGATCCTGGGTTTTTTTCGTGTTTGAATCACGTAGTAATGAGGTAATACACTGAAGCAGTCAATTAAACCTGGTTTCGATCAATATTTTAGAGGATAAAACCGGTTAGGTCTGGGTTAGGTCTGGGATATGCGCGCATCCGGCTTATACTTTCGCCTTTTTCGCAAACTTGTTGGCCAGATCCTGGATTTTTTCCGTGTTTGAATCACGTAGTAATGTTGTACCACACTGAGGCAGTCAATTAAACCTGGATTCGGACATTATTTTAGAGGATAACACCGGTTAGGTCTGGGTTAGGTCTGGGTTATGCCCGCATCTGGCTCATGATTTTGCCTTCTTCGCATACTTGTTGGCCAGATCCTGGTTTTTTTTCGTGTTTGAATCATGTAGTTATGTGGTAACACACAGAAGCAGTCAATTAAACCTGGTTTCGATCAATATTTTAGAGGATAACACCGGTTAGGTCTGGGTTAGGTCTGGGTTATGCCCGCATCTGGCTCATGATTTTGCCTTCTTCGCATACTTGTTGGCCAGATCCTGGGGTTTTTCCGTGTTTGAATCACGCAGTAATGTGGTAACACACTGAAGCAGTCAATTAAACCTGGTTTCGATCAATATTTCAGAGGATAACACCGGTTAGGTCTGGGTTAGGTCTGGGTTATGCCCGCATCTGGCTCATGATTTTGCCTTCTTCGCATACTTGTTGACCAGATCCTGGGTTTTTTTCGTGTTTGAATCACGTAGTAATGTGGTAACACACTGAAGCAGGCAATTAAACCTGGTTTCGATCAATATTTCAGAGGATAACACCGGTTAGGTCTGGGTTAGGTCTGGGTTATGCCCGCATCTGGCTCATGATTTTGCCTTTTTCGCATACTTGTTGGCCAGAGCCTGGGTTTTTTTCGTGTTTGAATCATGTAGTAATGTGGTAACACACTGAAGCAGTCAATTAAACCTGGTTTCGATCAATATTTTAGAGGATAACACCGGTTAGGTCTGGGTTAGGTCTGGGATTTGCGCGCATCTGGCTTATACTTTCGCCTTTTTCGCAAACTTGTTGGCCAGATCCTGGGTATTTTCCGTGTTTGAATCACGTAGTAATGTGGTAACACACTGAAGCTGTCAATTAAACCTGGTTTCGATCAATATTTTAGAGGATAACACCGGTTAGGTCTGGGTTAGGTCTGGGTTATGCCCGCATCTGGCTCATGATTTTGCCTTCTTCGCATACTTGTTGGCCAGATCCTGGGGTTTTTCCGTGTTTGAATCACGCAGTAATGTGGTAACACCCTGAAGCAGTCAATTAAACCTGGTTTCGATCAATATTTCAGAGGATAACACCGGTTAGGTCTGGGTTAGGTCTGGGTTATGCCCGCATCTGGCTCATGATTTTGCCTTCTTCGCATACTTGTTGGCCAGATCCTGGGTTTTTTTCGTGTTTGAATCACGTAGTAATGTGGTAATACACTGAAGCAGTCAATTAAACCTGGTTTCGATCAATATTTCAGAGGATAACACCGGTTAGGTCTGGGTTAGGTCTGGGTTATGCCCGCATCTGGCTCATGATTTTGCCTTCTTCGCATACTTGTTGGCCAGATCCTGGGTTTTTTTCGTGTTTGAATCACGTAGTAATGTGGTAATACACTGAAGCAGTCAATTAAACCTGGTTTCAATCTATATTTTAGAGGATAACACCGGTTAGGTCTGGGTTAGGTCTGGGATATGCGCGCATCCGGCTTATACTTTCGCCTTTTTCGCAAACTTGTTGGCCAGATCCTGGATTTTTTCCGTGTTTGAATCACGTAGTAATGTTGTACCACACTGAGGCAGTCAATTAAACCTGGATTCGGACATTATTTTAGAGGATAACACCGGTTAGGTCTGGGTTAGGTCTGGGTTATGCCCGCATCTGGCTCATGATTTTGCCTTCTTCGCATACTTGTTGGCCAGATCCTGGTTTTTTTTCGTGTTTGAATCATGTAGTTATGTGGTAACACACAGAAGCAGTCAATTAAACCTGGTTTCGATCAATATTTTAGAGGATAACACCGGTTAGGTCTGGGTTAGGTCTGGGTTATGCCCGCATCTGGCTCATGATTTTGCCTTCTTCGCATACTTGTTGGCCAGATCCTGGGTTTTTTTCGTGTTTGAATCACGTAGTAATGTGGTAACACACTGAAGCAGTCAATTAAACCTGGTTTCGATCAATATTTTAGAGGATAACACCGGTTAGGTCTGGGTTAGGTCTGGGTTATGCCCGCATCTGGCTCATGATTTTGCCTTCTTCGCATACTTGTTGACCAGATCCTGGGTTTTTTTCGTGTTTGAATCACGTAGTAATGTGGTAACACACTGAAGCAGGCAATTAAACCTGGTTTCGATCAATATTTCAGAGGATAACACCGGTTAGGTCTGGGTTAGGTCTGGGTTATGCCCGCATCTGGCTCATGATTTTGCCTTTTTCGCATACTTGTTGGCCAGATCCTGGGTTTTTTTCGTGTTTGAATCATGTAGTAATGTGGTAACACACTGAAGCAGTCAATTAAACCTGGTTTCGATCAATATTTTAGAGGATAACACCGGTTAGGTCTGGGTTAGGTCTGGGATTTGCGCGCATCTGGCTTATACTTTCGCCTTTTTCGCAAACTTGTTGGCCAGATCCTGGGTATTTTCCGTGTTTGAATCACGTAGTAATGTGGTAACACACTGAAGCTGTCAATTAAACCTGGTTTCGATCAATATTTTAGAGGATAACACCGGTTAGGTCTGGGTTAGGTCTGGGAAATGCGCGCATCTGGCTTATACTTTCGCCTTTTTCGCAAACTTGTTGGCCAGATCCTGCGTTTTTTTCGTGTTTGAATCACGTAGTAATGTGGTAACACACTGAAGCAGTCAATTAAACCTGGTTTCGATCAATATTTTAGAGGATAACACCGGTTAGGTCTGGGTTAGGTCTGGGTTATGCCCGCATCTGGCTCATGATTTTGCCTTCTTCGCATACTTGTTGGCCAGATCCTGGGTTTTTTTCGTGTTTGAATCACGTAGTAATGAGGTAATACACTGAAGCAGTCAATTAAACCTGGTTTCGATCAATATTTTAGAGGAAAACACCGGTTAGGTCTGGGTTAGGTCTGGGATATGCGCGCATCTGGCTTATACTTTCGCCTTTTTCGCAAACTTGTTGGCCAGATCCTGGATTTTCTCCGTGTTTGAATCACGTAGTAATGTTGTACCACACTGAGGCAGTCAATTAAACCTGGATTCGGACATTATTTTAGAGGATAACACCGGTTAGGTCTGGGTTAGGTCTGGGTTATGCCCGCATCTGGCTCATGATTTTGCCTTCTTCGCATACTTGTTGGCCAGATCCTGGGTTTTTTTCGTGTTTGAATCATGTAGTAATGTGGTAACACACAGAAGCAGTCAATTAAACCTGGTTTCGATCAATATTTTAGAGGATAACACCGGTTAGGTCTGGGTTAGGTCTGGGTTATGCCCGCATCTGGCTCATGATTTTGCCTTCTTCGCATACTTGTTGGCCAGATCCTGGGTTTTTTTCGTGTTTGAATCACGTAGTAATGTGGTAATACACTGAAGCAGTCATTTAAACCTGGTTTCAATCAATATTTTAGAGGATAACACCGGTTAGGTCTGGGTTAGGTCTGGGTTATGCCCGCATCTGGCTCATGATTTTGCCTTCTTCGCATACTTGTTGGCCCGATCCTGGGTTTTTTTCGTGTTTGAATCACGTAGTAATGTGGTAACACACTGAAGCAGTCAATTAAACCTGGTTTCGATCAATATTTTAGAGGATAACACCGGTTAGGTCTGGGTTAGGTCTGGGTTATGCCCGCATCTGGCTCATGATTTTGCCTTCTTCGCATACTTGTTGGCCAGATCCTGGGTTTTTTTCGTGTTTGAATCACGTAGTAATGAGGTAATACACTGAAGCAGTCAATTAAACCTGGTTTCGATCAATATTTTAGAGGATAAAACCGGTTAGGTCTGGGTTAGGTCTGGGATATGCGCGCATCTGGCTTATACTTTCGCCTTTTTCGCAAACTTGTTGGCCAGATCCTGGATTTTTTCCGTGTTTGAATCACGTAGTAATGTTGTACCACACTGAGGCAGTCAATTAAACCTGGATTCGGACATTATTTTAGAGGATAACACCGGTTAGGTCTGGGTTAGGTCTGGGTTATGCCCGCATCTGGCTCATGATTTTGCCTTCTTCGCATACTTGTTGGCCAGATCCTGGTTTTTTTTCGTGTTTGAATCATGTAGTTATGTGGTAACACACAGAAGCAGTCAATTAAACCTGGTTTCGATCAATATTTTAGAGGATAACACCGGTTAGGTCTGGGTTAGGTCTGGGTTATGCCCGCATCTGGCTCATGATTTTGCCTTCTTCGCATACTTGTTGGCCAGATCCTGGGTTTATTTCGTGTTTGAATCACGTAGTAATGTGGTAACACACTGAAGCAGTCAATTAAACCTGGTTTCGATCAATATTTTAGAGGATAACACCGGTTAGGTCTGGGTTAGGTCTGGGTTATGCCCGCATCTGGCTCATGATTTTGCCTTCTTCGCATACTTGTTGACCAGATCCTGGGTTTTTTTCGTGTTTGAATCACGTAGTAATGTGGTAACACACTGAAGCAGGCAATTAAACCTGGTTTCGATCAATATTTCAGAGGATAACACCGGTTAGGTCTGGGTTATGCCCGCATCTGGCTCATGATTTTGCCTTTTTCGCATACTTGTTGGCCAGATCCTGGGTTTTTTTCGTGTTTGAATCATGTAGTAATGTGGTAACACACTGAAGCAGTCAATTAAACCTGGTTTCGATCAATATTTTAGAGTATAACACCGGTTAGGTCTGGGTTAGGTCTGGGATTTGCGCGCATCTGGCTTATACTTTCGCCTTTTTCGCAAACTTGTTGGCCAGATCCTGGGTATTTTCCGTGTTTGAATCACGTAGTAATGTGGTAACACACTGAAGCTGTCAATTAAACCCGGTTTCGATCAATATTTTAGAGGATAACACCGGTTAGGTCTGGGTTAGGTCTGGGTTATGCCCGCATCTGGCTCATGATTTTGCCTTCTTCGCATACTTGTTGGCCAGATCCTGGGTTTTTTTCGTGTTTGAATCATGTAGTAATGTGGTAACACACAGAAGCAGTCAATTAAACCTGGTTTCGATCAATATTTTAGAGGATAACACCGGTTAGGTCTGGGTTAGGTCTGGGTTATGCCCGTATCTGGCTCATGATTTTGCCTTCTTCGCATACTTGTTGGCCAGATCCTGGGTTTTTTTCGTGTTTGAATCACGTAGTAATGTGGTAACACACTGAAGCAGTCAATTAAACCTGGTTTCGATCAATATTTTAGAGGATAACACCGGTTAGGTCTGGGTTAGGTCTGGGTTATGCCCGCATCTGGCTCATGATTTTGCCTTCTTCGCATACTTGTTGACCAGATCCTGGGTTTTTTTCGTGTTTGAATCACGTAGTAATGTGGTAACACACTGAAGCAGGCAATTAAACCTGGTTTCGATCAATATTTCAGAGGATAACACCGGTTAGGTCTGGGTTAGGTCTGGGTTATGCCCGCATCTGGCTCATGATTTTGCCTTCTTCGCATACTTGTTGGCCAGATCCTGGGTTTTTTTCGTGTTTGAATCACGTAGTAATGAGGTAATACACTGAAGCAGTCAATTAAACCTGGTTTCGATCAATATTTTAGAGGATAAAACCGGTTAGGTCTGGGTTAGGTCTGGGATATGCGCGCATCTGGCTTATACTTTCGCCTTTTTCGCAAACTTGTTGGCCAGATCCTGGATTTTTTCCGTGTTTGAATCACGTAGTAATGTTGTACCACACTGAGGCAGTCAATTAAACCTGGATTCGGACATTATTTTAGAGGATAACACCGGTTAGGTCTGGGTTAGGTCTGGGTTATGCCCGCATCTGGCTCATGATTTTGCCTTCTTCGCATACTTGTTGGCCAGATCCTGGTTTTTTTTCGTGTTTGAATCATGTAGTTATGTGGTAACACACAGAAGCAGTCAATTAAACCTGGTTTCGATCAATATTTTAGAGGATAGCACCGGTTAGGTCTGGGTTAGGTCTGGGTTATGCCCGCATCTGGCTCATGATTTTGCCTTCTTCGCATACTTGTTGGCCAGATCCTGGGTTTTTTTCGTGTTTGAATCACGTAGTAATGTGGTAATACACTGAAGCAGTCAATTAAACCTGGTTTCGATCAATATTTCAGAGGATAACACCGGTTAGATCTGGGTTAGGTCTGTGTTATGCCCGCATCTGGCTCATGATTTTGCCTTCTTCGCATACTTGTTGGCCAGATCCTGGGTTTTTTTCGTGTTTGAATCACGTAGTAATGTGGTAATACACTGAAGCAGTCAATTAAACCTGGTTTCGATCTATATTTTAGAGGATAACACCGGTTAGGTCTGGGTTAGGTCTGGGAAATGCGCGCATCTGGCTTATACTTTCGCCTTTTTCGCAAACTTGTTGGCCAGATCCTGCGTTTTTTTCGTGTTTGAATCACGTAGTAATGTGGTAACACACTGAAGCAGTCAATTAAACCTGGTTTCGATCAATATTTTAGAGGATAACACCGGTTAGGTCTGGGTTAGGTCTGGGTTATGCCCGCATCTGGCTCATGATTTTGCCTTCTTCGCATACTTGTTGGCCAGATCCTGGGTTTTTTTCGTGTTTGAATCACGTAGTAATGAGGTAATACACTGAAGCAGTCAATTAAACCTGGTTTCGATCAATATTTTAGAGGAAAACACCGGTTAGGTCTGGGTTAGGTCTGGGATATGCGCGCATCTGGCTTATACTTTCGCCTTTTTCGCAAACTTGTTGGCCAGATCCTGGATTTTCTCCGTGTTTGAATCACGTAGTAATGTTGTACCACACTGAGGCAGTCAATTAAACCAGGATTCGGACATTATTTTAGAGGATAACACCGGTTAGGTCTGGGTTAGGTCTGGGTTATGCCCGCATCAGGCTCATGATTTTGCCTTCTTCGCATACTTGTTGGCCAGATCCTGGGTTTTTTTCGTGTTTGAATCATGTAGTAATGTGGTAACACACAGAAGCAGTCAATTAAACCTGGTTTCGATCAATATTTTAGAGGATAACACCGGTTAGGTCTGGGTTAGGTCTGGGTTATGCCCGCATCTGGCTCATGATTTTGCCTTCTTCGCATACTTGTTGGCCAGATCCTGGGTTTTTTTCGTGTTTGAATCACGTAGTAATGTGGTAATACACTGAAGCAGTCAATTAAACCTGGTTTCAATCAATATTTTAGAGGATAACACCGGTTAGGTCTGGGTTAGGTCTGGGTTATGCCCGCATCTGGCTCATGATTTTGCCTTCTTCGCATACTTGTTGGCCAGATCCTGGGGTTTTTTCGTGTTTGAATCACGTAGTAATGTGGTAACACACTGAAGCAGTCAATTAAACCTGGTTTCGATCAATATTTTAGAGGATAACACCGGTTAGGTCTGGGTTAGGTCTGGGTTATGCCCGCATCTGGCTCATGATTTTGCCTTCTTCGCATACTTGTTGGCCAGATCCTGGGTTTTTTTCGTGTTTGAATCACGTAGTAATGAGGTAATACACTGAAGCAGTCAATTAAACCTGGTTTCGAGCAATATTTTAGAGGATAAAACCGGTTAGGTCTGGGTTAGGTCTGGGATATGCGCGCATCCGGCTTATACTTTCGCCTTTTTCGCAAACTTGTTGGCCAGATCCTGGATTTTTTCCGTGTTTGAATCACGTAGTAATGTTGTACCACACTGAGGCAGTCAATTAAACCTGGATTCGGACATTATTTTAGAGGATAACACCGGTTAGGTCTGGGTTAGGTCTGGGTTATGCCCGCATCTGGCTCATGATTTTGCCTTCTTCGCATACTTGTTGGCCAGATCCTGGTTTTTTTTCGTGTTTGAATCATGTAGTTATGTGGTAACACACAGAAGCAGTCAATTAAACCTGGTTTCGATCAATATTTTAGAGGATAACACCGGTTAGGTCTGGGTTAGGTCTGGGTTATGCCCGCATCTGGCTCATGATTTTGCCTTCTTCGCATACTTGTTGGCCAGATCCTGGGTTTTTTTCGTGTTTGAATCACGTAGTAATGTGGTAACACACTGAAGCAGTCAATTAAACCTGGTTTCGATCAATATTTTAGAGGATAACACCGGTTAGGTCTGGGTTAGGTCTGGGTTATGCCCGCATCTGGCTCATGATTTTGCCTTCTTCGCATACTTGTTGACCAGATCCTGGGTTTTTTTCGTGTTTGAATCACGTAGTAATGTGGTAACACACTGAAGCAGGCAATTAAACCTGGTTTCGATCAATATTTCAGAGGATAACACCGGTTAGGTCTGGGTTAGGTCTAGGTTATGCCCGCATCTGGCTCATGATTTTGCCTTTTTCGCATACTTGTTGGCCAGATCCTGGGTTTTTTTCGTGTTTGAATCATGTAGTAATGTGGTAACACACTGAAGCAGTCAATTAAACCTGGTTTCGATCAATATTTTAGAGGATAACACCGGTTAGGTCTGGGTTAGGTCTGGGATTTGCGCGCATCTGGCTTATACTTTCGCCTTTTTCGCAAACTTGTTGGCCAGATCCTGGGTATTTTCCGTGTTTGAATCACGTAGTAATGTGGTAACACACTGAAGCTGTCAATTAAACCTGGTTTCGATCAATATTTTAGAGGATAACACCGGTTAGGTCTGGGTTAGGTCTGGGTTATGCCCGCATCTGGCTCATGATTTTGCCTTCTTCGCATACTTGTTGGCCAGATCCTGGGGTTTTTCCGTGTTTGAATCACGCAGTAATGTGGTAACACACTGAAGCAGTCAATTAAACCTGGTTTCGATCAATATTTCAGTGGATAACACCGGTTAGGTCTGGGTTAGGTCTGGGTTATGCCCGCATCTGGCTCATGATTTTGCCATCTTCGCATACTTGTTGGCCAGATCCTGGGTTTTTTTCGTGTTTGAATCACGTAGTAATGTGGTAATACACTGAAGCAGTCAATTAAACCTGGTTTCGATCAATATTTCAGAGGATAACACCGGTTAGGTCTGGGTTAGGTCTGGGTTATGCCCGCATCTGGCTCATGATTTTGCCTTCTTCGCATACTTGTTGGCCAGATCCTGGGTTTTTTTCGTGTTTGAATCACGTAGTAATGTGGTAATACACTGAAGCAGTCAATTAAACCTGGTTTCAATCTATATTTTAGAGGATAACACCGGTTAGGTCTGGGTTAGGTCTGGGAAATGCGCGCATCTGGCTTATACTTTCGCCTTTTTCGCAAACTTGTTGGCCAGATCCTGCGTTTTTTTCGTGTTTGAATCACGTAGTAATGTGGTAACACACTGAAGCAGTCAATTAAACCTGGTTTCGATCAATATTTTAGAGGATAACACCGGTTAGGTCTAGGTTAGGTCTGGGTTATGCCCGCATCTGGCTCATGATTTTGCCTTCTTCGCATACTTGTTGGCCAGATCCTGGGTTTTTTTCGTGTTTGAATCACGTAGTAATGAGGTAATACACTGAAGCAGTCAATTAAACCTGGTTTCGATCAATATTTTAGAGGAAAACACCGGTTAGGTCTGGGTTAGGTCTGGGATATGCGCGCATCTGGCTTATACTTTCGCCTTTTTCGCAAACTTGTTGGCCAGATCCTGGATTTTCTCCGAGTTTGAATCACGTAGTAATGTTGTACCACACTGAGGCAGTCAATTAAACCTGGATTCGGACATTATTTTAGAGGATAACACCGGTTAGGTCTGGGTTAGGTCTGGGTTATGCCCGCATCTGGCTCATGATTTTGCCTTCTTCGCATACTTGTTGGCCAGATCCTGGGTTTTTTTCGTGTTTGAATCATGTAGTAATGTGGTAACACACAGAAGCAGTCAATTAAACCTGGTTTCGATCAATATTTTAGAGGATAACACCGGTTAGGTCTGGGTTAGGTCTGGGTTATGCCCGCATCTGGCTCATGATTTTGCCTTCTTCGCATACTTGTTGGCCAGATCCTGGGTTTTTTTCGTGTTTGAATCACGTAGTAATGTGGTAATACACTGAAGCAGTCATTTAAACCTGGTTTCAATCAATATTTTAGAGGATAACACCGGTTAGGTCTGGGTTAGGTCTGGGTTATGCCCGCATCTGGCTCATGATTTTGCCTTCTTCGCATACTTGTTGGCCCGATCCTGGGTTTTTTTCGTGTTTGAATCACGTAGTAATGTGGTAACACACTGAAGCAGTCAATTAAACCTGGTTTCGATCAATATTGTAGAGGATAACACCGGTTAGGTCTGGGTTAGGTCTGGGTTATGCCCGCATCTGGCTCATGATTTTGCCTTCTTCGCATACTTGTTGGCCAGATCCTGGGTTTTTTTCGTGTTTGAATCACGTAGTAATGAGGTAATACACTGAAGCAGTCAATTAAACCTGGTTTCGATCAATATTTTAGAGGATAAAACCGGTTAGGTCTGGGTTAGGTCTGGGATATGCGCGCATCTGGCTTATACTTTCGCCTTTTTCGCAAACTTGTTGGCCAGATCCTGGATTTTTTCCGTGTTTGAATCACGTAGTAATGTTGTACCACACTGAGGCAGTCAATTAAACCTGGATTCGGACATTATTTTAGAGGATAACACCGGTTAGGTCTGGGTTAGGTCTGGGTTATGCCCGCATCTGGCTCATGATTTTGCTTTCTTCGCATACTTGTTGGCCAGATCCTGGTTTTTTTTCGTGTTTGAATCATGTAGTTATGTGGTAACACACAGAAGCAGTCAATTAAACCTGGTTTCGATCAATATTTTAGAGGATAACACCGGTTAGGTCTGGGTTAGGTCTGGGTTATGCCCGCATCTGGCTCATGATTTTGCCTTCTTCGCATACTTGTTGGCCAGATCCTGGGTTTTTTTCGTGTTTGAATCACGTAGTAATGTGGTAATACACTGAAGCAGTCAATTAAACCTGGTTTCGATCAATATTTCAGAGGATAACACCGGTTAGGTCTGGGTTAGGTCTGGGTTATGCCCGCATCTGGCTCATGATTTTGCCTTCTTCGCATACTTGTTGGCCAGATCCTGGGTTTTTTTCGTGTTTGAATCACGTAGTAATGTGGTAATACACTGAAGCAGTCAATTAAACCTGGTTTCGATCTATATTTTAGAGGATAACACCGGTTAGGTCTGGGTTAGGTCTGGGAAATGCGCGCATCTGGCTTATACTTTCGCCTTTTTCGCAAACTTGTTGGCCAGATCCTGCGTTTTTTTCGTGTTTGAATCACGTAGTAATGTGGTAACACACTGAAGCAGTCAATTAAACCTGGTTTCGATCAATATTTTAGAGGATAACACCGGTTAGGTCTGGGTTAGGTCTGGGTTATGCCCGCATCTGGCTCACGATTTTGCCTTCTTCGCATACTTGTTGGCCAGATCCTGGGTTTTTTTCGTGTTTGAATCACGTAGTAATGAGGTAATACACTGAAGCAGTCAATTAAACCTGGTTTCGATCAATATTTTAGAGGAAAACACCGGTTAGGTCTGGGTTAGGTCTGGGATATGCGCGCATCTGGCTTATACTTTCGCCTTTTTCGCAAACTTGTTGGCCAGATCCTGGATTTTCTCCGTGTTTGAATCACGTAGTAATGTTGTACCACACTGAGGCAGTCAATTAAACCTGGATTCGGACATTATTTTAGAGGATAACACCGGTTAGGTCTGGGTTAGGTCTGGGTTATGCCCGCATCTGGCTTATACTTTCGCCTTTTTCGCAAACTTGTTGGCCAGATCCTGGATTTTTTCCGTGTTTGAATCACGTAGTAATGTTGTACCACACTGAGGCAGTCAATTAAACCTGGTTTCGATCAATATTTTAGAGGATAACACCGGTTAGGTCTGGGTTAGGTCTGGGTTATGCCCGCATCTGGCTCATGATTTTGCCTTCTTCGCATACTTGTTGGCCAGATCCTGGGTTTTTTTCGTGTTTGAATCACGTAGTAATGTGGTAATACACTGAAGCAGTCAATTAAGCCTGGTTTCAATCAATATTTTAGAGGATAACACCGGTTAGGTCTGGGTTAGGTCTGGGTTATGCCCGCATCTGGCTCATGATTTTGCCTTCTTCGCATACTTGTTGGCCAGATCCTGGGTTTTTTTCGTGTTTGAATCACGTAGTAATGTGGTAACACACTGGAGCAGTCAATTAAACCTGGTTTCGATCAATATTTTAGAGGATAACACCGGTTAGGTCTGGGTTAGGTCTGGGTTATGCCCGCATCTGGCTCATGATTTTGCCTTCTTCGCATACTTGTTGGCCAGATCCTGGGTTTTTTTCGTGTTTGAATCACGTAGTAATGAGGTAATACACTGAAGCAGTCAATTAAACCTGGTTTCGATCAATATTTTAGAGGATAAAACCGGTTAGGTCTGGGTTAGATCTGGGATATGCGCGCATCTGGCTTATACTTTCGCCTTTTTCGCAAACTTGTTGGCCAGATCCTGGATTTTTTCCGTGTTTGAATCACGTAGTAATGTTGTACCACACTGAGGCAGTCAATTAAACCTGGATTCGGACATTATTTTAGAGGATAACACCGGTTAGGTCTGGGTTAGGTCTGGGTTATGCCCGCATCTGGCTCATGATTTTGCCTTCTTCGCATACTTGTTGGCCAGATCCTGGTTTTTTTTCGTGTTTGAATCATGTAGTTATGTGGTAACACACAGAAGCAGTCAATTAAACCTGGTTTCGATCAATATTTTAGAGGATAACACCGGTTAGGTCTGGGTTAGGTCTGGGTTATGCCCGCATCTGGCTCATGATTTTGCCTTCTTCGCATACTTGTTGGCCAGATCCTGGGTTTTTTTCGTGTTTGAATCACGTAGTAATGTGGTAACACACTGAAGCAGTCAATTAAACCTGGTTTCGATCAATATTTCAGAGGATAACACCGGTTAGGTCTGGGTTAGGTCTGGGTTATGCCCGCATCTGGCTCATGATTTTGCCTTTTTCGCATACTTGTTGGCCAGATCCTGGGTTTTTTTCGTGTTTGAATCATGTAGTAATGTGGTAACACACTGAAGCAGTCAATTAAACCTGGTTTCGATCAATATTTTAGAGGATAACACCGGTTAGGTCTGGGTTAGGTCTGGATTATGCCCGCATCTGGCTCATGATTTTGCCTTCTTCGCATACGTGTTGGCCACGTGTTGACGATAAAACTGTAAGATATAGGATGAATTAAGTTCCATGTCCCTAAAATTTTCCAAATCATAGATTTAAAAATGATTTAGATATTTAGATGATTTTAGTGTGGGTATTTATACAAGTATGTAAATCTCTATTTATGCATAACATGTTACCCCTAAATGGGCAAGTTAATGAATTATATAGATGTTAATTGTATAATAATAACCCTTTGTTCCTCATAAAAATTCATAACTGAATTGCTATCATTCTAAAAAAATCCATCCCAAAATATATTGTCAAAACTAGTAATAAATTATTTGAACAAGGTGATAACAGATTTGAAATATTTAATAAAATTTAAATACCAGTAGTATTAATAAAAGATAATATTAATACTATTTTGACACTGTTATTTGATTTTAATATTAATTATAGATACTTTGATTATTGATTTATTAAAACCTAAAGTTAATGAAGTCCCAGTAGATTATAAATATTTTAAAGAGCATGAATTAGCATAGAATTTCATAAAAAATTTGATGAGTGATAGAAGTAACTTGAATAATCTGAATTTTGTAGCTTTTACTATATCTTTGGATATGGAATCACAGATTCATTTTATTAATAAAAATAGAGATAGTACTGATGATTTACTCTGGCTCGTTAAAGTAAGTGGGCCAAGTGGGAAGAATATTAAGATAGATGGATAGATATTGGTAAAAGTATTCTTCTTGTCCTTATATAGGAAATCTTTAATATTACAAATAAACTCTTTCTGTAAAATCTTGAACTTATCATTATAATTTATAGAATTAAAGTCAACGCATCTAATAATGAAAGTGAACTGAAGTATTTTATAGACTTGTCAAGAACGTTTTTTGGTATATTCCTAGCAAACGACCCGTTCAACGATCGGGATGAGTTATACGTAATTCGATTCGTCTAATTCAGTATATTATTTCATTAGTATATGCATTTCATTATCTGCGGAAATTCGGTATTTTTACAAAGTAACTAAGTATTTTAAATATATTCTGACAGGTTCACAGGTGGAAACAAGTGACTGTCGTTACCTGTGTTCAAAATGCCAGCTAGTCAAATGCTAATTTGTTAACAATAACATTTATTGAATGAAATTTCTGCTATTTCTGCAAATATCTCATTGAATAAATCACCATCTTTCTATTATATATACATTTACTAAATACATAATGGCTCAGGTATCCAATGAAGTTACTCTTATTGAAAATATAAAATATTGATAGTATTATATGTTAGAAAAAAGTGGTTTCTTCAATTTAATTCATGTAAGCATCAGTAATGAGATCTTGAAAATTGACGCTGTGATTAATTTTCAAATGGCCTCTGTGCCATTATTTCTACAACAAAATGTTGATTCATCAGTCTCTATCTACTCTACCCTTCCACAATTGCTGCGCAGTATTTTTATTTAATGTTAGTTATATAATATCACGACATTGCTCATAATTATATGTTAGCATATATGGTAATTTTAAAACAATATCTGTAACTGAGTTTGTTTTTAGAAAACCACGTTCTTTGCTTTTCAAATATCTTTATATAATGCAATGGCTTTTAAAAAATAAGGGTATAAACATCTCACCGTAAACCGTAAATAGTTTACATTTTAAAGATCCAGAAACAGGCGCTCATACGAATAAAACAGAAACTACGTGGAAGCATAGTAAACACTTTTTGCCTGAATATTGTCGGTTAGTATTTGCAGTTCCACACGTTTTTTAATATGTTTTTCTAACATATAATACAAAATAATAAATATTATATTTTCTATTTTCAGCAAAAAAGATAATTTCATTGGGTACTTAAGCCATTACGTGTTTTATAAACCTTCCAAGCAAGGAAAGGATGATTTATTTAATCAGTTCTTAAAAGAAATTTCAGAAATTTCATTTGATGATGATCGATTCTGTAAAAAATCAAAATATACCAGACTTAGATGATAATGAAATTTAATAATAAAAACAAGTTAAACCAACGTACTGCGTACAATAGTAATTTACTATATATTGTAAACACTGTCAGCGACGGGGAGACATTTTTTACTGTTGCTGCATGTACTATCTACATACCTGGTTTTAATACTGTCCACCTGACCGACTCGTGGAAGTTCTATGCCTAAAAAAATGATTTTTATGCATCATACAAATTCTTCTACAAATTCCCATTTGACAATGTAGAATAGATCCAATTAGATAAATTATTTATAATTTTTAAAATGAACATAGCAACGATGGTCACTAGTTTCTATCTGTGAACCTGTCAAAAAATCTACTTGACCTTACTTTTTTACTGTAACTTTTTATAATAACTGTTAAAATACTGTTTATATTATTTATTATAATGAATCTTGTTACAAAACAAACACACTTATTTTCCATTGTGAAAAGAAAACTTAAAAACTAAAAGAACATTCCTCTACATGTGCTTCTTTCACACACACACACACACACACACACACACACACACACACACACACACACACACACCACACACTACCCCTCTTATCTGAAACGGTAAACTCCTAAACACTAAAGAAACTAACGAATTTTAAGTCATATTTCTAACACGCCTTCTTGACTTAAAATTTATCAAAACAACAACAAAAATTTTGCCTTTCCTAACGATTTAGTCAGTACATCTGCAATTTGATCGTCCGTAGTCACACTTATTAGTCCCTTTTTTCATAATCATAAACAAAATGATAACTTATATCTATATGCTTGGAATTTTTTGAAAATTTTCCATTTTTTGATAAGGCTATCGCTCCAATATTGTCTTCATATATTTTTACTGGATTGTCATTCTTCACGTCAAAAACAGATAAAATGCCCTTAATTGGAATGATTTCTTCTACACAATCAGCAAGAGCGTAGTATTCAGCATGCGTTGAGGCTCTGGAGACAATTTTTTGTTTTTGCGATTTCCATAGTACTACATTTCCAAAAACTCGTATGATTATCCCTGTAGTCGATTTTCTGTCCGTAGTGTCTGCAGCCCAATCAGCGTCAACAAATGCATCCATTATTTCCTGAGTAGTTGAGTTATAAACAAGATTTATGGAACGAGTGTGATACAAGTATTTTAGAACACGTGTGCTGTCATAGCTATTTTGGAATCGACTTAGGTAATTGACCGCAAATGAAATGTCTGGGCGAGTACCATTTGCAATATACAATAATGCTCCAATTAAATTCCTATATTTCAGTTCTTCATCCACTATATCAGCAGGTTCAATTTTTCGATTCATTTCCATAGGTGTATCGAACCTTTTACTATTTATTATTCCGTACTTATGACTAAGATTTTCAATATATTTTTCTTGATTCAAGTATATTTCCTCTTTACTTTGGTTACGTTGTACTTCAATTCCCAAGTATTGCTTTATTTGTCCCAAGTCTTTCATGCGAAATCGTTTATTAAGCATGATCTTAACTTCATCTATAGCCATTTCATTTATACCACTGATTAATATATCATCCACATATAAAATAATATATATTTTTGTGTCGTTTATCTCTCCAGTATACAGACAGTAATCATAATCAGATCTTTTAAAATACAAGCTTATCATGTAATTATGAAAACAATCATACCAGTCACGTGGACTTTCTCTCAATCCATAAAGCGCCTTCTTAAGTAAACAAACCTTATCTGACTGTATATTACTACCATCAGGAGGGTAGATGTAAACTTCAGACTTGATATTTCCGTTTAAAAAAGCTGTTTGAACATCCATTTGTTCTATTTTTAAATTTTTAACACATGCAATTGACAGCAACACCTTTAGCGTGCTCATTCTTGCAACCGGTGAATAAACTTCTTCATCGCTTTGGTACAACTGTTGGAAATGCGACTTTGGCGACAATGCGCGCTTTGCATACTCCATCTGTCTTAATTCTATATATCCACTTTACTTCAATTATTTTCTTATTTATTGGAACGTTAACCAAATCCCATGTGTCGTTTTCTTTTAAACCATCAAGTTCTTGTTTCATAGCCGCTTTCCATTTTCTTGACTCTTCGCAGTTCAATGGTTCTTGGTAGTTTTCAGGTATCAAAGCATTGCAATAGTTTGTATATACGACATGATCATCAAATTTCACAACATTTCACACATTATGTTACGCTTGGGGCGTGTATCTTATTTAACTTCCTCAGTTTTGCTGCATTGATCATCGTCAGTTTTATTTTCTTTTATTTTCAAAACTCTTTCTTCTTCTTCTTCTTCTTCTTCTTCTTCTTCTTTTGGCGTTTCCCCTTCGTATTTTTCTTCGTTATCAGTATTTCTATAAATGGTATATCTTGCACGTGACGACTTACAACTATTTTGTCATTAACCAATATCTGTATACCCTATTAATATTAATTCCTTTTTCGGCCTTTGGATTTAGCTTTGAATATCTGCATGCCTCGGGAATTCGTACAAAAGCAGTGCTTCCATATAAGTGTAAGTTTGAAACATCAGCCCTTTTATTAAAAAATATTTCATATGGTGTTTTTCTTATTCTTGTGTTTGCTAATAGGCGATTTCCAATGTAGGCAGCCGTGTAAATACATTCTGGCCAATAAAACTTGTCGACATTTGCCTCTGACAGCAAGCAGCGTGCACGATCCATTATCGTTCTGTTGTGCCTTTCGGCGACTCCGTTCAATTCGTGTGTGTATGCTGGTCCTGGTTTCAAATAAATACCTTCTCGTTTCGCTAATTCATCAAAGTTTTTGTTAAGATATGATTCTCTTCCATTGTCACATCGAATTTCTTTAATACTTTTTCCAGTTTGATTTTTTACTAATTTCCTAATATACCTAATGAAGCAATAAAAAACATCACTTTTTTGTTTTATGCAATACACAACAGCAATTTTACTGAAATCATCTATAAAAGACACAAAGTATTTCTCACCATTATGACCTGTCTGAGTTATTGGACCATGAACATCTGTATGGACTATTTGTAACAAATCATTTGCTCTTGTACGTTTGTTTTTAAATTTCAAATTTGTCATTTTATTCTCCGGACAAACTTCGCATTTTATAAATTCGTTTTCGAGTTTCACCGGTGTTCCATTTAGCAGCTGAGCTTCACACAAATATTTTAAATCTCTAAAATTTGTGTGACAAAGTATATATCTATGCCATTTTTCTATATTTGAAATTCCCATTGAACTAGTGTACGTACTTGTTTTCTTATTCTCAAGTCTGGCAACTTCTCCATTTAATTCAAAGAGTTTATTTCTTTTAACAGCAATAGCAATGAGTTTTTCTTTCGAATTACAAATTTTATTGTAATTCATTGTCTTTCTCAAACATTATTTTTAATTGTTTTGATTTACAAATACAAGAGACACTTAGTAAGTTTTGTTTCATTTCTGGTACATAGTATATACATTTTTAATCTTTATTTCCTCCGACTTGTCATTAATGTTAATCATTACATTACCAATTTTTCCAGATATTAGTTTAAAACCATCACCAACTTTAATATCAACCGGGTTTTGTAGATTTTTGGATTCATAAAAGTACTCATCTGTGTTTATTATGTGATCTGAGCAACCACTATCTAGTAGCCATTTAATATTTCTACTTCTTCTATTTTGCTACTTTTCATTACTTCAACCTTGAATGAATTGTAATTTCTACTGTCATCTAGACTCGAATTTCCAGCCACTTTTCTATCGTGTCTATTTTGTATATGTTTGAAAAGGTTGCATTTTGTAATAATTATTAAAGTTTTCTGGGCAGTAACGTTGGATGTGCCCTGACTTATTACACTGACTTAACATACCGCTTCAGTAGTCGTTGCACTGCTATGCTGATTATCCTTTGAATTGAGATACTTGTTCTGATTGCGTTGTACGTGTCGAAACCTATGACCTCTAGGATTTTTAGTTAAATTTGAACTAAACGTGCGAGTGTAATTTCTGCTGTACTCAAAGTAGTAACTTTTACCGTTTCTCTTTTGATACTCTAACAGTAATTTAGATTTTACATACTCAACTGTTTTCTCCTTCGTTGGCAGTGCATCAATAATATCAACAATACGTGAGAAGTTAACGTTAATAACAGATAATTCAATTTATCCTCTTCATTCACAGTCTCACCAGTATTTTTGAGCCTATTTATATGCGTTTCAAATTCGTTAAAGAAGTCACTTGGATTTTCACCTTCTTTCATTTTTAATTCTAACAATCTTCTTTTACACAATAGCTTTACTGCACTGTTTTTAACTAGATAAATTTCGTCAAGCTTTGCAATCATATTTTTCGCAGTCGTTTCTGATATTATTAATTCTAACTGAGTGTTTGAAATACTGTTTACGATGTAACTTTTTGCTTTAATTTCCGTTTTTATTCCAATCTTCGACTCTTATTTCAGCCGGTCTTTCATCATGTAGAATAACCTCGTTACAGTCTTTCATTTCTAAAAATAAATTTAGCCTGAATTTCTAGTTCCATAAAATATTTGTAACATGAAATCGTCCTTTTTTTCACTTGCCATGCTTCAAACTTAGGTTATCTTCCTTTCACAACTAAATTTCTTTTCTTTACTGTTAACGAACAAACCACGGACCTCTGCTACCATGTTAAAATACTGTTTATATTATTTATTATAATGAATCTTGTTACAAAACAAACACACTTATTTTCCATTGTGAAAAGAAAACTTAAAAACTAAAAGAACATTTCTCGACGTGTGCTTCTTTCACACACACACACACACGCGCGCGCGCACACACTCCTAAACACTAAAGAAACTAACGAATTTTAAGTCATATTTCTAACAATAGCAGTAACAGTTTATAAAAAAATAACGAATTTCCACAGATGCATAGAAATGCATATCAATAATGTACTGAATTAGGCGAATCGAATAATGTATAACTCACCCCGATCCGTGAACGGGCCTAGCGTTTGCTAGGAATATAATGTTCCATAACTTTTCAACAAAGTCTAAAATTTTTCCCAAGGGTTTTTGAATACCTATACACTGTATAGATATCCTGTTTCCTTCAACCGAACGACATGTGTCCCTAAAAAATATATTTATAAAGTAAGTCGGTCAAGTAGGAAGAATATTCAGATATTTAAGAATATGGATATATTGGTAAAAATATCCATTCCTCTTACCTTTATGTCCTGTGTATTGGATAATATAGAATTACATACTTTTACCGCTGAATTCGAAATTCTGAACTAAACATAGGTACAGGACTCGTAAAAACCGTTTTTTATTCTTTTTATAGTTTTATCTGTTTTCCAAAAAACAACCAATTAAATTAAGTTGCAAGAATGCAAAAGCGATAAAACTTACAGAGGCTTTAATAGAAAATTATAAAACAAAATGTTTACTTAAGACTTTACCTTTTGTAAAAACCGGCGATATTGACTGTGTGTGTGTAAATCGTCGTACGTTCGTGCCCGGTGCAGTAAAACACGTGCATCGATCTAGGTTACGTACGTTCCTCACGTGCCACTTTCTCAATCTATACTTTTACATAAAAATTACTTAGAAAATCACTCCTACTCCTCATTTGGACAGAATTTTTACTTTCATGATTTTAGCGAAAAGTCGTTTTCCTGCTCGGGGAACACATATGTACAGGGTGTTCGGCCACCCCTGGGAAAAATTTTAATGGGGGATTCTAGATGCCAAAATACGAAAATACAGACGAAAATCAAGAATACCAATTTGTTGATAGAGGCTACGTTGAAAAGTTATTAACAATTAAACTCAAAAATTTCAAATCGTTCTGGAAAAATTGTTATCGGTTGCGGGGGTCAATTGCAATCATTTTTGGTGAATACACATACCTCCGAAATCTTACCCACTTTCGAGATAAAAATTCGAGAATGTGTGAAATATTTTCGATGGAAAAGAAAAATTTCAAATCGTTTTGGAAAAATTGTTATCGGTTGCGGGGGTTACTTACAACCATTTTGGGTGAATCGTCATACCCCCCTAATCATGCGCATTTTCGAGAAAGAAATTCAGTACGGGCGGAACTTTAAACGTTAATAACTTTTTAATAAAGCCTCCATTAACAAATTGGTATTCTTGATTTTCGTCTTACTTTGGTCTCTAGAATCCCCTGGGAGAAATTGTAATGGGAGATTCTAGAGGTTAAAGTAGGATGAAAATCAAGAATACCAATTTGTTGATGGAGTAATACGATACTAAACAAGTTATTGACGTTTAAAGTTCCGCTCTTACTTTCGAATTTTTTTCTCGAAAATACGCAGGATTTCGTATGTGGTATGTCTATTCACCGAAAATAATTGTAATTGACCCCCGAAACCGAAAGTAATTTTTTCAGAACGATTTGAAATTTTCTTTTTCTTTCGTCGAAAAATTTAGGCACTGTCTGTCGATTTTTCTTAAAAATTCCTTTCTGATTTTTATTCAGTTTGTAAAATAGTTGTTTAATAATACTCTTTGTGTAGGTACCCATGAGCTCTACTCGCGAAAAAAAACGTTTCATTGGAATATATTCACTATTCACTATATCAGTAGGAGTTGCGGGGGCTGTTTGAAAATTTGACCAGTTATATGGGATTTTTCTCACTTTACGGGGTCAAGGAACAACTTTTCCAACATCTCTACATATTCTCCATTAAAATATGCGTTGTGTTGCTGTTTGAAACATTAAAATCGTTCAATCCGGCTGTCGACCAAAAAAAAAAAATGCTTGTAACTGACCCCTGCAACGAAAACTAATTCTTCCAAGACGATTCGAAATTCTTTTTTACTTGAATTCTTTTTGTCGAAACTGAGTAGGATTTCGGGGGTACGATTCTAACTGACCTCCGCGACCAAAAATAATTTTTTCAGAACGATTTGAAATTTTTTTATTTAATGTTATTAATAACTACTTTTTAACGAAACCTCAGTCGAAAAATTGATATTCTTAATTTTCGTCTTATTTTGGCTTCTAGAATCTCCCATTAAAATTTTTCCCAGGGGTGGCCAAACACCCTGTATATATTAAATCAATATTAATGAAATTACACCTTGACCGAATTCATTTCAATCCCCCCACACTAATACATATATTGTGTGTAGCCCATAAATGGTTGAGAATGGAGTCACCTTTCCTATACTGGTATTATTAGATGGTCGCAGGTCCTGCATAAATTTCAATTTACATAATTTTTGTTTTGAGTAAACTCATTTTACTTTTTTGTATATTATTACCTAATGCAACTCATATTTTCCAGCCATGCGATGTAGGAATATTTAGACGATTAAAAGTTCTCGCGCGGTCGCACGCGGTGATGTACCGCGCTGAAGCTCGCGCTCGTGCGGTGGCCCGAGGTCGTCGCCCGGTCGCGAGGCGTCGCGGGCGGCCGCCTCGGCGTGGCGGATGACCTAGGCTGGGAGGGGGGTCCTGAGGGGACCCTCCTCCCGCCAGGCGGCGCCGGGTCGGACCGGTTGGGGGTAGGAGTGCCTCCCCCTACCGGTCCGACGCAAGGGGAGGCACCCTCGGCGGTCTGGTGCGGCCATGAACGCCCGGCCGCCGAGGGGTGGAAACGGGGTCGCGGGCGGTTGCGAGTTGGGGCTCGCAGCCGCCACTAAACGCGGCCCCGAGACGGATAGCGGCGGGATGGAGTGGCCCCGTCCCGCCGCTATGAGGCAGTGTGTCTACTGGGGGGACCGATTGTCCCCCCGGGGGATGGGCGCGAAAGCGCGGGCACGGGGAGGATACCGGAAGAATGCTTCGAGCGATTCCCGGTATCCTCCCAAAGCGTGCCGAAGGGTCACCGTGGGGTTTTTAGTGGGCAGGTCCCGCGCCTGTCGTTGTACGGGCGCGGGGAATCCCACACACCCCTCCCACCTCTCCCCAAGGAGGTGGGAGGGAGTCTTTCGAAGAGTTTCCCCACGACAAAAAAAAAAAAAAAAAAAAAAAAAAAAAAAAAAAAAAAGACGATTAAAAGTTGCATGGCGAAGGGTAGTGCAGGAACATAGACAAAGTACGTAGGTAGACTAAACCCATTACGAAGGTGAATTTCGCACCAATATATCATACCATATATAAATTCCATGAAGAAGGAAATGCTTTTAAAGCTTGTGGTGGTCTATGACCGTTTAACTCAAATACAATTTACTAGACAAAACGTATTTCAGAAAGAAGAAAATAAATTAGAATTCATGTCGCCAGATGAAACTGACATCAATGACAGCAATATAGGTAGTTTTACATAGCATTCAAGAGCATATTCCAGATGATCTGAGAGGGGAACAATTTTCTTTTCTATATAGAAAATATTAAAATACAATCGGGACACAACTAAGACACAACACAAGACACAACTCGCAGAGAGAAAGCACTGCTGATGTTCAACGCAGTGCAGTTCATAGTAACAGTAAAACCAATACCAGTGTAGAAGACTAATTTAACAACGTTTCGCTAGAAGAAACTAATATATGATATACTGATCATTAATTAACTTTAATATTTCATGACAATGATGCTTTTACTTTTTTCTAATGGGAATTGTTTTGTTTCCGATGGTACTGAAATCAAACTACATTAATTCTACAACGTTACTTTACTTATTTTCTCGTAAAGACAAAGATTCTTCAGAATCTATTCTGGATAAACATTATCAACATTATCAAAAGATTGAAAAAACAACAAAGAAAAGAAAAGAAAAGAAAAGAAAAGAAAAGAAATATAGAAAGAGTGTGTGCAATCAAAGTTACATCAAAGACATGAAAATAGGCTCAGCTTGAAAAAATAGAAGCAATTGATAACCAGGAAAAAGAAAAACAAAGAATGAAAGAAGAACGATTAGAAAAGAAAAAAACAAGCCGAGAAATTAAAAGAAGAAAAGCTATTGAAAAAAGAAAGAAAAACAGAAAAATGAAAAGGAAAAGGAGAAAGAAAAGCAAGACGAAGAGAAGGAGAAATGTAAAACTCAAACTAAAAATAAAAATAAAGTTAAGAACGTGAAAAGAAAATAATAAATAATATTATTGTGTTGTTTTTACAGGGTGAATGTAGTAACTGAACCAGGTGGTTATGACTATGCAACATTTTTATTAGCATCTTTTTCAAACTCCACTTGGAACAACACTGTACGTATGTATGTATGGGATTATCAGGAACCGTGTTTGTTCGTTAATCGGCACACTCGTATTTATTTCGTTAAACACAGTCACACCTACTACGTACTTTTCCTCAATCTTTCTCTCTTCCGTGCTGTCTTTTCTCGCTTTCTGGGTTATTCACCCATCAGCTGTTCGGCCGTACGCTCGCCGCGTGTTGACGGCTTTTTCGGCGGTAACCGTCTTCGCTCGTGCAAACTCGTAGACAGCGAACGATTCGCTGTTCGGCCAAAAATTCGTGCGCGATTTAATAATTTTCAACTGCACGGTTCCCTACATACAGGGTGTTCGGCCATCCATGGGAAAAATTTTAATGGGGGATTCTAGAGGTAAAAATAAGACGAAAATCAAGAATACCAATTTGTTGATGGAGGCACTGTTAAAAAGTTATTAATGTTTAAAGTTCTGCTCGTACTGAATTTTTTTCTCGAATATGCGCAAGATTTCGGGGGTATGTCTATACATAAAAAATGATTGTCACCGACCCTCGCAACTGAAAATAATTTTTCACAGAACGATTTGAAATCTTTTTTTTTTCATCGAAAAATATAGGCACCCGATTAGATTTTCGGTAAGGAATTTTTTCCTCGAAAGTGCGTAGGATTTCGGGGGTATGTGTAATGACCAAAAATGATTGTAATTGACCCCTGCAACCGAAAATAATTTTTTTAGAACGATTTGAGAAATTTGTTTTTCGCCGAAAAATATCAACACATACTCGAATTTTTTTCTCGAAACTGAGTAGGATTCCGAATATATGTCTACTCACTAAAAATGCTTGTAATTGACCTCCGCAGGCGAAAATAATTTTTCTGGAACGATTTGAAATTTTTGAATCAAATTGTTAATTACTTTTTAACGAAGCCTCCATCAACAAATTGATATTCTTGATTTTCGTCTTAGTTTGGCCTCTAGAATATCCTATTAAAATGTTTCTCAGGGCTGGCCGAACACCCTCTATACTACTATGTTTACTAGATCCTGGGTTTTTTTCGGGTTTGAATCACGTAGTAATGTGGTACCACACTGAAGCTGTCAATTAAACCTGGTTTCGATCAATATTTTAGAGGATAACACCGGTTAGGTCTGGGTTAGGTCCGGGATATGCCCGCATCTGGCTCATGATTTTGCCTTCTTCGCATACTTGTTGGCCAGATCCTGGGTTTTTTCCGTGTTTGAATCACGTAGTAATGTGGTAACACACTGAAGCAGTCAATTAAACCTGGTTTCGATCAATATTTCAGAGGATAACACCGGTTAGGTCTGGGTTAGGTCTGGGAAATGCGCGCATCTGGCTTATTCTTTCGCCTTCTTCGCATACTTCTTGGCCAGATCCTGGGTTTTTTTCGTGTTTGAATCACGTAGGAATGTGGTAACACACTGAAGCAGTCAATTAAACCTGGTTTCGATCAATATTTTAGAGGATAACACCGGTTAGGTCTGTGTTAGGTCCGGGATATGCCCGCATCTGGCTCATGATTTTGCCTTCTTCGCATACTTGTTGGCCAGATCCTGGGTTTTTTCCGTGTTTGAATCACGTAGTAATGTGGTAACACACTGAAGCAGTCAATTAAACCTGGTTTCGATCAATATTTCAGAGGATAACACCGGTTAGGTCTGGGTTAGGTCTGGGAAATGCGCGCATCTGGCTTATACTTTCGCCTTCTTCGCATACTTGTTGGTCAGATCCTGGGTTTTTTCCGCGTTTGATCACGTAGTAATGTGGTAACACACTGAAGCAGTCAATTAAACCTGGTTTCGATCAATATTTCAGAGGATAACACCGGTTAGGTCTGGGTTAGGTCTGGGAAATGCGCGCATCTGGCTTATACTTTCGCCTTCTTCGCATACTTGTTGGTCAGATCCTGGGTTTTTTCCGTGTTTGATCACGTAGTAATGTGGTAACACACTGAAGCAGTCAATAAAACCTGGTTTCGATCAATATTTTAGAGGATAACACCGGTTAGGTCTGGGTTAGGTCTGGGATTTGCGCGCATCTGGCTTATACTTTCGCCTTTTTCGCAAACTTATTGGCCAGATCCTGGGTATTTTCCGTGTTTGAATCACGTAGTAATGTGGTAACACACTGAAGCAGTCAATTAAACCTGGTTTCGATCAATATTTTAGAGGATAACACCGGTTAGGTCTGGGTTTGGTCCGGGATATGCCCGCATCTGGCTCATGATTTTGCCTTCTTCGCATACTTGTTGGCCAGATCCTGGGTTTTTTTCGTGTTTGAATCACGTAGTAATGTGGTAACACACTGAAGCTGTCAATTAAACCTGGTTTCGATCAATATTTTAGAGGACAACACAGGCTGGGTCTGGGTTAGGTCCGGGATATGCCCGCATCTGGCTCATGATTTTGCCTTCTTCACATACTTGTTGGCCAGATCCTGGGTTTTTTTCGTGTTTGAATCACGTAGTAATGTGCTAACACACTGAAGCTGTCAATTAAACCTGGTTTCGATCAATATTTCAGAGGATAACACCGGTTAGGTCTGGGTTAGGTCTGGGAAATGCGCGCATCTGGCTTATACTTTCGCCTTCTTCGCATACTTGTTCGTCAGATCCTGGGTTTTTTCCGTGTTTGACCACGTAGTAATGTGGTAACACACTGAAGCAGTCAATAAAACCTGGTTTCGATCAATATTTTAGAGGATAACACCGGTTAGGTCTGGGTTAGGTCTGGGATTTGCGCGCATCTGGCTTATACTTTCGCCTTTTTCGCAAACTTGTTGGCCAGATCCTGGGTATATTCCGTGTTTGAATCACGTAGTAATGTGGTAACACACTGAAGCAGTCAATTAAACCTGGCTTCGATCAATATTTTAGAGGATAACACCGGTTAGGTCTGGGTTAGGTCTGGGTTATGCCCGCATCTGGCTCATGATTTTGCCTTCATCGCATACTTGTTGGCCAGATCCTGGGTTTTTTCGTGTTTGAATCACGTAGTAATGTGGTAACACACTGAAGCAGTCAATTAAACCTGGTTTCGATCAATATTTTAGAGGATCACACAGGCTGGGTCTGGGTTAGGTCCGGGATATGCCCGCATCTGGCTCATGGTTTTGCCTTCTTCGCATACTTGTTGGCCAGATCCTGGGTTTTTTTCGTGTTTGAATCACGTAGTAATGTGGTAACACACTGAAGCTGTCAATTAAACCTGGTTTCGATCAATATTTTAGAGGATAACACCGGTTAGGTCTGGGTTAGGTCCGGGATATGCCCGCCTCTGGCTCATGATTTCGCCTTCTTCGCATACTTGTTGGCCAGATCCTGGGTTTTTTTCGTGTTTGAATCACGTAGTAATGTGGTAACACACTGAAGCAGTCAATTAAACCTGGTTTCGATCAATATTTTAGAGGATAACACCGGTTAGGTCTGTGTTAGGTCCGGGATATGCCCGCATCTGGCTCATGATTTTGCCTTCTTCGCATACTTGTTGGCCAGATCCTGGGTTTTTTCCGTGTTTGAATCACGTAGTAATGTGGTAACACACTGAAGCAGTCAATTAAACCTGGTTTCGATCAATATTTCAGAGGATAACACCGGTTAGGTCTGGGTTAGGTCTGGGAAATGCGCGCATCTGGCTTATTCTTTCGCCTTCTTCGCATACTTCTTGGCCAGATCCTGGGTTTTTTTCGTGTTTGAATCACGTAGGAATGTGGTAACACACTGAAGCAGTCAATTAAACCTGGTTTCGATCAATATTTTAGAGGATAACACCGGTTAGGTCTGTGTTAGGTCCGGGATATGCCCGCATCTGGCTCATGATTTTGCCTTCTTCGCATACTTGTTGGCCAGATCCTGGGTTTTTTCCGTGTTTGAATCACGTAGTAATGTGGTAACACACTGAAGCAGTCAATTAAACCTGGTTTCGATCAATATTTCAGAGGATAACACCGGTTAGGTCTGGGTTAGGTCTGGGAAATGCGCGCATCTGGCTTATACTTTCGCCTTCTTCGCATACTTGTTGGTCAGATCCTGGGTTTTTTCCGCGTTTGATCACGTAGTAATGTGGTAACACACTGAAGCAGTCAATTAAACCTGGTTTCGATCAATATTTCAGAGGATAACACCGGTTAGGTCTGGGTTAGGTCTGGGAAATGCGCGCATCTGGCTTATACTTTCGCCTTCTTCGCATACTTGTTGGTCAGATCCTGGGGTTTTTCCGTGTTTGATCACGTAGTAATGTGGTAACACACTGAAGCAGTCAATAAAACCTGGTTTCGATCAATATTTTAGAGGATAACACCGGTTAGGTCTGGGTTAGGTCTGGGATTTGCGCGCATCTGGCTTATACTTTCGCCTTTTTCGCAAACTTATTGGCCAGATCCTGGGTATTTTCCGTGTTTGAATCACGTAGTAATGTGGTAACACACTGAAGCAGTCAATTAAACCTGGTTTCGATCAATATTTTAGAGGATAACACCGGTTAGGTCTGGGTTAGGTCCGGGATATGCCCGCATCTGGCTCATGATTTTGCCTTCTTCGCATACTTGTTGGCCAGATCCTGGGTTTTTTTCGTGTTTGAATCACGTAGTAATGTGGTAACACACTGAAGCTGTCAATTAAACCTGGTTTCGATCAATATTTTAGAGGACAACACAGGCTGGGTCTGGGTTAGGTCCGGGATATGCCCGCATCTGGCTCATGATTTTGCCTTCTTCACATACTTGTTGGCCAGATCCTGGGTTTTTTTCGTGTTTGAATCACGTAGTAATGTGCTAACACACTGAAGCTGTCAATTAAACCTGGTTTCGATCAATATTTTAGAGGATAACACCGGTTAGGTCTGGGTTAGGTCCGGGATATGCCCGCATCTGGCTCATGATTTTGCCTTCTTCGCATAGTTGTTGGCCAGATCCTGGGTTTTTTTCGTGTTTGAATCACGTAGTAATGTGGTAACACACTGAAGCAGTCAATTAAACCTGGTTTCGATCAATATTTCAGAGGATAACACCGGTTAGGTCTGGGTTAGGTCTGGGAAATGCGCGCATCTGGCTTATACTTTCGCCTTCTTCGCATACTTGTTCGTCAGATCCTGGGTTTTTTCCGTGTTTGACCACGTAGTAATGTGGTAACACACTGAAGCAGTCAATAAAACCTGGTTTCGATCAATATTTTAGAGGATAACACCGGTTAGGTCTGGGTTAGGTCTGGGATTTGCGCGCATCTGGCTTATACTTTCGCCTTTTTCGCAAACTTGTTGGCCAGATCCTGGGTATATTCCGTGTTTGAATCACGTAGTAATGTGGTAACACACTGAAGCAGTCAATTAAACCTGGCTTCGATCAATATTTTAGAGGATAACACCGGTTAGGTCTGGGTTAGGTCCGGGATATGCCCGCATCTGGCTCATGATTTTGCCTTCTTCGCATACTTGTTGGCCAGATCCTGGGTTTTTTTCGTGTTTGAATCACGTAGTAATGTGGTAACACACTGAAGCTGTCAATTAAACCTGGTTCCGATAAATATTTTAGAGGATAACACCGGTTAGGTCTGGGTTAGGTCTGGGTTATGGCCGCATCTGGCTCATGATTTTGCCTTCATCGCATACTTGTTGGCCAGATCCTGGGTTTTTTCGTGTTTGAATCACGTAGTAATGTGGTAACACACTGAAGCAGTCAATTAAACCTGGTTTCGATCAATATTTTAGAGGATCACACAGGCTGGGTCTGGGTTAGGTCCGGGATATGCCCGCATCTGGCTCATGGTTTTGCCTTCTTCGCATACTTGTTGGCCAGATCCTGGGTTTTTTTCGTGTTTGAATCACGTAGTAATGTGGTAACACACTGAAGCTGTCAATTAAACCTGGTTTCGATCAATATTTTAGAGGATAACACCGGTTAGGTCTGGGTTAGGTCCGGGATATGCCCGCCTCTGGCTCATGATTTCGCCTTCTTCGCATACTTGTTGGCCAGATCCTGGGTTTTTTTCGTGTTTGAATCACGTAGTAATGTGGTAACACACTGAAGCTGTCAATTAAACCTGGTTTCGATAAATAGTTTAGAGGATAACACCGGTTAGGTCTGGGTTAGGTCTGGGATATGCCCGCATCTGGCTCATGATTTTGCCTTCATCGCATACTTGTTGGCCAAATCCTGGGTTTTTTCCGTGTTTGAATCACGTAGTAATGTGGTAACACACTGAAGCAGTCAATTAAACCTGGTTTCGATCAATATTTCAGAGGATAACACCGGTTAGGTCTGGGTTAGGTCTGGGAAATGCGCGCATCTGGCTTATACTTTCACCTTTTTCGCAAACTTGTTGGCCAGATCCTGGGTTTTTTCCGTGTTTGAATCACGTAGTAATGTGGTAACACACTGAAGCAGTCAATAAAACCTGGTTTCGATCAATATTTTAGAGGATAACACCGGTTAGGTCTGGGTTAGGTCTGGGATTTGCGCGCAACTGGCTCATACTTTCGCCTTTTTCGCAAACTTGTTGGCCAGATCCTGGGTATTTTCCGTGTTTGAATCACGTAGTAATGTGGTAACACACTGAAGCAGTCAATTAAACCTGGTTTCGATCAATATTTCAGAGGATTACACCGGTAAGGTCTGGGTTAGGTCTGGGTTATGCCCGCATCTGGCTCATGATTTTGCCTTCTTCGCATACTTGTTGGCCAGATCCTGGGTTTTTTTCGTGTTTGAATCATGTAGTAATGTGGTAACACACTGAAGCAGTCAATTAAACCTGGTATCGATCAATATTTTGGAGGATAACACCGGTTAGGTCTGGGTTAGGTCTGGGTTATGCCCGCATCTGGATCATGATTTTGCCTTCTTCGCATACTTGTTGGCCAGATCCTGGGTTTTTTTCGTGTTTGAATCACGTAGTAATGTGGAAATACACTGAAGCAGTCAATAAAACCTGGTTTCGATCAATATTTTAGAGGATAACATCGGTTAGGTCTGGGTTAGGTCTGGGTTATGCCCGCATCTGGCTCATGATTTTGCCTTCTTCGCATACTTGTTGGCCAGATCCTGGGGTTTTTTCGTGTTTGAATCACGTAGTAATGTGGTAACACACTGAAGCAGTCAATTAAACCTGGTTTCGAACAATATTTTAGAGGATAACACCGGTTAGGTCTGGGATAGGTCCGGGATATGCCCGCATCTGGCTTATACTTTCGCCTTTTTCGCAAACTTGTTGGCTAGATCCTGGGTTTTTTTCCGGTTTGAATAACGCAGTAATGTGGTACCACACTGAAGCAGTCAATTGAACCTGGTTTCGATCAATATTTTAGAGGATAACGCCGGTTAGGTCTGGGTTAGGTCTGGGAAATGCGCGCATCTGGCTTATACTTTCGCCTTTTTCGCAAACTTGTTGGCCAGGTCCTGGGTTTTTTTCATGTTTGAATCATGTAGTAATGTGGTAACACACTGAAGCAGTCAATTAAACCTGGTTTCGATCAATATTTTAGAGGATAACACCGGTTAGGTCTGGGTTAGGTCTGGGTTATGCCCGCATCTGGCTCATGATTTTGCCTTCTTCGCATACTTGTTGGCCAGATCCTGGGTTTTTTTCGTGTTTGAATCACGTAGTAATGTGGTAATACACTGAAGCAGTCAATAAAACCTGGTTTCGATCAATATTTTAGAGGATAACACCGGTTAGGTCTGGGTTAGATCTGGCTTATGCCCGCATCTGGCTCATGATTTTGCCTTCTTCGCATACTTGTTGGCCAGATCCTGGGTTTTTTTCGTGTTTGAATCACGTAGTAATGTGGTAATACACTGAAGCAGTCAATAAAACCTGGTTTCGATCAATATTTTAGAGGATAACACCGGTTAGGTCTGGGTTAGGTCTGGGTTATGCCCGCATCTGGCTCATGATTTTGCCTTCTTCGCATACTTGTTGGCCAGATCCAGGGCTTTTTTCGTGTTTGAATCACGTAGTAATGTGGTAATACACTGAAGCAGTCAATAAAACCTGGTTTCGATCAATATTTTAGAGGATAACACCGGTTAGTTCTGGGTTAGGTCTGGGTTATGCCCGCATCTGGCTCATGGTTTTGCCTTCTTCGCATACTTGTTGGCCAGATCCTGGGGTTACTTCGTGTTTGAATCACGTAGTAATGTGGTAACACACTGAAGCAGTCAATTAGACCTGGTTTCGATGAATATTTTAGAGGATAACACCGGTTAGGTCTGGGATAGGTCCGGGATATGCCCGCATCTGGCTCATGATTTTGCCTTCTTCGCATACTTGTTGGTTAGATCCTGGGTTTTTTCCGTGTTTGATCACGTAGTAATGTGGTAACACACTGAAGCAGTCAATAAAACCTGGTTTCGATCAATATTTTACAGGATAACACCGGTTTGGTCTGGGTTAGGTCTGGGATATGCGCGCATCTGGCTTATACTTTCGCCTTTTTCGCAAACTTGTTGGCTAGATCCTAGGTTTTTTTCGGGTTTGAATAACGCAGTAATGTGGTACCACACTGAAGCAGTCAATTAAACCTGGTTTCGATCAATATTTTAGAGGATAACGCCGGTTAGGTCTGGGTTATGTCTGGGAAATGCGCGCATCTGGCTTATACTTTCGCCTTTTTCGCAAACTTGTTGGCCAGATCCTGGGTTTTTTTCGTGTTTGAATAACGCAGCAATGTGGTACCACACTGAAGCAGTCAATTAAACCTGGTTTCGATCAATATTTCAGAGGATAACACCGGTTAGGTCTGGGTTAGGTCTGGGTTATGCCCGCATCTGGCTCATGATTTTGCCTTCCTCGCATACTTGTTGGCCAGATCCTGGGGTTTTTTCGTGTTTGAATCACGTAGTAATGTGGTAACACATTGAAGCAGTCAATTAAACCTGGTTTCGATGAATATTTTAGAGGATAACACCGGATAGGTCTGGGATAGGTCCGGGATATGCCCGCATCTGGCTCATGATTTTGCCTTCTTCGCATACTTGTTGGCCAGATCCTGGGTTTTTTTCGTGTTTGAATCACGTAGTAATGTGGTAACACACTGAAGCAGTCGATTAAACCTGGTTTCGATCAATATTTCAGAGGATAGCACCGGTTAGGTCTGGGTTAGGTCTGGGATATGCGCGCATCTGGCTTATACTTTCACCTTTTTCGCAAACTTGTTGGCCAGATCCTGGGTTTTTTCCGTGTTTGAATCACGTAGTAATGTGGTAACACACTGAAGCAGTCAATTAAACCTGGTTTCGATCAATATTTCAGAGGATAACACCGGTTAGGTCTGGGTTAGGTCTGGGAAATGCGCGCATCTGGCTCATGATTTTGCCTTCTTCGCATACTTGTTGGCCAGATCCTGGGGTTTTTTCGTGTTTGAATCACGTAGTAATGTGGTAACACACTGAAGCAGTCAATTAAACCTGGTTTCGAACAATATTTTAGAGGATAACACCGGTTAGGTCTGGGATAGGTCCGGGATATGCCCGCATCTGGCTTATACTTTCGCCTTTTTCGCAAACTTGTTGGCTAGATCCTGGGTTTTTTTCCGGTTTGAATAACGCAGTAATGTGGTACCACACTGAAGCAGTCAATTGAACCTGGTTTCGATCAATATTTTAGAGGATAACGCCGGTTAGGTCTGGGTTAGGTCTGGGAAATGCGCGCATCTGGCTTATACTTTCGCCTTTTTCGCAAACTTGTTGGCCAGGTCCTGGGTTTTTTTCGTGTTTGAATCATGTAGTAATGTGGTAACACACTGAAGCAGTCAATTAAACCTGGTTTCGATCAATATTTTAGAGGATAACACCGGTTAGGTCTGGGTTAGGTCTGGGTTATGCCCGCATCTGGCTCATGATTTTGCCTTCTTCGCATACTTGTTGGCCAGATCCTGGGTTTTTTTCGTGTTTGAATCACGTAGTAATGTGGTAATACACTGAAGCAGTCAATAAAACCTGGTTTCGATCAATATTTTAGAGGATAACACCGGTTAGGTCTGGGTTAGATCTGGCTTATGCCCGCATCTGGCTCATGATTTTGCCTTCTTCGCATACTTGTTGGCCAGATCCTGGGTTTTTTTCGTGTTTGAATCACGTAGTAATGTGGTAATACACTGAAGCAGTCAATAAAACCTGGTTTCGATCAATATTTTAGAGGATAACACCGGTTAGGTCTGGGTTAGGTCTGGGTTATGCCCGCATCTGGCTCATGATTTTGCCTTCTTCGCATACTTGTTGGCCAGATCCAGGGCTTTTTTCGTGTTTGAATCACGTAGTAATGTGGTAATACACTGAAGCAGTCAATAAAACCTGGTTTCGATCAATATTTTAGAGGATAACACCGGTTAGTTCTGGGTTAGGTCTGGGTTATGCCCGCATCTGGCTCATGGTTTTGCCTTCTTCGCATACTTGTTGGCCAGATCCTGGGGTTACTTCGTGTTTGAATCACGTAGTAATGTGGTAACACACTGAAGCAGTCAATTAGACCTGGTTTCGATGAATATTTTAGAGGATAACACCGGTTAGGTCTGGGATAGGTCCGGGATATGCCCGCATCTGGCTCATGATTTTGCCTTCTTCGCATACTTGTTGGTTAGATCCTGGGTTTTTTCCGTGTTTGATCACGTAGTAATGTGGTAACACACTGAAGCAGTCAATAAAACCTGGTTTCGATCAATATTTTACAGGATAACACCGGTTTGGTCTGGGTTAGGTCTGGGATATGCGCGCATCTGGCTTATACTTTCGCCTTTTTCGCAAACTTGTTGGCTAGATCCTAGGTTTTTTTCGGGTTTGAATAACGCAGTAATGTGGTACCACACTGAAGCAGTCAATTAAACCTGGTTTCGATCAATATTTTAGAGGATAACGCCGGTTAGGTCTGGGTTATGTCTGGGAAATGCGCGCATCTGGCTTATACTTTCGCCTTTTTCGCAAACTTGTTGGCCAGATCCTGGGTTTTTTTCGTGTTTGAATAACGCAGCAATGTGGTACCACACTGAAGCAGTCAATTAAACCTGGTTTCGATCAATATTTCAGAGGATAACACCGGTTAGGTCTGGGTTAGGTCTGGGTTATGCCCGCATCTGGCTCATGATTTTGCCTTCCTCGCATACTTGTTGGCCAGATCCTGGGGTTTTTTCGTGTTTGAATCACGTAGTAATGTGGTAACACATTGAAGCAGTCAATTAAACCTGGTTTCGATGAATATTTTAGAGGATAACACCGGATAGGTCTGGGATAGGTCCGGGATATGCCCGCATCTGGCTCATGATTTTGCCTTCTTCGCATACTTGTTGGCCAGATCCTGGGTTTTTTTCGTGTTTGAATCACGTAGTAATGTGGTAACACACTGAAGCAGTCGATTAAACCTGGTTTCGATCAATATTTCAGAGGATAGCACCGGTTAGGTCTGGGTTAGGTCTGGGATATGCGCGCATCTGGCTTATACTTTCACCTTTTTCGCAAACTTGTTGGCCAGATCCTGGGTTTTTTCCGTGTTTGAATCACGTAGTAATGTGGTAACACACTGAAGCAGTCAATTAAACCTGGTTTCGATCAATATTTCAGAGGATAACACCGGTTAGGTCTGGGTTAGGTCTGGGAAATGCGCGCATCTGGCTTATACTTTTTTTTTTTTCTTTTTTTTTCGTGGGGAAAATCTTCGAAGGACTCCCTCCCACCTCCTTGGGGAGAGGTGGGAGGGGTGTGTGGGATTCCCCGCGCCCGTACAACGACAGGCGCGGGACCTACCCACTAAAAACCCCACGGTGACCCTTCGGCACGCTTTGGGAGGATACCGGGAATCGCTCGAAGCATTCTTCCGGTATCCTCCCCGTGCCCGCGCTTTCGCGCCCATCCCCCGTGGGGACAATCGGTCCCCCCAGTAGACACACTGCCTCATAGCGGCGGGACGGGGCCACTCCATCCCGCCGCTATCCGTCCCGGGGCCGCGTTTAGTGGCGGCTGCGAGCCCCAACTCGCAACCGCCCGCGACCCCGTTTCCACCCCTCGGCGGCCGGGCGTTCATGGCCGCACCAGACCGCCGAGGGTGCCTCCCCTTGCGTCGGACCGGTAGGGGGAGGCACTCCTACCCCCAACCGGTCCGACCCGGCGCCGCCTGGCGGGAGGAGGGTCCCCTCAGAACCCCCCTCCCAGCCTAGGTCATCCGCCACGCCGAGGCGGCCGCCCGCGACGCCTCGCGACCGGGCGACGACCTCGGGCCACCGCACGAGCGCGAGCTTCATTGCGCCGCTGAAGCTCGCGCTCCCTCCCCGCGGCCTCCTTCTGCAACATTACGTTCTCGCAGAAGGAGGCCACGGCCCTCCACTTCTCCTCGCTGCCGAGCATGGCGCGCACCACGCTCGGCAGCGAGACATCCCGCCCGACGACGCCGACCAGGACACGGCGCTCCCCCTCCCACGCGGGGCATACCTCCAGGGTATGATCCGCCGTGTCCTGCTCAGCGTCGCAGTGGCAGCAACGCGCCGTCGGCTCCTTCCCTATCCGGCACAGGTATCTTCCGAAGCTGCCATGCCCGGAAAATACCTGTGCCAGCCGGTAGGTGAGGCTGCCATGGCCTCTGTCCAGCCACTCCTTCAGGAGTGGCCGAACAGCCCCGACAGTCCGGTGCCCCGCGGTTGGCAGAGCCAGCCGCTCCTGCCACGCGAGCAACACGGACTGCCGGGCCTGGCGCTTCAAATCGCCCCAAGCAGGTTCCTGCCCGCCCGGGACCGCCCCCACCCCCGCGCGTCGGTCGACGCGGTGCCGGTACATCACCGCGTGCAACCGCGCGAGCAGGTCCATGGGCGGCATCCCCGCTAGAACCGTCGCCGCCTCATGTGACATGGTCCGATACCCGCGGACGACCCTGAGCGCCACGCGCCTCTGCACCCGACGCAGCATAGTCATGCTGCGCCGGGAGGCAGCCAGGTCGTCCGCCCAGACGGGGGCCCCGTATAGGGCCACCGACTGGACCATTGCCACATAGAGGCGACGAACTCGGCCCGCCGGGCCCCCCAGGTTGGGCAGGATCCGGCCCAGAGCCGCAACCATCCTTTCCAACCGGGGGACCAGGCAGCGGAAATGCTTCTCGAAACGCCAGTGGCTATCGAGGATCAGCCCTAGATACCTGATCTGGGGCTTCACCTCGATGTCAGCCCCACCCACCCGAATCAGAGGGGGTGGCGGATCCTGCCGAGGTGAATGAAACGCAATCACCTCGGTCTTATGGACCGCCACCGTCATCCCCATCCCCCTGATCCGGTCGACGACGCGTTGCGACCCCTCCTCCGCGCGACGCATGGCCCTCCCCCAGTGCGCCCCGACGGCCAGCACCAGTGTGTCATCCGCATAACACACCGTGCTGACGCCGTCGGGGAGGCCGGCCCGCAACACCGAGTCGTACGCGATGATCCACAGGAGTGGCCCGAGGACCGACCCCTGCGGAACACCGCAGTACACCTCCCTCCGCATATCACCATCCCGGCCCGGATACTCGATCCACCTGCCGCGGAGATAATCCCCGACGACCGCCCTGAGACAAGGGGGGACTCGATGATATTCGAGTCCCCTCCTTATCTCTTCCCAGGGGAGGGTGTTAAAGGCATTGGCAATATCCAAGGATATTGCCAATGCCACCCCTCCCCGGGAGACGGCCGCCTCCGAGAGGGCCCTCACACGACCTATCGCGTCGATAGTCGATCGGCCCCCCCGGAAACCGAACTGGCAGTCGGCCAGACCGGGATCACCCCGCGACAGGTGCTCGACGAGGCGGGCAGCAATCACACGCTCGAAGAGCTTGCCCACCTCGTCGAGGAGACAAATGGGCCGGTATGCGGAGGGAGACTCCGCGGGCCGACCCTCCTTCCGGAGGAGGACCATCCTCGCCACCTTCCAACTGGGGGGGAATCGCCCGTCCCTCAGGCAGCGGTCGAACAACCGCCTGAGGTCGGCCCCAAGGACGCCCTGGGTCAAGACCCAAACCCGGCCGGGCACACCATCCGGACCCGGGGCCGTGTTACGAACCCCGAGCCGTCTGATGGCCGCTGCCAGCTCCTCCTGCGTGACCCCCAGCTCGGTCGTCCACTCCACTGGGACAGCCGCCGCCGCCGGAGGACGCGGTCCCCTCTCCCCAATTGGGAAGAGTGTATTGACCACGTCCTCCAGCAGCCGGGGGTCAAGACCCTCGGTGACGGGGGGCGCCCACGGGCGGAGCTTATTCAGCACCACCTTATATGGGCGCCCCCATGGATCGTCATCAAGGGTCTGGAGGAGCTCCTTCCATGCCTGGGTCTTGGCCCGTTTGATGGCGACCTGCAGAGCAACCCGCGCCACGCGGTATGCTCCATACAGGTCATCCGCTGCCCTCGCTCGCGCCACGCCGTCGCCTGTACGTTGACGACGGCGCGCGCGGGTGTACTGGCGTCGGGCGCGGACAGTCGCGACTCGCAACTCCGCGATCGCGTCCGACCACCAGTACACCGCCCGGCGAGGAGAAGCCCGCCCGACCCGAGGCATCGCCGCGTCGCAAATACCCGCGACCAATGCTCCGAGCCGGGCGACCTCCTCCTCTATGCTCGGCAACTCGGCCGCTCCCTGCGGCCAAGTTGCAGCGAGGGCAGCTGCCATCAGGGCGTCCTTGTCCAGGCGCCGAAGCGCCCAGCGGCGTGGTGGGGTGCCACGCAGGCGGCCGTGTCGGGATGCACTCGCGGCGGCAGAGACCTCCATCCGGATGTACCGGTGATCGGAGAGTGTCTCTGCCCCCGCGACCACGTGCCAACCCGACACCATGCGCACGGCGTTGGGGGTCGCGAATCCAACATCCACGATGGACCCCCCATATCGCCGCACGCATGTGTGCTCCGAACCCCGGTTCAATACCCGGAGGTCGAGCCCCGCCGCCCAATCGCCCAGGATCCCGCCGCGAACGGAGGTCCTGGGGGATCCCCAAGCCACCGACTTGGCATTAAAATCCCCCAGGACCAGCACCGGCCGGGCCGCGTAGCGCTGCACGCATGCCGCGACCTCGGCCAAGTACAGCTCGAACGCAGCGTGACCGCTACGGGGCGAAATGTAGCACCCCACCACAGCGACTCCCCCCCAGTCCACGGCGACGAATCCCCGACCGCGCTCCAACAAGGAGAACGGTGGGGACCCATCGCCCCCTCCCCATACCGTCGCCACCAAGCCGTCCGCGTCGCCCACCCAATGAGGGTGATCAGGGACGCGGTACGGCTCGGCGGCGACCGCCAGGCCAACCCCCCACTCCGCGAGGACTTGGGACATCAAGTCCTGTGCCGCGCGGCAGTGGTTGAGGTTGGCCTGGAGGAGGAGGCGGGGCGGCATTAATTAATGGCCGCGCCAGCCTCCTCCCGGCCGTCCGTCCCCGTAGCACCGTCCACCTCCATGGAGGACGATGCCACCGCCCTCGGCACCGGAGCCGGTGCAGCCCGCCTCTTCCTCTCCTTCCGGGAGGGGGGGGAGCACTTCTTGCTCCCCACCCTGTGATCGGCTGGCCTCCCCATGTCCGCACACAGCGGGCAGTGGGGGGCCGCCGAGCACTGGCTCGCACGGTGCTCTTTGGCACCGCAGCGGTAACACTGACAGCTGCGGTCCACCGGCGAGGTGCACCACTGCCTCACGTGCCCCAATTCGAGGCAGCGGTGACACTGGAGCGGGCGCGGCGCGAGGATTTCCACTCGCGCCGAAACCCACGCCACCAACACCCTCCCGGATTCCGCCACCTTACGGGCGGCGGAGAGGGGGCACCGGGCCCACACCGACCCGAGGCCGGAGGGCGACCTGCGGATCTCTCCGATCCGCAGGTCCTCCACAGGACAGTCCCCCGCCCTCGCAAGGGCACGGGACACATCCTGTGCGCTGACCGAGTCGTCCAGCCCACAAACGCGCATCTCCGTGCGCTTCGTGGGCCGGGCGACCCGGACACCTCGCTCGCCCAGCTGCTCCCGGAGCCTCTGGGCGAGACGATCCGCCTTCGCGCCGCCTTCTGCACCGGGGATCTCCAGCAAGAGACCCCCGGTCATGGCCCTCTTCGCCCTCACGGAGGCGATGCCCAGCTCTTCCAGGGAGATATTCTCCCTGGCGAGCCGCATCGCCTCCGCGAGGGTCAGGTCGCCCCCCTGCGCAACGGTCAGCGTCACCGCTGCCGTTTTTGGGGGACGACCTGGTCGTGCCTTCCCGACCTTCGCGGCCTTTACCTTGGCCGCCGGCGGCGGAGGCGGAGGCTGCGGTTGCGAGGCCTTCCTCGCCGCCCGCTTCGCCTTCCGCCCCACCACCTCACTCCACGCCACCCCCCCCATGGGAGGGTGCTGTGGAGGACGCGACCACCGCGACCACGGGTACACCACCCCCCTTGGGGGTCGCGACCCGGGGCCCTGGTGCCGCAACGCTGGGCGGAGCCTTCACTCCGCCCTTGTTTGCCTTCCCCGACTGTACCGGAACAGGTCGGGGAGGCACCGCCTTCCTGCTGACCGCTCTTCCGGCGAGGAGCTCCTCCCGGAAGGCGGCCAGCTTGCCATCAATCATGTCCCCAATCCTCCTCAGAAGATCGTCTTCTGAGGAGGACGGGGACTTCTTCACGGGCGGAGTGCGGGTGGAGGGGCCCGCGGTGCCCCGCACCACTGCCGCCGCACTCCGCTTATTTACCTCCGCCGAGGGACGCGGCGGTGGAGGAGGAGGGAGGATGGGAGGGAGGGCCGCGCTGTTCCACAGCGCCTCTGCCCTCCTCCTCCCCTGTCGCTCCTCCTCCAACAGGAGCTGCAGACGGGCGTTCCGCCCTCTGAGCTCCCGCGCCGCCTCCC
Source organism: Colletes latitarsis (assembly GCF_051014445.1). Classification (NCBI taxonomy): domain Eukaryota; kingdom Metazoa; phylum Arthropoda; class Insecta; order Hymenoptera; family Colletidae; genus Colletes; species Colletes latitarsis. Next base: position 1,469,088 of record NC_135145.1, on the reverse strand, counting down.
TCATTTCCTCCGCCGCGGCCTTCAGGGCCTCCGCGCCACCGCTTTTCTGCCCCTTAAAGGTGCAGGCAGCGGCGACTTTCTCCACCCGCCTCAGGGACGAGGAGATCCTCTCCGATATCTCCTCGGTCACCTCGTCCCTGAGGCAACTCAGCCTCACCGACGGGCTCATCGCCCCGCCCACCTCGACGACGGCCTGCCCCGTCCTCTTCCTCTTAGAGCCTATGTGGCTCGTGCTGGAGGAGAAGGACGAGACCGACGCCGTCTCGTCGTCCTCCTCCACCCTCCACGAAGCCGGACCTGGCGCTGAGTGGGGCGCGAGCGCCGCCACCCTAACCCCAACCCCGTCTCCGTCCTCCCCAACCGACAAAACCCGCCCCATCCCCATTTTATTTTCTGTGTCCATAATAGTCCCACGAGATGGTCGGAAATAAAGGTCCACCCGGGCAGAGCCGCCTTACCCGGGTAAGCCTAATACTCCGGGGGTTCGGCAGGTTCCCCGGAGGTGGTCGCTTGGGATCGGGCCTTCTCCCCCAACCATGCATCCCATCGCCGCGCACCATAGCTTAGGATTGGAGGGCGATTTTATAGAGTCGCCATACTCGTGGCCCAGGCGGTTAAGCCAAGACCCCCGTTCCTCCTGCCGTCACGTACCATTCACAAAACCAATAGGGAATTGTGAATGGGTCGTTGTGACGACCAACAGGAGGCTTACGGTGTGTGTATGACTCGGGTACCCCGGGTTCGTTAAGCCCGTACTGCAGCTGAAAGGCTGGCAGCCCCTGAGGGAATCTGGCTTATACTTTCGCCTTTTTCGCAAACTTGTTGGCCAGATCCTGGGTTTTTTCCGTGTTTGAATCACGTAGTAATGTGGTAACACACTGAAGCAGTCAATTAAACCTGGTTTCGATCAATATTTTAGAGGATAACACCGGTTAGGTCTGGGTTAGGTCCGGGATATGCCCGCATCTGGCACATGATTTTGCCTTCTTCGCATACTTGTTGGCCAGATCCTGGGTTTTTTTCGTGTTTGAATCAGGTAGTAATGTGGTAACACACTGAAGCAGTCAATTAAACCTGGTTTCGATCAATATTTCAGAGGATAACACCGGTTAGGTCTGGGTTAGGTCTGGGTTATGCCAGCATCTGGCTCATGATTTTGCCTTCTTCGCATACTTGTTGGCCAGATCCCGGGTTTTTTTCGTGTTTGAATCACGTAGTAATGTGGTAACACACTGAAGCAGTCAATTAAACCTGGTTTCGATCAATATTTTAGAGGATAACACCGGTTAGGTCTGGGTTATGCCCGCATCTGGCTCATGATTTTGCCTTCTTCGCATACTTGTTGGGCAGACCCCAGGTTTTTTTCGTGTTTGAATCACGTAGTAATGTGGTAACACACTGAAGCAGTCAATTAAACCAGGTTTCGATCAATATTTTGGAGGATAACACCGGTTAGGTCTGGGTTAGCTCCGGGATATGCGCGCATCTGGCTTATACTTTCGCCTTTTTCGCAAACTTGTTGGCCAGATCCTGGGTTTTTTCCGTGTTTGAATCACGCAGTAATGTGGTACCACACTGAAGCAGTCAATTAAACCTGGTTTCGATCAATATTTCAGAGGATAACACCGGATAGGTCTGTGTTAGGTCTGGGAAATGCGCGCATCTGGCTTATACTTTCGCCTTTTTCGCAAACTTGTTGGCCAGATCCTGGGTATTTTTCGTGTTTGAATCACGTAGTAATGTGGTAACACACTGAAGCAGTCAATTAAACCTGGTTTCGATCAATATTTCAGAGGATAACACCGGTTAGGTCTGGGTTAGGTCTGGGAAATGCGCGCATCTGGCTTATACTTTCGCCTTCTTCGCATACTTGTTGGTCAGATCCTGGGTTTTTTCCGTGTTTGATCACGTAGTAATGTGGTAACACACTGAAGCAGTCAATAAAACCTGGTTTCGATCAATATTTTAGAGGATAACACCGGTTAGGTCTGGGTTAGGTCCGGGATATGCCCGCATCTGGCTCATGATTTTGCCTTCTTCGCATACTTGTTGGCCAGATCCTGGGTTTCTTTCGTGTTTGAATCAGGTAGTAATGTGGTAACACACTGAAGCAGTCAATTAAACCTGGTTTCGATCAATATTTCAGAGGATAACACCGGTTAGGTCTGGGTTAGGTCTGGGTTATGCCCGCATCTGGCTCATGATTTTGCCTTCTTCGCATACTTGTTGGCCAGATCCCGGGTTTTTTTCGTGTTTGAATCACGTAGTAATGTGGTAACACACTGAAGCAGTCAATTAAACCTGGTTTCGATCAATATTTTAGAGGATAACACCGGTTAGGTCTGGGTTATGCCCGCATCTGGCTCATGATTTTGCCTTCTTCACATACTTGTTGGCCAGACCCCAGGTTTTTTTCGTGTTTGAATCACGTAGTAATGTGGTAACACACTGAAGCAGTCAATTAAACCAGGTTTCGATCAATATTTTGGAGGATAACACCGGTTAGGTCTGGGTTAGGTCTGGGTTATGCCCGCATCTGGCTCATGATTTTGCCTTCTTCGCATACTTGTTGGCCAGATCCTGGGTTTTTATCGTAATTGAATCACGTAGTAATGTGGTAACATACTGAAGCAGTCAATTAAACCTGGTTTCGATCAATATTTTAGAGGATAACACCGGTTAGGTCTGGGTTTCGTCTGGGATATGCCCGCATCTGGCTCATGATTTTGCCTTCATCGCATACTTGTTGGCCAGATCCTGGGTTTTTTCCGTGTTTGAATCACGTAGTAATGTGGTAATACACTGAAGCAGTCAATTAAACCTGGTTTCGATCAATATTTCAGAGGATAACACCGGTTAGGTCTGGGTTAGGTCTGGGTTATGCCCGCATCTGGCTCATGATTTTGCCTTCTTCGCATACTTGTTTGCCAGATCCTGGGTTTTTTTCGTGTTTGAATCACGTAGTAATGTGGTAACACACTGAAGCTGTCAATTAAACCTGGTTTCGATCAATATTTCAGAGGATAACACCGGTTAGGTCTGGGTTAGGTCTGGGTTATGCCCGCATCTGGCTCATGATTTTGCCTTCATCGCATACTTGTTGGCCAAATCCTGGGTTTTTTCCGTGTTTGAATCACGTAGTAATGTGGTAACACACTGAAGCAGTCAATTAAACCTGGTTTCGATCAATATTTCAGAGGATAACACCGGATAGGTCTGTGTTAGGTCTGGGAAATGCGCGCATCTGGCTTATACTTTCGCCTTTTTCGCAAACTTGTTGGCCAGATCCTGGGTATTTTTCGTGTTTGAATCACGTAGTAATGTGGTAACACACTGAAGCAGTCAATTAAACCTGGTTTCGATCAATATTTCAGAGGATAACACCGGTTAGGTCTGGGTTAGGTCTGGGAAATGCGCGCATCTGGCTTATACTTTCGCCTTCTTCGCATACTTGTTGGTCAGATCCTGGGTTTTTTCCGTGTTTGATCACGTAGTAATGTGGTAACACACTGAAGCAGTCAATAAAACCTGGTTTCGATCAATATTTTAGAGGATAACACCGGTTAGGTCTGGGTTAGGTCTGGGATTTGCGGGCATCTGGCTTATACTTTCGCCTTTTTCGCAAACTTGTTGGCCAGATCCTGGGTATTTTCCGTGTTTGAATCACGTAGTAATGTGGTAACACACTGAAGCAGTCAATTAAACCAGGTTTCGATCAATATTTTGGAGGATAACACCGGTTAGGTCTGGGTTAGGTCTGGGTTATGCCCGCATCTGGCTCATGATTTTGCCTTCTTCGCATACTTGTTGGCCGGATCCTGGGTTTTTTTCGTGTTTGAATCACGTAGTAATGTGGTAATACACTGAAGCAGTCAATTAAACCTGGTTTCGATCAATATTTCAGAGGATAACACCGGTTAGGTCTGGGTTAGGTCTGGGTTATGCCCGCATCTGGGTCATGATTTTGCCTTCTTCGCATACTTGTTGGCCAGATCCTGGGTTTTTTTCGTGTTTGAATCACGTAGTAATGTGGTAATACACTGAAGCAGTCAATTAAACCTGGTTTCGATCTATATTATAGAGGATAACACCGGTTAGGTCTGTGTTAGGTCTGGGAAATGCGCGCATCTGGCTTATACTTTCGCCTTCTTCGCATACTTGTTGGTCAGATCCTGGGTTTTTTCCGTGTTTGATCACGTAGTAATGTGGTAACACACTGAAGCAGTCAATAAAACCTGGTTTCGATCAATATTTTAGAGGATAACACCGGTTAGGTCTGGGTTAGGTCTGGGATTTGCGGGCATCTGGCTTATACTTTCGCCTTTTTCGCAAACTTGTTGGCCAGATCCTGGGTATTTTCCGTGTTTGAACCACGTAGTAATGTGGTAACACACTGAAGCAGTCAATTAAACCAGGTTTCGATCAATATTTTGGAGGATAACACCGGTTAGGTCTGGGTTAGGTCTGGGTTATGCCCGCATCTGGCTCATGATTTTGCCTTCTTCGCATACTTGTTGGCCAGATCCTGGGTTTTTTTCGTGTTTGAATCACGTAGTAATGTGGTGATACACTGAAGCAGTCAATAAAACCTGGTTTCGATCAATATTTTAGAGGATAACACCGGTTAGGTCTGGGTTAGGTCTGGGTTATGCCCGCATCTGGCTCATGATTTTGCCTTCTTCGCATACTTGTTGGCCAGATCCTGGGTTTTTTTCGTGTTTGAATCACGTAGTAATGTGGTGATACACTGAAGCAGTCAATAAAACCTGGTTTCGATCAATATTTTAGAGGATAACACCGGTTTGGTCTGGGTTAGGTCTGGGTTATGCCCGCATCTGGCCCATGATTTTGCCTTCTTCGCATACTTGTTGGCCAGATCCTGGGTTTTTTTCGTGTTTGAATCACGTAGTAATGTGGTAACACACTGAAGCAGTCAATTAAACCTGGTTTCGATCAATATTTTAGAGGATAACACCGGTTAGGTCTGGGTTAGGTCTGGGTTATGCCCGCATCTGGCTCATGATTTTGCCTTCTTCGCATACTTGTTGGCCAGATCCTGGGTTTTTTCCGTGTTTGAATCACGTAGTAATGTGGTATCACACTGAAGCAGTCAATTAAACCTGGTTTCGATCAATATTTTAGAGGATAACACCGGTTAGGTCTGGGTTTCGTCTAGGATATGCCCGCATCTGGCTCATGATTTTGCCTTCATCGCATTCTTGTTGGCCAGATCCTGGGTTTTTTCCGTGTTTGAATCACGTAGTAATGTGGTAATACACTGAAGCAGTCAATTAAACCTGGTTTCGATTTATATTTTAGAGGATAACACCGGTTAGGTCTGTGTTAGGTCTGGGAAATGCGCGCATCTGGCTTATACTTTCGCCTTTTTCGCAAACTTGTTGGCCAGATCCTGCGTTTTTTTCGTGTCTGAATCACGTAGTAATGTGGTAACACACTGAAGCAGCCAATTAAACCTGGTTTCGATCAATATTTTAGAGGATAACACCGGTTAGGTCTGGGTTAGGTCTGGGTTATGCCCGCATCTGGCTCATGATTTTGCCTTCTTCGCATACTTCTTGGCCAGATCCTGGGTTTTTTTCGTGTTTGAATCACGTAGGAATGTGGTAACACACTGAAGCAGTCAATTAAACCTGGTTTCGATCAATATTTTAGAGGATAACACCGGTTAGGTCTGTGTTAGGTCCGGGATATGCCCGCATCTGGCTCATGATTTTGCCTTCTTCGCATACTTGTTGGCCAGATCCTGGGTTTTTTTCGTGTTTGAATCACGTAGTAATGTGGTAACACACTGAAGCTGTCAATTAAACCTGGTTTCGATCAATATTTTAGAGGATAACACCGGTTAGGTCTGGGTTAGGTCTGGGAAATGCGCGCATCTGGCTTATTCTTTCGCCTTCTTCGCATACTTCTTGGCCAGATCCTGGGTTTTTTTCGAGTTTGAATCACGTAGGAATGTGGTAACACACTGAAGCAGTCAATTAAACCTGGTTTCGATCAATATTTCAGAGGATAACACCGGTTAGGTCTGGGTTAGGTCTGGGTTATGCCCGCATCTGGCTCATGATTTTGCCTTCATCGCATAATTGTTGGCCAAATCCTGGGTTTTTTCCGTGTTTGAATCACGTAGTAATGTGGTAACACACTGAAGCAGTCAATTAAACCTGGTTTCGATCAATATTTCAGAGGATAACACCGGATAGGTCTGTGTTAGGTCTGGGAAATGCGCGCATCTGGCTTATACTTTCGCCTTTTTCGCAAACTTGTTGGCCAGATCCTGGGTATTTTTCGTGTTTGAATCACGTAGTAATGTGGTAACACACTGAAGCAGTCAATTAAACCTGGTTTCGATCAATATTTCAGAGGATAACACCGGTTGGGTCTGGGTTAGGTCTGGGAAATGCGCGCATCTGGCTTATACTTTCGCCTTCTTCGCATACTTGTTGGTCAGATCCTGGGTTTTTTCCGCGTTTGATCACGTAGTAATGTGGTAACACACTGAAGCAGTCAATAAAACCTGGTTTCGATCAATATTTTAGAGGATAACACCGGTTAGGTCTGGGTTAGGTCTGGGATTTGCGGGCATCTGGCTGATACTTTCGCCTTTTTCGCAAACTTGTTGGCCAGATCCTGGGTATTTTCCGTGTTTGAATCACGTAGTAATGTGGTAACACACTGAAGCAGTCAATTAAACCAGGTTTCGATCAATATTTTGGAGGATAACACTGGTTAGGTCTGGGTTAGGTCTGGGTTATGCCCGCATCTGGCTCATGATTTTGCCTTCTTCGCATACTTGTTGGCCAGATCCTGGGTTTTTTTCGTGTTTGAATCATGTAGTAATGTGGTAACACACTGAAGCTGTCAATTAAACCTGGTTTCGATCAATATTTTAGAGGATAACACCGGTTAGGTCTGGGTTAGGTCTGGGTTATGCCCGCATCTGGCTCATGATTTTGCCTTCTTCGCATACTTGTTGGCCAGATCCTGGGTTTTTTTCGTGTTTGAATCACGTAGTAATGTGGTAATACACTGAAGCAGTCAATAAAACCTGGTTTCGATCAATATTTTAGAGGATAACACCGGTTTGGTCTGGGTTAGGTCTGGGTTATGCCCGCATCTGGCCCATGATTTTGCCTTCTTCGCATACTTGTTGGCCAGATCCTGGGTTTTTTTCGTGTTTGAATCACGTAGTAATGTGGTAACACACTGAAGCAGTCAATTAAACCTGGTTTCGATCAATATTTTAGAGGATAACACCGGTTAGGTCTGGGTTAGGTCTGGGTTATGCCCGCATCTGGCTCATGATTTTGCCTTCTTCGCATACTTGTTGGCCAGATCCTGGGTTTTTTCCGTGTTTGAATCACGTAGTAATGTGGTATCACACTGAAGCAGTCAATTAAACCTGGTTTCGATCAATATTTTAGAGGATAACACCGGTTAGGTCTGGGTTTCGTCTAGGATATGCCCGCATCTGGCTCATGATTTTGCCTTCATCGCATTCTTGTTGGCCAGATCCTGGGTTTTTTCCGTGTTTGAATCACGTAGTAATGTGGTAATACACTGAAGCAGTCAATTAAACCTGGTTTCGATTTATATTTTAGAGAATAACACCGGTTAGGTCTGTGTTAGGTCTGGGAAATGCGCGCATCTGGCTTATACTTTCGCCTTTTTCGCAAACTTGTTGGCCAGATCCTGCGTTTTTTTCGTGTCTGAATCACGTAGTAATGTGGTAACACACTGAAGCAGCCAATTAAACCTGGTTTCGATCAATATTTTAGAGGATAACACCGGTTAGGTCTGGGTTAGGTCTGGGTTATGCCCGCATCTGGCTAATGATTTTGCCTTCTTCGCATACTTCTTGGCCAGATCCTGGGTTTTTTTCGTGTTTGAATCACGTAGGAATGTGGTAACACACTGAAGCAGTCAATTAAACCTGGTTTCGATCAATATTTTAGAGGATAACACCGGTTAGGTCTGTGTTAGGTCCGGGATATGCCCGCATCTGGCTCATGATTTTGCCTTCTTCGCATACTTGTTGGCCAGATCCTGGGTTTTTTTCGTGTTTGAATCACGTAGTAATGTGGTAACACACTGAAGCTGTCAATTAAACCTGGTTTCGATCAATATTTTAGAGGATAACACCGGTTAGGTCTGGGTTAGGTCTGGGAAATGCGCGCATCTGGCTTATTCTTTCGCCTTCTTCGCATACTTCTTGGCCAGATCCTGGGTTTTTTTCGAGTTTGAATCACGTAGGAATGTGGTAACACACTGAAGCAGTCAATTAAACCTGGTTTCGATCAATATTTCAGAGGATAACACCGGTTAGGTCTGGGTTAGGTCTGGGTTATGCCCGCATCTGGCTCATGATTTTGCCTTCATCGCATAATTGTTGGCCAAATCCTGGGTTTTTTCCGTGTTTGAATCACGTAGTAATGTGGTAACACACTGAAGCAGTCAATTAAACCTGGTTTCGATCAATATTTCAGAGGATAACACCGGATAGGTCTGTGTTAGGTCTGGGAAATGCGCGCATCTGGCTTATACTTTCGCCTTTTTCGCAAACTTGTTGGCCAGATCCTGGGTATTTTTCGTGTTTGAATCACGTAGTAATGTGGTAACACACTGAAGCAGTCAATTAAACCTGGTTTCGATCAATATTTCAGAGGATAACACCGGTTAGGTCTGGGTTAGGTCTGGGAAATGCGCGCATCTGGCTTATACTTTCGCCTTCTTCGCATACTTGTTGGTCAGATCCTGGGTTTTTTCCGCGTTTGATCACGTAGTAATGTGGTAACACACTGAAGCAGTCAATAAAACCTGGTTTCGATCAATATTTTAGAGGATAACACCGGTTAGGTCTGGGTTAGGTCTGGGATTTGCGGGCATCTGGCAGATACTTTCGCCTTTTTCGCAAACTTGTTGGCCAGATCCTGGGTATTTTCCGTGTTTGAATCACGTAGTAATGTGGTAACACACTGAAGCAGTCAATTAAACGTGGTTTCGATCAATATTTTAGAGGATAACACCGGTTAGGTCTGGGTTAGGTCCGGGATATGCCCGCATCTGGCTCATGATTTTGCCTTCTTCGCATACTTGTTGGCCAGATCCTGGGTTTTTTTCGTGTTTGAATCACGTAGGAATGTGGTAACACACTGAAGCTGTCAATTAAACCTGGTTTTGATCAATATTTTAGAGGATAACACCGGTTAGGTCTGGGTTAGGTCTGGGTTATGCCCGCATCTGGCTCATGATTTTGCCTTCTTCGCATACTTGTTGGCCAGATCCTGGGTTTTTTTCGTGTTTGAATCACGTAGGAATGTGGTAACACACTGAAGCTGTCAATTAAACCTGGTTTTGATCAATATTTTAGAGGATAACACCGGTTAGGTCTGGGTTAGGTCTGGGTTATGCCCGCATCTGGCTCATGATTTTGCCTTCTTCGCATACTTGTTGGCCAGATCCTGGGTTTTTTTCGTGTTTGAATCACGTAGGAATGTGGTAACACACTGAAGCTGTCAATTAAACCTGGTTTTGATCAATATTTTAGAGGATAACACCGGTTAGGTCTGGGTTAGGTCTGGGTTATGCCCGCATCTGGCTCATGATTTTGCCTTCTTCGCATACTTTTTGGCAAGATCCTGGGTTTTTTTCGTGTTTGAATCACGTAGGAATGTGGTAACACACTGAAGCAGTCAATTAAACCTGGTTTCGATCAATATTTTAGAGGATAACACCGGTTAGGTCTGTGTTAGGTCCGGGATATGCCCGCATCTGCCTCATGATTTTGCCTTCTTCGCATACTTGTTGGCCAGATCCTGGGTTTTTTTCGTGTTTGAATCACGTAGTAATGTGGTAACACACTGAAGCTGTCAATTAAACCTGGTTTCGATCAATATTTTAGAGGAAAACACCGGTTAGGTCTGGGTTAGGTCCAGGATATGCCCGCATCTGGCTCATGATTTTGCCTTCTTCGCATAGTTGTTGGCCTGATCCTGGGTTTTTTTCGTGTTTGAATCACGTAGTAATGTGGTAACACACTGAAGCAGTCAATTAAACCTGGTTTCGATCAATATTTCAGAGGATAACCCCGGTTAGGTCTGGGTTAGGTCTGGGAAATGCGCGCATCTGGCTTATACTTTCGCCTTCTTCGCATACTTGTTGGTCAGATCCTGGGTTTTTTCCGTGTTTGATCACGTAGTAATGTGGTAACACACTGAAGCAGTCAATAAAACCTGGTTTCGATCAATATTTTAGAGGATAACACCGGTTAGGTCTGGGTTAGGTCTGGGATTTGCGCGCATCTGGCTTATACTTTCGCCTTCTTCGCATACTTGTTGGCCAGATCCTGGGTTTTTTCCGTGTTTGAATCACGTAGTAATGTGGTAACACACTGAAGCAGTCAATTAAACCTGGTTTCGATCAATATTTCAGAGGATAACACCGGTTAGGTCTGGGTTAGGTCTGGGAAATGCGCGCATCTGGCTTATTCTTTCGCCTTCTTCGCATACTTGTTGGCCAAATCCTGGGTTTTTTCCGTGTTTGAATCACGTAGTAATGTGGTAACACACTGAAGCAGTCAATTAAACCTGGTTTCGATCAATATTTCAGAGGATAACACCGGTTAGGTCTGTGTTAGGTCTGGGAAATGCGCGCATCTGGCTTATACTTTCGCCTTTTTCGCAAACTTGTTGGCCAGATCCTGGGTTTTTTTCGTGTTTGAATCACGTAGTAATGTGGTAACACACTGAAGCTGTCAATTAAACCTGGTTTCGATCAATATTTTAGAGGATAACACCGGTTAGGTCTGGGTTAGGTCTGGGAAATGCGCGCATCTGGCTTATTCTTTCGCCTTCTTCGCATACTTCTTGGCCAGATCCTGGGTTTTTTTCGTGTTTGAATCACGTAGGAATGTGGTAACACACTGAAGCAGTCAATTAAACCTGGTTTCGATCAATATTTCAGAGGATAACACCGGTTAGGTCTGGGTTAGGTCTGGGTTATGCCCGCATCTGGCTCATGATTTTGCCTTCATCGCATAATTGTTGGCCATATCCTGGGTTTTTTCCGTGTTTGAATCACGTAGTAATGTGGTAACACACTGAAGCAGTCAATTAAACCTGGTTTCGATCAATATTTCAGAGGATAACACCGGATAGGTCTGTGTTAGGTCTGGGAAATGCGCGCATCTGGCTTATACTTTCGCCTTTTTCGCAAACTTGTTGGCCAGATCCTGGTTATTTTTCGTGTTTGAATCACGTAGTAATGTGGTAACACACTGAAGCAGTCAATTAAACCTGGTTTCGATCAATATTTCAGAGGATAACACCGGTTAGGTCTGGGTTAGGTCTGGGAAATGCGCGCATCTGGCTTATACTTTCGCCTTCTTCGCATACTTGTTGGTCAGATCCTGGGTTTTTTCCGTGTTTGATCACGTAGTAATGTGGTAACACACTGAAGCAGTCAATAAAACCTGGTTTCGATCAATATTTTAGAGGATAACACCGGTTAGGTCTGGGTTAGGTCTGGGATTTGCGGGCATCTGGCTTATACTTTCGCCTTTTTCGCAAACTTGTTGGCCAGATCCTGGGTATTTTCCGTGTTTGAATCACGTAGTAATGTGGAAACACACTGAAGCAGTCAATTAAACGTGGTTTCGATCAATATTTTAGAGGATAACACCGGTTAGGTCTGTGTTAGGTCCGGGATATGCCCGCATCTGGCTCATGATTTTGCCTTCTTCGCATACTTGTTGGCCAGATCCTGGGTTTTTTTCGTGTTTGAATCACGTAGGAATGTGGTAACACACTGAAGCTGTCAATTAAACCTGGCTATGATCAATATTTTAGAGGATAACACCGGTTAGGTCTGGGTTAGGTCTGGGTTATGCCCGCATCTGGCTCATGATTTTGCCTTCTTCGCATACTTGTTGGCCAGATCCTGGGTTTTCTTCGAGTTTGAATCACGTAGTAATGTGGTAACACACTGAAGCTGTCAATTAAACCTTGTTTCGATCAATATTTTAGAGGATAACACCGGTTAGGTCTGGGTTAGGTCTGGGATATGCGCGCATCTGGCTTATACTTTCACCTTTGTCGCAAACTTGTTGGCCAGATCCTGGGTTTTTTTCGTGTTTGAATCACGTAGTAATGTGGTAACACACTGAAGCTGTCAATTAAACCTGGTTTCGATCAATATTTTAGAGGATAACACCGGTTAGGTCTGGGTTAGGTACGGGATATGCCCGCATCTGGCTCATGATTTTGCCTTCTTCGCATACTTTTTGGCAAGATCCTGGGTTTTTTTCGTGTTTGAATCACGTAGGAATGTGGTAACACACTGAAGCAGTCAATTAAACCTGGTTTCGATCAATATTTTAGAGGATAACACCGGTTAGGTCTGTGTTAGGTCCGGGATATGCCCGCATCTGGCTCATGATTTTGCCTTCTTCGCATACTTGTTGGCCAGATCCTGGGTTTTTTTCGTGTTTGAATCACGTAGTAATGTGGTAACACACTGAAGCTGTCAATTAAACCTGGTTTCGATCAATATTTTAGAGGAAAACACCGGTTAGGTCTGGGTTAGGTCCAGGATATGCCCGCATCTGGCTCATGGTTTTGCCTTCTTCGCATAGTTGTTGGCCAGATCCTGGGTTTTTTTCGTGTTTGAATCACGTAGTAATGTGGTAACACACTGAAGCAGTCAATTAAACCTGGTTTCGATCAATATTTCAGAGGATAACACCGGTTAGGTCTGGGTTAGGTCTGGGAAATGCGCGCATCTGGCTTATACTTTCGCCTTCTTCGCATACTTGTTGGTCAGATCCTGGGTTTTTTCCGTGTTTGATCACGTAGTAATGTGGTAACACACTGAAGCAGTCAATAAAACCTGGTTTCGATCAATATTTTAGAGGATAACACCGGTTAGGTCTGGGTTAGGTCTGGGATTTGCGCGCATCTGGCTTATACTTTCGCCTTCTTCGCATACTTGTTGGCCAGATCCAGGGTTTTTTCCGTGTTTGAATCACGTAGTAATGTGGTAACACACTGAAGCAGTCAATTAAACCTGGTTTCGATCAATATTTCAGAGGATAACACCGGTTAGGTCTGGGTTAGGTCTGGGAAATGCGCGCATCTGGCTTATTCTTTCGCCTTCTTCGCATACTTGTTGGCCAAATCCTGGGTTTTTTCCGTGTTTGAATCACGTAGTAATGTGGTAACACACTGAAGCAGTCAATTAAACCTGGTTTCGATCAATATTTCAGAGGATAACACCGGTTAGGTCTGTGTTAGGTCTGGGAAATGCGCGCATCTGGCTTATACTTTCGCCTTTTTCGCAAACTTGTTGGCCAGATCCTGGGTTTTTTTCGTGTTTGAATCACGTAGTAATGTGGTAACACACTGAAGCTGTCAATTAAACCTGGTTTCGATCAATATTTTAGAGGAAAACACCGGTTAGGTCTGGGTTAGGTCCAGGATATGCCCGCATCTGGCTCATGGTTTTGCCTTCTTCGCATAGTTGTTGGCCAGATCCTGGGTTTTTTTCGTGTTTGAATCACGTAGTAAAGTGGTAACACACTGAAGCAGTCAATTAAACCTGGTTTCGATCAATATTTCAGAGGATAACACCGGTTAGGTCTGGGTTAGGTCTGGGAAATGCGCGCATCTGGCTTATACTTTCGCCTTCTTCGCATACTTGTTGGTCAGATCCTGGGTTTTTTCCGTGTTTGATCACGTAGTAATGTGGTAACACACTGAAGCAGTCAATAAAACCTGGTTTCGATCAATATTTTAGAGGATAACACCGGTTAGGTCTGGGTTAGGTCTGGGATTTGCGCGCATCTGGCTTATACTTTCGCCTTCTTCGCATACTTGTTGGCCAGATCCTGGGTTTTTTCCGTGTTTGAATCACGTAGTAATGTGGTAACACACTGAAGCAGTCAATTAAACCTGGTTTCGATCAATATTTCAGAGGATAACACCGGTTAGGTCTGGGTTAGGTCTGGGAAATGCGCGCATCTGGCTTAATCTTTCGCCTTCTTCGCATACTTGTTGGCCAAATCCTGGGTTTTTTCCGTGTTTGAATCACGTAGTAATGTGGTAACACACTGAAGCAGTCAATTAAACCTGGTTTCGATCAATATTTCGGAGGATAACACCGGTTAGGTCTGTGTTAGGTCTGGGAAATGCGCGCATCTGGCTTATACTTTCGCCTTTTTCGCAAACTTGTTGGCCAGATCCTGGGTATTTTTCGTGTTTGAATCACGTAGTAATGTGGTAACACACTGAAGCTGTCAATTAAACCTGGTTTCGATCAATATTTTAGAGGATAACACAGGTTGCGTCTGGGTTAGGTCCGGGATATGCCCGCATCTGGCTCATGATTTTGCCTTCTTCGCATACTTGTTTGCCAGATCCTGGGTTTTTTTCGTGTTTGAATCACGTAGTAATGTGGTAACACACTGAAGCAGTCAATTAAACCTGGTTTCGATCAATATTTTAGAGGATCACACAGGTTGGGTCTGGGTTAGGTCCGGGATATGCCCGCATCTGGCTCATGGTTTTGCCTTCTTCGCATACTTGTTGGCCAGATCCTGGGTTTTTTTCGTGTTTGAATCACGTAGTAATGTGGTAACACACTGAAGCTGTCAATTAAACCTGGTTTCGATCAGTATTTCAGAGGATAACACCGGTTAGGTCTGGGTTAGGTCTGGGAAATGCGCGCATCTGGCTTATACTTTCGCCTTCTTCGCATACTTGTTGGTCAGATCCTGGGTTTTTTCCGTGTTTGATCACGTAGTAATGTGGTAACACACTGAAGCAGTCAATAAAACCTGGTTTCGATCAATATTTTAGAGGATCACACAGGTTGGGTCTGGGTTAGGTCCGGGATATGCCCGCATCTGGCTCATGATTTTGCCTTCTTCGCATACTTCTTGGCAAGATCCTGGGTTTTTTTCGTGTTTGAATCACGTAGGAATGTGGTAACACACTGAAGCAGTCAATTAAACCTGGTTTCGATCAATATTTTAGAGGATAACACCGGTTAGGTCTGTGTTAGGTCCGGGATATGCCCGCATCTGGCTCATGATTTTGCCTTCTTCGCATACTTGTTGGCCAGATCCTGGGTTTTTTTCGTGTTTGAATCACGTAGTAATGTGGTAACACACTGAAGCTGTCAATTAAACCTGGTTTCGATCAATATTTTAGAGGATAACACCGGTTAGGTCTGTGTTAGGTCTGGGAAATGCGCGCATCTGGCTTATACTTTCGCCTTTTTCGCAAACTTGTTGGCCAGATCCTGCGTTTTTTTCGTGTCTGAATCACGTAGTAATGTGGTAACACACTGAAGCAGCCAATTAAACCTGGTTTCGATCAATATTTTAGAGGATAACACCGGTTAGGTCTGGGTTAGGTCTGGGTTATGCCCGCATCTGGCTCATGATTTTGCCTTCTTCGCATACTTCTTGGCCAGATCCTGGGTTTTTTTCGTGTTTGAATCACGTAGGAATGTGGTAACTCACTGAAGCAGTCAATTAAACCTGGTTTCGATCAATATTTTAGAGGATAACACCGGTTAGGTCTGTGTTAGGTCTGGGATATGCCCGCATCTGGCTCATGATTTTGCCTTCTTCGCATACTTGTTGGCCAGATCCTGGGTTTTTTTCGTGTTTGAATCACGTAGTAATGTGGTAACACACTGAAGCAGTCAATTAAACCTGGTTTCGATCAATATTTCAGAGGATAACACCGGTTAGGTCTGGGTTAGGTCTGGGTTATGCCCGCATCTGGCTCATGATTTTGCCTTCATCGCATAATTGTTGGCCAAATCCTGGGTTTTTTCCGTGTTTGAATCACGTAGTAATGTGGTAACACACTGAAGCAGTCAATTAAACCTGGTTTCGATCAATATTTCAGAGGATAACACCGGATAGGTCTGTGTTAGGTCTGGGAAATGCGCGCATCTGGCTTATACTTTCGCCTTTTTCGCAAACTTGTTGGCCAGATCCTGGGTATTTTTCGTGTTTGAATCACGTAGTAATGTGGTAACACACTGAAGCAGTCAATTAAACCTGGTTTCGATCAATATTTCAGAGGATAACACCGGTTAGGTCTGGGTTAGGTCTGGGAAATGCGCGCATCTGGCTTATACTTTCGCCTTCTTCGCATACTTGTTGGTCAGATCCTGGGTTTTTTCCGCGTTTGATCACGTAGTAATGTGGTAACACACTGAAGCAGTCAATAAAACCTGGTTTCGATCAATATTTTAGAGGATAACACCGGTTAGGTCTGGGTTAGGTCTGGGATTTGCGGGCATCTGGCTGATACTTTCGCCTTTTTCGCAAACTTGTTGGCCAGATCCTGCGTTTTTTTCGTGTTTGAATCATGTAGTAATGTGGTAACACACTGAAGCTGTCAATTAAACCTGGTTTCGATCAATATTTTAGAGGATAACACCGGTTAGGTCTGGGTTAGGTCTGGGTTATGCCCGCATCTGGCTCATGATTTTGCCTTCTTCGCATACTTGTTGGCCAGATCCTGGGTTTTTTTCGTGTTTGAATCATGTAGTAATGTGGTAACACACTGAAGCTGTCAATTAAACCTGGTTTCGATCAATATTTTAGAGGATAACACCGGTTAGGTCTGGGTTAGGTCTGGGTTATGCCCGCATCTGGCTCATGATTTTGCCTTCTTCGCATACTTGTTGGCCAGATCCTGGGTTTTTTTCGTGTTTGAATCACGTAGTAATGTGGTAATACACTGAAGCAGTCAATAAAACCTGGTTTCGATCAATATTTTAGAGGATAACACCGGTTTGGTCTGGGTTAGGTCTGGGTTATGCCCGCATCTGGCCCATGATTTTGCCTTCTTCGCATACTTGTTGGCCAGATCCTGGGTTTTTTTCGTGTTTGAATCACGTAGTAATGTGGTAACACACTGAAGCAGTCAATTAAACCTGGTTTCGATCAATATTTTAGAGGATAACACCGGTTAGGTCTGGGTTAGGTCTGGGTTATGCCCGCATCTGGCTCATGATTTTGCCTTCTTCGCATACTTGTTGGCCAGATCCTGGGTTTTTTCCGTGTTTGAATCACGTAGTAATGTGGTATCACACTGAAGCAGTCAATTAAACCTGGTTTCGATCAATATTTTAGAGGATAACACCGGTTAGGTCTGGGTTTCGTCTAGGATATGCCCGCATCTGGCTCATGATTTTGCCTTCATCGCATTCTTGTTGGCCAGATCCTGGGTTTTTTCCGTGTTTGAATCACGTAGTAATGTGGTAATACACTGAAGCAGTCAATTAAACCTGGTTTCGATTTATATTTTAGAGGATAACACCGGTTAGGTCTGTGTTAGGTCTGGGAAATGCGCGCATCTGGCTTATACTTTCGCCTTTTTCGCAAACTTGTTGGCCAGATCCTGCGTTTTTTTCGTGTCTGAATCACGTAGTAATGTGGTAACACACTGAAGCAGCCAATTAAACCTGGTTTCGATCAATATTTTAGAGGATAACACCGGTTAGGTCTGGGTTAGGTCTGGGTTATGCCCGCATCTGGCTCATGATTTTGCCTTCTTCGCATACTTCTTGGCCAGATCCTGGGTTTTTTTCGTGTTTGAATCACGTAGGAATGTGGTAACACACTGAAGCAGTCAATTAAACCTGGTTTCGATCAATATTTTAGAGGATAACACCGGTTAGGTCTGTGTTAGGTCCGGGATATGCCCGCATCTGGCTCATGATTTTGCCTTCTTCGCATACTTGTTGGCCAGATCCTGGGTTTTTTTCGTGTTTGAATCACGTAGTAATGTGGTAACACACTGAAGCTGTCAATTAAACCTGGTTTCGATCAATATTTTAGAGGATAACACCGGTTAGGTCTGGGTTAGGTCTGGGAAATGCGCGCATCTGGCTTATTCTTTCGCCTTCTTCGCATACTTCTTGGCCAGATCCTGGGTTTTTTTCGAGTTTGAATCACGTAGGAATGTGGTAACACACTGAAGCAGTCAATTAAACCTGGTTTCGATCAATATTTCAGAGGATAACACCGGTTAGGTCTGGGTTAGGTCTGGGTTATGCCCGCATCTGGCTCATGATTTTGCCTTCATCGCATAATTGTTGGCCAAATCCTGGGTTTTTTCCGTGTTTGAATCACGTAGTAATGTGGTAACACACTGAAGCAGTCAATTAAACCTGGTTTCGATCAATATTTCAGAGGATAACACCGGATAGGTCTGTGTTAGGTCTGGGAAATGCGCGCATCTGGCTTATACTTTCGCCTTTTTCGCAAACTTGTTGGCCAGATCCTGGGTATTTTTCGTGTTTGAATCACGTAGTAATGTGGTAACACACTGAAGCAGTCAATTAAACCTGGTTTCGATCAATATTTCAGAGGATAACACCGGTTAGGTCTGGGTTAGGTCTGGGATTTGCGGGCATCTGGCAGATACTTTCGCCTTTTTCGCAAACTTGTTGGCCAGATCCTGGGTATTTTCCGTGTTTGAATCACGTAGTAATGTGGTAACACACTGAAGCAGTCAATTAAACGTGGTTTCGATCAATATTTTAGAGGATAACACCGGTTAGGTCTGGGTTAGGTCTGGGATATGCGCGCATCTGGCTTATACTTTCACCTTTTTCGCAAACTTGTTGGCCAGATCCTGGGTTTTTTCCGTGTTTGAATCACGTAGTAATGTGGTAACACACTGAAGCAGTCAATTAAACCTGGTTTCGATCAATATTTCAGAGGATAACACCGGTTAGGTCTGGGTTAGGTCTGGGTTATGCCCGCATCTGGCTCATGATTTTGCCTTCTTCGCATACTTGTTGGCCAGATCCTGGGTTTTTTCCGTGTTTGAATCACGTAGTAATGTGGTAACACACTGAAGCAGTCAATTAAACCTGGTTTCGATCAATATTTCAGAGGATAACACCGGTTAGGTCTGGGTTAGGTCTGGGAAATGCGCGCATCTGGCTTATACTTTCGCCTTTTTCGCAAACTTGTTGGCCAGATCCTGGGTTTTTTTCGTGTTTGAATCACGTAGTAATGTGGTAACACACTGAAGCTGTCAATTAAACCTGGTTTCGATCAATATTTTAGAGGATAACACCGGTTAGGTCTGGGTTAGGTCTGGGAAATGCGCGCATCTGGCTTATTCTTCCGCCTTCTTCGCATACTTCTTGGCCAGATCCTGGGTTTTTTTCGTGTTTGAATCACGTAGGAATGTGGTAACACACTGAAGCAGTCAATTAAACCTGGTTTCGATCAATATTTTAGAGGATAACACCGGTTAGGTCTGTGTTAGGTCCGGGATATGCCCGCATCTGGCTCATGATTTTGCCTTCTTCGCATACTTGTTGGCCAGATCCTGGGTTTTTTTCGTGTTTGAATCACGTAGTAATGTGGTAACACACTGAAGCTGTCAATTAAACCTGGTTTCGATCAATATTTTAGAGGATAACACCGGTTAGGTCTGGGTTAGGTCTGGGAAATGCGCGCATCTGGCTTATTCTTTCGCCTTCTTCGCATACTTCTTGGCCAGATCCTGGGTTTTTTTCGAGTTTGAATCACGTAGGAATGTGGTAACACACTGAAGCAGTCAATTAAACCTGGTTTCGATCAATATTTCAGAGGATAACACCGGTTAGGTCTGGGTTAGGTCTGGGTTATGCCCGCATCTGGCTCATGATTTTGCCTTCATCGCATAATTGTTGGCCAAATCCTGGGTTTTTTCCGTGTTTGAATCACGTAGTAATGTGGTAACACACTGAAGCAGTCAATTAAACCTGGTTTCGATCAATATTTCAGAGGATAACACCGGATAGGTCTGTGTTAGGTCTGGGAAATGCGCGCATCTGGCTTATACTTTCGCCTTTTTCGCAAACTTGTTGGCCAGATCCTGGGTATTTTTCGTGTTTGAATCACGTAGTAATGTGGTAACACACTGAAGCAGTCAATTAAACCTGGTTTCGATCAATATTTCAGAGGATAACACCGGTTAGGTCTGGGTTAGGTCTGGGATTTGCGGGCATCTGGCAGATACTTTCGCCTTTTTCGCAAACTTGTTGGCCAGATCCTGGGTATTTTCCGTGTTTGAATCACGTAGTAATGTGGTAACACACTGAAGCAGTCAATTAAACGTGGTTTCGATCAATATTTTAGAGGATAACACCGGTTAGGTCTGGGTTAGGTCCGGGATATGCCCGCATCTGGCTCATGATTTTGCCTTCTTCGCATACTTGTTGGCCAGATCCTGGGTTTTTTTCGTGTTTGAATCACGTAGGAATGTGGTAACACACTGAAGCTGTCAATTAAACCTGGTTTTGATCAATATTTTAGAGGATAACACCGGTTAGGTCTGGGTTAGGTCTGGGTTATGCCCGCATCTGGCTCATGATTTTGCCTTCTTCGCATACTTGTTGGCCAGATCCTGGGTTTTTTCCGTGTTTGAATCACGTAGTAATGTGGTAACACACTGAAGCAGTCAATTAAACCTGGTTTCGATCAATATTTCAGAGGATAACACCGGTTAGGTCTGGGTTAGGTCTGGGAAATGCGCGCATCTGGCTTATACTTTCGCCTTTTTCGCAAACTTGTTGGCCAGATCCTGGGTTTTTTTCGTGTTTGAATCACGTAGTAATGTGGTAACACACTGAAGCTGTCAATTAAACCTGGTTTCGATCAATATTTTAGAGGATAACACCGGTTAGGTCTGGGTTAGGTCTGGGAAATGCGCGCATCTGGCTTATTCTTCCGCCTTCTTCGCATACTTCTTGGCCAGATCCTGGGTTTTTTTCGTGTTTGAATCACGTAGGAATGTGGTAACACACTGAAGCAGTCAATTAAACCTGGTTTCGATCAATATTTCAGAGGATAACACCGGTTAGGTCTGGGTTAGGTCTGGGAAATGCGCGCATCTGGCTTATTCTTCCGCCTTCTTCGCATACTTGTTGGCCAGATCCTGGGTTTTTTTCGTGTTTGAATCACGTAGGAATGTGGTAACACACTGAAGCTGTCAATTAAACCTGGCTATGATCAATATTTTAGAGGATAACACCGGTTAGGTCTGGGTTAGGTCTGGGTTATGCCCGCATCTGGCTCATGATTTTGCCTTCTTCGCATACTTGTTGGCCAGATCCTGGGTTTTCTTCGAGTTTGAATCACGTAGTAATGTGGTAACACACTGAAGCTGTCAATTAAACCTTGTTTCGATCAATATTTTAGAGGATAACACCGGTTAGGTCTGGGTTAGGTCTGGGATATGCGCGCATCTGGCTTATACTTTCACCTTTGTCGCAAACTTGTTGGCCAGATCCTGGGTTTTTTTCGTGTTTGAATCACGTAGTAATGTGGTAACACACTGAAGCTGTCAATTAAACCTGGTTTCGATCAATATTTTAGAGGATAACACCGGTTAGGTCTGGGTTAGGTACGGGATATGCCCGCATCTGGCTCATGATTTTGCCTTCTTCGCATACTTTTTGGCAAGATCCTGGGTTTTTTTCGTGTTTGAATCACGTAGGAATGTGGTAACACACTGAAGCAGTCAATTAAACCTGGTTTCGATCAATATTTTAGAGGATAACACCGGTTAGGTCTGTGTTAGGTCCGGGATATGCCCGCATCTGGCTCATGATTTTGCCTTCTTCGCATACTTGTTGGCCAGATCCTGGGTTTTTTTCGTGTTTGAATCACGTAGTAATGTGGTAACACACTGAAGCTGTCAATTAAACCTGGTTTCGATCAATATTTTAGAGGAAAACACCGGTTAGGTCTGGGTTAGGTCCAGGATATGCCCGCATCTGGCTCATGGTTTTGCCTTCTTCGCATAGTTGTTGGCCAGATCCTGGGTTTTTTTCGTGTTTGAATCACGTAGTAATGTGGTAACACACTGAAGCAGTCAATTAAACCTGGTTTCGATCAATATTTCAGAGGATAACACCGGTTAGGTCTGGGTTAGGTCTGGGAAATGCGCGCATCTGGCTTATACTTTCGCCTTCTTCGCATACTTGTTGGTCAGATCCTGGGTTTTTTCCGTGTTTGATCACGTAGTAATGTGGTAACACACTGAAGCAGTCAATAAAACCTGGTTTCGATCAATATTTTAGAGGATAACACCGGTTAGGTCTGGGTTAGGTCTGGGATTTGCGCGCATCTGGCTTATACTTTCGCCTTCTTCGCATACTTGTTGGCCAGATCCAGGGTTTTTTCCGTGTTTGAATCACGTAGTAATGTGGTAACACACTGAAGCAGTCAATTAAACCTGGTTTCGATCAATATTTCAGAGGATAACACCGGTTAGGTCTGGGTTAGGTCTGGGAAATGCGCGCATCTGGCTTATTCTTTCGCCTTCTTCGCATACTTGTTGGCCAAATCCTGGGTTTTTTCCGTGTTTGAATCACGTAGTAATGTGGTAACACACTGAAGCAGTCAATTAAACCTGGTTTCGATCAATATTTCAGAGGATAACACCGGTTAGGTCTGTGTTAGGTCTGGGAAATGCGCGCATCTGGCTTATACTTTCGCCTTTTTCGCAAACTTGTTGGCCAGATCCTGGGTTTTTTTCGTGTTTGAATCACGTAGTAATGTGGTAACATACTGAAGCTGTCAATT
The DNA here is from genome assembly GCF_051014445.1 of Colletes latitarsis. Taxonomy (NCBI): domain Eukaryota; kingdom Metazoa; phylum Arthropoda; class Insecta; order Hymenoptera; family Colletidae; genus Colletes; species Colletes latitarsis. The sequence goes on along the minus strand of NC_135145.1, from coordinate 1,446,458 downwards.
AAACCTGGTTTCGATCAATATTTTAGAGGAAAACACCGGTTAGGTCTGGGTTAGGTCCAGGATATGCCCGCATCTGGCTCATGGTTTTGCCTTCTTCGCATAGTTGTTGGCCAGATCCTGGGTTTTTTTCGTGTTTGAATCACGTAGTAAAGTGGTAACACACTGAAGCAGTCAATTAAACCTGGTTTCGATCAATATTTCAGAGGATAACACCGGTTAGGTCTGGGTTAGGTCTGGGAAATGCGCGCATCTGGCTTATACTTTCGCCTTCTTCGCATACTTGTTGGTCAGATCCTGGGTTTTTTCCGTGTTTGATCACGTAGTAATGTGGTAACACACTGAAGCAGTCAATAAAACCTGGTTTCGATCAATATTTTAGAGGATAACACCGGTTAGGTCTGGGTTAGGTCTGGGATTTGCGCGCATCTGGCTTATACTTTCGCCTTCTTCGCATACTTGTTGGCCAGATCCTGGGTTTTTTCCGTGTTTGCATCACGTAGTAATGTGGTAACACACTGAAGCAGTCAATTAAACCTGGTTTCGATCAATATTTCAGAGGATAACACCGGTTAGGTCTGGGTTAGGTCTGGGAAATGCGCGCATCTGGCTTATTCTTTCGCCTTCTTCGCATACTTGTTGGCCAAATCCTGGGTTTTTTCCGTGTTTGAATCACGTAGTAATGTGGTAACACACTGAAGCAGTCAATTAAACCTGGTTTCGATCAATATTTCGGAGGATAACACCGGTTAGGTCTGTGTTAGGTCTGGGAAATGCGCGCATCTGGCTTATACTTTCGCCTTTTTCGCAAACTTGTTGGCCAGATCCTGGGTATTTTTCGTGTTTGAATCACGTAGTAATGTGGTAACACACTGAAGCTGTCAATTAAACCTGGTTTCGATCAATATTTTAGAGGATAACACAGGTTGCGTCTGGGTTAGGTCCGGGATATGCCCGCATCTGGCTCATGATTTTGCCTTCTTCGCATACTTGTTTGCCAGATCCTGGGTTTTTTTCGTGTTTGAATCACGTAGTAATGTGGTAACACACTGAAGCAGTCAATTAAACCTGGTTTCGATCAATATTTTAGAGGATCACACAGGTTGGGTCTGGGTTAGGTCCGGGATATGCCCGCATCTGGCTCATGGTTTTGCCTTCTTCGCATACTTGTTGGCCAGATCCTGGGTTTTTTTCGTGTTTGAATCACGTAGTAATGTGGTAACACACTGAAGCTGTCAATTAAACCTGGTTTCGATCAGTATTTCAGAGGATAACACCGGTTAGGTCTGGGTTAGGTCTGGGAAATGCGCGCATCTGGCTTATACTTTCGCCTTCTTCGCATACTTGTTGGTCAGATCCTGGGTTTTTTCCGTGTTTGATCACGTAGTAATGTGGTAACACACTGAAGCAGTCAATAAAACCTGGTTTCGATCAATATTTTAGAGGATCACACAGGTTGGGTCTGGGTTAGGTCCGGGATATGCCCGCATCTGGCTCATGATTTTGCCTTCTTCGCATACTTCTTGGCAAGATCCTGGGTTTTTTTCGTGTTTGAATCACGTAGGAATGTGGTAACACACTGAAGCAGTCAATTAAACCTGGTTTCGATCAATATTTTAGAGGATAACACCGGTTAGGTCTGTGTTAGGTCCGGGATATGCCCGCATCTGGCTCATGATTTTGCCTTCTTCGCATACTTGTTGGCCAGATCCTGGGTTTTTTTCGTGTTTGAATCACGTAGTAATGTGGTAACACACTGAAGCTGTCAATTAAACCTGGTTTCGATCAATATTTTAGAGGATAACACCGGTTAGGTCTGTGTTAGGTCTGGGAAATGCGCGCATCTGGCTTATACTTTCGCCTTTTTCGCAAACTTGTTGGCCAGATCCTGCGTTTTTTTCGTGTCTGAATCACGTAGTAATGTGGTAACACACTGAAGCAGCCAATTAAACCTGGTTTCGATCAATATTTTAGAGGATAACACCGGTTAGGTCTGGGTTAGGTCTGGGTTATGCCCGCATCTGGCTCATGATTTTGCCTTCTTCGCATACTTCTTGGCCAGATCCTGGGTTTTTTTCGTGTTTGAATCACGTAGGAATGTGGTAACACACTGAAGCAGTCAATTAAACCTGGTTTCGATCAATATTTTAGAGGATAACACCGGTTAGGTCTGTGTTAGGTCTGGGATATGCCCGCATCTGGCTCATGATTTTGCCTTCTTCGCATACTTGTTGGCCAGATCCTGGGTTTTTTTCGTGTTTGAATCACGTAGTAATGTGGTAACACACTGAAGCAGTCAATTAAACCTGGTTTCGATCAATATTTCAGAGGATAACACCGGTTAGGTCTGGGTTAGGTCTGGGTTATGCCCGCATCTGGCTCATGATTTTGCCTTCATCGCATAATTGTTGGCCAAATCCTGGGTTTTTTCCGTGTTTGAATCACGTAGTAATGTGGTAACACACTGAAGCAGTCAATTAAACCTGGTTTCGATCAATATTTCAGAGGATAACACCGGATAGGTCTGTGTTAGGTCTGGGAAATGCGCGCATCTGGCTTATACTTTCGCCTTTTTCGCAAACTTGTTGGCCAGATCCTGGGTATTTTTCGTGTTTGAATCACGTAGTAATGTGGTAACACACTGAAGCAGTCAATTAAACCTGGTTTCGATCAATATTTCAGAGGATAACACCGGTTAGGTCTGGGTTAGGTCTGGGAAATGCGCGCATCTGGCTTATACTTTCGCCTTCTTCGCATACTTGTTGGTCAGATCCTGGGTTTTTTCCGCGTTTGATCACGTAGTAATGTGGTAACACACTGAAGCAGTCAATAAAACCTGGTTTCGATCAATATTTTAGAGGATAACACCGGTTAGGTCTGGGTTAGGTCTGGGATTTGCGGGCATCTGGCTGATACTTTCGCCTTTTTCGCAAACTTGTTGGCCAGATCCTGGGTATTTTCCGTGTTTGAATCACGTAGTAATGTGGTAACACACTGAAGCAGTCAATTAAACCTGGTTTCGATCAATATTTTGGAGGATAACACCGGTTAGGTCTGGGTTAGGTCTAGGTTATGCCCGCATCTGGCTCATGATTTTGCCTTCTTCGCATACTTGTTGGCCAGATCCTGGGTTTTTTTCGTGTTTGAATCATGTAGTAATGTGGTAACACACTGAAGCTGTCAATTAAACCTGGTTTCGATCAATATTTTAGAGGATAACACCGGTTAGGTCTGGGTTAGGTCTGGGTTATGCCCGCATCTGGCTCATGATTTTGCCTTCTTCGCATACTTGTTGGCCAGATCCTGGGTTTTTTTCGTGTTTGAATCACGTAGTAATGTGGTAATACACTGAAGCAGTCAATAAAACCTGGTTTCGATCAATATTTTAGAGGATAACACCGGTTTGGTCTGGGTTAGGTCTGGGTTATGCCCGCATCTGGCCCATGATTTTGCCTTCTTCGCATACTTGTTGGCCAGATCCTGGGTTTTTTTCGTGTTTGAATCACGTAGTAATGTGGTAACACACTGAAGCAGTCAATTAAACCTGGTTTCGATCAATATTTTAGAGGATAACACCGGTTAGGTCTGGGTTAGGTCTGGGTTATGCCCGCATCTGGCTCATGATTTTGCCTTCTTCGCATACTTGTTGGCCAGATCCTGGGTTTTTTCCGTGTTTGAATCACGTAGTAATGTGGTATCACACTGAAGCAGTCAATTAAACCTGGTTTCGATCAATATTTTAGAGGATAACACCGGTTAGGTCTGGGTTTCGTCTAGGATATGCCCGCATCTGGCTCATGATTTTGCCTTCATCGCATTCTTGTTGGCCAGATCCTGGGTTTTTTCCGTGTTTGAATCACGTAGTAATGTGGTAATACACTGAAGCAGTCAATTAAACCTGGTTTCGATTTATATTTTAGAGGATAACACCGGTTAGGTCTGTGTTAGGTCTGGGAAATGCGCGCATCTGGCTTATACTTTCGCCTTTTTCGCAAACTTGTTGGCCAGATCCTGCGTTTTTTTCGTGTCTGAATCACGTAGTAATGTGGTAACACACTGAAGCAGCCAATTAAACCTGGTTTCGATCAATATTTTAGAGGATAACACCGGTTAGGTCTGGGTTAGGTCTGGGTTATGCCCGCATCTGGCTCATGATTTTGCCTTCTTCGCATACTTCTTGGCCAGATCCTGGGTTTTTTTCGTGTTTGAATCACGTAGGAATGTGGTAACACACTGAAGCAGTCAATTAAACCTGGTTTCGATCAATATTTTAGAGGATAACACCGGTTAGGTCTGTGTTAGGTCCGGGATATGCCCGCATCTGGCTCATGATTTTGCCTTCTTCGCATACTTGTTGGCCAGATCCTGGGTTTTTTTCGTGTTTGAATCACGTAGTAATGTGGTAACACACTGAAGCTGTCAATTAAACCTGGTTTCGATCAATATTTTAGAGGATAACACCGGTTAGGTCTGGGTTAGGTCTGGGAAATGCGCGCATCTGGCTTATTCTTTCGCCTTCTTCGCATACTTCTTGGCCAGATCCTGGGTTTTTTTCGAGTTTGAATCACGTAGGAATGTGGTAACACACTGAAGCAGTCAATTAAACCTGGTTTCGATCAATATTTCAGAGGATAACACCGGTTAGGTCTGGGTTAGGTCTGGGTTATGCCCGCATCTGGCTCATGATTTTGCCTTCATCGCATAATTGTTGGCCAAATCCTGGGTTTTTTCCGTGTTTGAATCACGTAGTAATGTGGTAACACACTGAAGCAGTCAATTAAACCTGGTTTCGATCAATATTTCAGAGGATAACACCGGATAGGTCTGTGTTAGGTCTGGGAAATGCGCGCATCTGGCTTATACTTTCGCCTTTTTCGCAAACTTGTTGGCCAGATCCTGGGTATTTTTCGTGTTTGAATCACGTAGTAATGTGGTAACACACTGAAGCAGTCAATTAAACCTGGTTTCGATCAATATTTCAGAGGATAACACCGGTTAGGTCTGGGTTAGGTCTGGGATTTGCGGGCATCTGGCAGATACTTTCGCCTTTTTCGCAAACTTGTTGGCCAGATCCTGGGTATTTTCCGTGTTTGAATCACGTAGTAATGTGGTAACACACTGAAGCAGTCAATTAAACGTGGTTTCGATCAATATTTTAGAGGATAACACCGGTTAGGTCTGGGTTAGGTCCGGGATATGCCCGCATCTGGCTCATGATTTTGCCTTCTTCGCATACTTGTTGGCCAGATCCTGGGTTTTTTTCGTGTTTGAATCACGTAGGAATGTGGTAACACACTGAAGCTGTCAATTAAACCTGGTTTTGATCAATATTTTAGAGGATAACACCGGTTAGGTCTGGGTTAGGTCTGGGTTATGCCCGCATCTGGCTCATGATTTTGCCTTCTTCGCATACTTGTTGGCCAGATCCTGGGTTTTTTCCGTGTTTGAATCACGTAGTAATGTGGTAACACACTGAAGCAGTCAATTAAACCTGGTTTCGATCAATATTTCAGAGGATAACACCGGTTAGGTCTGGGTTAGGTCTGGGAAATGCGCGCATCTGGCTTATACTTTCGCCTTTTTCGCAAACTTGTTGGCCAGATCCTGGGTTTTTTTCGTGTTTGAATCACGTAGTAATGTGGTAACACACTGAAGCTGTCAATTAAACCTGGTTTCGATCAATATTTTAGAGGATAACACCGGTTAGGTCTGGGTTAGGTCTGGGAAATGCGCGCATCTGGCTTATTCTTCCGCCTTCTTCGCATACTTCTTGGCCAGATCCTGGGTTTTTTTCGTGTTTGAATCACGTAGGAATGTGGTAACACACTGAAGCAGTCAATTAAACCTGGTTTCGATCAATATTTCAGAGGATAACACCGGTTAGGTCTGGGTTAGGTCTGGGTTATGCCCGCATCTGGCTCATGATTTTGCCTTCATCGCATAATTGTTGGCCAAATCCTGGGTTTTTTCCGTGTTTGAATCACGTAGTAATGTGGTAACACACTGAAGCAGTCAATTAAACCTGGTTTCGATCAATATTTCAGAGGATAACACCGGATAGGTCTGTGTTAGGTCTGGGAAATGCGCGCATCTGGCTTATACTTTCGCCTTTTTCGCAAACTTGTTGGCCAGATCCTGGTTATTTTTCGTGTTTGAATCACGTAGTAATGTGGTAACACACTGAAGCAGTCAATTAAACCTGGTTTCGATCAATATTTCAGAGGATAACACCGGTTAGGTCTGGGTTAGGTCTGGGAAATGCGCGCATCTGGCTTATACTTTCGCCTTCTTCGCATACTTGTTGGTCAGATCCTGGGTTTTTTCCGTGTTTGATCACGTAGTAATGTGGTAACACACTGAAGCAGTCAATAAAACCTGGTTTCGATCAATATTTTAGAGGATAACACCGGTTAGGTCTGGGTTAGGTCTGGGATTTGCGGGCATCTGGCTTATACTTTCGCCTTTTTCGCAAACTTGTTGGCCAGATCCTGGGTATTTTCCGTGTTTGAATCACGTAGTAATGTGGTAACACACTGAAGCAGTCAATTAAACGTGGTTTCGATCAATATTTTAGAGGATAACACCGGTTAGGTCTGTGTTAGGTCCGGGATATGCCCGCATCTGGCTCATGATTTTGCCTTCTTCGCATACTTGTTGGCCAGATCCTGGGTTTTTTTCGTGTTTGAATCACGTAGGAATGTGGTAACACACTGAAGCTGTCAATTAAACCTGGCTATGATCAATATTTTAGAGGAAAACACCGGTTAGGTCTGGGTTAGGTCCAGGATATGCCCGCATCTGGCTCATGGTTTTGCCTTCTTCGCATAGTTGTTGGCCAGATCCTGGGTTTTTTTCGTGTTTGAATCACGTAGTAATGTGGTAACACACTGAAGCAGTCAATTAAACCTGGTTTCGATCAATATTTCAGAGGATAACACCGGTTAGGTCTGGGTTAGGTCTGGGAAATGCGCGCATCTGGCTTATACTTTCGCCTTCTTCGCATACTTGTTGGTCAGATCCTGGGTTTTTTCCGTGTTTGATCACGTAGTAATGTGGTAACACACAGAAGCAGTCAATAAAACCTGGTTTCGATCAATATTTTAGAGGATAACACCGGTTAGGTCTGGGTTAGGTCTGGGATTTGCGCGCATCTGGCTTATACTTTCGCCTTCTTCGCATACTTGTTGGCCAGATCCTGGGTTTTTTCCGTGTTTGAATCACGTAGTAATGTGGTAACACACTGAAGCAGTCAATTAAACCTGGTTTCGATCAATATTTCAGAGGATAACACCGGTTAGGTCTGGGTTAGGTCTGGGAAATGCGCGCATCTGGCTTATTCTTTCGCCTTCTTCGCATACTTGTTGGCCAAATCCTGGGTTTTTTCCGTGTTTGAATCACGTAGTAATGTGGTAACACACTGAAGCAGTCAATTAAACCTGGTTTCGATCAATATTTCGGAGGATAACACCGGTTAGGTCTGTGTTAGGTCTGGGAAATGCGCGCATCTGGCTTATACTTTCGCCTTTTTCGCAAACTTGTTGGCCAGATCCTGGGTATTTTTCGTGTTTGAATCACGTAGTAATGTGGTAACACACTGAAGCTGTCAATTAAACCTGGTTTCGATCAATATTTTAGAGGATAACACAGGTTGCGTCTGGGTTAGGTCCGGGATATGCCCGCATCTGGCTCATGATTTTGCCTTCTTCGCATACTTGTTTGCCAGATCCTGGGTTTTTTTCGTGTTTGAATCACGTAGTAATGTGGTAACACACTGAAGCAGTCAATTAAACCTGGTTTCGATCAATATTTTAGAGGATCACACAGGTTGGGTCTGGGTTAGGTCCGGGATATGCCCGCATCTGGCTCATGGTTTGCCTTCTTCGCATACTTGTTGGCCAGATCCTGGGTTTTTTTCGTGTTTGAATCACGTAGTAATGTGGTAACACACTGAAGCTGTCAATTAAACCTGGTTTCGATCAGTATTTCAGAGGATAACACCGGTTAGGTCTGGGTTAGGTCTGGGAAATGCGCGCATCTGGCTTATACTTTCGCCTTCTTCGCATACTTGTTGGTCAGATCCTGGGTTTTTTCCGTGTTTGATCACGTAGTAATGTGGTAACACACTGAAGCAGTCAATAAAACCTGGTTTCGATCAATATTTTAGAGGATCACACAGGTTGGGTCTGGGTTAGGTCCGGGATATGCCCGCATCTGGCTCATGATTTTGCCTTCTTCGCATACTTCTTGGCAAGATCCTGGGTTTTTTTCGTGTTTGAATCACGTAGGAATGTGGTAACACACTGAAGCAGTCAATTAAACCTGGTTTCGATCAATATTTTAGAGGATAACACCGGTTAGGTCTGTGTTAGGTCCGGGATATGCCCGCATCTGGCTCATGATTTTGCCTTCTTCGCATACTCGTTGGCCAGATCCTGGGTTTTTTTCGTGTTTGAATCACGTAGTAATGTGGTAACACACTGAAGCTGTCAATTAAACCTGGTTTCGATCAATATTTTAGAGGATAACACCGGTTAGGTCTGGGTTAGGTCTGGGATATGCGCGCATCTGGCTTATACTTTCACCTTTTTCGCAAACTTGTTGGCCAGATCCTGGGTTTTTTTCGTGTTTGAATCACGTAGTAATGTTGTAACACACTGAAGCTGTCAATTAAGCCTGGTTTTGATCAATATTTTAGAGGATAACACCGGTTAGGTCTGGGTTAGGTCCGGGATATGCCCGCATCTGGCTCATGATTTTGCCTTCTTCGCATACTTGTTGGCCAGATCCTGGGTTTTTTTCGTGTTTGAATCACGTAGTAATGTGGTAACACACTGAAGCTGTCAATTAAACCTGGTTTCGATAAATATTTTAGAGGATAACACCGGTTAGGTCTGGGTTAGGTCTGGGTTATTCCCGCATCTGGCTCATGATTTTGCCTTCATCGCATACTTGTTGGCCAAATCCTGGGGTTTTTCCGTGTTTGAATCACGTAGTAATGTGGTAACACACTGAAGCAGTCAATTAAACCTGGTTTCGATCAATATTTCAGAGGATAACACCGGTTAGGTCTGGGTTAGGTCTGGGAAATGCGCGCATCTGGCTTATACTTTCACCTTTTTCGCAAACTTGTTGGCCAGATCCTGGGTTTTTTCCGTGTTTGAATCACGTAGTAATGTGGTAACACACTGAAGCAGTCAATAAAACCTGGTTTCGATCAATATTTTAGGGGATAACACCGGTTAGGTCTGGGTTTGGTCTGGGATTTGCGCGCATCTGGCTTATACTTTCGCCTTTTTCGCAAACTTGTTGGCCAGATCCTGGGTATTTTCCGTGTTTGAATCACGTAGTAATGTGGTAACACACTGAAGCAGTCAACTAAACCTGGTTTCGATCAATATTTCAGAGGATAACACCGGTAAGGTCTGGGTTAGGTCTGGGTTATGCCCGCATCTGGCTCATGATTTTGCCTTCTTCGCATACTTGTTGGTCAGATCCTGGGTTTTTTCCGTGTTTGATCACGTAGTAATGTGGTAACACACTGAAGCAGTCAATAAAACCTGGTTTCGATCAATATTTTAGAGGATAACACCGGTTAGGTCTGGGTTAGGTCTGGGATTTGCGCGCATCTGGCTTATACTTTCGCCTTTTTCGCAAACTTGTTGGCCAGATCCTGGGTATTTTTCGTGTTTGAATCACGTAGTAATGTGGTAACACACTGAAGCAGTCAATTAAACCTGGTTTCGATCAGTATTTCAGAGGATAACACCGGTTAGGTCTGGGTTAGGTCTGGGAAATGCGCGCATCTGGCTTATACTTTCGCCTTCTTCGCATACTTGTTGGTCAGATCCTGGGTTTCTTCCGTGTTTGATCACGTAGTAATGTGGTAACACACTGAAGCAGTCAATAAAACCTGGTTTCGATCAATATTTTAGAGGATAACACCGGTTAGGTCTGGGTTAGGTCTGGGATTTGCGGGCATCTGGCTTATACTTTCGCCGTTTTCGCAAACTTGTTGGCCAGATCCTGGGTATTTTCCGTGTTTGAATCACGTAGTAATGTGGTAACACACTGAAGCAGTCAATTAAACCTGGTTTCGATCGATATTTTAGAGGATAACACCGGTTAGGTCTGGGTTAGGTCCGGGATATGCCCGCATCTGGCTCATGATTTTGCCTTCTTCGCATACTTGTTGGCCAGATCCTGGGTTTTTTTCGTGTTTGAATCACGTAGTAATGTGGTAACACACTGAAGCAGTCAATTAAACCTGGTTTCGATCAATATTTTAGAGGATCACACAGGTTGGGTCTGGGTTAGGTCCGGGATATGCCCGCATCTGGCTCATGATTTTGCCTTCTTCGCATACTTCTTGGCAAGATCCTGGGTTTTTTTCGTGTTTGAATCACGTAGGAATGTGGTAACACACTGAAGCAGTCAATAAAACCTGGTTTCGATCAATATTTTAGAGGATAACACCGGTTAGGTCTGTGTTAGGTCCGGGATATGCCCGCATCTGGCTCATGATTTTGCCTTCTGCGCATACTTGTTGGCCAGATCCTGGGTTTTTTTCGTGTTTGAATCACGTAGTAATGTGGTAACACACTGAAGCTGTCAATTAAACCTGGTTTCGAACAATATTTTAGAGGATAACACCGGTTAGGTCTGGGTTAGGTCTGGGATATGCGCGCATCTGGCTTATACTTTCACCTTTTTCGCAAACTTGTTGGCCAGATCCTGGGTTTTTTTCGTGTTTGAATCACGTAGTAATGTGGTAACACACTGAAGCTGTCAATTAAGCCTGGTTTTGATCAATATTTTAGAGGATAACACCGGTTAGGTCTGGGTTAGGTCTGGGAAATGCGCGCATCTGGCTTATACTTTCGCCTTCTTCGCATACTTGTTGGTCAGATCCTGGGTTTTTTCCGTGTTTGATCACGTAGTAATGTGGTAACACACTGAAGCAGTCAATAAAACCTGGTTTCGATCAATATTTTAGAGGATAACACCGGTTAGGTCTGGGTTAGGTCTGGGATTTGCGCGCATCTGGCTTATACTTTCGCCTTTTTCGCAAACTTGTTGGCCAGATCCTGGGTATTTTCCGTGCTTGAATCACGTAGTAATGTGGTAACACACTGAAGCAGTCAATTAAACCTGGTTTCGATCAATATTTTAGAGGATAACACCGGTTAGGTCTGGGTTAGGTCCGGGATATGCCCGCATCTGGCTCATGATTTTGCCTTCTTCGCATACTTGTTGGCCAGATCCTGGGTTTTTTTCGTGTTTGAATCACGTAGTAATGTGGTAACACACTGAAGCTGTCAATTAAACCTGGTTTCGATAAATATTTTAGAGGATAACACCGGTTAGGTCTGGGTTAGGTCTGGGTTATGCCCGCATCTGGCTCATGATTTTGCCTTCATCGCATACTTGTTGGCCAAATCCTGGGGTTTTTCCGTGTTTGAATCACGTAGTAATGTGGTAACACACTGAAGCAGTCAATTAAACCTGGTTTCGATCAATATTTCAGAGGATAACACCGGTTAGGTCTGGGTTAGGTCTGGGATTTGCGCGCATCTGGCTTATACTTTCGCCTTTTTCGCAAACTTGTTGGCCAGATCCTGGGTATTTTCCGTGTTTGAATCACGTAGTAATGTGGTAACACACTGAAGCAGTCAACTAACCTGGTTTCGATCAATATTTCAGAGGATAACACCGGTAAGGTCTGGGTTAGGTCTGGGTTATGCCTGCATCTGGCTCATGATTTTGCCTTCTTCGCATACTTGTTGGTCAGATCCTGGGTTTTTTCCGTGTTTGATCACGTAGTAATGTGGTAACACACTGAAGCAGTCAATAAAACCTGGTTTCGATCAATATTTTAGAGGATAACACCGGTTAGGTCTGGGTTAGGTCTGGGATTTGCGCGCATCTGGCTTATACTTTCGCCTTTTTCGCAAACTTGTTGGCCAGATCCTGGGTATTTTCCGTGCTTGAATCACGTAGTAATGTGGTAACACACTGAAGCAGTCAATTAAACCTGGTTTCGATCAATATTTCAGAGGATAACACCGGTTAGGTCTGGGTTAGGTCTGGGAAATGCGCGCATCTGGCTTATTCTTTCGCCGTCTTCGCATACTTGTTGGCCAAATCCTGGGTTTTTTCCGTGTTTGAATCACGTAGTAATGTGGTAACACACTGAAGCTGTCAATTAAACCTGGTTTCGATAAATATTTTAGAGGATAACACCGGTTAGGTCTGGGTTAGGTCTGGGTTATGCCCGCATCTGGCTCATGATTTTGCCTTCATCGCATACTTGTTGGCCAAATCCTGGGGTTTTTCCGTGTTTGAATCACGTAGTAATGTGGTAACACACTGAAGCAGTCAATTAAACCTGGTATCGATCAATATTTTAGAGGATAACATCGGTTAGGTCTGGGTTAGGTCTGGGTTATGCCCGCATCTGGCTCATGATTTTGCCTTCTTCGCATACTTGTTGGCCAGATCCTGGGGTTTTTTCGTGTTTGAATCACGTTGTAATGTGGTAACACACTGAAGCAGTCAATTAAACCTGGTTTCGATCAATATTTTAGAGGATAACACCGGTTAGGTCTGGGATAGGTCCGGGATATGCCCGCATCTGGCTTATACTTTCGCCTTTTTCGCAAACTTGTTGGCTAGATCCTGGGTTTTTTTCCGGTTTGAATAACGCAGTAATGTGGTACCACACTGAAGCAGTCAGTTAAACCTGGTTTCGATCAATATTTTAGAGGATAACGCCGGTTAGGTCTGGGTTAGGTCTGGGAAATGCGCGCATCTGGCTCATGGTTTTGCCTTCTTCGCATACTTGGTGGCCAGATCCTGGGGTTACCTCGTGTTTGAATCACGTAGTAATGTGGTAACTCACTGAAGCAGTCAATTAAACCTGGTTTCGATGAATATTTTAGAGGATAACACCGGTTAGGTCTGGGATAGGTCCGGGATATGCCCGCATCTGGCTCATGATTTTGCCTTCTTCGCATACTTGTTGGTTAGATCCTGGGTTTTTTCCGTGTTTGATCACGTAGTAATGTGGTAACACACTGAAGCAGTCAATAAAACCTGGTTTCGATCAATATTTTACAGGATAACACCGGTTAGGTCTGGGTTAGGTCTGGGATATTCGCGCATCTGGCTTATACTTTCGCCTTTTTCGCAAAATTGTTGGCTAGATCCTAGGTTTTTTTCGGGGTTGAATAACGCAGTAATGTGGCACCACACTGAAGCAGTCAATTAAACCTGGTTTCGATCAATATTTTAGAGGGTAACGCCGGTTAGGTCTGGGTTATGTCTGGGAAATGCGCGCATCTGGCTTATACTTTCGCCTTTTTCGCAAACTTGTTGGCCAGATCCTGGGTTTTTTTCGTGTTTGAATCATGTAGTAATGTGGTAACACACTGAAGCAGTCAATTAAACCTGGTTTCGATCAATATTTTAGAGGATAACACCGGGTAGGTCTGGGTTAGGTCTGGGTTATGCCCGCATCTGGCCCATGATCTTGCCTTCTTCGCATACTTGTTGGCCAGATCCTGGGTTTTTTTCGTGTTTGAATCACGTAGTAATGTGGTAATACACTGAAGCAGTCAATAAAACCTGGTTTCGATCAATATTTTAGAGGATAACACCGGTTAGGTCTGGGTTAGGTCTGGGTTATGCCCGCATCTGGCTCATGATTTTGCCTTCTTCGCATACTTGTTGGCCAGATCCTGGGTTTTTTTCGTGTTTGAATCACGTAGTAATGTGGTAACACACTGAAGCAGTCAATTAAACCTGGTTTCGATCAATATTTCAGAGGATAACACCGGTTAGGTCTGGGTTAGGTCTGGGATATGCGCGCATCTGGCTTATACTTTCACCTTTTTCGCAAACTTGTTGGCCAGATCCTGGGTTTTTTCCGTGTTTGAATCACGTAGTAATGTGGTAACACACTGAAGCAGTCAATTAAACCTGGTTTCGATCAATATTTCAGAGGATAACACCGGTTAGGTCTGGGTTAGGTCTGGGTTATGCCCGCATCTGGCTCATGATTATGCCTTCTTCGCATACTTGTTGGCCAGATCCCGGGTTTTTTTCGTGATTGAATCACGTAGTAATGTGGTAACACACTGAAGCTGTCAATTAAACCTGGTTTCGATCAATATTTTAGAGGATAACACCGGTTAGGTCTGGGTTAGGTCTGGGTTATGCCCGCATCTGGCTCATGATATTGCCTTCTTCGCATACTTGTTGGCCAGATCCCGGGTTTTTTTCGTGTTTGAATCACGTAGTAATGTGGTAACACACTGAAGCAGTCAATAAAACCAGGTTTCGATCAATATTTTAGAGGATAACACCGGTTAGGTCTGGGTTAGGTCTGGGTTATGCCCGCATCTGGCTCATGATTTTGCCTTCTTCGCATACTTGTTGGCCAGATCCTGGGTTTTTATCGTAATTGAATCACGTAGTAATGTGGTAACATACTGAAGCTGTCAATTAAACCTGGTTTCGATCAATATTTTAGAGGATAACACCGGTTAGGTCTGGGTTAGGTCTGGGATATGCCCGCATCTGGCTCATGATATTGCCTTCTTCGCATACTTGTTGGCCAGATCCTGGGTTTTTTTCGTGTTTGAATCACGTAGTAATGTGGTAACACACTGAAGCAGTCAATAAAACCTGGTTTCGATCAATATTTTAGAGGATAACACCGGTTAGGTCTGGGTTAGGTCTGGGATTTGCGCGCATCTGGCTTATACTTTCGCCTTTTTCGCAAACTTGTTGGCCAGATCCTGGGTATTTTCCGTGTTTGAATCACGTAGTAATGTGGTAATACACTGAAGCTGTCAACTAAACCTGGTTTCGATCAATATTTCAGAGGATAACACCGGTAAGGTCTGGGTTAGGTCTGGGTTATGCCCGCATCTGGCTCATGATTTTGCCTTCTTCGCATACTTGTTGGCCAGATCCTGGGTTTTTTTCGTGTTTGAATCATGTAGTAATGTGGTAACACACTGAAGCAGTCAATTAAACCTGGTATCGATCAATATTTTAGAGGATAACATCGGTTAGGTCTGGGTTAGGTCTGGGTTATGCCCGCATCTGGCTCATGATTTTGCCTTCTTCGCATACTTGTTGGCCAGATCCTGGGGTTTTTTCGTGTTTGAATCACGTAGTAATGTGGTAACACACTGAAGCAGTCAATTAAACCTGGTTTCGAACAATATTTTAGGGGATAACACCGGTTAGGTCTGGGATAGGTCCGGGATATGCCCGCATCTGGCTTATACTTTCGCCTTTTTCTCAAACTTGTTGGCTAGATCCTGGGTTTTTTTCCGGTTTGAATAACGCAGTAATGTGGTACCACACTGAAGCAGTCAATTAAACCTGGTTTCGATCAATATTTTAGAGGATAACGCCGGTTAGGTCTGGGTTAGGTCTGGGAAATGCGCGCATCTGGCTCATGGTTTTGCCTTCTTCGCATACTTGGTGGCCAGATCCTGGGGTTACTTCGTGTTTGAATCACGTAGTAATGTGGTAACACACTGAAGCAGTCAATTAAACCTGGTTTCGATGAATATTTTAGAGGATAACACCGGATAGGTCTGGGATAGGTCCGGGATATGCCCGCATCTGGCTCATGATTTTGCCTTCTTCGCATGCTTGTTGGCCAGGTCCTGGGTATTTTTCGTGTTTGAATCACGTAGTAATGTGGTAACACACTGAAGCAGTCAATTAAACCTGGTTTCGATCAATATTTCAGAGGATAACACCGGTTAGGTCTGGGTTAGGTCTGGGATATGCGCGCATCTGTCTTATACTTTCACCTTTTTCGCAAACTTGTTGGCCAGATCCTGGGTTTTTTCCGTGTTTGAATCACGTAGTAATGTGGTAACACACTGAAGCAGTCAATTAAACCTGGTTTCGATCAATATTTCAGAGGATAACACCGGTTAGGTCTGGGTTAGGTCTGGGTTATGCCCGCATCTGGCTCATGATTTTGCCTTCCACGCATACTTGTTGGCCAGATCCTGGGGTTTCTTCGTGTTTGAATCACGTAGTAATGTGGTAACACATTGAAGCAGTCAATTAAACCTGGTTTCGATGAATATTTTAGAGGATAACACCGGATAGGTCTGGGATAGGTCCGGGATATGCCCGCATCTGGCTCATGATTTTGCCTTCTTCGCATACTTGTTGGCCAGGTCCTGGGTATTTTTCGTGTTTGAATCACGTAGTAATGTGGTAACACACTGAAGCAGTCAATTAAACCTGGTTTCGATCAATATTTCAGAGGATAACACCGGTTAGGTCTGGGTTAGGTCTGGGATATGCGCGCATCTGGCTTATACTTTCACCTTTTTCGCAAACTTGTTGGCCAGATCCTGGGTTTTTTCCGTGTTTGAATCAGGTAGTAATGTGGTAACACACTGAAGCAGTCAATTAAACCTGGTTTCGATCAATATTTCAGAGGATAACACCGGTTAGGTCTGGGTTAGGTCTGGGTTATGCCCGCATCTGGCTCATGATTTTGCCTTTTTCGCAAACTTGTTGGCCAGATCCTGGGTTTTTTCCGTGTTTGAATCACGTAGTAATGTGGTACCACACTGAGGCAGTCAATTAAACCTGGTTTCGACGAATATTTTATAGGATAACACCGGTTAGGTCTGGGTTAGGTCCGGGATATGCGCGCATCTGGCTTATACTTTCGCCATTTTCGCAAACTTGTTGGCTAGATCCTGGGTTTTTTTCGGGTTTGAATAACGCAGTAATGTGGTACCACACTGAAGCAGTCAATTAAACCTGGTTTCGATCAATATTTCAGAGGATAACACCGGTTAGGTCTGGGTTAGGTCCGGGATATGCCCGCATCTGGCTCATGATTTTGCCTTCTTCGCATACTTGTTGGCCAGATCCTGGGTTTTTTTCGTGTTTGAATCAGGTAGTAATGTGGTAACACACTGAAGCAGTCAATTAAACCTGGTTTCGATCAAACTTTCAGAGGATAACACCGGTTAGGTCTGGGTTAGGTCTGGGAAATGCGCGCATCTGGCTTATACTTTCGCCTTTTTCGCAAACTTGTTGGCCAGATCCTGGGTTTATTCCGTGTTTGAATCACGTAGTAATGTGGTAACACACGGAAGCAGTCAATTAAACCTGGTTTCGATCAATATTTTAGAGGATAACACCGGTTAGGTCTGGGTTAGGTCCGGGACATGCCCGCATCTGGCTCATGATTTTGCCTTCTTCGCATACTTGTTGGCCAGATCCTGGGTTTTTTTCGTGTTTGAATCAGGTAGTAATGTGGTAACACACTGAAGCAGTCAATTAAACCTGGTTTCGATCAATATTTCAGAGGATAACACCGGTTAGGTCTGGGTTAGGTCTGGGTTATGCCCGCATCTGGCTCATGATTATGCCTTCTTCGCACACTTGCTGGCCAGATCCCGGGTTTTTTTCGTGTTTGAATCACGTAGTAATGTGGTAACACACTGAAGCTGTCAATTAAACCTGGTTTCGATCAATATTTTAGAGGATAACACCGGTTAGGTCTGGGTTAGGTCTGGGTTATGCCCGCATCTGGCTCATGATTTTGCCTTCTTCGCATACTTGTTGGCCAGATCCCGGGTTTTTTTCGTGTTTGAATCACGTAGTAATGTGGTAACACACTGAAGCAGTCAATTAAACCTGCTTTCGATCAAACTTTCAGAGGATAACACCGGTTAGGTCTGGGTTAGGTCCGGGACATGCCCGCATCTGGCTCATGATTTTGCCTTCTTCGCATACTTGTTGGCCAGATACTGGGTTTTTTTCGTGTTTGAATCAGGTAGTAATGTGGTAACACACTGAAGCTGTCAATTAAACCTGGTTTCGATCAATATTTTAGAGGATAACACCGGTTAGGTCTGGGTTAGGTCTGGGATATGCGCGCATCTGGCTTATACTTTCACCTTTTTCGCAAACTTGTTGGCTAGATCCTGGGTTTTTTTCGTGTTTGAATCACGTAGTAATGTGGTAACACACTGAAGCTGTCAATTAAACCTGGTTTCGATCAATATTTTAGAGGATAACACCGGTTAGGTCTGTGTTAGGTCTGGGTTAAGCCCGCATCTGGCTCATGATTTTGCCTTCTTCGCATACTTGTTGGCCAGATCCTGGGTTTTTTCGGGTTTGAATCACGTAGTAATGTGGTAACACACTGAAGCTGTCAATTAAACCTGGTTTCGATCAATATTTTAGAGGATAACACCGGTTAGGTCTGGGTTAGATCCGGGATATGCCCGCATCTGGCTCATGATTTTGCCTTCTTCGCATACTTGTTGGCCAGATCCTGGGTTTTTTTCGTGTTTGAATCACGTAGTAATGTGATAACACACTGAAGCTGTCAATTAAACCTGGTTTCGATCAATATTTCAGAGGATAACACCGGTTAGGTCTGGGTTAGGTCTGGGTTATGCCCGCATCTGGCTCATGATTTTGCCTTTTTCGCAAACTTGTTGGCCAGATCCTGGGTTTTTTCCGTGTTTGAATCACGTAGTAATGTGGTACCACACTGAAGCAGTCAATTAAACCTGGTTTCGATCAATATTTCAGTGGATAACACCGGTTAGGTCTGGGTTAGGTCCGGGATATGTCCGCATCTGGCTCATGATTTTGCCTTCTTCGCATACTTGTTGGCCAGATCCTGGGTTTTTTTCGTGTTTGAATCAGGTAGTAATGTGGTAACACACTGAAGCAGTCAATTAAACCTGGTTTCGATCAAACTTTCAGAGGATAACACCGGTTAGGTCTGGGTTAGGTCTGGGAAATGCGCGCATCTGGCTTATACTTTCGCCTTTTTCGCAAACTTGTTGGCCAGATCCTGGGTTTTTTCCGTGTTTGAATCACGTAGTAATGTGGTAACACACGGAAGCAGTCAATTAAACCTGGTTTCGATCAATATTTCAGAGGGTAACGCCGGTTAGGTCTGGGTTATGTCTGGGAAATGCGCGCATCTGGCTTATACTTTCGCCTTTTTCGCAAACTTGTTGGCCAGATCCTGGGTTTTTTTCGTGTTTGAATCATGTAGTAATGTGGTAACACACTGAAGCAGTCAATTAAACCTGGTTTCGATGAATATTTTAGAGGATAACACCGGTTAGGTCTGGGATAGGTCCGGGATATGCCCGCATCTGGCTCATGATTTTGCCTTCTTCGCATACTTGTTGGTTAGATCCTGGGTTCTTTCCGTGTTTGATCACGTAGTAATGTGGTAACACACTGAAGCAGTCAATTCAACCTGGTTTCGATCAATATTTTACAGGATAACACCGGTTAGGTCTGGGTTAGGTCTGGGATATGCGCGCATCTGGCTTATACTTTCGCCATTTTCGCAAACTTGTTGGCTAGATCCTAGGTTTTTTTCGGGTTTGAATAACGCAGTAATGTGGCACCACACTGAAGCAGTCAATTAAACCTGGTTTCGATCAATATTTTAGAGGGTAACGCCGGTTAGGTCTGGGTTATGTCTGGGAAATGCGCGCATCTGGCTTATACTTTCGCCTTTTTCGCAAACTTGTTGGCCAGATCCTGGGTTTTTTTCGTGTTTGAATCATGTAGTAATGTGGTAACACACTGAAGCAGTCAATTAAACCTGGTTTCGATCAATATTTTAGAGGATAACACCGGGTAGGTCTGGGTTAGGTCTGGGTTATGCCCGCATCTGGCCCATGATCTTGCCTTCTTCGCATACTTGTTGGCCAGATCATGGGTTTTTTTCGTGTTTGATTCACGTAGTAATGTGGTAATACACTGAAGCAGTCAATAAAACCTGGTTTCGATCAATATTTTAGAGGATAACACCGGTTAGGTCTGGGTTAGGTCTGGGTTATGCCCGCATCTGGCACATGATTTTGCCTTCTTCGCATACTTGTTGGCCAGATCCTGGGCTTTTTTCGTGTTTGAATCACGTAGTAATGTGGTAATACACTGAAGCAGTCAATTAAACCTGGTTTCGATGAATATTTTAGAGGATAACACCGGATAGGTCTGGGATAGGTCCGGGATATGCCCGCATCTGGCTCATGATTTTGCCTTCTTCGCATACTTGTTGGCCAGGTCCTGGGTATTTTTCGTGTTTGAATCACGTAGTAATGTGGTAACACACTGAAGCAGTCAATTAAACCTGGTTTCGATCAATATTTCAGAGGATAACACCGGTTAGGTCTGGGTTAGGTCTGGGATATGCGCGCATCTGGCTTATACTTTCACCTTTTTCGCAAACTTGTTGGCCAGATCCGGGGTTTTTTCCGTGTTTGAATCACGTAGTAATGTGGTAACACACTGAAGCAGTCAATTAAACCTGGTTTCGATCAATATTTCAGAGGATAACACCGGTTAGGTCTGGGTTAGGTCTGGGTTATGCCCGCATCTGGCTCATGATTTTGCCTTTTTCGCAAACTTGTTGGCCAGATCCTGGGTTTTTTCCGTGTTTGAATCACGTAGTAATGTGGTACCACACTGAGGCAGTCAATTAAACCTGGTTTCGACGAATATTTTATAGGATAACACCGGTTAGGTCTGGGTTAGGTCCGGGATATGCGCGCATCTGGCTTATACTTTCGCCTTTTTCGCAAACTTGTTGGCTAGATCCTGGGTTTTTTTCGGGTTTGAATAACGCAGTAATGTGGTACCACACTGAAGCAGTCAATTAAACCTGGTTTCGATCAATATTTCAGAGGATAACACCGGTTAGGTCTGGGTTAGGTCCGGGATATGCCCGCATCTGGCTCATGATTTTGCCTTCTTCGCATACTTGTTGGCCAGATCCTGGGTTTTTTTCGTGTTTGAATCAGGTAGTAATGTGGTAACACACTGAAGCAGTCAATTAAACCTGGTTTCGATCAAACTTTCAGAGGATAACACCGGTTAGGTCTGGGTTAGGTCTGGGAAATGCGCGCATCTGGCTTATACTTTCGCCTTTTTCGCAAACTTGTTGGCCAGATCCTGGGTTTATTCCGTGTTTGAATCACGTAGTAATGTGGTAACACACGGAAGCAGTCAATTAAACCTGGTTTCGATCAATATTTTAGAGGATAACACCGGTTAGGTCTGGGTTAGGTCCGGGACATGCCCGCATCTGGTTCATGATTTTGCCTTCTTCGCATACTTGTTGGCCAGATCCTGGGTTTTTTTCGTGTTTGAATCAGGTAGTAATGTGGTAACACACTGAAGCAGTCAATTAAACCTGGTTTCGATCAATATTTCAGAGGATAACACCGGTTAGGTCTGGGTTAGGTCTGGGTTATGCCCGCATCTGGCTCATGATTATGCCTTCTTCGCATACTTGTTGGCCAGATCCCGGGTTTTTTTCGTGTTTGAATCACGTAGTAATGTGGTAACACACAGAAGCTGTCAATTAAACCTGCTTTCGATCAAACTTTCAGAGGATAACACCGGTTAGGTCTGGGTTAGGTCCGGGACATGCCCGCATCTGGCTCATGATTTTGCCTTCTTCGCATACTTGTTGGCCAGATACTGGTTTTTTTTCGTGTTTGAATCAGGTAGTAATGTGGTAACACACTGAAGCTGTCAATTAAACCTGGTTTCGATCAATATTTTAGAGGATAACACCGGTTAGGTCTGGGTTAGGTCTGGGATATGCGCGCATCTGGCTTATACTTTCACCTTTTTCGCAAACTTCTTGGCTAGATCCTGGGTTTTTTTCGTGTTTGAATCAGGTAGTAATGTGGTAACACACTGAAGCTGTCAATTAAACCTGGTTTCGATCAATATTTTAGAGGATAACACCGGTTAGGTCTGGGTTAGGTCTGGGTTAAGCCCGCATCTGGCACATGATTTTGCCTTCTTCGCATACTTGTTGGCCAGATCCTGGGTTTTTTCGGGTTTGAATCACGTAGTAATGTGGTAACACACTGAAGCTGTCAATTAAACCTGGTTTCGATCAATATTTTAGAGGATAACACCGGTTAGGTCTGGGTTAGATCCGGGATATGCCCGCATCTGGCTCATGATTTTGCCTTCTTCGCATACTTGTTGGCCAGATCCTGGGTTTTTTTCGTGTTTGAATCACGTAGTAATGTGATAACACACTGAAGCTGTCAATTAAACCTGGTTTCGACGAATATTTTATAGGATAACACCGGTTAGGTCTGGGTTAGGTCTGGGATATGCGCGCATCTGGCTTATACTTTCACCTTTTTCGCAAACTTGTTGGCCAGATCCTGGGTTTTTTCCGTGTTTGAATCACGTAGTAATGTGGTAACACACTGAAGCAGTCAATTAAACCTGGTTTCGACGAATATTTTATAGGATAACACCGGTTAGGTCTGGGTTAGGTCTGGGATATGCGCGCATCTGGCTTATACTTTCACCTTTTTCGCAAACTTGTTGGCCAGATCCTGGGTTTTTTCCGTGTTTGAATCACGTAGTAATGTGGTAACACACTGAAGCAGTCAATTAAACCTGGTTTCTATCAATATTTCAGAGGATAACACCGGTTAGGTCTGGGTTAGGTCTGGGAAATGCGCGCATCTGGCTTATACTTTCGCCTTTTTCGCAAACTTGTTGGCCAGATCCTGGGTTTTTTCCGTGTTTGAATCACGTAGTAATGTGGTAACACACGGAAGCAGTCAATTAAACCTGGTTTCGATCAATATTTTAGAGGATAACACCGGTTAGGTCTGGGTTAGGTCCGGGACATGCCCGCATCTGGCTCATGATTTTGCCTTCTTCGCATACTTGTTGGCCAGATCCTGGGTTTTTTTCGTGTTTGAATCAGGTAGTAATGTGGTAACACACTGAAGCAGTCAATTAAACCTGGTTTCGATCAATATTTCAGGGGATAACACCGGTTAGGTCTGGGTTAGGTCTGGGTTATGCCCGCATCTGGCTCATGATTATGCCTTCTTCGCATACTTGTTGGCCAGATCCCGGGTTTTTTTCGTGTTTGAATCACGTAGTAATGTGGTAACACACTGAAGCTGTCAATTAAACCTGGTTTCGGTCAATATTTTAGAGGATAACACCGGTTAGGTCTGGGTTAGGTCTGGGTTATGCCCGCATCTGGCTCATGATTTTGCCTTCTTCGCATACTTGTTGGCCAGATCCCGGGTTTTTTTCGTGTTTGAATCACGTAGTAATGTGGTAACACACTGAAGCAGTCAATTAAACCTGGTTTCGATCAAACTTTCAGAGGATAACACCGGTTAGGTCTGGGTTAGGTCCGGGACATGCCCGCATCTGGCTCATGATTTTGCCTTCTTCGCATACTTGTTGGCCAGATCCTGGGTTTTTTTCGTGTTTGAATCAGGTAGTAATGTGGTAACACACTGAAGCTGTCAATTAAACCTGGTTTCGATCAATATTTTAGAGGATAACACCGGTTAGGTCTGGGTTAGGTCTGGGATATGCGCGCATCTGGCTTATACTTTCACCTTTTTCGCAAACTTGTTGGCTAGATCCTGGGTTTTTTTCGGGTTTGAATAACGCAGTAATGTGGTACCACACTGAAGCAGTCAATTAAACCTGGTTTCGATCAATATTTCAGAGGATAACACCGGTTAGGTCTGGGTTAGGTCCGGGATATGCCCGCATCTGGCTCATGATTTTGCCTTCTTCGCATACTTGTTGGCCAGATCCTGGGTTTTTTTCGTGTTTGAATCAGGTAGTAATGTGGTAACACACTGAAGCAGTCAATTAAACCTGGTTTCGATCAATATTTCAGAGGATAACACCGGTTAGGTCTGGGTTAGGTCTGGGTTATGCCCGCATCTGGCTCATGATTATGCCTTCTTCGCATACTTGTTGGCCAGATCCCGGGTTTTTTTCGTGTTTGAATCACGTAGTAATGTGGTAACACACTGAAGCTGTCAATTAAACCTGGTTTCGATCAATATTTTAGAGGATAACACCGGTTAGGTCTGGGTTAGGTCCGGGATATGCCCGCATCTGGCTCATGATTATGCCTTCTTCGCATACTTGTTGGCCAGATCCCGGGTTTTTTTCGTGTTTGAATCACGTAGTAATGTGGTAACACACTGAAGCTGTCAATTAAACCTGGTTTCGATCAATATTTTAGAGGATAACACCGGTTAGGTCTGGGTTAGGTCTGGGTTATGCCCGCATCTGGCTCATGATTTTGCCTTCATCAAATACTTGTTGGCCAGTTCCCGGGTTTTTTTCGTGTTTGAATCTCGTAGTAATGTGGTAACACACTGAAGCAGTCAATTAAACCAGGTTTCGATCAATATTTTAGAGGATAACACCGGTTAGGTCTGGGTTAGGTCAGGGTTATGCCCGCATCTGGCCCATGATCTTGCCTTCTTCGCATACTTGTTGGCCAGATCATGGGTTTTTTTCGTGTTTGATTCACGTAGTAATGTGGTAATACACTGAAGCAGTCAATAAAACCTGGTTTCGATCAATATTTTAGAGGATAACACCGGTTAGGTCTGGGTTAGGTCTGGGTTATGCCCGCATCTGGCACATGATTTTGCCTTCTTCGCATACTTGTTGGCCAGATCCTGGGCTTTTTTCGTGTTTGAATCACGTAGTAATGTGGTAATACACTGAAGCAGTCAATTAAACCTGGTTTCGATGAATATTTTAGAGGATAACACCGGATAGGTCTGGGATAGGTCCGGGATATGCCCGCATCTGGCTCATGATTTTGCCTTCTTCGCATACTTGTTGGCCAGGTCCTGGGTATTTTTCGTGTTTGAATCACGTAGTAATGTGGTAACACACTGAAGCAGTCAATTAAACCTGGTTTCGATCAATATTTCAGAGGATAACACCGGTTAGGTCTGGGTTAGGTCTGGGATATGCGCGCATCTGGCTTATACTTTCACCTTTTTCGCAAACTTGTTGGCCAGATCCGGGGTTTTTTCCGTGTTTGAATCACGTAGTAATGTGGTAACACACTGAAGCAGTCAATTAAACCTGGTTTCGATCAATATTTCAGAGGATAACACCGGTTAGGTCTGGGTTAGGTCTGGGTTATGCCCGCATCTGGCTCATGATTTTGCCTTTTTCGCAAACTTGTTGGCCAGATCCTGGGTTTTTTCCGTGTTTGAATCACGTAGTAATGTGGTACCACACTGAGGCAGTCAATTAAACCTGGTTTCGACGAATATTTTATAGGATAACACCGGTTAGGTCTGGGTTAGGTCCGGGATATGCGCGCATCTGGCTTATACTTTCGCCTTTTTCGCAAACTTGTTGGCTAGATCCTGGGTTTTTTTCGGGTTTGAATAACGCAGTAATGTGGTACCACACTGAAGCAGTCAATTAAACCTGGTTTCGATCAATATTTCAGAGGATAACACCGGTTAGGTCTGGGTTAGGTCCGGGATATGCCCGCATCTGGCTCATGATTTTGCCTTCTTCGCATACTTGTTGGCCAGATCCTGGGTTTTTTTCGTGTTTGAATCAGGTAGTAATGTGGTAACACACTGAAGCAGTCAATTAAACCTGGTTTCGATCAAACTTTCAGAGGATAACACCGGTTAGGTCTGGGTTAGGTCTGGGAAATGCGCGCATCTGGCTTATACTTTCGCCTTTTTCGCAAACTTGTTGGCCAGATCCTGGGTTTATTCCGTGTTTGAATCACGTAGTAATGTGGTAACACACGGAAGCAGTCAATTAAACCTGGTTTCGATCAATATTTTAGAGGATAACACCGGTTAGGTCTGGGTTAGGTCCGGGACATGCCCGCATCTGGTTCATGATTTTGCCTTCTTCGCATACTTGTTGGCCAGATCCTGGGTTTTTTTCGTGTTTGAATCAGGTAGTAATGTGGTAACACACTGAAGCAGTCAATTAAACCTGGTTTCGATCAATATTTCAGAGGATAACACCGGTTAGGTCTGGGTTAGGTCTGGGTTATGCCCGCATCTGGCTCATGATTATGCCTTCTTCGCATACTTGTTGGCCAGATCCCGGGTTTTTTTCGTGTTTGAATCACGTAGTAATGTGGTAACACACAGAAGCTGTCAATTAAACCTGCTTTCGATCAAACTTTCAGAGGATAACACCGGTTAGGTCTGGGTTAGGTCCGGGACATGCCCGCATCTGGCTCATGATTTTGCCTTCTTCGCATACTTGTTGGCCAGATACTGGTTTTTTTTCGTGTTTGAATCAGGTAGTAATGTGGTAACACACTGAAGCTGTCAATTAAACCTGGTTTCGATCAATATTTTAGAGGATAACACCGGTTAGGTCTGGGTTAGGTCTGGGATATGCGCGCATCTGGCTTATACTTTCACCTTTTTCGCAAACTTCTTGGCTAGATCCTGGGTTTTTTTCGTGTTTGAATCAGGTAGTAATGTGGTAACACACTGAAGCTGTCAATTAAACCTGGTCTCGATCAATATTTTAGAGGATAACACCGGTTAGGTCTGGGTTAGGTCTGGGTTAAGCCCGCATCTGGCACATGATTTTGCCTTCTTCGCATACTTGTTGGCCAGATCCTGGGTTTTTTCGGGTTTGAATCACGTAGTAATGTGGTAACACACTGAAGCTGTCAATTAAACCTGGTTTCGATCAATATTTTAGAGGATAACACCGGTTAGGTCTGGGTTAGATCCGGGATATGCCCGCATCTGGCTCATGATTTTGCCTTCTTCGCATACTTGTTGGCCAGATCCTGGGTTTTTTTCGTGTTTGAATCACGTAGTAATGTGATAACACACTGAAGCTGTCAATTAAACCTGGTTTCGACGAATATTTTATAGGATAACACCGGTTAGGTCTGGGTTAGGTCTGGGATATGCGCGCATCTGGCTTATACTTTCACCTTTTTCGCAAACTTGTTGGCCAGATCCTGGGTTTTTTCCGTGTTTGAATCACGTAGTAATGTGGTAACACACTGAAGCAGTCAATTAAACCTGGTTTCGACGAATATTTTATAGGATAACACCGGTTAGGTCTGGGTTAGGTCTGGGATATGCGCGCATCTGGCTTATACTTTCACCTTTTTCGCAAACTTGTTGGCCAGATCCTGGGTTTTTTCCGTGTTTGAATCACGTAGTAATGTGGTAACACACTGAAGCAGTCAATTAAACCTGGTTTCTATCAATATTTCAGAGGATAACACCGGTTAGGTCTGGGTTAGGTCTGGGAAATGCGCGCATCTGGCTTATACTTTCGCCTTTTTCGCAAACTTGTTGGCCAGATCCTGGGTTTTTTCCGTGTTTGAATCACGTAGTAATGTGGTAACACACGGAAGCAGTCAATTAAACCTGGTTTCGATCAATATTTTAGAGGATAACACCGGTTAGGTCTGGGTTAGGTCCGGGACATGCCCGCATCTGGCTCATGATTTTGCCTTCTTCGCATACTTGTTGGCCAGATCCTGGGTTTTTTTCGTGTTTGAATCAGGTAGTAATGTGGTAACACACTGAAGCAGTCAATTAAACCTGGTTTCGATCAATATTTCAGGGGATAACACCGGTTAGGTCTGGGTTAGGTCTGGGTTATGCCCGCATCTGGCTCATGATTATGCCTTCTTCGCATACTTGTTGGCCAGATCCCGGGTTTTTTTCGTGTTTGAATCACGTAGTAATGTGGTAACACACTGAAGCTGTCAATTAAACCTGGTTTCGGTCAATATTTTAGAGGATAACACCGGTTAGGTCTGGGTTAGGTCTGGGTTATGCCCGCATCTGGCTCATGATTTTGCCTTCTTCGCATACTTGTTGGCCAGATCCCGGGTTTTTTTCGTGTTTGAATCACGTAGTAATGTGGTAACACACTGAAGCAGTCAATTAAACCTGGTTTCGATCAAACTTTCAGAGGATAACACCGGTTAGGTCTGGGTTAGGTCCGGGACATGCCCGCATCTGGCTCATGATTTTGCCTTCTTCGCATACTTGTTGGCCAGATCCTGGGTTTTTTTCGTGTTTGAATCAGGTAGTAATGTGGTAACACACTGAAGCTGTCAATTAAACCTGGTTTCGATCAATATTTTAGAGGATAACACCGGTTAGGTCTGGGTTAGGTCTGGGATATGCGCGCATCTGGCTTATACTTTCACCTTTTTCGCAAACTTGTTGGCTAGATCCTGGGTTTTTTTCGGGTTTGAATAACGCAGTAATGTGGTACCACACTGAAGCAGTCAATTAAACCTGGTTTCGATCAATATTTCAGAGGATAACACCGGTTAGGTCTGGGTTAGGTCCGGGATATGCCCGCATCTGGCTCATGATTTTGCCTTCTTCGCATACTTGTTGGCCAGATCCTGGGTTTTTTTCGTGTTTGAATCAGGTAGTAATGTGGTAACACACTGAAGCAGTCAATTAAACCTGGTTTCGATCAATATTTCAGAGGATAACACCGGTTAGGTCTGGGTTAGGTCTGGGTTATGCCCGCATCTGGCTCATGATTATGCCTTCTTCGCATACTTGTTGGCCAGATCCCGGGTTTTTTTCGTGTTTGAATCACGTAGTAATGTGGTAACACACTGAAGCTGTCAATTAAACCTGGTTTCGATCAATATTTTAGAGGATAACACCGGTTAGGTCTGGGTTAGGTCCGGGACATGCCCGCATCTGGCTCATGATTTTGCCTTCTTCGCATACTTGTTGGCCAGATCCTGGGTTTTTTTCGTGTTTGAATCAGGTAGTAATGTGGTAACACACTGAAGCAGTCAATTAAACCTGGTTTCGATCAATATTTCAGAGGATAACACCGGTTAGGTCTGGGTTAGGTCTGGGTTATGCCCGCATCTGGCTCATGATTATGCCTTCTTCGCATACTTGTTGGCCAGATCCCGGGTTTTTTTCGTGTTTGAATCACGTAGTAATGTGGTAACACACTGAAGCTGTCAATTAAACCTGGTTTCGATCAATATTTTAGAGGATAACACCGGTTAGGTCTGGGTTAGGTCTGGGTTATGCCCGCATCTGGCTCATGATTTTGCCTTCATCAAATACTTGTTGGCCAGTTCCCGGGTTTTTTTCGTGTTTGAATCTCGTAGTAATGTGGTAACACACTGAAGCAGTCAATTAAACCAGGTTTCGATCAATATTTTAGAGGATAACACCGGTTAGGTCTGGGTTAGGTCAGGGTTATGCCCGCATCTGGCTCATGATTTTGCCTTCTTCGCAAACTTGTTGGCCAGATCCTGGGTTTTTATCGTAATTGAATCACGTAGTAATGTGGTAACACACTGAAGCAGTCAATTAAACCTGGTTTCGATCAATATTTTAGAGGATAACACCGGTTAGGTCTGGGTTAGGTCTGGGTTATGCCCGCATCTGGATCATGATTTTGCCTTCTTCGCATACTTGTTGGCCAGATCCTGGGTTTTTTTCGTGTTTGAATCACGTAGTAATGTGGTAACACACTGAAGCTGTCAATTAAACCTGGTTTCGATCAATATTTTAGAGGATAACACCGGTTAGGTCTGGGTTAGGTCTGGGAAATGCGCGCATCTGGCTTATACTTTCGCCTTCTTCGCATACTTGTTGGTCAGATCCTGGGTTTTTTCCGTGTTTGAATCTGGTAGTAATGTGGTAACACACTGTAGCAGTCAATTAAACCTGGTTTCGATCAATATTTTAGAGGATATCACCGGTTAGGTCTGGGTTAGGTCTGGGTTATGCCCGCATCTGGCTCATGATTTTGCCTTCATCGCATACTTGTTGGCCAGATCCTGGGTTTTTTCCTTGTTTGAATCACGTAGTAATGTGGTAACACACTGAAGCAGTCAATTAAACCTGGTTTCGATCAATATTTCAGAGGATAACACCGTTTAGGTCTGGGTTAGGTCTGGGTTATGCCCGCATCTGGCTCATGATTTTGCCTTCTTCGCATACTTGTTGGCCAGATCCTGGGTTTTTTTCGGGTTTGAATCACGTAGTAATGTGGTAACACACTGAAGCTGTCAATTAAACCTGGTTTCGATCAATATTTTAGAGGATAACACCGGTTAGGTCTGGGTTAGGTCTGGGTTATGCCCGCATCTGGCTCATGATTTTGCCTTCTTCGCATACTTGTTGGCCAGATCCTGGGTTTTTATCGTAATTGAATCACGTAGTAATGTGGTAACACACTGAAGCAGTCAATTAAACCTGGTTTCGATCAATATTTTAGAGGATAACACCGGTTAGGTCTGGGTTAGGTCTGGGTTATGCCCGCATCTGGATCATGATTTTGCCTTCTTCGCATACTTGTTGGCCAGATCCTGGGTTTTTTTCGTGTTTGAATCACGTAGTAATGTGGTAACACACTGAAGCTGTCAATTAAACCTGGTTTCGATCAATATTTTAGAGGATAACACCGGTTAGGTCTGGGTTAGGTCTGGGAAATGCGCGCATCTGGCTTATACTTTCGCCTTCTTCGCATACTTGTTGGTCAGATCCTGGGTTTTTTCCGTGTTTGAATCTGGTAGTAATGTGGTAACACACTGAAGCAGTCAATTAAACCTGGTTTCGATCAATATTTTAGAGGATAACACCGGTTAGGTCTGGGTTAGGTCTGGGTTATGCCCGCATCTGGCTCATGATTTTGCCTTCATCGCATACTTGTTGGCCAGATCCTGGGTTTTTTCCTTGTTTGAATCACGTAGTAATGTGGTAACACACTGAAGCAGTCAATTAAACCTGGTTTCGATCAATATTTCAGAGGATAACACCGGTTAGGTCTGGGTTAGGTCTGGGTTATGCCCGCATCTGGCTCATGATTTTGCTTTCTTCGCATACTTGTTGGCCAGATCCTGGGTTTTTTTCGGGTTTGAATCACGTAGTAATGTGATAACACACTGAAGCTGTCAATTAAACCTGGTTTCGATCAATATTTTAGAGGATAACACCGGTTAGGTCTGGGTTAGGTCTGGGTTATGCCCGCATCTGGCTCATGATTATGCCTTCTTCGCATACTTGTTGGCCAGATCCCGGGTTTTTTTCGTGTTTGAATCACGTAGTAATGTGGTAACACACTGAAGCTGTCAATTAAACCTGGTTTCGATCAATATTTCAGAGGATAACACCGGTTAGGTCTGGGTTAGGTCTGGGTTATGCCCGCATCTGGCTCATGATTTTGCCTTCTTCGCGTACTTGTTGGCCAGATCCTGGGTTTTTTTCGTGTTTGAATCAGGTAGTAATGTGGTAACACACTGAAGCAGTCAAGTAAACCTGGTTTCGATCAATATTTCAGAGGATAACACCGGTTAGGTCTGGGTTAGGTCTGGGTTATGCCCGCATCTGGCTCAAGATTATGCCTTCTTCGCATACTTGTTGGCCAGATCCCGGGTTTTTTTCGTGTTTGAATCACGTAGTAATGTGGTAACACACTGAAGCTGTCAATTAAACCTGGTTTCGATCAATATTTTAGAGGATAACACCGGTTAGGTCTGGGTTAGGTCTGGGTTATGCCCGCATCTGGCTTATACTTTCGCCTTTTTCGCAAACTTGTTGGCCAGATCCTGGGTATTTTCCGTGCTTGAATCACGTAGTAATGTGGTAACACACTGAAGCAGTCAATTAAACCTGGTTTCGATCAATATTTTAGAGGATAACACCGGTTAGGTCTGGGTTAGGTCCGGGATATGCCCGCATCTGGCTCATGATTTTGCCTTCTTCGCATACTTGTTGGCCAGAACCTGGGTTTTTTTCGTGTTTGAATCACGTAGTAATGTGGTAACACACTGAAGCTGTCAATTAAACCTGGTTTCGATAAATATTTTAGAGGATAACACCGGTTAGGTCTGGGTTAGGTCTGGATTATGCCCGCATCTGGCTCATGATTTTGCCTTCATCGCATACTTGTTGGCCAAATCCTGGGGTTTTTCCGTGTTTGAATCACGTAGTAATGTGGTAACACACTGAAGCAGTCAATTAAACCTGGTTTCGATCAATATTTCAGAGGATAACACCGGTTAGGTCTGGGTTAGGTCTGGGAAATGCGCGCATCTGGCTTATACTTTCACCTTTTTCGCAAACTTGTTGGCCAGATCCTGGGTTTTTTCCGTGTTTGAATCACGTAGTAACGTGGTAACACACTGAAGCAGTCAATAAAACCTGGTTTCGATCAATATTTTAGAGGATAACACCGGTTAGGTCTGGGTTAGGTCTGGGATTTGCGCGCATCTGGCTTATACTTTCGCCTTTTTCGCAAACTTGTTGGCCAGATCCTGGGTATTTTCCGTGTTTGAATCACGTAGTAATGTGGTAACACACTGAAGCAATCAACTAACCTGGTTTCGATGAATATTTTACAGGATAACACCGGTTAGGTCTGGGATAGGTCCGGGATATGCCCGCATCTGGCTCATGATTTTGCCTTCTTCGCATACTTGTTGGTTAGATCCTGGGTTTTTTCCGTGTTTGATCACGTAGTAATGTGGCACCACACTGAAGCAGTCAATTAAACCTGGTTTCGATCAATATTTTAGAGGGTAACGCCGGTTAGGTCTGGGTTATGTCTGGGAAATGCGCGCATCTGGCTTATACTTTCGCCTTTTTCGCAAACTAGTTGGCCAGATCCGGGGTTTTTTTCGTGTTTGAATCATGTAGTAATGTGGTAACACACTGAAGCAGTCAATTAAACCTGGTTTCGATCAATATTTTAGAGGATAACACCGGGTAGGTCTGGGTTAGGTCTGGGTTATGCCCGCATCTGGCCCATGATCTTGCCTTCTTCGCATACTTGTTGGCCAGATCATGGGTTTTTTTCGTGTTTGAATCACGTAGTAATGTGGTAATACACTGAAGCAGTCAATAAAACCTGGTTTCGATCAATATTTTAGAGGATAACACCGGTTAGGTCTGGGTTAGGTCTGGGTTATGCCCGCATCTGGCACATGATTTTGCCTTCTTCGCATACTTGTTGGCCAGATCCTGGGCTTTTTTCGTGTTTGAATCACGTAGTAATGTGGTAATACACTGAAGCAGTCAATAAAACCTGGTTTCGATCAATATTTTAGAGGATAACACCGGTTAGGTCTGGGTTAGGTCTGGGTTATGCCCGCATCTGGCTCATGATTTTGCCTTCCACGCATACTTGTTGGCCAGATCCTGGGGTTTTTTCGTGTTTGAATCACGTAGTAATGTGGTAACACATTGAAGCAGTCAATTAAAGCTGGTTTCGATGAATATTTTAGAGGATAACACCGGATAGGTCTGGGATAGGTCCGGGATATGCCCGCATCTGGCTCATGATTTTGCCTTCTTCGCATACTTGTTGGCCAGGTCCTGGGTATTTTTCGTGTTTGAATCACGTAGTAATGTGGTAACACACTGAAACAGTCAATTAAACCTGGTTTCGATCAATATTTCAGAGGATAACACCGGTTAGGTCTGGGTTAGGTCTGGGATATGCGCGCATCTGGCTTATACTTTCACCTTTTTCGCAAACTTGTTGGCCAGATCCTGGGTTTTTTCCGTGTTTGAATCACGTAGTAATGTGGTAACACACTGAAGCAGTCAATTAAACCTGGTTTCGATCAATATTTCAGAGGATAACACCGGTTAGGTCTGGGTTATGCCCGCATCTGGCTCATGATTTTGCCTTTTTCGCAAACTTGTTGGCCAGATCCTGGGTTTTTTCCGTGTTTGAATCACGTAGTAATGTGGTACCACACTGAGGCAGTCAATTAAACCTGGTTTCGACGAATATTTTATAGGATAACACCGGTTAGGTCTGGGTTAGGTCCGGGATATGCGCGCATCTGGCTTATACTTTCGCCTTTTTCGCAAACTTGTTGGCTAGATCCTGGGTTTTTTTCGGGTTTGAATAACGCAGTAATGTGGTACCCCACTGAAGCAGTCAATTAAACCTGGTTTCGATCAATATTTCAGAGGATAACACCGGTTAGGTCTGGGTTAGGTCCGGGATATGCCCGCAACCTGGCTCATGATTTTGCCTTCTTCGCATACTTGTTGGCCAGATCCTGGGTTTTTTTCGTGTTTGAATCAGGTAGTAATGTGGTAACACACTGAAGCAGTCAATTAAACCTGGTTTCGATCAAACTTTCAGAGGATAACACCGGTTAGGTTTGGGTTAGGTCTGGGAAATGCGCGCATCTGGCTTATACTTTCGCCTTTTTCGCAAACTTGTTGGCCAGATCCTGGGTTTATTCCGTGTTTGAATCACGTAGTAATGTGGTAACACACGGAAGCAGTCAATTAAACCTGGTTTCGATCAATATTTTAGAGGATAACACCGGTTAGGTCTGGGTTAGGTCCGGGACATGCCCGCATCTGGCTCATGATTTTGCCTTCTTCGCATACTTGTTGGCCAGGTCCTGGGTATTTTTCGTGTTTGAATCACGTAGTAATGTTGTAACACACTGAAGCAGTCAATTAAACCTGGTTTCGATCAATATTTCAGAGGATAACACCGGTTAGGTCTGGGTTAGGTCTGGGTTATGCCCGCATCTGGCTCATGATTTTGCCTTCTTCGCATACTTGTTGGCCAGATCCCGGGTTTTTTTCGTGTTTGAATCACGTAGTAATGTGGTAACACACTGAAGCAGTCAATTAAACCTGCTTTCGATCAAACTTTCAGAGGATAACACCGGTTAGGTCTGGGTTAGGTCCGGGACATGCCCGCATCTGGCTCATGATTCTGCCTTCTTCGCATACTTGTTGGCCAGATACTGGGTTTTTTTCGTGTTTGAATCAGGTAGTAATGTGGTAACACACTGAAGCTGTCAATTAAACCTGGTTTCGATCAATATTTTAGAGGATAACACCGGTTAGGTCTGGGTTAGGTCTGGGATATGCGCGCATCTGGCTTATACTTTCACCTTTTTCGCAAACTTGTTGGCTAGATCCTGGGTTTTTTTCGTGTTTGAATCACGTAGTAATGTGGTAACACACTGAAGCTGTCAATTAAACCTGGTTTCGATCAATATTTTAGAGGATAACACCAGTTAGGTCTGGGTTAGGTCTGGGTTAAGCCCGCATCTGGCTCATGATTTTGCCTTCTTCGCATACTTGTTGGCCAGATCCTGGGTTTTTTCGGGTTTGAATCACGTAGTAATGTGGTAACACACTGAAGCTGTCAATTAAACCTGGTTTCGATCAATATTTTAGAGGATAACACCGGTTAGGTCTGGGTTAGATCCGGGATATGCCCGCATCTGGCTCATGATTTTGCCTTCTTCGCATACTTGTTGGCCAGATCCTGGGTTTTTTTCGTGTTTGAATCACGTAGTAATGTGATAACACACTGAAGCTGTCAATTAAACCTGGTTTCGACGAATATTTTATAGGATAACACCGGTTAGGTCTGGGTTAGGTCTGGGATATGCGCGCATCTGGCTTATACTTTCACCTTTTTCGCAAACTTGTTGGCCAGATCCTGGGTTTTTTCCGTGTTTGAATCACGTAGTAATGTGGTAACACACTGAAGCAGTCAATTAAACCTGGTTTCGATCAATATTTCAGAGGATAACACCGGTTAGGTCTGGGTTAGGTCTGGGTTATGCCCGCATCTGGCTCATGATTTTGCCTTTTTCGCAAACTTGTTGGCCAGATCCTGGGTTTTTTCCGTGTTTGAATCACGTAGTAATGTGGTACCACATTGAGGCAGTAAATTAAACCTGGTTTCGACGAATATTTTATAGTATAACACCGGTTAGGTCTGGGTTAGGTCTGGGAAATGCGCGCATCTGGCTTATACTTTCGCCTTTATCGCAAACTTGTTGGCCAGATCCTGGGTTTTTTCCGTGTTTGAATCACGTAGTAATGTGGTAACACACGGAAGCAGTCAATTAAACCTGGTTTCGATCAATATTTTAGAGGATAACACCGGTTAGGTCTGGGTTAGGTCCGGGACATGCCCGCATCTGGCTCATGATTTTGCCTTCTTCGCATACTTGTTGGCCAGATCCTGGGTTTTTTTCGTGTTTGAATCAGGTAGTAATGTGGTAACACACTGAAGCAGTCAATTAAACCTGGTTTCGATCAATATTTCAGAGGATAACACCGGTTAGGTCTGGGTTAGGTCTGGGTTATGCCCGCATCTGGCTCATGATTATGCCTTCTTCGCATACTTGTTGGCCAGATCCCGGGTTTTTTTCGTGTTTGAATCACGTAGTAATGTGGTAACACACTGAAGCAGTCAATTAAACCTGGTTTCGATCAAACTTTCAGAGGATAACACCGGTTAGGTCTGGGTTAGGTCCGGGACATGCCCGCATCTGGCTCATGATTTTGCCTTCTTCGCATACTTGTTGGCCAGATCCTGGGTTTTTTTCGTGTTTGAATCAGGTAGTAATGTGGTAACACACTGAAGCTGTCAATTAAACCTGGTTTCGATCAATATTCTAGAGGATAACACCGGTTAGGTCTGGGTTAGGTCTGGGATATGCGCGCATCTGGCTTATACTTTCACCTTTTTCGCAAACTTGTTGGCTAGATCCTGGGTTTTTTTCGGGTTTGAATAACGCAGTAATGTGGTACCACACTGAAGCAGTCAATTAAACCTGGTTTCGATCAATATTTCAGAGGATAACACCGGTTAGGTCTGGGTTAGGTCCGGGATATGCCCGCATCTGGCTCATGATTTTGCCTTCTTCGCATACTTGTTGGCCAGATCCTGGGTTTTTTTCGTGTTTGAATCAGGTAGTAATGTGGTAACACACTGAAGCAGTCAATTAAACCTGGTTTCGATCAATATTTCAGAGGATAACACCGGTTAGGTCTGGGTTAGGTCTGGGTTATGCCCGCATCTGGCTCATGATTATGCCTTCTTCGCATACTTGTTGGCCAGATCCCGGGTTTTTTTCGTGTTTGAATCACGTAGTAATGTGGTAACACACTGAAGCTGTCAATTAAACCTGGTTTCGATCAATATTTTAGAGGATAACACCGGTTAGGTCTGGGTTAGGTCTGGGTTATGCCCGCATCTGGCTCATGATTTTGCCTTCTTCGCATACTTGTTGGCCAGATCCCGGGTTTTTTTCGTGTTTGAATCACGTAGTAATGTGGTAACACACTGAAGCAGTCAATTAAACCTGGTTTCGATCAAACTTTCAGAGGATAACACCGGTTAGGTCTGGGTTAGGTCCGGGACATGCCCGCATCTGGCTCATGATTTTGCCTTCTTCGCATACTTGTTGGCCAGATCCTGGGTTTTTTTCGTGTTTGAATCAGGTAGTAATGTGGTAACACACTGAAGCTGTCAATTAAACCTGGTTTCGATCAATATTCTAGAGGATAACACCGGTTAGGTCTGGGTTAGGTCTGGGATATGCGTGCATCTGGCTTATACTTTCACCTTTTTCGCAAACTTGTTGGCTAGATCCTGGGTTTTTTTCGGGTTTGAATAACGCAGTAATGTGGTACCACACTGAAGCAGTCAATTAAACCTGGTTTCGATCAATATTTCAGAGGATAACACCGGTTAGGTCTGGGTTAGGTCCGGGATATGCCCGCATCTGGCTCATGATTTTGCCTTCTTCGCATACTTGTTGGCCAGATCCCGGGTTTTTTTCGTGTTTGAATCACGTAGTAATGTGGTAACACACTGAAGCAGTCAATTAAACCTGCTTTCGATCAAACTTTCAGAGGATAACACCGGTTAGGTCTGGGTTAGGTCCGGGACATGCCCGCATCTGGCTCATGATTTTGCCTTCTTCGCATACTTGTTGGCCAGATACTGGGTTTTTTTCGTGTTTGAATCAGGTAGTAATGTGGTAACACACTGAAGCTGTCAATTAAACCTGGTTTCGATCAATATTTTAGAGGATAACACCGGTTAGGTCTGGGTTAGGTCTGGGATATGCGCGCATCTGGCTTATACTTTCACCTTTTTCGCAAACTTGTTGGCTAGATCCTGGGTTTTTTCGTGTTTGAATCACGTAGTAATGTGGTAACACACTGAAGCTGTCAATTAAACCTGGTTTCGATCAATATTTTAGAGGATAACACCGGTTAGGTCTGGGTTAGGTCTGGGTTAAGCCCGCATCTGGCTCATGATTTTGCCTTCTTCGCATACTTGTTGGCCAGATCCTGGGTTTTTTCGGGTTTGAATCACGTAGTAATGTGGTAACACACTGAAGCTGTCAATTAAACCTGGTTTCGATCAATATTTTAGAGGATAACACCGGTTAGGTCTGGGTTAGATCCGGGATATGCCCGCATCTGGCTCATGATTTTGCCTTCTTCGCATACTTGTTGGCCAGATCCTGGGTTTTTTTCGTGTTTGAATCACGTAGTAATGTGATAGCACACTGAAGCTGTCAATTAAACCTGGTTTCGACGAATATTTTATAGGATAACACCGGTTAGGTCTGGGTTAGGTCTGGGATATGCGCGCATCTGGCTTATACTTTCACCTTTTTCGCAAACTTGTTGGCCAGATCCTGGGTTTTTTCCGTGTTTGAATCACGTAGTAATGTGGTAACACACTGAAGCAGTCAATTAAACCTGGTTTCGACGAATATTTTATAGGATAACACCGGTTAGGTCTGGGTTAGGTCTGGGATATGCGCGCATCTGGCTTATACTTTCACCTTTTTCGCAAACTTGTTGGCCAGATCCTGGGTTTTTTCCGTGTTTGAATCACGTAGTAATGTGGTAACACACTGAAGCAGTCAATTAAACCTGGTTTCGATCAATATTTCAGAGGATAACACCGGTTAGGTCTGGGTTAGGTCTGGGTTATGCCCGCATCTGGCTCATGATTTTGCCTTTTTCGCAAACTTGTTGGCCAGATCCTGGGTTTTTTCCGTGTTTGAATCACGTAGTAATGTGGTACCACACTGAGGCAGTAAATTAAACCTGGTTTCGACGAATATTTTATAGTATAACACCGGTTAGGTCTGGGTTAGGTCCGGGATATGCACGCATCTGGCTTATACTTTCGCCTTTTTCGCAAACTTGTTGGCTAGATCCTGGGTTTTTTTCGGGTTTGAATAACGCAGTAATGTGGTACCACACTGAAGCAGTCAATTAAACCTGGTTTCGATCAATATTTCAGAGGATAACACCGGTTAGGTCTGGGTTAGGTCCGGGATATGCCCGCATCTGGCTCATGATTTTGCCTTCTTCGCATACTTGTTGGCCAGATCCTGGGTTTTTATCGTAATTGAATCACGTAGTAATGTGGTAACATACTGAAGCAGTCAATTAAACCTGGTTTCGATCAAACTTTCAGAGGATAACACCGGTTAGGTCTGGATTAGGTCCGGGACATGCCCGCATCTGGCTCATGATTTTGCCTTCTTCGCATACTTGTTGGCCAGATCCTGGGTTTTTTTCGTGTTTGAATCAGGTAGTAATGTGGTAACACACTGAAGCAGTCAATTAAACCTGGTTTCGATCAAACTTTCAGAGGATAACACCGGTTAGGTCTGGATTAGGTCTGGGAAATGCGCGCATCTGGCTTATACTTTCGCCTTTTTCGCAAACTTGTTGGCCAGATCCTGGGTTTTTTCCGTGTTTGAATCACGTAGTAATGTGGTAACACACGGAAGCAGTCAATTAAACCTGGTTTCGATCAATATTTTAGAGGATAACACCGGTTAGGTCTGGGTTAGGTCCGGGACATGCCCGCATCTGGCTCATGATTTTGCCTTCTTCGCATACTTGTTGGCCAGATCCTGGGTTTTTTTCGTGTTTGAATCAGGTAGTAATGTGGTAACACACTGAAGCTGTCAATTAAACCTGGTTTCGATCAATATTTTAGAGGATAACACCGGTTAGGTCTGGGTTAGGTCTGGGATATGCGCGCATCTGGCTTATACTTTCACCTTTTTCGCAAACTTGTTGGCTAGATCCTGGGTTTTTTTCGGGTTTGTATAACGCAGTAATGTGGTACCACACTGAAGCAGTCAATTAAACCTGGTTTCGATCAATATTTCAGAGGATAACACCGGTTAGCTCTGGGTTAGGTCCGGGATATGCCCGCATCTGGCTCATGATTTTGCCTTCTTCGCATACTTGTTGGCCAGATCCTGGGTTTTTTTCGTGTTTGAATCAGGTAGTAATGTGGTAACACACTGAAGCAGTCAATTAAACCTGGTTTCGATCAAACTTTCAGAGGATAACACCGGTTAGGTCTGGGTTAGGTCCGGGACATGCCCGCATCTGGCTCATGATTTTGCCTTCTTCGCATACTTGTTGGCCAGATCCTGGGTTTTTTTCGTGTTTGAATCAGGTAGTAATGTGGTAACACACTGAAGCTGTCAATTAAACCTGGTTTCGACGAATATTTTATAGTATAACACCGGTTAGGTCTGGGTTAGGTCCGGGATATGCGCGCATCTGGCTTATACTTTCGCCTTTTTCGCAAACTTGTTGGCTAGATCCTGGGTTTTTTTCGGGTTTGAATAACGCAGTAATGTGGTACCACACTGAAGCAGTCAATTAAACCTGGGGTCGATCAATATTTCAGAGGATAACACCGGTTAGGTCTGGGTTAGGTCCGGGATATGCCCGCATCTGGCTCATGATTTTGCCTTCTTCGCATACTTGTTGGCCAGATCCTGGGTTTTTTTCGTGTTTGAATCAGGTAGTAATGTGGTAACACACTGAAGCAGTCAATTAAACCTGGTTTCGATCAAACTTTCAGAGGATAACACCGGTTAGGTCTGGGTTAGGTCTGGGAAATGCGCGCATCTGGCTTATACTTTCGCCTTTTTCGCAAACTTGTTGGCCAGATCCTGGGTTTTTTCCGTGTTTGAATCACGTAGTAATGTGGTAACACACGGAAGCAGTCAATTAAACCTGGTTTCGATCAATATTTTAGAGGATAACACCGGTTAGGTCTGGGTTAGGTCCGGGAGATGCCCGCATCTGGCTCATGATTTTGCCTTCTTCGCATACTTGTTGGCCAGATCCTGGGTTTTTTCCGTGTTTGAATCAGGTAGTAATGTGGTAACACACTGAAGCAGTCAATTAAACCTGGTTTCGATCAATATTTCAGAGGATAACACCGGTTAGGTCTGGGTTAGGTCTGGGTTATGCCCGCATCTGGCTCATGATTATGCCTTCTTCGCATACTTGTTGGCCAGATCCCGGGTTTTTTTCGTGTTTGAATCACGTAGTAATGTGGTAACACACTGAAGCTGTCAATTAAACCTGGTTTCGATCAATATTTTAGAGGATAACACCGGTTAGGTCTGGGTTAGGTCTGGGTTATGCCCGCATCTGGCTCATGATTTTGCCTTCTTCGCATACTTGTTGGCCAGATCCCGGGTTTTTTTCGTGTTTGAATCACGTAGTAATGTGGTAACACACTGAAGCAGTCAATTAAACCTGGTTTCGATCAAACTTTCAGAGGATAACACCGGTTAGGTCTGGGTTAGGTCCGGGACATGCCCGCATCTGGCTCATGATTTTGCCTTCTTCGCATACTTGTTGGCCAGATCCTGGGTTTTTTTCGTGTTTGAATCAGGTAGTAATGTGGTAACACACTGAAGCTGTCAATTAAACCTGGTTTCGATCAATATTTTAGAGGATAACACCGGTTAGGTCTGGGTTAGGTCTGGGATATGCGCGCATCTGGCTTATACTTTCACCTTTTTCGCAAACTTGTTGGCTAGATCCTGGGTTTTTTTCGGGTTTGAATAACGCAGTAATGTGGTACCACACTGAAGCAGTCAATTAAACCTGGTTTCGATCAATATTTCAGAGGATAACACCGGTTAGCTCTGGGTTAGGTCCGGGATATGCCCGCATCTGGCTCATGATTTTGCCTTCTTCGCATACTTGTTGGCCAGATCCTGGGTTTTTTTCGTGTTTGAATCAGGTAGTAATGTGGTAACACACTGAAGCAGTCAATTAAACCTGGTTTCGATCAAACTTTCAGAGGATAACACCGGTTAGGTCTGGTTTAGGTCTGGGAAATGCGCGCATCTGGCTTATACTTTCGCCTTTTTCGCAAACTTGTTGGCCAGATCCTGGGTTTTTTCCGTGTTTGAATCACGTAGTAATGTGGTAACACACGGAAGCAGTCAATTAAACCTGGTTTCGATCAATATTTTAGAGGATAACACCGGTTAGGTCTGGGTTAGGTCCGGGACATGCCCGCATCTGGCTCATGATTTTGCCTTCTTCGCATACTTGTTGGCCAGATCCTGGGTTTTTTTCGTGTTTGAATCAGGTAGTAATGTGGTAACACACTGAAGCTGTCAATTAAACCTGGTTTCGATCAATATTTTAGAGGATAACACCGGTTAGGTCTGGGTTAGGTCTGGGATATGCGCGCATCTGGCTTATACTTTCACCTTTTTCGCAAACTTGTTGGCTAGATCCTGGGTTTTTTTCGGGTTTGAATAACGCAGTAATGTGGTACCACACTGAAGCAGTCAATTAAACCTGGTTTCGATCAATATTTCAGAGGATAACACCGGTTAGCTCTGGGTTAGGTCCGGGATATGCCCGCATCTGGCTCATGATTTTGCCTTCTTCGCATACTTGTTGGCCAGATCCTGGGTTTTTATCGTAATTGAATCACGTAGTAATGTGGTAACATACTGAAGCAGTCAATTAAACCTGGTTTCGATCAAACTTTCAGAGGATAACACCGGTTAGGTCTGGATTAGGTCCGGGACATGCCCGCATCTGGCTCATGATTTTGCCTTCTTCGCATACTTGTTGGCCAGATCCTGGGTTTTTTTCGTGTTTGAATCAGGTAGTAATGTGGTAACACACTGAAGCTGTCAATTAAACCTGGTTTCGATCAATATTTTAGAGGATAACACCGGTTAGGTCTGGGTTAGATCTGGGATATGCGCGCATCTGGCTTATACTTTCACCTTTTTCGCAAACTTGTTGGCTAGATCCTGGGTTTTTTTCGGGTTTGAATAACGCAGTAATGTGGTACCACACTGAAGCAGTCAATTAAACC
Organism: Colletes latitarsis; assembly: GCF_051014445.1. Taxonomy (NCBI): domain Eukaryota; kingdom Metazoa; phylum Arthropoda; class Insecta; order Hymenoptera; family Colletidae; genus Colletes; species Colletes latitarsis. The sequence continues at coordinate 1,403,651 of NC_135145.1, read as the reverse complement.
TGGTTTCGATCAATATTTCAGAGGATAACACCGGTTAGGTCTGGGTTAGGTCTGGGTTATGCCCGCATCTGGCTCATGATTATGCCTTCTTCGCATACTTGTTGGCCAGATCCCGGGTTTTTTTCGTGTTTGAATCACGTAGTAATGTGGTAACACACTGAAGCTGTCAATTAAACCGGGTTTCGATCAATATTTTAGAGGATAACACCGGTTAGGTCTGGGTTAGGTCTGGGTTATGCCCGCATCTGGCTCATGATTTTGCCTTCTTCAAATACTTGTTGGCCAGATCCCGGGTTTTTTTCGTGTTTGAATCTCGTAGTAATGTGGTAACACACTGAAGCAGTCAATTAAACCAGGTTTCGATCAATATTTTAGGGGATAACACCGGTTAGGTCTGGGTTAGGTCTGGGTTATGCCCGCATCTGGCTCATGATTTTGCCTTCTTCGCATACTTGTTGGCCAGATCCTGGGTTTTTATCGTAATTGAATCACGTAGTAATGTGGTAACATACTGAAGCAGTCAATTAAACCTGGTTTCGATCAATATTTTAGAGGATAACACCGGTTAGGTCTGGGTTAGGTCTGGGATATGCCCGCATCTGGCTCATGATTTTGCCTTCTTCGCATACTTGTTGGCCAGATCCTGGGTTTTTTTCGTGTTTGAATCACGTAGTAATGTGGTAACACACTGAAGCAGTCAATTAAACCAGGTTTCGATCAATATTTTAGAGGATAACACCGGTTAGGTCTGGGTTAGGTCTGGGTTATGCCCGCATCTGGCTCATGATTTTGCCTTCTTTGCATACTTGTTGGCCAGATCCTGGGTTTTTATCGTAATTGAATCACGTAGTAATGTGGTAACATACTGAAGCAGTCAATTAAACCTGGTTTCGATCATTATTTTAGAGGATAACACCGGTTAGGTCTGGGTTAGGTCTGGGATATGCCCGCATCTGGCTCATGATTTTGCCTTCTTCGCATACTTGTTGGCCAGATCCTGGGGTTTTTTTCGTGTTTGAATCACGTAGTAATGTGGTAACACACTGAAGCAGTCAATTAAACCTGGTTTCGACGAATATTTTAGAGGATAACACCGGTTAGGTCTGGGTTAGGTCTGGGTTATGCCCGCATCTGGCTCATGATTTTGCCTTCTTCGCATACTTGTTGGCCAGATCCTGGGTTTTTATCGTAATTGAATCACGTAGTAATGTGGTAACACACTGAAGCAGTCAATTAAACCTGGTTTCGATCAATATTTTAGAGGATAACACCGGTTAGGTCTGGGTTAGGTCTGGGTTATGCCCGCATCTGGATCATGATTTTGCCTTCTTCGCATACTTGTTGGCCAGATCCTGGGTTTTTTTCGTGTTTGAATCACGTAGTAATGTGGTAACACACTGAAGCTGTCAATTAAACCTGGTTTCGATCAATATTTTAGAGGATAACACCGGTTAGGTCTGGATTAGGTCTGGGAAATGCGCGCATCTGGCTTATACTTTCGCCTTCTTCGCATACTTGTTGGTCAGATCCTGGGTTTTTTCCGTGTTTGAATCTGGTAGTAATGTGGTAACACACTGAAGCAGTCAATTAAACCTGGTTTCGATCAATATTTTAGAGGATAACACCGGTTAGGTCTGGGTTAGGTCTGGGTTATGCCCGCATCTGGCTCATGATTTTGCCTTCATCGCATACTTGTTGGCCAGATCCTGGGTTTTTTCCTTGTTTGAATCACGTAGTAATGTGGTAACACACTGAAGCAGTCAATTAAACCTGGTTTCGATCAATATTTCAGAGGATAACACCGGTTAGGTCTGGGTTAGGTCTGGGTTATGCCCGCATCTGGCTCATGATTTTGCCTTCTTCGCATACTTGTTGGCCAGATCCTGGGTTTTTTTCGGGTTTGAATCACGTAGTAATGTGGTAACACACTGAAGCTGTCAATTAAACCTGGTTTCGCTCAATATTTTAGAGGATAACACCGGTTAGGTCTGGGTTAGGTCTGGGTTATGCCCGCATCTGGCTCATGATTTTGCCTTCTTCGCATACTTGTTGGCCAGATCCTGGGTTTTTATCGTAATTGAATCACGTAGTAATGTGGTAACACACTGAAGCAGTCAATTAAACCTGGTTTCGATCAATATTTTAGAGGATAACACCGGTTAGGTCTGGGTTAGGTCTGGGTTATGCCCGCATCTGGATCATGATTTTGCCTTCTTCGCATACTTGTTGGCCAGATCCTGGGTTTTTTTCGTGTTTGAATCACGTAGTAATGTGGTAACACACTGAAGCTGTCAATTAAACCTGGTTTCGATCAATATTTTAGAGGATAACACCGGTTAGGTCTGGGTTAGGTCTGGGTTATGCCCGCATCTGGCTCATGATTATGCCTTCTTCGCATACTTGTTGGCCAGATCTCGGGTTTTTTTCGTGTTTGAATCACGTAGTAATGTGGTAACACGCTGAAGCTGTCAATTAAACCTGGTTTCGATCAATATTTCAGAGGATAACACCGGTTAGGTCTGGGTTAGGTCTGGGTTATGCCCGCATCTGGCTCATGATTTTGCCTTCTTCGCATACTTGTTGGCCAGATCCTGGGTTTTTTTCGTGTTTGAATCAGGTAGTAATGTGGTAACACACTGAAGCAGTCAAGTAAACCTGGTTTCGATCAATATTTCAGAGGATAACACCGGTTATGTCTGGGTTAGGTCTGGGTTATGCCCGCATCTGGCTCATGATTATGCCTTCTTCGCATACTTGTTGGCCAGATCCCGGGTTTTTTTCGTGTTTGAATCACGTAGTAATGTGGTAACACACTGAAGCTGTCAATTAAACCTGGTTTCGATCAATATTTTAGAGGATAACACCGGTTAGGTCTGGGTTAGGTCTGGGTTATGCCCGCATCTGGCTCATGATTTTGCCTTCTTCGCATACTTGTTGGCCAGATCCCGGGTTTTTTTCGTGTTTGAATCACGTAGTAATGTGGTAACACACTGAAGCAGTCAATTAAACCAGGTTTCGATCAATATTTTAGAGGATAACACCGGTTAGGTCTGGGTTAGGTCTGGGTTATGCCCGCATCTGGCTCATGATTTTGCCTTCTTCGCATACTTGTTGGCCAGATCCTGGGTTTTTATCGTAATTGAATCACGTAGTAATGTGGTAACATACTGAAGCAGTCAATTAAACCTGGTTTCGATCAATATTTTAGAGGATAACACCGGTTAGGTCTGGGTTAGGTCTGGGATATGCCCGCATCTGGCTCATGATTTTGCCTTCTTCGCATACTTGTTGGCCAGATCCTGGGTTTTTTTCGTGTTTGAATCACGTAGTAATGTGGTAACACACTGAAGCAGTCAATTAAACCTGGTTTCGACGAATATTTTAGAGGATAACACCGGTTAGGTCTGGGTTAGGTCTGGGTTATGCCCGCATCTGGCTCATGATTTTGCCTTCTTCGCATACTTGTTGGCCAGATCCTGGGTTTTTATCGTAATTGAATCACGTAGTAATGTGGTAACACACTGAAGCAGTCAATTAAACCTGGTTTCGATCAATATTTTAGAGGATAACACCGGTTACTTCTGGGTTAGGTCTGGGTTATGCCCGCATCTGGATCATGATTTTGCCTTCTTCGCATACTTGTTGGCCAGATCCTGGGTTTTTTTCGTGTTTGAATCACGTAGTAATGTGGTAACACACTGAAGCTGTCAATAAAACCTGGTTTCGATCAATATTTTAGAGGATAACACCGGTTAGGTCTGGGTTAGGTCTGGGAAATGCGCGCATCTGGCTTATACTTTCGCCTTCTTCGCATACTTGTTGGTCAGATCCTGGGTTTTTTCCGTGTTTGAATCTGGTAGTAATGTGGTAACACACTGAAGCAGTCAATTAAACCTGGTTTCGATCAATATTTTAGAGGATAACACCGGTTAGGTCTGGGTTAGGTCTGGGTTATGCCCGCATCTGGCTCATGATTATGCCGTCATCGCATACTTGTTGGCCAGATCCTGGGTTTTTTCCTTGTTTGAATCAGGTAGTAATGTGGTAACACACTGAAGCAGTCAATTAAACCTGGTTTCGATCAATATTTCAGAGGATAACACCGGTTAGGTCTGGGTTAGGTCTGGGTTATGCCCGCATCTGGCTCATGATTTTGCCTTCTTCGCATACTTGTTGGCCAGATCCTGGGTTTTTTTCGGGTTTGAATCACGTAGTAATGTGGTAACACACTGAAGCTGTCAATTAAACCTGGTTTCGATCAATATTTTAGAGGATAACACCGGTTAGGTCTGGGTTAGATCCGGGATATGCCCGCATCTGGCTCATGATTTTGCCTTCTTCGCATACTTGTTGGCCAGATCCTGGGTTTTTTTCGTGTTTGAATCACGTAGTAATGTGATAACACACTGAAGCTGTCAATTAAACCTGGTTTCGATCAATATTTTAGAGGATAACACTGGTTAGGCTTGGGTTTCGTCTGGGTTATGTCCGCACCTGGCTCATGACTTTGCCTTCTTCGCATAATTCTTGGCCAGATCCTGGGTTTTTTTCGTGTTTGAATCACGTAGGAATGTGGTAACACACTGAAGCAGTCAATTAAACCTGGTTTCGATCAATATTTTAGAGGATAACACCGGTTAGGTCTGGGTTAGGTCCGGGATATGCCCGCATCTGGCTCATGATTTTGCCTTCTCCGCATACTTGTTGGCCAGATCCTGGGTTTTTTTCGTGTTTGAATCACGTAGTAATGTGGTAACACACTGAAGCAGTCAATTAAACCTGGTTTCGATCAATATTTTAGAGGATCACACAGGTTGGGTCTGGGTTAGGTCCGGGATATGCCCGCATCTGGCTCTTGGTTTTGCCATCTTCGCATACTTGTTGGCCAGATCCTGGGTTTTTTTCGTGTTTGAATCACGTAGTAATGTGGTAACACACTGAAGCTGTCAATTAAACCTGGTTTTGATCAATATTTTAGAGGATAACACCGGTTAGGTCTGGGTTAGGCATGGGTTATGCCCGCATCTGGCTCATGATTTTGCCTTCTTCGCATACTTGTCGGCCAGATCCTGGGTTTTTTTCGTGTTTGAATCACGTAGTAATGTGGTAACACACTGAAGCTGTCAATTAAACCTGGTTTCGATCAATATTTTAGAGGATAACACCGGTTAGGTCTGGGTTTGGTCTGGGATATGCGCCCATCTGGCTTATACTTTCACCTTTTTCGCAAACTTGTTGGCCAGATCCTGGGGTTTTTTCGTGTTTGAATCACGTAGTAATGTGGTAACACACTGAAGCTGTCAATTAAACCTGGTTTTGATCAATATTTTAGAGGATAACACCGGTTAGGTCTGGGTTAGGTCTGGGAAATGCGCGCATCTGGCTTATACTTTCGCCTTCTTCGCATACTTGTTGGTCAGATCCTGGGTTTTTTCCGTGTTTGATCACGTAGTAATGTGGTAACACACTGAAGCAGTCAATAAAACCTGGTTTCGATCAATATTTTAGAGGATAACACCGGTTAGGTCTGGGATTAGCGCGCATCTGGCTTATACTTTCGCCTTTTTCGCAAACTTGTTGGCCAGATCCTGGGTATTTTCCGTGCTTGAATCACGTAGTAATGTGGTAACACACTGAAGCAGTCAATTAAACCTGGTTTCGATCAATATTTTAGAGGATAACACCGGTTAGGTCTGGGTTAGGTCCGGGATATGCCCGCATCTGGCTCATGATTTTGCCTTCTTCGCATACTTGTTGGCCAGATCCTGGGTTTTTTTCGTGTTTGAATCACGTAGTAATGTGGTAACACACTGAAGCTGTCAATTAAACCTGGTTTCGATAAATATTTTAGAGGATAACACCGGTTAGGTCTGGGTTAGGTCTGGGTTATGCCCGCATCTGGCTCATGATTTTGCCTTCATCGCATACTTGTTGGCCAAATCCTGGGTTTTTTCCGTGTTTGAATCACGTAGTAATGTGGTAACACACTGAAGCAGTCAATTAAACCTGGTTTCGATCAATATTTTTGAGGATAACACCGGTTAGGTCTGGGTTAGGTCTGGGTTATGCCCGCATCTGGCTCATGATTTTGCCTTCATCGCATACTTGTTGGCCAAATCCTGGGTTTTTTCCGTGTTTGAATCACGTAGTAATGTGGTAACACACTGAAGCAGTCAATTAAACCTGGTTTCGATCAATATTTTAGAGGATAACACCGGTTAGGTCTGGGTTAGGTCCGGGATATGCCCGCATCTGGCTCATGATTTTGCCTTCTTCGCATACTTGTTGGCCAGATCCTGGGTTTTTTTCGTGTTTGAATCACGTAGTAATGTGGTAACACACTGAAGCTGTCAATTAAACCTGGTTTCGATAAATATTTTAGAGGATAACACCGGTTAGGTCTGGGTTAGGTCTGGGTTATGCCCGCATCTGGCTCATGATTTTGCCTTCATCGCATACTTGTTGGCCAAATCCTGGGTTTTTTCCGTGTTTGAATCACGTAGTAATGTGGTAACACACAGAAGTAGTCAATTAAACCTGGTTTCGATCAATATTTCAGAGGATAACACCGGTTAGGTCTGGGTTAGGTCTGGGAAATGCGCGCATCTGGCTTATACTTTCACCTTTTTCGCAAACTTGTTGGCCAGATCCTGGGTTTTTTCCGTGTTTGAATCACGTAGTGATGTGGTAACACTCTGAAGCAGTCAATAAAACCTGGTTTCGATCAATATTTCAGAGGATAACACCGGTTAGGTCTGGGTTAGGTCTGGGAAATGCGCGCATCTGGCTTATACTTTCGCCTTCTTCGCATACTTGTTGGTCAGATCCTGGGTTTTTTCCGTGTTTGATCACGTAGTAATGTGGTAACACACTGAAGCAGTCAATAAAACCTGGTTTCGATCAATATTTTAGAGGATAACACCGGTTAGGTCTGGGATTAGCGCGCATCTGGCTTATACTTTCGCCTTTTTCGCAAACTTGTTGGCCAGATCCTGGGTATTTTCCGTGCTTGAATCACGTAGTAATGTGGTAACACACTGAAGCAGTCAATTAAACCTGGTTTCGATCAATATTTTAGAGGATAACACCGGTTAGGTCTGGGTTAGGTCCGGGATATGCCCGCATCTGGCTCATGATTTTGCCTTCTTCGCATACTTGTTGGCCAGATCCTGGGTTTTTTTCGTGTTTGAATCACGTAGTAATGTGGTAACACACTGAAGCTGTCAATTAAACCTGGTTTCGATAAATATTTTAGAGGATAACACCGGTTAGGTCTGGGTTAGGTCTGGGTTATGCCCGCATCTGGCTCATGATTTTGCCTTCATCGCATACTTGTTGGCCAAATCCTGGGTTTTTTCCGTGTTTGAATCACGTAGTAATGTGGTAACACACTGAAGCAGTCAATTAAACCTGGTTTCGATCAATATTTCAGAGGATAACACCGGTTAGGTCTGGGTTAGGTCTGGGAAATGCGCGCATCTGGCTTATACTTTCACCTTTTTCGCAAACTTGTTGGCCAGATCCTGGGTTTTTTCCGTGTTTGAATCACGTAGTGATGTGGTAACACTCTGAAGCAGTCAATAAAACCTGGTTTCGATCAATATTTCAGAGGATAACACCGGTTAGGTCTGGGTTAGGTCTGGGAAATGCGCGCATCTGGCTTATACTTTCACCTTTTTCGCAAACTTGTTGGCCAGATCCTGGGTTTTTTCCGTGTTTGAATCACGTAGTGATGTGGTAACACACTGAAGCTGTCAATTAAACCTGGTTTCGATCAATATTTTAGAGGATAACACTGGTTAGGCTTGGGTTTCGTCTGGGTTATGTCCGCACCTGGCTCATGACTTTGCCTTCTTCGCATACTTGTTGGCCAGATCCTGGGTTTTTTTCGTGTTTGAATCACGTAGTAATGTGGTAACACACTGAAGCAGTCAATTGAACCTGGTTTCGACGAATATTTTAGAGGATAACACCGGATAGGTCTGGGTTAGGTCTGGGTTATGCCCGCATCTGGCTCATGATTTTGCCTTCTTCGCATACTTGTTGACCAGATCCTGGGTTTTTATCGTAATTGAATCACGTAGTAATGTGGTAACACACTGAAGCAGTCAAGTAAACCTGGTTTCGATCAATATTTTAGAGGATAACACCGGTTAGGTCTGGGTTAGGTCTGGGTTATGCCCGCATCTGGATCATGATTTTGCCTTCTTCGCATACTTGTTGGTCAGATCCTGGGTTTTTTCCGTGTTTGAATCTGGTAGTAATGTGGTAACACACTGAAGCAGTCAATTAAACCTGGTTTCGATCAATATTTTAGAGGATAACACCGGTTAGGTCTGGGTTAGGTCTGGGTTATGCCCGCATCTGGCTCATGATTTTGCCGTCATCGCATACTTGTTGGCCAGATCCTGGGTTTTTTCCTTGTTTGAATCACGTAGTAATGTGGTAACACACTGAAGCAGTCAATTAAACCTGGTTTCGATCAATATTTCAGAGGATAACACCGGTTAGGTCTGGGTTAGGTCTGGGTTATGCCCGCATCTGGCTCATGATTTTGCCTTCTTCGCATACTTGTTGGCCAGATCCTGGGTTTTTTTCGGGTTTGAATCACGTAGTAATGTGGTAACACACTGAAGCTGTCAATTAAACCTGGTTTCGATCAATATTTTAGAGGATAACACCGGTTAGGTCTGGGTTAGATCCGGGATATGCCCGCATCTGGCTCATGATTTTGCCTTCTTCGCATACTTGTTGGCCAGATCCTGGGTTTTTTTCGTGTTTGAATCACGTAGTAATGTGATAACACACTGAAGCTGTCAATTAAACCTGGTTTCGATCAATATTTTAGAGGATAACACTGGTTAGGCTTGGGTTTCGTCTGGGTTATGTCCGCACCTGGCTCATGACTTTGCCTTCTTCGCATAATTCTTGGCCAGATCCTGGGTTTTTTTCGTGTTTGAATCACGTAGGAATGTGGTAACACACTGAAGCAGTCAATTAAACCTGGTTTCGATCAATATTTTAGAGGATAACACCGGTTAGGTCTGGGTTAGGTCCGGGATATGCCCGCATCTGGCTCATGATTTTGCCTTCTTCGCATACTTGTTGGCCAGATCCTGGGTTTTTTTCGTGTTTGAATCACGTAGTAATGTGGTAACACACTGAAGCAGTCAATTAAACCTGGTTTCGATCAATATTTTAGAGGATCACACAGGTTGGGTCTGGGTTAGGTCCGGGATATGCCCGCATCTGGCTCTTGGTTTTGCCTTCTTCGCATACTTGTTGGCCAGATCCTGGGTTTTTTTCGTGTTTGAATCACGTAGTAATGTGGTAACACACTGAAGCTGTCAATTAAACCTGGTTTTGATCAATATTTTAGAGGATAACACCGGTTAGGTCTGGGTTAGGCATGGGTTATGCCCGCATCTGGCTCATGATTTTGCCTTCTTCGCATACTTGTCGGCCAGATCCTGGGTTTTTGTCGTGTTTGAATCACGTAGTAATGTGGTAACACACTGAAGCTGTCAATTAAACCTGGTTTCGATCAATATTTTAGAGGATAACACCGGTTAGGTCTGGGTTAGGTCTGGGATATGCGCCCATCTGGCTTATACTTTCACCTTTTTCGCAAACTTGTTGGCCAGATCCTGGGTTTTTTTCGTGTTTGAATCACGTAGTAATGTGGTAACACACTGAAGCTGTCAATTAAACCTGGTTTTGATCAATATTTTAGAGGATAACACCGGTTAGGTCTGGGTTAGGTCTGGGAAATGCGCGCATCTGGCTTATACTTTCGCCTTCTTCGCATACTTGTTGGTCAGATCCTGGGTTTTTTCCGTGTTTGATCACGTAGTAATGTGGTAACACACTGAAGCAGTCAATAAAACCTGGTTTCGATCAATATTTTAGAGGATAACACCGGTTAGGTCTGGGATTAGCGCGCATCTGGCTTATACTTTCGCCTTTTTCGCAAACTTGTTGGCCAGATCCTGGGTATTTTCCGTGCTTGAATCACGTAGTAATGTGGTAACACACTGAAGCAGTCAATTAAACCTGGTTTCGATCAATATTTTAGAGGATAACACCGGTTAGGTCTGGGTTAGGTCCGGGATATGCCCGCATCTGGCTCATGATTTTGCCTTCTTCGCATACTTGTTGGCCAGATCCTGGGTTTTTTTCGTGTTTGAATCACGTAGTAATGTGGTAACACACTGAAGCTGTCAATTAAACCTGGTTTCGATAAATATTTTAGAGGATAACACCGGTTAGGTCTGGGTTAGGTCTGGGTTATGCCCGCATCTGGCTCATGATTTTGCCTTCATCGCATGCTTGTTGGCCAAATCCTGGGTTTTTTCCGTGATTGAATCACGTAGTAATGTGGTAACACACTGAAGCAGTCAATTAAACCTGGTTTCGATCAATATTTCAGAGGATAACACCGGTTAGGTCTGGGTTAGGTCTGGGAAATGCGCGCATCTGGCTTATACTTTCACCTTTTTCGCAAACTTGTTGGCCAGATCCTGGGTTTTTTCCGTGTTTGAATCACGTAGTGATGTGGTAACACACTGAAGCTATCAATTAAACCTGGTTTCGATCAATATTTTAGAGGATAACACTGGTTAGGCTTGGGTTTCGTCTGGGTTATGTCCGCACCTGGCTCATGACTTTGCCTTCTTCGCATACTTGTTGGCCAGATCCTGGGTTTTTTTCGTGTTTGAATCACGTAGTAATGTGGTAACACACTGAAGCAGTCAATTGAACCTGGTTTCGACGAATATTTTAGAGGATAACACCGGATAGGTCTGGGTTAGGTCTGGGTTATGCCCGCATCTGGCTCATGATTTTGCCTTCTTCGCATACTTGTTGGCCAGATCCTGGGTTTTTATCGTAATTGTATCACGTAGTAATGTGGTAACACACTGAAGCAGTCAAGTAAACCTGGTTTCGATCAATATTTTAGAGGATAACACCGGTTAGGTCTGGGTTAGGTCTGGGTTATGCCCGTATCTGGCTCATGATTTTGCCTTCTTCGCATACTTGTTGGCCAGATCCTGGGTTTTTTTCGTGTTTGAATCTGGTAGTAATGTGGTAACACACTGAAGCAGTCAATTAAACCTGGTTTCGATCAATATTTTAGAGGATAACACCGGTTAGGTCTGGGTTAGGTCTGGGTTATGCCCGCATCTGGCTCATGATTTTGCCTTCATCGCATACTTGTTGGCCAGATCCTGGGTTTTTTCCTTGTTTGAATCACGTAGTAATGTGGTAACACACTGAAGCAGTCAATTAAACCTGGTTTCGATCAATATTTCAGAGGATAACACCGGTTAGGTCTGGGTTAGGTCTGGGTTATGCCCGCATCTGGCTCATGATTTTGCCTTCTTCGCATACTTGTTGGCCAGATCCTGGGTTTTTTTCGGGTTTGAATCACGTAGTAATGTGGTAACACACTGAAGCTGTCAATTAAACCTGGTTTCGATCAATATTTTAGAGGATAACACCGGTTAGGTCTGGGTTAGGTCCGGGATATGCCCGCATCTGGCTCATGATTTTGCCTTCTTCGCATACTTGTTGGCCAGATCCTGGGTTTTTTTCGTGTTTGAATCACGTAGTAATGTGATAACACACTGAAGCTGTCAATTAAACCTGGTTTCGATCAATATTTTAGAGGATAACACTGGTTAGGCTTGGGTTTCGTCTGGGTTATGTCCGCACCTGGCTCATGACTTTGCCTTCTTCGCATACTTGTTGGCCAGATCCTGGGTTTTTTTCGTGTTTGAATCACGTAGTAATGTGGTAACAAACTGAAGCAGTCAATAAAACCTGGTTTCGATCAATATTTTAGAGGATAACACCGGTTAGGTCTGGGTTAGGTCCGGGATATGCCCGCATCTGGCTCATGATTTTGCCTTCTTCGCATACTTGTTGGCCAGATCCTGGGTTTTTATCGTAATTGAATCACGTAGTAATGTGGTAACACACTGAAGCAGTCAAGTAAACCTGGTTTCGATCAATATTTTCGAGGATAACACCGGTTAGGTCTGGGATAGGTCTGGGTTATGCCCGCATCTGGATCATGATTTTGCCTTCTTCGCATACTTGTTGGCCAGATCCTGGGTTTTTTTCGTGTTTGAATCACGTAGTAATGTGGTAACACACTGAAGCTGTCAATTAAACCTGGTTTCGATCAATATTTTAGAGGATAACACCGGTTAGGTCTGGGTTAGGTCTGGAATATGCGCGCATCTGGCTTATACTTTCACCTATTTCGCAAACTTGTTGGCCAGATCCTGGGTTTTTTCCGTGTTTGATCACGTAGTAATGTGGTAACACACTGAAGCAGTCAATAAAACCTGGTTTCGATCAATATTTTAGAGGGTAACACCGGTTAGGTCTGGCTTAGGTCTGGGTTATGCGCGCATCTGGCTCATGATTTTGCCTTCTTCGCATACTTGTTGGCCAGATCCTGGGTTTTTTTCGTGTTTGAATCTGGTAGTAATGTGGTAACACACTGAAGCAGTCAATTAAACCTGGTTTCGATCAATATTTTAGAGGATAACACCGGTTAGGTCTGGGTTAGGTCTGGGTTATGCCCGCATCTGGCTCATGATTTTGCCTTCATCGCATACTTGTTGGCCAGATCCTGGGTTTTTTCCTTGTTTGAATCACGTAGTAATGTGGTAACACACTGAAGCAGTCAATTAAACCTGGTTTCGATCAATATTTCAGAGGATAACACCGGTTAGGTCTGGGTTAGGTCTGGGTTATGCCCGCATCTGGCTCATGATTTTGCCTTCTTCGCATACTTGTAGGCCAGATCCTGGGTTTTTTTCGGGTTTGAATCACGTAGTAATGTGGTAACACACTGAAGCTGTCAATTAAACCTGGTTTCGATCAATATTTTAGAGGATAACACCGGTTAGGTCTGGGTTAGGTCCGGGATATGCCCGCATCTGGCTCATGATTTTGCCTTCTTCGCATACTTGTTGGCCAGGTCCTGGGTTTTTAACGTGTTTGAATCACGTAGTAATGTGATAACACACTGAAGCTGTCAATTAAACCTGGTTTCGATCAATATTTTAGAGGATAACACTGGTTAGGCTTGGGTTTCGTCTGGGTTATGTCCGCACCTGGCTCATGACTTTGCCTTCTTCGCATACTTGTTGGCCAGATCCTGGGTTTTTTTCGTGTGTGAATCACGTAGTAATGTGGTAACAAACTGAAGCAGTCAATAAAACCTGGTTTCGATCAATATTTTAGAGGATAACACCGGCTAGGTCTGGGTTAGGTCCGGGATATGCCCGCATCTGGCTCATGATTTTGCCTTCTTCGCATACTTGTTGGCCAGATCCTGGGTTTTTTTCGTGTTTGAATCACGTAGTAATGTAGTAACACACTGAAGCTGTCAACTAAACCTGGTTTCGATCAATATTTTAGAGGATAACACCGGTTAGGTCTGGGTTAGGTCTGGGTTATGCCCGCATCTGGCTCATGATTTTGCCTTCTTCGCATACTTGTTGGCCAGATCTTGGGTTTTTTTCGTGTTTGAATCACGTAGTAATGTGGTAACACACTGAAGCAGTCAATTAAACCTGGTTTCGATCAATATTTTAGGGGTTAACACCGGTTAGGTCTGGGTTAGGTCTGGGTTATGCCCGCATCTGGCTCATGATTTTGCCTTCATCGCATACTTGTTGGCCAGATCCTGGGTTTTTTCCGTGTTTGAATCACGTAGTAATGTGGTAACACACTGAAGCAGTCAATTAAACCTGGTTTCGATCAATATTTCAGAGGATAACACCGGTTAGGTCTGGGTTAGGTCTGGGAAATGCGCGCATCTGGCTTATTCTTTCGCCTTCTTCGCATAATTCTTGGCCAGATCCCGGGTTTTTTTCGTGTTTGAATCACGTAGGAATGTGGTAACACACTGGAGCAGTCAATTAAACCTGGTTTCGATCTATATTTTAGAGGATAACACCGGTTAGGTCTGGGTTAGGTCCGGATATGCCCGCATCTGGCTCATGATTTTGCCTTCTTCGCATACTTGCTGGCCAGATCCTGGGTTTTTATCGTGTTTGAATCACGTAGTAATGTGGTAACACACTGAAGCTGTCAATTAAACCTGGTTTCGATCAATATTTTAGAGGATAACACCGGTTAGGTCAGGGTTAGGTCCGGGATATGCCCGCATCTGGCTCATGATTTTGCCTTCATCGCATACTTGTTGGCCAGATCCTGGGTTTTTTTCGTGTTTGAATCACGTAGGAATGTGGTAACACACTGAAGCAGTCAATTAAACCTGGTTTCGATCAATATTTTAGAGGATAACACCGGTTAGGTCTGGGTTAGGTCTGGGATTTGCGCGCATCTGGCTTATACTTTCGCCTTTTTCGCAAACTTGTTGGCAGATCCTGGGTATTTTCCGTGTTTGAATCACGTAGAAATGTTGTACCACACTGAGGCAGTCAATTAAACCTGGATTCGGATATTATTTTAGAGGATAACACCGGTTAGGTCTGGGTTAGGTCTGGGTTATGCCCGCATCTGGCTCATGATTTTGCCTTCTTCGCATACTTGTTGACCAGATCCTGGGTTTTTTTCGTGTTTGAATCACGTAGTAATGTGGTAACACACTGAAGCTGTCAATTAAACCTGGTTTCGATCAATATTTTAGAGGATAACACCGGTTAGGTCTGGGTTAGGTCTGGGTTATGCCCGCATCTGGCTCATGATTTTGCCTTCTTCGCATACTTGTTGGCCAGATCTTGGGTTTTTTTCGAGTTTGAATCACGTAGTAATGTGGTAACACACTGAAGCAGTCAATTAAACCTGGTTTCGATCAATATTTTAGAGGATAACACCGGTTAGGTCTGGGTTAGGTCTGGGTTATGCCCGCATCTGGCTCATGATTTTGCCTTCATCGCATACTTGTTGGCCAGATCCTGGGTTTTTTCCGTGTTTGAATCACGTAGTAATGTGGTAACACACTGAAGCAGTCAATTAAACCTGGTTTCGATCAATATTTCAGAGGATAACACCGGTTAGGTCTGGGTTAGGTCTGGGAAATGCGCGCATCTGGCTTATTCTTTCGCCTTCTTCGCATAATTCTTGGCCAGATCCTGGGTTTTTTTCGTGTTTGAATCACGTAGGAATGTGGTAACACACTGAAGCAGTCAATTAAACCTGGTTTCGATCAATATTTTAGAGGATAACACCGGTTAGGTCTGGGTTAGGTCCGGGATATGCCCGCATCTGGCTCATGATTTTGCCTTCTTCGCATACTTGCTGGCCAGATCCTGGGTTTTTTTCGTGTTTGAATCACGTAGTAATGTGGTAACACACTGAAGCTGTCAATTAAACCTGGTTTCGATCAATATTTTAGAGGATAACACCGGTTAGGTCTGGGTTAGGTCTGGGTTATGCCCGCATCTGGCTCATGATTTTGCCTTCTTCGCATACTTGTTGGCCAGATCCTGGGTTTTTTTCGTGTTTGAATCACGTAGTAATCTGGTAACACACTGGAGCTGTCAATTAAACCTGGTTTCGATCAATATTTTAGAGGATAACACCGGTTAGGTCTGGGTTAGGTCTGGGAAATGCGCGCATCTGGCTTATTCTTTCGCCTTCTTCGCATACTTCTTGGCCAGATCCTGGGTTTTTTTCGTGTTTGAATCACGTAGGAATGTGGTAACACACTGAAGCAGTCAATTAAACCTGGTTTCGATCAATATTTTAGAGGATAACACCGGTCAGGTCTGGGTTAGGTCTGGGATTTGCGCGCATCTGGCTTATACTTTCGCCTTTTTCGCAAACTTGTTGGCAGATCCTGGGTATTTTCCGTGTTTGAATCACGTAGTAATGTGGTAACAAACTGAAGCAGTCAATAAAACCTGGTTTCGATCAATATTTTAGAGGATAACACCGGTTAGGTCTGGGTTAGGTCTGGGTTATGCCCGCATCTGGCTCATGATTTTGCCTTCTTCGCATACTTGTTGGCCAGATCCTGGGTTTTTTCCGTGTTTGAATCACGTAGTAATGTGGTAACACACTGAAGCAGTCAATTAAACCTGGTTTCGATCAATATTTCAGAGGATAACACCGCTTAGGTCTGGGTTAGGTCTGGGTTATGCCCGCATCTGGCTCATGATTTTGCCTTCTTCGCATACTTGTTGGCCAGATCCTGGGTTTTTTTCGTGTTTGAATCACGTAGTAATGTGGTAACACACTGAAGCTCTCAATTAAACCTGGTTTCGATCAATATTTTAGAGGATAACACCGGTTAGGTCTGGGTTAGGTCTGGGATATGCGCGCATCTGGCTTATACTTTCACCTTTATCGCAAACTTGTTGGCCAGATCCTGGGTTTTTTCCGTGTTTGATCACGTAGTAATGTGGTAACACACTGAAGCAGTCAATAAAACCTGGTTTCGATCAATATTTTAGAGGATAACACCGGTTAGGTCTGGGTTAGGTCTGGGTTATGCCCGCATCTGGCTCATGATTTTGCCTTCTTCGCATACTTGTTGGCCAGATCCTGGGTTTTTTTCGTGTTTGAATCACGTAGTAATGTGGTAACACACTGAAGCTGTCAATTAAACGTGGTTTCGATCAATATTTTAGAGGATAACACCGGTTAGGTCTGGGTTAGGTCTGGGATATGCGCGCATCTGGCTTATACTTTCACCTTTATCGCAAACTTGTTGGCCAGATTCTGGGTTTTTTCCGTGTTTGATCACGTAGTAATGTGGTAATACACTGAAGCAGTCAATTAAACCTGGTTTCGATCAATATTTTAGAGGATAACACCGGTTAGGTCTGGGTTAGGTCTGGGTTATGCCCGCATCTGGCTCATGATTTTGCCGTCTTCGCATACTTGTTGGCCAGATCCTGGGTTTTTTTCGTGTTTCAATCACGTAGTAATGTGGTAACACGGTGAGGCAGTCTATTGAACCTGGATTCGGACAGTATTTTAGAAGATAACACCGGTTAGGTCTGGGTTAGGTCTGGGTTATGCCCGCATCTGGCTCATGATTTTGCCTTCTTCGCATACTTGTTGGCCAGATCCTGGGTTTTTTTCGTGTTTGAATCACGTAGTAATGTGGAAACACACTGAAGCTGTGAATTAAACCTGGTTTCGATCAATATTTTAGAGGATAACACCGGTTAGGTCTGGGTTAGGTCTGCGTTATGCCCGCATCTGGCTCATGATTTTGCCTTCTTCGCATACTTGTTGGCCAGCTCCTGGGGTTTTTCCGTGTTTGAATCACGTAGTAATGTGGTAACACACTGAAGCAGTCAATTAAACCTGGTTTCGATCAATATTTCAGAGGATAACACCGGTTAGGTCTGGGTTAGGTCTGGGAAATGCGCGCATCTGGCTTATTCTTTCGCCTTCTTCGCATACTTCTTGGCCAGATCCTGGGTTTTTTTCGTGTTTGAATCAGGTAGTAATGTGGTAACACACTGAAGCAGTCAATTAAACCTGGTTTCGATCAATATTTTAGAGGATAACACCGGTTAGGTCTGGGTTAGGTCCGGGATATGCCCGCATCTGGCTCATGATTTTGCCGTCTTCGCATACTTGTTGGCCAGATCCTGGGTTTTTTTCGTGTTTGAATCACGTAGGAATGTGGTAACACACTGAAGCAGTCAATTAAACCTGGTTTCGATCAATATTTTAGAGGATAACACCGGTTAGGTCTGGGTTAGGTCCGGGATATGCCCGCATCTGGCTCATGATTTTGCCTTCTTCGCATACTTGCTGGCCAGATCCTGGGTTTTTTTCGTGTTTGATTCACGTAGTAATGTGGTAACACACTGAAGCTGTCAATTAAACCTGGTTTCGATCAATATTTTAGAGGATAACGCCGGTTAGGTCTGGGTCAGGTCTGGGAAATGCACGCATCTGGCTTATACTTTCGCCTTTTTCGCAAACTTGTTGGCTAGATCCTGGGTTTTTTTCGGGTTTGAATAACGCAGTAATGTGGTACCACACTGAAGCAGTCAATTAAACCTGGTTTCGATCAATATTTTAGAGGATAACACCGGTTAGGTCTGGGTTACGTCTGGGTTATGCCCGCATCTGGCTCATGATTTTGCCTTTTTCGCAAACTTGTTTGCCAGATCCTGGGTTTTTTTCGTGTTTGAATCACGTAGTAATGTGGTAACACACTGAAGCAGTCAATTAAACCTGGTTTCGACGAATATTTTAGAGGATAACACCGGTTAGGTCTGGGTTAGGTCTGGGTTATGCCCGCATCTGGCTCATGATTTTGCCTTCTTCGCATACTTGTTGGCCAGATCCTGGGTTTTTATCGTAATTGAATCACGTAGTAATGTGGTAACACACTGAAGCAGTCAAGTAAACCTGGTTTCGATCAATATTTTAGAGGATAACACCGGTTAGGTCTGGGTTAGGTCTGGGTTATGCCCGCATCTGGATCATGATTTTGCCTTCTTCGCATACTTGTTGGCCAGATCCTGGGTTTTTTTCGTGTTTGAATCACGTAGTAATGTGGTAACACACTGAAGCTGTCAATTAAACCTGGTTTCGATCAATATTTTAGAGGATAACACCGGTTAGGTCTGGGTTAGGTCTGGGATATGCTCGCATCTGGCTTATACTTTCACCTTTTTCGCAAACTTGTTGGCCAGATCCTGGGTTTTTTCCGTGTTTGATCACGTAGTAATGTGGTAACACACTGAAGCAGTCAATAAAACCTGGTTTCGATCAATATTTTAGAGGATAACACCGGTTAGGTCTGGGTTAGGTCTGGGTTATGCCCGCATCTGGCTCATGATTTTGCCTTCTTCGCATACTTGTTGGCCAGATCCTGGGTTATTTTCGTGTTTGAATCAGGTAGTAATGTGGTAACACACTGAAGCAGTCAATTAAACCTGGTTTCGATCAATATTTTAGAGGATAACACCGGTTAGGTCTGGGTTAGGTCTGGGTTATGCCCGCATCTGGCTCATGATTTCGCCTTCATCGCATACTTGTTGGCCAGATCCTGGGTTTTTTCCTTGTTTGAATCACGTAGTAATGTGGTAACACACTGAAGCAGTCAATTAAACCTGGTTTCGATCAATATTTCAGAGGATAACACCGGTTAGGTCTGGGTTAGGTCTGGGTTATGCCCGCATCTGGCTCATGATTTTGCCTTCTTCGCATACTTGTTGGCCAGATCCTGGGTTTTTTTCGGGTTTGAATCACGTAGTAATGTGGTAACACACTGAAGCTGTCAATTAAACCTGGTTTCGTTCAATATTTTAGAGAATAACACCGGTTAGGTCTGGGTTAGGTCCGGGATATGCCCGCATCTGGCTCATGATTTTGCCTTCTTCGCATACTTGTTTGCCAGGTCCTGGGTTTTTTTCGTGTTTGAATCACGTAGTAATATGATAACACACTGAAGCTGTCAATTAAACCTGGTTTCGATCAATATTTTAGAGGATAACACTGGTTAGGCTTGGGTTTCGTCTGGGTTATGTCCGCACCTGGCTCATGACTTTGCCTTCTTCGCATACTTGTTGGCCAGATCCTGGGATTTTTCGTGTTTGAATCACGTAGTAATGTGGTAACAAACTGAAGCAGTCAATAAAACCTGGTTTCGATCAATATTTTAGAGGATAACACCGGTTAGGTCTGGGTTAGGTCCGGGATATGCCCGCATCTGGCTCATGATTTTGCCTTCATCGCATACTTGTTGGCCAGATCCTGGGTTTTTTTCGTGTTTGAAACACGTAGGAATGTGGTAACACACTGATGCAGTCAATTAAACCTGGTTTCGATCAATATTTTAGAGGATAACACCGGTTAGGTCTGGGTTAGGTCTGGGATTTGCGCGCATCTGGCTTATACTTTCGCCTTTTTCGCAAACTTGTTGGCAGATCCTGGGTATTTTCCGTGTTTGAATCACGTAGTAATGTTGTACCACACTGAGGCAGTCAATTAAACCTGGATTCGGATATTATTTTAGAGGATAACACTGGTTAGGCTTGGGTTTCGTCTGGGTTATGTCCGCACCTGGCTCATGACTTTGCCTTCTTCGCATACTTGTTGGCCAGATCCTGGGATTTTTCGTGTTTGAATCACGTAGTAACGTGGTAACAAACTGAAGCAGTCAATAAAACCTGGTTTCGATCAATATTTTAGAGGATAACACCGGTTAGGTCTGGGTTAGGTCCGGGATATGCCCGCATCTGGCTCATGATTTTGCCTTCATCGCATACTTGTTGGCCAGATCCTGGGTTTTTTTCGTGTTTGAAACACGTAGGAATGTGGTAACACACTGATGCAGTCAATTAAACCTGGTTTCGATCAATATTTTAGAGGATAACACCGGTTAGGTCTGGGTTAGGTCTGGGATTTGCGCGCATCTGGCTTATACTTTCGCCTTTTTCGCAAACTTGTTGGCAGATCCTGGGTATTTTCCGTGTTTGAATCACGTAGTAATGTTGTACCACACTGAGGCAGTCAATTAAACCTGGATTCGGATATTATTTTAGAGGATAACACCGGTTAGGACTGGGTTAGGTCTGGGTTATGCCCGCATCTGGCTCATGATTTTGCCTTCTTCGCATACTTGTTGGCCAGATCTTGGGTTTTTTTCGAGTTTGAATCACGTAGTAATGTGGTAACACACTGAAGCAGTCAATTAAACCTGGTTTCGACCAATATTTTAGAGGATAACACCGGTTAGGTCTGGGTTAGGTCTGGGTTATGCCCGCATCTGGCTCATGATTTTGCCTTCATCGCATACTTGTTGGCCAGATCCTGGGTTTTTTTCGTGTTTGAATCACGTAGTAATGTGGTAACACACTGAAGCAGTCAATTAAACCTGGTTTCGATCAATATTTCAGAGGATAACACCGGTTAGGTCTGGGTTAGGTCTGGGAAATGCGCGCATCTGGCTTATTCTTTCGCCTTCTTCGCATAATTCTTGGCCAGATCCTGGGTTTTTTTCGTGTTTGAATCACGTAGGAATGTGGTAACACACTGAAGCAGTAAATTAAACCTGGTTTCGATCAATATTTTAGAGGATAACACCGGTTAGGTCTGGGTTAGGTCCGGGATATGCCCGCATCTGGCTCATGATTTTGCCTTCTTCGCATACTTGCTGGCCAGATCCTGGGTTTTTTTCGTGTTTGAATCACGTAGTAATGTGGTAACACACTGAAGCTGTCAATTAAACCTGGTTTCGATCAATATTTTAGAGGATAACACCGGTTAGGTCTGGGTTAGGTCTGGGCTATGCCCGCATCTGGCTCATGATTTTGCCTTCTTCGCATACTTGTTGGCCAGATCCTGGGTTTTTTTCGTGTTTGAATCACGTAGTAATGTGGTAACACACTGGAGCTGTCAATTAAACCTGGTTTCGATCAATATTTTAGAGGATAACACCGGTTAGGTCTGGGTTAGGTCTGGGAAATGCGCGCATCTGGCTTATTCTTTCGCCTTCTTCGCATACTTCTTGGCCAGATCCTGGGTTTTTTTCGTGTTTGAATCACGTAGGAATGTGGTAACACACTGAAGCAGTCAATTAAACCTGGTTTCGATCAATATTTTAGAGGATAACACCGGTCAGGTCTGGGTTAGGTCTGGGAGTTGCGCGCATCTGGCTTATACTTTCGCCTTTTTCGCAAACTTGTTGGCAGATCCTGGGTATTTTCCGTGTTTGAATCACGTAGTAATGTGGTAACAAACTGAAGCAGTCAATAAAACCTGGTTTCGATCAATATTTTAGAGGATAACACCGGTTAGGTCTGGGTTAGGTCCGGGATATGCCCGCATCTGGCTCATGATGTTGCCTTCTTCGCATACTTGTTGGCCAGATCCTGGGTTTTTTTCGTGTTTGAATCACGTAGTAATGTGGTAACACACTGAAGCTGTCAATTAAACCTGGTTTCGATGAATATTTTAGAGGATAACACCGGTTAGGTCTGGGTTAGGTCTGGGTTATGCCCGCATCTGGCTCATGATTTTGCCTTCTTCGCATACTTGTTGGCCAGATCCTGGGTTTTTTCCGTGTTTGAATCACGTAGTAATGTGGTAACACACTGAAGCAGTCAATTAAACCTGGTTTCGATCAATATTTCAGAGGATAACACCGCTTAGGTCTGGGTTAAGTCTGGGTTATGCCCGCATCTGGCTCATGATTTTGCCTTCTTCGCATACTTGTTCGCCAGATCCTGGATTTTTTTCGTGTTTGAATCACGTAGTAATGTGGTCATACACTGAAGCAGTCAATAAAACCTGGTTTCGATCAATATTTTAGAGGATAACACCGGTTAGGTCTGGGTTAGGTCCGGGATATGCCCGCATCTGGCTCATGATTTTGCCTTCTTCGCATACTTGTTGGCCAGATCCTGGGTTTTTTTCATGTTTGAATCACGTAGTAAAGTGGTAACACACTGAAGCTGTCAATTAAACCTGGTTTCGATCAATATTTTAGAGGATAACACCGGTTAGGTCTGGGTTAGGTCTGGGTTATGCCCGCATCTGGCTCATGATTTTGCCTTCTTCGCATACTTGTTGGCCAGATCCTGGGTTTTTTTCGTGTTTGAATCACGTAGTAATGTGGTAACACACTGAAGCTCTCAATTAAACCTGGTTTCGATCAATATTTTAGAGGATAACACCGGTTAGGTCTGGGTTAGGTCTGGGATATGCGCGCATCTGGCTTATACTTTCACCTTTATCGCAAACTTGTTGGCCAGATCCTGGGTTTTTTCCGTGTTTGATCACGTAGTAATGTGGTAACACACTGAAGCAGTCAATAAAACCTGGTTTCGATCAATATTTTAGAGGATAACACCGGTTAGGTCTGGGTTAGGTCTGGGTTATGCCCGCATCTGGCTCATGATTTTGCCTTCTTCGCATACTTGTTGGCCAGATCCTGGGTTTTTTTCGTGTTTGAATCACGTAGTAATGTGGTAACACACTGAAGCTGTCAATTAAACCTGGCTTCGATCAATATTTTAGAGGATAACACCGGTTAGGTCTGGGTTAGGTCTGGGATATGCGCGTATCTGGCTTATACTTTCACCTTTATCGCAAACTTGTTGGCCAGATCCTGGGTTTTTTCCGTGTTTGATCACGTAGTAATGTGGTAATACACTGAAGCAGTCAATTAAACCTGTTTTCGATCAATATTTTAGAGGATAACACCGGTTAGGTCTGGGTTAGGACTGGGTTATGCCCGCATCTGGCTCATGATTTTGCCGTCTTCGCATACTTGTTGGCCAGATCCTGGGTTTTTTTCGTGTTTCAATCACGTAGTAATGTGGTAACACGGTGAGGCAGTCTATTAAACCTGGATTCGGACAGTATTTTAGAAGATAACACCGGTTAGGTCTGGGTTAGGTCTGGGTTATGCCCGCATCTGGCTCATGATTTTGCCTTCTTCGCATACTTGTTGGCCAGATCCTGGGTTTTTTCCGTGTTTGAATCACGTAGTAATGTGGTAACACACTGAAGCAGTCAATTAAACCTGGTTTCGATCAATATTTCAGAGGATAACACCGGTTAGGTCTGGGTTAGGTCTGGGAAATGCGCGCATCTGGCTTATTCTTTCGCCTTCTTCGCATACTTCTTGGCCAGATCCTGGGTTTTTTTCGTGTTTGAATCACGTAGGAATGTGGTAACACACTGAAGCAGTCAATTAAACCTGGTTTCGATCAATATTTTAGAGGATAACACCGGTTAGGTCTGGGTTAGGTCCGGGATATGCCCGCATCTGGCTCATGATTTTGCCTTCTTCGCATACTTGCTGGCCAGATCCTGGGTTTTTTTCGTGTTTGATTCACGTAGTAATGTGGTAACACACTGAAGCTGTCAATTAAACCTGGTGTCGATCAATATTTTAGAGGATAACGCCGGTTAGGTCTGGGTCAGGTCTGAGAAATGCACGCATCTGGCTTATACTTTCGCCTTTTTCGCAAACTTGTTGGCTAGATCCTGGGTTTTTTTTCGTGTTTGAATAACGCAGTAATGTGGTACCACACTGAAGCAGTCAATTAAACCTGGTTTCGATCAATATTTTAGAGGATAACACCGGTTAGGTCTGGGTAAGGTCTGGGTTATGCCCGCATCTGGCTCATGATTTTGCCTTTTTCGCAAACTTGTTGGCCAGATCCTGGGTTTTTTTCGTGTTTGAATCACGTAGTAATGTGGTAACACACTGAAGCAGTCAATTAAACCTGGTTTCGACGAATATTTTAGAGGATAACACCGGTTAGGTCTGGGTTAGGTCTGGGTTATGCCCGCATCTGGCTCATGATTTTGCCTTCTTCGCATACTTGTTGGCCAGATCCTGGGTTTTTATCGTAATTGAATCTCGTAGTAATGTGGTAACACACTGAAGCAGTCAAGTAAACCTGGTTTCGATCAATATTTTAGAGGATAACACCGGTTAGGTCTGGGTTAGGTCTGGGTTATGCCCGCATCTGGATCATGATTTTGCCTTCTTCGCATACTTGTTGGCCAGATCCTGGGTTTTTTTCGTGTTTGAATCACGTAGTAATGTGGTAACACACTGAAGCTGTCAATTAAACCTGGTTTCGATCAATATTTTAGAGGATAACACCGGTTAGGTCTGGGTTAGGTCTGGGATATGCGCGCATCTGGCTTATACTTTCACCTTTTTCGCAAACTTGTTGGCCAGATCCTGGGTTTTTTCCGTGTTTGATCACGTAGTAATGTGGTAACACACTGAAGCAGTCAATAAAACCTGGTTTCGATCAATATTTTAGAGGATAACACCGGTTAGGTCTGGGTTATGCCCGCATCTGGCTCATGATTTTGCCTTCTTCGCATACTTGTTGGCCAGATCCTGGGTTTTTTTCGTGTTTGAATCTGGTAGTAATGTGGTAACACACTGAAGCAGTCAATTAAACCTGGTTTCGATCAATATTTTAGAGGATAACACCGGTTAGGTCTGGGTTAGGTCTGGGTTATGCCCGCATCTGGCTCATGATTTTGCCTTCATCGCATACTTGTTGGCCAGATCCTGGGTTTTTTCCTTGTTTGAATCACGTAGTAATGTGGTAACACATTGAAGCAGTCAATTAAACCTGGTTTCGATCAATATTTCAGAGGATAACACCGGTTAGGTCTGGGTTAGGTCTGGGTTATGCCCGCATCTGGCTCGTGATTTTGCCTTCTTCGCATACTTGTTGGCCAGATCCTGGGTTTTTTTCGGGTTTGAATCACGTAGTAATGTGGTACCACACTGAAGCAGTCAATTAAACCTGGTTTCGATCAATATTTTAGAGGATAACACCGGTTAGGTCTGGGTTAGGTCCGGGATATGCCCGCATCTGGCTCATGATTTTGCCTTCTTCGCATACTTGTTGGCCAGGTCCTGGGTTTTTTTCGTGTTTGAATCACGTAGTAATGTGGTACCACACTGAAGCAGTCAATTAAACCTGGTTTCGATCAATATTTTAGAGGATAACACCGGTTAGGTCTGGGTTAGGTCTGGGATTTGCGCGCATCTGGCTCATACTTTCGCCTTTTTCGCAAACTTGTTGGCAGATCCTGGGTATTTTCCGTGTTTGAATCACGTAGTAATGTTGTACCACACTGAGGCAGTCAATTAAACCTGGATTCGGATATTATTTTAGAGGATAACACCGGTTAGGTCTGGGTTAGGTCTGGGTTATGCCCGCATCTGGCTCATGATTTTGCATTCTTCGCATACTTGTTGGCCAGATCCTGGGTTTTTTTCGTGTTTGAATCACGTAGTAATGTGGAAACACACTGAAGCTGTCAATTAAACCTGGTTTCGATCAATATTTTAGAGGATAACACCGGTTAGGTCTGGGTTAGGTCTGGGAAATGCGCGCATCTGGCTTATTCTTTCGCCTTCTTCGCATACTTCTTGGCCAGATCCTGGGTTTTTTTCGTGTTTGAATCACGTAGGAATGTGGTAACACACTGAAGCAGTCAATTAAACCTGGTTTCGATCAATATTTTAGAGGATAACACCGGTTAGGTCTGGGTTATGCCCGCATCTGGCTCATGATTTTGCCTTCTTCGCATACTTGTTGGCCAGATCCTGCGTTTTTATCGTAATTGAATCACGTAGTAATGTGGTAACACACTGAAGCAGTCAAGTAAACCTGGTTTCGATCAATATTTTAGAGGATAACACCGGTTAGGTCTGGGTTAGGTCTGGGTTATGCCCGCATCTGGATCATGATTTTGCCTTCTTCGCATACTTGTTGGCCAGATCCTGGGTTTTTTTCGTGTTTGAATCACGTAGTAATGTGGTAACACACTGAAGCTGTCAATTAAACCTGGTTTCGATCAATATTTTAGAGGATAACACCGGTTAGGTCTGGGTTAGGTCTGGGATATGCGCGCATCTGGCTTATACTTTCACCTTTTTCGCAAACTTGTTGGCCAGATCCTGGGTTTTTTCCGTGTTTGATCACGTAGTAATGTGGTAACACACTGAAGCAGTCAATAAAACCTGGTTTCGATCAATATTTTAGAGGATAACACCGGTTAGGTCTGGGTTATGCCCGCATCTGGCTCATGATTTTGCCTTCTTCGCATACTTGTTGGCCAGATCCTGGGTTTTTTTCGTGTTTGAATCTGGTAGTAATGTGGTAACACACTGAAGCAGTCAATTAAACCTGGTTTCGATCAATATTTTAGAGGATAACACCGGTTAGGTCTGGGTTAGGTCTGGGTTATGCCCGCATCTGGCTCATGATTTTGCCTTCATCGCATACTTGTTGGCCAGATCCTGGGTTTTTTCCTTGTTTGAATCACGTAGTAATGTGGTAACACACTGAAGCAGTCAATTAAACCTGGTTTCGATCAATATTTCAGAGGATAACACCGGTTAGGTCTGGGTTAGGTCTGGGTTATGCCCGCATCTGGCTCATGATTTTGCCTTCTTCGCATACTTGTTGGCCAGATCCTGGGTTTTTTTCATGTTTGAATCACGTAGTAATGTGGTAGCACACTGAAGCAGTCAATTAAACCTGGTTTCGATCAACATTTTAGAGGATAACACCGGTTAGGTCTGGGATAGGTCCGGGATATGCCCGCATCTGGCTTATACTTTCGCCTTTTTCGCAAACTTGTTGGCTAGATCCTGGGTTTTTTTCCGGTTTGAATAACGCAGTAATGTGGTACCACACTGAAGCAGTCAATTAAACCTGGTTTCGATCAATATTTCAGAGGATAACACCGGTTAGGTCTGGGTTAGGTCCGGGATATGCCCGCATCTGGCTCATGATTTTGCCTTCTTCGCATACTTGTTGGCCAGATCCTGGGTTTTTTTCGTGTTTGAATCACGTAGTAATGTGGTAACACACTGAAGCAGTCAATTACACCTGGTTTCGATCAATATTTTAGAGGATAACACCGGTTAGGTCTGGGTTAGGTCTGGGATATGCGCGCATCTGGCTTATACTTTCGCCTTTTTCGCAAACTTGTTGGCCAGATCCTGGATTTTTTCCGTGTTTGAATCACGTAGTAATGTTGTACCACACTGAGGCAGTCAATTAAACCTGGATTCGGACATTATTTTAGAGGATAACACCGGTTAGGTCTGGGTTAGGTCTGGGTTATGCCCGCATCTGGCTCATGATTTTGCCTTCTTCGCATACTTGTTGGCCAGATCCTGGGTTTTTTTCGTGTTTGAATCACGTAGTAATGTGGTAACACACTGAAGCAGTCAATTAAACCTGGTTTCGACGAATATTTTAGAGGATAACACCGGTTAGGTCTGGGTTAGGTCTGGGTTATGCCCGCATCTGGCTCATGATTTTGCCTCCTTCGCATACTTGTTGGCCAGATCCTGCGTTTTTATCGTAATTGAATCACGTAGTAATGTGGTAACACACTGAAGCAGTCAAGTAAACCTGGTTTCGATCAATATTTTAGAGGATAACACCGGTTAGGTCTGGGTTAGGTCTGGGTTATGCCCGCATCTGGATCATGATTTTGCCTTCTTCGCATACTTGTTGGCCAGATCCTGGGTTTTTTTCGTGTTTGAATCACGTAGTAATGTGGTAACACACTGAAGCTGTCAATTAAACCTGGTTTCGATCAATATTTTAGAGGATAACACCGGTTAGGTCTGGGTTAGGTCTGGGATATGCGCGCATCTGGCTTATACTTTCACCTTTTTCGCAAACTTGTTGGCCAGATCCTGGGTTTTTTCCGTGTTTGATCACGTAGTAATGTGGTAACACACTGAAGCAGTCAATAAAACCTGGTTTCGATCAATATTTTAGAGGATAACACCGGTTAGGTCTGGGTTATGCCCGCATCTGGCTCATGATTTTGCCTTCTTCGCATACTTGTTGGCCAGATCCTGGGTTTTTTTCGTGTTTGAATCTGGTAGTAATGTGGTAACACACTGAAGCAGTCAATTAAACCTGGTTTCGATCAATATTTTAGAGGATAACACCGGTTAGGTCTGGGTTAGGTCTGGGTTATGCCCGCATCTGGCTCATGATTTTGCCTTCATCGCATACTTGTTGGCCAGATCCTGGGTTTTTTCCTTGTTTGAATCACGTAGTAATGTGGTAACACACTGAAGCAGTCAATTAAACCTGGTTTCGATCAATATTTCAGAGGATAACACCGGTTAGGTCTGGGTTAGGTCTGGGTTATGCCCGCATCTGGCTCATGATTTTGCCTTCTTCGCATACTTGTTGGCCAGATCCTGGGTTTTTTTCATGTTTGAATCACGTAGTAATGTGGTAGCACACTGAAGCAGTCAATTAAACCTGGTTTCGATCAACATTTTAGAGGATAACACCGGTTAGGTCTGGGATAGGTCCGGGATATGCCCGCATCTGGCTTATACTTTCGCCTTTTTCGCAAACTTGTTGGCTAGATCCTGGGTTTTTTTCCGGTTTGAATAACGCAGTAATGTGGTACCACACTGAAGCAGTCAATTAAACCTGGTTTCGATCAATATTTCAGAGGATAACAACGGTTAGGTCTGGGTTAGGTCCGGGATATGCCCGCATCTGGCTCATGATTTTGCCTTCTTCGCATACTTGTTGGCCAGATCCTGGGTTTTTTTCGTGTTTGAATCACGTAGTAATGTGGTAACACACTGAAGCTGTCAATTAAACCTGGTTTCGATCAATATTTTAGAGGATAACACCGGTTAGGTCTGGGTTAGGTCTGGGATATGCCCGCATCTGGCTCATGATTTTGCCTTCTTCGCAAACTTGTTGGCCAGATCCTGGGTCTTTTCCGTGTTTGAAACACGTAGTAATGTGGTAACACACTGAAGCAGTCAAATAAACCTGGTTTCGATCAATATTTCAGAGTATAACACCGGTTAGGTCTGGGTAAGGTCTGGGATATGCGCACATCTGGCTTATACTTTCGCCTTTTTCGCAAACTTGTTGGCCAGGTCCTGGGTATTTTCCGTGTTGGAACACATAGTAATGTGGTAACACACTGAAGCAGTCAATTAAACCTGGTTTCGATCAATATTTCAGAGGATAACACCGGTTAGGTCTGGGTTAGGTCTGGGTTATGCCCGCATCTGGCTCATGATTTTGCCTTCTTCGCATACTTGTTGGCCAGATCCTGGGTTTTTTTCGTGTTTGAATCACGTAGTAATGAGGTAATACACTGAAGCAGTCAATTAAACCTGGTTTCGATCAATATTTTAGAGGATAACACCGGTTAGGTCTGGGTTAGGTCTGGGATATGCGCGCATCTGGCTTATACTTTCGCCTTTTTCGCAAACTTGTTGGCCAGATCCTGGATTTTTTCCGTGTTTGAATCACGTAGTAATGTTGTACCACACTGAGGCAGTCAATTAAACCTGGATTCGGACATTATTTTAGAGGATAACACCGGTTTGGTCTGGGTTAGGTCTGGGTTATGCCCGCATCTGGCTCATGATTTTGCCTTCTTCGCATACTTGTTGGCCAGATCCTGGGTTTTTTTCGTGTTTGAATCACGTAGTAATGTGGTAACACACTGAAGCAGTCAATTAAACCTGGTTTCGATCAATATTTCAGAGGATAACACCGGTTAGGTCTGGGTTAGGTCTGGGTTATGCCCGCATCTAGCTCATGATTTTGCCTTCTTCGCATACTTGTTGGCCAGATCCTGGGTTTTTTTCGTGTTTGAATCACGTAGTAATGTGGTAATACACTGAAGCAGTCAATTAAACCTGGTTTCGATCAATATTTTAGAGGATAACACCGGTTAGGTCTGGGTTAGGTCTGGGTTATGCCCGCATCTGGCTCATGATTTTGCCTTCTTCGCATACTTGTTGGCCAGATCCTGGGTTTTTTTCGTGTTTGAATCACGTAGTAATGTGGTAACACACTGAAGCAGTCAATTAAACCTGGTTTCGATCAATATTTTAGAGGATAACACCGGTTAGGTCTGGGATAGGTCCGGGATATGCCCGCATCTGGCTTATACTTTCGCCTTTTTCGCAAACTTGTTGGCTAGATCCTGGGTTTTTTTCCGGTTTGAATAATGCAGTAATGTGGTACCACACTGAAGCAGTCAACTAAACCTGGTTTCGATCAATATTTCAGAGGATAACACCGGTTAGGTCTGGGTTAGGTCCGGGATATGCCCGCATCTGGCTCATGATTTTGCCTTCTTCGCATACTTGTTGGCCAGATCCTGGGTTTTTTTCGTGTTTGAATCACGTAGTAATGTGGTGACACACTGAAGCAGTCAATTAAACCTGGTTTCGATCAATATTTTAGGGGATAACACCGGTTAGGTCTGGGTTAGGTCTGGGATTTGCGCGCATCTGGCTTATACTTTCGCCATTTTCGCAAACATGTTGGCCAGATCCTGGGTATTTTCCGTGTTTGAATCACGTAGTAATGTGGTAACACACTGAAGCAGTCAATTAAACCTGGTTTCGATCAATATTTCAGAGGATAACACCGGTTAGGTCTGGGTTAGTTCTGGGTTATGCCCGCATCTGGCTCATGATTTTGCCTTCTTCGCATACTTGTTGGCCAGACCCTGGGTTTTTTTCGTGTTTGAATCATGCAGTAATGTGGTAACACACTGAAGCAGTCAATTAAACCTGGTTTCGATCAATATTTCAGAGGATAACACCGGTTAGGTCTGGGTTAGGTCTGGGTTATGCCCGCATCTGGCTCATGATTTTGCCTTCTTCGCATACTTGTTGGCCAGATCCTGGGTTTTTTTCGTGTTTGAATCACGTAGTAATGTGGTAATACACTGAAGCAGTCAATTAAACCTGGTTTCGATCAATATTTTAGAGGATAACACCGGTTAGGTCTGGGTTAGGTCTGGGTTATGCCCGCATCTGGCTTATACTTTCGCCTTTTTCGCAAACTTGTTGGCTAGATCCTGGGTTTTTTTCCGGTTTGAATAACGCAGTAATGTGGTACCACACTGAAGCAGTCAATTAAACCTGGTTTCGATCAATATTTCAGAGGATAACACCGGTTAGGTCTGGGTTAGGTCCGGGATATGCCCGCATCTGGCTCATGATTTTGCCTTCTTCGCATACTTGTTGGCCAGATCCTGGGTTTTTTTCGTGTTTGAATCACGTAGTAATGTGGTAACACACTGAAGCAGTCATTAAACCTGGTTTCGATCAATATTTCAGAGGATAACACCGGTTAGGTCTGGGTTAGGTCTGGGAAATGCGCGCATCTGGCTTATACTTTCGCCTTTTTCGCAAACTTGTTGGCCAGATCCTGGGTATTTTCCGTGTTTGAATCACGTAGTAATGTGGTAACACACTGAAGCAGTCAATTAAACCTGGTTTCGATCAATATTTCAGACGATAACACCGGTTAGGTCTGGGTTAGGTCTGGGAAATGCGCGCATCTGGCTTATACTTTCGCCTTTTTCGCAAACTTGTTGGCCAGATCCTGGGTTTTTTTCGTGTTTGAATCACGTAGTAATGTGGTAATACACTGAAGCAGTCAATAAAACCTGGTTTCGATTAATATTTTAGAGGATAACACCGGTTTGGTCTGGGTTAGGTCTGGGTTATGCCCGCATCTGGCTCATGATTTTGCCTTCTTCGCATACTTGTTGGCCAGATCCTGGGTTTTTTTCGTGTTTGAATCACGTAGTAATGTGGTAAACACTGAAGCTGTCAATTAAACCTGGTTTCGATCAATATTTTAGAGGATAACACCGGTTAGGTCTGGGTTAGGTCTGGGATTTGCGCGCATCTGGCTTATACCTTCGCCATTTTCGCAAACTTGTTGGCCAGATCCTGGGTATCTTCCGTGTTTGAATCACGTAGTAATGTGGTAACACACTGAAGCAGTCAATTAAACCTGGTTTCGATCAATATTTCAGAGGATAACACCGGTTAGGTCTGGGTTAGGTCTGGGTTATGCCCGCATCTGGCTCATGATTTTGCCTTCTTCGCATACTTGTTGGCCAGACCCTGGGTTTTTTTCGTGTTTGAATCATGTAGTAATGTGGTAACACACTGAAGCAGTCAATTAAACCTGTTTTCGATCAATATTTCAGAGGATAACACCGGTCAGGTCTGGGTTAGGTCTGGGTTATGCCCGCATCTGGCTCATGATTTTGCCTTCTTCGCATACTTGTTGGCCAGATCCTGGGTTTTTTTCGTGTTTGAATCACGTAGTAATGTGGTAATACACTGAAGCAGTCAATAAAACCTGGTTTCGATCAATATTTTAGAGGATAACACCGGTTAGGTCTGGGTTAGGTCTGGGCTATGCCTGCATCTGGCTCATGATTTTGCCTTCTTCGCATACATGTTGGCCAGATCCTGGGATTTTTTCATGTTTGAATCACGTAGTAATGTGGTAGCACACTGAAGCAGTCAATTAAACCTGGTTTCGATCAACATTTTAGAGGATAACACCGGTTAGGTCTGGGATAGGTCCGGGATATGCCCGCATCTGGCTTATACTTTCGCCTTTTTCGCAAACTTGTTGGCTAGATCCTGGGTTTTTTTCCGGTTTGAATAACGCAGTAATGTGGTACCACACTGAAGCAGTCAATTGAACCTGGTTTCGATCAATATTTCAGAGGATAACACCGGTTAGGTCTGGGTTAGGTCCGGGATATGCCCGCATCTGGCTCATGATTTTGCCTTCTTCGCATACTTGTTGGCCAGATCCTGGGTTTTTTTCGTGTTTGAATCACGTAGTAATGTGGTAACACACTGAAGCAGTCAATTACACCTGGTTTCGATCAATATTTTAGAGGATAACACCGGTTAGGTCTGGGTTAGGTCTGGGATATGCGCGCATCTGGCTTATACTTTCGCCTTTTTCGCAAACTTGTTGGCCAGATCCTGGATTTTTTCCGTGTTTGAATCACGTAGTAATGTTGTACCACACTGAGGCAGTCAATTAAACCTGGATTCGGACATTATTTTAGAGGATAACACCGGTTAGGTCTGGGTTAGGTCTGGGTTATGCCCGCATCTGGCTCATGATTTTGCCTTCTTCGCAAACTTGTTGGCCAGATCCTGGATTTTTTCCGTGTTTGAATCACGTAGTAATGTTGTACCACACTGAGGCAGTCAATTAAACCTGGATTCGGACATTATTTTTGAGGATAACACCGGTTAGGTCTGGGTTAGGTCTGGGTTATGCCCGCATCTGGCTCATGATTTTGCCTTCTTCGCATACTTGTTGGCCAGATCCTGGGTTTTTTTCGTGTTTGAATCACGTAGTAATGTGGTAACACACTGAAGCAGTCAATTAAACCTGGTTTCGATCAATATTTCAGAGGATAACACCGGTTAGGGCTGGGTTAGGTCTGGGTTATGCCCGCATCTGGCTCATGATTTTGCCTTCTTCGCATACTTGTTGGCCAGATCCTGGGTTTTTTTCGTGTTTGAATCACGTAGTAATGAGGTAATACACTGAAGCAGTCAATTAAACCTGGTTTCGATCAATATTTTAGAGGATAACACCGGTTAGGTCTGGGTTAGGTCTGGGATATGCGCGCATCTGGCTTATACTTTCGCCTTTTTCGCAAACTTGTTGGCCAGATCCTGGATTTTTTCCATGTTTGAATCACGTAGTAATGTTGTACCACACTGAGGCAGTCAATTAAACCTGGATTCGGACATTATTTTAGAGGATAACACCGGTTAGGTCTGGGTTAGGTCTGGGTTATGCCCGCATCTGGCTCATGATTTTGCCTTCTTCGCATACTTGTTGGCCAGATCCTGGGTTTTTTTCGTGTTTGAATCACGTAGTAATGTGGTAACACACTGAAGCAGTCAATTAAACCTGGTTTCGATCAATATTTCAGAGGATAACACCGGTTAGGTCTGGGTTAGGTCTGGGTTATGCCCGCATCTAGCTCATGATTTTGCCTTCTTCGCATACTTGTTGGCCAGATCCTGGGTTTTTTTCGTGTTTGAATCACGTAGTAATGTGGTAATACACTGAAGCAGTCAATTAAACCTGGTTTCGATCAATATTTTAGAGGATAACACCGGTTAGGTCTGGGTTAGGTCTGGGTTATGCCCGCATCTGGCTCATGATTTTGCCTTCTTCGCATACTTGTTGGCCAGATCCTGGGTTTTTTTCGTGTTTGAATCACGTAGTAATGTGGTAACACACTGAAGCAGTCAATTAAACCTGGTTTCGATCAATATTTTAGAGGATAAGACCGGTTAGGTCTGGGATAGGTCCGGGATATGCCCGCATCTGGCTTATACTTTCGCCTTTTTCGCAAACTTGTTGGCTAGATCCTGGGTTTTTTTCCGGTTTGAATAACGCAGTAATGTGGTACCACACTGAAGCAGTCAACTAAACCTGGTTCGATCAATACTTCAGAGGATAACACCGGTTAGGTCTGGGTTAGGTCCGGGATATGCCCGCATCTGGCTCATGATTTTGCCTTCTTCGCATACTTGTTGGCCAGATCCTGGGTTTTTTTCGTGTTTGAATCACGTAGTAATGTGGTAACACACTGAAGCAGTCAATTAAACCTGGTTTCGATCAATATTTTAGGGGATAACACCGGTTAGGTCTGGGTTAGGTCTGGGATTTGCGCGCATCTGGCTTATACTTTCGCCATTTTCGCAAACATGTTGGCCAGATCCTGGGTATTTTCCGTGTTTGAATCACGTAGTAATGTGGTAACACACTGAAGCAGTCAATTAAACCTGGTTTCGATCAATATTTCAGAGGATAACACCGGTTAGGTCTGGGTTAGTTCTGGGTTATGCCCGCATCTGGCTCATGATTTTGCCTTCTTCGCATACTTGTTGGCCAGACCCTGGGTTTTTTTCGTGTTTGAATCATGCAGTAATGTGGTAACACACTGAAGCAGTCAATTAAACCTGGTTTCGATCAATATTTCAGAGGATAACACCGGTTAGGTCTGGGTTAGGTCTGGGTTATGCCCGCATCTGGCTCATGATTTTGCCTTCTTCGCATACTTGTTGGCCAGATCCTGGGTTTTTTTCGTGTTTGAATCACGTAGTAATGTGGTAATACACTGAAGCAGTCAATTAAACCTGGTTTCGATCAATATTTTAGAGGATAACACCGGTTAGGTCTGGGTTAGGTCTGGGTTATGCCCGCATCTGGCTTATACTTTCGCCTTTTTCGCAAACTTGTTGGCTAGATCCTGGGTTTTTTTCCGGTTTGAATAACGCAGTAATGTGGTACCACACTGAAGCAGTCAATTAAACCTGGTTTCGATCAATATTTCAGAGGATAACACCGGTTAGGTCTGGGTTAGGTCCGGGATATGCCCGCATCTGGCTCATGATTTTGCCTTCTTCGCATACTTGTTGGCCAGATCCTGGGTTTTTTTCGTGTTTGAATCACGTAGTAATGTGGTAACACACTGAAGCAGTCATTAAACCTGGTTTCGATCAATATTTCAG
Source organism: Colletes latitarsis (assembly GCF_051014445.1). Lineage (NCBI taxonomy): Eukaryota > Metazoa > Arthropoda > Insecta > Hymenoptera > Colletidae > Colletes > Colletes latitarsis. The sequence goes on along the minus strand of NC_135145.1, from coordinate 1,367,800 downwards.
AGGATAACACCGGTTAGGTCTGGGTTAGGTCTGGGAAATGCGCGCATCTGGCTTATACTTTCGCCTTTTTCGCAAACTTGTTGGCCAGATCCTGGGTATTTTCCGTGTTTGAATCACGTAGTAATGTGGTAACACACTGAAGCAGTCAATTAAACCTGGTTTCGATCAATATTTCAGACGATAACACCGGTTAGGTCTGGGTTAGGTCTGGGAAATGCGCGCATCTGGCTTATACTTTCGCCTTTTTCGCAAACTTGTTGGCCAGATCCTGGGTTTTTTTCGTGTTTGAATCACGTAGTAATGTGGTAATACACTGAAGCAGTCAATAAAACCTGGTTTCGATTAATATTTTAGAGGATAACACCGGTTTGGTCTGGGTTAGGTCTGGGTTATGCCCGCATCTGGCTCATGATTTTGCCTTCTTCGCATACTTGTTGGCCAGATCCTGGGTTTTTTTCGTGTTTGAATCACGTAGTAATGTGGTAAACACTGAAGCTGTCAATTAAACCTGGTTTCGATCAATATTTTAGAGGATAACACCGGTTAGGTCTGGGTTAGGTCTGGGATTTGCGCGCATCTGGCTTATACCTTCGCCATTTTCGCAAACTTGTTGGCCAGATCCTGGGTATCTTCCGTGTTTGAATCACGTAGTAATGTGGTAACACACTGAAGCAGTCAATTAAACCTGGTTTCGATCAATATTTCAGAGGATAACACCGGTTAGGTCTGGGTTAGGTCTGGGTTATGCCCGCATCTGGCTCATGATTTTGCCTTCTTCGCATACTTGTTGGCCAGACCCTGGGTTTTTTTCGTGTTTGAATCATGTAGTAATGTGGTAACACACTGAAGCAGTCAATTAAACCTGTTTTCGATCAATATTTCAGAGGATAACACCGGTCAGGTCTGGGTTAGGTCTGGGTTATGCCCGCATCTGGCTCATGATTTTGCCTTCTTCGCATACTTGTTGGCCAGATCCTGGGTTTTTTTCGTGTTTGAATCACGTAGTAATGTGGTAATACACTGAAGCAGTCAATAAAACCTGGTTTCGATCAATATTTTAGAGGATAACACCGGTTAGGTCTGGGTTAGGTCTGGGCTATGCCTGCATCTGGCTCATGATTTTGCCTTCTTCGCATACTTGTTGGCCAGATCCTGGGATTTTTTCATGTTTGAATCACGTAGTAATGTGGTAGCACACTGAAGCAGTCAATTAAACCTGGTTTCGATCAACATTTTAGAGGATAACACCGGTTAGGTCTGGGATAGGTCCGGGATATGCCCGCATCTGGCTTATACTTTCGCCTTTTTCGCAAACTTGTTGGCTAGATCCTGGGTTTTTTTCCGGTTTGAATAACGCAGTAATGTGGTACCACACTGAAGCAGTCAATTAAACCTGGTTTCGATCAATATTTCAGAGGATAACACCGGTTAGGTCTGGGTTAGGTCCGGGATATGCCCGCATCTGGCTCATGATTTTGCCTTCTTCGCATACTTGTTGGCCAGATCCTGGGTTTTTTTCGTGTTTGAATCACGTAGTAATGTGGTAACACACTGAAGCAGTCAATTACACCTGGTTTCGATCAATATTTTAGAGGATAACACCGGTTAGGTCTGGGTTAGGTCTGGGATATGCGCGCATCTGGCTTATACTTTCGCCTTTTTCGCAAACTTGTTGGCCAGATCCTGGATTTTTTCCGTGTTTGAATCACGTAGTAATGTTGTACCACACTGAGGCAGTCAATTAAACCTGGATTCGGACATTATTTTAGAGGATAACACCGGTTAGGTCTGGGTTAGGTCTGGGTTATGCCCGCATCTGGCTCATGATTTTGCCTTCTTCGCAAACTTGTTGGCCAGATCCTGGATTTTTTCCGTGTTTGAATCACGTAGTAATGTTGTACCACACTGAGGCAGTCAATTAAACCTGGATTCGGACATTATTTTAGAGGATAACACCGGTTAGGTCTGGGTTAGGTCTGGGTTATGCCCGCATCTGGCTCATGATTTTGCCTTCTTCGCATACTTGTTGGCCAGATCCTGGGTTTTTTTCGTGTTTGAATCACGTAGTAATGTGGTAACACACTGAAGCAGTCAATTAAACCTGGTTTCGATCAATATTTCAGAGGATAACACCGGTTAGGTCTGGGTTAGGTCTGGGTTATGCCCGCATCTGGCTCATGATTTTGCCTTCTTCGCATACTTGTTGGCCAGATCCTGGGTTTTTTTCGTGTTTGAATCACGTAGTAATGAGGTAATACACTGAAGCAGTCAATTAAACCTGGTTTCGATCAATATTTTAGAGGATAACACCGGTTAGGTCTGGGTTAGGTCTGGGATATGCGCGCATCTGGCTTATACTTTCGCCTTTTTCGCAAACTTGTTGGCCAGATCCTGGATTTTTTCCGTGTTTGAATCACGTAGTAATGTTGTACCACACTGAGGCAGTCAATTAAACCTGGATTCGGACATTATTTTAGAGGATAACACCGGTTAGGTCTGGGTTAGGTCTGGGTTATGCCCGCATCTGGCTCATGATTTTGCCTTCTTCGCATACTTGTTGGCCAGATCCTGGGTTTTTTTCGTGTTTGAATCACGTAGTAATGTGGTAACACACTGAAGCAGTCAATTAAACCTGGTTTCGATCAATATTTCACAGGATAACACCGGTTAGGTCTGGGTTAGGTCTGGGTTATGCCCGCATCTAGCTCATGATTTTGCCTTCTTCGCATACTTGTTGGCCAGATCCTGGGTTTTTTTCGTGTTTGAATCACGTAGTAATGTGGTAATACACTGAAGCAGTCAATTAAACCTGGTTTCGATCAATATTTTAGAGGATAACACCGGTTAGGTCTGGGTTAGGTCTGGGTTATGCCCGCATCTGGCTCATGATTTTGCCTTCTTCGCATACTTGTTGGCCAGATCCTGGGTTTTTTTCGTGTTTGAATCACGTAGTAATGTGGTAACACACTGAAGCAGTCAATTAAACCTGGTTTCGATCAATATTTTAGAGGATAACACCGGTTAGGTCTGGGATAGGTCCGGGATATGCCCGCATCTGGCTTATACTTTCGCCTTTTTCGCAAACTTGTTGGCTAGATCCTGGGTTTTTTTCCGGTTTGAATAACGCAGTAATGTGGTACCACACTGAAGCAGTCAACTAAACCTGGTTTCGATCAATATTTCAGAGGATAACACCGGTTAGGTCTGGGTTAGGTCCGAGATATGCCCGCATCTGGCTCATGATTTTGCCTTCTTCGCATACTTGTTGGCCAGATCCTGGGTTTTTTTCGTGTTTGAATCACGTAGTAATGTGGTAACACACTGAAGCAGTCAATTAAACCTGGTTTCGATCAATATTTTAGGGGATAACACCGGTTAGGTCTGGGTTAGGTCTGGGATTTGCGCGCATCTGGCTTATACTTTCGCCATTTTCGCAAACATGTTGGCCAGATCCTGGGTATTTTCCGTGTTTGAATCACGTAGTAATGTGGTAACACACTGAAGCAGTCAATTAAACCTGGTTTCGATCAATATTTCAGAGGATAACACCGGTTAGGTCTGGGTTAGTTCTGGGTTATGCCCGCATCTGGCTCATGATTTTGCCTTCTTCGCATACTTGTTGGCCAGACCCTGGGTTTTTTTCGTGTTTGAATCATGCAGTAATGTGGTAACACACTGAAGCAGTCAATTAAACCTGGTTTCGATCAATATTTCAGAGGATAACACCGGTTAGGTCTGGGTTAGGTCTGGGTTATGCCCGCATCTGGCTCATGATTTTGCCTTCTTCGCATACTTGTTGGCCAGATCCTGGGTTTTTTTCGTGTTTGAATCACGTAGTAATGTGGTAATACACTGAAGCAGTCAATTAAACCTGGTTTCGATCAATATTTTAGAGGATAACACCGGTTAGGTCTGGGTTAGGTCTGGGTTATGCCCGCATCTGGCTTATACTTTCGCCTTTTTCGCAAACTTGTTGGCTAGATCCTGGGTTTTTTTCCGGTTTGAATAACGCAGTAATGTGGTACCACACTGAAGCAGTCAATTAAACCTGGTTTCGATCAATATTTCAGAGGATAACACCGGTTAGGTCTGGGTTAGGTCCGGGATATGCCCGCATCTGGCTCATGATTTTGCCTTCTTCGCATACTTGTTGGCCAGATCCTGGGTTTTTTTCGTGTTTGAATCACGTAGTAATGTGGTAACACACTGAAGCAGTCATTAAACCTGGTTTCGATCAATATTTCAGAGGATAACACCGGTTAGGTCTGGGTTAGGTCTGGGAAATGCGCGCATCTGGCTTATACTTTCGCCTTTTTCGCAAACTTGTTGGCCAGATCCTGGGTATTTTCCGTGTTTGAATCACGTAGTAATGTGGTAACACACTGAAGCAGTCAATTAAACCTGGTTTCGATCAATATTTCAGACGATAACACCGGTTAGGTCTGGGTTAGGTCTGGGAAATGCGCGCATCTGGCTTATACTTTCGCCTTTTTCGCAAACTTGTTGGCCAGATCCTGGGTTTTTTTCGTGTTTGAATCACGTAGTAATGTGGTAATACACTGAAGCAGTCAATAAAACCTGGTTTCGATTAATATTTTAGAGGATAACACCGGTTTGGTCTGGGTTAGGTCTGGGTTATGCCCGCATCTGGCTCATGATTTTGCCTTCTTCGCATACTTGTTGGCCAGATCCTGGGTTTTTTTCGTGTTTGAATCACGTAGTAATGTGGTAAACACTGAAGCTGTCAATTAAACCTGGTTTCGATCAATATTTTAGAGGATAACACCGGTTAGGTCTGGGTTAGGTCTGGGATTTGCGCGCATCTGGCTTATACCTTCGCCATTTTCGCAAACTTGTTGGCCAGATCCTGGGTATCTTCCGTGTTTGAATCACGTAGTAATGTGGTAACACACTGAAGCAGTCAATTAAACCTGGTTTCGATCAATATTTCAGAGGATAACACCGGTTAGGTCTGGGTTAGGTCTGGGTTATGCCCGCATCTGGCTTATACCTTCGCCTTTTTCGCAAACTTGTTGGCCAGATCCTGGGTATTTTCCGTGTTTGAATCACGTAGTAATGTGGTAACACACTGAAGCAGTCAATTAAACCTGGTTTCGATCAATATTTCAGAGGATAACACCGGTTAGGTCTGGGTTAGGTCTGGGTTATGCCCGCATCTGGCTCATGATTTTGCCTTCTTCGCATACTTGTTGGCCAGATCCTGGGTTTTTTTCGTGTTTGAATCACGTAGTAATGTGGTAATACCCTGAAGCAGTCAATAAAACCTGGTTTCGATCAATATTTTAGAGGATAACACCGGTTAGGTCTGGGTTAGGTCTGGGCTATGCCTGCATCTGGCTCATGATTTTGTCTTCTTCGCATACTTGTTGGCCAGATCCTGGGATTTTTTCATGTTTGAATCACGTAGTAATGTGGTAGCACACTGAAGCAGTCAATTAAACCTGGTTTCGATCAACATTTTACAGGATAACACCGGTTAGGTCTGGGATAGGTCCGGGATATGCCCGCATCTGGCTTATACTTTCGCCTTTTTCGCAAACTTGTTGGCTAGATCCTGGGTTTTTTTCCGGTTTGAATAACGCAGTAATGTGGTACCACACTGAAGCAGTCAATTAAACCTGGTTTCGATCAATATTTTAGAGGATAACGCCGGTTAGGTGTGGGTTAGGTCTGGGAAATGCGCGCATCTGGCTTTTACTTTCGCCTTTTTCGCATACTTGTTGGTCAGATCCTGGGTTTTGTTCGTGTTTGAATCACGTAGGAATGTGGTAACACACTTTAGCAGTCAATTAAACCTGGTTTCGATCAATATTTTAGAGGATAACACCGGTTAGGTCTGGGTTAGGTCCGGGATATGCCCGCATCTGGCTCATGATTTTGCCTTCTTCGCATACTTGTTGGCCAGATCCTGGGTTTTTTTCGTGTTTGAATCACGTAGTAATGTGGTAACACACTGAAGCTGTCAATTAAACCTGGTTTCGATCAATATTTTAGAGGATAACACCGGTTAGGTCTGGGTTAGGTCTGGGTTATGCCCGCACCTGGCTCATGATTTTGCCTTCTTCGCATACTTGTTGGCCAGATCCTGGGTTTTTTTTCGTGTTTGAATCACGTAGTAATGTGGTAACACACTGAAGCAGTCAATTACACCTGGTTTCGATCAATATTTTAGAGGATAACACCGGTTAGGTCTGGGTTAGGTCTGGGATATGCGCGCATCTGGCTTATACTTTCGCCTTTTTCGCAAACTTGTTGGCCAGATCCTGGATTTTTTCCGTGTTTGAATCACGTAGTAATGTTGTACCACACTGAGGCAGTCAATTAAACCTGGATTCGGACATTATTTTAGAGGATAACACCGGTTAGGTCTGGGTTAGGTCTGGGTTATGCCCGCATCTGGCTCATGATTTTACCTTCTTCGCATACTTGTTGGCCAGATCCTGGGTTTTTTTCGTGTTTGAATCACGTAGTAATGTGGTAATACACTGAAGCAGTCAATAAAACCTGGTTTCGATCAATATTTTAGAGGATAACACCGGTTAGGTCTGGGTTAGGTCTGGGTTATGCCCGCATCTGGCTCATGATTTTGCCTTCTTCGCATACTTGTTGGCCAGATCCTGGGTTTTTTTCGTGTTTGAATCACGTAGTAATGTGGTAACACACTGAAGCAGTCAATTAAACCTGGTTTCGATCAACATTTTAGAGGATAACACCGGTTAGGTCTGGGATAGGTGCGGGATATGCCCGCATCTGGCTTATACTTTCGCCTTTTTCGCAAACTTGTTGGCTAGATCCTGGGTTTTTTTCCGGTTTGAATAACGCAGTAATGTGGTACCACACTGAAGCAGTCAATTAAACCTGGTTTCGATCAATATTTCAGAGGATAACACCGGTTAGGTCTGGGTTAGGTCCGGGATATGCCCGCATCTGGCTCATGATTTTGCCTTCTTCGCATACTTGTTGGCCAGATCCTGGGTTTTTTTCGTGTTTGAATCACGTAGTAATGTGGTAACACACTGAAGCAGTCAATTAAACCTGGTTTCGATCAATAATTTAGAGGATAACACCGGTTAGGTCTGGGTTAGGTCTGGGATATGCGCGCATCTGGCTTATACTTTCGCCTTTTTCGCAAACTTGTTGGCCAGATCCTGGATTTTGCCCGTGTTTGAATCACGTAGTAATGTTGTACCACACTGAGGCAGTCAATTAAACCTGGATTCGGACATTATTTTAGAGGATAACACCGGTTAGGTCTGGGTTAGGTCTGGGTTATGCCCGCATCTGACTCATGATTTTGTCTTCTTCGCATACTTGTTGGCCAGATCCTGGGTTTTTTTCGTGTTTGAATCATGTAGTAATGTGGTAACACACTGAAGCAGTCAATTAAACCTGGTTTCGATCAATATTTTAGAGGATAACGCCGGTTAGGTCTGGGTTAGGTCTGGGAAATGCGCGCATCTGGCTTATACTTTCGCCTTCTTCGCATACTTGTTGGTCAGATCCTGGGGTTTTTTCGTGTTTGAATCACGTAGGAATGTGGTAACACACTGAAGCAGTCAATTAAACCTGGTTTCGATCAATATTTTAGAGGATAACACCGGTTAGGTCTGGGTTAGGTCCGGGATATGCGCGCATCTGGCTTATACTTTCGCCTTTTTCGCAAACTTGTTGGCCAGATCCTGGATTTTTTCCGTGTTTGAATCACGTAGTAATGTTGTACCACACTGAGGCACTCAATTAAACCTGGATTCGGACATTATTTTAGAGGATAACACCGGTTAGGTCTGGGTTAGGTCTGGGTTATGCCCGCATCTGGCTCATGATTTTGCCTTCTTCGCATACTTGTTGGCCAGATCCTGGGGTTTTTTCGTGTTTGAATCACGTAGTAATGTGGTAACACACTGAAGCAGTCAATTAAACCTGGTTTCGATCAATATTTTAGAGGATAACGCCGGTTAGGTTTGGGTTAGGTCTGGGAAATGCGCGCATCTGGCTTATACTTTCGCCTTCTTCGCATACTTGTTGGTCAGATCCTGGGTTTTGTTCGTGTTTGAATCACGTAGTAATGTGGTAACACACTGAAGCAGTCAATTAAACCTGGTTTCGATCAATATTTCAGAGGATAACACCGGTTAGGTCTGGGTTAGGTCTGGGTTATGCCCGCATCTGGCTCATGATTTTGCCTTCTTCGCATACTTGTTGGCCAGATCCTGGGTTTTTTTCGTGTTTGAATCACGTAGTAATGTGGTAATACACTGAAGCAGTCAATTAAACCTGGTTTCGATCAATATATCAGAGGATAACAACGGTTAGGTCTGGGTTAGGTCCGGGATATGCCCGCATCTGGCTCATGATTTTGCCTTCTTCGCATACTTGTTGGCCAGATCCTGGGTTTTTTTCGTGTTTGAATCACGTAGTAATGTGGTAACACACTGAAGCTGTCGATTAAACCTGGTTTCGATCAATATTTTAGAGGATAACACCGGTTAGGTCTGGGTTAGGTCTGGGATATGCCCGCATCTGGCTCATGATTTTGCCTTCTTCGCAAACTTGTTGGCCAGATCCTGGGTCTTTTCCGTGTTTGAAACACGTAGTAATGTGGTAACACACTGAAGCAGTCAAATAAACCTGGTTTCGATCAATATTTCAGAGTATAACACCGGTTAGGTCTGGGTAAGGTCTGGGATATGCGCACATCTGGCTTATACTTTCGCCTTTTTCGCAAACTTGTTGGCCAGGTCCTGGGTATTTTCCGTGTTGGAACACGTAGTAATGTGGTAACACACTGAAGCAGTCAATTAAACCTGGTTTCGATCAATATTTCAGAGGATAACACCGGTTAGGTCTGGGTTATGCCCGCATCTGGCTCATGATTTTGCCTTCTTCGCATACTTGTTGGCCAGATCCTGGGTTTTTTTCGTGTTCGAATCACGTAGTAATGTGGTAATACACTGAAGCAGTCAATTAAACCTGGTTTCGATCAACATTTCAGAGGATAACACCGGTTAGGTCTGGGTTAGGTCTGGGTTATGCCCGCATCTGGCTCATGATTTTGCATTCTTCGCATACTTGTTGGCCAGATCCTGGGTTTTTTTCGTGTTTGAATCACGTAGTAATGTGGTAATACACTGAAGCAGTCATTTAAACCTGGTTTCGATCAATATTTTAGAGGATAACACCGGTTAGGTCTGGGTTAGGTCTGGGAAATGCGCGCATCTGGTTTATACTTTCGCCTTTTTCGCAAACTTGTTGGCCAGATGCTGCGTTTTTTTCGTGTTTGAATCACGTAGTAATGTGGTAACACACTGAAGCAGTCAATTAAACCTGGTTTCGATCAATATTTTAGAGGATAACACCGGTTAGGTCTGGGTTAGGTCTGGGTTATGCCCGCATCTGGCTCATGATTTTGCCTTCTTCGCATACTTGTTGGCCAGATCCTGGGTTTTTTTCGTGTTTGAATCACGTAGTAATGTGGTAATACACTGGAGCAGTCAATTAAACCTGGTTTCGATCAATATTTCAGAGGATAACAACGGTTAGGTCTGGGTTAGGTCCGGGATATGCCCGCATCTGGCTCATGATTTTGCCTTCTTCGCATACTTGTTGGCCAGATCCTGGGTTTTTTTCGTGTTTGAATCACGTAGTAATGTGGTAACACACTGAAGCTCTCAATTAAACCTGGTTTCGATCAATATTTTAGAGGATAACACCGGTTAGGTCTGGGTTAGGTCTGGGATATGCCCGCATCTGGCTCATGATTTTGCCTTCTTCGCAAACTTGTTGGCCAGATCCTGGGTCTTTTCCGTGTTTGAAACCCGTAGTAATGTGGTAACACACTGAAGCAGTCAAATAAACCTGGTTTCGATCAATATTTCAGAGTATAACACCGGTTAGGTCTGGGTAAGGTCTGGGATATGCGCACATCTGGCTTATACTTTCGCCTTTTTCGCAAACTTGTTGGCCAGGTCCTGGGTATTTTCCGTGTTGGAACACGTAGTAATGTGGTAACACACTGAAGCAGTCAATTAAACCTGGTTTCGATCAATATTTCAGAGGATAACACCGGTTAGGTCTGGGTTATGCCCGCATCTGGCTCATGATTTTGCCTTCTTCGCATACTTGTTGGCCAGATCCTGGGTTTTTTTCGTGTTCGAATCACGTAGTAATGTGGTAATACACTGAAGCAGTCAATTAAACCTGGTTTCGATCAACATTTCAGAGGATAACACCGGTTAGGTCTGGGTTAGGTCTGGGTTATGCCCGCATCTGGCTCATGATTTTGCATTCTTCGCATACTTGTTGGCCAGATCCTGGGTTTTTTTCGTGTTTGAATCACGTAGTAATGTGGTAATACACTGAAGCAGTCATTTAGACCTGGTTTCGATCAATATTTTAGAGGATAACACCGGTTAGGTCTGGGTTAGGTCTGGGAAATGCGCGCATCTGGTTTATACTTTCGCCTTTTTCGCAAACTTGTTGGCCAGATGCTGCGTTTTTTTCGTGTTTGAATCACGTAGTAATGTGGTAACACACTGAAGCAGTCAATTAAACCTGGTTTCGATCAATATTTTAGAGGATAACACCGGTTAGGTCTGGGTTAGGTCTGGGATATGCCCGCATCTGGCTCATGATTTTGCCTTCTTCGCAAACTTGTTGGCCAGATCCTGGGTCTTTTCCGTGTTTGAAACACGTAGTAATGTGGTAACACACTGAAGCAGTCAAATAAACCTGGTTTCGATCAATATTTCAGAGTATAACACCGGTTAGGTCTGGGTAAGGTCTGGGATATGCGCACATCTGGCTTATACTTTCGCCTTTTTCGCAAACTTGTTGGCCAGGTCCTGGGTATTTTCCGTGTTGGAACACGTAGTAATGTGGTAACACACTGAAGCAGTCAATTAAACCTGGTTTCGATCAATATTTCAGAGGATAACACCGGTTAGGTCTGGGTTATGCCCGCATCTGGCTCGTGATTTTGCCTTCTTCGCATACTTGTTGGCCAGATCCTGGGTTTTTTTCGTGTTTGAATCACGTAGTAATGTGGTAACACACTGAAGCTGTCAATTAAACCTGGTTTCGATCAATATTTTAGAGGATAACACCGGTTAGGTCTGGGTTAGGTCTGGGATATGCCCGCATCTGGCTCATGATTTTGCCTTCTTCGCAAACTTGTTGGCCAGATCCTGGGTCTTTTCCGTGTTTGAAACACGTAGTAATGTGGTAACACACTGAAGCAGTCAAATAAACCTGGTTTCGATCAATATTTCAGAGTATAACACCGGTTAGGTCTGGGTAAGGTCTGGGATATGCGCACATCTGGCTTATACTTTCGCCTTTTTCGCAAACTTGTTGGCCAGGTCCTGGGTATTTTCCGTGTTGGAACACGTAGTAATGTGGTAACACACTGAAGCAGTCAATTAAACCTGGTTTCGATCAATATTTCAGAGGATAACACCGGTTAGGTCTGGGTTATGCCCGCATCTGGCTCATGATTTTGCCTTCTTCGCATACTTGTTGGCCAGATCCTGGGTTTTTTTCGTGTTCGAATCACGTAGTAATGTGGTAATACACTGAAGCAGTCAATTAAACCTGGTTTCGATCAACATTTCAGAGGATAACACCGGTTAGGTCTGGGTTAGGTCTGGGTTATGCCCGCATCTGGCTCATGATTTTGCATTCTTCGCATACTTGTTGGCCAGATCCTGGGTTTTTTTCGTGTTTGAATCACGTAGTAATGTGGTAATACACTGAAGCAGTCATTTAAACCTGGTTTCGATCAATATTTTAGAGGATAACACCGGTTAGGTCTGGGTTAGGTCTGGGAAATGCGCGCATCTGGTTTATACTTTCGCCTTTTTCGCAAACTTGTTGGCCAGATGCTGCGTTTTTTTCGTGTTTGAATCACGTAGTAATGTGGTAACACACTGAAGCAGTCAATTAAACCTGGTTTCGATCAATATTTTAGAGGATAACACCGGTTAGGTCTGGGTTAGGTCTGGGTTATGCCCGCATCTGGCTCATGATTTTGCCTTCTTCGCATACTTGTTGGCCAGATCCTGGGTTTTTTTCGTGTTTGAATCACGTAGTAATGAGGTAATACACTGAAGCAGTCAATTAAACCTGGTTTCGATCAATATTTTAGAGGATAACACCGGTTAGGTCTGGGTTAGGTCTGGGATATGCGCGCATCTGGCTTATACTTTCGCCTTTTTCGCAAACTTGTTGGCCAGATCCTGGATTTTTTCCGTGTTTGAATCACGTAGTAATGTTGTACCTCACTGAGGCAGTCAATTAAACCTGGATTCGGACATTATTTTAGAGGATAACACCGGTTAGGTCTGGGTTAGGTCTGGGTTATGCCCGCATCTGGCTCATGATTTTGCCTTCTTCGCATACTTGTTGGCCAGATCCTGGGTTTTTTTCGTGTTTGAATCACGTAGTAATGTGGTAACACACTGAAGCAGTCAATTAAACCTGGTTTCGATCAATATTTCAGAGGATAACACCGGTTAGGTCTGGGTTAGGTCTGGGTTATGCCCGCATCTGGCTCATGATTTTGCCTTCTTCGCATACTTGTTGGCCAGATCCTGGGTTTTTTTCGTGTTTGAATCACGTTGTAATGTGGTAACACACTGAAGCAGTCAATTAAACCTGGTTTCGATCAATATTTTAGGGGATATCGCCGGTTAGGTCTGGGTTAGGTCTGGGAAATGCGCGCATCTGGCTTATACTTTCGCCTTCTTCGCATACTTGTTGGCCAGAGACTGGGTATTTCCCGTGTTTGAATCACGTAGTAATGTGGTAACACACTGAAGCAGTCAATTAAACCTGGTTTCGATCAATATTTTAGAGGATAACACCGGTTAGGTCTGGGTTAGGTCTGGGATTTGCGCGCATCTGGCTTATATCTTCGCCTTTTTCGCAAACTTGTTGGCCAGATCCTGGGTATTTTCCGTGTTTGAATCACGTAGTAATGTGGTAACACACTGAAGCAGTCAATTAAACCTGGTTTCGATCAATATTTCAGAGGATAACACCGGTTAGGTCTGGGTTAGGTCTGGGTTATGCCCGCATCTGGCTCATGATTTTGCCTTCTTCGCATACTTGTTGGCCAGATCCTGGGTATTTCCCGTGTTTGAATCACGTAGTAATGTGGTAACACACTGAAGCAGTCAATTAAACCTGGTTTCGATCAATATTTCAGAGGATAACACCGGTTAGGTCTGGGATAGGTCCGGGATATGCCCGCATCTGGCTTATACTTTCGCCTTTTTCGCAAACTTGTTGGCTAGATCCTGGGTTTTTTTCCGGTTTGAATAACGCAGTAATGTGGTACCACACTGAAGCAGTCAATTAAACCTGGTTTCGATCAATATTTCAGAGGATAACACCGGTTAGGTCTGGGTTAGGTCCGGGATATGCCCGCATCTGGCTCATGATTTTGCCTTCTTCGCATACTTGTTGGCCAGATCCTGGGTTTTTTTCGTGTTTGAATCACGTAGTAATGTTGTAACACACTGAAGCAGTCAATTACACCTGGTTTCGATCAATATTTTAGAGGATAACACCGGTTAGGTCTGGGTTAGGTCTGGGATATGCGCGCATCTGGCTTATACTTTCGCCTTTTTCGCAAACTTGTTGGCCAGATCCTGGATTTTTTCCGTGTTTGAATCACGTAGTAATGTTGTACCACACTGAGGCAGTCAATTAAACCTGGATTCGGACATTATTTTAGAGGATAACACCGGTTAGGTCTGGGTTAGGTCTGGGTTATGCCCGCATCTGGCTCATGATTTTGCCTTCTTCGCAAACTTGTTGGCCAGATCCTGGATTTTTTCCGTGTTTGAATCACGTAGTAATGTTGTACCACACTGAGGCAGTCAATTAAACCTGGATTCGGACATTATTTTAGAGGATAACACCGGTTAGGTCTGGGTTAGGTCTGGGTTATGCCCGCATCTGGCTCATGATTTTGCCTTCTTCGCATACTTGTTGGCCAGATCCTGGGTTTTTTTCGTGTTTGAATCACGTAGTAATGTGGTAACACACTGAAGCAGTCAATTAAACCTGGTTTCGATCAATATTTCAGAGGATAACACCGGTTAGGTCTGGGTTAGGTCTGGGTTATGCCCGCATCTGGCTCATGATTTTGCCTTCTTCGCATACTTGTTGGCCAGATCCTGGGTTTTTTTCGTGTTTGAATCACGTTGTAATGTGGTAACACACTGAAGCAGTCAATTAAACCTGGTTTCGATCAATATTTTAGGGGATATCGCCGGTTAGGTCTGGGTTAGGTCTGGGAAATGCGCGCATCTGGCTTATACTTTCGCCTTCTTCGCATACTTGTTGGCCAGAGACTGGGTATTTCCCGTGTTTGAATCACGTAGTAATGTGGTAACACACTGAAGCAGTCAATTAAACCTGGTTTCGATCAATATTTTAGAGGATAACACCGGTTAGGTCTGGGTTAGGTCTGGGATTTGCGCGCATCTGGCTTATATCTTCGCCTTTTTCGCAAACTTGTTGGCCAGATCCTGGGTATTTTCCGTGTTTGAATCACGTAGTAATGTGGTAACACACTGAAGCAGTCAATTAAACCTGGTTTCGATCAATATTTCAGAGGATAACACCGGTTAGGTCTGGGTTAGGTCTGGGTTATGCCCGCATCTGGCTCATGATTTTGCCTTCTTCGCATACTTGTTGGCCAGATCCTGGGTTTTTTTCGTGTTTGAATCACGTAGTAATGTGGTAACACACTGAAGCAGTCAATTAAACCTGGTTTCGATCAATATTTCAGAGGATAACACCGGTTAGGTCTGGGTTAGGTCTGGGTTATGCCCGCATCTGGCTCATGATTTTACCTTCTTCGCATACTTGTTGGCCAGATCCTGGGTTTTTTTCGTGTTTGAATCACGTAGTAATGTGGTAACACACTGAAGCAGTCAATTAAACCTGGTTTCGATCAATATTTCAGAGGATAACACCGGTTAGGTCTGGGTTAGGTCTGGGTTATGCCCGCATCTGGCTCATGATTTTGCCTTCTTCGCATACTTGTTGGCCAGATCCTGGGTTTTTTTCGTGTTTGAATCACGTTGTAATGTGGTAACACACTGAAGCAGTCAATTAAACCTGGTTTCGATCAATATTTTAGGGGATATCGCCGGTTAGGTCTGGGTTAGTTCTGGGAAATGCGCGCATCTGGCTTATACTTTCGCCTTCTTCGCATACTTGTTGGCCAGATCCTGGGTATTTCCCGTGTTTGAATCACGTAGTAATGTGGTAACACACTGAAGCAGTCAATTACACCTGGTTTCGATCAATATTTTAGAGGATAACACCGGTTAGGTCTGGGATAGGTCCGGGATATGCCCGCATCTGGCTTATACTTTCGCCTTTTTCGCAAACTTGTTGGCTAGATCCTGGGTTTTTTTCCGGTTTGAATAACGCAGTAATGTGGTACCACACTGAAGCAGTCAATTAAACCTGGTTTCGATCAATATTTCAGAGGATAACACCGGTTAGGTCTGGGTTAGGTCCGGGATATGCCCGCATCTGGCTCATGATTTTGCCTTCTTCGCATACTTGTTGGCCAGATCCTGGGTTTTTTTCGTGTTTGAATCACGTAGTAATGTGGTAACACACTGAAGCAGTCAATTACACCTGGTTTCGATCAATATTTTAGAGGATAACACCGGTTAGGTCTGGGTTAGGTCTGGGATATGCGCGCATCTGGCTTATACTTTCGCCTTTTTCGCAAACTTGTTGGCCAGATCCTGGATTTTTTCCGTGTTTGAATCACGTAGTAATGTTGTACCACACTGAGGCAGTCAATTAAACCTGGATTCGGACATTATTTTAGAGGATAACACCGGTTAGGTCTGGGTTAGGTCTGGGTTATGCCCGCATCTGGCTCATGATTTTGCCTTCTTCGCAAACTTGTTGGCCAGATCCTGGATTTTTTCCGTGTTTGAATCACGTAGTAATGTTGTACCACACTGAGGCAGTCAATTAAACCTGGATTCGGACATTATTTTAGAGGATAACACCGGTTAGGTCTGGGTTAGGTCTGGGTTATGCCCGCATCTGGCTCATGATTTTGCCTTCTTCGCATACTTGTTGGCCAGATCCTGGGTTTTTTTCGTGTTTGAATCACGTAGTAATGTGGTAACACACTGAAGCAGTCAACTAAACCTGGTTTCGATCAATATTTCAGAGGATAACACCGGTTAGGTCTGGGTTAGGTCTGGGTTATGCCCGCATCTGGCTCATGATTTTGCCTTCTTCGCATACTTGTTGGCCAGATCCTGGGTTTTTTTCGTGTTTGAATCACGTAGTAATGAGGTAATACACTGAAGCAGTCAATTAAACCTGGTTTCGATCAATATTTTAGAGGATAACACCGGTTAGGTCTGGGTTAGGTCTGGGATATGCGCGCATCTGGCTTATACTTTCGCCTTTTTCGCAAACTTGTTGGCCAGATCCTGGATTTTTTCCGTGTTTGAATCACGTAGTAATGTTGTACCACACTGAGGCAGTCAATTAAACCTGGATTCGGACATTATTTTAGAGGATAACACCGGTTAGGTCTGGGTTAGGTCTGGGTTATGCCCGCATCTGGCTCATGATTTTGCCTTCTTCGCATACTTGTTGGCCAGATCCTGGGTTTTTTTCGTGTTTGAATCACGTAGTAATGTGGTAACACACTGAAGCAGTCAATTAAACCTGGTTTCGATCAATATTTCACAGGATAACACCGGTTAGGTCTGGGTTAGGTCTGGGTTATGCCCGCATCTAGCTCATGATTTTGCCTTCTTCGCATACTTGTTGGCCAGATCCTGGGTTTTTTTCGTGTTTGAATCACGTAGTAATGTGGTAATACACTGAAGCAGTCAATTAAACCTGGTTTCGATCAATATTTTAGAGGATAACACCGGTTAGGTCTGGGTTAGGTCTGGGTTATGCCCGCATCTGGCTCATGATTTTGCCTTCTTCGCATACTTGTTGGCCAGATCCTGGGTTTTTTTCGTGTTTGAATCACGTAGTAATGTGGTAACACACTGAAGCAGTCAATTAAACCTGGTTTCGATCAATATTTTAGAGGATAACACCGATTAGGTCTGGGATAGGTCCGGGATATGCCCGCATCTGGCTTATACTTTCGCCTTTTTCGCAAACTTGTTGGCTAGATCCTGGGTTTTTTTCCGGTTTGAATAACGCAGTAATGTGGTACCACACTGAAGCAGTCAACTAAACCTGGTTTCGATCAATATTTCAGAGGATAACACCGGTTAGGTCTGGGTTAGGTCTGGGTTATGCCCGCATCTGGCTCATGATTTTGCCTTCTTCGCATACTTGTTGGCCAGATCCTGGGTATTTTCCGTGTTTGAATCACGTAGTAATGTGGTAACACACTGAAGCAGTCAATTAAACCTGGTTTCGATCAATATTTCAGAGGATAACACCGGTTAGGTCTGGGTTAGTTCTGGGTTATGCCCGCATCTGGCTCATGATTTTGCCTTCTTCGCATACTTGTTGGCCAGACCCTGGGTTTTTTTCGTGTTTGAATCATGCAGTAATGTGGTAACACACTGAAGCAGTCAATTAAACCTGGTTTCGATCAATATTTCAGAGGATAACATCGGTTAGGTCTGGGTTAGGTCTGGGTTATGCCCGCATCTGGCTCATGATTTTGCCTTCTTCGCATACTTGTTGGCCAGATCCTGGGTTTTTTTCGTGTTTGAATCACGTAGTAATGTGGTAATACACTGAAGCAGTCAATTAAACCTGGTTTCGATCAATATTTTAGAGGATAACACCGGTTAGGTCTGGGTTATGCCCGCATCTGGCTTATACTTTCGCCTTTTTCGCAAACTTGTTGGCTAGATCCTGGGTTTTTTTCCGGTTTGAATAACGCAGTAATGTGGTACCACACTCAAGCAGTCAATTAAACCTGGTTTCGATCAATATTTCAGAGGATAACACCGGTTAGGTCTGGGTTAGGTCCGGGATATGCCCGCATCTGGCTCATGATTTTGCCTTCTTCGCATACTTGTTGGCCAGATCCTGGGTTTTTTTCGTGTTTGAATCACGTAGTAATGTGGTAACACACTGAAGCAGTCATTAAACCTGGTTTCGATCAATATTTCAGAGGATAACACCGGTTAGGTCTGGGTTAGGTCTGGGAAATGCGCGCATCTGGCTTATACTTTCGCCTTTTTCGCAAACTTGTTGGCCAGATCCTGGGTATTTTCCGTGTTTGAATCACGTAGTAATGTGGTAACACACTGAAGCAGTCAATTAAACCTGGTTTCGATCAATATTTCAGACGATAACACCGGTTAGGTCTGGGTTAGGTCTGGGAAATGCGCGCATCTGGCTTATACTTTCGCCTTTTTCGCAAACTTGTTGGCCAGATCCTGGGTTTTTCTCGTGTTTGAATCACGTAGTAATGTGGTAATACACTGATGCAGTCAATAAAACCTGGTTTCGATTAATATTTTAGAGGATAACACCGGTGTGGTCTGGGTTAGGTCTGGGTTATGCCCGCATCTGGCTCATGATTTTGCCTTCTTCGCATACTTGTTGGCCAGATCCTGGGTTTTTTTCGTGTTTGAATCACGTAGTAATGTGGTAAACACTGAAGCTGTCAATTAAACCTGGTTTCGATCAATATTTTAGAGGATAACACCGGTTAGGTCTGGGTTAGGTCTGGGATTTGCGCGCATCTGGCTTATACCTTCGCCATTTTCGCAAACTTGTTGGCCAGATCCTGGGTATCTTCCGTGTTTGAATCACGTAGTAATGTGGTAACACACTGAAGCAGTCAATTAAACCTGGTTTCGATCAATATTTCAGAGGATAACACCGGTTAGGTCTGGGTTAGGTCTGGGTTATGCCCGCATCTGGCTCATGATTTTGCCTTCTTCGCATACTTGTTGGCCAGACCCTGGGTTTTTTTCGTGTTTGAATCATGTAGTAATGTGGTAACACACTGAAGCAGTCAATTAAACCTGTTTTCGATCAATATTTCAGAGGATAACACCGGTTAGGTCTGGGTTAGGTCTGGGTTATGCCCGCATCTGGCTCATGATTTTGCCTTCTTCGCATACTTGTTGGCCAGATCCTGGGTTTTTTTCGTGTTTGAATCACGTAGTAATGTGGTAACACACTGAAGCAGTCAATTAAACCTGGTTTCGATCAATATTTCAGAGGATAACACCGGTTAGGTCTGGGTTAGGTCTGGGTTATGCCCGCATCTGGCTCATGATTTTACCTTCTTCGCATACTTGTTGGCCAGATCCTGGGTTTTTTTCGTGTTTGAATCACGTAGTAATGTGGTAACACACTGAAGCAGTCAATTAAACCTGGTTTCGATCAATATTTCAGAGGATAACACCGGTTAGGTCTGGGTTAGGTCTGGGTTATGCCCGCATCTGGCTCATGATTTTGCCTTCTTCGCATACTTGTTGGCCAGATCCTGGGTTTTTTTCGTGTTTGAATCACGTTGTAATGTGGTAACACACTGAAGCAGTCAATTAAACCTGGTTTCGATCAATATTTTAGGGGATATCGCCGGTTAGGTCTGGGTTAGTTCTGGGAAATGCGCGCATCTGGCTTATACTTTCGCCTTCTTCGCATACTTGTTGGCCAGATCCTGGGTATTTCCCGTGTTTGAATCACGTAGTAATGTGGTAACACACTGAAGCAGTCAATTACACCTGGTTTCGATCAATATTTTAGAGGATAACACCGGTTAGGTCTGGGATAGGTCCGGGATATGCCCGCATCTGGCTTATACTTTCGCCTTTTTCGCAAACTTGTTGGCTAGATCCTGGGTTTTTTTCCGGTTTGAATAGCGCAGTAATGTGGTACCACACTGAAGCAGTCAATTAAACCTGGTTTCGATCAATATTTCAGAGGATAACACCGGTTAGGTCTGGGTTAGGTCCGGGATATGCCCGCATCTGGCTCATGATTTTGCCTTCTTCGCATACTTGTTGGCCAGATCCTGGGTTTTTTTCGTGTTTGAATCACGTAGTAATGTGGTAACACACTGAAGCAGTCAATTACACCTGGTTTCGATCAATATTTTAGAGGATAACACCGGTTAGGTCTGGGTTAGGTCTGGGATATGCGCGCATCTGGCTTATACTTTCGCCTTTTTCGCAAACTTGTTGGCCAGATCCTGGATTTTTTCCGTGTTTGAATCACGTAGTAATGTTGTACCACACTGAGGCAGTCAATTAAACCTGGATTCGGACATTATTTTAGAGGATAACACCGGTTAGGTCTGGGTTAGGTCTGGGTTATGCCCGCATCTGGCTCATGATTTTGCCTTCTTCGCAAACTTGTTGGCCAGATCCTGGATTTTTTCCGTGTTTGAATCACGTAGTAATGTTGTACCACACTGAGGCAGTCAATTAAACCTGGATTCGGACATTATTTTAGAGGATAACACCGGTTAGGTCTGGGTTAGGTCTGGGTTATGCCCGCATCTGGCTCATGATTTTGCCTTCTTCGCATACTTGTTGGCCAGATCCTGGGTTTTTTTCGTGTTTGAATCACGTAGTAATGTGGTAACACACTGAAGCAGTCAACTAAACCTGGTTTCGATCAATATTTCAGAGGATAACACCGGTTAGGTCTGGGTTAGGTCTGGGTTATGCCCGCATCTGGCTCATGATTTTGCCTTCTTCGCATACTTGTTGGCCAGATCCTGGGTTTTTTTCGTGTTTGAATCACGTAGTAATGAGGTAATACACTGAAGCAGTCAATTAAACCTGGTTTCGATCAATATTTTAGAGGATAACACCGGTTAGGTCTGGGTTAGGTCTGGGATATGCGCGCATCTGGCTTATACTTTCGCCTTTTTCGCAAACTTGTTGGCCAGATCCTGGATTTTTTCCGTGTTTGAATCACGTAGTAATGTTGTACCACACTGAGGCAGTCAATTAAACCTGGATTCGGACATTATTTTAGAGGATAACACCGGTTAGGTCTGGGTTAGGTCTGGGTTATGCCCGCATCTGGCTCATGATTTTGCCTTCTTCGCATACTTGTTGGCCAGATCCTGGGTTTTTTTCGTGTTTGAATCACGTAGTAATGTGGTAACACACTGAAGCAGTCAATTAAACCTGGTTTCGATCAATATTTCACAGGATAACACCGGTTAGGTCTGGGTTAGGTCTGGGTTATGCCCGCATCTAGCTCATGATTTTGCCTTCTTCGCATACTTGTTGGCCAGATCCTGGGTTTTTTTCGTGTTTGAATCACGTAGTAATGTGGTAATACACTGAAGCAGTCAATTAAACCTGGTTTCGATCAATATTTTAGAGGATAACACCGGTTAGGTCTGGGTTAGGTCTGGGTTATGCCCGCATCTGGCTCATGATTTTGCCTTCTTCGCATACTTGTTGGCCAGATCCTGGGTTTTTTTCGTGTTTGAATCACGTAGTAATGTGGTAACACACTGAAGCAGTCAATTAAACCTGGTTTCGATCAATATTTTAGAGGATAACACCGGTTAGGTCTGGGATAGGTCCGGGATATGCCCGCATCTGGCTTATACTTTCGCCTTTTTCGCAAACTTGTTGGCTAGATCCTGGGTTTTTTTCCGGTTTGAATAACGCAGTAATGTGGTACCACACTGAAGCAGTCAACTAAACCTGGTTTCGATCAATATTTCAGAGGATAACACCGGTTAGGTCTGGGTTAGGTCCGAGATATGCCCGCATCTGGCTCATGATTTTGCCTTCTTCGCATACTTGTTGGCCAGATCCTGGGTTTTTTTCGTGTTTGAATCACGTAGTAATGTGGTAACACACTGAAGCAGTCAATTAAACCTGGTTTCGATCAATATTTTAGGGGATAACACCGGTTAGGTCTGGGTTAGGTCTGGGATTTGCGCGCATCTGGCTTATACTTTCGCCATTTTCGCAAACATGTTGGCCAGATCCTGGGTATTTTCCGTGTTTGAATCACGTAGTAATGTGGTAACACACTGAAGCAGTCAATTAAACCTGGTTTCGATCAATATTTCAGAGGATAACACCGGTTAGGTCTGGGTTAGTTCTGGGTTATGCCCGCATCTGGCTCATGATTTTGCCTTCTTCGCATACTTGTTGGCCAGACCCTGGGTTTTTTTCGTGTTTGAATCATGCAGTAATGTGGTAACACACTGAAGCAGTCAATTAAACCTGGTTTCGATCAATATTTCAGAGGATAACACCGGTTAGGTCTGGGTTAGGTCTGGGTTATGCCCGCATCTGGCTCATGATTTTGCCTTCTTCGCATACTTGTTGGCCAGATCCTGGGTTTTTTTCGTGTTTGAATCACGTAGTAATGTGGTAATACACTGAAGCAGTCAATTAAACCAGGTTTCGATCAATATTTTAGAGGATAACACCGGTTAGGTCTGGGTTATGCCCGCATCTGGCTTATACTTTCGCCTTTTTCGCAAACTTGTTGGCTAGATCCTGGGTTTTTTTCCGGTTTGAATAACACAGTAATGTGGTACCACACTCAAGCAGTCAATTAAACCTGGTTTCGATCAATATTTCAGAGGATAACACCGGTTAGGTCTGGGTTAGGTCCGGGATATGCCCGCATCTGGCTCATGATTTTGCCTTCTTCGCATACTTGTTGGCCAGATCCTGGGTTTTTTTCGTGTTTGAATCACGTAGTAATGTGGTAACACACTGAAGCAGTCATTAAACCTGGTTTCGATCAATATTTCAGAGGATAACACCGGTTAGGTCTGGGTTAGGTCTGGGAAATGCGCGCATCTGGCTTATACTTTCGCCTTTTTCGCAAACTTGTTGGCCAGATCCTGGGTATTTTCCGTGTTTGAATCACGTAGTAATGTGGTAACACACTGAAGCAGTCAATTAAACCTGGTTTCGATCAATATTTCAGACGATAACACCGGTTAGGTCTGGGTTAGGTCTGGGAAATGCGCGCATCTGGCTTATACTTTCGCCTTTTTCGCAAACTTGTTGGCCAGATCCTGGGTTTTTCTCGTGTTTGAATCACGTAGTAATGTGGTAATACACTGATGCAGTCAATAAAACCTGGTTTCGATTAATATTTTAGAGGATAACACCGGTTTGGTCTGGGTTAGGTCTGGGTTATGCCCGCATCTGGCTCATGATTTTGCCTTCTTCGCATACTTGTTGGCCAGATCCTGGGTTTTTTTCGTGTTTGAATCACGTAGTAATGTGGTAAACACTGAAGCTGTCAATTAAACCTGGTTTCGATCAATATTTTAGAGGATAACACCGGTTAGGTCTGGGTTAGGTCTGGGATTTGCGCGCATCTGGCTTATACCTTCGCCATTTTCGCAAACTTGTTGGCCAGATCCTGGGTATCTTCCGTGTTTGAATCACGTAGTAATGTGGTAACACACTGAAGCAGTCAATTAAACCAGGTTTCGATCAATATTTCAGAGGATAACACCGGTTAGGTCTGGGTTAGGTATGGGTTATGCCCGCATCTGGCTCATGATTTTGCCTTCTTCGCATACTTGTTGGCCAGACCCTGGGTTTTTTTCGTGTTTGAATCATGTAGTAATGTGGTAACACACTGAAGCAGTCAATTAAACCTGTTTTCGATCAATATTTCAGAGGATAACACCGGTCAGGTCTGGGTTAGGTCTGGGTTATGCCCGCATCTGGCTCATGATTTTGCCTTCTTCGCATACTTGTTGGCCAGATCCTGGGTTTTTTTCGTGTTTGAATCACGTAGTAATGTGGTAATACCCTGAAGCAGTCAATAAAACCTGGTTTCGATCAATATTTTAGAGGATAACACCGGTTAGGTCTGGGTTAGGTCTGGGCTATGCCTGCATCTGGCTCATGATTTTGCCTTCTTCGCATACTTGTTGGCCAGATCCTGGGATTTTTTCATGTTTGAATCACGTAGTAATGTGGTAGCACACTGAAGCAGTCAATTAAACCTGGTTTCGATCAACATTTTAGAGGATAACACCGGTTAGGTCTGGGATAGGTCCGGGATATGCCCGCATCTGGCTTATACTTTCGCCTTTTTCGCAAACTTGTTGGCTAGATCCTGGGTTTTTTTCCGGTTTGAATAACGCAGTAATGTGGTACCACACTGAAGCAGTCAATTAAACCTGGTTTCGATCAATATTTCAGAGGATAACACCGGTTAGGTCTGGGTTAGGTCCGGGATATGCCCGCATCTGGCTCATGATTTTGCCTTCTTCGCATACTTGTTGGCCAGATCCTGGGTTTTTTTCGTGTTTGAATCACGTAGTAATGTGGTAACACACTGAAGCAGTCAATTAAACCTGGTTTCGATCAATATTTCACAGGATAACACCGGTTAGGTCTGGGTTAGGTCTGGGTTATGCCCGCATCTAGCTCATGATTTTGCCTTCTTCGCATACTTGTTGGCCAGATCCTGGGTTTTTTTCGTGTTTGAATCACGTAGTAATGTGGTAACACACTGAAGCAGTCAATTAAACCTGGTTTCGATCAATATTTCAGAGGATAACACCGGTTAGGTCTGGGTTAGGTCTGGGTTATGCCCGCATCTGGCTCATGATTTTGCCTTCTTCGCATACTTGTTGGCCAGATCCTGGGTTTTTTTCGTGTTTGAATCACGTAGTAATGTGGTAACACACTGAAGCAGTCAATTAAACCTGGTTTCGATCAATATTTCAGAGGATAACACCGGTTAGGTCTGGGTTAGGTCTGGGTTATGCCCGCATCTGGCTCATGATTTTACCTTCTTCGCATACTTGTTGGCCAGATCCTGGGTTTTTTTCGTGTTTGAATCACGTAGTAATGTGGTAATACACTGAAGCAGTCAATAAAACCTGGTTTCGATCAATATTTTAGAGGATAACACCGGTTAGGTCTGGGTTAGGTCTGGGTTATGCCCGCATCTGGCTCATGATTTTGCCTTCTTCGCATACTTGTTGGCCAGATCCTGGGTTTTTTTCGTGTTTGAATCACGTAGTAATGTGGTAACACACTGAAGCAGTCAATTAAACCTGGTTTCGATCAACATTTTAGAGGATAACACCGGTTAGGTCTGGGATAGGTGCGGGATATGCCCGCATCTGGCTTATACTTTCGCCTTTTTCGCAAACTTGTTGGCTAGATCCTGGGTTTTTTTCCGGTTTGAATAACGCAGTAATGTGGTACCACACTGAAGCAGTCAATTAAACCTGGTTTCGATCAATATTTCAGAGGATAACACCGGTTAGGTCTGGGTTAGGTCCGGGATATGCCCGCATCTGGCTCATGATTTTGCCTTCTTCGCATACTTGTTGGCCAGATCCTGGGTTTTTTTCGTGTTTGAATCACGTAGTAATGTGGTAACACACTGAAGCAGTCAATTAAACCTGGTTTCGATCAATAATTTAGAGGATAACACCGGTTAGGTCTGGGTTAGGTCTGGGATATGCGCGCATCTGGCTTATACTTTCGCCTTTTTCGCAAACTTGTTGGCCAGATCCTGGATTTTGCCCGTGTTTGAATCACGTAGTAATGTTGTACCACACTGAGGCAGTCAATTAAACCTGGATTCGGACATTATTTTAGAGGATAACACCGGTTAGGTCTGGGTTAGGTCTGGGTTATGCCCGCATCTGACTCATGATTTTGTCTTCTTCGCATACTTGTTGGCCAGATCCTGGGTTTTTTTCGTGTTTGAATCATGTAGTAATGTGGTAACACACTGAAGCAGTCAATTAAACCTGGTTTCGATCAATATTTTAGAGGATAACGCCGGTTAGGTCTGGGTTAGGTCTGGGAAATGCGCGCATCTGGCTTATACTTTCGCCTTCTTCGCATACTTGTTGGTCAGATCCTGGGGTTTTTTCGTGTTTGAATCACGTAGGAATGTGGTAACACACTGAAGCAGTCAATTAAACCTGGTTTCGATCAATATTTTAGAGGATAACACCGGTTAGGTCTGGGTTAGGTCCGGGATATGCGCGCATCTGGCTTATACTTTCGCCTTTTTCGCAAACTTGTTGGCCAGATCCTGGATTTTTTCCGTGTTTGAATCACGTAGTAATGTTGTACCACACTGAGGCACTCAATTAAACCTGGATTCGGACATTATTTTAGAGGATAACACCGGTTAGGTCTGGGTTAGGTCTGGGTTATGCCCGCATCTGGCTCATGATTTTGCCTTCTTCGCATACTTGTTGGCCAGATCCTGGGGTTTTTTCGTGTTTGAATCACGTAGTAATGTGGTAACACACTGAAGCAGTCAATTAAACCTGGTTTCGATCAATATTTTAGAGGATAACGCCGGTTAGGTTTGGGTTAGGTCTGGGAAATGCGCGCATCTGGCTTATACTTTCGCCTTCTTCGCATACTTGTTGGTCAGATCCTGGGTTTTGTTCGTGTTTGAATCACGTAGGAATGTGGTAACACACTTTAGCAGTCAATTAAACCTGGTTTCGATCAATATTTTAGAGGATAACACCGGTTAGGTCTGGGTTAGGTCCGGGATATGCCCGCATCTGGCTCATGATTTTGCCTTCTTCGCATACTTGTTGGCCAGATCCTGGGTTTTTTTCGTGTTTGAATCACGTAGTAATGTGGTAACACACTGAAGCTGTCAATTAAACCTGGTTTCGATCAATATTTTAGAGGATAACACCGGTTAGGTCTGGGTTAGGTCTGGGTTATGCCCGCATCTGGCTCATGATTTTGCCTTCTTCGCATACTTGTTGGCCAGATCCTGGGTTTTTTTCGTGTTTGAATCACGTAGTAATGTGGTAATACACTGAAGCAGTCAATTAAACCTGGTTTCGATCAATATTTCAGAGGATAACAACGGTTAGGTCTGGGTTAGGTCCGGGATATGCCCGCATCTGGCTCATGATTTTGCCTTCTTCGCATACTTGTTGGCCAGATCCTGGGTTTTTTTCGTGTTTGAATCACGTAGTAATGTGGTAACACACTGAAGCTGTCAATTAAACCTGGTTTCGATCAATATTTTAGAGGATAACACCGGTTAGGTCTGGGTTAGGTCTGGGATATGCCCGCATCTGGCTCATGATTTTGCCTTCTTCGCAAACTTGTTGGCCAGATCCTGGGTCTTTTCCGTGTTTGAAACACGTAGTAATGTGGTAACACACTGAAGCAGTCAAATAAACCTGGTTTCGATCAATATTTCAGAGTATAACACCGGTTAGGTCTGGGTAAGGTCTGGGATATGCGCACATCTGGCTTATACTTTCGCCTTTTTCGCAAACTTGTTGGCCAGGTCCTGGGTATTTTCCGTGTTGGAACACGTAGTAATGTGGTAACACACTGAAGCAGTCAATTAAACCTGGTTTCGATCAATATTTCAGAGGATAACACCGGTTAGGTCTGGGTTATGCCCGCATCTGGCTCATGATTTTGCCTTCTTCGCATACTTGTTGGCCAGATCCTGGGTTTTTTTCGTGTTCGAATCACGTAGTAATGTGGTAATACACTGAAGCAGTCAATTAAACCTGGTTTCGATCAACATTTCAGAGGATAACACCGGTTAGGTCTGGGTTAGGTCTGGGTTATGCCCGCATCTGGCTCATGATTTTGCATTCTTCGCATACTTGTTGGCCAGATCCTGGGTTTTTTTCGTGTTTGAATCACGTAGTAATGTGGTAATACACTGAAGCAGTCATTTAAACCTGGTTTCGATCAATATTTTAGAGGATAACACCGGTTAGGTCTGGGTTAGGTCTGGGAAATGCGCGCATCTGGTTTATACTTTCGCCTTTTTCGCAAACTTGTTGGCCAGATGCTGCGTTTTTTTCGTGTTTGAATCACGTAGTAATGTGGTAACACACTGAAGCAGTCAATTAAACCTGGTTTCGATCAATATTTTAGAGGATAACACCGGTTAGGTCTGGGTTAGGTCTGGGTTATGCCCGCATCTGGCTCATGATTTTGCCTTCTTCGCATACTTGTTGGCCAGATCCTGGGTTTTTTTCGTGTTTGAATCACGTAGTAATGTGGTAATACACTGAAGCAGTCAATTAAACCTGGTTTCGATCAATATTTCAGAGGATAACAACGGTTAGGTCTGGGTTAGGTCCGGGATATGCCCGCATCTGGCTCATGATTTTGCCTTCTTCGCATACTTGTTGGCCAGATCCTGGGTTTTTTTCGTGTTTGAATCACGTAGTAATGTGGTAACACACTGAAGCTGTCAATTAAACCTGGTTTCGATCAATATTTTAGAGGATAACACCGGTTAGGTCTGGGTTAGGTCTGGGATATGCCCGCATCTGGCTCATGATTTTGCCTTCTTCGCAAACTTGTTGGCCAGATCCTGGGTCTTTTCCGTGTTTGAAACACGTAGTAATGTGGTAACACACTGAAGCAGTCAAATAAACCTGGTTTCGATCAATATTTCAGAGTATAACACCGGTTAGGTCTGGGTAAGGTCTGGGATATGCGCACATCTGGCTTATACTTTCGCCTTTTTCGCAAACTTGTTGGCCAGGTCCTGGGTATTTTCCGTGTTGGAACACGTAGTAATGTGGTAACACACTGAAGCAGTCAATTAAACCTGGTTTCGATCAATATTTCAGAGGATAACACCGGTTAGGTCTGGGTTATGCCCGCATCTGGCTCATGATTTTGCCTTCTTCGCATACTTGTTGGCCAGATCCTGGGTTTTTTTCGTGTTCGAATCACGTAGTAATGTGGTAATACACTGAAGCAGTCAATTAAACCTGGTTTCGATCAACATTTCAGAGGATAACACCGGTTAGGTCTGGGTTAGGTCTGGGTTATGCCCGCATCTGGCTCATGATTTTGCATTCTTCGCATACTTGTTGGCCAGATCCTGGGTTTTTTTCGTGTTTGAATCACGTAGTAATGTGGTAATACACTGAAGCAGTCATTTAAACCTGGTTTCGATCAATATTTTAGAGGATAACACCGGTTAGGTCTGGGTTAGGTCTGGGAAATGCGCGCATCTGGTTTATACTTTCGCCTTTTTCGCAAACTTGTTGGCCAGATGCTGCGTTTTTTTCGTGTTTGAATCACGTAGTAATGTGGTAACACACTGAAGCAGTCAATTAAACCTGGTTTCGATCAATATTTTAGAGGATAACACCGGTTAGGTCTGGGTTAGGTCTGGGATATGCCCGCATCTGGCTCATGATTTTGCCTTCTTCGCAAACTTGTTGGCCAGATCCTGGGTCTTTTCCGTGTTTGAATCACGTAGTAATGTGGTAACACACTGAAGCAGTCAAATAAACCTGGTTTCGATCAATATTTCAGAGTATAACACCGGTTAGGTCTGGGTAAGGTCTGGGATATGCGCACATCTGGCTTATACTTTCGCCTTTTTCGCAAACTTGTTGGCCAGGTCCTGGGTATTTTCCGTGTTGGAACACGTAGTCATGTGGTAACACACTGAAGCAGTCAATTAAACCTGGTTTCGATCAATATTTCAGAGGATAACACCGGTTAGGTCTGGGTTATGCCCGCATCTGGCTCATGATTTTGCCTTCTTCGCATACTTGTTGGCCAGATCCTGGGTTTTTTTCGTGTTTGAATCACGTAGTAATGTGGTAACACACTGAAGCTGTCAATTAAACCTGGTTTCGATCAATATTTTAGAGGATAACACCGGTTAGGTCTGGGTTAGGTCTGGGATATGCCCGCATCTGGCTCATGATTTTGCCTTCTTCGCAAACTTGTTGGCCAGATCCTGGGTCTTTTCCGTGTTTGAAACACGTAGTAATGTGGTAACACACTGAAGCAGTCAAATAAACCTGGTTTCGATCAATATTTCAGAGTATAACACCGGTTAGGTCTGGGTAAGGTCTGGGATATGCGCACATCTGGCTTATACTTTCGCCTTTTTCGCAAACTTGTTGGCCAGGTCCTGGGTATTTTCCGTGTTGGAACACGTAGTAATGTGGTAACACACTGAAGCAGTCAATTAAACCTGGTTTCGATCAATATTTCAGAGGATAACACCGGTTAGGTCTGGGTTATGCCCGCATCTGGCTCATGATTTTGCCTTCTTCGCATACTTGTTGGCCAGATCCTGGGTTTTTTTCGTGTTCGAATCACGTAGTAATGTGGTAATACACTGAAGCAGTCAATTAAACCTGGTTTCGATCAACATTTCAGAGGATAACACCGGTTAGGTCTGGGTTAGGTCTGGGTTATGCCCGCATCTGGCTCATGATTTTGTATTCTTCGCATACTTGTTGGCCAGATCCTGGGTTTTTTTCGTGTTTGAATCACGTAGTAATGTGGTAATACACTGAAGCAGTCATTTAAACCTGGTTTCGATCAATATTTTAGAGGATAACACCGGTTAGGTCTGGGTTAGGTCTGGGAAATGCGCGCATCTGGTTTATACTTTCGCCTTTTTCGCAAACTTGTTGGCCAGATGCTGCGTTTTTTTCGTGTTTGAATCACGTAGTAATGTGGTAACACACTGAAGCAGTCAATTAAACCTGGTTTCGATCAATATTTTAGAGGATAACACCGGTTAGGTCTGGGTTAGGTCTGGGTTATGCCCGCATCTGGCTCATGATTTTGCCTTCTTCGCATACTTGTTGGCCAGATCCTGGGTTTTTTTCGTGTTTGAATCACGTAGTAATGAGGTAATACACTGAAGCAGTCAATTAAACCTGGTTTCGATCAATATTTTAGAGGATAACACCGGTTAGGTCTGGGTTAGGTCTGGGATATGCGCGCATCTGGCTTATACTTTCGCCTTTTTCGCAAACTTGTTGGCCAGATCCTGGATTTTTTCCGTGTTTGAATCACGTAGTAATGTTGTACCTCACTGAGGCAGTCAATTAAACCTGGATTCGGACATTATTTTAGAGGATAACACCGGTTAGGTCTGGGTTAGGTCTGGGTTATGCCCGCATCTGGCTCATGATTTTGCCTTCTTCGCATACTTGTTGGCCAGATCCTGGGTTTTTTTCGTGTTTGAATCACGTAGTAATGTGGTAACACACTGAAGCAGTCAATTAAACCTGGTTTCGATCAATATTTCAGAGGATAACACCGGTTAGGTCTGGGTTAGGTCTGGGTTATGCCCGCATCTGGCTCATGATTTTGCCTTCTTCGCATACTTGTTGGCCAGATCCTGGGTTTTTTTCGTGTTTGAATCACGTTGTAATGTGGTAACACACTGAAGCAGTCAATTAAACCTGGTTTCGATCAATATTTTAGGGGATATCGCCGGTTAGGTCTGGGTTAGGTCTGGGAAATGCGCGCATCTGGCTTATACTTTCGCCTTCTTCGCATACTTGTTGGCCAGAGACTGGGTATTTCCCGTGTTTGAATCACGTAGTAATGTGGTAACACACTGAAGCAGTCAATTAAACCTGGTTTCGATCAATATTTTAGAGGATAACACCGGTTAGGTCTGGGTTAGGTCTGGGATTTGCGCGCATCTGGCTTATATCTTCGCCTTTTTCGCAAACTTGTTGGCCAGATCCTGGGTATTTTCCGTGTTTGAATCACGTAGTAATGTGGTAACACACTGAAGCAGTCAATTAAACCTGGTTTCGATCAATATTTCAGAGGATAACACCGGTTAGGTCTGGGTTAGGTCTGGGTTATGCCCGCATCTGGCTCATGATTTTGCCTTCTTCGCATACTTGTTGGCCAGATCCTGGGTTTTTTTCGTGTTTGAATCACGTAGTAATGTGGTAACACACTGAAGCAGTCAATTAAACCTGGTTTCGATCAATATTTCAGAGGATAACACCGGTTAGGTCTGGGTTAGGTCTGGGTTATGCCCGCATCTGGCTCATGATTTTACCTTCTTCGCATACTTGTTGGCCAGATCCTGGGTTTTTTTCGTGTTTGAATCACGTAGTAATGTGGTAACACACTGAAGCAGTCAATTAAACCTGGTTTCGATCAATATTTCAGAGGATAACACCGGTTAGGTCTGGGTTAGGTCTGGGTTATGCCCGCATCTGGCTCATGATTTTGCCTTCTTCGCATACTTGTTGGCCAGATCCTGGGTTTTTTTTCGTGTTTGAATCACGTAGTAATGTGGTAACACACTGAAGCAGTCAATTACACCTGGTTTCGATCAATATTTTAGAGGATAACACCGGTTAGGTCTGGGTTAGGTCTGGGATATGCGCGCATCTGGCTTATACTTTCGCCTTTTTCGCAAACTTGTTGGCCAGATCCTGGATTTTTTCCGTGTTTGAATCACGTAGTAATGTTGTACCACACTGAGGCAGTCAATTAAACCTGGATTCGGACATTATTTTAGAGGATAACACCGGTTAGGTCTGGGTTATGCCCGCATCTGGCTCATGATTTTGCCTTCTTCGCATACTTGTTGGCCAGATCCTGGGTTTTTTTCGTGTTTGAATCACGTAGTAATGTGGTAACACACTGAAGCAGTCAATTAAACCTGGTTTCGATCAATATTTCAGAGGATAACACCGGTTAGGTCTGGGTTAGGTCTGGGTTATGCCCGCATCTGGCTCATGATTTTGCCTTCTTCGCATACTTGTTGGCCAGATCCTGGGTTTTTTTCGTGTTTGAATCACGTTGTAATGTGGTAACACACTGAAGCAGTCAATTAAACCTGGTTTCGATCAATATTTTAGGGGATATCGCCGGTTAGGTCTGGGTTAGTTCTGGGAAATGCGCGCATCTGGCTTATACTTTCGCCTTCTTCGCATACTTGTTGGCCAGATCCTGGGTATTTCCCGTGTTTGAATCACGTAGTAATGTGGTAACACACTGAAGCAGTCAATTAAACCTGGTTTCGATCAATATTTTAGAGGATAACACCGGTTAGGTCTGGGTTAGGTCTGGGATTTACGCGCATCTGGCTTATACCTTCGCCTTTTTCGCAAACTTGTTGGCCAGATCCTGGGTATTTTCCGTGTTTGAATCACGTAGTAATGTGGTAACACACTGAAGCAGTCAATTAAACCTGGTTTCGATCAATATTTCAGAGGATAACACCGGTTAGGTCTGGGTTAGGTCTGGGTTATGCCCGCATCTGGCTCATGATTTTGCCTTCTTCGCATACTTGTTGGCCAGATCCTGGGTTTTTTTCGTGTTTGAATCACGTAGTAATGTGGTAACACACTGAAGCAGTCAATTAAACCTGGTTTCGATCAATATTTCAGAGGATAACACCGGTTAGGTCTGGGTTAGGTCTGGGTTATGCCCGCATCTGGCTCATGATTTTACCTTCTTCGCATACTTGTTGGCCAGATCCTGGGTTTTTTTCGTGTTTGAATCACGTAGTAATGTGGTAATACACTGAAGCAGTCAATAAAACCTGGTTTCGATCAATATTTTAGAGGATAACACCGGTTAGGTCTGGGTTAGGTCTGGGTTATGCCCGCATCTGGCTCATGATTTTGCCTTCTTCGCATACTTGTTGGTCAGATCCTGGGTTTTTTTCGTGTTTGAATCACGTAGTAATGTGGTAACACACTGAAGCAGTCAATTAAACCTGGTTTCGATCAATATTTTAGAGGATAACACCGGTTAGGTCTGGGATAGGTGCGGGATATGCCCGTATCTGGCTTATACTTTCGCCTTTTTCGCAAACTTGTTGGCTAGATCCTGGGTTTTTTTCCGGTTTGAATAACGCAGTAATGTGGTACCACACTGAAGCAGTCAATTAAACCTGGTTTCGATCAATATTTCAGAGGATAACACCGGTTAGGTCTGGGTTAGGTCCGGGATATGCCCGCATCTGGCTCATGATTTTGCCTTCTTCGCATACTTGTTGGCCAGATCCTGGGTTTTTTTCGTGTTTGAATCACGTAGTAATGTGGTAACACACTGAAGCAGTCAATTAAACCTGGTTTCGATCAATAATTTAGAGGATAACACCGGTTAGGTCTGGGTTAGGTCTGGGATATGCGCGCATCTGGCTTATACTTTCGCCTTTTTCGCAAACTTGTTGGCCAGATCCTGGATTTTGCCCGTGTTTGAATCACGTAGTAATGTTGTACCACACTGAGGCAGTCAATTAAACCTGGATTCGGACATTATTTTACAGGATAACACCGGTTAGGTCTGGGTTAGGTCTGGGTTATGCCCGCATCTGACTCATGATTTTGTCTTCTTCGCATACTTGTTGGCCAGATCCTGGGTTTTTTTCGTGTTTGAATCATGTAGTAATGTGGTAACACACTGAAGCAGTCAATTAAACCTGGTTTCGATCAATATTTTAGAGGATAACGCCGGTTAGGTCTGGGTTAGGTCTGGGAAATGCGCGCATCTGGCTTATACTTTCGCCTTCTTCGCATACTTGTTGGTCAGATCCTGGGGTTTTTTCGTGTTTGAATCACGTAGGAATGTGGTAACACACTGAAGCAGTCAATTAAACCTGGTTTCGATCAATATTTCAGAGGATAACACCGGTTAGGTCTGGGTTAGGTCTGGGTTATGCCCGCATCTGGCTTATACTTTCGCCTTTTTCGCAAACTTGTTGGCCAGATCCTGGATTTTTTCCGTGTTTGAATCACGTAGTAATGTTGTACCACACTGAGGCACTCAATTAAACCTGGATTCGGACATTATTTTAGAGGATAACACCGGTTAGGTCTGGGTTAGGTCTGGGTTATGCCCGCATCTGGCTCATGATTTTGCCTTCTTCGCATACTTGTTGGCCAGATCCTGGGTTTTTTTCGTGTTTGAATCACGTAGTAATGTGGTAACACACTGAAGCAGTCAATTAAACCTGGTTTCGATCAATATTTTAGAGGATAACGCCGGTTAGGTGTGGGTTAGGTCTGGGAAATGCGCGCATCTGGCTTATACTTTCGCCTTCTTCGCATACTTGTTGGTCAGATCCTGGGTTTTGTTCGTGTTTGAATCACGTAGGAATGTGGTAACACACTTTAGCAGTCAATTAAACCTGGTTTCGATCAATATTTTAGAGGATAACACCGGTTAGGTCTGGGTTAGGTCCGGGATATGCCCGCATCTGGCTCATGATTTTGCCTTCTTCGCATACTTGTTGGCCAGATCCTGGGTTTTTTTCGTGTTTGAATCACGTAGTAATGTGGTAACACACTGAAGCTGTCAATTAAACCTGGTTTCGATCAATATTTTAGAGGATAACACCGGTTAGGTCTGGGTTAGGTCTGGGTTATGCCCGCATCTGGCTCATGATTTTGCCTTCTTCGCATAC
The DNA here is from genome assembly GCF_051014445.1 of Colletes latitarsis. NCBI lineage: Eukaryota > Metazoa > Arthropoda > Insecta > Hymenoptera > Colletidae > Colletes > Colletes latitarsis. The sequence continues at coordinate 1,332,634 of NC_135145.1, read as the reverse complement.
TTGTTGGCCAGATCCTGGGTTTTTTTCGTGTTTGAATCACGTAGTAATGTGGTAATACACTGAAGCAGTCAATTAAACCTGGTTTCGATCAATATTTCAGAGGATAACAACGGTTAGGTCTGGGTTAGGTCCGGGATATGCCCGCATCTGGCTCATGATTTTGCCTTCTTCGCATACTTGTTGGCCAGATCCTGGGTTTTTTTCGTGTTTGAATCACGTAGTAATGTGGTAACACACTGAAGCTGTCAATTAAACCTGGTTTCGATCAATATTTTAGAGGATAACACCGGTTAGGTCTGGGTTAGGTCTGGGATATGCCCGCATCTGGCTCATGATTTTGCCTTCTTCGCAAACTTGTTGGCCAGATCCTGGGTCTTTTCCGTGTTTGAAACACGTAGTAATGTGGTAACACACTGAAGCAGTCAAATAAACCTGGTTTCGATCAATATTTCAGAGTATAACGCCGGTTAGGTCTGGGTAAGGTCTGGGATATGCGCACATCTGGCTTATACTTTCGCCTTTTTCGCAAACTTGTTGGCCAGGTCCTGGGTATTTTCCGTGTTGGAACACGTAGTAATGTGGTAACACACTGAAGCAGTCAATTAAACCTGGTTTCGATCAATATTTCAGAGGATAACACCGGTTAGGTCTGGGTTATGCCCGCATCTGGCTCATGATTTTGCCTTCTTCGCATACTTGTTGGCCAGATCCTGGGTTTTTTTCGTGTTTGAAACACGTAGTAATGTGGTAACACACTGAAGCAGTCAAATAAACCTGGTTTCGATCAATATTTCAGAGTATAACACCGGTTAGGTCTGGGTAAGGTCTGGGATATGCGCACATCTGGCTTATACTTTCGCCTTTTTCGCAAACTTGTTGGCCAGGTCCTGGGTATTTTCCGTGTTGGAACACGTAGTAATGTGGTAACACACTGAAGCAGTCAATTAAACCTGGTTTCGATCAACATTTCAGAGGATAACACCGGTTAGGTCTGGGTTAGGTCTGGGTTATGCCCGCATCTGGCTCATGATTTTGCATTCTTCGCATACTTGTTAGCCAGATCCTGGGTTTTTTTCGTGTTTGAATCACGTAGTAATGTGGTAATACACTGAAGCAGTCATTTAAACCTGGTTTCGATCAATATTTTAGAGGATAACACCGGTTAGGTCTGGGTTAGGTCTGGGAAATGCGCGCATCTGGTTTATACTTTCGCCTTTTTCGCAAACTTGTTGGCCAGATGCTGCGTTTTTTTCGTGTTTGAATCACGTAGTAATGTGGTAACACACTGAAGCAGTCAATTAAACCTGGTTTCGATGAATATTTTAGAGGATAACACCGGTTAGGTCTGGGTTAGGTCTGGGTTATGCCCGCATCTGGCTCATGATTTTGCCTTCTTCGCATACTTGTTGGCCAGATCCTGGGTTTTTTTCGTGTTTGAATCACGTAGTAATGAGGTAATACACTGAAGCAGTCAATTAAACCTGGTTTCGATCAATATTTTAGAGGATAACACCGGTTAGGTCTGGGTTAGGTCTGGGATATGCGCGCATCTGGCTTATACTTTCGCCTTTTTCGCAAACTTGTTGGCCAGATCCTGGATTTTTTCCGTGTTTGAATCACGTAGTAATGTTGTACCTCACTGAGGCAGTCAATTAAACCTGGATTCGGACATTATTTTAGAGGATAACACCGGTTAGGTCTGGGTTAGGTCTGGGTTATGCCCGCATCTGGCTCATGATTTTGCCTTCTTCGCATACTTGTTGGCCAGATCCTGGGTTTTTTTCGTGTTTGAATCACGTAGTAATGTGGTAACACACTGAAGCAGTCAATTAAACCTGGTTTCGATCAATATTTCAGAGGATAACACCGGTTAGGTCTGGGTTAGGTCTGGGTTATGCCCGCATCTGGCTCATGATTTTGCCTTCTTCGCATACTTGTTGGCCAGATCCTGGGTTTTTTTCGTGTTTGAATCACGTTGTAATGTGGTAACACACTGAAGCAGTCAATTAAACCTGGTTTCGATCAATATTTTAGGGGATATCGCCGGTTAGGTCTGGGTTAGGTCTGGGAAATGCGCGCATCTGGCTTATACTTTCGCCTTCTTCGCATACTTGTTGGCCAGAGACTGGGTATTTCCCGTGTTTGAATCACGTAGTAATGTGGTAACACACTGAAGCAGTCAGTTAAACCTGGTTTCGATCAATATTTTAGAGGATAACACCGGTTAGGTCTGGGTTAGGTCTGGGATTTGCGCGCATCTGGCTTATACCTTCGCCTTTTTCGCAAACTTGTTGGCCAGATCCTGGGTATTTTCCGTGTTTGAATCACGTAGTAATGTGGTAACACACTGAAGCAGTCAATTAAACCTGGTTTCGATCAATATTTCAGAGGATAACACCGGTTAGGTCTGGGTTAGGTCTGGGTTATGCCCGCATCTGGCTCATGATTTTGCCTTCTTCGCATACTTGTTGGCCAGATCCTGGGTTTTTTTCGTGTTTGAATCACGTAGTAATGTGGTAACACACTGAAGCAGTCAATTAAACCTGGTTTCGATCAATATTTCAGAGGATAACACCGGTTAGGTCTGGGTTAGGTCTGGGTTATGCCCGCATCTGGCTCATGATTTTACCTTCTTCGCATACTTGTTGGCCAGATCCTGGGTTTTTTTCGTGTTTGAATCACGTAGTAATGTGGTAATACACTGAAGCAGTCAATAAAACCTGGTTTCGATCAATATTTTAGAGGATAACACCGGTTAGGTCTGGGTTAGGTCTGGGTTATGCCCGCATCTGGCTCATGATTTTGCCTTCTTCGCATACTTGTTGGCCAGATCCTGGGTTTTTTTCGTGTTTGAATCACGTAGTAATGTGGTAACACACTGAAGCAGTCAATTAAACCTGGTTTCGATCAATATTTTAGAGGATAACACCGGTTAGGTCTGGGATAGGTGCGGGATATGCCCGCATCTGGCTTATACTTTCGCCTTTTTCGCAAACTTGTTGGCTAGATCCTGGGTTTTTTTCCGGTTTGAATAACGCAGTAATGTGGTACCACACTGAAGCAGTCAATTAAACCTGGTTTCGATCAATATTTCAGAGGACAACACCGGTTAGGTCTGGGTTAGGTCCGGGATATGCCCGCATCTGGCTCATGATTTTGCCTTCTTCGCATACTTGTTGGCCAGATCCTGGGTTTTTTTCGTGTTTGAATCACGTAGTAATGTGGTAACACACTGAAGCAGTCAATTAAACCTGGTTTCGATCAATAATTTAGAGGATAACACCGGTTAGGTCTGGGTTAGGTCTGGGATATGCGCGCATCTGGCTTATACTTTCGCCTTTTTCGCAAACTTGTTGGCCAGATCCTGGATTTTGCCCGTGTTTGAATCACGTAGTAATGTTGTACCACACTGAGGCAGTCAATTAAACCTGGATTCGGACATTATTTTAGAGGATAACACCGGTTAGGTCTGGGTTAGGTCTGGGTTATGCCCGCATCTGACTCATGATTTTGTCTTCTTCGCATACTTGTTGGTCAGATCCTGGGGTTTTTTCGTGTTTGAATCACGTAGGAATGTGGTAACACACTGAAGCAGTCAATTAAACCTGGTTTCGATCAATATTTTAGAGGATAACACCGGTTAGGTCTGGGTTAGGTCCGGGATATGCGCGCATCTGGCTTATACTTTCGCCTTTTTCGCAAACTTGTTGGCCAGATCCTGGATTTTTTCCGTGTTTGAATCACGTAGTATAGTTGTACCACACTGAGGCACTCAATTAAACCTGGATTCGGACATTATTTTAGAGGATAACACCGGTTAGGTCTGGGTTAGGTCTGGGTTATGCCCGCATCTGGCTCATGATTTTGCCTTCTTCGCATACTTGTTGGCCAGATCCTGGGTTTTTTTCGTGTTTGAATCACGTAGTAATGTGGTAATACACTGAAGCAGTCAATTAAACCTGGTTTCGATCAATATTTCAGAGGATAACAACGGTTAGGTCTGGGTTAGGTCCGGGATATGCCCGCATCTGGCTCATGATTTTGCCTTCTTCGCATACTTGTTGGCCAGATCCTGGGTTTTTTTCGTGTTTGAATCACGTAGTAATGTGGTAACACACTGAAGCTGTCAATTAAACCTGGTTTCGATCAATATTTTAGAGGATAACACCGGTTAGGTCTGGGTTAGGTCTGGGATATGCCCGCATCTGGCTCATGATTTTGCCTTCTTCGCAAACTTGTTGGCCAGATCCTGGGTCTTTTCCGTGTATGAAACACGTAGTAATGTGGTAACACACTGAAGCAGTCAAATAAACCTGGTTTCGATCAATATTTCAGAGTATAACACCGGTTAGGTCTGGGTAAGGTCTGGGATATGCGCACATCTGGCTTATACTTTCGCCTTTTTCGCAAACTTGTTGGCCAGGTCCTGGGTATTTTCCGTGTTGGAACACGTAGTAATGTGGTAACACACTGAAGCAGTCAATTAAACCTGGTTTCGATCAATATTTCAGAGGATAACACCGGTTAGGTCTGGGTTAGGTCTGGGTTATGCCCGCATCTGGCTCATGATTTTGCCTTCTTCGCATACTTGTTGGCCAGATCCTGGGTTTTTTTCGTGTTCGAATCACGTAGTAATGTGGTAATACACTGAAGCAGTCAATTAAACCTGGTTTCGATCAACATTTCAGAGGATAACACCGGTTAGGTCTGGGTTAGGTCTGGGTTATGCCCGCATCTGGCTCATGATTTTGCATTCTTCGCATACTTGTTGGCCAGATCCTGGGTTTTTTTCGTGTTTGCATCACGTAGTAATGTGGTAATACACTGAAGCAGTCATTTAAACCTGGTTTCGATCAATATTTTAGAGGATAACACCGGTTAGGTCTGGGTTAGGTCTGGGAAATGCGCGCATCTGGTTTATACTTTCGCCTTTTTCGCAAACTTGTTGGCCAGATGCTGCGTTTTTTTCGTGTTTGAATCACGTAGTAATGTGGTAACACACTGAAGCAGTCAATTAAACCTGGTTTCGATCAATATTTTAGAGGATAACACCGGTTAGGTCTGGGTTAGGTCTGGGTTATGCCCGCATCTGGCTCATGATTTTGCCTTCTTCGCATACTTGTTGGCCAGATCCTGGGTTTTTTTCGTGTTTGAATCACGTAGTAATGAGGTAATACACTGAAGCAGTCAATTAAACCTGGTTTCGATCAATATTTTAGAGGATAACGCCGGTTAGGTCTGGGTTAGGTCTGGGATATGCGCGCATCTGGGTTATACTTTCGCCTTTTTCGCAAACTTGTTGGCCAGATCCTGGATTTTTTCCGTGTTTGAATCACGTAGTAATGTTGTACCTCACTGAGGCAGTCAATTAAACCTGGATTCGATCAATATTTCAGAGGATAACACCGGTTAGGTCTGGGTTAGGTCTGGGTTATGCCCGCATCTGGCTCATGATTTTGCCTTCTTCGCATACTTGTTGGCCAGATCCTGGGTTTTTTTCGTGTTTGAATCACGTTGTAATGTGGTAACACACTGAAGCAGTCAATTAAACCTGGTTTCGATCAATATTTTAGGGGATATCGCCGGTTAGGTCTGGGTTAGGTCTGGGTTATGCCCGCATCTGGCTCATGATTTTGCCTTCTTCGCATACTTGTTGGCCAGATCCTGGGTTTTTTTCGTGTTTGAATCACGTAGTAATGTGGTAACACACTGAAGCAGTCAATTAAACCTGGTTTCGATCAATATTTCAGAGGATAACACCGGTTAGGTCTGGGTTAGGTCTGGGTTATGCCCGCATCTGGCTCATGATTTTACCTTCTTCGCATACTTGTTGGCCAGATCCTGGGTTTTTTTCGTGTTTGAATCACGTAGTAATGTGGTAATACACTGAAGCAGTCAATAAAACCTGGTTTCGATCAATATTTTAGAGGATAACACCGGTTAGGTCTGGGTTAGGTCTGGGTTATGCCCGCATCTGGCTCATGATTTTGCCTTCTTCGCATACTTGTTGGCCAGATCCTGGGTTTTTTTCGTGTTTGAATCACGTAGTAATGTGGTAACACACTGAAGCAGTCAATTAAACCTGGTTTCGATCAATATTTTAGAGGATAACACCGGTTAGGTCTGGGATAGGTGCGGGATATGCCCGCATCTGGCTTATACTTTCGCCTTTTTCGCAAACTTGTTGGCTAGATCCTGGGTTTTTTTCCGGTTTGAATAACGCAGTAATGTGGTACCACACTGAAGCAGTCAATTAAACCTGGTTTCGATCAATATTTCAGAGGATAACACCGGTTAGGTCTGGGTTAGGTCCGGGATATGCCCGCATCTGGCTCATGATTTTGCCTTCTTCGCATACTTGTTGGCCAGATCCTGGGTTTTTTTCGTGTTTGAATCACGTAGTAATGTGGTAACACACTGAAGCAGTCAATTAAACCTGGTTTCGATCAATAATTTAGAGGATAACACCGGTTAGGTCTGGGTTAGGTCTGGGATATGCGCGCATCTGGCTTATACTTTCGCCTGTTTCGCAAACTTGTTGGCCAGATCCTGGATTTTGCCCGTGTTTGAATCACGTAGTAATGTTGTACCACACTGAGGCAGTCAATTAAACCTGGATTCGGACATTATTTTAGAGGATAACACCGGTTAGGTCTGGGTTAGGTCTGGGTTATGCCCGCATCTGACTCATGATTTTGTCTTCTTCGCATACTTGTTGGTCAGATCCTGGGGTTTTTTCGTGTTTGAATCACGTAGGAATGTGGTAACACACTGAAGCAGTCAATTAAACCTGGTTTCGATCAATATTTTAGAGGATAACACCGGTTAGGTCTGGGTTAGGTCCGGGATATGCGCGCATCTGGCTTATACTTTCGCCTTTTTCGCAAACTTGTTGGCCAGATCCTGGATTTTTTCCGTGTTTGAATCACGTAGTAATGTTGTACCACACTGAGGCACTCAATTAAACCTGGATTCGGACATTATTTTAGAGGATAACACCGGTTAGGTCTGGGTTAGGTCTGGGTTATGCCCGCATCTGGCTCATGATTTTGCCTTCTTCGCATACTTGTTGGCCAGATCCTGGGTTTTTTTCGTGTTTGAATCACGTAGTAATGTGGTAATACACTGAAGCAGTCAATTAATCCTGGTTTCGATCAATATTTCAGAGGATAACAACGGTTAGGTCTGGGTTAGGTCCGGGATATGCCCGCATCTGGCTCATGATTTTGCCTTCTTCGCATACTTGTTGGCCAGATCCTGGGCTTTTTTCGTGTTTGAATCACGTAGTAATGTGGTAACACACTGAAGCTGTCAATTAAACCTGGTTTCGATCAATATTTTAGAGGATAACACCGGTTAGGTCTGGGTTAGGTCTGGGATATGCCCGCATCTGGCTCATGATTTTGCCTTCTTCGCAAACTTGTTGGCCAGATCCTGGGTCTTTTCCGTGTATGAAACACGTAGTAATGTGGTAACACACTGAAGCAGTCAAATAAACCTGGTTTCGATCAATATTTCAGAGTATAACACCGGTTAGGTCTGGGTAAGGTCTGGGATATGCGCACATCTGGCTCATGATTTTGCCTTCTTCGCATACTTGTTGGCCAGATCCTGGGTTTTTTTCGTGTTTGAATCACGTAGTAATGTGGTAACACACTGAAGCAGTCAATTAAACCTGGTTTCGATCAATATTTCAGAGGATAACACCGGTTAGGTCTGGGTTAGGTCTGGGTTATGCCCGCATCTGGCTCATGATTTTACCTTCTTCGCATACTTGTTGGCCAGATCCTGGGTTTTTTTCGTGTTTGAATCACGTAGTAATGTGGTAATACACTGAAGCAGTCAATAAAACCTGGTTTCGATCAATATTTTAGAGGATAACACCGGTTAGGTCTGGGTTAGGTCTGGGTTATGCCCGCATCTGGCTCATGATTTTGCATTCTTCGCATACTTGTTGGCCAGATCCTGGGTTTTTTTCGTGTTTGAATCACGTAGTAATGTGGTAACACACTGAAGCAGTCAATTAAACCTGGTTTCGATCAATATTTTAGAGGATAACACCGGTTAGGTCTGGGACAGGTGCGGGATATGCCCGCATCTGGCTTATACTTTCGCCTTTTTCGCAAACTTGTTGGCTAGATCCTGGGTTTTTTTCCGGTTTGAATAACGCAGTAATGTGGTACCACACTGAAGCAGTCAATTAAACCTGGTTTCGATCAATATTTCAGAGGATAACACCGGTTAGGTCTGGGTTAGGTCCGGGATATGCCCGCATCTGGCTCATGATTTTGCCTTCTTCGCATACTTGTTGGCCAGATCCTGGGTTTTTTTCGTGTTTGAATCACGTAGTAATGTGGTAATACACTGAAGCAGTCAATAAAACCTGGTTTCGATCAATATTTTAGAGGATAACACCGGTTTGGTTTGGGTTAGGTCTGGGTTATGCCCGCATCTGGCTCATGATTTTGCCTTCTTCGCTTACTTGTTGGCCAGATCCTGGGTTTTTTTCGTGTTTGAATCACGTAGTAATGTGGTAACACACTGAAGCAGTCAATTAAACCTGGTTTCGATCAATATTTTAGAGGATAACGCCGGTTAGGTCTGGGTTAGGTCTGGGAAATGCGCGCATCTGGCTTATACTTTCGCCTTCTTCGCATACTTGTTGGCCAGATCCTGGGTTTTTTTCGTGTTTGAATCACGTAGTAATGTGGTAATACACTGAAGCAGTCAATAAAACCTGGTTTCGATCAATATTTTAGAGGATAACACCGGTTAGGTCTGGGTTAGGTCTGGGTTATGCCCGCATCTGGCTCATGATTTTGCCTTCTTCGCATACTTGTTGGCCAGATCCTGGGTTTTTTTCGTGTTTGAATCATGTAGTAATGTGGTAACACACTGAAGCAGTCAATTAAACCTGGTTTCGATCAATATCTTAGAGGTTAACACCGGTTTGGTCTGGGTTAGGTCTGGGTTATGCCCGCATCTGGCTCATGATTTTGCCTTCTTCGCATACTTGTTGGCCAGATCCTGGGTTTTTTTCGTGTTTGAATCACGTAGGAATGTGGTAACACACTGAAGCAGTCAATTAACCCTGGTTTCGATCAATATTTTAGAGGATAACACCGGTTAGGTCTGGGTTAGGTCCGGGATATGCGCGCATCTGGCTTATACTTTCGCCTTTTTCGCAAACTTGTTGGCCAGATCCTGGATTTTTTCCGTGTTTGAATCACGTAGTAATGTTGTACCACACTGAGGCAGTCAATTAAACCTGGATTCGGATATTATTTTAGAGGATAACACCGGTTAGGTCTGGGTTAGGTCTGGGTTATGCCCGCATCTGGCTCATGATTTTGCCTTCTTCGCAAACTTGTTGGCCAGGTCCTGGGTATTTTCCGTGTGTGAAACACGTAGTAATGTGGTAACACACTGAAGCTGCCAATTAAACCTGGTTTCGATCAATATTTTAGAGGATAACACCGGTTAGGTCTGGGTTAGGTCTGGGTTATGCCCGCATCTGGCTCATGATTTTGCCTTCTTCGCATACTTGTTGGCCAGATCCTGGGGGTTTTCCGTGTTTGAATCACGCAGTAATGTGGTAACACACTGAAGCAGTCAATTAAACCTGGTTTCGATCAATATTTCAGAGGATAACTCCGGTTAGGTCTGGGTTAGGTCTGGGTTATGCCCGCATCTGGTTCATGATTTTGCCTTCTTCGCATACTTGTTGGCCAGATCCTGGGTTTTTTTCGTGTTTGAATCACGTAGTAATGTGGTAATACACTGAAGCAGTCAATAAAACCTGGTTTCGATCAATATTTTAGAGGATAACACCGGTTAGGTCTGGGTTAGGTCTGGGTTATGCCCGCATCTGGCTCATGATTTTGCCTTCTTCGCATACTTGTTGGCCAGATCCTGGGTTTTTTTCGTGTTTGAATCACGTAGTAATGTGGTAACACACTGAAGCAGTCAATTAAACCTGGTTTCGATCAATATTTTAGAGGATAACACCGGTTTGGTCTGGGTTAGGTCTGGGTTATGCCCGCATCTGGCTCATGATTTGCCTTCTTCGCATACTTGTTGGCTAGATCCTGGGTTTTTTTCCGGTTTGAATAACGCAGTAATGTGGTACCACACTGAAGCAGTCAATTAAACCTGGTTTCGATCAATATTTCAGAGGATAACACCGGTTAGGTCTGGGTTAGGTCCGGGATATGCCCGCATCTGGCTCATGATTTTGCCTTCTTCGCATACTTGTTGGCCAGATCCTGGGTTTTTTTCGTGTTTGAATCACGTAGTAATGAGGTAATACACTGAAGCAGTCAATTAAAGTATTTTCCGTGTTTGAATCACGTAGTAATGTGGTAACACACTGAAGCAGTCAATTAAACCTGGTTTCGATCAATATTTCAGAGGATAACACCGGTTAGGTCTGGGTTATGCCCGCATCTGGCTCATGATTTTGCCTTCTTCGCATACTTGTTGGCCAGATCCTGGGTTTTTTTCGTGTTTGAATCATGTAGTAATGTGGTAACACACTGAAGCAGTCAATTAAACCTGGTTTCGATCAATATTTTACAGGATAACACCGGTTAGGTCTGGGTTAGGTCCGGGATATGCCCGCATCTGGCTCATGATTTTGCCTTCTTCGCATACTTGTTGGCCAGATCCTGGGTTTTTTTCGTGTTTGAATCACGTAGTAATGTGGTAACACACTGAAGCTGTCAATTAAACCTGGTTCCGATAAATATTTTAGAGGATAACACCGGTTAGGTCTGGGTTAGGTCTGGGTTATACCCGCATCTGGCTCATGATTTTGCCTTCATCGCATATTTCTAGGCCAGATCCTGGGTTTTTTTCGTGTTTGAATGACGTAGGAATGTGGTAACACACTGAAGCAGTCAATTAAACCTGGTTTCGATCAATATTTTAGAGGATAACACCGGTTAGGTCTGGGTTAGCTCTGGGTTATGCCCGCATCTGGCTCATGATTTTGCCGTCTTCGCATACTTGTTGGCCAGATCCTGGGTTTTTTTCGTGTTTGAATCACGTAGTAATGTGGTAATACACTGAAGCAGTCAATAAAACCTGGTTTCGATCAATATTTTAGAGGATAACACCGGTTAGACTTGGGTTAGGTCTGGGTTATGCCCGCATCTGGCTCATGATTTTGCCTTCTTCGCATACTTGTTGGCCAGATCCTGGGTTTTTTTCGTGTTTGAATCACGTAGTAATGTGGTAATACACTGAAGCAGTCAATAAAACCTGGTTTCGATCAATATTTTAGAGGATAACACCGGTTAGGTCTGGGTTAGGTCTGCGTTATGCCCGCATCTGGCTCATGATTTTGCCTTCTTCGCATACTTGTTGGCCAGATCCTGGGTTTTTTTCGTGTTTGAATCACGTTGTAATGTGGTAACACACTGAAGCAGTCAATTAAACCTGGTTTCGATCAATATTTTAGAGGATAACACCGGTTAGGTCTGGGTTAGGTCTGGGATTTGCGCGCATCTGGCTTATACTTTCGCCTTTTTCGCAAACTTGTTGGCCAGATCCTGGGTATTTTCCGTGTTTGAATCACGTAGTAATGTGGTAACACACTGAAGCAGTCAATTAAACCTGGTTTCGATCAATATTTCAGAGGATAACACCGGTTAGGTCTGGGTTATGCCCGCATCTGGCTCATGATTTTGCCTTCTTCGCATACTTGTTGGCCAGATCCTGGGTTTTTTTCGTGTTTGAATCATGTAGAAATGTGGTCACACACTGAAGCAGACAATTAAACCTGGTTTCGATCAATATTTTAGAGGATAACACCGGTTAGGTCTGGGTTAGCTCTGGGTTATGCCCGCATCTGGCTCATGATTTTGCCTTCTTCGCATACTTGTTGGCCAGATCCTGGGTTTTTTTCGTGTTTGAATCACGTAGTAATGTGGTAATACACTGAAGCAGTCAATAAAACCTGGTTTCGATCAATATTTTAGAGGATAACACCGGTTAGGTTTGGGTTAGGTCTGGGTTATGCCCGCATCTGGCTCATGATTTTGCCTTCTTCGCATACTTGTTGGCCAGATCCTGGGTTTTTTTCGTGTTTGAATCACATAGTAATGTGGTAACACACTGAAGCTGTCAATTAAACCTGGTTTCGATCAATATTTTAGAGGATAACACCGGTTAGGTCTGGGTTAGGTCTGTGTTAGGCCCGCATCTGGCTCATGATTTTGCCTTCTTCGCATACTTGTTGGCCAGATCCTGGATTTTTTTCATGTTTGAATCACGTAGTAATGTGGTAACACACTGAAGCAGTCAATTAAACCTGGTTTCGATCAATATTTTAGAGGATAACACCGGTTTGGTCTGGGTTAGGTCTGGGTTATGCCCGCATCTGGCTCATGATTTGCCTTCTTCGCATACTTGTTGGCCAGATCCTGGGTTTTTTTCGTGTTTGAATAACGTAGGAATGTGGTAACACACTGAAACAGTCAATTAAACCTGGTTTCGATCAATATTTTAGAGGATAACACCGGTGAGGTCTGGGTTAGGTCTGGGATTTGCGCGCATCTGGCTTATACTTTCGCCTTTTTCGCAAACTTGTTGGCCAGATCCTGGGTATTTTCCGTGTTTGAATCACGTAGTAATGTGGTAACACACTGAAGCAGTCAATTAAACCTGGTTTCGATCAATATTTCAAAGGATAACACCGGTTAGGGCTGGGTTAGGTCTGGGTTATGCCCGCATCTGGCTCATGATTTTGCCTTCTTCGCATACTTGTTGGCCAGATCGTGGGTTTTTTTCGTGTTTGAATCATGTAGTAATGTGGTCACACACTGAAGCAGACAATTAAACCTGGTTTCGATCAATATTTTAGAGGATAACACCGGTTAGGTCTGGGTTAGGTCTGGGTTATGCCCGCATCTGGCTCATGATTTTGCCTTCTTCGCATACTTGTTGGCCAGATCCTGGGTTTTTTTCGTGTTTGAATCACATAGTAATGTGGTAACACACTGAAGCTGTCAATTAAACCTGGTTTCGATCAATATTTTAGAGGATAACACCGGTTAGGTCTGGGTTAGGTCTGTGTTATGCCCGCATCTGGCTCATGATTTTGCCTTCTTCGCATACTTGTTGGCCAGATCCTGGATTTTTTTCATGTTTGAATCACGTAGTAATGTGGTAACACACTGAAGCAGTCAATTAAACCTGGTTTCGATCAATATTTTAGAGGATAACACCGGTTAGGTCTGGGTTAGGTCTGGGATTTGCGCGCATCTGGCTTATACTTTCGCCTTTTTCGCAAACTTGTTGGCCAGATCCTGGGTATTTTCCGTGTTTGAATCACGTAGTAATGTGGTAACACACTGAAGCAGTCAATTAAACCAGGTTTCGATCAATATTTCAGAGGATAACACCGGTTAGGTCAGGGTTAGGTCTGGGTTATGCCCGCATCTGGCTCATGATTTTGCCTTCTTCGCATACTTGTTGGCCAGATCCTGGGGTTTTTTCGTGTTTGAATCACGTAGTAATGTGGTAACACACTGAAGCTGTCAATTAAACCTGGTTTCGATCAATATTTTAGAGGATAACACCGGTTAGGTCTGGGTTAGGTCTGGGTTATGCCCGCATCTAGCTCATGATTTTGCCTTCTTCGCATACTTGTTGGCCAGATCCTGGACTTTTTCGTGTTTGAATCACGTAGTAATGTGGTAACACACTGAAGCAGTCAATAAAACCTGGTTTCGATCAATATTTCAGAGGATAACACCGGTTAGGTCTGGGTTAGGTCTGGGTTATGCCCGCATCTGGCTCATGATTTTGCCTTCTTCGCATACTTGTTGGCCAGATCCTGGGTATTTTCCGTGTTTGAATCACGTAGTAATGTGGTAACACACTGAAGCAGTCAATTAAACCAGGTTTCGATCAATATTTCAGAGGATAACACCGGTTAGGTCAGGGTTAGGTCTGGGTTATGCCCGCATCTGGCTCATGATTTTGCCTTCTTCGCATACTTGTTGGCCAGATCCTGGGGTTTTTTCGTGTTTGAATCACGTAGTAATGTGGTAACACACTGAAGCTGTCAATTAAACCTGGTTTCGATCAATATTTTAGAGGATAACACCGGTTAGGTCTGGGTTAGGTCTGGGTTATGCACGCATCTAGCTCATGATTTTGCCTTCTTCGCATACTTGTTGGCCAGATCCTGGACTTTTTCGTGTTTGAATCACGTAGTAATGTGGTAACACACTGAAGCAGTCAATTAAACCTGGTTTCGATCAATATTTCAGAGGATAACACCGGTTAGGTCTGGGTTAGGTCTGGGTTATGCCCGCATCTGGCTCATGATTTTGCCTTCTTCGCATACTTGTTGGCCAGATCCTGGGTTTTTTTCGTGTTTGAATCACGTAGTAATGTGGTAATACACTGAAGCAGTCAATAAAACCTGGTTTCGATCAATATTTTAGAGGATAACACCGGTTAGGTTTGGGTTAGGTCTGGGTTATGCCCGCATCTGGCTCATGATTTTGCCTCCTTCGCATACTTGTTGGCCAGATCCTGGGTTTTTTTCGTGTTTGAATCACATAGTAATGTGGTAACACACTGAAGCTGTCAATTAAACCTGGTTTCGATCAATATTTTAGAGGATAACACCGGTTAGGTCTGGGTTAGGTCTGGGTTATGCCCGCATCTGGCTCATGATTTTGCCTTCTTCGCATACTTGTTGGCCAGATCCTGGGTTTTTTTCGTGTTTGAATCACGTAGTAATGTGGTAATACACTGAAGCAGTCAATAAAACCTGGTTTCGATCAATATTTTAGAGGATAACACCGGTTAGGTTTGGGTTAGGTCTGGGTTATGCCCGCATCTGGCTCATGATTTTGCCTTCTTCGCATACTTGTTGGCCAGATCCTGGGTTTTTTTCGTGTTTGAATCACATAGTAATGTGGTAACACACTGAAGCTGTCAATTAAACCTGGTTTCGATCAATATTTTAGAGGATAACACCGGTTAGGTCTGGGTTAGGTCTGTGTTATGCCCGCATCTGGCTCATGATTTTGCCTTCTTCGCATACTTGTTGGCCAGATCCTGGATTTTTTTCATGTTTGAATCACGTAGTAATGTGGTAACACACTGAAGCAGTCAATTAAACCTGGTTTCGATCAATATTTTAGAGGATAACACCGGTTAGGTCTGGGTTTCGTCTGGGATATGCCCGCATCTGGCTCATGATTTTGCCTTCTTCGCATACTTGTTGGCCAGATCCTGGGTTTTTTTCGTGTTTCAATCACGTAGTAATGTGGTAACACACTGAAGCAGTCAATTAAACCTGGTTTCGATCAATATTTTAGAGGATAACACCGGTTAGGTCTGGGACAGGTGCGGGATATGCCCGCATCTGGCTTATACTTTCGCCTTTTTCGCAAACTTGTTGGCTAGATCCTGGGTTTTTTTCCGGTTTGAATAACGCAGTAATGTGGTACCACACTGAAGCAGTCAATTAAACCTGGTTTCGATCAATATTTCAGAGGATAACACCGGTTAGGTCTGGGTTAGGTCCGGGATATGCCCGCATCTGGCTCATGATTTTGCCTTCTTCGCATACTTGTTGGCCAGATCCTGGGTTTTTTTCGTGTTTGAATCACGTAGTAATGTGGTAATACACTGAAGCAGTCAATAAAACCTGGTTTCGATCAATATTTTAGAGGATAACACCGGTTTGGTTTGGGTTAGGTCTGGGTTATGCCCGCATCTGGCTCATGATTTTGCCTTCTTCGCTTACTTGTTGGCCAGATCCTGGGTTTTTTTCGTGTTTGAATCACGTAGTAATGTGGTAACACACTGAAGCAGTCAATTAAACCTGGTTTCGATCAATATTTTAGAGGATAACGCCGGTTAGGTCTGGGTTAGGTCTGGGAAATGCGCGCATCTGGCTTATACTTTCGCCTTCTTCGCATACTTGTTGGCCAGATCCTGGGTTTTTTTCGTGTTTGAATCACGTAGTAATGTGGTAATACACTGAAGCAGTCAATAAAACCTGGTTTCGATCAATATTTTAGAGGATAACACCGGTTAGGTCTGGGTTAGGTCTGGGTTATGCCCGCATCTGGCTCATGATTTTGCCTTCTTCGCATACTTGTTGGCCAGATCCTGGGTTTTTTTCGTGTTTGAATCATGTAGTAATGTGGTAACACACTGAAGCAGTCAATTAAACCTGGTTTCGATCAATATTTTAGAGGTTAACACCGGTTTGGTCTGGGTTAGGTCTGGGTTATGCCCGCATCTGGCTCATGATTTTGCCTTCTTCGCATACTTGTTGGCCAGATCCTGGGTTTTTTTCGTGTTTGAATCACGTAGGAATGTGGTAACACACTGAAGCAGTCAATTAACCCTGGTTTCGATCAATATTTTAGAGGATAACACCGGTTAGGTCTGGGTTAGGTCCGGGATATGCGCGCATCTGGCTTATACTTTCGCCTTTTTCGCAAACTTGTTGGCCAGATCCTGGATTTTTTCCGTGTTTGAATCACGTAGTAATGTTGTACCACACTGAGGCAGTCAATTAAACCTGGATTCGGATATTATTTTAGAGGATAACACCGGTTAGGTCTGGGTTAGGTCTGGGTTATGCCCGCATCTGGCTCATGATTTTGCCTTCTTCGCAAACTTGTTGGCCAGGTCCTGGGTATTTTCCGTGTGTGAAACACGTAGTAATGTGGTAACACACTGAAGCTGCCAATTAAACCTGGTTTCGATCAATATTTTAGAGGATAACACCGGTTAGGTCTGGGTTAGGTCTGGGTTATGCCCGCATCTGGCTCATGATTTTGCCTTCTTCGCATACTTGTTGGCCAGATCCTGGGGGTTTTCCGTGTTTGAATCACGCAGTAATGTGGTAACACACTGAAGCAGTCAATTAAACCTGGTTTCGATCAATATTTCAGAGGATAACTCCGGTTAGGTCTGGGTTAGGTCTGGGTTATGCCCGCATCTGGTTCATGATTTTGCCTTCTTCGCATACTTGTTGGCCAGATCCTGGGTTTTTTTCGTGTTTGAATCACGTAGTAATGTGGTAATACACTGAAGCAGTCAATAAAACCTGGTTTCGATCAATATTTTAGAGGATAACACCGGTTAGGTCTGGGTTAGGTCTGGGTTATGCCCGCATCTGGCTCATGATTTTGCCTTCTTCGCATACTTGTTGGCCAGATCCTGGGTTTTTTTCGTGTTTGAATCACGTAGTAATGTGGTAACACACTGAAGCAGTCAATTAAACCTGGTTTCGATCAATATTTTAGAGGATAACACCGGTTTGGTCTGGGTTAGGTCTGGGTTATGCCCGCATCTGGCTCATGATTTGCCTTCTTCGCATACTTGTTGGCTAGATCCTGGGTTTTTTTCCGGTTTGAATAA
Source organism: Colletes latitarsis (assembly GCF_051014445.1). NCBI lineage: Eukaryota > Metazoa > Arthropoda > Insecta > Hymenoptera > Colletidae > Colletes > Colletes latitarsis. Next base: position 1,315,231 of record NC_135145.1, on the reverse strand, counting down.
CGCAGTAATGTGGTACCACACTGAAGCAGTCAATTAAACCTGGTTTCGATCAATATTTCAGAGGATAACACCGGTTAGGTCTGGGTTAGGTCCGGGATATGCCCGCATCTGGCTCATGATTTTGCCTTCTTCGCATACTTGTTGGCCAGATCCTGGGTTTTTTTCGTGTTTGAATCACGTAGTAATGAGGTAATACACTGAAGCAGTCAATTAAAGTATTTTCCGTGTTTGAATCACGTAGTAATGTGGTAACACACTGAAGCAGTCAATTAAACCTGGTTTCGATCAATATTTCAGAGGATAACACCGGTTAGGTCTGGGTTATGCCCGCATCTGGCTCATGATTTTGCCTTCTTCGCATACTTGTTGGCCAGATCCTGGGTTTTTTTCGTGTTTGAATCATGTAGTAATGTGGTAACACACTGAAGCAGTCAATTAAACCTGGTTTCGATCAATATTTTACAGGATAACACCGGTTAGGTCTGGGTTAGGTCCGGGATATGCCCGCATCTGGCTCATGATTTTGCCTTCTTCGCATACTTGTTGGCCAGATCCTGGGTTTTTTTCGTGTTTGAATCACGTAGTAATGTGGTAACACACTGAAGCTGTCAATTAAACCTGGTTCCGATAAATATTTTAGAGGATAACACCGGTTAGGTCTGGGTTAGGTCTGGGTTATACCCGCATCTGGCTCATGATTTTGCCTTCATCGCATATTTCTAGGCCAGATCCTGGGTTTTTTTCGTGTTTGAATGACGTAGGAATGTGGTAACACACTGAAGCAGTCAATTAAACCTGGTTTCGATCAATATTTTAGAGGATAACACCGGTTAGGTCTGGGTTAGCTCTGGGTTATGCCCGCATCTGGCTCATGATTTTGCCGTCTTCGCATACTTGTTGGCCAGATCCTGGGTTTTTTTCGTGTTTGAATCACGTAGTAATGTGGTAATACACTGAAGCAGTCAATAAAACCTGGTTTCGATCAATATTTTAGAGGATAACACCGGTTAGGCTTGGGTTAGGTCTGGGTTATGCCCGCATCTGGCTCATGATTTTGCCTTCTTCGCATACTTGTTGGCCAGATCCTGGGTTTTTTTCGTGTTTGAATCACGTAGTAATGTGGTAATACACTGAAGCAGTCAATAAAACCTGGTTTCGATCAATATTTTAGAGGATAACACCGGTTAGGTCTGGGTTAGGTCTGCGTTATGCCCGCATCTGGCTCATGATTTTGCCTTCTTCGCATACTTGTTGGCCAGATCCTGGGTTTTTTTCGTGTTTGAATCACGTTGTAATGTGGTAACACACTGAAGCAGTCAATTAAACCTGGTTTCGATCAATATTTTAGAGGATAACACCGGTTAGGTCTGGGTTAGGTCTGGGATTTGCGCGCATCTGGCTTATACTTTCGCCTTTTTCGCAAACTTGTTGGCCAGATCCTGGGTATTTTCCGTGTTTGAATCACGTAGTAATGTGGTAACACACTGAAGCAGTCAATTAAACCTGGTTTCGATCAATATTTCAGAGGATAACACCGGTTAGGTCTGGGTTATGCCCGCATCTGGCTCATGATTTTGCCTTCTTCGCATACTTGTTGGCCAGATCCTGGGTTTTTTTCGTGTTTGAATCATGTAGAAATGTGGTCACACACTGAAGCAGACAATTAAACCTGGTTTCGATCAATATTTTAGAGGATAACACCGGTTAGGTCTGGGTTAGCTCTGGGTTATGCCCGCATCTGGCTCATGATTTTGCCTTCTTCGCATACTTGTTGGCCAGATCCTGGGTTTTTTTCGTGTTTGAATCACGTAGTAATGTGGTAATACACTGAAGCAGTCAATAAAACCTGGTTTCGATCAATATTTTAGAGGATAACACCGGTTAGGTTTGGGTTAGGTCTGGGTTATGCCCGCATCTGGCTCATGATTTTGCCTTCTTCGCATACTTGTTGGCCAGATCCTGGGTTTTTTTCGTGTTTGAATCACATAGTAATGTGGTAACACACTGAAGCTGTCAATTAAACCTGGTTTCGATCAATATTTTAGAGGATAACACCGGTTAGGTCTGGGTTAGGTCTGTGTTAGGCCCGCATCTGGCTCATGATTTTGCCTTCTTCGCATACTTGTTGGCCAGATCCTGGATTTTTTTCATGTTTGAATCACGTAGTAATGTGGTAATACACTGAAGCAGTCAATAAAACCTGGTTTCGATCAATATTTTAGAGGATAACACCGGTTAGGTCTGGGTTAGGTCTGCGTTATGCCCGCATCTGGCTCATGATTTTGCCTTCTTCGCATACTTGTTGGCCAGATCCTGGGTTTTTTTCGTGTTTGAATCACGTTGTAATGTGGTAACACACTGAAGCAGTCAATTAAACCTGGTTTCGATCAATATTTTAGAGGATAACACCGGTTAGGTCTGGGTTAGGTCTGGGATTTGCGCGCATCTGGCTTATACTTTCGCCTTTTTCGCAAACTTGTTGGCCAGATCCTGGGTATTTTCCGTGTTTGAATCACGTAGTAATGTGGTAACACACTGAAGCAGTCAATTAAACCTGGTTTCGATCAATATTTCAGAGGATAACACCGGTTAGGTCTGGGTTATGCCCGCATCTGGCTCATGATTTTGCCTTCTTCGCATACTTGTTGGCCAGATCCTGGGTTTTTTTCGTGTTTGAATCATGTAGAAATGTGGTCACACACTGAAGCAGACAATTAAACCTGGTTTCGATCAATATTTTAGAGGATAACACCGGTTAGGTCTGGGTTAGCTCTGGGTTATGCCCGCATCTGGCTCATGATTTTGCCTTCTTCGCATACTTGTTGGCCAGATCCTGGGTTTTTTTCGTGTTTGAATCACGTAGTAATGTGGTAATACACTGAAGCAGTCAATAAAACCTGGTTTCGATCAATATTTTAGAGGATAACACCGGTTAGGTTTGGGTTAGGTCTGGGTTATGCCCGCATCTGGCTCATGATTTTGCCTTCTTCGCATACTTGTTGGCCAGATCCTGGGTTTTTTTCGTGTTTGAATCACATAGTAATGTGGTAACACACTGAAGCTGTCAATTAAACCTGGTTTCGATCAATATTTTAGAGGATAACACCGGTTAGGTCTGGGTTAGGTCTGTGTTAGGCCCGCATCTGGCTCATGATTTTGCCTTCTTCGCATACTTGTTGGCCAGATCCTGGATTTTTTTCATGTTTGAATCACGTAGTAATGTGGTAACACACTGAAGCAGTCAATTAAACCTGGTTTCGATCAATATTTTAGAGGATAACACCGGTTAGGTCTGGGTTTCGTCTGGGATATGCCCGCATCTGGCTCATGATTTTGCCTTCTTCGCATACTTGTTGGCCAGATCCTGGGTTTTTTTCGTGTTTGAATCACGTAGTAATGTGGTAACACACTGAAGCAGTCAATTAAACCTGGTTTCGATCAATATTTTAGAGGATAACACCGGTTAGGTCTGGGTTAGGTCTGGGATTTGCGCGCATCTGGCTTATACTTTCGCCTTTTTCGCAAACTTGTTGGCCAGATCCTGGGTATTTTCCGTGTTTGAATCACGTAGTAATGTGGTAACACACTGAAGCAGTCAATTAAACCAGGTTTCGATCAATATTTCAGAGGATAACACCGGTTAGGTCAGGGTTAGGTCTGGGTTATGCCCGCATCTGGCTCATGATTTTGCCTTCTTCGCATACTTGTTGGCCAGATCCTGGGGTTTTTTCGTGTTTGAATCACGTAGTAATGTGGTAACACACTGAAGCTGTCAATTAAACCTGGTTTCGATCAATATTTTAGAGGATAACACCGGTTAGGTCTGGGTTAGGTCTGTGTTATGCCCGCATCTGGCTCATGATTTTGCCTTCTTCGCATACTTGTTGGCCAGATCCTGGATTTTTTTCATGTTTGAATCACGTAGTAATGTGGTAACACACTGAAGCAGTCAATTAAACCTGGTTTCGATCAATATTTTAGAGGATAACACCGGTTAGGTCTGGGTTTCGTCTGGGATATGCCCGCATCTGGCTCATGATTTTGCCTTCTTCGCATACTTGTTGGCCAGATCCTGGGTTTTTTTCGTGTTTGAATAACGTAGTAATGTGGTAACACACTGAAGCAGTCAATTAAACCTGGTTTCGATCAATATTTTAGAGGATAACACCGGTTAGGTCTGGGTTAGGTCTGGGATTTGCGCGCATCTGGCTTATACTTTCGCCTTTTTCGCAAACTTGTTGGCCAGATCCTGGGGTTTTTTCGTGTTTGAATCACGTAGTAATGTGGTAACACACTGAAGCTGTCAATTAAACCTGGTTTCGATCAATATTTTAGAGGATAACACCGGTTAGGTCTGGGTTAGGTCTGGGTTATGCCCGCATCTAGCTCATGATTTTGCCTTCTTCGCATACTTGTTGGCCAGATCCTGGACTTTTTCGTGTTTGAATCACGTAGTAATGTGGTAACACACTGAAGCAGTCAATTAAACCTGGTTTCGATCAATATTTCAGAGGATAACACCGGTTAGGTCTGGGTTAGGTCTGGGTTATGCCCGCATCTGGCTCATGATTTTGCCTTCTTCGCATACTTGTTGGCCAGATCCTGGGTTTTTTTCGTGTTTGAATCACGTAGTAATGTGGTAATACACTGAAGCAGTCAATAAAACCTGGTTTCGATCAATATTTTAGAGGATAACACCGGTTAGGTTTGGGTTAGGTCTGGGTTATGCCCGCATCTGGCTCATGATTTTGCCTCCTTCGCATACTTGTTGGCCAGATCCTGGGTTTTTTTCGTGTTTGAATCACATAGTAATGTGGTAATACACTGAAGCAGTCAATAAAACCTGGTTTCGATCAATATTTTAGAGGATAACACCGGTTAGGTTTGGGTTAGGTCTGGGTTATGCCCGCATCTGGCTCATGATTTTGCCTTCTTCGCATACTTGTTGGCCAGATCCTGGGTTTTTTTCGTGTTTGAATCACATAGTAATGTGGTAACACACTGAAGCTGTCAATTAAACCTGGTTTCGATCAATATTTTAGAGGATAACACCGGTTAGGTCTGGGTTAGGTCTGTGTTATGCCCGCATCTGGCTCATGATTTTGCCTTCTTCGCATACTTGTTGGCCAGATCCTGGATTTTTTTCATGTTTGAATCACGTAGTAATGTGGTAACACACTGAAGCAGTCAATTAAACCTGGTTTCGATCAATATTTTAGAGGATAACACCGGTTAGGTCTGGGTTAGGTCTGGGATTTGCGCGCATCTGGCTTATACTTTCGCCTTTTTCGCAAACTTGTTGGCCAGATCCTGGGTATTTTCCGTGTTTGAATCACGTAGTAATGTGGTAACACACTGAAGCAGTCAATTAAACCAGGTTTCGATCAATATTTCAGAGGATAACACCGGTTAGGTCAGGGTTAGGTCTGGGTTATGCCCGCATCTGGCTCATGATTTTGCCTTCTTCGCATACTTGTTGGCCAGATCCTGGGGTTTTTTCGTGTTTGAATCACGTAGTAATGTGGTAACACACTGAAGCTGTCAATTAAACCTGGTTTCGATCAATATTTTAGAGGATAACACCGGTTAGGTCTGGGTTAGGTCTGGGTTATGCCCGCATCTAGCTCATGATTTTGCCTTCTTCGCATACTTGTTGGCCAGATCCTGGACTTTTTCGTGTTTGAATCACGTAGTAATGTGGTAACACACTGAAGCAGTCAATTAAACCTGGCTTCGCTCAATATTTCAGAGGATAACACCGGTTAGGTCTGGGTTAGGTCTGGGATTTGCGCGCATCTGGCTTATACTTTCGCCTTTTTCGCAAACTTGTTGGCCAGATCCTGGGTATTTTCCGTGTTTGAATCACGTAGTAATGTGGTAACACACTGAAGCAGTCAATTAAACCAGGTTTCGATCAATATTTCAGAGGATAACACCGGTTAGGTCAGGGTTAGGTCTGGGTTATGCCCGCATCTGGCTCATGATTTTGCCTTCTTCGCATACTTGTTGGCCAGATCCTGGGGTTTTTTCGTGTTTGAATCACGTAGTAATGTGGTAACACACTGAAGCTGTCAATTAAACCTGGTTTCGATCAATATTTTAGAGGATAACACCGGTTAGGTCTGGGTTAGGTCTGGGTTATGCCCGCATCTAGCTCATGATTTTGCCTTCTTCGCATACTTGTTGGCCAGATCCTGGACTTTTTCGTGTTTGAATCACGTAGTAATGTGGTAACACACTGAAGCAGTCAATTAAACCTGGTTTCGATCAATATTTCAGAGGATAACACCGGTTAGGTCTGGGTTAGGTCTGGGTTATGCCCGCATCTGGCTCATGATTTTGCCTTCTTCGCATACTTGTTGGCCAGATCCTGGGTATTTTCCGTGTTTGAATCACGTAGTAATGTGGTAACACACTGAAGCAGTCAATTAAACCAGGTTTCGATCAATATTTCAGAGGATAACACCGGTTAGGTCAGGGTTAGGTCTGGGTTATGCCCGCATCTGGCTCATGATTTTGCCTTCTTCGCATACTTGTTGGCCAGATCCTGGGGTTTTTTCGTGTTTGAATCACGTAGTAATGTGGTAACACACTGAAGCTGTCAATTAAACCTGGTTTCGATCAATATTTTAGAGGATAACACCGGTTAGGTCTGGGTTAGGTCTGGGTTATGCCCGCATCTAGCTCATGATTTTGCCTTCTTCGCATACTTGTTGGCCAGATCCTGGACTTTTTCGTGTTTGAATCACGTAGTAATGTGGTAACACACTGAAGCAGTCAATTAAACCTGGTTTCGATCAATATTTCAGAGGATAACACCGGTTAGGTCTGGGTTAGGTCTGGGTTATGCCCGCATCTGGCTCATGATTTTGCCTTCTTCGCATACTTGTTGGCCAGATCCTGGGTTTTTTTCGTGTTTGAATCACGTAGTAATGTGGTAATACACTGAAGCAGTCAATAAAACCTGGTTTCGATCAATATTTTAGAGGATAACACCGGTTAGGTTTGGGTTAGGTCTGGGTTATGCCCGCATCTGGCTCATGATTTTGCCTCCTTCGCATACTTGTTGGCCAGATCCTGGGTTTTTTTCGTGTTTGAATCACATAGTAATGTGGTAATACACTGAAGCAGTCAATAAAACCTGGTTTCGATCAATATTTTAGAGGATAACACCGGTTAGGTTTGGGTTAGGTCTGGGTTATGCCCGCATCTGGCTCATGATTTTGCCTTCTTCGCATACTTGTTGGCCAGATCCTGGGTTTTTTTCGTGTTTGAATCACATAGTAATGTGGTAACACACTGAAGCTGTCAATTAAACCTGGTTTCGATCAATATTTTAGAGGATAACACCGGTTAGGTCTGGGTTAGGTCTGTGTTATGCCCGCATCTGGCTCATGATTTTGCCTTCTTCGCATACTTGTTGGCCAGATCCTGGATTTTTTTCATGTTTGAATCACGTAGTAATGTGGTAACACACTGAAGCAGTCAATTAAACCTGGTTTCGATCAATATTTTAGAGGATAACACCGGTTAGGTCTGGGTTTCGTCTGGGATATGCCCGCATCTGGCTCATGATTTTGCCTTCTTCGCATACTTGTTGGCCAGATCCTGGGTTTTTTTCGTGTTTGAATCACGTAGTAATGTGGTAACACACTGAAGCAGTCAATTAAACCTGGTTTCGATCAATATTTTAGAGGATAACACCGGTTAGGTCTGGGTTAGGTCTGGGATATGCGCTCCCAGAGGACAGGGCGCGGCGTATTGGTGGTCGCCGCACATCGAGCAGTGCAATGCTCGGTGTGCGCGCGCCCGCCGTAGATACACCCGCGCCCGACGGTCACGTCGTCGACGCCCGGCCGCGGAGCAGATGGCGCTCATATACGAGGAGTTCGCCAGGGAGCGGCGAACCCTCCAGCGCGCCATCCGAGATGCCAAGGCACAGGCATGGAAGGGCCTCCTCGGGGAGCTGAACAGAGATCCGTGGGGGCGCCCGTATAAGCTTGTAATGGACAAGCTTCGTCCATGGGCGCCCCCGCTGACAGAGACTCTCGACCTCCAGTTTTTAGAGGAGGTGGTATCAACCCTGTTCCCGGGGTCTAACCGGGACGGGGTACCACCTTCTCGAGAACCCTGGGACCCTACCATCTGGTCCCAGGAACTGGAGGTCACGCCCGAGGAGATGGGCCGGGCAGTTCGTCCGATGAGATCTCGGAGAGTTGCTCCGGGTCCCGACGGCGTGCCCGGCCAGGTGTTGGCCTGTGCCCTTGGCGTCTTGAGCCCGCGGTTCGGGAGGCTGCTGAGCGGTTGCCTCCGTCGAGGGGTATTTCCCTCCCCCTGGAAGGCGGCGCGGCTGGTCCTTCTCCAGAAGGCGGGAAGGCCCGCAGGTACGCCCTCCGCGTACCGGCCGGTGTGTTTGTTGGATGAGGCGGGCAAGCTCTTTGAACGCATAGTGGCTGCCCGCCTCTCCAACCACCTGTCCACAGTAAGACCCGACTTGGCCCCCTGCCAATTCGGCTTTAGAGAGGGACGGTCCACGCTCGATGCCATAGAGCTGGTCCGCTCCCTCTCTCAGGGGGCCACCTCCCAGGGTAGGGTGGTTCTGGCGATATCAATAGATATCGTCAATGCATTTAACACCCTGCCCTGGGAGGCGATTATGGGGGCGCTAGATTTTCATCGTGTGCCCCCATACCTGAGGAGGATAGTCGGGTCCTACCTAAGCGACAGGTGGATCAGTTGCACCGGCCGGGATGGAGTATGCATGCGGAGGGGAGTCGTACGCGGTGTTCCGCAGGGGTCGGTTCTAGGACCCCTGCTATGGAACATCGGCTATGACTCGGTACTGCGGGTTCCGCTGCCCGCTGACGTAGCGCTGGCGTGTTATGCCGATGACACGCTGGTGCTCGTCAGCGGGTCAGACTGGAGAGGGACTGCGCGCGCCGCGGAGGTGGCGGTGGCCACCGTCGTCGCCGAAATTCGCAGGCTGGGTCTAGAGGTGGCGCCCCAGAAATCGGAGGTCATGTTCTTTCAGAGACTTGGCCCCCGAGGGGTGCCACCGACCGGCCTGCGGATCCGAGTTGGGACAGCCTACGTCGAGGTGAAGGCCCATATGAAATACCTGGGCCTGATCCTCGACAGCCGGTGGCGCTTCGTAGAGCATTTCGACCGCTTGGCCCCCCGCGTGGAGAAGGCGGCTGCCGCGTTAGGCCGCCTTCTTCCGAATATCGGGGGGCCTGAGGTTGGAGTCCGCCGCCTCTATGTGGAGGTGGTGCGTTCAATTGCCCTCTACGGGGCCCCTATTTGGACCCCGCAACTGGATGCCAGCCGGCGCAGCACGGAGATGCTGCGCCGCGTCAACCGTCGGCTGGCAATCCGGGTGGTAAGAGGGTATCGCACCATCTCCCACGAGGCGGCGACTACCCTGGCGTGTCTCCCGCCCCTGGAGCTCCTAGCCTGGAGAAACCAATTGGTTTTCCGGCATTCCAGGGAGCTTCAGGAGGCTGGGAGGCCGCCAGAGGAGAGGAGGCAAGCGGTCGAAGGGACGAGGCGCCATGCCCAACGGACCGTTTTGTTCATGTGGTTCCACCAACTAATTCAGGCTGGTGGAGCCACACAACGGTCCGTTGGTGCAGTCCTGCTACATTGGCAAGAGTGGCAGGACAAACCGGGTAGGCTGTCCTACAGGATGACACAGGTGCTCACCGGGCATGGTTGTTTTGGTGAGTACCTGTGTCGAATCGGGAAGGAGGCGACGGCGGTGTGCCACCACTGTGGGAACCCTCAGGACACGGCGCAGCACACGCTGGCAGCCTGCCCAGCGTGGGCAGATGAGCGCCGTGTCCTGCTGCAGGAAGTTGGGAGGAACCTCTCGCTGGCCACAGTAGTTGGCAAGATGGTGGCCAGCGAGAGGACATGGCAAGTGGTGGCCTCCTTCTGCGAGGTAGTTATGTCACAGAAGGAGGCCGCCGAGCGGGCGCGCGAGCAGGCCGCGCATCACGCCCGAAGAGGGAGGGCTCGGAGAGGAGCCAGGGCGAGGCGACCTTCGCCTCCTGGCCCACTCCAATAGCTCCTGAAGGGGTAGGTGGCCCGTCAAATTTCAACTCCGGCCACCACGTCGATGGCCGGGGGATGGACGGGCCGCCGGTGTGGGCTGCAGGTGCTCGGCGATAGGGACCCGAGCACCGAAGGCAGCTCCGGGGCCGCGGGCGTCGGGTGACCTGGCGTCTGCGGCGGAGAAATCAGGGGGGGAAGGACACGTTGTCAATCCCCCCGGGATGAGCCTCGACAGGCAAGGCGCGGCGGGGGACTCTGTGATGTCTCACTAGAGTTCCCGGTCCCCCGCCGCAGCGCCCGAGGACGGTCACCGTGGGGTTTTAGCCGGTAGGAGTCCGGCACTACCCTGAGGCCCTCCCCTACTTATGGGCCTCGGGGTGTCCATGAGGATTTCCCCACGTACAAAAAAAAAAAAAAAGGTCTGGGATATGCGCGCATCTGGCTTATACTTTCGCCTTTTTCGCAAACTTGTTGGCCAGATCCTGGGTATTATCCGTGTTTGAATCACGTAGTAATGTGGTAACACACTGAAGCAGTCAATTAAACCAGGTTTCGATCAATATTTCAGAGGATAACACCGGTTAGGTCTGGGTTAGGTCTGGGTTATGCCCGCATCTGGCTCATGATTTTGCCTTCTTCGCATACTTGTTGGCCAGATCCTGGGGTTTTTTCGTGTTTGAATCACGTAGTAATGTGGTAACACACTGAAGCTGTCAATTAAACCTGGTTTCGATCAATATTTTAGAGGATAACACCGGTTAGGTCTGGGTTAGGTCTGGGTTATGCCCGCATCTAGCTCATGATTTTGCCTTCTTCGCATACTTGTTGGCCAGATCCTGGACTTTTTCGTGTTTGAATCACGTAGTAATGTGGTAACACACTGAAGCAGTCAATTAAACCTGGTTTCGATCAATATTTCAGAGGATAACACCGGTTAGGTCTGGGTTAGGTCTGGGTTATGCCCGCATCTGGCTCATGATTTTGCCTTCTTCGCATACTTGTTGGCCAGATCCTGGGTTTTTTTCGTGTTTGAATCACGTAGTAATGTGGTAATACACTGAAGCAGTCAATAAAACCTGGTTTCGATCAATATTTTAGAGGATAACACCGGTTAGGTTTGGGTTAGGTCTGGGTTATGCCCGCATCTGGCTCATGATTTTGCCTTCTTCGCATACTTGTTGGCCAGATCCTGGGTTTTTTTCGTGTTTGAATCACATAGTAATGTGGTAACACACTGAAGCTGTCAATTAAACCTGGTTTCGATCAATATTTTAGAGGATAACACCGGTTAGGTCTGGGTTAGGTCTGGGTTATGCCCGCATCTGGCTCATGATTTTGCCTTCTTCGCATACTTGTTGGCCAGATCCTGGATTTTTTTCATGTTTGAATCACGTAGTAATGTGGTAACACACTGAAGCAGTCAATTAAACCTGGTTTCGATCAATATTTTAGAGAATAACACCGGTTAGGTCTGGGATAGGTCCGGGATATGCCCGCATCTGGCTTATACTTTCGCCTTTTTCGCATACTTGTTGGACAGATCCTGGGTTTTTTTCGTGTTTGAATCACGTAGTAATGTGGTAACACACTGAAGCAGTCAATTAAACCTGGTTTCGATCAATATTTTAGAGGATAACACCGGTTAGGTCTGGGTTAGGTCTGGGATTTGCGCGCATCTGGCTTATACTTTCGCCTTTTTCGCAAACTTGTTGGCCAGATCCTGGGTATTTTCCGTGTTTGAATCACGTAGTAATGTGGTAACACACTGAAGCAGTCAATTAAACCAGGTTTCGATCAATATTTCAGAGGATAACACCGGTTAGGTCTGGGTTAGGTCTGGGTTATGCCCGCATCTGGCTCATGATTTTGCCTTCTTCGCATACTTGTTGGCCAGATCCCGGGGTTTTTTCGTGTTTGAATCACGTAGTAATGTGGTAACACACTGAAGCTGTCAATTAAACCTGGTTTCGATCAATATTTTAGAGGATAACACCGGTTAGGTCTGGGTTAGGTCTGGGTTATGCCCGCATCTAGCTCATGATTTTGCCTTCTTCGCATACTTGTTGGCCAGATCCTGGGTTTTTTTCGTGTTTGAATCACGTAGTAATGAGGTAATACACTGAAGCAGTCAATTAAACCTGGTTTCGATCAATATTTTAGAGGATAACACCGGTTAGGTCTGGGTTAGGTCTGGGATTTGCGCGCATCTGGCTTATACTTTCGCCTTTTTCGCAAACTTGTTGGCCAGATCCTGGGTATTTTCCGTGTTTGAATCACGTAGTAATGTTGTACCACACTGAGGCAGTCAATTAAACCTGGATTCGGACATTATTTTAGAGGATAACACCGGTTAGGTCTGGGTTAGGTCTGGGTTATGCCCGCATCTGGCTCATGATTTAGCCTTCTTCGCATACTTGTTGGCCAGATCCTGGTTTTTTTTCGTGTTTGAATCATGTAGCAATGTGGTAACACACAGAAGCAGTCAATTAAACCTGGTTTCGATCAATATTTTAGAGGATAACACCGGTTAGGTCTGGGTTAGGTCTGGGTTATGCCCGCATCTGGCTCATGATTTTGCCTTCTTCGCATACTTGTTGGCCAGATCCTGGGTTTTTTTCGTGTTTGAATCACGTAGTAATGTGGTAATACACTGAAGCAGTCAATTAAACCTGGTTTCGATCAATATTTTAGAGGATAACACCGGTTAGGTCTGGGTTAGGTCTGGGTTATGCCCGCATCTGGCTCATGATTTTGCCTTCTTCGCATACTTGTTGGCCAGATCCTGGGTTTTTTTCGTGTTTGAATCACGTAGTAATGTGGTAACACACTGAAGCAGTCAATTAAACCTGGTTTCGATCAATATTTTAGAGGATAACACCGGTTGGGTCTGGGTTAGGTCTGGGTTATGCCCGCATCTGGCTCATGATTTTGCCTTCTTCGCATACTTGTTGGCCAGATCCTGGGTTTTTTTCGTGTTTGAATCACGTAGTAATGTGGTAACACACTGAAGCAGTCAATTAAACCTGGTTTCGATCAATATTTCAGAGGATAACACCGGTTAGGTCTGGGTTAGGTCTGGGTTATGCCCGCATCTGGCTCATGATTTTGCCTTCTTCGCATACTTGTTGGCCAGATCCTGGGTTTTTTTCGTGTTTGAATCATGTAGTAATGTGGTAACACACTGAAGCAGTCAATTAAACCTGGTTTCGACGAATATTTTGGAGGATAACACCGGTTAGGTCTGGGTTAGGTCTGGGTTATGCCCGCATCTGGCTCATGATTTTGCCTTCTTCGCATACGTGTTGGCCACGTGTTGACGATAAAACTGTAAGATATAGGATTAATTAAGTTCCATGTCCCTAAAATTTTCCAAATCATAGATTTAAAAATGATTTAGATATTTAGATGATTTTAGTGTGGGTATTTATACAAGTATGTAAATCTCTATTTATGCATAACATGTTACCCCTAAATGGGCAAGTTAATGAATTATATAGATGTTAATTGTATAATAATAACCCTTTGTTCCTCATAAAAATTCATAACTGAATTGCTATCATTCTAAAAAAATCCATCCCAAAATATATTGTCAAAACTAGTAATAAATTATTTGAACAAGGTGATAACAGATTTGAAATATTTAATAAAATTTAAATACCAGTAGTATTAATAAAAGATAATATTAATACTATTTTGACACTGTTATTTGATTTTAATATTAATTATAGATACTTTGATTATTGATTTATTAAAACGTAAAGTTAATGAAGTCCCAGTAGATTATAAATATTTTAAAGAGCATGAATTAGCATAGAATTTCATAAAAAATTTGATGAGTGATAGAAGTAACTTGAATAATCTGAATTTTGTAGCTTTTACTATATCTTTGGATATGGAATCACAGATTCATTTTATTAATAAAAATAGAGATAGTACTGATGATTTACTCAGGCTCGTTAAAGTAAGTGGGCCAAGTGGGAAGAATATTAAGATAGATGGATAGATATTGGTAAAAGTATTCTTCTTGTCCTTATATAGGAAATCTTTAATATTACAAATAAACTCTTTCTGTAAAATCTTGAACTTATCATTATAATTTATAGAATTAAAGTCAACGCATCTAATAATGAAAGTGAACTGAAGTATTTTATAGACTTGTCAAGAACGTTTTTTGGTATATTCCTAGCAAACGACCCGTTCAACGATCGGGATGAGTTATACGTAATTCGATTCGTCTAATTCAGTATATTATTTCATTAGTATATGCATTTCATTATCTGCGGAAATTCGGTATTTTTACAAAGTAACTAAGTATTTTAAATATATTCTGACAGGTTCACAGGTGGAAACAAGTGACTGTCGTTACCTGTGTTCAAAATGCCAGCTAGTCAAATGCTAATTTGTTAACAATAACATTTATTGAATGAAATTTCTGCTATTTCTGCAAATATCTCATTGAATAAATCACCATCTTTCTATTATATATACATTTACTAAATACATAATGGCTCAGGTATCCAATGAAGTTACTCTTATTGAAAATATAAAATATTGATAGTATTATATGTTAGAAAAAAGTGGTTTCTTCAATTTAATTCATGTAAGCATCAGTAATGAGATCTTGAAAATTGACGCTGTGATTAATTTTCAAATGGCCTCTGTGCCATTATTTCTACAACAAAATGTTGATTCATCAGTCTCTATCTACTCTACCCTTCCACAATTGCTGCGCAGTATTTTTATTTAATGTTAGTTATATAATATCACGACATTGCTCATAATTATATGTTAGCATATATGGTAATTTTAAAACAATATCTGTAACTGAGTTTGTTTTTAGAAAACCACGTTCTTTGCTTTTCAAATATCTTTATATAATGCAATGGCTTTTAAAAAATAAGGGTATAAACATCTCACCGTAAACCGTAAATAGTTTACATTTTAAAGATCCAGAAACAGGCGCTCATACGAATAAAACAGAAACTACGTGGAAGCATAGTAAACACTTTTTGCCTGAATATTGTCGGTTAGTATTTGCAGTTCCACACGTTTTTTAATATGTTTTTCTAACATATAATACAAAATAATAAATATTATATTTTCTATTTTCAGCAAAAAAGATAATTTCATTGGGTACTTAAGCCATTACGTGTTTTATAAACCTTCCAAGCAAGGAAAGGATGATTTATTTAATCAGTTCTTAAAAGAAATTTCAGAAATTTCATTTGATGATGATCGATTCTGTAAAAAATCAAAATATACCAGACTTAGATGATAATGAAATTTAATAATAAAAACAAGTTAAACCAACGTACTGCGTACAATAGTAATTTACTATGTATTGTAAACACTGTCAGCGACGGGGAGACATTTTTTACTGTTGCTGCATGTACTGTCTACATACCTGGTTTTAATACTGTCCACCTGACCGACTCGTGGAAGTTCTATGCCTAAAAAAATGATTTTTATGCATCATACAAATTCTTCTACAAATTCCCATTTGACAATGTAGAATAGATCCAATTAGATAAATTATTTATAATTTTTAAAATGAACATAGCAACGATGGTCACTAGTTTCTATCTGTGAACCTGTCAAAAAATCTACTTGACCTTACTTTTTTACTGTAACTTTTTATAATAACTGTTAAAATACTGTTTATATTATTTATTATAATGAATCTTGTTACAAAACAAACACACTTATTTTCCATTGTGAAAAGAAAACTTAAAAACTAAAAGAACATTCCTCTACATGTGCTTCTTTCACACACACACACACACACACACACACACACACCACACTACCCCTCTTATCTGAAACGGTAAACTCCTAAACACTAAAGAAACTAACGAATTTTAAGTCATATTTCTAACACGCCTTCTTGACTTAAAATTTATCAAAACAACAACAAAAATTTTGCCTTTCCTAACGATTTAGTCAGTACATCTGCAATTTGATCGTCCGTAGTCACACTTATTAGTCCCTTTTTTCATAATCATAAACAAAATGATAACTTATATCTATATGCTTGGAATTTTTTGAAAATTTTCCATTTTTTGATAAGGCTATCGCTCCAATATTGTCTTCATATATTTTTACTGGATTGTCATTCTTCACGTCAAAAACAGATAAAATGCCCTTAATTGGAATGATTTCTTCTACACAATCAGCAAGAGCGTAGTATTCAGCATGCGTTGAGGCTCTGGAGACAATTTTTTGTTTTTGCGATTTCCATAGTACTACATTTCCAAAAACTCGTATGATTATCCCTGTAGTCGATTTTCTGTCCGTAGTGTCTGCAGCCCAATCAGCGTCAACAAATGCATCCATTATTTCCTGAGTAGTTGAGTTATAAACAAGATTTATGGAACGAGTGTGATACAAGTATTTTAGAACACGTGTGCTGTCATAGCTATTTTGGAATCGACTTAGGTAATTGACCGCAAATGAAATGTCTGGGCGAGTACCATTTGCAATATACAATAATGCTCCAATTAAATTCCTATATTTCAGTTCTTCATCCACTATATCAGCAGGTTCAATTTTTCGATTCATTTCCATAGGTGTATCGAACCTTTTACTATTTACTATTCCGTACTTATGACTAAGATTTTCAATATATTTTTCTTGATTCAAGTATATTTCCTCTTTACTTTGGTTACGTTGTACTTCAATTCCCAAGTATTGCTTTATTTGTCCCAAGTCTTTCATGCGAAATCGTTTATTAAGCATGATCTTAACTTCATCTATAGCCATTTCATTTATACCACTGATTAATATATCATCCACATATAAAATAATATATATTTTTGTGTCGTTTATCTCTCCAGTATACAGACAGTAATCATAATCAGATCTTTTAAAATGCAAGCTTATCATGTAATTATGAAAACAATCATACCAGTCACGTGGACTTTCTCTCAATCCATAAAGCGCCTTCTTAAGTAAACAAACCTTATCTGACTGTATATTACTACCATCAGGAGGGTAGATGTAAACTTCAGACTTGATATTTCCGTTTAAAAAAGCTGTTTGAACATCCATTTGTTCTATTTTTAAATTTTTAACACATGCAATTGACAGCAACACCTTTAGCGTGCTCATTCTTGCAACCGGTGAATAAACTTCTTCATCGCTTTGGTACAACTGTTGGAAATGCGACTTTGGCGACAATGCGCGCTTTGCATACTCCATCTGTCTTAATTCTATATATCCACTTTACTTCAATTATTTTCTTATTTATTGGAACGTTGACCAAATCCCATGTGTCGTTTTCTTTTAAACCATCAAGTTCTTGTTTCATAGCCGCTTTCCATTTTCTTGACTCTTCGCAGTTCAATGGTTCTTGGTAGTTTTCAGGTATCAAAGCATTGCAATAGTTTGTATATACGACATGATCATCAAATTTCACAACATTTCACACATTATGTTACGCTTGGGGCGTGTATCTTATTTAACTTCCTCAGTTTTGCTGCATTGATCATCGTCAGTTTTATTTTCTTTTATTTTCAAAACTCTTTCTTCTTCTTCTTCTTCTTCTTCTTCTTCTTCTTCTTCTTTTGGCGTTTCCCCTTCGTATTTTTCTTCGTTATCAGTATTTCTATAAATGGTATATCTTGCACGTGACGACTTACAACTATTTTGTCATTAACCAATATCTGTATACCCTATTAATATTAATTCCTTTTTCGGCCTTTGGATTTAGCTTTGAATATCTGCATGCCTCGGGAATTCGTACAAAAGCAGTGCTTCCATATAAGTGTAAGTTTGAAACATCAGCCCTTTTATTAAAAAATATTTCATATGGTGTTTTTCTTATTCTTGTGTTTGCTAATAGGCGATTTCCAATGTAGGCAGCCGTGTAAATACATTCTGGCCAATAAAACTTGTCGACATTTGCCTCTGACAGCAAGCAGCGTGCACGATCCATTATCGTTCTGTTGTGCCTTTCGGCGACTCCGTTCAATTCGTGTGTGTATGCTGGTCCTGGTTTCAAATAAATACCTTCTCGTTTCGCTAATTCATCAAAGTTTTTGTTAAGATATGATTCTCTTCCATTGTCACATCGAATTTCTTTAATACTTTTTCCAGTTTGATTTTTTACTAATTTCCTAATATACCTAATGAAGCAATAAAAAACATCACTTTTTTGTTTTATGCAATACACAACAGCAATTTTACTGAAATCATCTATAAAAGACACAAAGTATTTCTCACCATTATGACCTGTCTGAGTTATTGGACCATGGACATCTGTATGGACTATTTGTAACAAATCATTTGCTCTTGTACGTTTGTTTTTAAATTTCAAATTTGTCATTTTATTCTCCGGACAAACTTCGCATTTTATAAATTCGTTTTCGAGTTTCACCGGTGTTCCATTTAGCAGCTGAGCTTCACACAAATATTTTAAATCTCTAAAATTTGTGTGACAAAGTATATATCTATGCCATTTTTCTATATTTGAAATTCCCATTGAACTAGTGTACGTACTTGTTTTCTTATTCTCAAGTCTGGCAACTTCTCCATTTAATTCAAAGAGTTTATTTCTTTTAACAGCAATAGCAATGAGTTTTTCTTTCAAATTACAAATTTTATTGTAATTCATTGTCTTTCTCAAACATTATTTTTAATTGTTTTGATTTACAAATACAAGAGACACTTAGTAAGTTTTGTTTCATTTCTGGTACATAGTATATACATTTTTAATCTTTATTTCCTCCGACTTGTCATTAATGTTAATCATTACATTACCAATTTTTCCAGATATTAGTTTAAAACCATCACCAACTTTAATATCAACCGGGTTTTGTAGATTTTTGGATTCATAAAAGTACTCATCTGTGTTTATTATGTGATCTGAGCAACCACTATCTAGTAGCCATTTAATATTTCTACTTCTTCTATTTTGCTACTTTTCATTACTTCAACCTTGAATGAATTGTAATTTCTACTGTCATCTAGACTCGAATTTCCAGCCACTTTTCTATCGTGTCTATTTTGTATATGTTTGAAAAGGTTGCATTTTGTAATAATTATTAAAGTTTTCTGGGCAGTAACGTTGGATGTGCCCTGACTTATTACACTGACTTAACATACCGCTTCAGTAGTCGTTGCACTGCTATGCTGATTATCCTTTGAATTGAGATACTTGTTCTGATTGCGTTGTACGTGTCGAAACCTATGACCTCTAGGATTTTTAGTTAAATTTGAACTAAACGTGCGAGTGTAATTTCTGCTGTACTCAAAGTAGTAACTTTTACCGTTTCTCTTTTGATACTCTAACAGTAATTTAGATTTTACATACTCAACTGTTTTCTCCTTCGTTGGCAGTGCATCAATAATATCAACAATACGTGAGAAGTTAACGTTAATAACAGATAATTCAATTTATCCTCTTCATTCACAGTCTCACCAGTATTTTTGAGCCTATTTATATGCGTTTCAAATTCGTTAAAGAAGTCACTTGGATTTTCACCTTCTTTCATTTTTAATTCTAACAATCTTCTTTTACACAATAGCTTTACTGCACTGTTTTTAACTAGATAAATTTCGTCAAGCTTTGCAATCATATTTTTCGCAGTCGTTTCTGATATTATTAATTCTAACTGAGTGTTTGAAATACTGTTTACGATGTAACTTTTTGCTTTAATTTCCGTTTTTATTCCAATCTTCGACTCTTATTTCAGCCGGTCTTTCATCATGTAGAATAACCTCGTTACAGTCTTTCATTTCTAAAAATAAATTTAGCCTGAATTTCCAGTTCCATAAAATATTTGTAACATGAAATCGTCCTTTTTTTCACTTGCCATGCTTCAAACTTAGGTTATCTTCCTTTCACAACTAAATTTCTTTTCTTTACTGTTAACGAACAAACCACGGACCTCTGCTACCATGTTAAAATACTGTTTATATTATTTATTATAATGAATCTTGTTACAAAACAAACACACTTATTTTCCATTGTGAAAAGAAAACTTAAAAACTAAAAGAACATTCCTCGACGTGTGCTTCTCTCACAAACACACACACAAACACACACTCCTAAACACTAAAGAAACTAACGAATTTTAAGTCATATTTCTAACAATAGCAGTAACAGTTTATAAAAAAATAACGAATTTCCACAGATGCATAGAAATGCATATCAATAATGTACTGAATTAGGCGAATCGAATAATGTATAACTCACCCCGATCCGAGAACGGGCCTAGCGTTTGCTAGGAATATAATGTTCCATAACTTTTCAACAAAGTCTAAAATTTTTCCCAAGGGTTTTTGAATACCTATACACTGTATAGATATCCTGTTTCCTTCAACCGAACGACATGTGTCCCTAAAAAATATATTTATAAAGTAAGTCGGTCAAGTAGGAAGAATATTCAGATATTTAAGAATATGGATATATTGGTAAAAATATCCATTCCTCTTACCTTTATGTCCTGTGTATTGGATAATATAGATTTACATACTTTTACCGCTGAATTCGAAATTCTGAACTAAATATAGGTACAGGACTCGTAAAAACCGTTTTTTATTCTTTTTATAGTTTTATCTGTTTTCCAAAAAACAACCAATTAAATTAAGTTGCAAGAATGCAAAAGCGATAAAACTTACAGAGGCTTTAATAGAAAATTATAAAACAAAATGTTTACTTAAGACTTTACCTTTTGTAAAAACCGGCGATATTGACTGTGTGTGTGTAAATCGTCGTACGTTCGTGCCCGGTGCAGTAAAACACGTGCATCGATCTAGGTTACGTACGTTCCTCACGTGCCACTTTCTCAATCTATACTTTTACATAAAAATTACTTAGAAAATCACTCCTACTCCTCATTTGGACAGAATTTTTACTTTCATGATTTTAGCGAAAAGTCGTTTTCCTGCTCGGGGAACACATATGTACAGGGTGTTCGGCCACCCCTGGGAAAAATTTTAATGGGGGATTCTAGATGCCAAAATACGAAAATACAGACGAAAATCAAGAATACCAATTTGTTGATAGAGGCTACGTTGAAAAGTTATTAACAATTAAACTCAAAAATTTCAAATCGTTCTGGAAAAATTGTTATCGGTTGCGGGGGTCAATTGCAATCATTTTTGGTGAATACACATACCTCCGAAATCTTACCCACTTTCGAGATAAAAATTCGAGAATGTGTGAAATTTTTTCGATGGAAAAGAAAAATTTCAAATCGTTTTGGAAAAATTATTATCGGTTGCGGGGGTTACTTACAACCATTTTGGGTGAATCGTCATACCCCCCTAATCATGCGCATTTTCGAGAAAGAAATTCAGTACGGGCGGAACTTTAAACGTTAATAACTTTTTAATAAAGCCTCCATTAACAAATTGGTATTCTTGATTTTCGTCTTACTTTGGTCTCTAGAATCCCCTGGGAGATTGTAATGGGAGATTCTAGAGGTTAAAGTAGGATGAAAATCAAGAATACCAATTTGTTGATGGAGTAATACGATACTAAACAAGTTATTGACGTTTAAAGTTCCGCTCTTACTTTCGAATTTTTTTCTCGAAAATGCGCAGGATTTCGTATGTGGTATGTCTATTCACCGAAAATAATTGTAATTGACCCCCGAAACCGAAAGTAATTTTTTCAGAACGATTTGAAATTTTCTTTTTCTTTCGTCGAAAAATTTAGGCACTGTCTGTCGATTTTTCTTAAAAATTCCTTTCTGATTTTTATTCAGTTTGTAAAATAGTTGTTTAATAATACTCTTTGTGTAGGTACCCATGAGCTCTACTCGCGAAAAAAAACGTTTCATTGGAATATATTCACTATTCACTATATCAGTAGGAGTTGCGGGGGCTGTTTGAAAATTTGACCAGTTATATGGAATTTTTCTCACTTTACGGGGTCAAGGAACAACTTTTCCAACATCTCTACATATTCTCCATTAAAATATGCGTTGTGTTGCTGTTTGAAACATTAAAATCGTTCAATCCGGCTGTCGACCAAAAAAAAAAAATGCTTGTAACTGACCCCTGCAACGAAAACTAATTCTTCCAAGACGATTCGAAATTCTTTTTTACTTGAATTTTTTTTGTCGAAACTGAGTAGGATTTCGGGGGTACGATTCTAACTGACCTCCGCGACCAAAAATAATTTTTTCAGAACGATTTGAAATTTTTTTATTTAATGTTATTAATAACTACTTTTTAACGAAACCTCAGTCGAAAAATTGATATTCTTAATTTTCGTCTTATTTTGGCTTCTAGAATCTCCCATTAAAATTTTTCCCAGGGGTGGCCAAACACCCTGTATATATTAAATCAATATTAATGAAATTACACCTTGACCGAATTCATTTCAATCCCCCCACACTAATACATATATTGTGTGTAGCCCATAAATGGTTGAGAATGGAGTCACCTTTCCTATACTGGTATTATTAGATGGTCGCAGGTCCTGCATAAATTTCAATTTACATAATTTTTGTTTTGAGTAAACTCATTTTACTTTTTTGTATATTATTACCTAATGCAACTCATATTTTCCAGCCATGCGATGTAGGAATATTTAGACGATTAAAAGTTGCATGGCGAAGGGTAGTGCAGGAACATAGACAAAGTACGTAGGTAGACTAAACCCATTACGAAGGTGAATTTCGCACCAATATATCATACCATATATAAATTCCATGAAGAAGGAAATGCTTTTAAAGCTTGTGGTGGCCTATGACCGTTTAACTCAAATACAATTTACTAGACAAAACGTATTTCAGAAAGAAGAAAATAAATTAGAATTCATGTCGCCAGATGAAACTGACATCAATGACAGCAATATAGGTAGTTTTACATAGCATTCAAGAGCATATTCCAGATGATCTGAGAGGGGAACAATTTTCTTTTCTATATAGAAAATATTAAAATACAATCGGGACACAACTAAGACACAACACAAGACACAACTCGCAGAGAGAAAGCACTGCTGATGTTCAACGCAGTGCAGTTCATAGTAACAGTAAAACCAATACCAGTGTAGAAGACTAATTTAACAACGTTTCGCTAGAAGAAACTAATATATGATATACTGATCATTAATTAACTTTAATATTTCATGACAATGATGCTTTTACTTTTTTCTAATGGGAATTGTTTTGTTTCCGATGGTACTGAAATCAAACTACATTAATTCTACAACGTTACTTTACTTATTTTCTCGTAAAGACAAAGATTCTTCAGAATCTATTCTGGATAAACATTATCAACATTATCAAAAGATTGAAAAAACAACAAAGAAAAGAAAAGAAAAGAAAAGAAATATAGAAAGGTGTGTGCAATCAAAGTTACATCAAAGACATGGAAATAGACTCAGCTTGAAAAAATAGAAGCAATTGATAACCAGGAAAAAGAAAAACAAAGAATGAAAGAAGAACGATTAGAAAAGAAAAAAACAAGCCGAGAAATTAAAAGAAGAAAAGCTATTGAAAAAAGAAAGAAAAACAGAAAAATGAAAAGGAAAAGGAGAAAGAAAAGCAAGACGAAGAGAAGGAGAAATGTAAAACTCAAACTAAAAATAAAAATAAAGTTAAGAACGTGAAAAGAAAATAATAAATAATATTATTGTGTTGTTTTTACAGGGTGAATGTAGTAACTGAACCAGGTGGTTATGACTATGCAACATTTTTATTAGCATCTTTTTCAAACTCCACTTGGAACAACACTGTACGTATGTATGTATGGGATTATCAGGAACCGTGTTTGTTCGTTAATCGGCACACTCGTATTTATTTCGTTAAACACAGTCACACCTACTACGTACTTTTCTTCAATCTTTCTCTCTTCCGTGCTGTCTTTTCTCGCTTTCTGGGTTATTCACCCATCAGCTGTTCGGCCGTACGCTCGCCGCGTGTTGACGGCTTTTTCGGCGGTAACCGTCTTCGCTCGTGCAAGCTCGTGGACAGCGAACGATTCGCTGTTCGGCCAAAAATTCGTGCGCGATTTAATAATTTTCAACTGCACGGTTCCCTACATACAGGGTGTTCGGCCATCCATGGGAAAAATTTTAATGGGGGATTCTAGAGGTCAAAATAAGACGAAAATCAAGAATACCAATTTGTTGATGGAGGCACTGTTAAAAAGTTATTAATGTTTAAAGTTCCGCTCGTACTGAATTTTTTTCTCGAAAATGCGCAAGATTTCGGGGGTATGTCTATACATAAAAAATGATTGTCACCGACCCTCGCAACAGAAAATAATTTTTCACAGAACGATTTGAAATCTTTCTTTTGCATCGAAAAATAAAGGCACCCGATTAGATTTTCGGTAAGGAATTTCTTTCTCGAAAGTGCGTAGGATTTCGGGGGTATGTGTAATGACCAAAAATGATTGTAATTGACCCCTGTAACCGAAAATAATTTTTTTAGAACGATTTGAAAAATTTGTTTTTCGCCGAAAAATATCAACACATACTCGAATTTTTTTCTCGAAACTGAGTAGGATTCCGAATATATGTCTACTCACTAAAAATGCTTGTAATTGACCTCCGCAGCCGAAAATAATTTTTCTGGAACGATTTGAAATTTTTGAATCAAATTGTTAATAACTTTTTAACGAAGCCTCCATCAACAAATCGATATTCTTGATTTTCGTCTTAGTTTGGCCTCTAGAATATCCTATTAAAATGTTTCTCAGGGCTGGCCGGACACCCTCTATACTACTATGTTTACTAGATCCTGGGTTTTTTCGGGTTTGAATCACGTAGTAATGTGGTAACACACTGAAGCTGTCAATTAAACCTGGTTTCGATCAATATTTTAGAGGATAACACCGGTTAGGTCTGGGTTAGGTCCGGGATATGCCCGCATCTGGCTTATACTTTCGCCTTTTTCGCAAACTTGTTGGCAGATCCTGGGTATTTTCCGTGTTTGAATCACGTAGGAATGTGGTAACACACTGAAGCTGTCAATTAAACCTGGTTTCGATCAATATTTTAGAGGATAACACCGGTTAGGTCTGGGTTAGGTCTGGGTTATGCCCGCATCTGGCTCATGATTTTGCCTTCTTCGCATACTTGTTGGCCAGATCTTGGGTTTTTTTCGTGTTTGAATCACCTAGTAATGTGGTAACACACTGAAGCAGTCAATTAAACCTGGTTTCGATCAATATTTTAGAGGATAACACCGGTTAGGTCTGGGTTAGGTCTGGGTTATGCCCGCATCTGGCTCATGATTTTGCCTTCATCGCATACTTGTTGGCCAGATCCTGGGTTTTTTCCGTGTTTGAATCACGTAGTAATGTGGTAACACACTGAAGCAGTCAATTAAACCTGGTTTTGATCAATATTTCAGAGGATAACACCGGTTAGGTCTGGGTTAGGTCTGGGAAATGCGCGCATCTGGCTTATTCTTTCGCCTTCTTCGCATAATTCTTGGCCAGATCCTGGGTTTTTTTCGTGTTTGAATCACGTAGGAATGTGGTAACACACTGAAGCAGTCAATTAAACATGGTTTCGATCAATATTTTAGAGGATAACACCGGTTAGGTCTGGGTTAGGTCCGGGATATGCCCGCATCTGGCTCATGATTTTGCCTTCTTCGCATACTTGCTGGCCAGATCCTGGGTTTTTTTCGTGTTTGAATCACGTAGTAATGTGGTAACACACTGAAGCTGTCAATTAAACCTGGTTTCGATCAATATTTTAGAGGATAACACCGGTTAGGTCTGGGTTAGGTCCGGGATATGCCCGCATCTGGCTCATGATTTTGCCTTCATCGCATACTTGTTGGCCAGATCCTGGGTTTTTTTCGTGTTTGAATCACGTAGGAATGTGGTAACACACTGAAGCAGTCAATTAAACCTGGTTTCGATCAATATTTTAGAGGATAACACCGGTTAGGTCTGGGTTAGGTCTGGGATTTGCGCGCATCTGGCTTATACTTTCGCCTTTTTTGCAAACTTGTTGGCAGATCCTGGGTTTTTTTCGTGTTTGAATCACGTAGGAATGTGGTAACACACTGAAGCAGTCAATTAAACCTGGTTTCGATCAATATTTTAGAGGATAACACCGGTTAGGTCTGTGTTAGGTCCGGGATATGCCCGCATCTGGCTCATGATTTTGCCTTCTTCGCATACTTGTTGGCCAGATCCTGGGTTTTTTTCGTGTTTGAATCACGTAGTAATGTGGTAACACACTGAAGCTGTCAATTAAACCTGGTTTCGATCAATATTTTAGAGGATAACACCGGTTAGGTCTGGGTTAGGTCCGGGATATGCCCGCATCTGGCTCATGATTTTGCCTTCTTCGCATAGTTGTTGGCCAGATCCTGGGTTTTTTTCGTGTTTGAATCACGTAGTAATGTGGTAACAAACTGAAGCAGTCAATAAAACCTGGTTTCGATCAATATTTTAGAGGATAACACCGGTTAGGTCTGGGTTAGGTCCGGGATATGCCCGCATCTGGCTCATGATTTTGCCTTCTTCGCATACTTGTTGGCCAGATCCTGGGTTTTTTTCGTGTTTGAAACACGTAGTAATGTGGTAACACACTGAAGCTGTCAATTAAACCTGGTTTCGATCAATATTTTAGAGGATAACACCGGTTAGGTCTGGGTTAGGTCCGGGATATGCCCGCTTCTGGCTCATGATTTTGCCTTCTTCGCATAGTTGTTGGCCAGATCCTGGGTTTTTTTCGTGTTTGAATCACGTAGTAATGTGGTAACACACTGAAGCAGTCAATTAAACCTGGTTTCGATCAATATTTCAGAGGATAACACCGGTTAGGTCTGGGTTAGGTCTGGGAAATGCGCGCATCTGGCTTATACTTTCGCCTTCTTCGCATACTTGTTGGTCAGATCCTGGGTTGTTTCCGTGTTTGATCACGTAGTAATGTGGTAACACACTGAAGCAGTCAATAAAACCTGGTTTCGATCAATATTTCAGAGGATAACACCGGTTAGGTCTGGGTTAGGTCTGGGAAATGCGCGCATCTGGCTCATGATTTTGCCTTCTTCGCATACTTCTTGGCCAGATCCTGGGTTTTTTTCGTGTTTGAATCACGTAGGAATGTGGTAACACACTGAAGCAGTCAATTAAACCTGGTTTCGATCAATATTTTAGAGGATAACACCGGTTAGGTCTGTGTTAGGTCCGGGATATGCCCGCATCTGGCTCATGATTTTGCCTTCTTCGCATACTTGTTGGCCAGATCCTGGGTTTTTTTCGTGTTTGAATCACGTAGTAATGTGGTAACACACTGAAGCAGTCAATTAAACCTGGTTTCGATCAATATTTCAGAGGATAACACCGGTTAGGTCTGGGTTAGGTCTGGGAAATGCGCGCATCTGGCTTATACTTTCGCCTTCTTCGCATACTTGTTGGTCAGATCCTGGGTTTTTTCCGTGTTTGATCACGTAGTAATGTGGTAACACACTGAAGCAGTCAATAAAACCTGGTTTCGATCAATATTTTAGAGGATAACACCGGTTAGGTCTGGGTTAGGTCTGGGATTTGCGCGCATCTGGCTTATACTTTCGCCTTTTTCGCAAACTTGTTGGCCAGATCCTGGGTATTTTCCGTGTTTGAATCACGTAGTAATGTGGTAACACACTGAAGCAGTCAATTAAACCTGGTTTCGATCAATATTTTACAGGATAACACCGGTTAGGTCTGGGTTAGGTCCGGGATATGCCCGCATCTGGCTCATGATTTTGCCTTCTTCGCATACTTGTTGGCCAGATCCTGGGTTTTTTTCGTGTTTGAATCACGTAGTAATGTGGTAACACACTGAAGCTGTCAATTAAACCTGGTTCCGATAAATATTTTAGAGGATAACACCGGTTAGGTCTGGGTTAGGTCTGGGTTATACCCGCATCTGGCTCATGATTTTGCCTTCATCGCATATTTCTAGGCCAGATCCTGGGTTTTTTTCGTGTTTGAATGACGTAGGAATGTGGTAACACACTGAAGCAGTCAATTAAACCTGGTTTCGATCAATATTTTAGAGGATAACACCGGTTAGGTCTGGGTTAGGTCCGGGATATGCCCGCATCAGGCTCATGATTTTGCCTTCTTCGCATACTTGCTGGCCAGATCCTGGGTTTTTTTCGTGTTTGAATCACGTAGTAATGTGGTAACACACTGAAGCTGTCAATTAAACCTGGTTTCGATCAATATTTTAGAGGATAACACCGGTTAGGTCTGGGTTAGGTCCGGGATATGCCCGCATCTGGCTCATGATTTTGCCTTCATCGCATACTTGTTGGCCAGATCCTGCGTTTTTTTCGTGTTTGAATCACGTAGGAATGTGGTAACACACTGAAGCAGTCAATTAAACCTGGTTTCGATCAATATTTTAGAGGATAACACCGGATAGGTCTGGGTTAGGTCTGGGATTTGCGCGCATCTGGCTTATACTTTCGCCTTTTTCGCAAACTTGTTGGCAGATCCTGGGTATTTTCCGTGTTTGAATCACGTAGGAATGTGGTAACACACTGAAGCAGTCAATTAAACCTGGTTCCGATCAATATTTTAGAGGATAACACCGGTTAGGTCTGGGTTATGCCCGCATCTGGCTCATGATTTTGCCTTCATCGCATACTTGTTGGCCAAATCCTGGGTTTTTTCCGTGTTTGAATCACCTAGTAATGTGGTAACACACTGAAGCAGTCAATTAAACCTGGTTTCGATCAATATTTCAGAGGATAACACCGGTTAGGTCTGTGTTAGGTCTGGGAAATGCGCGCATCTGGCTTATACTTTCGCCTTTTTCGCAAACTTGTTGGCCAGATCCGGGGTATTTTTCGTGTTTGAATCACGTTGTAATGTGGTAACACACTGAAGCAGTCAATTAAACCTGGTTTCGATCAATATATCAGAGGATAACACCGGTTAGGTCTGGGTTAGGTCTGGGAAATGCGCGCATCTGGCTTATACTTTCGCCTTCTTCGCATACTTGTTGATCAGATCCTGGGGTTTTTCCGTGTTTGATCACGTAGTAATGTGGTAACACACTGAAGCAGTCAATAAAACCTGGTTTCGATCAATATTTTAGAGGATAACACCGGTTAGGTCTGGGTTAGGTCTGGGATTTGCGCGCATCTGGCTTATACTTTCGCCTTTTTCGCAAACTTGTTGGCCAGATCCTGGGTATTTTCCGTGTTTGAATCACGTAGTAATGTGGTAACACACTGAAGCAGTCAATTAAACCTGGTTTCGATCAATATTTCAGAGGATAACACCGGTTAGGTCTGGGTTAGGTCTGGGAAATGCGCGGATCTGGCTTATTCTTTCGCCTTCTTCGCATACTTCTTGGCAAGATCCTGGGTTTTTTTCGTGTTTGAATCACGTAGGAATGTGGTAACACACTGAAGCAGTCAATTAAACCTGGTTTCGATCAATATTTTAGAGGATAACACCGGTTAGGTCTGGGTTAGGTCTGGGTTATGCCCGCATCTGGCTCATGATTTTGCCTTCTTCGCATACTTGTTGGCCAGATCTTGGGTTTTTTTCGTGTTTGAATCACCTAGTAATGTGGTAACACACTGAAGCAGTCAATTAAACCTGGTTTCGATCAATATTTTAGAGGATAACACCGGTTAGGTCTGGGTTAGGTCTGGGTTATGCCCGCATCTGGCTCATGATTTTGCCTTCATCGCATACTTGTTGGCCAGATCCTGGGTTTTTTCCGTGTTTGAATCACGTAGTAATGTGGTAACACACTGAAGCAGTCAATTAAACCTGGTTTTGATCAATATTTCAGAGGATAACACCGGTTAGGTCTGGGTTAGGTCTGGGAAATGCGCGCATCTGGCTTATTCTTTCGCCTTCTTCGCATAATTCTTGGCCAGATCCTGGGTTTTTTTCGTGTTTGAATCACGTAGGAATGTGGTAACACACTGAAGCAGTCAATTAAACCTGGTTTCGATCAATATTTTAGAGGATAACACCGGTTAGGTCTGGGTTAGGTCCGGGATATGCCCGCATCTGGCTCATGATTTTGCCTTCTTCGCATACTTGCTGGCCAGATCCTGGGTTTTTTTCGTGTTTGAATCACGTAGTAATGTGGTAACACACTGAAGCTGTCAATTAAACCTGGTTTCGATCAATATTTTAGAGGATAACACCGGTTAGGTCTGGGTTAGGTCCGGGATATGCCCGCATCTGGCTCATGATTTTGCCTTCGTCGCATACTTGTTGGCCAGATCCTGGGTTTTTTTCGTGTTTGAATCACGTAGGAATGTGGTAACACACTGAAGCAGTCAATTAAACCTGGTTTCGATCAATATTTTAGAGGATAACACCGGTTAGGTCTGGGTTAGGTCTGGGATTTGCGCGCATCTGGCTTATACTTTCGCCTTTTTTGCAAACTTGTTGGCAGATCCTGGGTTTTTTTCGTGTTTGAATCACGTAGGAATGTGGTAACACACTGAAGCAGTCAATTAAACCTGGTTTCGATCAATATTTTAGAGGATAACACCGGTTAGGTCTGTGTTAGGTCCGGGATATGCCCGCATCTGGCTCATGATTTTGCCTTCTTCGCATACTTGTTGGCCAGATCCTGGGTTTTTTTCGTGTTTGAATCACGTAGTAATGTGGTAACACACTGAAGCTGTCAATTAAACCTGGTTTCGATCAATATTTTAGAGGATAACACCGGTTAGGTCTGGGTTAGGTCCGGGATATGCCCGCATCTGGCTCATGATTTTGCCTTCTTCGCATAGTTGTTGGCCAGATCCTGGGTTTTTTTCGTGTTTGAATCACGTAGTAATGTGGTAACAAACTGAAGCAGTCAATAAAACCTGGTTTCGATCAATATTTTAGAGGATAACACCGGTTAGGTCTGGGTTAGGTCCGGGATATGCCCGCATCTGGCTCATGATTTTGCCTTCTTCGCATACTTGTTGGCCAGATCCTGGGTTTTTTTCGTGTTTGAAACACGTAGTAATGTGGTAACACACTGAAGCTGTCAATTAAACCTGGTTTCGATCAATATTTTAGAGGATAACACCGGTTAGGTCTGGGTTAGGTCCGGGATATGCCCGCTTCTGGCTCATGATTTTGCCTTCTTCGCATAGTTGTTGGCCAGATCCTGGGTTTTTTTCGTGTTTGAATCACGTAGTAATGTGGTAACACACTGAAGCAGTCAATTAAACCTGGTTTCGATCAATATTTCAGAGGATAACACCGGTTAGGTCTGGGTTAGGTCTGGGAAATGCGCGCATCTGGCTTATACTTTCGCCTTCTTCGCATACTTGTTGGTCAGATCCTGGGTTGTTTCCGTGTTTGATCACGTAGTAATGTGGTAACACACTGAAGCAGTCAATAAAACCTGGTTTCGATCAATATTTCAGAGGATAACACCGGTTAGGTCTGGGTTAGGTCTGGGAAATGCGCGCATCTGGCTCATGATTTTGCCTTCTTCGCATACTTCTTGGCCAGATCCTGGGTTTTTTTCGTGTTTGAATCACGTAGGAATGTGGTAACACACTGAAGCAGTCAATTAAACCTGGTTTCGATCAATATTTTAGAGGATAACACCGGTTAGGTCTGTGTTAGGTCTGGGATTTGCGCGCATCTGGCTTATACTTTCGCCTTTTTCGCAAACTTGTTGGCCAGATCCTGGGTATTTTCCGTGTTTGAATCACGTAGTAATGTGGTAACACACTGAAGCTGTCAATTAAACCTGGTTTCGATCAATATTTTACAGGATAACACCGGTTAGGTCTGGGTTAGGTCCGGGATATGCCCGCATCTGGCTCATGATTTTGCCTTCTTCGCATACTTGTTGGCCAGATCCTGGGTTTTTTTCGTGTTTGAATCACGTAGTAATGTGGTAACACACTGAAGCTGTCAATTAAACCTGGTTCCGATAAATATTTTAGAGGATAACACCGGTTAGGTCTGGGTTAGGTCTGGGTTATACCCGCATCTGGCTCATGATTTTGCCTTCATCGCATATTTCTAGGCCAGATCCTGGGTTTTTTTCGTGTTTGAATGACGTAGGAATGTGGTAACACACTGAAGCAGTCAATTAAACCTGGTTTCGATCAATATTTTAGAGGATAACACCGGTTAGGTCTGGGTTAGGTCCGGGATATGCCCGCATCAGGCTCATGATTTTGCCTTCTTCGCATACTTGCTGGCCAGATCCTGGGTTTTTTTCGTGTTTGAATCACGTAGTAATGTGGTAACACACTGAAGCTGTCAATTAAACCTGGTTTCGATCAATATTTTAGAGGATAACACCGGATAGGTCTGGGTTAGGTCTGGGATTTGCGCGCATCTGGCTTATACTTTCGCCTTTTTCGCAAACTTGTTGGCAGATCCTGGGTATTTTCCGTGTTTGAATCACGTAGGAATGTGGTAACACACTGAAGCAGTCAATTAAACCTGGTTCCGATAAATATTTTAGAGGATAACACCGGTTAGGTCTGGGTTAGGTCTGGGTTATACCCGCATCTGGCTCATGATTTTGCCTTCATCGCATATTTCTAGGCCAGATCCTGGGTTTTTTTCGTGTTTGAATGACGTAGGAATGTGGTAACACACTGAAGCAGTCAATTAAACCTGGTTTCGATCAATATTTTAGAGGATAACACCGGTTAGGTCTGGGTTAGGTCCGGGATATGCCCGCATCTGGCTCATGATTTTGCCTTCTTCGCATACTTGTTGGCCAGATCCTGCGTTTTTTTCGTGTTTGAATCACGTAGGAATGTGGTAACACACTGAAGCAGTCAATTAAACCTGGTTTCGATCAATATTTTAGAGGATAACACCGGATAGGTCTGGGTTAGGTCTGGGATTTGCGCGCATCTGGCTTATACTTTCGCCTTTTTCGCAAACTTGTTGGCAGATCCTGGGTATTTTCCGTGTTTGAATCACGTAGGAATGTGGTAACACACTGAAGCAGTCAATTAAACCTGGTTCCGATCAATATTTTAGAGGATAACACCGGTTAGGTCTGGGTTAGGTCCGGGATATGCCCGCATCTGGCTCATGATTTGGCTTCTTCGCATACTTGTTGGCCAGATCCTGGGTTTTTTTCGTGTTTGAATCACGTAGTAATGTGGTAACACACTGAAGCTGTCAATTAAACCTGGTTTCGATAAATATTTTAGAGGATAACACCGGTTAGGTCTGGGTTAGGTCTGGGTTATGCCCGCATCTGGCTCATGATTTTGCCTTCATCGCATACTTGTTGGCCAAATCCTGGGTTTTTTCCGTGTTTGAATCACCTAGTAATGTGGTAACACACTGAAGCAGTCAATTAAACCTGGTTTCGATCAATATTTCAGAGGATAACACCGGTTAGGTCTGTGTTAGGTCTGGGAAATGCGCGCATCTGGCTTATACTTTCGCCTTTTTCGCAAACTTGTTGGCCAGATCCGGGGTATTTTTCGTGTTTGAATCACGTTGTAATGTGGTAACACACTGAAGCAGTCAATTAAACCTGGTTTCGATCAATATATCAGAGGATAACACCGGTTAGGTCTGGGTTAGGTCTGGGAAATGCGCGCATCTGGCTTATACTTTCGCCTTCTTCGCATACTTGTTGATCAGATCCTGGGTTTTTTCCGTGTTTGATCACGTAGTAATGTGGTAACACACTGAAGCAGTCAATAAAACCTGGATTCGATCAATATTTTAGAGGATAACACCGGTTAGGTCTGGGTTAGGTCTGGGATTTGCGCGCATCTGGCTTATACTTTCGCCTTTTTCGCAAACTTGTTGGCCAGATCCTGGGTATTTTCCGTGTTTGAATCACGTAGTAATGTGGTAACACACTGAAGCAGTCAATTAAACCTGGTTTCGATCAATATTTCAGAGGATAACACCGGTTAGGTCTGGGTTAGGTCTGGGAAATGCGCGGATCTGGCTCATGGTTTTGCCTTCTTCGCATACTTGTTGGCCAGATCCTGGGTTCTTTCGTGTTTGAATCACGTAGTAATGTGGTAACACACTGAAGCTGTCAATTAAACCTGGTTTTGATCAATATTTTAGAGGATAACACTAGTTAGGCTTGGGTTTCGTCTGGGTTATGTCCGCACCTGGCTCATGACTTTGCCTTCTTCGCATACTTGTTGGCCAGATCCTGGGTTTTTTTCGTGTTTGAATCACGTAGTAATGTGGTAACAAACTGAAGCAGTCAATAAAACCTGGTTTCGATCAATATTTTAGAGGATAACACCGGTTAGGTCTGGGTTAGGTCCGGGATATGCCCGCATCTGGCTCATGATTTTGCCTTCTTCGCAT
This sequence comes from Colletes latitarsis, assembly GCF_051014445.1. Lineage (NCBI taxonomy): Eukaryota > Metazoa > Arthropoda > Insecta > Hymenoptera > Colletidae > Colletes > Colletes latitarsis. The sequence goes on along the minus strand of NC_135145.1, from coordinate 1,280,962 downwards.
ACTTGTTGGCCAGATTTTGGGTTTTTTTCGTGTTTAAATCACGTAGTAATGTGGTAACACACTGAAGCTGTCAATTAAACCTGGTTTCGATCAATATTTTAGAGGATAACACTAGTTAGGCTTGGGTTTCGTCTGGGTTATGTCCGCACCTGGCTCATGACTTTGCCTTCTTCGCATACTTGTTGGCCAGATCCTGGGTTTTTTTCGTGTTTGAATCACGTAGTAATGTGGTAACAAACTGAAGCAGTCAATAAAACCTGGTTTCGATCAATATTTTAGAGGATAACACCGGTTAGGTCTGGGTTAGGTCCGGGATATGCCCGCATCTGGCTCATGATTTTGCCTTCTTCGCATACTTGTTGGCCAGATCCTGGGTTTTTTTCGTGTTTGAAACACGTAGTAATGTGGTAACACACTGAAGCTGTCAATTAAACCTGGTTTCGATCAATATTTTAGAGGATAACACCGGTTAGGTCTGGGTTAGGTCTGGGTTATGCCCGCATCTGGCTCATGATTTTGCCTTCTTCGCATACTTGTTGGCCAGATCTTGGGTTTTTTTCGTGTTTGAATCACCTAGTAATGTGGTAACACACTGAAGCAGTCAATTAAACCTGGTTTCGATCAATATTTTAGAGGATAACACCGGTTAGGTCTGGGTTAGGTCTGGGTTATGCCCGCATCTGGCTCATGATTTTGCCTTCATCGCATACTTGTTGGCCAGATCTTGGGTTTTTTTCGTGTTTGAATCACCTAGTAATGTGGTAACACACTGAAGCAGTCAATTAAACCTGGTTTCGATCAATATTTTAGAGGATAACACCGGTTAGGTCTGGGTTAGGTCTGGGTTATGCCCGCATCTGGCTCATGATTTTGCCTTCTTCGCATACTTGTTGGCCAGATCCTGGGTTCTTTCGTGTTTGAATCACGTAGTAATGTGGTAACACACTGAAGCTGTCAATTAAACCTGGTTTTGATCAATATTTTAGAGGATAACACTAGTTAGGCTTGGGTTTCGTCTGGGTTATGTCCGCACCTGGCTCATGACTTTGCCTTCTTCGCATACTTGTTGGCCAGATCCTGGGTTTTTTTCGTGTTTGAATCACGTAGTAATGTGGTAACAAACTGAAGCAGTCAATAAAACCTGGTTTCGATCAATATTTTAGAGGATAACACCGGTTAGGTCTGGGTTAGGTCCGGGATATGCCCGCATCTGGCTCATGATTTTGCCTTCTTCGCATACTTGTTGGCCAGATTTTGGGTTTTTTTCGTGTTTAAATCACGTAGTAATGTGGTAACACACTGAAGCTGTCAATTAAACCTGGTTTCGATCAATATTTTAGAGGATAACACCGGTTAGGTCTGGGTTAGGTCTGGGTTATGCCCGCATCTGGCTCATGATTTTGCCTTCTTCGCATACTTGTTGGCCAGATCTTGGGTTTTTTTCGTGTTTGAATCACCTAGTAATGTGGTAACACACTGAAGCAGTCAATTAAACCTGGTTTCGATCAATATTTTAGAGGATAACACCGGTTAGGTCTGGGTTAGGTCTGGGTTATGCCCGCATCTGGCTCATGATTTTGCCTTCTTCGCATACTTGCTGGCCAGATCCTGGGTTTTTTTCGTGTTTGAATCACGTAGTAATGTGGTAACACACTGAAGCTGTCAATTAAACCTGGTTTCGATCAATATTTTAGAGGATAACACCGGTTAGGTCTGGGTTAGGTCCGGGATATGCCCGCATCTGGCTCATGATTTTGCCTTCATCGCATACTTGTTGGCCAGATCCTGGGTTTTTTTCGTGTTTGAATCACGTAGGAATGTGGTAACACACTGAAGCAGTCAATTAAACCTGGTTTCGATCAATATTTTAGAGGATAACACCGGTTAGGTCTGGGTTAGGTCTGGGATTTGCGCGCATCTGGCTTATACTTTCGCCTTTTTTGCAAACTTGTTGGCAGATCCTGGGTTTTTTTCGTGTTTGAATCACGTAGGAATGTGGTAACACACTGAAGCAGTCAATTAAACCTGGTTTCGATCAATATTTTAGAGGATAACACCGGTTAGGTCTGTGTTAGGTCCGGGATATGCCCGCATCTGGCTCATGATTTTGCCTTCTTCGCATACTTGTTGGCCAGATCCTGGGTTTTTTTCGTGTTTGAATCACGTAGTAATGTGGTAACACACTGAAGCTGTCAATTAAACCTGGTTTCGATCAATATTTTAGAGGATAACACCGGTTAGGTCTGGGTTAGGTCCGGGATATGCCCGCATCTGGCTCATGATTTTGCCTTCTTCGCATAGTTGTTGGCCAGATCCTGGGTTTTTTTCGTGTTTGAATCACGTAGTAATGTGGTAACAAACTGAAGCAGTCAATAAAACCTGGTTTCGATCAATATTTTAGAGGATAACACCGGTTAGGTCTGGGTTAGGTCCGGGATATGCCCGCATCTGGCTCATGATTTTGCCTTCTTCGCATACTTGTTGGCCAGATCCTGGGTTTTTTTCGTGTTTGAAACACGTAGTAATGTGGTAACACACTGAAGCTGTCAATTAAACCTGGTTTCGATCAATATTTTAGAGGATAACACCGGTTAGGTCTGGGTTAGGTCCGGGATATGCCCGCTTCTGGCTCATGATTTTGCCTTCTTCGCATAGTTGTTGGCCAGATCCTGGGTTTTTTTCGTGTTTGAATCACGTAGTAATGTGGTAACACACTGAAGCAGTCAATTAAACCTGGTTTCGATCAATATTTCAGAGGATAACACCGGTTAGGTCTGGGTTAGGTCTGGGAAATGCGCGCATCTGGCTTATACTTTCGCCTTCTTCGCATACTTGTTGGTCAGATCCTGGGTTGTTTCCGTGTTTGATCACGTAGTAATGTGGTAACACACTGAAGCAGTCAATAAAACCTGGTTTCGATCAATATTTCAGAGGATAACACCGGTTAGGTCTGGGTTAGGTCTGGGAAATGCGCGCATCTGGCTCATGATTTTGCCTTCTTCGCATACTTCTTGGCCAGATCCTGGGTTTTTTTCGTGTTTGAATCACGTAGGAATGTGGTAACACACTGAAGCAGTCAATTAAGCGTGGTTTCGATCAATATTTTAGAGGATAACACCGGTTAGGTCTGTGTTAGGTCCGGGATATGCCCGCATCTGGCTCATGATTTTGCCTTCTTCGCATACTTGTTGGCCAGATCCTGGGTTTTTTTCGTGTTTGAATCACGTAGTAATGTGGTAACACACTGAAGCAGTCAATTAAACCTGGTTTCGATCAATATTTTAGAGGATAACACAGGTTAGGTCTGGGTTAGGTCCGGGATATGCCCGCATCTGGCTCATGATTTTGCCTTCTTCGCATACTTGCTGGCCAGATCCTGGGTTTTTTTCGTGTTTGAATCACGTAGTAATGTGGTAACACACTGAAGCTGTCAATTAAACCTGGTTTCGATCAATATTTTAGAGGATAACACCGGTTAGGTCTGGGTTAGGTCCGGGATATGCCCGCATCTGGCTCATGATTTTGCCTTCATCGCATACTTGTTGGCCAGATCCTGGGTTTTTTTCGTGTTTGAATCACGTAGGAATGTGGTAACACACTGAAGCAGTCAATTAAACCTGGTTTCGATCAATATTTTAGAGGATAACACCGGTTAGGTCTGGGTTAGGTCTGGGATTTGCGCGCATCTGGCTTATACTTTCGCCTTTTTTGCAAACTTGTTGGCAGATCCTGGGTTTTTTTCGTGTTTGAATCACGTAGGAATGTGGTAACACACTGAAGCAGTCAATTAAACCTGGTTTCGATCAATATTTTAGAGGATTACACCGGTTAGGTCTGTGTTAGGTCCGGGATATGCCCGCATCTGGCTCATGATTTTGCCTTCTTCGCATACTTGTTGGCCAGATCCTGGGTTTTTTTCGTGTTTGAATCACGTAGTAATGTGGTAACACACTGAAGCTGTCAATTAAACCTGGTTTCGATCAATATTTTAGAGGATAACACCGGTTAGGTCTGGGTTAGGTCCGGGATATGCCCGCATCTGGCTCATGATTTTGCCTTCTTCGCATAGTTGTTGGCCAGATCCTGGGTTTTTTTCGTGTTTGAATCACGTAGTAATGTGGTAACAAACTGAAGCAGTCAATAAAACCTGGTTTCGATCAATATTTTAGAGGATAACACCGGTTAGGTCTGGGTTAGGTCCGGGATATGCCCGCATCTGGCTCATGATTTTGCCTTCTTCGCATACTTGTTGGCCAGATCCTGGGTTTTTTTCGTGTTTGAAACACGTAGTAATGTGGTAACACACTGAAGCTGTCAATTAAACCTGGTTTCGATCAATATTTTAGAGGATAACACCGGTTAGGTCTGGGTTAGGTCCGGGATATGCCCGCTTCTGGCTCATGATTTTGCCTTCTTCGCATAGTTGTTGGCCAGATCCTGGGTTTTTTTCGTGTTTGAATCACGTAGTAATGTGGTAACACACTGAAGCAGTCAATTAAACCTGGTTTCGATCAATATTTCAGAGGATAACACCGGTTAGGTCTGGGTTAGGTCTGGGAAATGCGCGCATCTGGCTCATGATTTTGCCTTCTTCGCATACTTGTTGGCCAGATCCTGGGTTTTTTTCGTGTTTGAAACACGTAGTAATGTGGTAACACACTGAAGCTGTCAATTAAACCTGGTTTCGATCAATATTTTAGAGGATAACACCGGTTAGGTCTGGGTTAGGTCTGGGTTATGCCCGCATCTGGCTCATGATTTTGCCTTCTTCGCATACTTGTTGGCCAGATCTTGGGTTTTTTTCGTGTTTGAATCACCTAGTAATGTGGTAACACACTGAAGCAGTCAATTAAACCTGGTTTCGATCAATATTTTAGAGGATAACACCGGTTAGGTCTGGGTTAGGTCCGGGATATGCCCGCATCTGGCTCATGATTTTGCCTTCTTCGCATACTTGTTGGCCAGATCCTGGGTTTTTTTCGTGTTTGAAACACGTAGTAATGTGGTAACACACTGAAGCTGTCAATTAAACCTGGTTTCGATCAATATTTTAGAGGATAACACCGGTTAGGTCTGGGTTAGGTCCGGGATATGCCCGCTTCTGGCTCATGATTTTGCCTTCTTCGCATAGTTGTTGGCCAGATCCTGGGTTTTTTTCGTGTTTGAATCACGTAGTAATGTGGTAACACACTGAAGCAGTCAATTAAACCTGGTTTCGATCAATATTTTAGAGGATAACACCGGTTAGGTCTGGGTTAGGTCCGGGATATGCCCGCATCTGGCTCATGATTTTGCCTTCTTCGCATACTTGTTGGCCAGATCCTGGGTTTTTTTCGTGTTTGAAACACGTAGTAATGTGGTAACACACTGAAGCTGTCAATTAAACCTGGTTTCGATCAATATTTTAGAGGATAACACCGGTTAGGTCTGGGTTAGGTCTGGGTTATGCCCGCATCTGGCTCATGATTTTGCCTTCTTCGCATACTTGTTGGCCAGATCTTGGGTTTTTTTCGTGTTTGAATCACCTAGTAATGTGGTAACACACTGAAGCAGTCAATTAAACCTGGTTTCGATCAATATTTTAGAGGATAACACCGGTTAGGTCTGGGTTAGGTCTGGGTTATGCCCGCATCTGGCTCATGATTTTGCCTTCATCGCATACTTGTTGGCCAGATCTTGGGTTTTTTTCGTGTTTGAATCACCTAGTAATGTGGTAACACACTGAAGCAGTCAATTAAACCTGGTTTCGATCAATATTTTAGAGGATAACACCGGTTAGGTCTGGGTTAGGTCTGGGTTATGCCCGCATCTGGCTCATGATTTTGCCTTCTTCGCATACTTGTTGGCCAGATCCTGGGTTCTTTCGTGTTTGAATCACGTAGTAATGTGGTAACACACTGAAGCTGTCAATTAAACCTGGTTTTGATCAATATTTTAGAGGATAACACTAGTTAGGCTTGGGTTTCGTCTGGGTTATGTCCGCACCTGGCTCATGACTTTGCCTTCTTCGCATACTTGTTGGCCAGATCCTGGGTTTTTTTCGTGTTTGAATCACGTAGTAATGTGGTAACAAACTGAAGCAGTCAATAAAACCTGGTTTCGATCAATATTTTAGAGGATAACACCGGTTAGGTCTGGGTTAGGTCCGGGATATGCCCGCATCTGGCTCATGATTTTGCCTTCTTCGCATACTTGTTGGCCAGATTTTGGGTTTTTTTCGTGTTTAAATCACGTAGTAATGTGGTAACACACTGAAGCTGTCAATTAAACCTGGTTTCGATCAATATTTTAGAGGATAACACCGGTTAGGTCTGGGTTAGGTCTGGGTTATGCCCGCATCTGGCTCATGATTTTGCCTTCTTCGCATACTTGTTGGCCAGATCTTGGGTTTTTTTCGTGTTTGAATCACCTAGTAATGTGGTAACACACTGAAGCAGTCAATTAAACCTGGTTTCGATCAATATTTTAGAGGATAACGCCGGTTAGGTCTGGGTTAGGTCTGGGTTATGCCCGCATCTGGCTCATGATTTTGCCTTCTTCGCATACTTGCTGGCCAGATCCTGGGTTTTTTTCGTGTTTGAATCACGTAGTAATGTGGTAACACACTGAAGCTGTCAATTAAACCTGGTTTCGATCAATATTTTAGAGGATAACACCGGTTAGGTCTGGGTTAGGTCCGGGATATGCCCGCATCTGGCTCATGATTTTGCCTTCATCGCATACTTGTTGGCCAGATCCTGGGTTTTTTTCGTGTTTGAATCACGTAGGAATGTGGTAACACACTGAAGCAGTCAATTAAACCTGGTTTCGATCAATATTTTAGAGGATAACACCGGTTAGGTCTGGGTTAGGTCTGGGATTTGCGCGCATCTGGCTTATACTTTCGCCTTTTTTGCAAACTTGTTGGCAGATCCTGGGTTTTTTTCGTGTTTGAATCACGTAGTAATGTGGTAACACACTGAAGCAGTCAATTAAACCTGGTTTCGATCAATATTTTAGAGGATAACACCGGTTAGGTCTGGGTTAGGTCCGGGATATGCCCGCATCTGGCTCATGATTTTGCCTTCTTCGCATACTTGTTGGCCAGATCCTGGGTTTTTTTCGTGTTTGAAACACGTAGTAATGTGGTAACACACTGAAGCTGTCAATTAAACCTGGTTTCGATCAATATTTTAGAGGATAACACCGGTTAGGTCTGGGTTAGGTCTGGGTTATGCCCGCATCTGGCTCATGATTTTGCCTTCTTCGCATACTTGTTGGCCAGATCTTGGGTTTTTTTCGTGTTTGAATCACCTAGTAATGTGGTAACACACTGAAGCAGTCAATTAAACCTGGTTTCGATCAATATTTTAGAGGATAACACCGGTTAGGTCTGGGTTAGGTCTGGGTTATGCCCGCATCTGGCTCATGATTTTGCCTTCATCGCATACTTGTTGGCCAGATCTTGGGTTTTTTTCGTGTTTGAATCACCTAGTAATGTGGTAACACACTGAAGCAGTCAATTAAACCTGGTTTCGATCAATATTTTAGAGGATAACACCGGTTAGGTCTGGGTTAGGTCTGGGTTATGCCCGCATCTGGCTCATGATTTTGCCTTCTTCGCATACTTGTTGGCCAGATCCTGGGTTCTTTCGTGTTTGAATCACGTAGTAATGTGGTAACACACTGAAGCTGTCAATTAAACCTGGTTTTGATCAATATTTTAGAGGATAACACTAGTTAGGCTTGGGTTTCGTCTGGGTTATGTCCGCACCTGGCTCATGACTTTGCCTTCTTCGCATACTTGTTGGCCAGATCCTGGGTTTTTTTCGTGTTTGAATCACGTAGTAATGTGGTAACAAACTGAAGCAGTCAATAAAACCTGGTTTCGATCAATATTTTAGAGGATAACACCGGTTAGGTCTGGGTTAGGTCCGGGATATGCCCGCATCTGGCTCATGATTTTGCCTTCTTCGCATACTTGTTGGCCAGATTTTGGGTTTTTTTCGTGTTTAAATCACGTAGTAATGTGGTAACACACTGAAGCTGTCAATTAAACCTGGTTTCGATCAATATTTTAGAGGATAACACCGGTTAGGTCTGGGTTAGGTCTGGGTTATGCCCGCATCTGGCTCATGATTTTGCCTTCTTCGCATACTTGTTGGCCAGATCTTGGGTTTTTTTCGTGTTTGAATCACCTAGTAATGTGGTAACACACTGAAGCAGTCAATTAAACCTGGTTTCGATCAATATTTTAGAGGATAACACCGGTTAGGTCTGGGTTAGGTCTGGGTTATGCCCGCATCTGGCTCATGATTTTGCCTTCTTCGCATACTTGCTGGCCAGATCCTGGGTTTTTTTCGTGTTTGAATCACGTAGTAATGTGGTAACACACTGAAGCTGTCAATTAAACCTGGTTTCGATCAATATTTTAGAGGATAACACCGGTTAGGTCTGGGTTAGGTCCGGGATATGCCCGCATCTGGCTCATGATTTTGCCTTCATCGCATACTTGTTGGCCAGATCCTGGGTTTTTTTCGTGTTTGAATCACGTAGGAATGTGGTAACACACTGAAGCAGTCAATTAAACCTGGTTTCGATCAATATTTTAGAGGATAACACCGGTTAGGTCTGGGTTAGGTCTGGGATTTGCGCGCATCTGGCTTATACTTTCGCCTTTTTTGCAAACTTGTTGGCAGATCCTGGGTTTTTTTCGTGTTTGAATCACGTAGGAATGTGGTAACACACTGAAGCAGTCAATTAAACCTGGTTTCGATCAATATTTTAGAGGATAACACCGGTTAGGTCTGTGTTAGGTCCGGGATATGCCCGCATCTGGCTCATGATTTTGCCTTCTTCGCATACTTGTTGGCCAGATCCTGGGTTTTTTTCGTGTTTGAATCACGTAGTAATGTGGTAACACACTGAAGCTGTCAATTAAACCTGGTTTCGATCAATATTTTAGAGGATAACACCGGTTAGGTCTGGGTTAGGTCCGGGATATGCCCGCATCTGGCTCATGATTTTGCCTTCTTCGCATAGTTGTTGGCCAGATCCTGGGTTTTTTTCGTGTTTGAATCACGTAGTAATGTGGTAACAAACTGAAGCAGTCAATAAAACCTGGTTTCGATCAATATTTTAGAGGATAACACCGGTTAGGTCTGGGTTAGGTCCGGGATATGCCCGCATCTGGCTCATGATTTTGCCTTCTTCGCATACTTGTTGGCCAGATCCTGGGTTTTTTTCGTGTTTGAAACACGTAGTAATGTGGTAACACACTGAAGCTGTCAATTAAACCTGGTTTCGATCAATATTTTAGAGGATAACACCGGTTAGGTCTGGGTTAGGTCCGGGATATGCCCGCTTCTGGCTCATGATTTTGCCTTCTTCGCATAGTTGTTGGCCAGATCCTGGGTTTTTTTCGTGTTTGAATCACGTAGTAATGTGGTAACACACTGAAGCAGTCAATTAAACCTGGTTTCGATCAATATTTCAGAGGATAACACCGGTTAGGTCTGGGTTAGGTCTGGGAAATGCGCGCATCTGGCTTATACTTTCGCCTTCTTCGCATACTTGTTGGTCAGATCCTGGGTTGTTTCCGTGTTTGATCACGTAGTAATGTGGTAACACACTGAAGCAGTCAATAAAACCTGGTTTCGATCAATATTTCAGAGGATAACACCGGTTAGGTCTGGGTTAGGTCTGGGAAATGCGCGCATCTGGCTCATGATTTTGCCTTCTTCGCATACTTCTTGGCCAGATCCTGGGTTTTTTTCGTGTTTGAATCACGTAGGAATGTGGTAACACACTGAAGCAGTCAATTAAGCGTGGTTTCGATCAATATTTTAGAGGATAACACCGGTTAGGTCTGTGTTAGGTCCGGGATATGCCCGCATCTGGCTCATGATTTTGCCTTCTTCGCATACTTGTTGGCCAGATCCTGGGTTTTTTTCGTGTTTGAATCACGTAGTAATGTGGTAACACACTGAAGCAGTCAATTAAACCTGGTTTCGATCAATATTTTAGAGGATAACACAGGTTAGGTCTGGGTTAGGTCCGGGATATGCCCGCATCTGGCTCATGATTTTGCCTTCTTCGCATACTTGCTGGCCAGATCCTGGGTTTTTTTCGTGTTTGAATCACGTAGTAATGTGGTAACACACTGAAGCTGTCAATTAAACCTGGTTTCGATCAATATTTTAGAGGATAACACCGGTTAGGTCTGGGTTAGGTCCGGGATATGCCCGCATCTGGCTCATGATTTTGCCTTCATCGCATACTTGTTGGCCAGATCCTGGGTTTTTTTCGTGTTTGAATCACGTAGGAATGTGGTAACACACTGAAGCAGTCAATTAAACCTGGTTTCGATCAATATTTTAGAGGATAACACCGGTTAGGTCTGGGTTAGGTCTGGGATTTGCGCGCATCTGGCTTATACTTTCGCCTTTTTTGCAAACTTGTTGGCAGATCCTGGGTTTTTTTCGTGTTTGAATCACGTAGGAATGTGGTAACACACTGAAGCAGTCAATTAAACCTGGTTTCGATCAATATTTTAGAGGATAACACCGGTTAGGTCTGTGTTAGGTCCGGGATATGCCCGCATCTGGCTCATGATTTTGCCTTCTTCGCATACTTGTTGGCCAGATCCTGGGTTTTTTTCGTGTTTGAATCACGTAGTAATGTGGTAACACACTGAAGCTGTCAATTAAACCTGGTTTCGATCAATATTTTAGAGGATAACACCGGTTAGGTCTGGGTTAGGTCCGGGATATGCCCGCATCTGGCTCATGATTTTGCCTTCTTCGCATAGTTGTTGGCCAGATCCTGGGTTTTTTTCGTGTTTGAATCACGTAGTAATGTGGTAACAAACTGAAGCAGTCAATAAAACCTGGTTTCGATCAATATTTTAGAGGATAACACCGGTTAGGTCTGGGTTAGGTCCGGGATATGCCCGCATCTGGCTCATGATTTTGCCTTCTTCGCATACTTGTTGGCCAGATCCTGGGTTTTTTTCGTGTTTGAAACACGTAGTAATGTGGTAACACACTGAAGCTGTCAATTAAACCTGGTTTCGATCAATATTTTAGAGGATAACACCGGTTAGGTCTGGGTTAGGTCCGGGATATGCCCGCTTCTGGCTCATGATTTTGCCTTCTTCGCATAGTTGTTGGCCAGATCCTGGGTTTTTTTCGTGTTTGAATCACGTAGTAATGTGGTAACACACTGAAGCAGTCAATTAAACCTGGTTTCGATCAATATTTCAGAGGATAACACCGGTTAGGTCTGGGTTAGGTCTGGGAAATGCGCGCATCTGGCTCATGATTTTGCCTTCTTCGCATACTTGTTGGCCAGATCCTGGGTTTTTTTCGTGTTTGAAACACGTAGTAATGTGGTAACACACTGAAGCTGTCAATTAAACCTGGTTTCGATCAATATTTTAGAGGATAACACCGGTTAGGTCTGGGTTAGGTCTGGGTTATGCCCGCATCTGGCTCATGATTTTGCCTTCTTCGCATACTTGTTGGCCAGATCTTGGGTTTTTTTCGTGTTTGAATCACCTAGTAATGTGGTAACACACTGAAGCAGTCAATTAAACCTGGTTTCGATCAATATTTTAGAGGATAACACCGGTTAGGTCTGGGTTAGGTCCGGGATATGCCCGCATCTGGCTCATGATTTTGCCTTCTTCGCATACTTGTTGGCCAGATCCTGGGTTTTTTTCGTGTTTGAAACACGTAGTAATGTGGTAACACACTGAAGCTGTCAATTAAACCTGGTTTCGATCAATATTTTAGAGGATAACACCGGTTAGGTCTGGGTTAGGTCCGGGATATGCCCGCTTCTGGCTCATGATTTTGCCTTCTTCGCATAGTTGTTGGCCAGATCCTGGGTTTTTTTCGTGTTTGAATCACGTAGTAATGTGGTAACACACTGAAGCAGTCAATTAAACCTGGTTTCGATCAATATTTTAGAGGATAACACCGGTTAGGTCTGGGTTAGGTCCGGGATATGCCCGCATCTGGCTCATGATTTTGCCTTCTTCGCATACTTGTTGGCCAGATCCTGGGTTTTTTTCGTGTTTGAAACACGTAGTAATGTGGTAACACACTGAAGCTGTCAATTAAACCTGGTTTCGATCAATATTTTAGAGGATAACACCGGTTAGGTCTGGGTTAGGTCTGGGTTATGCCCGCATCTGGCTCATGATTTTGCCTTCTTCGCATACTTGTTGGCCAGATCTTGGGTTTTTTTCGTGTTTGAATCACCTAGTAATGTGGTAACACACTGAAGCAGTCAATTAAACCTGGTTTCGATCAATATTTTAGAGGATAACACCGGTTAGGTCTGGGTTAGGTCTGGGATTTGCGCGCATCTGGCTTATACTTTCGCCTTTTTTGCAAACTTGTTGGCAGATCCTGGGTTTTTTTCGTGTTTGAATCACGTAGGAATGTGGTAACACACTGAAGCAGTCAATTAAACCTGGTTTCGATCAATATTTTAGAGGATAACACCGGTTAGGTCTGTGTTAGGTCCGGGATATGCCCGCATCTGGCTCATGATTTTGCCTTCTTCGCATACTTGTTGGCCAGATCCTGGGTTTTTTTCGTGTTTGAATCACGTAGTAATGTGGTAACACACTGAAGCTGTCAATTAAACCTGGTTTCGATCAATATTTTAGAGGATAACACCGGTTAGGTCTGGGTTAGGTCCGGGATATGCCCGCATCTGGCTCATGATTTTGCCTTCTTCGCATAGTTGTTGGCCAGATCCTGGGTTTTTTTCGTGTTTGAATCACGTAGTAATGTGGTAACAAACTGAAGCAGTCAATAAAACCTGGTTTCGATCAATATTTTAGAGGATAACACCGGTTAGGTCTGGGTTAGGTCCGGGATATGCCCGCATCTGGCTCATGATTTTGCCTTCTTCGCATACTTGTTGGCCAGATCCTGGGTTTTTTTCGTGTTTGAAACACGTAGTAATGTGGTAACACACTGAAGCTGTCAATTAAACCTGGTTTCGATCAATATTTTAGAGGATAACACCGGTTAGGTCTGGGTTAGGTCCGGGATATGCCCGCTTCTGGCTCATGATTTTGCCTTCTTCGCATAGTTGTTGGCCAGATCCTGGGTTTTTTTCGTGTTTGAATCACGTAGTAATGTGGTAACACACTGAAGCAGTCAATTAAACCTGGTTTCGATCAATATTTCAGAGGATAACACCGGTTAGGTCTGGGTTAGGTCTGGGAAATGCGCGCATCTGGCTCATGATTTTGCCTTCTTCGCATACTTGTTGGCCAGATCCTGGGTTTTTTTCGTGTTTGAAACACGTAGTAATGTGGTAACACACTGAAGCTGTCAATTAAACCTGGTTTCGATCAATATTTTAGAGGATAACACCGGTTAGGTCTGGGTTAGGTCTGGGTTATGCCCGCATCTGGCTCATGATTTTGCCTTCTTCGCATACTTGTTGGCCAGATCTTGGGTTTTTTTCGTGTTTGAATCACCTAGTAATGTGGTAACACACTGAAGCAGTCAATTAAACCTGGTTTCGATCAATATTTTAGAGGATAACACCGGTTAGGTCTGGGTTAGGTCCGGGATATGCCCGCATCTGGCTCATGATTTTGCCTTCTTCGCATACTTGTTGGCCAGATCCTGGGTTTTTTTCGTGTTTGAAACACGTAGTAATGTGGTAACACACTGAAGCTGTCAATTAAACCTGGTTTCGATCAATATTTTAGAGGATAACACCGGTTAGGTCTGGGTTAGGTCCGGGATATGCCCGCTTCTGGCTCATGATTTTGCCTTCTTCGCATAGTTGTTGGCCAGATCCTGGGTTTTTTTCGTGTTTGAATCACGTAGTAATGTGGTAACACACTGAAGCAGTCAATTAAACCTGGTTTCGATCAATATTTTAGAGGATAACACCGGTTAGGTCTGGGTTAGGTCCGGGATATGCCCGCATCTGGCTCATGATTTTGCCTTCTTCGCATACTTGTTGGCCAGATCCTGGGTTTTTTTCGTGTTTGAAACACGTAGTAATGTGGTAACACACTGAAGCTGTCAATTAAACCTGGTTTCGATCAATATTTTAGAGGATAACACCGGTTAGGTCTGGGTTAGGTCTGGGTTATGCCCGCATCTGGCTCATGATTTTGCCTTCTTCGCATACTTGTTGGCCAGATCTTGGGTTTTTTTCGTGTTTGAATCACCTAGTAATGTGGTAACACACTGAAGCAGTCAATTAAACCTGGTTTCGATCAATATTTTAGAGGATAACACCGGTTAGGTCTGGGTTAGGTCTGGGTTATGCCCGCATCTGGCTCATGATTTTGCCTTCATCGCATACTTGTTGGCCAGATCTTGGGTTTTTTTCGTGTTTGAATCACCTAGTAATGTGGTAACACACTGAAGCAGTCAATTAAACCTGGTTTCGATCAATATTTTAGAGGATAACACCGGTTAGGTCTGGGTTAGGTCTGGGTTATGCCCGCATCTGGCTCATGATTTTGCCTTCTTCGCATACTTGTTGGCCAGATCCTGGGTTCTTTCGTGTTTGAATCACGTAGTAATGTGGTAACACACTGAAGCTGTCAATTAAACCTGGTTTTGATCAATATTTTAGAGGATAACACTAGTTAGGCTTGGGTTTCGTCTGGGTTATGTCCGCACCTGGCTCATGACTTTGCCTTCTTCGCATACTTGTTGGCCAGATCCTGGGTTTTTTTCGTGTTTGAATCACGTAGTAATGTGGTAACAAACTGAAGCAGTCAATAAAACCTGGTTTCGATCAATATTTTAGAGGATAACACCGGTTAGGTCTGGGTTAGGTCCGGGATATGCCCGCATCTGGCTCATGATTTTGCCTTCTTCGCATACTTGTTGGCCAGATTTTGGGTTTTTTTCGTGTTTAAATCACGTAGTAATGTGGTAACACACTGAAGCTGTCAATTAAACCTGGTTTCGATCAATATTTTAGAGGATAACACCGGTTAGGTCTGGGTTAGGTCTGGGTTATGCCCGCATCTGGCTCATGATTTTGCCTTCTTCGCATACTTGTTGGCCAGATCTTGGGTTTTTTTCGTGTTTGAATCACCTAGTAATGTGGTAACACACTGAAGCAGTCAATTAAACCTGGTTTCGATCAATATTTTAGAGGATAACACCGGTTAGGTCTGGGTTAGGTCTGGGTTATGCCCGCATCTGGCTCATGATTTTGCCTTCTTCGCATACTTGCTGGCCAGATCCTGGGTTTTTTTCGTGTTTGAATCACGTAGTAATGTGGTAACACACTGAAGCTGTCAATTAAACCTGGTTTCGATCAATATTTTAGAGGATAACACCGGTTAGGTCTGGGTTAGGTCCGGGATATGCCCGCATCTGGCTCATGATTTTGCCTTCATCGCATACTTGTTGGCCAGATCCTGGGTTTTTTTCGTGTTTGAATCACGTAGGAATGTGGTAACACACTGAAGCAGTCAATTAAACCTGGTTTCGATCAATATTTTAGAGGATAACACCGGTTAGGTCTGGGTTAGGTCTGGGATTTGCGCGCATCTGGCTTATACTTTCGCCTTTTTTGCAAACTTGTTGGCAGATCCTGGGTTTTTTTCGTGTTTGAATCACGTAGGAATGTGGTAACACACTGAAGCAGTCAATTAAACCTGGTTTCGATCAATATTTTAGAGGATAACACCGGTTAGGTCTGTGTTAGGTCCGGGATATGCCCGCATCTGGCTCATGATTTTGCCTTCTTCGCATACTTGTTGGCCAGATCCTGGGTTTTTTTCGTGTTTGAATCACGTAGTAATGTGGTAACACACTGAAGCTGTCAATTAAACCTGGTTTCGATCAATATTTTAGAGGATAACACCGGTTAGGTCTGGGTTAGGTCCGGGATATGCCCGCATCTGGCTCATGATTTTGCCTTCTTCGCATAGTTGTTGGCCAGATCCTGGGTTTTTTTCGTGTTTGAATCACGTAGTAATGTGGTAACAAACTGAAGCAGTCAATAAAACCTGGTTTCGATCAATATTTTAGAGGATAACACCGGTTAGGTCTGGGTTAGGTCCGGGATATGCCCGCATCTGGCTCATGATTTTGCCTTCTTCGCATACTTGTTGGCCAGATCCTGGGTTTTTTTCGTGTTTGAAACACGTAGTAATGTGGTAACACACTGAAGCTGTCAATTAAACCTG
Organism: Colletes latitarsis; assembly: GCF_051014445.1. Lineage (NCBI taxonomy): Eukaryota > Metazoa > Arthropoda > Insecta > Hymenoptera > Colletidae > Colletes > Colletes latitarsis. Next base: position 1,264,785 of record NC_135145.1, on the reverse strand, counting down.
GTTTCGATCAATATTTTAGAGGATAACACCGGTTAGGTCTGGGTTAGGTCCGGGATATGCCCGCTTCTGGCTCATGATTTTGCCTTCTTCGCATAGTTGTTGGCCAGATCCTGGGTTTTTTTCGTGTTTGAATCACGTAGTAATGTGGTAACACACTGAAGCAGTCAATTAAACCTGGTTTCGATCAATATTTCAGAGGATAACACCGGTTAGGTCTGGGTTAGGTCTGGGAAATGCGCGCATCTGGCTTATACTTTCGCCTTCTTCGCATACTTGTTGGTCAGATCCTGGGTTGTTTCCGTGTTTGATCACGTAGTAATGTGGTAACACACTGAAGCAGTCAATAAAACCTGGTTTCGATCAATATTTCAGAGGATAACACCGGTTAGGTCTGGGTTAGGTCTGGGAAATGCGCGCATCTGGCTCATGATTTTGCCTTCTTCGCATACTTCTTGGCCAGATCCTGGGTTTTTTTCGTGTTTGAATCACGTAGGAATGTGGTAACACACTGAAGCAGTCAATTAAGCGTGGTTTCGATCAATATTTTAGAGGATAACACCGGTTAGGTCTGTGTTAGGTCCGGGATATGCCCGCATCTGGCTCATGATTTTGCCTTCTTCGCATACTTGTTGGCCAGATCCTGGGTTTTTTTCGTGTTTGAATCACGTAGTAATGTGGTAACACACTGAAGCAGTCAATTAAACCTGGTTTCGATCAATATTTTAGAGGATAACACAGGTTAGGTCTGGGTTAGGTCCGGGATATGCCCGCATCTGGCTCATGATTTTGCCTTCTTCGCATACTTGCTGGCCAGATCCTGGGTTTTTTTCGTGTTTGAATCACGTAGTAATGTGGTAACACACTGAAGCTGTCAATTAAACCTGGTTTCGATCAATATTTTAGAGGATAACACCGGTTAGGTCTGGGTTAGGTCCGGGATATGCCCGCATCTGGCTCATGATTTTGCCTTCATCGCATACTTGTTGGCCAGATCCTGGGTTTTTTTCGTGTTTGAATCACGTAGGAATGTGGTAACACACTGAAGCAGTCAATTAAACCTGGTTTCGATCAATATTTTAGAGGATAACACCGGTTAGGTCTGGGTTAGGTCTGGGATTTGCGCGCATCTGGCTTATACTTTCGCCTTTTTTGCAAACTTGTTGGCAGATCCTGGGTTTTTTTCGTGTTTGAATCACGTAGGAATGTGGTAACACACTGAAGCAGTCAATTAAACCTGGTTTCGATCAATATTTTAGAGGATAACACCGGTTAGGTCTGTGTTAGGTCCGGGATATGCCCGCATCTGGCTCATGATTTTGCCTTCTTCGCATACTTGTTGGCCAGATCCTGGGTTTTTTTCGTGTTTGAATCACGTAGTAATGTGGTAACACACTGAAGCTGTCAATTAAACCTGGTTTCGATCAATATTTTAGAGGATAACACCGGTTAGGTCTGGGTTAGGTCCGGGATATGCCCGCATCTGGCTCATGATTTTGCCTTCTTCGCATAGTTGTTGTCCAGATCCTGGGTTTTTTTCGTGTTTGAATCACGTAGTAATGTGGTAACAAACTGAAGCAGTCAATAAAACCTGGTTTCGATCAATATTTTAGAGGATAACACCGGTTAGGTCTGGGTTAGGTCCGGGATATGCCCGCATCTGGCTCATGATTTTGCCTTCTTCGCATACTTGTTGGCCAGATCCTGGGTTTTTTTCGTGTTTGAAACACGTAGTAATGTGGTAACACACTGAAGCTGTCAATTAAACCTGGTTTCGATCAATATTTTAGAGGATAACACCGGTTAGGTCTGGGTTAGGTCCGGGATATGCCCGCTTCTGGCTCATGATTTTGCCTTCTTCGCATAGTTGTTGGCCAGATCCTGGGTTTTTTTCGTGTTTGAATCACGTAGTAATGTGGTAACACACTGAAGCAGTCAATTAAACCTGGTTTCGATCAATATTTCAGAGGATAACACCGGTTAGGTCTGGGTTAGGTCTGGGAAATGCGCGCATCTGGCTTATACTTTCGCCTTCTTCGCATACTTGTTGGTCAGATCCTGGGTTGTTTCCGTGTTTGATCACGTAGTAATGTGGTAACACACTGAAGCAGTCAATAAAACCTGGTTTCGATCAATATTTCAGAGGATAACACCGGTTAGGTCTGGGTTAGGTCTGGGAAATGCGCGCATCTGGCTCATGATTTTGCCTTCTTCGCATACTTCTTGGCCAGATCCTGGGTTTTTTTCGTGTTTGAATCACGTAGGAATGTGGTAACACACTGAAGCAGTCAATTAAACGTGGTTTCGATCAATATTTTAGAGGATAACACCGGTTAGGTCTGTGTTAGGTCCGGGATATGCCCGCATCTGGCTCATGATTTTGCCTTCTTCGCATACTTGTTGGCCAGATCCTGGGTTTTTTTCGTGTTTGAATCACGTAGTAATGTGGTAACAGACTGAAGCAGTCAATTAAACCTGGTTTCGATCAATATTTTAGAGGATAACACCGGATAGGTCTGGGTTAGGTCTGGGATTTGCGCGCATCTGGCTTATACTTTCGCCTTTTTCGCAAACTTGTTGGCAGATCCTGGGTATTTTCCGTGTTTGAATCACGTAGGAATGTGGTAACACACTGAAGCAGTCAATTAAACCTGGTTCCGATCAATATTTTAGAGGATAACACCGGTTAGGTCTGGGTTAGGTCCGGGATATGCCCGCATCTGGCTCATGATTTGGCTTCTTCGCATACTTGTTGGCCAGATCCTGGGTTTTTTTCGTGTTTGAATCACGTAGTAATGTGGTAACACACTGAAGCTGTCAATTAAACCTGGTTTCGATAAATATTTTAGAGGATAACACCGGTTAGGTCTGGGTTAGGTCTGGGTTATGCCCGCATCTGGCTCATGATTTTGCCTTCATCGCATACTTGTTGGCCAAATCCTGGGTTTTTTCCGTGTTTGAATCACCTAGTAATGTGGTAACACACTGAAGCAGTCAATTAAACCTGGTTTCGATCAATATTTCAGAGGATAACACCGGTTAGGTCTGTGTTAGGTCTGGGAAATGCGCGCATCTGGCTTATACTTTCGCCTTTTTCGCAAACTTGTTGGCCAGATCCGGGGTATTTTTCGTGTTTGAATCACGTTGTAATGTGGTAACACACTGAAGCAGTCAATTAAACCTGGTTTCGATCAATATATCAGAGGATAACACCGGTTAGGTCTGGGTTAGGTCCGGGATATGCACGCATCTGGCTCATGATTTGGCTTCTTCGCATACTTGTTGGCCAGATCCTGGGTTTTTTTCGTGTTTGAATCACGTAGTAATGTGGTAACACACTGAAGCTGTCAATTAAACCTGGTTTCGATAAATATTTTAGAGGATAACACCGGTTAGGTCTGGGTTAGGTCTGGGTTATGCCCGCATCTGGCTCATGATTTTGCCTTCATCGCATACTTGTTGGCCAAATCCTGGGTTTTTTCCGTGTTTGAATCACCTAGTAATGTGGTAACACACTGAAGCAGTCAATTAAACCTGGTTTCGATCAATATATCAGAGGATAACACCGGTTAGGTCTGGGTTAGATCTTGGAAATGCGCGCATCTGGCTTATACTTTCGCCTTCTTCGCATACTTGTTGATCAGATCCTGGGTTTTTTCCGTGTTTGATCACGTAGTAATGTGGTAACACACTGAAGCAGTCAATAAAACCTGGTTTCGATCAATATTTTAGAGGATAACACCGGTTAGGTCTGGGTTAGGTCTGGGATTTGCGCGCATCTGGCTTATACTTTCGCCTTTTTCGCAAACTTGTTGGCCAGATCCTGGGTATTTTCCGTGTTTGAATCACGTAGTAATGTGGTAACACACTGAAGCAGTCAATTAAACCTGGTTTCGATCAATATTTCAGAGGATAACACCGGTTAGGTCTGGGTTAGGTCTGGGAAATGCGCGGATCTGGCTTATACTTTCGCCTTCTTCGCATACTTCTTGGCAAGATCCTGGGTTTTTTTCGTGTTTGAATCACGTAGGAATGTGGTAACACACTGAAGCAGTCAATTAAACCTGGTTTCGATCAATATTTTAGAGGATAACACCGGTTATGTCTGGGTTAGGTCCGGGATATGCCCGCATCTGGCTCATGGTTTTGCCTTCTTCGCATACTTGTTGGCCAGATCCTGGGTTCTTTCGTGTTTGAATCACGTAGTAATGTGGTAACACACTGAAGCTGTCAATTAAACCTGGTTTTGATCAATATTTTAGAAGATAACACCGGTTAGGTCTGGGTTAGGTCTGGGTTATGCCCGCATCTGACTCATGATTTTGCATTCTTCGCATACTTGTTGGACAGATCCTGGGTTTTTTTCGTGTTTGAATCACGTAGTAATGTGGTAACACACTGAAGCTGTCAATTAAACCTGGTTTCGATCAATATTTTAGAGGATAACACCGGTTAGGTCTGGGTTAGGTCTGGGATATGCGCGCATCTGGCTTATACTTTCACCTTTTTCGCAAACTTGTTGGCCAGATCCTGGGTTTTTTCCGTGTTTGAATCACGTAGTAATGTGGTAACACACTGAAGCAGTCAATAAAACCTGGTTTCGATCAATATTTTAGAGGATAACACCGGTTAGGTCCGGGTTAGGTCTGGGATTTGCGCGCATCTGGCTTATACTTTCGCCTTTTTCGCAAACTTGTTGGCCAGATCCTGGGTATTTTTCGTGTTTGAATCACGTAGTAATGTGGTAACACACTGAAGCAGTCAATTAAACCTGGTTTCGATCAATATTTCAGAGGATAACACCGGTTAGGTCTGGGTTAGGTCTGGGAAATGCGCGCATCTGGCTTATACTTTCGCCTTCTACGCATACTTGTTGGTCAGATCCTGGGTTTTTTCCGTGTTTGATCACGGAGTAGTGTGGTAACACACTGAAGCAGTCAATAAAACCTGGTTTCGATCAATATTTTAGAGGATAACACCGGTTAGGTCTGGGTTAGGTCTGGGATTTGCGCGCATCTGGCTTATACTTTCGCCTTTTTCGCAAACTTGTTGGCCAGATCCTGGGTATTTTCCGTGCTTGAATCACGTAGTAATGTGGTAACACACTGAAGCAGTCAATTAAACCTGGTTCCGATCAATATTTTAGAGGATAACACCGGTTAGGTCTGGGTTAGGTCCGGGATATGCCCGCATCTGGCTCATGATTTTGCCTTCTTCGCATACTTGTTGGCCAGATCCTGGGTTTTTTTCGTGTTTGAATCACGTAGTAATGTGGTAACACACTGAAGCAGTCAATTAAACCTGGTTTCGATCAATATTTGAGAGGATAACACCGGTTAGGTCTGGGTTAGGTCTAGGTTATGCCCGCATCTGGCTCATGATTTTGCCTTCATCGCACACTTGTTGGCCAGATCCTGGGTTTTTTCCGTGTTTGAATCACGTAGTAATGTGGTAACACACTGAAGCAGTCAATTAAACCTGGTTTCGATCAATATTTCAGAGGATAACACCGGTTAGGTCTGGGTTAGGTCTGGGAAATGCGCGGATCTGGCTTATTCTTTCGCCTTCTTCGCATACTTCTTGGCAAGATCCTGGGTTTTTTTCGTGTTTGAATCACGTAGGAATGTGGTAACACACTGAAGCAGTCAATTAAACCTGGTTTCGATCAATATTTTAGAGGATAACACCGGTTATGTCTGGGTTAGGTCCGGGATATGCCCGCATCTGGCTCATGATTTTGCCTTCTTCGCATTCTTGTTGGTCAGATCCTGGGTTTTTTTCGTGTTTGAATCACGTAGTAATGTGGTAACACACTGAAGCTGTCAATTAAACCTGGTTTCGATCAATATTTTAGAGGATAACACCGGTTAGGTCTGGGTTAGGTCCGGGATATGCCCGCATCTGGCTCATGATTTTGCCTTCTTCGCATAGTTGTTGGCCAGATCCTGGGTTTTTTTCGTGTTTGAATCACGTAGTAATGTGGTAACACACTGAAGCAGTCAATTAAACCTGGTTTCGATCAATATTTCAGAGGATAACACCGGTTAGGTCTGGGTTAGGTCTGGGATTTGCGCGCATCTGGCTTATACTTTCGCCTTCTTCGCATACTTGTTGGCCAGATCCTGGGTTTTTTTCGTGTTTGAATCACGTAGTAATGTGGTAACACACTGAAGCTGTCAATTAAACCTGGTTTCGATAAATATTTTAGAGGATAACACCGGTTAGGTCTGGGTTAGGTCTGGGTTATGCCCGCATCTGGCTCATGATTTTGCCTTCATCGCATAATTCTACGCCAGATCCTGGGTTTTTTTCGTGTTTGAATCACGTAGGAATGTGGTAACACACTGAAGCAGTCAATTAAACCTGGTTTCGATCAATATTTTAGAGGATAACACCGGTTAGGCCTGGGTTAGGTCCGGAATATGCCCGCATCTGGCTCATGATTTTGCCTTCTTCGCATACTTGCTGGCCAGATCCTGGGTTTTTTTCGTGTTTGAATCACGTAGTAATGTGGTAACACACTGAAGCTGTCAATTAAACCTGGTTTCGATCAATATTTTAGAGGATAACACCGGTTAGGTCTGGGTTAGGTCCGGGATATGCCCGCATCTGGCTCATGATTTTGCCTTCATCGCATACTTGTTGGCCAGATCCTGGGTTTTTTTCGTGTTTGAATCACGTAGGAATGTGGTAACACACTGAAGCAGTCAATTAAACCTGGTTTCGATCAATATTTTAGTGGATAACACCGGTTAGGTCTGGGTTAGGTCTGGGATTTGCGCGCATCTGGCTTATACTTTCGCCTTTTTCGCAAACTTGTTGGGAGATCCTGGGTATTTTCCGTGTTTGAATCACGTAGTAATGTGGTAACACACTGAAGCAGTCAATTAAACCTGGTTTCGATCAATATTTCAGAGGATAACACCGGTTAGGTCTGGGTTAGGTCTGAGTTATACCCGCATCTGGCTCATGATTTTGCCTTCTTCGCATACTTGTTGGCCAGATCTTGGGTTTTTTTCGTGTTTGAATCACGTAGGAATGTGGTAACACACTGAAGCAGTCAATTAAACCTGGTTCCGATCAATATTTTAGAGGATAACACCGGTTAGGTCTGGGTTAGGTCCGGGATATGCCCGCATCTGGCTCATGATTTTGCCTCCTTCGCATACTTGTTGGCCAGATCCTGGGCTTTTTTCGTGTTTGAATCACGTAGTAATGTGGTAACACACTGAAGCAGTCAATTAAACCTGGTTTCGATCAATATTTTTGAGGATAACACCGGTTAGGTCTGGGTTAGGTGCGGGATATGCCCCCATCTGGCTCATGATTTGGCTTCTTCGCATACTTGTTGGCCAGATCCTGGGTTTTTTTCGTGTTTGATTCACGTAGTAATGTGGTAACACACTGAAGCTGTCAATTAAGCCTGGTTTCGATAAATATTTTAGAGGATAACACCGGTTAGGTCTGGGTTAGATCTGGGTTATGCCCGCATCTGGCTCATGATTTTGCCTTCATCGCATACTTGTTGGCCGAATCCTGGGTTTTTTCCGTGTTTGAATCACGTAGTAATGTGGTAACACACTGAAGCAGTCAATTAAACCTGGTTTCGATCAATATTTCAGAGGATAACACCGGTTAGGTCTGTGATAGGTCTGGGAAATGCGCGCATCTGGCTTATACTTTCGCCTTTTTCGCAAACTTGTTGGCCAGATCCTGGGTATTTTTCGTGTTTGAATCACGTAGTAATGTGGTAACACACTGAAGCAGTCAATAAAACCTGGTTTCGATCAATATTTCAGAGGATAACACCGGTTAGGTCTGGGTTAAGTCTGGGAAATGCGCGCATCTGGCTTATACTTTCGCCTTCTTCGCATACTTGTTGGTCAGATCCTGGGTTTTTTCCGTGTTTGATCACGTAGTAATGTGGTAACACACTGAAGCAGTCAATTAAACCTGGTTTCGATCAATATTTCAGAGGATAACACCGGTTAGGTCTGGGTTAGGTCTGGGATTTGCGCGCATCTGGCTTATACTTTCGCCTTTTTCGCAAACTTGTTGGTCAGATCCTGGGTATTTTCCGTGTTTGAATCACGTAGTAATGTGGTAACACACTGAAGCAGTCAATTAAACCTGGTTTCGATCAATATTTTAGAGGATAACACCGGTTAGGTCTGGGTTAGGTCCGGGATATGCCCGCATCTGGCTCATGATTTTGCCTACTTCGCATACTTGTTGGCCAGATCCTGGGTTTTTTTCGTGTTTGAATCACGTAGTAATGTGGTAACACACTGAAGCAGTCAATTAAACCTGGTTTCGATCAATATTTTAGAAGATCACACAGGTTGGGTCTGGGTTAGGTCCGGGATATGCCCGCATCTGGCTCATGGTTTTGCCTTCTTCGCATACTTGTTGGCCAGATCCTGGGTTTTTTTCGTGTTTGAATCACGTAGTAATGTGGTAACACACTGAAGCTGTCAATTAAACCTGGTTTTGATCAATATTTTAGAGGATAACACCGGTTAGGTCTGGGTTAGGTCTGGGTTATGCCCGCATCTGGCTTATACTTTCGCCTTTTTCGCAAACTTGTTGGCCAGATCCTGGGTATTTTTCGTGTTTGAATCACGTAGTAATGTGGTAACACACTGAAGCAGTCAATAAAACCTGGTTTCGATCAATATTTCAGAGGATAACACCGGTTAGGTCTGGGTTAAGTCTGGGAAATGCGCGCATCTGGCTTATACTTTCGCCTTCTTCGCATACTTGTTGGTCAGATCCTGGGTTTTTTCCGTGTTTGATCACGTAGTAATGTGGTAACACACTGAAGCTGTCAATAAAACCAGGTTTCGATCAATATTTTAGAGGATAACACCGGTTAGGTCTGGGTTAGGTCTGGGATTTGCGCGCATCTGGCTTATACTTTCGCCTTTTTCGCAAACTTGTTGGTCAGATCCTGGGTATTTTCCGTGTTTGAATCACGTAGTAATGTGGTAACACATTGAAGCAGTCAATTAAACCTGGTTTCGATGAATATTTTAGAGGATAACACCGGATAGGTCTGGGATAGGTCCGGGATATGCCCGCATCTGGCTCATGATTTTGCCATCTTCGCATACTTGTTGGCCAGATCCTGGGTTTTTTTCGTGTTTGAATCACGTAGTAATGTGGTAACACACTGAAGCAGTCAATTAAACCTGGTTTCGATCAATATTTCAGAGGATAACACCGGTTAGGTCTGGGTTAGGTCTGGGATATGCGCGCATCTGGCTTATACTTTCACCTTTTTCGCAAACTTGTTGGCCAGATCCTGGGTTTTTTTCGTGTTTGAATCACGTAGTAATGTGGTAACACACTGAAGCTGTCAATTAAACCTGGTTTTGATCAATATTTTAGAGGATAACACCGGTTAGGTCTGGGTTAGGTCTGGGTTATGCCCGCATCTGGCTCATGATTTTGCCTTCTTCGCATACTTGTTGGCCAGATCCTGGGCTTTTTTCGTGTTTGAATCACGTAGTAATGTGGTAATACACTGAAGCAGTCGATAATACCTGGTTTGGATCAATATTTTAGAGGATAACACCGGTTAGGTCTGGGTTAGGTCTGGGTTATGCCCGCATCTGGCTCATGGCTTTGCCTTCTTCGCATACTTGTTGGCCAGATCCTGGGGTTACTTCGTGTTTGAATCACGTAGTAATGTGGTAACACACTGAAGCAGTCAATTAAACCTGGTTTCGATGAATATTTTAGAGGATAACACCGGTTAGGTCTGGGATAGGTCCGGGATATGCCCGCATCTGGCTCATGATTTTGCCATCTTCGCATACTTGTTGGTTAGATCCTGGGTTTTTTCCGTGTTTGATCACGTAGTAATGTGGTAACACACTGAAGCAGTCAATAAAACCTGGTTTCGATCAATATTTTACAGGATAACACCGGTTAGGTCTGGGTTAGGTCTGGGATATGCGCGCATCTGGCTTATACTTTCGCCTTTTTCGCAAACTTGTTGGCCAGATCCTGGGTTTTTTTCGTGTTTGAATCATGTAGTAATGTGGTAACACACTGAAGCAGTCAATTAAACCTGGTTTCGATCAATATTTTAGAGGATAACACCGGTTAGGTCTGGGTTAGGTCTGGGTTATGCCCGCATCCGGCCCATGATCTTGCCTTCTTCGCATACTTGTTGGCCAGATCCTGGGTTTTTTTCGTGTTTGAATCACGTAGTAATGTGGTAATACACTGAAGCAGTCAATAAAACCTGGTTTCGATCAATATTTTAGAGGATAACACCGGTTAGGTCTGGGTTAGGTCTGGGTTATGCCCGCATCTGGCACATGATTTTGCCTTCTTCGCATACTTGTTGGCCAGATCCTGGGCTTTTTTCGTGTTTGAATCACGTAGTAATGTGGTAATACACTGAAGCAGTCAATAAAACCTGGTTTCGATCAATATTTTAGAGGATAACACCGGTTAGGTCTGGGTTAGGTCTGGGTTATGCCCGCATCTGGCTCATGATTTTGCCTTCCTCGCATACTTGTTGGCCAGATCCTGGGGTTTTTTCGTGTTTGAATCACGTAGTAATGTGGTAACACATTGAAGCAGTCAATTAAACCTGGTTTCGATGAATATTTTAGAGGATAACACCGGATAGGTCTGGGATAGGTCCGGGATATGCCCGCATCTGGCTCATGATTTTGCCTTCTTCGCATACTTGTTGGCCAGATCCTGGGTTTTTTTCGTGTTTGAATCACGTAGCAATGTGGTAACACACTGAAGCAGTCAATTAAACCTGGTTTCGATCAATATTTCAGAGGATAACACCGGTTAGGTCTGGGTTAGGTCTGGGATATGCGCGCATCTGGCTTATACTTTCACCTTTTTCGCAAACTTGTTGGCCAGATCCTGGGTTTTTTCCGTGTTTGAATCACGTAGTAATGTGGTAACACACTGAAGCAGTCAATTAAACCTGGTTTCGATCAATATTTCAGAGGATAACACCGGTTAGGTCTGGGTTAGGTCTGGGATATGCGCGCATCTGGCTTATACTTTCGCCTTTTTCGCAAACTTGTTGGCTAGATCCTGGGTTTTTTTCCGGTTTGAATAACGCAGTAATGTGGTACCACACTGAAGCAGTCAATTAAACCTGGTTTCGATCAATATTTTAGAGGATAACGCCGGTTAGGTCTGGGTCAGGTCTGGGAAATGCGCGCATCTGGCTTATACTTTCGCCTTTTTCGCAAACTTGTTGGCCAGATCCTGGGTTTTTTTCGTGTTTGAATCACGTAGTAATGTGGTAATACACTGAAGCAGTCAATAAAACCTGGTTTCGATCAATATTTTAGAGGATAACACCGGTTAGGTCTGGGTTAGGTCTGGGTTATGCCCGCATCTGGCTCATGATTTTGCCTTCCTCGCATACTTGTTGGCCAGATCCTGGGGTTGTTTCGTGTTTGAATCACGTAGTAATGTGGTAACACATTGAAGCAGTCAATTAAACCTGGTTTCGATGAATATTTTAGAGGATAACACCGGTTAGGTCTGGGTTAGGTCTGGGTTATGCCCGCATCTGGCTCATGATTTTGCCTTCCTCGCATACTTGTTGGCCAGATCCTGAAGTTTTTTCGTGTTTGAATCACGTAGTAATGTGGTAACACATTGAAGCAGTCAATTAAACCTGGTTTCGATGAATATTTTAGAGGATAACACCGGATAGGTCTGGGATAGGTCCGGGATATGCCCGCATCTGGCTCATGATTTTGCCTTCTTCGCATACTTGTTGGCCAGATCCTGGGTTTTTTTCGTGTTTGAATCACGTAGCAATGTGGTAACACACTGAAGCAGTCAATTAAACCTGGTTTCGATCAATATTTCAGAGGATAACACCGGTTAGGTCTGGGTTAGGTCTGGGATATGCGCGCATCTGGCTTATACTTTCACCTTTTTCGCAAACTTGTTGGCCAGATCCTGGGTTTTTTCCGTGTTTGAATCACGTAGTAATGTGGTAACACACTGAAGCAGTCAATTAAACCTGGTTTCGATCAATATTTCAGAGGATAACACCGGTTAGGTCTGGGTTAGGTCTGGGATATGCGCGCATCTGGCTTATACTTTCGCCTTTTTCGCAAACTTGTTGGCTAGATCCTGGGTTTTTTTCCGGTTTGAATAACGCAGTAATGTGGTACCACACTGAAGCAGTCAATTAAACCTGGTTTCGATCAATATTTTAGAGGATAACGCCGGTTAGGTCTGGGTCAGGTCTGGGAAATGCGCGCATCTGGCTTATACTTTCGCCTTTTTCGCAAACTTGTTGGCCAGATCCTGGGTTTTTTTCGTGTTTGAATCACGTAGTAATGTGGTAATACACTGAAGCAGTCAATAAAACCTGGTTTCGATCAATATTTTAGAGGATAACACCGGTTAGGTCTGGGTTAGGTCTGGGTTATGCCCGCATCTGGCTCATGATTTTGCCTTCCTCGCATACTTGTTGGCCAGATCCTGGGGTTGTTTCGTGTTTGAATCACGTAGTAATGTGGTAACACATTGAAGCAGTCAATTAAACCTGGTTTCGATGAATATTTTAGAGGATAACACCGGATAGGTCTGGGATAGGTCCGGGATATGCCCGCATCTGGCTCATGATTTTGCCATCTTCGCATACTTGTTGGCCAGATCCTGGGTTTTTTTCGTGTTTGAATCACGTAGTAATGTGGTAACACACTGAAGCAGTCAATTAAACCTGGTTTCGATCAATATTTCAGAGGATAACACCGGTTAGGTCTGGGTTAGGTCTGGGATATGCGCGCATCTGGCTTATACTTTCACCTTTTTCGCAAACTTGTTGGCCAGATCCTGGGTTTTTTCCGTGTTTGAATCACGTAGTAATGTGGTAACACACTGAAGCAGTCAATTAAACCTGGTTTCGATCAATATTTCAGAGGATAACACCGGTTAGGTCTGGGTTAAGTCTGGGAAATGCGCGCATCTGGCTTATACTTTCGCCTTCTTCGCATACTTGTTGGTCAGATCCTGGGTTTTTTCCGTGTTTGATCACGTAGTAATGTGGTAACACACTGAAGCAGTCAATAAAACCAGGTTTCGATCAATATTTTAGAGGATAACACCGGTTAGGTCTGGGTTAGGTCTGGGATTTGCGCGCATCTGGCTTATACTTTCGCCTTTTTCGCAAACTTGTTGGCCAGATCCTGGGTATTTTCCGTGTTTGAATCACGTAGTAATGTGGTAACACACTGAAGCAGTCAATTAAACCTGGTTTCGATCAATATTTTAGAGGATAACACCGGTTAGGTCTGGGTTAGGTCCGGGATATGCCCGCATCTGGCTCATGATTTTGCCTACTTCGCATACTTGTTGGCCAGATCCTGGGTTTTTTTCGTGTTTGAATCACGTAGTAATGTGGTAACACACTGAAGCAGTCAATTAAACCTGGTTTCGATCAATATTTTAGAAGATCACACAGGTTGGGTCTGGGTTAGGTCCGGGATATGCCCGCATCTGGCTCATGGTTTTGCCTTCTTCGCATACTTGTTGGCCAGATCCTGGGTTTTTTTCGTGTTTGAATCACGTAGTAATGTGGTAACACACTGAAGCTGTCAATTAAACCTGGTTTTGATCAATATTTTAGAGGATAACACCGGTTAGGTCTGGGTTAGGTCTGGGTTATGCCCGCATCTGGCTCATGATTTTGCCTTCTTCGCATACTTGTTGGCCAGATCCTGGGCTTTTTTCGTGTTTGAATCACGTAGTAATGTGGTAATACACTGAAGCAGTCGATAATACCTGGTTTGGATCAATATTTTAGAGGATAACACCGGTTAGGTCTGGGTTAGGTCTGGGTTATGCCCGCATCTGGCTCATGGCTTTGCCTTCTTCGCATACTTGTTGGCCAGATCCTGGGGTTACTTCGTGTTTGAATCACGTAGTAATGTGGTAACACACTGAAGCAGTCAATTAAACCTGGTTTCGATGAATATTTTAGAGGATAACACCGGTTAGGTCTGGGATAGGTCCGGGATATGCCCGCATCTGGCTCATGATTTTGCCATCTTCGCATACTTGTTGGTTAGATCCTGGGTTTTTTCCGTGTTTGATCACGTAGTAATGTGGTAACACACTGAAGCAGTCAATAAAACCTGGTTTCGATCAATATTTTACAGGATAACACCGGTTAGGTCTGGGTTAGGTCTGGGATATGCGCGCATCTGGCTTATACTTTCGCCTTTTTCGCAAACTTGTTGGCCAGATCCTGGGTTTTTTTCGTGTTTGAATCATGTAGTAATGTGGTAACACACTGAAGCAGTCAATTAAACCTGGTTTCGATCAATATTTTAGAGGATAACACCGGTTAGGTCTGGGTTAGGTCTGGGTTATGCCCGCATCCGGCCCATGATCTTGCCTTGTTCGCATACTTGTTGGCCAGATCCTGGGTTTTTTTCGTGTTTGAATCACGTAGTAATGTGGTAATACACTGAAGCAGTCAATAAAACCTGGTTTCGATCAATATTTTAGAGGATAACACCGGTTAGGTCTGGGTTAGGTCTGGGTTATGCCCGCATCTGGCACATGATTTTGCCTTCTTCGCATACTTGTTGGCCAGATCCTGGGCTTTTTTCGTGTTTGAATCACGTAGTAATGTGGTAATACACTGAGGCAGTCAATAAAACCTGGTTTCGATCAATATTTTAGAGGATAACACCGGTTAGGTCTGGGTTAGGTCTGGGTTATGCCCGCATCTGGCTCATGATTTTGCCTTCCTCGCATACTTGTTGGCCAGATC